>NW_026622985.1:76805930-78055930 GCF_023065955.2 Ursus arctos
CTGGGTGGCACAGCAGTTAAGCATCTGCCTTTGGCTCAGGGCGTGATCCTGGCGTTCTGGGATCGAGCCCCACATCGGGCTCATTCGCTATGAGCCTGCTTCTTCCTCTCCCACTCCCCTGCTTGTGTTCCCTCTCTTGCTGGCTCTATCTCTGTTAAATAAATAAATAAAATCTTAAAAAAAAAAAAAGAAATTGACAAGTTAATCATCAAATGTGTATGAAATTGCAAAACATCAAGAAGAGCCAAAACAAACATGCCATAAAATTCACCTATTTTTTATGTTAATTATGCCTCAGCAAAGCTTTAAAAAGAAAAAAAGCTAGTTTGTGTTAATCATTCATTGAGAACTTTGATGCTCAATACTTTTGAGTGACTCAACTAAGTTAAACATTTTTAAGACCTATATCGTGTGTGCTTTACCAGCAACATAACAGTAAGAAAGAAAATTGAACCAATTAGTAGTTAATGCTGAGATATATTCAGTAGTATTAAAAACTCTTTTTAGTCCTTTATCATGGAAAACATTGATGTTGTAGTAGATGTAAAATACGCATTCTTTATTATTTCTTTATACAAATGATGAATCGTGCATTTAGCTGAATGTTCATTCTTTTGTAAACTGGCATCTCCAAACATATTCTTTTAATTTCACTGTCTATTTTGTTCCTTATGCCCAGAGGTGAAAAAAACAGGGGGCTTCTGCAGAAATCAGTTGGAAATGAAAAATCACATGAATAAGAATAGAATATTTTAGCAAATGAAAATAAAAAATATTTTGTCTCATTAATATGTCATTATTTCACTGTCTTAGTGGATATGAACAAGTCTTAATAATTAACTCATAAAAAATAAGGAAATGGAGGAGCTCAATCTATCTAACAAACATTTATTTAGATCAGTCTAGGTGGAAAGTGCTGGGCCAGTAAATACAAGAGGAGAAAAAGGCACCATTGTTTTTTCCAAGGAAATACTATTTAATATGGGGAGACAGAACACACACACATAAATAAGATGAAGATCTGACTGTATTTGACAAGTGCCAAGTATACAATGACACTCTGACAGTTAAGAAAAGAGATAGATTACTAGGAGTAGAGGTAGTGTACAGAATCTTGAGAGAACGAGGTGAAGGTTTGAGCAAAACCTTGAAAGACAGTATTACTCCTTTATGAATACCAAAACTGAGGCTCACAGGGTTAAATGACTCACCTTAAACTCTGTAGTAAATGACAGATCTCTATTTAGTACAAAGAAAAGTTTGCAAACTCTGAGTCTGACATAATCCTCTCTAATTTCCTACCGGCTGGAATTTTTGATGAGTAGTTTATTAATACATGTTCATGCACAATAAACAGCATTTAGACACTGGCTGTTGAAATACTATGTTTGATCTGAAAGGAGAGACATTACTGCTAGGAACTTATGCTAAAGGCAGATGAACCCACTAGAGTAGAAGACAAATTCTCAGCTAAGATCATGATTCCTTACCAAACACCAAGAAAAAACTTGGGCATAGTCCTGAAGCTCCCTGTGCCTAGAGGATGTTTCTTCTGAGAACTCTATCTCTACTTCCCAAAAGTAGCTGCAATTCTAAAGTGACATCAACATCTCTGAAACACACTACAAAGGAGCTGTAGGTAAGGGCTGTCTATGGGATTGTTGGTGGGAGCAAATCTCAGCCTTGCCAATCATTTGGAAATGTACAGAGAGACCACAGCACGTGGCAGAGGCTGTGCTAAGTAAATACCAAATTTCACTGAGCATAATAAGACTGGACTGAAGAGACATTGCGTGTGTCTTGATGGGAATGAGATCTTGTAAAGATCACAGTTACCCCTCCCCCAACAAATTAGGAGTTAAAGTCAAACGCAAAGAAGATGCCTTTTTTAAAAAAATTGTCAACAAATTGTTAAAATTTCTATGGAAGAAAATAAAAAGTGAAAATAAGCACAAGCATTTAGAGAAAGGAAAATGAGAGATTCCTGTCTATCAGATATTAAAATATATATTAACACCATAACAAATCAGTGTAATACTGCTCCCAAAATGAGAATAGCCCATAGGATATCGTTTGAATAAAAACATACATTACAAAGCTGTGTGTGTGCGTGTGTGTGTGTGTGTGTGTGTGTGTGTAGCATACAGGCAGATTTTAAAGGTTGATAACTAACGTGTTATTTCTGATAACCTCTGGGTAGTCAGGCTTCAAGTATTTTTTTCTTCTTTATACTTTTCTGTAATTTGTGAAGTATTACAATAAACATGTATAATAAAATATACATTTATTTTCATTAAATTATAGAGAAACAATTTAAAATATTAAAGGAAAATACAAGCAACTATATGTATAATTTTACAGTAGGAAAAGTCTTTCCTGGCATGACTTTATTTTTCAAATGAGTTAAAATATAATAGATATGACTACAGCATAACACTTTTTTATTACAAACCAAATTAAAAAGTAAATGACAAATTAGAATATATTTCAAACATATGTAACAAAGGGCAATGTTAACACCCAAAGAGTATTTTTATATATTTTAAAGTTAAAAACACTAATAAAAACAGGCAGAAAACATGTACAGGAATTTCAAGGAAAGAAGTAGAAATGGCCAATGAAGATATAAAAGGTATATTTAACTTCACCAACATGAAAACTATAACAACAATGAAACTCTTATCTTTTTAATAATGGCATCCATTTTAATTAAAAGGAATGAAGATAGATGATAAGAAAGGAACTAGATACTCCACTGCTTCTGTGAGGTTAATTTTAAAAAGTTCTATATCCTTGTTTGACAATACCAAAATTTTAAAATGTCCTTATCCTTTAATCAAGTCATCCCACTTCTAACATTATATACAAGATATATTATTAGTAAGCAAAGATGTAGATACAAAAATGTGCACCATAGTATTATATCAGGATATAGGAACAAACTAATGCACAACTACATGGGATTAGATCATATTATACTCATCCATGTAAAGAGTATTATGCAGCAAATAAAAATTATGCTATAAATCAGAGATATTTACTTTAGCTTCTCTAGAAATCCCTGGGCGGGCTTCAAAGGATTGGCTCCTTCAGTGATAGTGTATTTCCAGTTTGTGTGTATGTGGAAGTATGTGTGCATTTGGGGAGTTAAAAGATCACAGCGTTGGTAGCCTTTTTAAAAAATGTTTTCTAACAGTTCTGTGCCCGTAGCTTAAGGAGCATTGGATGTAGTGTTCATAATTATTGTCAGTGAAAAGCCGCAGTTGATCATTATGTCACAGTTTTGTATGTGACATGTTTATACATATATATACTCATTTATACATCCCACATTGATTGGTGGCTTATGATTTTTCATTTTGCTTATCTATATTACCTAATTTATCCATAAAATACTATATTACTTCACAAATATGAGTAGTATTACGGAAATACTGTGCTACAAATTTCTCAATAGAGCTTTGGTCTGCAAGATGACTAAGTGAACTCTTTTACAATGGAGATAAGTTCCTTCCCCCAAATACTTGCCTGCCTATTGCATTAATAAAATAATGTTTAAAAATTTGCATATGGCACTTCATACAGACTTGACTACAATTTGGTGATATTAGAGAGGCTTGTAAGTGTCCTGCTCCAACTGATCTTTTGCCAGTCTCCCTTGTAACAGAAATTCCATTAGAACTGTATTTGGGTTAATGAGTTACTTCAGAACTCCCTTATTAAAATGCATATTACTAGGGAGGAAAGCAAGGGTTTCCACTGTAACATTTGCGTGAATCAGAGCCGCTCTGCTAAGGCTCTAAGGTGAACTTGAACACAGCGCTATGAACAGGACCACCAACCTGTTGAAGGTCCTTTTAGTCACATGATCCAAAGTTTTAGAAGACTCATTAAATCTCTAAAATTCTGTTTATATTTCTTGAGGACATTAAAATTAATGTTTTTTTTTAAAGATTTTATTTATTTTAAATGGAGAGAGTTCTGGAAGCGGGGGGAAGAGGAGGAGAGGGAGAGGAACAAGCAGACTCCACTCTGAGCACAGAGCCCATCTTGGGGCCCTATCCCGCAACCCTGAAATCATGACCTGAGCCCAAACCAAGAGTTGGACGCTTAACCAGCTAAGCCACCCAGGTGCCCCAATAAACTCAAAACAATATATATCCTTGATTTTATAATAAACCTCAAATTGCTCCATGAAAAAGAGCTGTGTCATTTTATAGCTAAGCCCCTATGTTGATCCCCACACAATTTATATACACTGAACTTATATTAAGATTTATTGCCCTTATGTGCCCAGTTTTTCCAAATGCTTTTTTTTTTTTTTAAGATTTTATTTGTGAGAGAGAAAAAGCATGAGTGAGGGGAGGGGCAGAGGGAGAGGGAGAAGCAGACTCCCCACCAAGCAGGGAGCCCTACATGGGGTTCACTCCCAGGACCATGGGATCATGACCTGAGCTAAAGGCAGACACTTAAACCAACTGAACCACCCAGGTGCCCCTCCAAATGCTTTTTTAAAAAAAGTTACATTGTCATCTGAAACGGACATTAATTTTGTTGATTAGTTAAGCCCCTAGTGATTCGCAAGAAGAAAAATCTATTCTTAGCATGTTCTGGTTGCTAGAAGAGAGTTTCACGTTTTCTATTTAGTTAGCAAAACTAGAATTTATTTAAAGTTGAATCTTGATTTTCTTTTCAATTTCCCTTTTTTTTCACTTGTTATTTTGTGTTTTAAAATAGAGAATTGAGAATTATCTGGTATTGATATTTTTCTTCTTCATGAGGTAGCAGGAAGGCCAAACTTGGGAAAGCTCTACACTGAGTTCTGCAATAAAACAAAAATATTTTCAGAAATTATGTATTTTATATTCTCAAATTTTTAAAATGTAGTTAACATTCTTAATGATAAACTTTTTATGGTATTTCCAGATTATCTTTGCTTTAAGAGAAATCTACATTCTGCATCTGTAAAAAAAGAAAAAGCATGATATATTAAAAAATAACAACAACCCAAAACTTACTACTAATAATATAGTAGAATCAAGAGACCTGGATACTAGTAATAATTCTCAAATTAACTTCCCCTGGGCCTCAATGTTCATAGCTATAATATGAGAGGCTAGGTAAGTTGAGTTGTAATATTCCCCCTCCATTTTTTTTTTTTTTTTGGCACAGCCCCCTTTGTAATCTGATGAAAACTGTAGACCATCAAATACATGAGGAATTTCATATACGAAGAACCAGGACCAACTTAATGACGTGCAGCCTATGGAGTCCCACAGGACCCATGCATTTGCTTTACTGCTCCACTGTTATTGTCTTGAAATTTTTCATTTTTAAGCAAGTGGTTCCATATTTTCATTGTGTCCTGGATCCCAGAAATTATGTAATGGATGCTGCCTGAATCTCTTGCATCCGATTATGAAGTTTTGGTCCAGATGCTCTCTAAAAAGAGGAAAAAAACTCTCTTTAAGGTTTGGCTTTACTTCTAATATACTGTAAATCTATATTGATGTCCATGATTGCTGTTGAACTGTGGAAAGAAGAGAACTGAATCTTCTTTAACCCTATTACTTAAAAATTGTGACTATGTCAGAAGGCATTTGGTCTATGGCCCAAAGAGAGTATGAAAAGGGCTGACTTCAGTTTAGACACCTCTATTCAGTAATGATAATATTCTTTCAATTACTTTTATTGGTTTTGAATTCGAATTTTCCACATAGAACACTATACTTTGTGATAATTTATTTATATAGCTGTTATTAAAATGAGAAGACTTATTTTTTCAAAGAGCAAATTTAGATGGTAAGTTATACCTAAAATGATGTCATTCTGTTATCATTAAGAATCAAATCCTAAGAAAGCGTTTTTTTTTTTTTAAACATTCTTGGGGCACCTGGGGGGGCTCAGTCTGTTAAGCCTCGGACTCTTAATTTAGGCTCAGGTCATGATCTCAAGGTCATGAGATTGAACCCCAGTCTGGTTCTGCGCTTGGCGTGGGGCCAGCTTAAGATTCTCTCTCTCCCTCTGCTGCTCCCCACCACCCTGTACCATTCCCTGCTCATTTTCTCTCTCTCTCAAAAAAAAAGAATGCTCTTACACTTTTTATGATTAAATGAGCAAATTCCTTTTTTAACATTTTTTCTACTTTTTTCCCCACCATATGCCTCAACCACAGAAAACTTGAAAGGTAAAGAGGTGTGATATGAAAGCAACTCTTTATTCAAAAATTTATTCCGTGATTGCAAATGGGATGTCAAAGCAAACTTTCTTTAAATTCTGTAAGAACAGGTGTTAAAAAGTGCATAATTAATGTACCTATGGTTTGAGGGTTTTTTTAATTTTAATTTTTTTGTCTTCCTAAACCCCAGCTGAGTTAGTAATAAAATATAGAATTACATACAAGAAGATGGATACCAGTAATTTATTTGTTTAATAAAATCTTTTGGAGATAGTTGGGAAAAAGGGCACATGGTTGACAAGTTTAGAAAGAGATTATAGGGATACGGATACATTTCTGTCCCTTACTCTTGGTGCTGTTATGTGGGGCATTTAAATGAGCCTTAGGAAAAGATTTATCTTCATGGTTTGATCTCTAAACTGGAGTGGCTATCTTACTGGGGCTTGGCACTGTTGATATGGAAAGTGGTCTGACTACCGAAGTTTTAGGAATAAGGGAAAATTTGAGTTTTTATTTATCTTTTAGAAATGAGTTTTCTTGAGGTTTTTAATGTTTTGGAGTCCCATTTATAATGATAACATGGGAATTTTTAAATAGAGTTATCTAATTTCCACGGTCTTAATTTTGTCTGTATTTTACCTTTTTAAAATTTAAACTTATATTCTGCAATCTTTCATATTTCCACTTCCCCAGTGAACCCTCATTCTTGAATAAGTGGCTTTCCAAATTAAAAAGTTGTTTCTAAAGACAACCAGGTACTTTTCAAGTTACGTTTGTTATTTAGTTAACTTATGCAAGTCTAATCCAAAACAGAGGCGCCTGGGTGGCTCAGTTTTTAACCGTCTGCCTTCAGCTCAGGTCAGGATCCCAGGGTCCTGGGATGAAGCCCTGCATGGGGCTCCCTGCTCAGTGGGAAGTCTGCTTCTCCTTCTCACACTCCCCTTTTGTATTTCCTCCCTCGTTCTCTCTCTCTCTCTCTCTCTCTCTCTCAAATAAATAAATAAAATCTTTTTAAAAAAGTCTAATTCAAAACAGATATCTGAGCTGGTAGTCCAATTCATGAAAAAAACATCCATGAAAACAGCTATTTTACTGAAACAACAGTTCAAATAAACTTGCTAAACAAAATGATCATTTTAGTAGTCTGCATTAAGACAGTCTTAACCTCAGTGCATTGGCCTGCTAAGATGGCAGTTTACCATCAAATTTTATTTTTTTATCTTCATAGTAGGATTGAGATAACCCTAGAGTTATATCCATGTTGTCACATATGAATAGATACTGTATCAATAGATAACTTTTTATGATTGACCATTTGACATCATTCTGATAAAAATTCAGATTTTACTATTAAAACGCTTCTATGAACTCCCCTCCCCTGAGGCAGAATTAATAGACTTGCAATATTATAATTCAGAAACAGTAACGCTCACCACTTAGAGGGTTAGATTGTCTTATAATAGAAATCCATTATGGAAAATACTTCTAACTACCTTCAATTGTCTCTTTTTTGTTTAAGCAGGAAGATATAATTAAATGTAATATTTGAAAGTGTAAATATGCTGTGATTAGAATACTCATTATTCTCTATTTTCATAAGATAAAAAGATAAATGATAGAAAATATTCTCACTTTTGAAATATTAGCTTTCTCTAGTGTATATATTTAGAGATACTGTGACTCTAATATCTAATCCAGTTCTCCAAAAATATGAAGAGCTGGAAAACAGAGCCATTAGGTACCGTTGTGCAGAGTGCGTACTACACAACTCTAGTGATCATCATTCTTATAGCCTATGCCGCAAATATGTCTCCATTGTGCAGTAAGTAACCTGAAAAAACATGTATAGGGACCTTGATTAGATATACCTTTTCTTGTTCTAGGTACGGATATTTTCATTTAAAATTTTTCGTAAATAATTTAATGTTTATTACAGTGTTACAATGGGGGCCTTTCCCTATGGAATTGGCTTATAAATAAAATGAGCTTTAGCTCCAAAATACTAAACCTATTCAGATAGAGTTAAGACGGTGTCACTCTATAATTGATCTGGTGTAGGCAGTATAACGGAACTCAATCTCAGTTCCATATGACTTGATATCAAAGTTAAGATCCAGGCACTATTGCAGAGAAAAGGACTCAGGTTAGGGTGCAATCCGACAGGTAGATGCTGGACTTGGATTCAGATGTGGGCAGATTCAAGAACATATTCTTTTGACCCAGCCAGGGAACACAGCAGAGGATTACTGACCAAGAAGGTGATCATTGTAGGGGAAAAGCCTAAGAAACGCTTTAAGGTAAACTGTTTATCAAATAGTTTCAAAATAAAATTGATTTGGAAGCTTCAGGGTTCAACATTTATCCTCTGTCACACTCTCTACTGGTACTTTATTTGGATTATTTAACCGGAATCCTCACAAAAATGGTCTGATTGTCAGAGAATTTAAGTGACTTGCCAAAGTTAGTTTAAATAGCAGATGAATCTGACCATAAAGTATGTGATTTTCCCACTTTAACATACTGCTTACTAAGATTGAGTCTTCGTGCTCTTAAAAAGCCTAGGATATAGTTCAAGGATGATTCACAAATGTTCATGATTGGTCTGTAATTACTCATGAACCGCTCGAGTCTGTGTTAAAATGATGGAACTAATTTTTCAAAATTAATTTTTTTTCTTTGTGGATCCATACTGTCCACTTCTGTCAAGGTTTAGATCTTATCAGCATACATACATTTTTTTTTACCCAAAAAGGATTAATGATGCCAGAAATTATTGTTTTTCAGAGAACAGCCAGAGATTGTTAACATACAGCACAGTCAGCTAAAGTTTGTGGTAGAATCAGAACACTGTAAATTCAGAGGACTGACAGAAACTTGGTGGCTACCTCTCCGACCCTTGGGAAATTTCTAAAATTTGCTAATATCACTCTGTTTAATAGAGAGTAGTTATTTGCATCTGAGTTTGGAGGGATAAATTATGAAAAGTTATTCTAGCTTGCTTAAGATGGAATTATATTATACAAGCTTGCTAATAATTCCAAGTAGAATAGAATGAAAGAAGTAGAGATGTTATAAATACAAACAAAAGATTCCAGGAGGAATAATCAGAAAAGCAGCATAGCTGTTACTTTTATGGTATATGATTATTGTTAATCCTGATATAATAGATTTAGGAATATTATTTTACAGTCATTTCCTTCACATCTCAGGACCAGAGCAGCATTATTTTATTGTTACATTGTAAGATATTTCATTTAAGCATTCAACAAAAGGATGAGAATCTTAAATGGCTTTCCAAATGCTTTTCCTAAGCTAACAGACCTTGTTCATTCGTTAGCTATTGCATTTATTCAACAAAAAGTTTTCATGTACAAGTCATTGGGCAGTTCCTACTGGAACAATCCACAGATGGAATCCTCAAAGCAACCTAGTAGACCCAGAAAAATCAAAACAATATTGAAGAACAAAGTGGGAAAACTCACACTTTCCAGTTTCAAAATTTTCTATAAAACAACATTAATCAAGAGAGTCTGTTACTATGATAAGGATAGAAAAAGATCAGTGGAATAGAAGCATGATTCCAGAAATAAACTCCTATGTCTTTGGGTTAACTTATTTTTTTACCAAGGATGCCAAGACCATTCATCAAGAAATAAATAGTCTTTTCAATAAATGTGCTGGGACAGTGGATATTCACATGCAAAATGTAGTTGAACTCTTACCTCACACCTTATAACAAGATTAACTCAAAATGGATCAAAGACCTAAATTTAAAAATGAAAACAATAGAATTCTTAGAAGAAAGCATAGGAGTGAATTTTCATGATAAGGCAATGGTTCCCAATATATATTACCAAAAGCACAGATGGCAAAACAAAAATAGATGTTGGATTTATCAAAATTAGAAGTATTTGTGCTTCAAAGGATACCACCAGAAAGTGAAAAAACAATCCACGGATGGGGAAATATTTACAATTCATATATCTGACAAGGTATCTATATCCAGAATATATAAAGAATGCTTTTAACTTAGCAAGAAGAAGACAAATATTTAAAAATTGGGCAAGAGACTTGGATAAGTATTTCTCCAAAGAAGATATCCAAATGGCCAATAAACACATGAAAGGAGGCTTATCATTTATCATCAGGAAAAAGCAAATGAAAACCACAGTAAGATACCACTTAACCATTAGTATGGCTATGATGAAAAAGACACATATAATCACAAGGGTATGGAGAAATTGGAACCCTCATTCTTTGCTGGTAGAAAAATAAAATGGTACAGCTACTTTGGAAAAGAGTTGAGCAGTTTTTCAAAATGTTAAATATAGAGTTATAATATGACCCAGAAATTCCACTTCTAGGTATACACAAGAGAAATGAAAGCATATGTTCTCACAAAAATTTGTACACAAATGTTTTTAGCTTGTTCCTAGTAGCTAAAAGTAGAAATAACACTAGTGCATAACCATTCACCATTGATAAGCATATACATATATACGTATATAAGTGTGTGTTTATGCATACATACATATATTGGACAGGCCTGTACATATAAAATACATACACATATATCTATATATCTATATGCACTTACAGATACACTTTTAAAAGGTGAATTTTATGATGTGTGGATTTTATCTCAATAAATGTTATATATGTGTATGTGCACACACATACGTACATCTCAATGAAGATATATATGTATATGTGTGTGTGCATGTGTGTGTGTATGTGCAATTGCCCTGGTAGATGTTAGAGGAAAGACTAAAGAAGCTGAAGGAAGTAAGCAATCTTGAATACATATATTTCAATCAGATGACCCAATGACCTATAAGATGTTCGGTAACACCTGCCAGAGGCCATACCATGCACCAAGGTAATCATAAATATAGTGGTGCGAGGGGTACCAACATAACTAAGAAGTTCAGTGGTGGCTGTCCTCTAGAAGCCAGCTGGTAGGCATGGCCAAAAAGATAGGTACAAACCTGGTCTTATTTATATTTGAGAATAATGGGGTCCTAAGCAACAGAGGCCAAGTTGTGACTACATCTTGCATCCCGTGGAACACACAAAAAGGAAGCACAGCATGTGGTAGGCCACTTTGGTTCAGAAGGGAATACATTCCATACCTAGGAATACGTTCTAGCCCATTTATTGAGTGACATAGAAGGCTGCCAGTTTTGAGTGGTGACCAGAGCCAGAAAGTTTGCTGCATCAGATCCAGGTCACGGTGCAATCTGCCCTACCACTTGGGTCCTACCACCTGGCAGACATATGGTGCTGGAGTGTCAGTGGTTGGAAGAGACGAAATTAAAGTATATGGCAAGCTGCAGTGGAATGACAACATAGGCCCTTTGGATTCTGTAGCAAAGCCACACCATCTGCGGTACATAATTATATATTCTTTCTGAGATAGCTTGTGGTGTGTTACTGGGTCCTGGTAGAGATGGAAAAATTGGTCATGGGACAGCAACTCATTTTGCCTATTATGAGATGGGTTCTGTCAGATCTTTCAAGTTAAAATATTGTACAGGCCTTGCAACTCTCTATTGTAAGATGAAAATGGCATATCCAGGAACAAGACTGCACAGGACCAGAGGGTGTGAGTAAGCCTCCCAGCAGATAGCCCAGACCCTTATGTCTCTCACAACTCTTGTGTTAGTCCTTTTTTCCATCTGCATCTATGTCTATACATGGTTCCGTAGGACAAACTGAAAGAAGAAAAAGCATGAGCCTGGTTTATAGATGGTTTGGCCCAGTGCATAGGCGCAAGCCAAAAATGGATGGCAGTTACTTTACTAACACTTTCAGAACTGACACTGAAAGACAATGGAGAAGAAAATATGCATTTCCGGCTATTGGCCAGAGGCCTGGCAATTGGCCAGTAGCCTGGCTATCTATTCAGGGACCTGGAAAAGAAAGGACTGTGAGATTGGATATAAGGAATTCTGGGGTAGATTCATATGATGTAGATGGACATATAAGGGTTGAAGTTTGTATTCCATATTAAGCCCATCAAAAAGCATTCACCACTGGAGAGACGAAGTAGATAAGATGTCTCAGCTTTTGTCATCAACCATTCAGACATAGCACAATGGGCGTATGAATGGAGCAGCTGGTATGGCAGAGATAGAGACCATGTATGAACCAGACAGCATGGTGTCCCATGTATTAATAAACAATCTAGCTACTTCTGCCTTTAAATATATAATTCATAGTGATACAGTCCAACACTAATCCCCCAATATTATACTATTCCCTATCCTAACCCAACCACTTGGAGGGTAAGTTGACTATGTAATCTCCCTTCCATCCTTGAAGGGCCAGTGGTTAATCCTTTCAAGGATAGATATCTATTCTGGGTATGGATTTATTTTTCCTACCGCAGCAGTACCATTATCTATGGGCTTATGGAATACCTGACATACAGGCATGGAATCCTATAAAAGCATAGCATCTGAATAGGAGACCCATTTTACAGCAAAGGAGGTGTAGAAATGAGCCTTAACTACTGTACCTGCCAATCAAATTGAATTTGTCAATTCAGAATTCGAGTTTATTAAATAATCAAAACAATTACTGCTTTTTTTGTAAGATTGTTAAAAAATTTATTGGACAGAGAGAGAGCACAAGCAGGGGGAGCAGCAGAGGGAGAGGGAGAAGCAGGCTCGCCACTGAGCAGGGAGCCCAATGCAGGGCTCCATCCCAGGACCCTAGGATCATGACCTGAGCTAAAGGCAGAGTATTTTTTTTTTCTTTTTTAGATTATTAATTTTTATTCAATTTCTGTAATAGATACATGCCTATTCTTATTATCTGTTTCTCCTTGTATTTTTTGGAAATTTGTGTTTTTCTTTTTTTATTATAATAATACTTTTTTATTATATTATGTGAGTCACCATACAGTACCTCCCTGGTTTTTGATGTAAAGTTCGATGATTCATTAGTTGCGTATAACACCCAGTGCACCATGCAATATGTGCCCTCCTTACTACCCATCACCAGCCTATTGCATTCCCCCAGCCCCCTCCCCTCTGAAGCCCTCAGTTTGTTTCCCAGAGTTCATATCTCTCATGCTTCATTTCCCATTCTGATTACCCACTCTTTCTTTATCCCTTTCCTCCCCTACCGATCTTCCTAGCTCTTATGTTCCATAGATGAGAGAAATCATATGATAATTGTCTTTCTCTGCTTGACTTATTTCACTTAGCATTATCTCCTCCAGTGCCGTCCATGTTGCAGCAAATGTTGAGAACTCGTTCTTTTTGATAGCTGAGTAATATTCCATTGCATATATGGACCACAGCTTCTTTTTTTTTTTAAGATTTTATTTATTTATTCGACAGAGATAGAGACAGCCAGCGAGAGAGGGAACACAAGCAGGGGGAATGGGAGAGGAAGAAGCAGGCTCATAGTGGAGGAGCCTGATGTGGGGCTCGATCCCATAACGCCAGGATCACGCCCTGAGCCGAAGGCAGACGCTTAACCGCTGTGCCACCCAGGCGCCCCGGACCACAGCTTCTTAATCCAGTCATTTGTTGAAGGGCATCTCAGTTCCTTCCATGATTTAGCTATTGTGGACAATGCTGCTATGAACATTGGGATGCATATGGTCCTTCTCTTCACTATGTCTATATCTTTGGGGTAAATACCCAGTAGTGCAATGGCTGGGTCATAGGGTAGCTCAATTTTTAACTTTTTAAGGGACCTCCACACTGTTTTCCAGAGTGGCTGCACCAACCTACATTCCCACCAACAATGTAGGAGGGATCCCCTTTCTCCACATCCTCTCCAGCAATTGTTGCATCCTGCCTTGTTGATTTTTGCCATTCTAACTGGCGTAAGGTGGTATCTTAGTGTGGTTTTAATTTGAATTTCCCTGATGGCTAATGATTTTTAACATTTTTTCATGTGTGTGTGTTAGCAATTTGTATGTCTTCATTGGAAAAGTGTCTGTTCATATCATCTGCCCATTTTATGATTTGTTTATTTGTTTCTCATGTGTTGAGTTTGAGAAGTTCTTTGTAGATCTTGGATACCAGTCTTTTATCTGTAGCATCATTTGCAAATACATTCTCCCATTCTGTGGGCTGCCTCTTAGTTTCTTTGTTTCCTTGGCTGTGCAGAAGCTTTTCATCTTGATGAAGTCCCACAAGTTCATTTTATCTTTTGTTTCTCTTGCCTTTGGAGATGTGTCATGGGAAAGGTTGCTGTGGCCAATGTCGTAGAGGTTGCTGCCTATGCTCTCCTCTAGGATTTTGATGGATTCTATCTCACATCAAGGTCTTTCATCCATTTAGAGTTTATCTTTGTGTATGGTGTGAGAGAGTGGTCAAGTTTCATTCTTTTGCATATAGCTGACCAATTTTCCCAACACCATTTATTGAAGAGACTGTCTTTTTTCCACTGGATGTTTTTTCTTGCTTTATCAAAGATTAGTTGCTCAAAGAGCTGAGGGTCCATTTCTGGGTTCTCTATTCTGTTCCATTGGTTTGTGTCTGTTTTTGTTCCAGTACCATGCTGTCTTTGTGATCACAGCTTTGTAGTACAGCTTGAAATCTGGCATTGTGATGCCCCCAGCTTTGTTTTTCCTTTTCAACAATTCCTTGGCAATTCGGGGCCTTTTCTGGTCCCACACAAATTTAAGGGTTGTTTGTTCCAGTTCTTTGAAAAATGTCATTGGTATTTTGATCGGGATAGCATTGAAAGTGTAGATTGCTCTGGGTAGCATGGACATTTTAACTATGTTCATTCTTCTGATCCATGAGCATGGAATATTTTTCCATCTTTTTGTGTCTTCTTCAATGTCTTTCAAGAGTGATTTGTAGTTTCTAGAATATAGGCCCTTTACGTCTCTGGTTAAGTTAATTCCAAGGTAATGTATGATTTTTGGTGCTATTGTAAATGGGATGGATTCCCTAATTTCTCTTTCTTCAGTCTCATCATTCGTGTATAGAAATGCAACTGATTTCTGAGCATTGATTTTTGTATCCCGCCACATTACTGAATTGCTCTGTAACTTCTAGTAGTTTGGGCGTGGATTCTTTGGGGTTTTCCATATAGAGTATCATGTCATCAGTGAAGAGAGACAGTTTGACTTCTTCTTTGCCGATTTGGATACCTTTTATCCCTTTTTGTTGTCTGATTGCTGTTGCAAGGACTTCTAGTACTATGTTGAATAATAATGGCAAGAGTGGGCATCCTTGTCGTGTTCCTGATCTCAAGGGAAAGGCTTCCAGCTTTTCCCCATTGAGAATGATATTTGCTGTAGGCTTTTCATAGATGGTTTTTATGAGATTGAGGAATGTACCCTCTATCCCTACACTCTGAAGGGTTTTAATCAGTAAAGGATGCTGTATTTTGTCAAATGCTTTTTCTGCATCTATTGAGAGGATCATATGATTTTTGCTTTTTTCTTGTTGATAAAATCTATCACACTGATAGATTTGCAAATGTTCTACCACCCTTGCATCCCAGGGATGAATCCCACTTGGTCATGATGGATAATCCTTTTAATGTACTGTTGGATTCTATTAGCAAGGATCTTGTTGAGAATTTTGGCATCCATATTCATTAGGGAAATCGGTCTGTAATTCTCCTTTTGGATGGGGTCTTTGCCTGGTTTGGGGATCAAGGTAATATTGGCCTCTTAGAAGGAGTTTGGTAGCTTTCCTTCTGTTTCTATTTTTTGAAATAGCCGTAGGAGAATAGGTATTATTTCTTCTTTGAATGTTTGGTAGAATTCCCTGGGAAAACCATCAGGCCCTGGCGTTTTGTTTTTTGGAAGGCTTTTAATCACTGTTTCAATCTCTTCATAATTAATTGGTCTGTTTAAAAAATCAATTTCTTCCTGTTTCAGTCTTGGTAGTTTATAGGTTTCCAGGAAGGCCTCCATCTCTTCCAGATTGCTTAATTTATTGGCATAAAACTGTTGATAAAAGTTTCTAATAATCCTTCCAATTTCATTGGTGTTGGTTGTGACCTCTCCCTTTTTATTCATAATTTTATTAATTTGGGTCCTTTCTCTATTCTTTTGGATAAGTCTTTTATTAATTCTCTCAAAGAACCAGCTTCTAGTTCTGTTGATCTGCTCTACTGTACTCCTGGTTTCTAATTCATTGATTTCTGCTTCCTCGTGAGTGGATTAGGCCTGTCCCTCTGTTGTTGTTCCAGCTTCTTGAGGTGAGAATATAAAAACTGCATTTTAGATTTTTCTATTCTTTTGAGTGAGGCTTGGATGGCTATGTATTTTCCCCTTAGGACTGCTTTTGCAGTGTCCCATAGGTTTTGGACCATTGTGTTTCATTCTCGTTGGTCTCCATAAATTGTTTAAATTGATTTTTGATTTCCTGGTTTATTGAATCATTCTTAAGCTGGATGGTTCTTAGTCTCCAAGTGTTTGAGTTTCTTCCAATTTTTCCTTGTGGTTGAGTTCCACATTCAAACCATTGTGGTCTGAGAATATGCAGGGAATAATTTCAGTCTTTTGGTATCAGTTGAGACCTGTTTTGTGTCCCAGAGCATGGTCTATTCTTGAGAATGTTCCATGGGCATTAGAATAGAATGAGTATTCTTGGTTCTGGGGTTAGTGTTCTACATATATCTATGAGGTCCAACTCGTCGAGTATGGCATTCAAAGCTCTTGTTTCATTGTTGATTTTCTGCTTAGGTGATCTATCTATTGCTGATAGTGGAGTGTTGAGGTCCCCTACTATTAACATATTTTTATCTATATGTCTCTTTATTCTGGTTAAGAGTTGGCTTGTGTATCTTGCTGCTCCCCTGTTGGGGGCATATATATTTATAATTGTCATATCCACTTGTTGGATACATCCTTTAAGAACAATATAGTGCCCTTCTGTGTCTCTAACTATAGTCTTTAGTTTAAAATCCAAACTGTCTGATATGAGAATTGCTACTCCAGCTTTCTTTTGAGGTCCATTGGCATGAAAGATGGTATTCCATCCCTTTACTGTCAGTCTGAATGTATCTTTAGGTTCAAAATGAGTCTCTTGTAGATAGCAAATGGATGGGTCATGTCTTTTTATCCAATCTGCAACCCTGTGGCATTTATGGGAGCATTTAGGCCATTTACATTGAGACTGATTATTGAGAGATATGATTTTAATGATGCCATGATGCCTGTAAAGTCTTTGTTTGTATCGGTTGTGACTTTCTGTTCTGTATCTCTCTTGGGGCCTTTTTACTTTTATAGAACCCCCCTTAATATCTCCTGTAAGGCTGGTTTTGTGGGTATGAAATTGGTCAATGACTGGAGATTCTGGAAGGTCTTTATCTCTCCATCAATTCTGAATGACAGCCTTGCTAGATAAAGGATCCTTGGCTGCATGTTTTTCTCTGAAAGAGCTTTAAAAATGCCCCCCCCCAACCCTTTCTCTCATTCCAGGTCTGTGTAGACAGGTCTGACGTTATTCTGATAACTTTGCCTTGGTACGTGAGAAATTTCTTTGCCCTGGCCGCTTTCAATACTGTATCCTTAGATCTAATATTTGCGAATGGCACTATGACGTGACGTGGTGTAGGTTTGTCATGGTTGAGCTTGGGAGGGGTCCTCTCTGCCTCTTGGACACGAATGCTTGTTTCCTTTGCTAGATTAGGGAAGTTTTCAGCTACAATTTGTTCAAATATCTCTTCTAGACCTCTGTTTCCCCCCCACCCCCACCCCAGGGAAGCAGATGATTCTGACATTGGAACGTTTCATTGAGTCAGTAATCTCCCGTAACCTACATTGTTGAGATTGGATTTTTTTGAGCCAAGTTTCTATTTTAGCTTTCTCTTTTACTAACCCATCCTCCAATTCACCTATACGTTCTTCTGCCTCATTCACCCTGGCCGTCAGAGCCTCTAGTTTTGCCTGCATTTGGCTCATAGAATTTTTAATTTCTGCCAGATTTGCTCTCATTTCCGCCCTTAGAGATTCTATATTCTCATTAACATTTTCGTTAATACTTTTTTCAAGTCTACACATCATCTTGACCATTGTTACTCTGAACTCCATTTCTGATAATTTGGTTATATCCATATCCATCAGTTCTGTGGCAGAGGCCACAGACTCATTGTCTTTTCTTTGCTGGGGGGGGGGGTTGATTTCTCCTTCTCGTCATTCTGATGAGGAGAGGGTGCAGGGTTGTCCAGAGCCCAAATTACTGACCGGGACCCAGGCCGTGCGCCCTTGTTTTATAGGGATCTTAGGGATGTGGGCTTCTTGATTTTTCAGCCTGCCTTCTGGGGAGGGGCCTGCCACACTGATTCTCAGGCAACCCTGTTTGGGTAGAGTCTCCATGTCCCCTGCGAGGGGGATGGTGATGGGCACCCTGTGAGCCGGTATTTCCAGGCTTTTGTTCTCTGGCGGCTTTCCCTGGCGGTTTGCTGTGCCTCTTCTGAGAGTCAGAGCAGCAGTGGCTGAATCTCAGCCTCTGTGTCAGAACAGAGGGATCACGGGCCGTTCTCCACTGATGTTCTGGCCACTTTAACTCTGTTACTGTTGGTGCTGTTCAACCCTGCAGTGTCCTGGGATGTGCACCCCACACCTGTCGTCCCAGCCCTCACTTCCAGGGCCGTCGTATCTCTGTTCTTTTTGCTTCTAACACCACCAGCCACCCCCGCGCGCTCCGGAGCTCCATTTCGGTGTGGTTTACGTGCACTCCGGAGCTCCAGTTTTCAGTCTGGTAGTCTGGTGGCGCACGTTCCCCGGCTCACGGTCTCAGTCTGTTCTCTCGAGGGTGCCGTCAGCTAGCCCGCCCGCTCCCCCGTGCAGGTGGCTACCACTTCCCGGCGCCTGAGCGCGGCGGCTCCCTCCCCCTTCCGTTTATCTTCCGATATCTGTGCACAGATTCACGGCTCCCCGCTTAGTACCTCAATACTCAGCGCTGGAGATGTTCATTTGTAGAGATCCAGATGTATCTTCCTGCGTCTCAGGCTGATTCCGTGGATGTTCAGGCTGGTCTGGTACCTATCCAGCTCGACTCAGGGGACCGGCTGAAAAAGGGGACCCTTGCTTCTCCGCCATCTTAACTCCCTCCCTAAAGGCAGACTATTAACTGACTGAGCCACCCAGGCGCCCCAGAACAATTATTTCTGGTAGGATTTTTTTCCCTTCATCTTATAAATGAGTCCAGAGTGTTTCTGAGGTCATTTAACTAGTTGAATTGGGTTTTAATAAGTCTATTTCATACCAAAGTTCATGATTTTTTTACAATACTACATATGAAGTTCTCTTACAAACATACTCGTGTTAATAAATTCTAATAGGAAAATATATTCCTTTTTTAAAATATTTATTTATTTGAGAGAGAGAGAGCAAACATGAGTGGGAGGGGCAGGGTGAGGGAGTCTCCAGCAGACTCTGCGCTAACCATGGAGCTCTACTCAGGGCTCAATCCCACGATCCAGAGATCATGACCTTAGCTGAAACCAGGAGTCGGATGCTCAACCAACCGCACCACCCAGGCACCCTGAAAACATATTCTTTTTTTTTTTTTTTTTTAAGATTTTATTTATTTATTCGACAGAGACAGCCAGCGAGAGAGGGAACACAAGCAGGGGGAGTGGGAGAGGAAGAAGCAGGCTCCTAGCGGAGGAGC
Organism: Ursus arctos; assembly: GCF_023065955.2. Lineage (NCBI taxonomy): Eukaryota > Metazoa > Chordata > Mammalia > Carnivora > Ursidae > Ursus > Ursus arctos. The sequence goes on from NW_026622985.1 coordinate 76,825,716, forward strand.
CTGATGTGGGGCTCGATCCCACAATGCCGGGATCACACCCTGAGCCGAAGGCAGACGCTTAACTGCCGTGCCACCCAGGCGCCCCTGAAAACTTATTCTTAAGCAGGTTAAAATAGCCAGTGCCTTCAGGTTAAAAAATCCATGAATGACAAAGTTGAAGCTCAAATTGTCATTTGTCATTCTTAGAGGGCACATTCATAGTCCTACTTCCTCTGTTCTTTGAGCCATATTTGTTGGTCTGATTTCCAAGTAGTTTATAAAGTATCTGAAATAATTATTAGATAGTTTTCCAAGTCTTGGTGGTGTTGGTGAAGAATAGTTTATAGCATTGCTTTTTTTTTTTTTTTTTTTTTAAAGATTTTATTTATTTGACAGAGACACAGTGAGAGAGGGAACACAAGCAGGTGCAGTGGGAGAGGGACAAGTGGGCTTCCCACTGCTCAGGGAGCCTGATGCAGGGCTCGATCCCAGGAACCTGGTATCATGACCTGAGCCAAAGGCAGACGCTTAAGGATTGAGCCACCCAGGCTCCCCTATAGCATTACCTTTTAGTAGTGAAAACCAAATGAATGGTATGGGCAGGCAGTGAATAATCCTAGCACATAACACTCAAATGATATGCAGCCTGAGAGAATTATGTAGGAGAAGCTAGTCTTACAGGGCTCCACAGCTGGGAGAAAAGCATTCAGAACATTTGAGGTTGCACAGAACTTTCTAGTTCATGGTGGTTATTGAGTATATAGGAACAGTTATTTAGTAGATGTGAAAAAAAAAGTGTTGATGAGTAGAAGCTCCCATAGAAGAAAATTTATTAAAAGTTACAGACACTGTGAAAAAATTCAGTGATTTTATGTCTTTTATATTTGCTATATAAGCTGTATATGCTTTTATATATATTGCTATGTGTTATAATTACACACAATGAGGTCTAATGTTCTGGAATTCTCTTCAAGTATAAATAGGATATTACATTAGATATTTGGAGATTTCAGCCTGCCAACAGGTTATCAGAAACCTATTGTTTGGCATGAGGAACTCAATTTGATTGGCTGTAAACAGGCTTACTATTTTCTCATTTTCTAATAGTTCCCACTAACTGCTAGTGTATGAAGTGGGACATGTTTACTTTGTTCATTAATATTCTGTAGCCCATCCATTAATTCATTTGACTTTGCTTAGTTCAGTAATCTCTGGCATTTCAATGTGTTGCCACTTTAGTTTCTCTGATTTCCCTACTCTTCAATAGGAAAAAATATGTTCCATTAGACTAATGCACAATTCAGCAGAATGTTCTCTCTCTTAATGTGTAGTCTTTTCAATTAACATGTTTTTTGAACTGGATATGAGAATTGTGCTAAATGTTTAATAACTTCCCAGTATGGGTATAAAGACTTTGGTACATTCACTTAATGATGTACTTTTTTTCTTTATTTTTTAATTCCAATATAATTAATGTACGTTCTTATATTAGTTTCATGTGTCCAACATAGTGATTCAACGATTCTATACATTACTCAGTGCACATCATGATAAAGTGTACCCTTAATCCCCTTCACCTATTTCACCCATCCCTTCAACACCTCCTCTCTGGTAACCACCAGTTTGTTCACTATAGTTAAAAATCTGTTTTTTGGTTTGTCTTTTTGTTGTTCATTTATTTTGTTTCTTAAATTCTGCATGAGTAAAGTCATATGGTATTTCTTTCTCTGAGTTATTTCATTTAGCCTTATACCTTGTAGGTCCATCTATATTGTAGAAAATGGCAAGATTTCATTCTCTTTTATGGCTGAATAATATTCCAGTGTGTGTATGTTTGTATGAGTGTGTGTGTGTATCTTTATCCATTTTATCCACCAGTTGATGAACATTGGGCTGCTTCCATGTCTTGGATATTGTAAATAATACTACTGTAAACATAGGGGTACATGTATCCCTTTTAATTAGTATTTTCTATTTTTCGGGTAAATCAGTAGTGTGATTGCTGGATCATAGGGTAATTCTGTTTTTAACTTTTTGTGGAATTTCCATACTGTTTTTTACAGTGGGTGCTCCTGTTTGCATTCTCAACTGTGCACAAAGGTTTTTTTTTTTTTCCCTCCACATCCTTGCCAACACTTGTTTTTTATTTTAGCCATTCTGACAAGTGTGAGGTGATATCTCATTGTGGTTTTCATTTGCATTTCCCTGATGATGAGTGATATTGAGCCTCTTTTCATATGTCTGTCGGCCATCTGTGTGTCTTCTTTGGAGAAATGCCTGTTCATGTCTTCTGCCCATTTTTAATTGGATTATTTGTGTTTTTGTTGGTGTTGAGTTGTATAAGTTCTTTATATATTTTGATATTAAACTCCTATCAGATATATCATTTGCAAATATTTTCTCCCACTCAGTAGGTCATCATTTAGTTTTGTTGATTGTTTCCTTTGCTGTGCAAAAGCTTTTTATTTTGATGTAGTTCCAATAGTTTATTTTTGCTCCTATTTGCCTTGCCTCAGGAGACATATCTAGAAAAATGTTGCTATGGCTAATGTCAGAGAAATTACTGCCTGTGCTCTCTTCTAGGATTTTTATGGTCTCAGGTCTCACATTTAGTTCTTTAATCCATTTTAAGTTTATTTTTGTGTATGGTGTAAGAAAATGGTCCAGTTTTATTATTTTGCCTGTAGCTGTCCAGCATCATTTGTTGAAGAACCTTTTTCCTCTTGCATATTCTTGCCTCCTTTGCCTGACCATAGAATTGTGGGTTTATTTCTGGGCTCTCTATTCTGACCCACTGACATACATGTCTGTTTTTGCGCCAGTCCAGTTCCATATTGTTTTGATTATTGCAACGTTGTATTATATCTTGAAATCTGGAATTGTGGTACCTCCAGTTTCTCCCCTTTTCAAGATTGCTTTGGGTATTTGGAGTCTTTTGTGGTTCCATACAAATTTTAAGATTATTTGTTCTAGATCTATGACAAATGTTGGTATTTTGATAGGGATTGCATGAAATTTGTAGATTACTTTGGGTTCTATAGACATTTTAACAGTATTGGTTTTTCTAATCAAGCATGGAATATCTCCTATCAGTTTGTGTCATCTTTGATTTATTTCACCAGTATTTTATAGTTTTCAGAGTACAAGTCTTTCACCCCCTTGGTTTAGTTTACTCCTAGGTATTTTATTATTTTCAGTGCAATTGTAAATGAGATTGTTTCTTAATTTCTCTTTCTGCTGCTTCATTATTGGTGTATAGAAATGCAACAGATTTCTATAGATTGCTTTTGTATCCTGAGACTTAACTGAATTCATTTAACAGTTCTAAGTTTTTGGTGAAGTCTTTAGGGTTTTCTATATATAGTACCATGTCATCTGCAAATAATGAAATTTTTATTTCTTCCTTACAAAATTGGATGTCCTTCATTTCTTTTTCTGGTCTGACTGTTGTGGCTAGGATTTCCAGTACTGTGTTGAATAAAAGTAATAGGATTGGACATCCTTGTCTTTTTCCTGACCTTAGGGGAAAAGCTCTCAGTTTTTCCCCATTGAGTATGATATTCACTGTGGGTTTTTCATCTGTGGCTTTCATTATTTTGAGGTATGCTTCCTCTAAAAGTACATCATTGAGGGTTTTTATCATGATTGGATGTTGTACTTTGTCAAATGTTTATTCTGCATCTATGGAAATGATCAAATGATTTTTATCCTTTCTCTTTTTGATGTGATGTCTCACATTGACTGATTTGCAAATATTGAACCATCCTTGTATCTTAGGAATAAATCCCACGTGATAGTGGTGAATTTTTTTTAATGTGTTGTTGGATTCCATTTGCTAGCTCTCCTTGTGAGACTGGTTTAGTGGTGATGAATTCCTTTAATTTTTGTTTCTCTGGGAAACTTTATCCCTCCTTTTGTTTTGAATGATAGTCTCTTAGTGGATAGAGTATTCTTGGTTGAAGGTTTTTTCCTTTCAGCACTTGAATATATCATGCCTCTTCCTTCTTGTCTTCAGTTTGCTGAAAAATCAGTTGATGCTTCTATGGGATTTCCCTGGTATGTAACTGTTTTCTTTTCTCTTGCTGCTTTTAAAGTGCTTGCTTTATCATTACTTTTTTTAAATTTTTTTATTACATTATGTTAGTCACCATACAGTACATCCCCGGTTTCCGATGTAAGGCTCGATGATTCATTAGTTGTGTATAACACCCAGTGCACCATGCAATACGTGCCCTCCTTACTACCCATCACCGGTCTATCCCATTCCCCCACCCCACTCCCCTCTGAGGCCCTCAGTTTGTTTCTCATAGTCCATAGTCTCCCATGCTTCACTCCCCCTTCTGATTACCCCCCTTTCTTTATCCCTTTCTTCCCCTACTGATCTTCCTAGTTCTTATGTTCCATAGATGAGAGAAATCATATGATAATTGTCTTTCTCTGCTTGACTTATTTCACTTAGCATTATCTCCTCCAGTGCTGTCCATGTTGCAGCAAATGTTGAGAACTCGTTCTTTCTGATAGCTGAGTAATATTCCATTGTATATATGGACCACAGCTTCTTAATCCAGTCATCTGTTGAAGGGCATCTCAGTTCCTTCCATGATTTAGCTATTGTGGATAATGCTGCTATGAACATTGGGGTGCATATGGCCCTTTTCTTCACTACGTCTCTATCTTTGGGGTAAATACCCAGTAGTGCAATGGCTGGGTCATAGGGTAGCTCAATTTTTAACTTTTTAAGGAACCTCCACACTGTTTTCCGGAGTGGCTGCACCAACCTGCATTCCCACCAACAATGTAGGAGGGATCCCCTTTCTCCACATCCTCTCCAGCAATTGCTGTATCCTGCCTTGTTGATTTTTGCCATTCTAACTGGCGTAAGGTGGTATCTTAGTGTGGTTTTGATTTGAATTTCCCTGATGGCTAATGATTTTGAACATTTTTTCATGTGTCTGTTAGCTATTTGTATGTCCTCATTGGAAAAGTGTCTGTTCATATCTTCTGCCCATTTTATGATTTGTTTATTTGTTTCTCATGTGTTGAGTTTGAGAAGTTCTTTGTAGATCTTGGATACCAGTCTTTTATCTGTAGCATCATTTGCAAATATATTCTCCCATTGCGTGGGCTGCCTCTTAGTTTTTTTTATTGTTTCCTTGGCTGTGCAGAAGCTTTTTATTTTGATGAAGTCCCACAAGTTCATTTTATCTTTTGTTTCTCTTGCTTTTGGAGATGTGTCATGAAAAAGTTGCTTTGGCCGATGTCGTAGAGGTTGCTGCCTATGTTCTCCTCTAGGATTTTGATGGTTTCCTGTCTCACATCGAGGTACTTCATCCATTTGGAGTTTATCTTTGTGTATGGTGTGAGAGAGTGGTCAAGTTTCATTCTTTTGCATGTAGCTGTCCAATTTTCCCAGCACCATTTATTGAAGAGACTGTCTTTTTTCCACCGGATTTTTTTCCTGCTTTATCAAAGATTAGTTGCCCAAAGAGCCGAGGGTCCATTTCTGGGTTCTCTATTCTGTTCCATTGGTTTGTGTCTGTTTTTGTTCCAGTACCATGCTGTCTTTGTGATCACAGCTTTGTAGTACAGCTTGAAATCCGGCACTGTGATGCCCCCAGCTTTGTTTTTCCTTTTCAATAGTTCCTTGGCGATTCGGGGCCTTTTCTGGTTCCATACAAATTTAAGGACTATTTGTTCCAGTTCCTTGAAAAATGTCATTGGTATTTTGATCGGGATAGCATTGAAAGTGTAGATTGCTCTGGGTAGCATGGACATTTTAACTATGTTCATTCTTCTGATCCATGAGCATGGAATATTTTTCCATCTTTTTGTGTCTTCCTCAATGTCTTTCAAGAGTGATTTATAGTTTCTAGAATATAGGTCCTTTACGTCTCTGGTTAAGTTAATTCCAAGGTAATGTATGGTTTTTGGTGCTATTGTAAATGGGATGGATTCCCTAATTTCTCTTTCTTCAGTCTCATCTTTCGTGTACAGAAATGCAACTGATTTCTGAGCATCGATTTTGTATCCCGCCACATTACTGAATTGCTCTATAACTTCTAATAGTTTGGAGTGGATTCTTTTGTGTTTTCCATATAGAGTATCATGTCATCTGCGAAGAGACAGTTTGACTTCTTCTTTGCCGATTTGGATACGTTTTATCCCATTTTGTTGTCTGATGACTGTTGCAAGGACTTCTAGTACTATGTTGAGTAATAATGGCAAGAGTGGGCATCCTTGTCGTGTTCCTGATCTTAAGGGAAAGGCTTCCAGCTTTTCCCCGTTGAGAATAATATTTGCTGTAGGCTTTTCATAGATGGCTTTTATGAGCTTGAGAAATGAACCCTCTATTCTCACACTCTGAAGGGTTTTAATCAGAAAAGGATGCTGTATTTTGTCAAATGCTTTTTCTGCATCTATTGAGAGAATCATATGATTTCTGAATTTTTGTTTCTGAATTAAATCTAAGACAATGATAGATTTGCAAATGTTCTACCACCCTTGCATCCCAGGGATGAATCCCACTTGGTCATGATGGATAATCCTTTTAATGTACAGTTGCATTCTATTTGCCAGGATCTTTTTGAGGATTTTGGCATCCATATTCATTAGGGAAATTGGTCTGTAATTCTCCTTTTTGTTGGGGTCTTTGTCTGGTTTGGGGATCAAGGTAATATTGGCCTCATAGAAGGAGTTTGGTAGCTTTCCTTCTGTTTCTATTTTTTGAAATAGCCGTAGGACAATAGGTATTATTTCTTCTTTGAATGTTTGGTAGAATTCCCCAGGAAAACCGTCCAGGCCTGGAGTTTTATTTTTTGGAAGATTGTTTATCACTGACTCAATCTCTTCATAATTAATTGGCCTCTTTAAAAAATCAATTTCTTCCTGTTTCAGTCTTGGTAGTTTATGGGTTTCCAGGAAGGCCTCCATCTCTTCTAGATTGCTTAATTTATTGGCATAAAGCTGTTGATAAAAGTTTCTAATAATCCTTCCAATTTCATTGGTGTTGGTCGTGACCTCTCCTTTTTCATTCATAATTTTATTAATTTGGGTCCTTTCTCTATTCTTTTGGATAAGTCTTGCCAGAGCTCTGTCAATTTTATTAATTCTCTCAAAGAACCAGCTTCTAGTCCTGTTGATCTGCTCTACTGTACTCCTGGTTTATAATTCGTTGATTTCTGCTTTAATCTTGGGCAACTGCTTCCTCGTGCATGGATTAGGCCTGTCCGTCTGTTGCTGTTCCATCTTCTTGAGGTGAGAATATAAAAACTGCATTTTGGACTTTTCTATTCTTTTGAGTGAGGCTTGGATGGCTATGTATTTCCCCCTTAGGACTGCCTTTGCAGTATCCCATAGGTTTTGGACCATTGTGTTTTCATTCTCATTGGTCTCCATAAATTGTTTAATTTGATTTTTGATTTCCTGGTTTATCAAATCGTTCCTGAGCAGGATGGTTCTTAGTCTCCAAGTATTTGAGTTTCTTCCAATTTTTCCTTGTGGTTGAGTTCCATGTTCAAAGCGTTGTGGTCTGAGAATATGCAGGGAATAATTTCAGTCTTTTAGTATCGGTTGAAACCTGTTTTGTTTCCCTGAACATGGTCTATTCTTGAGAATGTTCCATGGGAATTAGAATAGAATGAGTATTCTTTGGTTCTGGGGTGTAGTGTTCTATATATATCTATGAGGTCCAACTCGTCGAGTATGGCATTCAAAGCCTTTGATTCTTTGCTTAGTTTTTGCAAGGGTGTTCTCTATTTTTGATAGTGGGGTATTGAGGTCCCCTACTATTAATGTATTTTTATCTATATGTCTCTTTATTCTGGTTAAGAGTTGGCTTGTGTATCTTGCTGCTCCCCTGTTGGGGGCATATATATTTATAATTGTCATATCCACTTGTTGGATACATCCTTTAAGAATAATATAGTGCCCTTCTGTGTCTCTAACTATAGTCTTTAGTTTAAAATCCAACCTATCTGATATGAGAATTGCTACCCCAGCTTTCTTTTGAGGTCCATTTGTGTGAAAGATGGTACTCCATCCCTTTACTGTCAGTCTGGATGTATCTTTAGGTTCAAAATGAGTCTCTTGTAGACATCAAATGGGTGGGTCATGTCTTTTTATCCAATCTGCAACCCTGTGGTGTTTTATGGGAGCATTTAAGCCATTCACATTGAGACTGAATACTGAGAGATATGATTTTAATGATGCCATGTTGCCAGTAAAGCCTTTGTTTGTATCGGTTGTGACTTTCTGTTCTGTATCACTCTTGGGGCCTTTTCACCTTTATAGAGCCTTCCTTAATATCTCCTGTAGGGGTGGTTTCGTGCTTATGAAATTGGTTAATGACTGGCGATTCTGGAGGGTCTTTATTTCTCCATCAATTCTGAATGACAGCCTTGCTAGATAAAGGATCCTTGGCTGCATGTTTTTCTCTGAAAGAATTTTTAAAATGCCCCCCTCCAACCCTTTCTCTCATTCCAGGTCTGTGTAGACAGGTCTGATGTTATTCTGATAACTTTGCCTTGGTACGTGAGAAATTTCTTTGCCCTGGCTGCTTTCAATACTGTATCCTTGGATCTAATATTTGCAAAATGCACTATGTTGTGATGTGGCGTAGGTTTGACGTGGTTGAACTTGGGAGGGATCCTCTCTGCCTCTTGGACACGAATGTTTGTTTCCCTTGCTATATTAGGGAAGTTTTCAGCTAGAATTTGTTCAAATATCTCTTCTAGACCTCTGTTTTTCTCCACCCCCTCGGGGATGCTGATGATTCTGACATTGGATTGTTTCATTGAGTCAGTAATCTCCCGTAACCTACATTCGTGGGCTTGGATTTTTTTAAGTCCAGCTTCTGCTTTCGCTTTTTCTTCTACTAACCCATCCTCCAATTCCTTAATATGTTCCCTTGCCTCGTTTACCCTGGCCATCAGAGCCTCTAGTTTTGACTGCATTTGGCTCATAGAATTTTTAATTTCTGCCAGATTTGCTCTCATTTCCGCCCTTAGAGATTCTATATTCTCATTAACATTTTCATTAATACTTTTTTCAAGTCTACACATCATCTTGACCATTGTTACTCTGAACTCCATTTCTGATAATTTGGTTATATCCATATCCATCAGTTCTGTGGCAGAGGCCACAGACTCATTGTCTTTTCTTTGCTGGGGGGGGGGGGGGAGAATTTCTCCTCATCATTCTGATGAGGAGAGGGTGCAGGGTTGACCAGAGCCCAAATTATTGACCGGGACCCAGGCCATGTGCCCTTGTTTTATAGGGATCTTAGGGATGTGGGCTTCTTGATTTTTCAGCCTGTCTTCTGGGGGAGGGGCCTGCCGTGCCGATACTCAGGCAACCCTGTTTGGGTAGAGTCTCCGTGTCCCCTGCGACGGGTGATGGGGATGGGCACCCTGTGAGCTGGTATTTCCAGGCTTTTGTTCTCTGACTGTTTTCCCTGGCGATTTGCTGTGCCTCTTCTGAGAGTCAGAGCAGCAGTGGCCAATCTCAGCCTCTGTCACAGAACAGAGGGATCACGGACCGTTCTCCACTGATGTTCTGGCCACTTTAACTCTGTTTCTGTTGGTGCTGCTCAACCCTGCAGTGTCCCGGGATGTGCGCCCCACACCCGGTGTCCCAGCCCTCACTTCCAGGGCCGGTGCGTCTCTGTCCTTTGTGTTTCTAACACCGCCAGTCGCCCCCGCACGCTCCCGGAGCTCACGGTCTCAGTCTGCTTCCAGTGAGCGCACCGGAGCTCCGTTTCAGTCTGGTGGCGCGTTCCCCAGCTCACGGTCCCAGTCCGCTCTCTCGGGGGTGCTGTCAGCCAGTCCGTCAGCTCCCCCGTGCAGGTGGCTACCGCTTCCCGGCGCCCGAACGTGGCAGCTCCCTCCCCCTTCCATTTATCTTCCGATATCTGTGCGCAGTTTCACGGCTCCCCGCTTAGTACCTCAATACTCAGCGCTGGAGGTGTTCATTTGTAGAGATCCAGATGTATCTTCCTGCATCTCAGTCTGCTTTCATGGATGTTCAGGCTGGTCTGTTACCTATCCAGCTTGATTCAAGGGAAAGGCTGAAAAGGGGGTCCCCTACTCCTCCACCATCTTAACCCTCTCTCTATCATTACTTTTTGACATTTTAATTACTATGTGTCTTGGTATGGACCTGCTTGGGTTGATCTTGTTGGGGGCTCTCTGTGCCTCCTAGATATGGATATTTGTTTCCTTCACCAGATTTGGGAAGTTTTTAGCTGTTATTTCTTCAAATAAATTTTCTGCCCTCTTTTCTCTCTTCTTCTTCTGGGATCCCTATAATGTGAAGCTATTATGCTTGATAGTGTTGTTGAGTTCCCTAAATATATTCTCATTTTTTCTTTTCCTTTTTTTCTTTCTCCTGTTCAGTTAGATTTCTTTCCATTGCTCTAGCTTCCAGGTTGCTAATCCATTCTTTTGCTTCTTCTAATCCACTGTTTCCTCTAGTGTATTTTTAATTTCAGTTATTAGTTCATCTCTGATTAGTTCATTTTTATACTTTCTATCTCTTTGTTGAGAGTTTCATTGAGATTCTCTAGTCTTTTCTTAAGTCCACTGTCTTTATGACCGTTATTTTAAGTTTCCTATCAGGCATATTGCTTATTGCCATTTCATTTAGCTCTCGTACTGTGCTTTTGTCCTGTTCTTTCATTTGGGACATATTCCTCTGTCTCCTCATTTGGTCTTACTTTTTATGTCTGCTTCTACGTGCTAAAAAATCAGCTTTGTCTCCTGCTGTTGAAAGTAGTGGACTTAGCAAGAAGAGATCCTGTAGTGTCCTGCAGTACAGTATCCCCTGTTCACCGGAAACTGGTGGTTCAGGAGTATCTCTTATGTGTGTCGCATGTGCCCTATTTTGCAGCTGAGCTGCCTTTGCCTTTACTTCAGTTGTCTGCAGTGGCTCTGTTTGCCTGTTTGTGGCAGGGTTTGGTCCCTATGTTAATGGACTGGCCTGGGGCTATCTTGGACTTGAGTTTGGTCAGACCAGGTGTTTGCTAGGGATGCAGTAGCACCAAACTGCAGAATACTCCCCGTGTATTGTCTGTTGAGAGACCAGATGTCTGCCCTCAGCCCACTGCTGGGGCCATAGTGGAGCTGGTGTGCGTGGTTATCTTTCCCTCTCCTCAGTACAGGAATCACTTTGGAATGGCCCTGGATACTGTCATGGCTGCTTTCGCAATGTCAGGCTTCTGGTGCCCCTTTGGATGGACTCCTATGGGCAGGTTGGATGGGGCAAGTCCATAGGAGAATATAGGAGTTGGCATTTGCTAAAGCAAGGTTTCAGCTGGTCTGCTGTGGGAGGAGACCTGTAGCTGCTTTGGAGAACTTCTGATGGTGGATTTGAGGGGGTGGATCTTCAGAGGAGCACAGGGGTGGGGTATGCTGTTAGCAAGCTAGGTGTTCCTGCTGGTTCCCATAGGAGTCCATGTATCTAGGCTTGGGGGTGGAGGGGAGGGAAAGGTGCCTGACAGCTCTTTAGTTCTTGAGAATTCTCCTAAAGATCCCTGCCCCTCCAGTGCACGTTCTAAGATTAGTAAATAAATCTTCCTGTGCATCCCAGGCATTTTTCAAACTGCTGCTTTTATGTTGTGTATCAGCAGGATTGTTTGCTGTTCTGTCTCTTTAAGGTAGGGGCTCATTTTCCTATCACCTTCCTACTCTCCCAGAGTGGAGCTTGCTGATTTTTAAGTTTCTGGTGTTCACCCCCTTGGTTGTAAAAACTCATGTGGTTAAGCCTCTATGGTTTTCAAAGCCAAATGTTATGGTGATTCATCTACTCACAGGTACAGATCCCTGTGCCTGGGTGCCTGGGGTGGGGTCTGCTCCTCTCCCTTCTCTTGGCTTTGGGTGGCCCTCCCTCCTGTGGTTAGTTTTGTGAGTCAGTTGGTTCCCAACCTCATCTCTGCCTTTCCACTGTTTACAATATGGCCTCTTCTCTATGAGTAACTGCAGAGAGTCTGTTCTGCTAGTCTTCAGGTGGTTTTCTGGGTTATTTACAATGATGTGGATGCTATAGGTGCATTCTTGGGATGAGGTGAGCTTAGAATTATCTTGCTCCCCGCTTTGTCCTGGAAGTCTGATATGCTTTTGAATTGCATATATTTAGAAATTCATAGAAAATAATGTTAAGCAGGACAATAAGCAGAATATAAAATTGATTTCTTTTTAGAAAATATAAACAAAATTATTAGGAAATATATTAAAATGTCAAGAGTGGTTAATTTATTATTGTTATATTTTCTACACTTTCCTGATTATCTTTGAAGACCATGTGGAGTTAATAAAGAAAGATAGTTTTGTATAAACAAATACAGGAGTGTTCATTCCAGAAAAATATGGAATGGAGGTAGTACTAACAGAAGAATTCTTTTGTCAAAAATATAAGTTAGACTTCTGGTTAATTAACGTAGAGATAAGACATAACATGTATCTTATTTCTAGGGTTATTCCATTTGCAAATAATAATAATTTATGCCAATTATAGGGAATAGATCAGCTATTGAACTATGAGGGTTTTTCAGTGATATAGAGCTTGGGTTTGGAGAAAATTTATTCTTCAGTAGCGCTATTACTTCTGATTCTGCACCCTGCCTCACGGGTGGCTAAACTCTAGGCAGCAAATAGTTTTTCTGTAATCTCGTGGGAGAGGAAAAGAATTTTCTCTTATTCTTCTGTGTTTAACTGAGACATCTCCTTTAATAAAAAGATTAACAGGAGAAAAACAAACCAAAGTTTAATAACATTGTATGCATCCTATATACATGGGAGATACCCAGGAAAACTGAGTAACTCCCTAAAACAGCTCAAGCCACCTCATTAAGTACCATTTTCAACTAAAGATAAAAGATTGTGTGGAGGAGCCAGTTATAGTAGGTTGTCAGGAAAAGCACTGTAAACAAGGGTATGTAGTCATGATGCAGATTTAAGCTGCTACCTTCTCCATTGATAAGACATTCTAGAGGGGTATAGAGTCATCTTCCTCTTCCTGGTACAGAGAAGGAGACACACTTACAAATGTAAATGTTCCTTACAAAATGGTAACTTCTACTCACTTTTTAGAGCTTCTCTGATGTCTATTTCTTAAATATAATCAGCCAAAAATAATCCTCAAACCAAAGAGGCGTATTTTGGGGTGGTGTATTCTGCTCTTCTACAATCTCATTCTAAAATCATTGGCATGCAGAATATTCTGCAATGTTTTAATACTCCTCATTTGTGAAGGGACATATAATAAGAGGGATAGACAATGACTTATTAGGTCAAAAAGAAATTAGAATATTATAACATCTCATAAATGATACAATTATCAAAATTTCCATTGAGTATATATAGGGTAGTTATAAAGAAAGTAGAACCCCCTTTTCCCTCTGAGTTATTGAAATTTTTTGCATTTCTTCCTACTCTGAAATGTGACTAGCAGACAATTATTAATCTGATGACTAAAATAAATTATATCTTTTACTCCTTAGTGTATTAATTCTAATGAAATACATAAATATCTTTCGATGACACAATGTAGAAGAGAAATGATATACTTAATCCAACAGAAATAAAATGTACCCCCAAATTCCTAATTGAATGCTTTTGCTTTCTCAGCCATTAGTGAAAATAATTATTGAGCAGGGAAATATACCATCCTTCTCCTTGGGCTGGCTTTCACATCCTCATAAAAGACTCAAGTCTCCCCAGGGTGATCAGCCTCACAGTTTGAAAAACTCTGTCCCAGTTAGATAGAAAATCAGATAATTGCAAGAACAATTTGCAATCTCCAGGTGATTGAGAAAACAGAAGTAGACTGCAAGCTATATTATTATGTAAAGTGACAAAATATAATTACTGCATAGGAGGTCTTTGTTTTTTGAAGCTGCAGTCTTTAAAATACAAGGGTGAAGTGAATCACTCTCAGTTTGCTTTCAATCTCTGCTCCTATATTTGGGTTTACCCTTTGTGATCAGACTGAAGTTGAGAAATAATGTTCATTTTTATGATCTAAAACAGGAGTCACCCTATAACACGCACATCAACACGTTTTGTCAGTAAATCTGTTGGAAATTTGTATTCTACACTAGCAGGAGCATTTCATATGGTGCTAGTAATTTTGGTGGAAAAAAAACATGGTCATGTTGGGAAGGAAGAATTTTCTCTGCCCTTCAAGATCCTTCTGGCTGAACTAGAATCAAATTGCCATGAGACAGATTAACAGGAGAAAATAAAATTTAGTTTCATATGTAAAGGGAATCCACATAGACATGAAATTCCAAAGGCAGGCAACATGAGGCTTACCTAACATCCTGAACCAGGGAGAGGGGTAGGGGTCTGAGGATTCAAAGGGGAAGAAGACTATTAGCAGGAAATCTAGAGGAAGAGTTTAGAGAGTAAAGGTTGCCCTGTTAAGCAAATAAGTTTCTTAGGTAAAGAGGAATATCTGTTAATAGCTCTCCTCTTGGTCCAGGTAGGCAGTTGAGGAGGAGGTAGCACTTTTCCTACATCTGCTGGGTTTTCATTGCTTTTAACTCAAAATAACGTTCTTGTCAAAGTAGCTTATCTTGGGGTGGCCTACCCATAGCCCCTATAGTTATAATGTAAAGTGATTATATGAATTTTTTGGAATATTTCTTGGGTATTCAATAACAAATGTGTCAATTATAACAATGAGTATTCTGACTCCAAATTTCACTTTCAGTTTGGAAATAGGCTGTTTTAGAACTGGGTTCTTCTGGTTCGGCCTTTTCTGTCACTTAACTATTTCTGCCTTGTAGCTTTGGCCTACATATTTTTATATATAAAAGAAGTTTGCATTATGTAAGGAATTGAGTAAGGACTTCCAAGAGGAATCTGAGGGAGACAGCATTGGTGTTTTAAACTTGATATTTCCTAGTTTGTTTAATTACTCTATTCGAATTTTGATTTGGAGCCCCACCATTGAAGTTTGTTTTGCTGGGGTCCAAAATGGTATATGTGACTTGAAGACTGTTGAAGTACATTGTTCAGGGTTTTGTATGGTAAGATTTTATTATTTAATTTTTTTATCTCCTCTTACCTACTTTAACAGTCACAGTTTACAAATGCAATTCCATTATTTGAAAGTTTTAGTAACTTAACTAGAAAATAAAATGCACTGTTGTCACCTGGGTGTCTCAGTTGGCTAAGTGTCTGGCTTCAGCTCAGGTCATGATCCTAGTGTCCTGGGACCGAGCCCCATGTCAGGTTCCCTGCTTGGTGGAGAGGCCGCTTCTCCCTCTCCCCTGCTTGTGCTTTCTCATTCTCTCTCTAATAAATAAATACAATCTTTTTAAAAATGCATCATTGTAGAGGTAACTTATAATACTTATGGTAAAGCAATACTTTCAATTGAATAAATGAAGATTCCTCATTTCTACACCTATCTTCAGTGGATCACTTATGTGCCAATTTAACAAACAAGCATTCCAATGAAATATAGACTCTCATCTTTAAATTGACAAAATATAGTGATAGGTAGAATGGGATGGCAGAAGAATACAGAACTGTAGAATTAACTAATTCAAATAAAGTGTAATGCTACCAGGTTGAATTAGAACAGAAAAAAATAATCCTCACATTGTTTGTTTGTTTGTTTATTTATTTATTTATTTGAGAGAGTGCAAAAGTGGGCAGGGAGGGGCAGAGGGAGAGAGAGAATCTTAAGTAAGCTCTACACTCAGCATCAACCCTGACTCAGCACTCGATCTCACAACCCTGAAATCAGTCAGATGTTTAACTGACACTGACTGAGCCACCCAGGCACCCCATATTGGTTTTTTCTTTTTAATTTAACTTTTATTTTTCTCATTTCTTTTTTTTTAAAGATTTTATTTATTTATTCGACAGAGGTAGAGACAGCCAGCGAGAGAGGGAACACAAGCAGGGGGAGTGGGAGAGGAAGAAGCTGGCTCATAGCGGAGGAGCCTAATGTGGGGCTCGATCCCATAATGCCGGGATCACGCCCTGAGCCGAAGGCAGACGCTTAACCGCTGTGCCACCCAGGCGCCCCTATTTTTCTCATTTATACATGTGCATAATTTAAAGAATTAAAATGCCCTGTAAGTCTTAAAACCACAAACTTGCCTTCAGTCTGTGCCTCTTCTTAACCCAGATTTCTGCTCTGCAGAGCCTGACATTCTGACTCCTTCACTGCAAATTTTTGTAATTAGTCCTATATACACAAATGAAATACTTGCTATTCTTGATTTTTCAAATGTAAACAATACATAATTTTAGTTGGAAGATGAGGACTTATCTTTCCTGTATTCCCATCTCCTCACACTCTCCTTCCTCTGTCTCCCAGTATAGTTATATTACAATTATTTGTCAAACCAATGTTTCCTGCTTACATTATTGTGACTTTGTTGATATTGTTCACATAAATCCTGTAATGTACTCCAATTACCTTTTCTTTATTGTATAATTCTTTGCTTTTCTTAGTGTTAATGATTTCTGTTCCATTTTCCTATTTGTCTTTTAGAAGCTTTAGAGGCTCTTCTCAAATATTTGGTGATATTTACTGCCTATTCATAGTTAAGGGTAGGACACTAAAATGGTAACTGGAAACCTTGTACAGAACTCACTGTTTCTCTGAGCTTCACCATAAGTTGATCAGATATATACCCACATGTTTAGTTGGGAATTTGTACTAGATAAAACATGGCTAGCTTCTGTAACAAGTAGACTCTAAAATGTATTAAGGCTCAGGGTGCCTGAGTAGCTCAGTCAGTTAAGCATCTGACTTTGACTTGGGTCATGATCTCTGGGTCCAGGGATTGAGCCCTGGGATCGAGCCCTGCATTTGGGCTCTGTGCTCGATGGAGAGTCTGCTTCTCCCTCTCCCTCTTGACCCTCCCCCTGCTCATGCCTTCTCACTCTCTCAAATAAATAAAATCTTTTAAAAAATGTGTTAAGACTCAAACACAATTTTTTTTTCACCCTTCTGGTTAATGGGTGATTTTTCTCTTTATACAGATTCAGAACCACAGACTCTCTTTCCTACTCATCCCATAGTCCTGAAGTACCCAGATGGCAGATAGGGAAAGAGAAGCTTAGAGCACATTATTTTTTTAAATCCTTGGCTTGGAAGTGATACCCATCATATCTGCTCGAACTACAGTAGCAAGAACTAGTTCAGTGCGGAGTAGGCAATGTAGGGGCCAAGAGCAGGCTACCCCAAGATGGGCCACTTTGGCATGAAGATCGTTTGAGCTAAAGGCAATCAAAACCCTGCAGGCTCAAGAGAAACTTTTTCCCCTCCCTTAACTACATCTAAGAATCTAGGTTGGGGATGGGGCGCCTGGGTAGCGCAGTCGTTAAGCGTCTGCCTTCGGCTCAGGGCGTGATCCCAGTGATTCTGGAATCGAGTCCCATATCGGGCTCCTCTGTTGGGAGCCTGCTTCTTCCTCTCCCACCCCCCCTGCTGTGTTCTCTCTCTCACTGGCTGTCTCTCTGTCAAATAAATAAATAAATAAATAAATAAATAAATAAATAAATAAATAAATAAAATCTTAAAAAAAAAAAAAAAGAACCTAGGTTGGGGGTCTTTCCCAGAATAAGAGTTATTGGCAGAGATAAATTTTATCTGAATGGCCCCTCTGTGTGGTAAGGCAAGCATCTGACTACCAAACACCTGTTCTTCTTCTTATTGCCATGTAGATTTCATTCCTCCCTCTTTCCCAGCACCTACCCCCTTCTCCTTTGTTCAGGATGACATATAGACCTATTTTGCCTATCTTTGAAATTTCATGTCTGTGTAGATTCTCCATACATATGCTATTAAATTTGATGTTTTCCTGTTAAACTGTCTCATGTCTATTTGTTTCTTAGTTCAGCTGGAAGGACCTTTGAAGGGGACAGGATATTCTTGCCAGCAGCTGGGAAATACAGTCTCAGGCTAGGCAACTGCTTCCCTGTGACAACTCTAGTCTGTAGGAGGAGTATTAATTTTGATGGTCACTAGCTATCTCTGCCACAGGACATCTCCTTGAAAAATCAGTGTGAGAAATCTTTGCTCTAGGGCTTGCCTGGTGAATATAAACTAGATTGCCACATTCTTTTAATTAATACCATAAGTCATTGCTTCTTAAACTTTAAATGCATATAAATACATGGCAAAATATAGATTCTGATTCCATAGGTGTAGTGTGGGATCTTAGTTTTTCAATTTCTTACAGAATCCCAGACGATCTCAACCCCTGAGCCTATAGACAACAACTTTGAGTAGCAAAGACCTAACTTACAACTCTCTGCCTCCATCTATTCCATTTATTTCCTAGTCCAGAGCCTTCTTGGTAGAATTTCTCTAGAATAAACATCCTTTCTGATGCTAGTGTGTGTGAGAGAATAATCTCCTGGTGGAAAGTGATGACAGGGAGGGGCCCCTAGTAATCTACTTGTTTTCTATGCAGTGTTCATAGTGGATTTAACTAAAGATTAAAAAGAGGTAGTTTTGAAGAGTAATAGTGACTCAGGTATCAAATCTTCAAGGAATGAGAAAAAGGGACTCAAGTCATTTAGGCTGTGGGTCTTCAGAGAAGAGAAGAGACTATGTTGGAAGTGCCAAACAGAACAAGCATATCTACCACATCTCCAGGTCCAGTGGTTGGAGAAGGTAAGGAGACAGAACAATTGAACTAGCTGTGTGGAAAGGCTGGTCAGAACAAGAAAGTGATGAGAATACTCAGAGAATTTGAGGATATGGTGACTTCTAGAGACCAAAGCAAAAAATTTTAGGAGTGGTGAAAGGGAAAAGTTGGTAGAAAAAAGGCTATAGAGTGTTCTGAGATTTGAAATCTGGAGAATGAGAAATAACCTGGAGGCCTGAGCTTCCTGTGGTGTTTGATATAAAAATATTACAATTAGTTTAGTCCTGATGATTCCAAACAGATAGTAGAATTCGGGAAAAGGTGGGAGAGAGAGGAGAGATTAGAGGTTGGATCATGTGAGGGCAAGTTCTGGACCTCCTGTTTGACCCCCCGTTGTTGGAGGTCCACAGAGCAAAGGTTTAACACTATGTGTGTCAAGGAAGTTTACCAATGAAAATTGAATAATGTGCCTGGCAGGGGAAGGAGAACTTAAGTAGGTATAGAGTACAGAAACCCTCCATTTTGTACTCTGATTGTCCAAAGTATATATCTTTTGGATTCTGTTTGATATATTTTCTGTACTAAAGCTGATATATTATCACAACCAGTTTTTTTATTCACATTTTTCTAAATGTGGCTAATTGTTTTACATAATATTGGTGAATGCTTTTGAAAATAACATGACATTTCTAGGGGATACATAATCCTCTATAAAATATAAGCTGCAAATCTCCCACAACTTAAATCATACCTGCTCCATCAGCGTATGCTGTGTGAGTTGGTTATTAAAAAAATAAATAAATCATAAATTCTGTGAGCAAAGTTAATAACAAACATAAAGGCTGTGGCAGGAGCCAGACCAGGCTCTCTTCTTCTGATTAACTAAAGGAGATTGATTTAAAATTTATACTATCAAGCAAAAGGCAATTTCTGTGTTATCCCCAGGCAGTTACACATTGGTGAGAAACAGCCATGTACCAACTCTTTCCATTATATGCACTTACTTTCAAATTGTTAGTCCATTTCATCATCAATCATCCACTCTTTCATCCAGGAAACATGAGCTAGCAGTGCAGTTCATTTATGGAACACGATTTTCATACTTAGCAATGTGTGAAACTGAATTCTTCCTGTTGTTAAATTCAGCCTTATTTAGCGCATGGGAATCGTACACACTTGCAGGGACAGACACCAAAGTGCTGAACAGGCAGAGGGTGAACACGGAAGTTACTCTTTAGCATCTTCTCTGAACACAAAGCTCTGAAATGATGATTTTTAACTGTTAACTGTCTTTTCATTTTCTGCTAATGTAAGTCGAGCTGAGATCAGAGTCCCTCAGCGTTTAAGATACTGAAGTTGAGATACGGCCAAAGAAATAATCTCTCGTTTCCTCCTTATCATTTGTAACTACTTCTAAATTCAGTTTTGTAACAGGGATTTTCAAAGCACGCAGATAAATAAAATGAAAGTTTATGTAAATTCGGGAACACTTAATATCCTCGGTAAAGGTAGAATATTTTAATTATGTAAATAGTTCCCATCATTTAGAGGCTCCACTGCTTCTAGGGAGCTTTTTAATCAAATGGCCCTAGCTTTTAAAACATTCCAAATAATCTGTATACTTGTAGATTTAATCACTAGTTTGACAGAATTTGAAAAGAAATATATTCAAGTCAAACTTGGATGTGTGAGGGGATGTTTCCAAAGGACCAACTGAAGGGATTTTTTTTTTTCCTTTTAACAATTGCTTTATATTTAAGTTTTTTCCTGTATTGTAATTTCTTTTCTTCGCACTGCTGATCTAATTGTCTGCTGACATATCCATTATCTTTTATAGTCATTTCAAATAGCCAAAGAATTAGTTGCATATGATTTTCACCACTTCTCTTGGACTTGCAACCAGTTCTCCTTGATTGCTTCATTTTAATAGCCTATATAATGGAATTAAAAGGCTCTAACGCCACTTTGGGCGTAAGATGACTGTGACCAATGGAGAAGGCAAGCTGAAAGACCTTGAAAATGATACTGTATATACAACAATAACAACAACAACAACAACACAAAGAAACACCACCTACAAAACACACACACACACCCCTAATTTCCTTGGGATTAAAAAAAAAAAAAGGAACAACAAAACCACAAAGTCTGGAATATGGGAAAACATTGTAAGGAGGAAAAAAATGAGTTAGTTTTGTTTTATTGAGATCTATGAAGTTATTGCAAAACTTCCAAAGTTCCTTTGTCAGTCACATAGGTGAGATTATCAAACATTATGAAGGACAGGAAAATATTTTTATTGGAATATCTTTCTGTTTGAATAGAACATTGTATCTGTAGTCACACAGTCCATGATTCTAACTCGTAGTCTAGGGAGACTTCTCAGGATAATGATCACATTCATGTAATCCTGCATTTTTTTTTAAGTAGAACAACCTCAATGAAATATGTCTTTCTGAAGCCAAAACAAATGTTTTATTTTTTTAAAACTACAAAGAAATAAGGCTGTTTGGTGTTGTACTGGTATCAGTAGATTGCTGTTGTTTTAATTTTTTTCTTTCTTTCTCGAAGTAAAATATCATCTAATTCACTCTTGAGGAAGAACTAAAGGCATCCTTCCCTTAGTGATATATTGAATCTTCTGAGACTTAGAGTATCATATACTTTTTCCATAAATGGCTTGGATGATGTGTGGGGCTCAAAAGAATACATTTACTTTCTATATATGCAAAATGACTTAAACCTGGTTTATGCCTACTGAGTGGAAATCAAAGGATATATCAAATATTAAAAGCTATGTTTGATGGTTAGTTTTATGTGTCAGCTTGACTAGGCTATGGGTCGCCCAGATTAAGCATTATTTCTGGGTATGTCTGTGAGGATGTTTCTGGATGAAATTAAGCATTAGAATCCCTGGACTCAGTAAAGCAGATTGTCTTCCCTAAGATGGGTGGGCCTCATCAAATCCATTAAGGGCCTGATTAGAACAAACAAGGAGGACTTGCCCCCTTACTGCCTGCCTGATTTAGCTGGGATACTGTCCTCCCCTGTCCCTGGGCTGGGATTTACATCATTGGCTTCACTCATTCTCAGGCCTTTGGACTAGTACTGGGATTATATAACTGGTTTTCTTGAGTTTTCAGTTGGCAGACAGCAGATGGTGGGACTATATATATATATATATATATATGTGTGTGTGTGTGTGTGTATAATATATATATATAATGCTCTAATATATATTATATATGTTTATATTAGATGGTGGGATTAGAATGTGTATGTATGTATGTAGTTCTAGTTCTATTATTCTGGAGAACCCTGATTAATATGGTACATTTTTCATTTCTGAACATTTTTAGTGAAAATACAAGATCCTTTGTTTGACTACTCAGAATAAAAGGAAAGACTATTTGATGATATGATCTGTTCTTGAAGCACGATTAGAAACTTTTCATCCAGGATCGCCAGAGGAAATGTAAAAGTATATTTTGAGGAGGAAAAGAAAAGAAAATGAAAACAAAATCAAAACAAATAGACTAAGAGAAAAAGTAAATGACTTTTTCAGTATCATGATGAGTGGATGGCAAAACATATCATAATGGGACATGGAAGAGAGCCACTGATACCACCTCATGCATCACCTATGACAGCAGCTCATTCACTCACAAATATTTATGGTGAAACTAATAATTGGTAGACATCTTTGTATCAATGGCAAGAGCTTGGTTTCTAGGCTTTTCGGCTACTGCTTGGTGAAACAAAAAACATACAAACAAAGTTCCTGAGGTAGTCAAGAGCAGAGCTTAGTAATGGTGAAAATACAAGGATAACAGTGACTAGAGATCTAATTTAGGATGAGTTTAATAAAGACACAAGTAGGAGTTGTTGAAGTAAAAATCTGGACTATCGCTAGTAAAAATGAGAGAAGATGGGCTCAGAATCCCCATGAAATGAATAAGAACTCTTGAAATTGTGACTTCTTTGAACAGAGCATGATTAGCATGGGAAGTCTGTTGTCAAAGTTGAAATTCATCACTCATGTTCCATCAGTTACTAATTCTCACAAGAAGTTAGAGAACTTGGAAAGAAATAAAAGATTTAATGATAGGAAAGTGAGGGATTCATTGGACTCTTTGATAATATCTAATGGCTTAATTAAGTAATTGGAAAAAGGGAACCTTCACTTCCCTGACAAACAATGAATTACCTGATATACTTAGGAAAAAAGTGGCAAATCTCTTCTAATTCCATTTAAGAAACACTTTTCAATTCAAAGATCATTTTTAAGTCATTGTTAAGAATTTTAATATGGAAGAATATTATAATTTACCAGGGAGCAAAACTTAGAAACAAGCTTAATCAATTTACCAATCCAGTATTAATTAAATATCTGCTATATAACCAACTCTTTCCTTGGTATTATAAAATAATTAGACTATTTTCCAAAGTAACAAAGTAATAAAGGATCTATAATTTACTATAAAAGTGAGTCAAATATTTTGAAAGCTTATATTTGAAGAATCTCTTTTGGTTAAATATGACATCTCAAAGCTCAAAATATAATTCTTGAAAATCAATAAAAATTCATAAATGTAAAAATCTTCATATTGAATCATTTCAGAGAAATGTTGTCATAGTTAAAGCCCTCACTATATTCATAAATTTTGTTGTGTGACACAAAGTTCTAAAGGACCAAGAAATGACGTAAGAAACAGAAGCCCCATATATATCTTGAAAAAATGTATCATCTACAATGGGCAATGTGATAATGCTCTCATTTAATGACAGTACCAATTTTAGAGACTATACATTTAGGCAGTTGTCCTGCTTAGAAGAGTTTGAAAATGGTTCTGTCTAAACTCAAAGTATTTCTCCTGTACAGTTGTAGGTAATCTATAATTTACCAGGTAGAAGCACATGGTGTTTAAATATGCAGGCTGTGCTATAACATGTTAGGTAGAATCCCAGCTCTACTCTTTTTCTCATTTATTTCATTTACAGAATTTAAATCATAAGAGATCTAAAACTAATTGAATAAAATCTGTAGTTTGGTGAACCAAGAAAGTTTTGGGTGAACATTTAAATATTATTATGTGAAGTAGGAAAGCCATGCTATAAGGGTAAAGGGAATTTTGCAAAATTCTATATTAGCGCTTGAAAATTCTTTGTAACGTGGAATATAAGCATTAAATCTTTTCTGATTATCTGTCTTGGAATCCTGAGACTTCTGGTATACACTTCTTTTAATTTAGTCTTAAGACCCCTCTGTGCCTTCAGGTTCCTCTTCCACTGCCATCAAAACTATGAAGAAGTAAGTTGCCACTTCCTATCCTTCTTGTTCATTCTGTAATGCTGAGACAACAGCATGGGGGGTAATTTAAACTTTAGGCCATTCAATCCCATGAGAATAAACATTTTTATAACCTTTAACTATCTCCTGTTAACAAATGTTCTTGAGAAATCGGGGTCACATTTGAATAATTTGCATATATCAAGAAAGTGCCAAGTTAAAAAAAATTAAGTTGTTATTTTGAGCATATACTAGCTGATGTGGGTCTGAGTCCTATCCTCCACACACATACTTAAGTACATTGTTAAGTTTTGTCAGTAATTCTGTTCATGCTTGTGTTCAAATGCTATAGCAACTTCTCAAATCGCTTTTATATTTCCACTCACAAGCCATAATTTCAGTAACTTATTTAGAAAGACTAGAATTAATTCACAATAACTTACTCATCAACCAGGATCCTTATCTCTACCTCTCTTTTAAAAGTTGATATGAACCTTTTATCTCAAATTTGTAATTTTTTTTAAGGCACAGTGAAGTAAAACACATACCTTGTTAAACACAACAAAACTCAAAAAGCTTATAAAGAACATTTATTTAACAAGCATGCTCCGTCATGTGTTGACTAATAGTTTTGATAAGTAAGAATCACCTATAATGAAAAATTTCTATGTAGTCTGACACCTATTTGATATTAGATTGCAACTCTATAAATCCCCCCAAAATGCCTATGATACATTCTAAAAGAGTGTCACTGAAACATCTTACCTTTTACTAACATGAGGGAAACTTAGATCAGGGGATTGCTTTATCACAGAAAGTGACCCCCCAAATTAATTTTTTGATTAACATGTAATGAATTTGTCCCTTAATGATGAGTAATATCACATGGCATTTGTTGTTTTCAGCAGTGTACTGGCTTTGTCTCATGTCTACCATTAAACCTTTAATAATGCTATATTCTATGCATATAAAATCTAATCCTGATTTTTTTAGTTTTACAAACTGTTCAGAATACTTGTTAATTTATTTCTATAAGAATAACTCACCTAAAAGAACCAGTTAAGCAGCTGGGCAAAGAAGAAGGGACAGAGGTTTGTCTCTTTCCAGTAATTTTGAAGACTTAACACAGTGGTTGTCAGACTGTACTGTGCAGATCAGTCAACTGGGAATGCTTGTTATGAATGTTGTAAACACTTCCCATATTCTCAAAGTGGGGCTTCAGAGTCTGCATATGAATGCGTACCCATCAGGATGTCTTGACAAAGGCAGTTCCTGGGTAAACATGATGATATCAAGGGTGATTTGAGCTGGAGAGGGGAATACAGGTTTTTTTGTATGGCGTGCTGTCAACTAAGAGCAGAAATTAGTTGTAGAGGCCAGAGACATGAGGGGACCTAAACTGTCTGAACTGGAGAGGATAAGAGCCAGTAAATACTGATCCAGATGGAAACCAAGAGTAGCACCAGGGACTAGAAGAAGATAAAGTAGGAACACGTTTCAAAAGAGGACAAGGAAAAATAGCTACTGAGGGAAACCTTAGCTGGTGAAGTAGGGTGATAGAGGTAGAGTGATAGAACAGTATTAAGCCAGCATTCCAGCATTTTCTTTTTTTCAGTTCTTAAAGTGGCCAGCAATTTTGGATATTTAAATTCCATTGCCTCCCCCAAAAGTAACATTTTGTATAAAATTACATAGTTGATTTATCTATAAATTGTAACTGAATAAGGCTATTTATTAAAATAAATTACTCTAGGGGTACCTGGGTGGCTCAGTAAGTTAAACGTCCAACTCTTGGTTTCAGCTCAGGTCATGAGCTCATGGCTTGTAAGACTGAGCCCCACATGGGGCTCTGTGCTCAGCACAGAGTCTGCTTGAGATTCTCTCTCTCCTCCTCTCCCTGCGCCCCTTCCTCATCTTGTGCACTCTCTCCCTCTCTCAAACTAAATGAATAAATCTTTTAAAAAGGGAAGCAAATTATTCTAACTCTAAACAAGAACTTGTCTTTACCTTCATTTTTTCTTCCTTTGTTTTTTGATTTTTCTCCTGCTGGATGGTCTTTTCTAAGATCCTTTCCAAAGAAACTCCTGTTAGCACAATCTTCAGCCACCCCCTCTATTGGTCAAGTTTAAAGAAGGGGTCTTGGGCCCGGTCATCTCCCCTGCTTCCCTAGAGATGCTTTGTATACCAACCACTCAGCATCAGAGTACCGTGAAGGACTGAGCCCCTCTCTGAACTGCTGCAGTATCTGAGCCATCTCCGCTCTCAGGGCACCATGAACTTCTTACTGGCTCTCAGTAGAGCATCAGATTAGCTCTTATTCTGTGTTTCATGAAGTGGATGTTGGCTCAGTTCTGGTTTGCTGGCAAGTACAATGTCACCTGTGACACGGTGTGCTTGATAACCATACCCGAACAAGTTACAATGACATTTCTTCTAGAAACACATTGCTTTCACATCAGTAATTCATTCTTCGGACTACTCTCGTACAACAATCTCGGAAAGGACAGTTGCCAAACAAATTCTTTTCCTCTGAGTTCTTCTGAGGGGACCCTTTCAGTTATCTGTATACATTGAAGTCATGTTCAAACACCCACCCTAGAGTGGAACTCTGAGTCACACCTATCTAGATTCTCACAGAAATAATCTGAAATATCAAAATAATCTCATTATATGTTTCTCCTATATTGACTTCCCCCGGAACGGATTACACAGGGTGTTGCATTACAGAGTGTCCACTCTTCTGCTCTGGTACTTTTGCTGATTTGTACAACTGTGTGAGAGCCCCAAGTGATCTGTTTCTGTGATTTGTATGAATTGATATGAATCCAAAATATAAGCAAAGTGGGACTCAAAGCCATAACGAGGTCAACAACAAAAAATAAAAGCAATTGTTCTCAGTTTGAGTAAAGTTAATTTTTAGTCTTTGTTGAATAGCTAAATGCTTGAGTTATATTATGAAGCCTTAGCAGTGAAAATCCATAACTGAACTACATAAATTACAAACTGATTTAGATGCACCAGGTCTAGCGTTAATGTCCAACACACATGATGTGCTGAACGTGTGTAATGACCCATGCACAGGTGCAGCAGAGGAGGAATTTAACAAAATTGGCATTTGCTTTTATTAGATCTCACATGGTCAAAAAGCATTTATCTGATATGAAGAAAGGACTCTGAATTATCAAACAAACATGCTTTTTTTTTCTTAGTGTGGTAAATCTCTTTGGATTTATAATGGCTATTCGGAGAACATAGCAACCTCTAAAATTTTGCTGCAAGGTGAGAAAATACCAAGCAGAGACAAGTTATTAAAAAGAAAGAATACATCACTTTGAACTCTAAACACTTGTTCTTAACACTTGATGCCTCTTACAGCAACAAATAACATGACAGATGTATATGATTTATAATTTTTTTTGTTTAGAAAAACAAAGTGATAAAATTGAGTTGATGGGTATAGTAGCCGTGAGACAGAATCATTCTGTGTCTATGTAAGCTGTATATAATAAAAACTCTAAAATAATGTCCTCTATTTCAAAACTCAGTTGCTGATGCTATTTATATTATTCAGTCATCTGGCAAGAAAATCTTCTCTCAATACTCTGAAAACCTAAATCATTACAGTTGATAGTAAGGAAATTGAGAAATATGATTGCTAACTCAAAGAAACATTTCAATTGTGTTTTTTGGAACATGAACAAAAGGGGTACTGTGGTAGATAGAAAAAAATGACTCTCTAAAGATACCCGTGTCCTAATCCCTGGAACCTGATAATAAATTACCTTATAGGGCAAAAGGAACATTGCAGATGGGATTAGTTAAGGATCTTGAGAGGAAAGATTATCTTCATTTATCTGAGTGGTCCCAGTGTAATCATAGGGTCATCATAAAGAAACGCAGGAGAAGCAGAGTCAGAGAAGGAGACGTGACAACAGAAGCTGAGAGGGTAGTGATTTTAATTGCTGGTTTTTATTGAAGATGGAAGGGGTCAGAAGCCAAAGATTATTTTTCTAGTTTTCATGATAAATGCACTCTTCCCCAATAACCTATTTCGCCCATCACCCTGCCCGCCTCCCCTCTGGTAACCATCAGTTTGTTAGCTATAGTTAAGAGTGTTTCTTGTTTTGTCTCTGTCTTTTTCTTCCCTCCCCCTTTACTTGTTTGTTTTGTTTCTTAAATTCTACATATGAGTGAAATCATATGGTATTTGTCTTTCTCTGACTGACTTACTTCACTTAGTATAATACTCTCTAGCTCCATCCATGGAAAAAGATTTCATGAGTTTATATCACTGAATAGTATTTCATTATATATATAATATATATACACACACACACACATACATACATACATATGTACCACTTCTTTATCCATTAACTTGGCTATTGTAAATAATGCTGCGATAAACATGGGGGTTCTCTTTGAATTAGTGTTTTTGTATTTTTTGAGTAAATACCCAGTATGGGATTCCTGGATGGTAGGGTACTTCTAATTTTAACTGTTTAAGGAAACTCTGTGCTGCCTTCCATAGTGGCTGCACCAATCTGCATTCACGCCAACAGTGCACAAGTTGTATAAATTCTTCATATATTTTGGATACTAACCCTTTATTGTATTTGTCATTTCCAAATATCTTCCCCCATTCCTTATGCTGCCTTTTAGTTTTGTTGATTGTTTCCTTTGCTGTGTAGAAGCTTTTTATTTTGATGTAGTCCAAATAGTTCATTTTTTATTTTTGTTTTCCTTGCTTCAGGAGATTTTGTAGAAAAACGTTGCTATAGCTGATGTCAGAGAAATTACTGCTTATGCTCTTTTCTAGGATTTTTATGGTTTCCCGTCTCCCATTTAAGCCTTTAATCCATTTTGAATTTATTTTTGTGTATAGTGTAAGAAAGTGGTCCAGTTTCATTCTTTTGCATGTTGCTGTCAGATTTCCCAGCACCATTTGTTCAAGAGACTGTCTTTTTCCTATTGGATATTCTTTCCTCCTTCGTCAAAGATTAACTGACCATACAATTGTGGGTTTAGTTCTGGGTTTTCTATTCTGTTCTATTGATCTATGCGTCTATTTTTGTGCCAGTACCATACTCCTTTGATCACTACGGCTTTGTAACATAACTTGAAGTCTGGAATTGTGATACTTCCAGTATTGTTTTTCTTTCTCAAGATTACTTGGGCTATTTGGGGTCTTTTGTGGTTCCATACAAATTTTAGGATTGTTTGTTCTAGCTCTGTGAAGAATGCTGTTGGTATTTTGGTAGGGATTGCATTAAATCTGTATATTGCTTTGGGTAATAGAGACAGTATAACAATATTCTCCCTACCCATGAGCATGGAATGTCTCTTCATTTCTTTGTGTCATTTTTAACTTCCTTCACCAGTGTTTTATAGTTTTCAGAGTACAGAGCTTTCG
The DNA here is from genome assembly GCF_023065955.2 of Ursus arctos. NCBI lineage: Eukaryota > Metazoa > Chordata > Mammalia > Carnivora > Ursidae > Ursus > Ursus arctos. The sequence goes on from NW_026622985.1 coordinate 76,855,011, forward strand.
CCTTTTTGGTTAATTTATTCCTAGGTATTATACTATTTTTGGTGCAATTGTAAATAGGATTATTTTACTAATTTTGCTTTCTGCTCCGTCATTATTTGTGTATAGAAATACAACAGATTTCCATACGTTGATTTTGTCTCCTGCAACTTTACTGAATTCGTTTATCAGTTCTAGCAGGTTTTTGGTGGAGTGTTTAGGGTTTTCTGTATATAGTATCATGTCACAATCACAAATAGTAAAAGTTTTACTTCTCTCTTGCTGATTTGGATGACTTTTTTTTTTTTTTTCTTCCTGTGATTGCTGTGACTAGGACTTCCAGTACTATGTTAAATACAAGTGATGAGAGTGGACATCTTTGTCTTTTTCTTGACCTTAGGGGAAAAGCTCTCAGTTTTTCCTCATTGAGTATGATGTTTGCTCTGGATTTTTCATAAAAGGCCTTTATTATGTTGAGGTATGTTCCCTCTAAACCTACTTTGCTTAGGGTTTTTATTATGAATGGATGTTATACTTTGTCAAATGCTTTTTCTGCATCTATTGGAATGATCCTGTGGTTTTTATCCTTTCTCTTATTGATGTCATGTATTTTGATTGATTTGTGAATATTGAACTACCTTGCATCCTGGGAATGAATCCCATTTGATTATGGTGAATGATTTTTTTTTTAAATATATTGTTGGATTCAGTTTGCTAGTGTTTTGTTGAGGATTTTTGCATCTATGTTCATCAGAGATATCGGCCTGTAGTTCTTTTTTTTGTGATGTCATTATCTGGCTTTGGTATCAGAGTAATTCTGGCTTACAGAATGAATTTGGAAATCTTCTTTCCTCTTCTATTTTTGGAAGTTTTGAGTAGAATAGGTATTAACTCTTCTTGAAATATTTGGTAGAATTCACCTCTGAAGCTGTCTGGTCCTAGACTTTTGTTAGTTGGGAGTTTTGAAATTACCGATTCAATTTCCTTGCTTGCAATCAGTCTGTTCCATTTTCTATTTCTTCCTGTTTCGGTTTTGGGAGGTTATGTCTTTCTAGGAATTTATCCATTTCTTCTAGGTTGTCCAATATTTTGACATATACTCTTTCTAATATTCTCTTATAATTGTATTTATGTGGTGTCAGCTGTTATTTCTTTTCTTTCATTTGTGGTTTCATTTTGTGGCGAGTATTGCGAGGGGTTTAAAAATTTTTTGATCTTTTCGAAGAATCGGCTTCTGGTTTCGTTGATCAGTTCTATTTTTTTAGCTTTGTTTACTTGTGTTCTAGTATTTATTATTTCCTTCCTTCTATGGTTTTGGGTTTTGTATGTTCTTTTTCTAGCTCCTTTAGGTGTAAGGTTAGGCTGCGTATTTGATATTTTTCTTGCTTCTTGAGGTAGGTTTATATTGCTATGTAATTCCCTCTTTGAACAGCTTTTGCTGCATCCCAAAGATTCTGGACCATTGTGTTTTCATTTTATTTGTTTCCATTTAATTTTTTTTCCTCTTTGATTTCTTGGTTGACCCATTCATTATTTAGTATTATGTTATTTAACCTTCATGTACTCGTGTTCTTTCCAGTTTTTTTTCTTGTGGCTGATTTCTAGTTTCACATTATTGTGGTCAGAAAAGATGTATGGTATGACTTCCATCTTTTTTAATTTGTTGAGACTTGTTTTGTGGCCTAATAAGTAGTCTACTCTGGACAGTGTTCCACATGCACTTGAAAAGAATGTGTACTATGCTGTTTCTAGAGGGAATGTTCTGAATACATCTTAAATCCATCTGGTCCATGTGTCATTTAAAGCCACTATTTCCTTGTCGATTTTCTGTTCGGATGATCTGTCCATTGATGTTAGTGGGGTACTAATGTCCCATGCCATTATTGTATGACTATTGATTACTTTCTTTATGTTTGTTATTAACTGTTTTATGTATTTTAGTGCTCCCATGTTGGGTGCATAAATATTTACAATTGTTATATCTTCTTGTTTGTGCCCTTTATTATATAGTGTCTTTCTTTGTCTCTTGTTACAGTCTTTGTTTTAAAGTCTTTTTTTCCAATATAAGTATTGCTACCCTGGCTTTCTTTTGACATCCATTTGCATGATAAATGTTTCTCCATCCCCTCATTTTCAATGTCCAGGTGTCTTTAGGTCCAAAGTGAGCCTCATGTATGTAGCATATAGATGGGTCTCGATTTTTTATCCACTCTTTCACTCTGTCTTTTTTTTTTTTTTTTTTAAGATTTATTTATTTACTGAAGAGAGTGAGTATGAGTGTGAGCCAGGGGAAGGGACAGAAGAAGAGGGAGAGAGACAATCTCCAGGAGACTCCCAGCTGAGCAAAGAGCCAGACACGGGGCTTGATCCCACGACCCTGAGATCACAACCTGAGCCAAAATCAAGAGTCAGATGCTCAATTGACTGAACCACCCAGGCACCCCACCCTATGTCTTTTGATTGGAGTGTTCAGTACATTTACATTTAAAGTAATTATTGATAGATATTTATGGCCACTTTATTACTTGTTTTATAGTGGTTTTGTAGTTTTTCTCTGAACTTTTCTTTTCTTTCTTTCTTTTTTGGCTTTAGTAATATATTTGGATTCCTTTCTCTTTATTCTTTCCATATCTATTACTGGTTTTTGATTGCTGGTTACCATTAGGTTTGCATATAACGTCTTCTGCATATAGCAGTCTATATCAAGTTGATGGTTGCTTAAGTTTGACCCATTCCTTACTCCTGGTCCCTCACATTTCAGGTATATGGTGTCATATTTTACATTCTTTTATTTTGTGAATCCCTTGACTGAATTTATAGATATATGTATTTTTACTGCTTTTGTGTTTCCAACTTTTCTTATTCTTACTTTTGGTCTCTCCTTTTGACTCAAAGAGTCTTCTTTAATATTTCTTGTAAGGTTGGCTTAACGGTCATAAATTCCTTTGGTTTTTGGTTGTCTGAGAAACTTGTATCTTTCCTTCTATTCTGAATGATGGCCCTGCTGGATAGAGTATTCTTGGATGCAGGTTCTTTTTCTTTCAGCATTTTGAATATATCATGCCAATCCCAACTGACCTGCAAAATTTCTACTAGAAATTAGGTGATGGCCTTATGGGGTTTCCCTTGTATGTAACCATTTTCTTTTGTCTTCCTGCTTTTAAAATTCTCACATTTATCATTATTTTTTGCCACTCTAATTACTATGTATCTTGGTGTGGGCCTCTTTGGGACGATTTTGTTGGAGAATCTCTGTGCCTCCCAGATCTGGATAGATGTTTTCTTCCCCAAATTAGGGAAGTTTACAGCTATTATTTCCTGAATAAATTTTCTGCCCTCTTTTGTCTCTCTTCTTCTTCTGGGATCCCTATAATGTGAATCTTATTATGCTTGATGGAGTCAAGTGCAGACTTAGATGAGTTCCCTAAGTCTATTTTCATTTTTCATAATCTTTTTTCTCTCACGTGCTCAGCTTGATTACTTTCCATTACTCTGCCTTCCAGGACATTAATTCATTCCTCTGCTTCCTCCAGCCTGCTATTTATTCCATCAAGTGTATTTTAAATTTCATTTATTGTGTTCTTCATCTCTGATTGGTTCTTTTTATCTGTTAAGAGTCTCACTGATGTCCTCCACTCTTTTCTCAAGTCTTTTGAGTATCTTTATGATCATTACTTTAAATTCTTTATTGAACATATTACTTATATCTGTTTCACTTAGGTTTCTTGCCCTGGTTTTGTTCTATCCTTTCATTTGGGACATATTCCTCTATCTACTCATTTTGTCTAGCTCTCTGTGTCTGTTTCATGTGTTTGGAAAGTCAGCTTCATCTCCTGTTCTTGAAGGTAATGGCTTTATAAAGAAGAGGTCCTGTAGTGCCCTGAAATGCCATGTTGCTGTCCCCAGGACACGGTGCTTCAGGGAGAGTCTCGCATGTGTGTTGCCTGTGCCCTACTGTTGAGTTCTGGCCACTTTTTCCTTCAATCCAGTTGTCTACAGAGGCTTCTTTGCCTGTTGTGGGCAGTGTTTGTTTCCCAGGCAGGTGGGGTGTATTTTAATAAGGTTTGCACTAGTCTGCTTGTAAAATAAGACCTGTCGCTGCTGAAAATGAGGTCCTGCAAAATGGAGGGGTCAGGAGACAAGGTGTTGGTGAGGTTCTTGCTGGTCATCTGGGGGATGGGGCCCACAGCACCAGGACTGAGGCAAGTGCGACAGAAAGCCAGATCAATCAAAGGGCACTGGGGGCTTGCTGTAAACAAGTTAGATAGTGAGTGTAGGGGCTTTGCTGCTTCCCATAAGTGGCTGTGTGTTTATGCTGGGGGCAGGAGAGGGAAATGAGGCCTGCTAGCTCCTTTCTTTGTCAAAGGCTTTCCCGTGATCCCTGTCTCTCCAGCCATGCTCTGAGATGAATAAATAACTCTCTTCCTCCTGTCTGCACCTGGCATTTTTAAACTACTACTTCCAAGCTGTATCTCCTTGGGCTGTTTGTTCTGCTGTGCCATTCAGGACCATCATAGTAAGTCCAGGAATGGTTATGATATTTAAGATTGTTTAGCACCAGGTGACTTTTATTTTAATGATATGTTAGTCATCATACAGTACATCATTAATTTTTGATGTAGTGTTCCATGACTCATTGTTTGCATATAACACCCAGTATCCCATGCAATACGTGCCCTCCTTAATACCCATCACCAGGCTAGACTATCCCCCCACCTCCCTCCCCTCTAAAACCCTCAGTTTGTTTCCCAGAGTCCATAGTCTCTCGTGGTTCACTCCCCCTTCATTTTTCCCTTCCTTCTGCCCATCTCCCTGCTATTCCTTATGTTCCACAAATGAGTGAAACCATATGATCATTGTCTTTCTCTGTTTGACTTATTTCACTTAACATAATCTCCTCCTGTCCCATCCATGTTGATGCAAATGTTGGGTAATTATTTTTTCTGATGGCTGAGTAATATTCCATTGCAAATATGGACCACATTTTCTTTATCCATTTTTCTTTTGAAGGGCATCTCGGCTCCTTCTACAGTTTGGCTATTGTGGACAATGCTGCTATGAACGTTGGGGTGCATATGGCCCTTCTTTTCACTATGTCTGGATCTTTGGGGTAAATATCCAGTAGTGCAATTGCTAGGTCATAGGGTAGCTCTATTTTTAACTTTTTTAGGGACCTCCACCCTGTTTTCCAAAGTGGCTGTACCAACTTGCATTTCCACCAACAGTGTAAGAGGGTTCCCCTTTCTCCACGTCCTCTCCAACATTTGTTGTTTCTTGCCTTGTCAATTTTTGCCATTCCAACTGGTGAAAGGTGGTATCTCAATGTGGTTTTGATTTGAAATTCCCTGATGGCTAATGATGTTGAACATTTTTTCATGTGTCTGTTAGCCATTTGTATGTCTTCATTGGAAAAGTGCCTGTTCATATCTTCTGCCCATTTTTGATTTGATTATTTGTTTTTTGGGTATTGAGTTTGAGAAGTTCTTTATGGGTTTTGGATACCAGCCTTTTATTTGTAGTGTCATTTGCAAATGTCTCCTCCAATTCCATGGGTTGCCTCTTTTTTTGTTGACTGTTTCCTTTGCTGTGCAGAAGCTTTTTATCTTGATGAAGTCCCAAAAGTTCATTTTTGCTTTTGTTTCCCTTGCCTTTGGAGACGTGTTATGAAAGAAGTTGCTGTGGCCAATGTTGAAGAGGTTACAGCCTATGTTCTTCTCTATGATTTTGATGGATTCCTATCTCACACTGAGGTCTTTCATCTATTTGGAGTTTATCTTTGTGTATGGTGTGAGAGAGTGGTCAAATTTCATTATTCTGTATATAGCTGTCCAATTTTCCCAGCACCATTTATTGAAGAGACTGTCGTTTTTCCACTGGATGTTTTTTCCTGCTTTGTCAAAGATTAGTTGACCACAGAGTCGAGGGTCCATTTCTATAGTCTGTATTCTGTTCCATTGGTCTATATGTCTGTTTTTGTGCCAATAACATGCTGTCATGGTGATCACAGCTTTGTAATATAGCTTGAAATCACGCAACGTGATGTCCCCAGCTTTGTTTTTCTTTTTTAACATTTCCTTGGCAATTTGGGGTCTTTTCTGGTTCCACACAAATTTTAAGATTCTTTGTTCCAGCACTTTGAAAAATGTCATTGGTATTTTGATCGGGATGGCATTGAAAATGTAGATTGCTCTGGGTAGCATAGGCATTTTAACTATGTTTATTCTTCCAATCCATGAGCACGGAATGTTTTTCCATCTTTTTGTGTCTTTGTCAATGTCTTTCATCAGTGTTCTGTAGTTTCTAGAGTATAGATCCTTTACCTCTCTGGTTAAGTTTATTCTGAGGTATCTTACAGGTTTTGGTGCTATTGTAAATGGAATCAATTCCCTATTTTCTCTTTCTTCAGTTTCATTGTTAGTGTATAGAAATGCAAATGATTTCTGAGCATTGATTTTGTATCTTGCCACATTACTGAATTGTTGTATGAGTTCTAGTAATTTGGGGGTGGAGTCTTTTGGGTTTTCCATATAAAGTATCATGTCATCTGTGAAGAGAATGAGTTTGACTTCTTTGCCAATTTGAATACCTTTTATTCTTTTTTGTCTGATTACTGTTGCTAGGATTTCTAGTATTATGCTGAACAATAATGGTGAGAGTGGGCATCCTTGTCGTGTTCCTGATCTTAAGGGAAAGGCTCTCGGCTCTTCTCCATTGAGAATGATATTCACCATAGGCTTTTCATAGATGGTTTTTTGAAATTAAGGAATGTACCCTCTATCCCTACACTCTGAAGGGTTTTAATCAGGAAAGGTTGCTGTATTTTGTCAAATTCTTTTTCTGCATCAATTGAGAGGATCATATGGTTCTTGTCTCTTCTATTACTAATGTATTCTATTGCACTGATTGATTTGCAAATGTTGAACCACCCTTGCATCCCAGAGATGAATCCCACTTGGTCGTGATGGATAATCCTTTTAATGTACTGTTGGATCCTGTCAGCTAGGATCTCATTGAGAATTTTGGCATCCATATTCATCAGGGATATCGGTCCATAATTCTCCTTTTTGATGGGGTCTTTCCCTGGTTAGGGAATCAAGGTAATACTGGCCTCATAGAATGAGTTTGGTAGTTTTCCTTCTGTTTCTATTTTTCGAAACACCTTCAGGAGAACAGGTATTATTTCTTCTTTGAATGTTTGGTAGAATTCCCCAGGGAATCCATTAGCCCTTGGACTCTTGTGTTTTGGGAGGTTTTTGATCACTACTTCAATGTCTTCACAGTAAATCAGTCTACTGAGATAATCAATTTCTTCCTGTTTCAGTCTTGGTAGTTTATAGGTTTCCAGGAAGGCATCCATTTCTTCCAGGTTGCTTAATTTATTGGCATATAGTTGTTGATAATAGTTTCTAATGATTGTTTCTATTTCCTTGGTGTTAGTCGTTATCTTTCCCCTTTCATTCATAATTTTGTTAATTTGGGTCCTTTCTCTATTCTTTTGAATAACTCTGGCCAGTGGCTTATCAATCTTATTAGTTCTTTCAAAGAACCAGCTTCTAGTTTTGTTGATCTTCTCTACTGTATTTCTGGTTTCTAATTCATTGATCTCTGCTCTAATCTTAATCAGTTATCTTTTCCTGTGTTGCTTAGGCTTGTTCTTCTGTTCCATCTCCAGCTGCTTAAGGTGAGAGTATACGGACTGCATTTTAGATTTTTCTAGTCTTTTGAGTGAGGCTTGGATGGCTATGTATTTCCCCCTTCAGACTGCCTTTGTTGTGTCCCATACGTTTTGAACTGATGTGTTTTCGTTCTCATTGGTTTCCATAAATTGCTTAAGTTCTTCTTTAATTTCCTGGTTTACTAATCATTCTTAAGCAAGATGGTTCTTAGTTTCCAAGTGTTTGAGTTTCTTCTGAACTTTTCCTTGTGATTGAATTCCAGTTTCAAAGCATCGTGGTCTAAGAATATGCAAGGAATAATCTTGTATCAGTTGAGACCTGTTTTGTGTCCCAGGATATGGCCTATTCTGGAGAAAGTTCCATGTGCATTTGAAAAGAATGAGTATTCTGTTGTTCCAGGGTATACTATGCTGTATATATCTATGAGGTCCATCTGGTCCAGTGTGTCATTCAAGGCTCTTGTTTCTTTGTTGATTTTCTGCTTAGATTATCTGTCTATTGCTGATAGTGGAGTGTTGAGGTCCCCTACTATTAACGTATTATTATCTATATGTCTGTTTATTCTGATTAAGAATTGACTTATGTAATTGGCTGCTCCCCTGTTGGGGGCATAGATATTTAAAACTGTTAGATCCTCTTGTTGGATACACCCTGTAAGAATAATATAGTGTCCTTCAGTATCTCTAACTGCAGTCTTTAGTTTAAAATCTAATCAGTCTGATCTGAGAATTGCTACCTCAGCTTTCTTTTGAGGTCCATTGGCATGAAAAATGGTTTTCCATCCCTTCACTTTCAGTCTGGATGTATCTTTAGGTTCAAGATGAGTCTCTTGTAGACAGCAAATGGATGGGTCATATCTTTTAATCCAATCTGCAACCCTGTGGCATTTTATGGGAGCATTTAGGCCATTCACATTGAGAGTGATTACTGAGAAATATGATTTTAATGATGTCATGTTCCCTGTGAAGTCTTTGTTTCTATAGATTGTAAGTTTCTGTTCTGTATCACTCTTGGGGCCTTTTTACTTTTCTAGAACCCCCCCTTAATATCTCTTGTAGGGCTGGCTTGGTGGTCACATATTCTTTTAGTTTCTGCTGGTCTTGGAAGCTCCTTGTCTCTCCATCCATTCTGAATGACAGCCTTGCTGGATAAAATATTCTTGGCTGCATGTTCTTCTCACTCAGTGCCCTCAATATGTCTTGCCAGCCCTTTCTGGCTTGCCAGCTCTCTGTAGACAAGTCTGACGTTATATTGATATTCCTCCCTCTCTACATGAGGAATCTCTTCCCCGTCGCTGCTTTCAAGATTGTTTCCTTGGATCTAAGATTTACGAATTGTACTATTATATGTCGTGGTGTTGGTCTGTTCTCATTGATCTTGGGAGGGGTCCTTTCTGCCTCTTGGACATGAATACTTGTTTCCTTCACCAGGTTAGGGAAGTTCTCAGCTACAATTTGTTCAAATATCTCTTCTAGATCTCTCTCTTTCTCCACCCCCTTGGGGATGCTGATGATTCTGATATTGTAACATTTCATTGAGTCAGTAATCTCCCGTAGCCTTTTTTCTTGAAAATTTAGTTTCTTTACCCATGTTTCTTCTCTTTCCTTTTTTTCTATCATCTCATCTTCCAACTCACTAATTCATTCTTCTGCCTCGTTTACCCTGGCAGTCAGAGCATCCAGTTTAGACTGCGTTTGATTCATAGAATTCTTAATTTCTGCCAGATTGTTCTCATTTCAGCCCTTAGAGATTCTATATTTTCATTAATATTTTTCTCAAGCCTATACATCATCTTGACAATTGTTACTTTGAAATCCATTTCTGACAATTTGGTTATATCCATATCCATTAGTTCTATGGCAGAGGCCATAGTCTCTGTTTCTTTCCTTTGTTGGGAGTTTCTCCTCCTTGTCATTCTGATGAGGTGTGATTGCGGGGATGTACAGAGCTCAAATTATTATTTTTTTATTTTTTATTTTTTTATTATTTTATTTTTATTTTTTAAATGTTTTTTTATTATATTATGTTAGTCACCATACATTACATACCTGGTTTCCGATGTAAAGTTCGATGATTCATTAGTTGCGTATAACACCCAGTGCACCATGCAATATGTGCCCTCCTTACTACCCATCACAGGTCTATCCCATTCCCCCACCCCACTCCCCTCTGAGGCCCTCAGTTTGTTTCTCATAGTCCATAGTCTCTCATGTTTCATTCCCCCTTCTGATTACCCCCCTTTCTTTATCCCTTTCTTCCCCTACCGATCTTCCTAGTTCTTATGTTCCATAGATGAGAGAAATCATATGATAATTGTCTTTCTCTGCTTGACTTATTTTACTTAGCATTATCTCCTCCAGTGCCATCCATGTTGCAGCAAATGTTGAGAACTCGTTCTTTCTGATAGCTGAGTAATATTCCATTGTATATATGGACCACATCTTCTTAATCCAGTCATCTGTTGAAGGGCATCTCGGTTCCTTCCACGCTTTGGCTATTGTGGACAATGCTGCTATGAACATTGGGGTGCATATGGCCCTTCTCTTCACTACGTCTGTATCTTTGGGGTAGATACCCAGTAGTGCAATGGCTGGGTCATAGGGTAGCTCAATTTTTAACTTTTTAAGGGACCTCCACACTGTTTTCAGAGTGGCTGTACCAACTTGCATTCCCACCAACAATGTAGGAGGGATCCCCTTCCTCCACATCCTCTCCAGCAATTGTTGTTTCTTGCCTTGTCACTTTTTGCCATTCTAACTGGTGTAAGGTGGTATCTTAGTGTGGTTTTGATTTGAATTTCCCTATGATTTTGAACATTTTTTCATGTGTCTGTTAGCCATTTGTATGTCTTCATTGGAAAAGTGTCTGTTCATATCTTCTGCCCATTTTTTGATTTATTTGTTTCTCATGTATTGAGTTTGAGAAGTTGTTTGTAGATCTTGGATACCAGTCCTTTATCTGTAGTGTCATTTGCAAATATATTCTCCCATTCCGTGGGCTGCCTCTTAGTTTTTTTTGACTGTTTCCTTGGCTGTGCAGAAGCTTTTTATCTTGATGAAGTCCCACATGGTCATTTTATCTTTTGTTTCTCTTGCCTTTGGAGATGTGTCATGGAAAAGGTTGCTGTGTCTGATGTCGTAGAGGTTGCTGCCTATGTTCTCCTCTAGGATTTTGATGGATTTCTGTCTCACATCGAGGTCTTTCATCCATTTGGAGTTTATCTTTGTGTATGGTGTGAGAGAGTGGTCAAATTTCATTCTTTTGCATGTAGCTGTCCAATTTTCCCAGCACCATTTATTGAAGAGACTGTCTTTTTTCCACTGGATGTTTTTTCCTGCTTTATCAAAGATTAGTTGCCCAAAGAGCCGAGGGTCCATTTCTGGGTTCTCTATTCTGTTCCATTGGTCTGTGTGTCTGTTTTTGTGCCAGTACCATGCTGACTTTGTGATAATAGTTTTGTAGTACATAGAGCTCAAATTATTGACTAGGACCCAGCAAGATGTACCTGTTTTATAGGGACCTTAGGGATGTGGGCTCCTTTTTCTTTCAGCCTGCCTTTGGGGGGAGGGGCCTGTTGCGCTGATACTCAGGCAACCCTGTTTGGGTAGAGTTGCCCTGCCCCCTGTGGGGGGGATGGGCAGTGAGAACTGGTTTTTTTGGGCTTTTGTTTTCTGGCAGCTTTCTGTGTCTCTTCTGAGAGTCAGAGCAGTAGTGACAGTATCCAAACCTCTGTTTCAGAACAGAGAGATCGCAGTCTGCTCTTCGCTGAGCTCTCCAGGCCACCCTGACTCCGTTTCTGTCAGTGCTACTAAAAACCCGCAGTGTCCTGGGTTGTGCACCCCACAGCCTCTCTCCCAGTCCTCGCTCCCAGGGCTGGGACGTCTCCGCCATTTGTGCTTCTAAATCCACCAGCTGCCCCAGTTCTCATGTGTGCTCCGGAGCTCCTGGTTTCAGTCTGGTTTCTCCACCAGGCTCACTCCCCAGCGCAGGTAGCTACTACTTCCCAGCGCCCGAGTGCAGCAGCTCCCTCCCCCTTCTGTTTATCTTACAATATCTGTGTGCAGAAACTCAGCTCCCCACATCATACCTCAGAGACCCAGCACCAGAGATGTTCTGTTTGTAGAGATCCAGATGTATCGTCTTACATCTCAGGCTGATTTCATTGGTATTCAGGATGGCCTGGTAGATATCCAGCTCCATTGAGGGAACCGGCTGAAATAGGGTCCCCTACTCCTCTGCCACCTTTCCCACCTCACAGGTGACTTTATTTTTATAAACATGTTGCTTAAAAGCTGTGTCATATTTGTAGAGTTCAGGAAAATATGTATAAGGTAGAACTTATTAATCATAAATGACCATTTGTGTAAGATAGTATTATCATGGTTAAAGTATATAAATTAAGAAGATACTTTCCACAGTGAGTTTTATAATACTTGTGGTGCCAGACACAGTTGCTGAAAGTGACCCTGGATGCTCATTTTGTGTTGCCTGCATTTAGCTAGCTGTGACCAAGGATTCCTTTCAACAAAATTTATTTTCCCATAGAACTGGGGCTTCCTCCCCCCAAACAGGAGATAGGCCTTCAGATTTAAGATATTTAGGTGCTGAAACACTAGTGTTTCCAGAAAAATTTTACAAATAGATGGCCCCAGATTCAGGAGTGTGTTTATTCCCTCCATGATAAAGCTGATTTCCCACGCTTGTCATATAAAAAAGGATGGAAATCTCAATGCTCAGGAGGCCCAGTGCTTCTGTACACCTTTCTGTGGAATGATAGGAGTATCAGGGGCTCCTTAAAAAATCACTCGTTGACCTTGGCCATTTGTAAGTTTTCTCAATAAAAAGTATGTTCCTTAACCCATGTCATATAATATGATATTCATCTTGAATCCTACTGTGCAGCAGATAAAGACCAAGAAGGGATATGATTTGCATAGCAAGACTCTATGTTTCAAAACTTACTTAAATTACAGTTTCTATATTGAGATATAATTATGCACTGATTTTTATATAAAAAGAAATTAATGAGACAAAAATGATAGTTCATCATTTTTAACATGAGGGAAAATAAGGCAGTTAAGTGAAAACCAATATTTTAAAATAGCACTTTGTCATTTTATTCAGGGAAAAGAAACAAATATTATGACAACTATAGATTCACAAAATTCACAAAATTTTATAATATGCTTCATTTTATTGAATAAAAGTATCCAATATTTTATTTTCCAATATATAATTTATAATCATAGTTATTAAGAGTTAAGTTTTATAAAATCCTCTTCAATGCTTCATGTAAATTTTTCTGAAACTTATAGATTAAGTCTATAATGCTGGATACACATTCTACAAGATTAAATTCAGATTTAAAAGCACACTACTCCAAATACCACCATACTATATGTAAATGACCAAGCATAATGTGGTGTTTAACATGGTGACTGCATATTTGGTTAGCCCGGGACATTTCTGGTTTAGGTCTATTGTCCTGTTATCCATCTAGTTTAGTACTTGTCCCAGATTTTTAATTTTTAAACCAAGTGTTTATAAATAGTTGTAATTATAAATAGCATGGGTGCGATAAAACTCAAAAATATTTTATTTCCAGTTTCTGTCATAGTATCATAATCTACCTGAAATTTTTGGTTAAAAAGATGACACTTAAAACTGCAGAGGGTACATTTATGTATTTATGTTTCTTTCTTTAAAGCATGACTTTTCATAAGAATCACATGTCTCTTCTATATTAATTGACCTGCTGACTGAATTCTAGTTTTCTTATATACTGTGAAAAATGAAGTGATAGATATTAATGTCTTGACTCTATTAGTACAAGAAGAGCTTTAAACATAAATTTTTCTAGTGTTTATTTTTTAATGTCACCAACTGTTATTCATTAATTGAGAAGAAATACAGCCCTGAAAGTTTATTTTGCTAAAAGTGAACATAAGAAGTAGGAAGATCAGTAAGAGAAGGAAGGGAAGAACGAAGGGGGGGGGGTAAACAGAAGGGGGAATGAACCATGAGAGACTGTGGACTCTGGGAAACAAACTGAGGGTTTCAGAGGGGATGGGGGTGGGGGCTTGGGATAGGCCGGTGATGGGTATTAAGGAGGGCATAGTGCACTGGGTGTTGTTATACGCAAATAATGAATCATGGAACATTGCATCAAAAACTGGGGATGTACCATATGGTGACTAATACAACAAAATAAAAATTATAAAAAAAATGAAACAACTAATATGTTATTGGAACTTCAGTTAAAATTCAACACGAATGACACAACTATTTTAGCCAATTTTGGTGGAGCAAAGCTTTATGATAAAAACAATATCCACACAAAATTAAGAAGCCTACAGAGCAGAAATGTACTTGGAATTGGTTTGGGATCACACACATAAATTGTAATTATAACCAAATAAGATGGGTATTTCTACCAATAGAAATAGAAGCTTGAGGGTGCCTGGGTGGCACAGAGGTTAAGCGTCTGCCTTCGGCTCAGGGCGTGATCCCGGCGTTATGGGATCGAGCCCCACATCAGGCTCTTCCGCTATGAGCCTGCTTCTTCCTCTCCCACTCCCCCTGCTTGCGTTCCCTCTCTCACTGGCTGTCTCTATCTCTGTCGAATAAATAAATAAAATCCTTAAAAAAAATGATTAAAAAAAATAAATTCCCTCTTAAAAAAAAATAGAAGCTTGAAGTTGTCAAAATTTATAATTTTTGCCCATATACATTTACAGTAAGTAAAAATTTTATATCAAAACCAACATTGAATTGCACACAAACAAAAGCTCAGCATAATAGTACATGTAGCCTTCCCTTTTCATTTTCTATGTTACATTTCAGAATTGTTTGAGCTGTAAATATTTTCTGAGTCCAAGTGCACAAAAGTATTACTTTTGTTAATATTTATACTGTTTTTACTGCTTTATGTTAAAAATAAAGGACATCTTTAATCAAAAAATGAGCTGACAGAAAATATCTGTCAGATTATAAGACTTAAATTGTGATGGGTAGAAACCAAGTTTGCAAACAGGAAGACACTAAAATTTATCCCTATAAAAGCAAGAACAGAATCAAACACATTAAATGAGAGTTCAAGTGATTTATGATATTTAATTTAGAAATTCTGTATTTGTGCTTTGGAATATCTCAAACTGTAGAAATAATCTTTTGATAATTCTGCTTTTAACTGTCTGTGCCCTCTTACTTTATCTTCAATGTCTATCTTTAATCTTTTTAAATTGACATTGAAATATTTAAAATAATCCTAGGTAAGAACAGTTAATTTCATGAGTTTTTTCTTGCAAAAATATTAAAGAAACTCTGGCTAGAAGCAAAAAGACAGTAACTTAAAATATCCTGGATTTAGTAGACTTTATTTTGAGCTTGCAAGGCACTGACACATCTAGAATGTTTTCATAATAAAAAAAAAACAACCCAGAATCTTCAATAGAATTTGTTAACAACTTTGTTGACTATGAAGTGCAATTTTGAGGAAAATTGTAGGAAACTTTATAAAAATTTAGAACAATAAGACCATATTTGAAAAAAAAAATTTTACAGAAAAGTCTATTGATATAGTTTTAGAAACAGATACAACTAAGAAATGTATTGAAGCATAAATATATGCCAAGAGTAACTTATTATTTTTAGTGGTTCAGAAAACTAATGAGACTTCTTAAATTTTTCTTTAATATATATGGATATTAAAACAAAATTTATACATTAAAACATATATATATACATATTTATTTTTAGAAATATTTATTTTAAAAATCATTTTTTATAGTAACAAGGCCTACCAACATAAAACAATGAAAATATTTTATGAAATTATGAAATCTTTAGTAACCCCATTTACTGTCAAAAATTTTCCAGTTTGGAAGAATAAACTAAATGATCACCCCATGTTTTATATTCTTGCAATCCCCCCCCCTTTTTTTAAAGATTTTATTTATTTGACAGCATACAAGCAGGTAGAGTAGCAGGCAGAAAGAGAGGGAAAAGTAGGCTCCCCGCTGAACAAGGAGCCTGATGCGGGGCTCGATCCCAGACCCCTGGGATCATGACTTGAGCCGAAGGCAGTCCCTTAACCAACTGAGCCACCCAGGCACCCCTGTTCTTACAATTCTTTACAATTATCCTCAGCTAAAATTTGGTCATTGGCAGACCATACCACTATTCCTTGTATTCTACTCCCCCTGATTTCAATTTCCTTTTTATTGAGATATATTCTAGTTCTTTCACCAAATATGTGCGATAAACTTTTCCACTATTTGAAAATGTCTTTACATCATACATAGTCTTGAATGATAATTGAACTGGGTATAAGATTCTTAGGTGACATTTATTTTTTCTTAGCACTTTTAAGGGTCCATTGTCTTTGAGCCTCTAACATTGCTACTGAAAACTAATTGTTGTTCCTTTTTATGTAACTCTTTTCCTTTTTTCTTTTTTAATTTACTTATTTGAGAGAGAGTGCATGCATGCATGCGTGAGCCAGTGGGAGGGGCAGAGCGAGAGGGAGAATCCTTAAGCAGACTCTGATGATTGTGAGTGCAACATGGGCCTTGATCCCAGGACCCTGAGATCATGCCCTGAGCCAAAATCAAGAGTTGGCTGCTTAACCAACTGAGCCAATAGATGCCTCACTCATCTTTTCTTTATAGTTGCTTTCAACACTTTTTCTCCAGATTTTGTGAGGAGCAACTTAACTTTTAACAAGACGTCAATTTCTTCTTATTCAATGTGTTTAGGAATAAGTGGTTGATTTCAATTTGATAATTCATGTTTTACTAACTCTAAATGATCTCAGCCATTATTTTTTCAAATATTGCCCCAGTGGCATTCCCTCTATTTTCTTCTATTGGCAGTCCTCTTAATGACTGTAGCCAACTCTACTGCCTGGCCAGTCCACACCATTCCAACTGCTTCCTTCTTATACACTTTCACTGTAAAGACTAAAACTGCTAAATATTCACTTTACAAGTTTCTCTTGAACTGGGGCTTGCCAAATGGCAGTTTTAAGCAAAAAAGATGTTGAGTGGAATTACACTTCAGCATTTCTGGGGGCAACTCTTTCTTTCATGATGAAAAGGGAGACCCAATAACTATTTCTCCTTTCCCCTTCCTTCTTGCCACAAACTGAAATGCCATGAGAGGAGGTTCAGTGGCCTTCATATGGACCTAAGTAAAAGGCTGACATAGAATCCGAGATGGCATCTGTGACATACCTGAGGCAAAAATCTATTGCTGATTAGCTGCCTCCTCCAAATTTCTAATTACATACTAGCTCAGTTTCTTAGAGTGTGTGGAAAGGACTTAGGTGGTGATACCTTACTAGACTTGAGAGAAACATACCCAGGGTGAACGTGAGGTGAGAGAAACATGGAAACAAAGCAAAGAAAGATGCCAAGCAAGCTAATGCAATGCATTACTACCTGAATATTTATTTGTTCACCAAGAGACACAAAGAGATACGAGAGGTTCTCAGTAAACATAGTCACTGGGCACATAAAATATTTTTTAAATGTTGAAAGGAGGGACTTCACATCAGAATAGTTCACTGGGGAGATAATAGAGGGTCTCAGGCTTCCTATGAGATTATATAAGGGGAAACAGATGATGGGGCTAACTGGTGGGGAATCTCTTGTACTTCCATGTCATATCCAGGCCCTTGATGGTCAGTCATTAAGTTATATCTCACACTCCATGGTATGTTGTTTCATCCAAGTCTAAAAGAGGAGAGGTGATCCTGAAAGGTGGTTGTGGACAGAGAGAGAGAGAAGAAAGGAGATATTTGGGAGCATCTAAGAAAACAGAATTTTTATATTAAAAATTCCAATACTTACTCTGAGATTTCTCAAACATCTTCTATTTTCAATCATAGGACTTACTACTAGATATACTACTAGATATAATATTCATGTACCTATTACCTTTCACCCTCTAATGGTTTGTAAGCTCATGAAGACAAGGATTTGTCTATTTTGTTTTTGTTGTTAAGCTGCTATTTCCAAGCACCAAGAATAATAATCTCTTGGAACACAATATATGAATTAATTGCAGCCATGATGCCTTGCCCTACTCCTTGGATATTAATATGAAGATGAACCAGGTTCATTTTTTGGTGTTTTGGACAGCTTAGAGTCATCCCTATCAGACATTCCCTACATGGCATGTGATAAAGAATATTTGGCCAAGTATTCTAGTGGTTAAGAACTCTAATTTTAGAGTCTTATTGCCTGAATTTAAATTCTGGCTCTTCTATTTATAGTTGTATAATCTTGTGAAAATACTTGAACAACTTTGTTTCCTCCTCTGCCAAATGATACTATAAATAATATCTATTTCATATGGCCATTGTAAGGAATATATGCAAGTCATATGTAAGGAATTTCCATGGTGTAATCCTCTGATGGTGTTCTTATGTTCAGAGTCTAGCCAGAAAAACAGAAAACATTCAAAATACTTAAAATAGAGGGAGTTTAATGTATATAACTTGTTACACAGGTGATAGAAAAGCTGAGAAGTGAACAGGAAGCTGTGGTGAAACAGTCCACAAATGAGCAACAGTAGATTGTAGCTACAATCTCTAGACCTAGGAACAAAGGGTAAGGTAATGGTATGAGAACTCAGAGGCCAGAGTCATGTGACTGGAAGCTAGTGCCTTAAAGGAGAAGCAGCCAATGCCTGGTGATCAGGATGGGATGATGTACAAGGGCAAGACAGACAAAAAAATCTGCTTCCTCTCTTCTTTCATCTTTCCATCCTCCCATATGCAAAGCACAATTGTAAGACAAATGACAAGGGATTTTTGAAAATACAATTTATGGAATCAGATCACCAATTTCACAGAGCAAAAAAGGAGAAGGGTAAGAAAGGGATATGAGGGCAAAAAGGACCAGGTTCTGTTCTATCTTATCTATCATTATTAGAATCATCTTTGCTAATATTTCAGCCTTTTCCAGCTCTATTGTTCAATGTAATTCAAAAGATTTTTATTTCTTTAGAATTACCTACAAATTACTTTCTATGCTATTGCATTTGAGAGCAGAAATTATACTTATTATCTTAGTGTAACCCACATTACTAAGTGTCTTGTTCATGGAAAATACTCAAGTATGCAAGTTATAAATGAAATTGGTTTTATAAATCCGTATTAGGACTTTACAGTCAAGCCTTGACCAGTTCACTTCTAATTTCATTTTACACTTCCCTGTTAGAATAAATCACAATTTTTATGCAAAGCAAATGAGTGTCCCATTTTCATTACCAGCTCTCTATATTAATCATATGATCAAGGGTAATTGTCATGATAGAGTTTCTAACATTTTTTTTCTTTATGCTATCAGTTTTTATCAATGAAAGATTCATTGTATCTAGACATTGCTCATTGTGTGTTTCTCAAAGCTAATTAGTTTTAGCATTAGTGAATCATATTTTCTTCATTTTATTTGAAATATCTGTAAATCTAAAGTCTGTCCATTTAACAATTAGTAAGTTTTAAGAGTACTTCCTCTCAAAAGTTGTTTAATTTATGAAATTTCATCTTTTGTAAAAAGAATTATTTTTATTTTTAAAAAGATACTTTGGAATATTTTTTTTTGAAAATTTCCTCAAACTAATGTATTTTTAAATGGGATGCCATTGCATATAGGATATCCCACTACAAATCCTCTACATTGCCAACTATAAATAAAAGTCAGATCTAGAAAAAAGATAGTTTTATTATCTTAATTGACTCTATTTCTAAAATTACTCTGCTTTTCAGAGTGAATACTCTTATGTAGTTAAAAACTTAAGATTATTCATCAACATAGTGCATATTCCCTCTGGCATTTAGACACCCTTTATCTTACTCGTTGCACAATACAGTGTTTAGAACTGTGAAGCTTTTCTGTGATGCACAAGATACAGAATTTAAAGGACAAAGAGATAAGAATAAACAGCAGCCCCAATTTCTCAAATTAAGTTAAATAGGATATTTTGTTAGAATGGCTACAACTCATATTCATGCATTTATTATAAGTGAATCTCTCTCTAGTTTGTCTTTCTACTGAGATATTTGTAGAACCTGATATGTTTGGAACATTTCCCATATTGGTTCCATATTTCAAAAAATAGTGGTTTACAGTGCAATATATTTCATCATTCTTGTACTACTTCAATTACTATAGCTACATTCACAGGGTAAGGAATCTGAAAATTGCCTAATCCCAAAGCTAAGTCTGTGGGGATTGAGACTGCACCTAGTAAAGCCATGGAGAAAGGAATCCAAATTTAAACCAAGGCAGGGTCATGGATATGAACCAGATTTAGAATTTTTTTCTGCTCCTCCCACAAAAAAGACAGTGAAAACAAAGAGGAGATAAAATCTAGAGAGCAAAGGAATATGTATAGTTTAAAATCAAGAACATGTTTAGGGGTCAGAAGAACAATGGCTATTATTCGAGGAGACTACAAGAGACTATGTTGTAGGTTAGTTTGTGGCTTTTTAAAAATCTTTTTAAGCATAGTTAAAATTATCTTTCAAGATGAGCGTAAGTCTACGGAATGATATAGTAGATATCTACCTGAAATAATGAAAGCTTTGTTAAAATGCATGTATTTGGAAGATGCTGTTTTATGCCGAGTCTGCCAATAAAAGGATCTGGATTTAGTTTATCCTGTTACTAGTTGAGGATACTTAATCTAAATACTGCTTTAAAAATAATTTTGCTCTTTTTGAATTTTATATTCTCAAGTGCTGTAGAAATAGTGCAATAGAAATATGTGAGCCACACATGTGAACAGTGTATTTAACTTGTCTACTAGGATCTGTTCAAATACTTGTCAATTTTTAAATTGAGTTGTTTGCTTTCTATTTTGTCATACAGATGTATTCCAAGTATTTCTCCCTATTCTGTGACTTGCTGTTTCATTTTCTTAAGGGTATTCTTTAAATAGAAAAAAAAATCTTTTAAATTTGAATCAGCCCCATTTATAATTTTTAAAGGCTTATTATTTTTTGACCTATCACCCCAAATTACAAAATTTATTGTATTTTCCTCTGGAAGATTATGGTTGTTCATTTATACCTGTACTTTAATTTGTGTTATAATTTTTTGTATGGTGTAGGTAAGGTCAATATTCATTTTTCCCAAATGGATATTAACTATTAGTGGGTTCACTTTTGAGTCTATTAATCTATAGGTATACAATTTGTTTACTCATTCATTTATTGATGGACATATGGGTTATAGCCTCTAGGCTATTGTGAATAATGCTGCTATAAACTTCTGTGTACAAGTTTCTGCAGGGACATAGGTTTTCATTTCTCCTGGACATATACCAGGAATAGAATTGCTGGACTATATAGGAACTCTGTTTAACGTTTTTTAGAAACTGTTTCCCACAATGACTTTACCACTTTACATTCCCACCAGTGATGTACTAGGGTTCTAATCTCTTCATATCCTCACCAACACATGTTAATTTTTGTTTTTGATTATAGTCATCTTTTTATTACGTTAGTCACCATACCGTACATTAGTTCTTGATGTAGTGTTCTATGATTCATTGTTTGTGCATAACACCCAGGGCTCCATCACTGGGCTAGTCATCCTAATGGATCTTCATTGTGGTTTTGATTCACATTTTCTTAGTGACAAAGGATGGTGAACATCCTTCCATGTGCTTGTTGGTCATTTATCTTATTTGGAGAAATGTCTACTCAAGTCCTTTGCCCATTTTAAAAATTGGACTGTTTGTCTTTTTGTTGTTGAGCTGTAAGTGTTCTTTATATATTCTGAATACCAAACCCTGATCTATGGCTTGAAAATCGTTTCTTCCATTTCATATGTTGCCTTTTTACTTCCTATTAATAATGTCCTTTAAGGTACAAAATTTTTTGACAAAGCCCACCTTATGTATATAGGTTTTTCTGTTGCTCTTGGTGTCAAATCTAACAATCCATTGCCAAATATGAGGTCATGAAGAATTACCTGTCTGTATGTGTGTGTTTTGACGATGTTTTCTTCTAAGACTTTTATATTTAAGTCACTGATCCATTTTGAGTTCATTGTTCTATATAAAGTAGGGGTCCAATTTCATTCTTACATGCAGTTATCTAATTCTTTATTCCCCAACCAGTGATCTTGACTCCCTTGTCAAAAAATAATTGGCCATGGGTTTGGGCGTTGTTTCTGAGATCTTAATTCTATTCCCTTGGTTTATAATATTTATCCACAGGCCTGCTATCTATCCATATGCTTGTGGACACACATTTTCCTTTTCCTTGGGTAAATGCCTGGGAGAGTAATTAATTGCTGGGTTAAGTAATACATGTATTTTTATTTTTAAAGAAACCTGTCTTTTCCTCACCATGGTCAGTATCCTGCAGCTAGGTTTATTGACCCTCTCTGCAAAATTAGGATTTCTGTTGGTATCTGTCCCAGTGTATTCCACCAGATGCTGTTACAGTCTAAGTGATGAACTTTGAGCCATTCTGGAGAATTATTTTGTACTTGTTAAGGAGCAAGAATTTCCTGTCCCCTTTAAGTTGCTTCTAGCTGTGTTAAGAATCAAATTGACATGAGACAGAAGAAAATAAAATTTAATTTTGTACAATCCATACAGACATGAAAATTCTAAAGAAGTCAGGCCAAATGAAGTATGTAGGTCACCTTAGTTTAGGGTGGAGGAGGTAGGGATTTGGGACTTCAAAGGGAAGGAATACAATTCACAGGACAATAAGAAGAAAAGCAGACATTTGGTAATTAGATTCTTGTCCTACCATACAGATGAGTCACTCAGATAAATTTTCTCTGGCAATAACCCTTATCCTGAGAAAGACCCCCAATTTGGATTCTCTATGTAGTTAAGGGAGAAGCAAAAGTTTCTCTTGACCTTTCAGGGTTTCAATTGCCTTTAGCTCAAAATAATCTTCATGCCAAGGTAGCCCGTATAGTTTCTTCCTCTCAAATTTCCCTGAGGTTTTTAGAAATTAAAAGTTGAGCTGGTAGATGGTTACATGAGTCCCTTAGTCCTGAAAATAGATCAATTTAAAATCAGTTTAAACCGATACAGGTATAATCTCAAAGTTAAGTCTGTGGTTCAAGCAATTAGGCATTAGACAGACATTTCTACAGAAACAAAAGAAAAAAGAATGGTTAATGATCAGATCAAATTATAGACCAGTTTTGAGCTCTTAGAGTAGCCAGTCAAGAAGAGTTCTAGATGTCAGGCTTGAAGATTCTTCAGATAGAGGACAGGCCGTGGCAATCTGACAGATCTTCCTGGTTTGTAGTTCAAATGTTGGTGTTCTGTGGGTCACTCAAAAAGAAAAGGTTTGAAAATTATCTATACATGAGTTATTGTAGCTATTTCTCAGATGTTTACATCAAGTTGTTTGTATTCAGTTTGCAGGGGCTTCAGGAAAAAGGGTGGTTTTAGTTTTCAAATGATTCCAAATGATTCCGTGTAAGAAAGATGGGAGAAAAATATTAGTTTGGAGGGTTGTTGCCAAGCATTGGAGAACATAAATCAGGATCTAATTCAGTTTATTAAAATCTAATATCTAGCAATTTTGGGGTGGAGTCTTTTGGGTTTTCCACAGAAAGTATCATCTGTGAAGAGTGAGAGTTTGACTTCTTTGCCAATTTGAATGCCTTTTATTTCGTTTTGTTGTCTGATGGCTGAGGCTAGGGCTTCTAGTACGATGTTGAACAACAGTGAAGAGAGTAGACATACCTGTGGTGTTCATGACCTTAGGGGAAAAGTCCTCAGGTTTTCCCCACTGAGAATGATATTTGCTGTGGGTTTTCATATAAGGTTTTTATGATACTGAGGCATGTTCCCTCAATCCCTACACTGTGGAGAGTTTTAATCAAGAAAGGATGTTATATTTTGTCAAATGCTTTTTCTGCATCAGTTGAGAGGATCATATGGGTCTTCTCCTTTATTAATGTGATCTATCACATTGATTGATTTGTGAATGTTGAACCAACCTTGCAGCCCAGGAATAAATCCCACTTGGTTGTGGCGAATTATCCTTTAAACGTACTGTTGGATCCTAGTGGCTAGTATCTTGGTGAGAATTTTGGCATCCATGTTCATCAGGGATATTGGTCTGTAATTCTTTTTGGTGGGATTTTTGTCTGGTTTTGGAATCAAGGGAATCTTGGCCTCATAGAGTTTGGAAGTTTTCCTTCCTTTTCTATTTTTTGAAACAACTTCAGAAGAATAGTTGTTAATTCTTTAAATGTTTGGTAGAATACCCCTGGGAATCCATCTGGCCCTGGACTCTTGTTTGTTGAGAGATTTTTGATTACAGCTTCAATTTCCTTGCTATTTATGGGTCTGTTCAGGTTTTCTATTTCTTCCAGATTGCCTAATTTGCTGGCATAGAGTTGCTCATAATATGTTCTTGTAATTGTTCATATTTCCTTAATGTTGGTTGTGATCTCTCCTCTTTTATTCATGATTAATTTGGGTCCTTTCTCTTTTCTTTTTGATAAGTCTGGTTAAGGGTTTATTGATCTTATTAGTTCTTTCAAAGAACCTTTATTCTTTCAAAGCTTCTACTTTCATTGATCTGTTCTACTGTTCTTGTGGTTTCTATTTCATTGATTTCTGCTCTAATCTTTATTAATTCTCATCTCCTGCTTGGTTTAGGCTTTTTTGCTGTTCTTTCTCCAGCTCCTTTAGGTATATGGTTAGGTTGTGTATTTGAGACTTTCCTTGTTTCTTGAGAAAGGCTTGTCTTGCTATGTACTTCCTTCCTAGGACTGCCTTTACTCCAAAGGTGTTGAGCAGTTAGATGAAAGACCTAAATGTGAGACAGGAATCCATCAAAATCCTAGGTGAGAATACAGGCAGCACCTTCTTACACGTTGGCCACAGCAAATTCTTGCTAGACACATCTCCAAAGGCAAGGGAAAAGCAAAAATGAACTATTGGGACTTCATCAAGATAAAAAGCGTCTGCACAGCAAAGGAAATAGTCAACAAAACTAAAAGGCAACCCACAGAATGGGAGAAGATATTTGTAAAGGGCTAATATCCAAGATCTATAAAGAACTTATTAAACACAACACCCAAAAAACAAATAATCATCATACACACAATAGAATATTACTTAGCCATCAGAAAGGATGAATACTTACCATTTACATTGACATGGATGGAACTGGAGGGGATTATGCAGAGTGAAATAAGTCAATCAGAGAAAGACCATTATCATATGGTTTCACTCATATGTGAAATTTAAGGAACAGTTCAGAAGATCATAGGGAAAGGGAAGGAAAACTGAAGAAGTCATCAGAGAGGGATATCATGAGAGACTCAACTAGCGGAAACTGAGGGTTGCTGGAGGGAAGGTGGCTGGGGGCATGGGGTAACTCAGTGATGGGGTAAGGAGAGCATGTGATTTGATGAACAATGGGTGTTATATGCAACTGATGAATTACTGAACTGTACATCTGAAACTAATGTACTATATGTTGGCTAATTTAATTTAAAAAATCTAATATCTACAGAGGGGTGTTATTGAAACATTTTTTTTGTCTATAATCACTCTCATTTTTACCAAAGACAGCCAAATTAACCTCGATTTGCTTCAAAATAAGTATAGTTTCAAAAAAACAGAAAAACCATAGCCTAATTATTTATAAAAGCACAGCAAGAATAGCAGCTGACCATAGAGGCTCTTTGCTGGAAGTTTTTATAAGGAATCTTTAGATTGAACTTTTAACTTCTTGAGGCCAGAAGCCAAGCCAAATACTTGCCATCAGACTTCACCTGCAAAATCTATAGATCTGACTGCAAAGCTTGAAAAGACAGATTCAAACATTCTAAGGTTCTTGCACCTGCCAGGAAATGACCTTCTTTATTAACTGGGCCAGGCTGCTGTGTAGCAACGTACCAGGCTGATATTTCTTTAAGGGCTTCAAAAAGTCAGTTCCTTAAAGCTATCTGGTCATATCTGAGTCTATGCCTATCTCTCTCAAATATGACATTCCAGGAAAAGCCTTGGAAATATGTTTCCAATTATGTCTCACCATAAGTAGAACAGATTCTTACTGAACTTATATTATTTAGCAATTTATTGATTATTGATTTATATAAGAATACTGAGAATTCTTTTTAAAGAATTTTTATTTTTTATTTATTTGTCAGAGAGAGTAAGAACACAGGCAGAGGAAGAAGCAGCAGGCTCCCTGCTGAGCAAGGAGTCCGATGTGGGACCCCGGGATGATGGCCTAAGCTGAAGGCAGATGCTTAATCAACTGAGCCACCCCAGCATCCCCTCACTGAGAGTTTTTGAATTCTGCGGAGTTCAGGTAGGAAGTAAAGATAAATGTTTCAATTCGTCCACAAAGGTATGTATTATGAAATTGCTGTTAAGTCAGTTTAAGAGAAAAAGTTTTCTTAAATCTATAAAAACAAAGCATTTAAAAAACTAGCAATGTCTCAAATGAAAAGCTATAAATATTATAATCATTAGTTCCAGAAATTTTTACCTACTTTATGATCTTAAAGAAGTGTGTTCGGAGTTCTTTCCACAAGTCTCATTGAACATGAAGCACAGTTGCAGGACACTTTTATAAAAGAATCTGAATAAAAGTTTGTAAATAAGACTTTAAAAAAATGGCCATGTTTAAAGATCTGTTTAGAGTACATTACAATGCAGTTGACAAGGAAATTTGGTTATTTCTGTGACCAACAACACTGCAAGAAAGCATAACAGAACATCAGATTTCTATGAGTTTCATACAATTTTTAGAACACTTCTTTTAATAATATATCCAGATAGATATAATCCAAGAGGGCTTCATATCACGTTTTAAACAATGCTTCCCATGTAATTTAACATACCAAATAAGCCTAATTAAATTTTTCATAAAAATATTTTCAGTTGGATTGTGGATAAAAACACTTCACTTTAGAATTTGATTTTGGGAAGTATGTAAAAAATATATCAAAGGGTTTGAACATTTGATTAAATATTACTTCATAGTGATTTGTGATCCTATTATCCATTTAACTAAAGTGAAAAGTGAAAGATATCAAAGGCAAATATAGAAGGTTACCTTTTTGTGAGCAAAATTTAGTTTTTTCAAATTTTAAATTTAAATTTGTATTTTATTGAAGAATAAATAACATACAGTGTTAATTTCAGAGGTACAATATAGTGATTCAACAATTATATAGATTTCTCAGTGTTCATTAAGATAAGTGTACTCTTAATCCCCTTTATCTATTTCACCTATCCCTCCACCCACCCCCCCTCTGGCAACCACCAGGTTGTCTTTTTTTCTTCTTCATTTGTTTTGTTTCATAAATTACATATATGAGTGAATCATATGCTATTTGTCTTTCTCTGGCTTATTTCACTTAGCATTTTATCCTCTAGGTCCATCCATGTTGTTGCAAATGGCAGATTCTCATTTGTTTTTATGGCTGAGTAATATTTCATTTCATATATATCTATATACTATATGATCTATATATGTAGATATATATAGATACATAGCTCACATTTTCTTTATCCATTCTTTTATGGATAGACACTTCCCTAATCCGGTGAAGGAAACAGATATCCAGATTTCAAGATAGACAAAAAAACTGTAGTAATCAAAACAGTACAGTACTTGCACAAAAACAGACACATAGATCATTGGAAAAAGATACAGAGCCCAGAAATATACCCCCGATTATATGGTCAATTTATGTATATTCTTGCCTCCTTTGTCAATGGGGAAAAGACAGTCTCTTCAATAGCTACATAGACAAGAATGAAACTGGACCACTTCCTTATACCATAAAAAAAAAAATTCAAAATGGATGAAGGACCTGAACCATAGAACTCTTAGAAGAAAACATAGGTAGTAATTTTTTGACCCTTGGCCACAGAAACATTTTTATAGATAGGTCTCCTCAGGCAAGGAAACAAAAACAAAATCAATCTATTGGGACTATAACAAAATGAAAAGTTTTTTTTTTCTTTTCAACATCTTTTTTGTTTCAAGTTCTTATTCAAATTCTATTTAGTTTGCATATAGTGTAATATTGGTTTCAGGAGAATTTAGTGCATCATCACTTACATATAATACCTAGTGCTCATCACAAGTGCCCCCTTTAATACACATCCCCTATTTAGCCCATCCCCCACCCACCTCCCCTCATCAACCTTCAGTTTGTTCTCTCTTAACATCTCATAGTTTGCTTCCTCTCTATTTTTTCTCTTTTTCGTCTTCCTCTTCCTATGTTCATCCGTTTTGTTTCTTAAATTCCACATGAGTGAAATCATATGGTATTTGTCTTTCTTGGACTTATTTCATTTAGCTTAATATCCTCTAGCTCCAACCATGTTGTTGCAAATGGCAAGATTTCATCATTTTTGATGGCTGAGTAATATTCCATTGTGTGTGTCTTAGATAGTGCAATACCTAGTACTGCAATTGCTGGGTCATAGGTAGTTCTATTCTTAACTTTTGGAGGACCCTCCATACTGTTGTCCAGAGTGACCGCACCAGTTTGCGTTCCTACCAACAGTGTAAGAGGGTTCCCCTTTCTCTACATCGTCACCAATATTTGTTGTTTCCTGCCTTGTTTCCATAGTTTTGCTATTGTAGATAATGCTGCTACAAACACCAGTGTGCATGTATCCCTCTGAATTAGCATTTTTGTATTCTTTGGATAAATACCTAATAGTGCAATTGCTGGGTCATAAGTTCTATTTTTAATTTTTTGAGGAACCTCCATCAGTGTGGCTGCACCAGTTTGCATTCCCACCAACAGCAGAAGAGGTTTCCCCTTTCTCCACATCCATGCCAACATCTGGTGCTTGCTGTGTTAATTTTAACCTTTCTGACGGATGTGGGGTGGTATGCATGGTGAAGGAAACCATTAACAAAAGGCAACCTATGGGATGGGAGAAGATACTTGCAAATGATGTATCTAGTAAAGGGTTAGTATTCACACTCTATAAAGAGCTTACATAGCTAAACACCAGAAAACAAACAAACGAAAACCAACAACGACAAAATAACCCAGACTTCCAGGGAAGATGGGGATCCAAAGCTCAGCTCATTCCATAGGTACACCAACATCAGTTTAAATAACCAGCAAATGACCCAAACACTGGCAGAACACACTCTTCACAGATAGATAAACATAGGGAAGAGGCCACATCCAAGAGTGTAGGAAGGGAGCAGATACAAGTTGGGAGCCAAACAGACCGGGTGACTGTCCATGGGAGGAACACCTCAGGCATGGAAAGGGAAAAGAAAGAGACCTGCACTGCACCCCAGGCATGGGGAACCCACACAGCAAAGACAAATCCCAATAACATTTGGCTTTGAATACCAGAGAGGCATAATTTTGTAGTACTTATAGTCAGCAGGAAGGATAAGGAGAGACTGAATTCTACCCCTTAAAGAAATAGCACAACAAATAGCTCCTCTGAGAAATAGCAGTTTGAAAAATGCCTGGGGTATACCACAGGGAGATTTGTTTACTAATCTCAGAGCTTGTGTTGGAGGGGCAGGCATCGTTGGGAGAGTTCTCCAAGGACAAAAGAGCTGGTAGGCACCATTTCCTCCTGCACACCCCAGCCAAGAAACATGGACATCTGTAGGAACCAGGGCAGTGTCAACACTCTCCACCTAGCTTGCTAGCAGTGCTCCCCACCCCCCTTGTACCTGGCCTGACTCTACAAGAGTTTTGAGCAGCTGAGATCCCCTCCCACAGACCACCACTGTGGACGTTGCTGGCACTGTGTGCCTTGCCTCTGTGCTCTACTGCTGACTCAGCCCCTCCAGCAGGAGTTTTTAAAGTGGCTCCAAACCTGCCTGCACGAATAGCAGACTTCCACAAACCTTGCTAACACTCCCACCGTCTCTTATGAACCCACCTACTCCAGTAGGCCTTTGGCAAGTGTCTATCCAAAACAATGCCACAAGCCTGGCACTGACAGGGGCCAGCACCACTCAAAAGTGACCCCTGACCCAGAAAGAGTGGAAAGAAAGCCACACACACAAGTTCAATTATTGCCCCAGCAGGGGGCTCAGGCCCCATCCACCAACATAAGCTTCTCAGGGGACAACACAAGGAAAAGTCCCTGCGGTTTGGTGCTACTGCGTCTCAGCAAATGCCTGGTTTGACTCAACTCAAGCCCAGTGAGGCCCTAGACTGGTCCACTAACAACACAGGGACAAAAACCTTGCCCCAAACAGGAAAGAGAGTCACTGTGCATGAGTGGACTAAAGGCAAAAGCAGCTTAGCCACAACAGTAGGGCACAAAAAAACACATAGGCGATATCCATGAAGTGCCAGGTTCTGGTGACTAGGGGTACTGCATTACAGGGCGCCATAGGACGTCTTCATAAGGTCACTACTTTGAAAAGCAGGAGATGTAGCTGACTTGCCAAACACATAGAAACAGAGAGTGAGATAAAATGAAGACATATAGGAATAGGTCCCAAATGCAATAACAGGACAAAATCACAGCAAGAGAGCTAAGTGAAGCAGATATAAGTAATATGCCTGAGAGAGAATTAAAGATTCTCCACTAGACTTGAGTAGAGGAAATCAGTGAAACTGTTAACAAAGAGATAGAAAAAAATAAGAACCAATCAGGGATGATCACAATAAGTGAAATGAAAATACACTAGATGGAATAAATAGTAGACTAGAGCAAGCAGAACAGATCAGTGACCTGGAAGACTAACTAATAGAGAGCAATCAAGCTGAACAAGAGAGAAAATATAAAAATGAAAATAGACAGGGAACTCACTGATACCAGCAAACATAATCACATTTGCAATATAGGGTTCTCAGAAGGAGAAGAGAGAAAAAGGGACAGAAAAATTATTTGAATAAATAATAGCAGAGAACTTCCCAAACCTGGTAAAGGAAATAGAAATTCAGTTCCAGGAGGCACAGCAAGCCCCAACAAAATCTACCCAAAGAGTTCCACACCAAGACAAGTAATTAAAATGGGAAAAGTAGCAATAAAGAGAGAATTTTAGAAGCAGCAAGAGAAAAGAAGGCAGTTATATACAAGGGAAACTCCATAAGGCCATCAGCTGATTTCTCAGCAGACACTTGGCAGGCCAGAAGAGTGGCATGATCTATTCAAAGTACAGAAAGGAAAAAATCAAACAAACCTGCAGCTACAAGACTCTACCCAGCAAGGCTATCATTCAGAATAAAAAGAGAGATAAAGAGTTTCTAAGACAACAAACAAAAGTTAAAGGAATTCATTATAACTGAACTGCCCCTAAAAGAAATGTTAATGGGGATTCTTTGAGTGGAAAGACCATAAGTGAGAGTATGAAAATTAGGAAGCACAAAAGCAGTAAAATTAAGTATATCTATAAAAATCAGTCAAGGGATTCACAAGGATTGACAAAACAAATGTGTATAAATATGACACCATATACCTAAAACTCGGGGGGCGGGGAGTAGGAGAGGAGTAAAGAATGGGTTCAAACTTAAGCAACCATCAACTTAATATGGATCTCTACATACAAAAGATGTTATATATAAACCTAATGATAACCACAAATAAAAAAACCAGTAATAGATATACAAAGAATAAAGAGAAAGCAATTCAAGTATATCACCAAAGAAAGCAAGCAAAGCACAAGATAGAGAGCAAGAGAAGAAAGGAACAGAAAAGAACTGCAAAAACAAACTGGCAATAAGTACATACCTATCAATAATTACTTTGATGGGGGCGCCTAGATGGCTCAGTTGGTTAAGTGTCTGTCTTTGGCTCAGGTCATGATCCTGGTGTCCTGAGATCGAGCCCTACATTGGGCTCCCTGCTCGGGGGGGGGGGGGGGGGCTGCTTCTCCCTCAGACCAGTAGACACATAGACTGAAAGTGAAGGGATAGAAAAGAATTATTCATGCAAATGGAAGTAAAAAGATGGGGTAGCAATACTTATATCACACAAAATAGACTTTATTTTTTTTAAACTTATTTGAGTAAGAGAGAGAGGAGAGGGGCACAGGGAGAGAATCTTTAAGCAGACTCCCCACTGAGCCCTGATGTGGGGCTCAATCTCTCCACCCATGAGATCATGACCTGAGCCAAAACCAAGAGTCAGATACTTAACAGATTGAGCCACCCAGGGGCCCCATAGACTTTATAACAAGAGAAAAAGGACACTATTTAATAAAAAAGGGGAAAATCAAATAGGATGTAACCGTAAATATTTATACACCCAACATGGGAGCACCCGAATATATAAAGCAGCTAATAACAAACATA
The DNA here is from genome assembly GCF_023065955.2 of Ursus arctos. NCBI lineage: Eukaryota > Metazoa > Chordata > Mammalia > Carnivora > Ursidae > Ursus > Ursus arctos. The sequence goes on from NW_026622985.1 coordinate 76,886,926, forward strand.
AAGGAAGTAAATGATAGTAATACAATAATAAACCTTAACACCCCACTTACATTATTAGGTGGATGATTCAGCAGAAAATCCACAAGGAAATGGTGGTTCTAAATGACACATTGAACCATATAGATCTAACATATTCAGAACATTCCATCCTAAAACAGCAGAATACACATTCAAGTGCACATGGAACATTCTCCAGAGTAGATCACATATTAGGCCACAAAACAAGTCTCAAGAAGTTCAAAAAGATCAAAGTCATACTATACATCTTTTCTGACCATAATCTTATGAAACTAGAAATCAACCAGAAGAAAAAATCTGAAAAGAAAACAAATAAATGGAGGTTAAATAACATGCTACTAAATAATGAATGGGTCAACCAAGAAATTAAAGAAGAATCAAAAAATACATGAAGACAAAGGAAAATGAAAACACAACAACCCAAATCTATGAGATGCAGCAAAACCTTTCCAAGAGGGAAGTTTATAATAATGCAGGTCTACCTCAAGCAAGAAAAAGAAGAATAAAGCTCAAAACTGGTAGAAGGAAGGAAAAAATGAAGATTAGAGCAGAAATAAACAAAATAGAAACTAAAATAACAATAGAGCAGATCAATGAAACCAGGAACTGGTTCTTTGAAAGATCAACAAAATTGATGATCCCTTAGATTAAGAAAGAAAAAGGAGAACTCAAAGAAATAAAATCGGAAATGAAAGAGGAATAACAACTAACATCCCAGAAATACAATTATAAGAGAATATTATGAAAAATTATCTGCTAACAAATTGGACAACCTAGTAGAAATGGATAATTTTTTAGAAACATATAACCTCCCAAAACGGAATCAGGAAGAAATAGAAAATTTGAACTGACCAATTACCAACAATGAAATTGAATCAGTAATCAAAAAACTCCCAACAAACAAAAGTCCAGGACCAGATGGCCTCACAGATGAATGCTACCAAACAATTAAAGGAGAGTTAATACTATTTTTCTCAAACTATTCCAAAAAATCGAAGAGGAATGAAAGCTTCTAAATTCATTCTATTCTATTTGGTATCTGCTACACCCTGATACCACAACAAGATAAAAACACACATGCGCGCGCACACACACACACACACAAAGGAACTACATGCCAATATCTCTGATGAACATAGATGTAAAAATCCTCAACAAAATTTAGCAAACTGAATCTAACAAGACATTTAAAAAATCTGTCACCATGATCAGGTGGGATTTATTCCCAGGATGTACAGTCACTTCCATATTTACAAATCAATCAACGTGATACAGCACATCAATAAGAGAAAGGATAAAAACCATATGATCATTTCAATAGATGCATTTGACAAAGTACAACATCCATTCCTGATAAATACCCTCAAAAAAATAGTTTTAGAGGGAACATACCTCAACATAAGAAAGGCTATAAATGAAAAACCCACAGCTAATATCCTCAGTAGGGAAAATCTAAGAGCTTTTCCTCTATAGTCAGGAACACAATAGGGTTGTCCACTCTCACCACTTCTATTCAACATAGTACTGGAAGTTGTAGCCAAAGCAGTCAGTCAACAAAAAGAAATAAAAAGGCATCCAAATTAGTCATGAAGTAAAAATTTCACTATTTGCAAATGATAGGATACTCTATATAGAAAACCCTCAGGACTCCACCAAAAAACACTTAGAATCAGTAACACAAATTTAGTGAAATCACAGGATGCACAATCAATGTACAGAAATGTGTTTCATTTCTATACACCAATAATGAAGCAGCAGAAAGTGAATTAAGAAAAACCCATTTACAATTGTACTAAAAATAATACCTAGGAATAAACCTAACCAAGGGGGTAAAACATCTGCACACTGAAAACTATAAAATAGTGATGAAAGAAATTTAAGACAACACAAAGAAATGGAGAGACATTCCATGCTCCTGAGTTGGAGAAACAAAATTGTTAAAATGTCTATACTACCAAAAGAAATCTAAAGATTTATTGCAATCCCTATCAAAATACCAGCAGCATTTGTCACAGAGCTGGAACAACAATCCTACAATTTACATAGAACCACAAAAGACCCTGAATAGCCAAAGCCGTCTTAAAACACAAAACTAGAGGTGTCACAATTCCAGACTTCAAGTTATATTACAAATCTGTAGTAATCAAAACAGTATGGTACTGGCATAAAAATAGACACATGGATCAATAGAACAGAATAGAAATCCCAGAAATAAATCCACTATTATATGGTCAATTAATCTTTCGCAAAAGAGGCAAGAATATGCAATGGAAAAAAGATTCTTGAACAAATGGTGTTGGGGAAATCTGGACAGCTACATGCAATAGAATGAAACCAGGCCACTTTCTAACACCATACACAAAAATAAATTCAAAATGGATTAAAGACCTAAATGTAAGACCTGAAACCATAAAAATCCCAGAGAAGAGCACAAGCAGTAATTTCCCTGCCATTGCCATAGCAACTTTTTTCTAGATAAATCTCCTGAAGCAAGGAAAACAAAAATAGAAATAATACGATCCAGCAATTGCACTACTTGGTATTTACCCAAAAAATACAAAAACACTAATTCAAAGGGATACATGCACCCCTAAGTTTATTGCATTATTTTTAATAGCCAAATTACGGAAACAGCCCAATGCCCATCAATAGATGAATGGATAAAGAAGAAGTGGTGTATGTGTGTGTAATATAATAAATATTATAAAATTTTATTATATTATTCAATTGTAAGAAAAAGAATGAAATCTTGCCATTTGCAACAGTATGTCTGGAGCTAGAGAGTATTATCCTAAGTGAAATAAGTTAGAGAAAGATACATACCATATGATTTCACTCATATGTGGAATTTAAGAAACAAAACAAATGAGCAAAGAAAAAAAAAAGAGACACAAACCAAGAAACAAAGTCTTAACTATAGAGAACAAACTGATGGTTACCAGAAGGAAGGTAGGTGAGGGGATGCATGAGATCGGTGATGGGGATTGAAGAGTACACTTATTGTGTAAAAAAAAAAAAAAAAAGACACTTCTCATAATGGGCACTGAATTGTTGAATCACTATACTGTACACCTGAAATTAATATAACATTGTACGTTAACTACACTGGAATTAAAATAAAAACCTTAATAAATTCTCATGAGAGGTATACCAAACTGAAACATCATGTTGCAGTTCATGTTAGCAACGTTTACAATGATGTTTATTGATGATTCTGAATGTTTGTTTTCAAAATTACCTCAGTGTCAACAAATTTTCATTAGTTTCACTTCCAGTTCTGAAATCAATGTTTTCCGAGGTTTTAAATATGTGTGGTCTTTCAGTTTACTATACCGTTCTGTATTATAAACAGATAATTGGCAGTCTAGCAGGTCAGAAAATCCACTGCATGATTATGCCTCTATGATAGGGAACTGTCCTTTGGTTTCCAATTCAGTAATAATCAGCTCTACCATATACTACACCAAGTATTTGTGCCGCCCTTCTTAGTTCCTAGAGCTGGCCCTAGGAAAATAGTGATATGAGTGAAGTCTGTCTGCAATTCTACATTCATTTTTTTCCTCGAATTATGTTTTTTCTCTTCTCCTCATGAAAACTTCTCTGGGGAACTACTCTGAAGAGCTTATCAATGCTAATCACTTTAATTATTATTCTGCTGAAGGGAATTTACATTTAACGGAGGTTAAAGGAATAAAGCACTAGTTATAGAATTTTAGCTATATGAAATTTGAAAACTGGCTGGAGAAAGGCTCTTTGGCAAAAGGAGTGCAAAAAAGGGAAAGAGGATGATGCTTTTAGAATCAAGCCCTGAAAGAAATTCCCCCATTCTGACTAAGCCAATTCAAAATGATCCCTAAATAGGACCACTCACCTCAAACCTGTCATCTTAAAAAAAAAAAAAATCCAGAAAACAAAAACTGGTATGTTCAGAATTAAATGGAGTGCACAGATATAGGCTATTTTTATTTATCTATAGAAGGTTTTGCATCACCTTAATTGGATTAAAATATCTAGGTCATCATTTGCATCTGATTCAAGGTGGTTAGCTCTCAGGGTGACTGGGAACTGGCTGTACATTAGACCTATGAAAATCAGAATACAAAATAGAGTTCAAATAATAATGTACTGCTTTCGTAAAATTCAGTTACACGTCTTTACTCAAGAGTCGATAAATATCACTGATCATTTGATCTTAAAAAATCATTTGGATATATCAATATTTAAGCTTCCGACATTGGAAGGTAAAACTCAATATTAGAACCAATCCTTTATCTTATGTTTACCAGACAATACAGGGACTATCAACTTGTTAAAACATGAGTTTCAAAATACAAAATGTGAGAATGTATAAATAACGTGCGATATATGTCACCCAGCTTAAGAACAAAAACCTCTGAGTACCAAATATAGAGAAAAATAAGAATTTAATTGAAAATGTAATGTTCTGGGGTGCCTGGGTGGCTCAGTCGGTTAAGCGTCTGCCTTCGGATCAGGTCATGATCCAAGGGTCCTGGGATGAAGCTCCCAGCTCAGTGGGGAGTCTGCTTGTCCATCTCCTTCTGCCCCTCCCCCCTACTCGTGCTCTCTCCTCTCAAATAATTAAAATCTTTAAAAAAAATTTTAAAAAGTAAATGTTTTGTTCTGATCTTTCATTCTCATTTCCCTTGAAAAATGATAATCTGCTATGATTTATTTTGAAACACATATGGTTTGGATCATTGGTAGAACACATGCTCCAGTTATACAATATTCTGACACCATCCTGTTATTGATGGTCCAAAGTGCAAACACCTTCAACAGAAGTGAAATATACTGATATATATATAGATAGATAGATATAATAGATTATATTTTATATACAAATATATATCATAGTATATATAAAATAGATACATATATGCATAAAATGGTAAACCAAAGAATAGGAGTCATTGAGTAATGCATTTTTGTTGTTTTCTGTGTCAATATCCAATACTAATATTTTGCTGATGGCTCAAAAAGTACCATCATGGATTTTTGAGGATAAATTAATCTATATCAGATATGCATCATTTATTCTTTTCTTGACCTGTTTTTCCTATGGAAAGTGTTCACCTCTTTTGTGCATTTACCTGTTTGAAGAAAAGTTAAATGGTATCATGCGGAATTCTTGGTGGTGAATCTTAACAAAGACAAGGGCCTTTACTGACGCCCAATAAAAAAGCTAATGTTCAAGGGATCAACACTACTCAGACCTAGATTCGGCAGTCTTTGGCAGCGGTTTCAGTACTGACAAAAAGTCTATGTGTAGTAAAGAAAATGACCCAAAGAACAAGGACCCTGTCAACTATTTAAGTCCGTATAGGGTTACTGTCCACACAATAGGCTCATGTTCAACTGTGTATGCGGTCTTTTTGTGCCAAGGTGGGGAGTGTGGCTGAGAAGATATGTACCTATAATATGTCCACTTAGAGATAACAATTTTACAATGACTACAAAAATGAAAAGCAATGAGTAATAGAAGAACATTGACTTTGGGAGAAAAAGAGGACCATCCTTGTTCCTTTTAATTGGATGGCTTATCAGATTACCTTGGCAAATGAAGAATTGAAGACAATCCGCCAGGAAAGAAAAAGCATGCTGATAGCAGAATTATTCCAACCAGTATCCAAATACACCCTAAATGGAAAGGTTTCTCAGCTCAGCTGAGCCTGCATACTTGCTGCCTACACAGAGGAAACATCCGGAGTAGAAACTGTCACGTTGCCTTGACTGGTTACAGTTTATATGTAACTTGGATATATTTAGCTAATATTATAATTCAGTGCACGAAGGATCCTTACCCATCTGAGAGCAGTCTCTAAACCGGTATTTAAAAGGAAGATCGGTAAGAGAAGGAAGGGGGGCTAAACAGAAGGGGGAATGAACCATGAGAGACTATGGACTCTGGGAAACAAACTGAGGGCTTCAGAGGGGAGAGGGGTAAGGGATTGGGATAGGCCAGTGATGGGTATTAAGGAGGGCACATATTGCATGGTGCACTGGGTATTATATGCAAATAATGAATCAGGGAACATTGCATCAAAAACTGGGGATGTACTGTATGGTGACATAACAAAATAAAAATTATTAAAAAAAATTAAAAGTAATAGTTTTGAATTAATTACCTGGTATTTCTCAAGCACCATGGTGTAAAACCATCAGAAGCCTTTGGCTTTAGCATTGATTCTTGGGTTTACTCAGAGTGAAACCTGGAAAAGTGTCTGTTTCTCAGTGCCTCAGCTGTCTGTGAATAATTTGTATTCCCTTCTCTTAGGGTAAAATGTGATAATAACTGAAAAAATGCTTTTTGAACCATAGAGTAAGATACAAGTGGGAGGTTTTATCATCGTCATCATCCTGCAGGCATAAGCATTTCATTTAAGCCTCTTAGTGGCTGAAAAGAACAGTGTCCTGTACCCTTATATGGCTGACCAACTCTCTTGCTTGGTGGGTTGTTCAGGGCTGTCACCTGTTGTGCATGGAGTTGGAATAAATTCCACAATGTGACATGGTGTGGTAAGGAATAACCTTTGGGGTGAGAGTTAACCAAGCAGAGGATGCAGGCAGTCCTCAGTTTCACACCATCCCGTGGAGAGCGAAATCCATTCTGTTACTAGAGGAAACACCCTTCTACCTGTCAGTCTCCTCGTACAGGGCAAGTTTGAAGAAGGGATCTGCTCAGGGGAAAATAAACAGGCTGTTTGACATAGACAGTCTATATGAGGGAGCTGCTCACTTACTAGGGTCTGAGCAAGCCAGGTACCTTGTCCCATTGACCAGGGGACAGCTGGAAAACAAAGTCTGTGGATGTCTTTTCCACGGCAGGTGGAGAGAGCCACCCATCCTGTGGAAGGCTGAGACTGGTTCCTCCGCTAGCTGGGACAGTCAGGATACCCTGACATCAAGCAAGCTCACTGTTCAAGCACCGCAGAGTGAATGAATAGGCAGCACTTTCACAAACAGCACTGATCCTGGTAGGATACTGACTCATTACCCATCCCTCTTTGAGAAAGACCACTTTATTCCTTCCTAATTCCCAAAAAATGGATCTCGGGAAAATTTCTGATTTCTGCATCATGCATAACCATTTTGTAAGAGGTGTTTTGGCATATGCAGTAAGAGTGCATGGGATCTGGAGCCCGTCTGTCAGGCCTCAAATCCCAGTTCGGCCAAGGAGTTCTATGACCATCAGCATGTTAGTATCTCTGAGCTTCAGTCTAGTCACCTGTAAAGCACAAATTACAAAAATACCTGTCCCATAGATAACTGCAGCTATTAAAGCACTGAGACAAGCACCTCCTAGATACAAAATACTCAATAACGGTTGCTATTTCTTAGACCTTTAAGTTTGATCATGAAGCATTAAAGGTCTTAGAAGCAACACTTGCTGACTGAGGAAAGGAAAGGAAATTTATTGATCCACATATATTGATCCCCTACACTGTTCCGGGCACTTAATCCTCAAATAATCTAAGGTTTAGAAATAGCCAAAGTAAAACCAATGAATCACTGAAGTACTAATTAGTAAAAATGTATTGTGCACACACTGAAAAAGGCAGCTTGCAAACTGGGAACACTCAAACCAAAACATGGAATGAGGCTCAAGGGTATATTGTTATAAAGCGGTTTATGCAGTGAGAAAGCACTGACTGTTTATTCTTCACAGTGACTGGCTATAATATTAGATCTTTGTAAATGATAGGGAACTGGCCAGTTGTTATCTCACATCAACCTTGGGGGTTTAAGTTTTGGTTGTGATTTTTCAGAGGCATAAGCAAGAGTTGACCCAGGTCAAGTTAGTCTTGCAAAATAAGCTAACTTAAGCTTTGTTTGTATGACTAAACTGGTTCTGTCCTTTCAGGGAATTTTCAAGGCTGGTCTCCATTTGTTTTTGGTTTTATCAGGTCATAAGTTGTCTTCATTTACAGGTGAGAAAATTGAAACCCTGAGTGACTGTCTGAGGTCACCCAGCAGATAGCCGATGGAGGAAATCTCGGGGCCATCTGATTCCATGACCTTGCTGCTTTCTCTGTATCATTCTACGTCAGCAGCGTTGTTCCTTCTTTCATTTTTTCTCTCACCCACTTCCCAATTAGAATTATTATAAAGCACATTTATATACGGTTCCCACAGACATGCCCAGAGGCACTCTCAGAGAGATATAATTACCCAGAAAAGAATGTGCATATCTTCTTTATAATCTCGTGACAAAGGAAAAGTTCTTTTAAAAACACTCATTTCTTCCAGTGTTTCAACTCCATGGCAGATACTTGTCTAGAGATACAAACAGGCATCCCTCTCCTCACTAACATGCACACACGCATAAGCATAGTAGAAATCAGGGTGAGGGCAGAGTGGCGTGTGGAACAAAAGGTGAGCATATCATCTGCAGTAAAGTTGCAAGGACAATAAGACTCATAACTCCAACTCAAAACCAAAAATTAGTTTTGCATCTGAAAATTAGTTTGAATCAGATTGCTGCTTCAATTTGGAAAGAAAAAGAAAGCCAACCAGTAGCTGTAGGAAGTAGGAATACAAATTGTTTACTGGGAGAGATTGTGGAGTTCTGGAAAATGTTGGGTAGAAGACCAGACATTGCTTCTTAAGTCTAAGAAGGTGCCAGAACACTAAAACTCCAGAAAACAAAATCAATCAAACAACAGAAAAGGCTCAAGTCTATGGCAAATTACATCCTGAGTGGGGTCTAGGTCTAAGTTGGGTAGTATCTTTGAGGAGAAGGGAAATGGGAGTAAGGGCACAGTACCTCTGTTCAAGGAATGGTGTGTGAACCATGTTAGAGGCACCATTCCAGAAGGACTTGGGGTCTGCCAACCTCTGGGCCAGTGAAGCACCTACAGTGACCAAAATAGAAGTTAACTTCCCTCATAACCAGCAGCATCCTCGGATGGCTGACATGACAGTCCACTGAGTGCTACCTCCCAAGTCCTATGGGAACGAAAAGATGGTAGCTTTTAAGAAAATATAGGGACTCTCTCTGCCGTATATCATTAACCACTGAACCAAAGCAAAGGAATCACTGCACAGGGCTGGTGTTCCTGGGACCCCGATACAAAGTAAGGAATTTAAAAAAATTTGCTTGTCCACTGACTATATATAGCCCGATAAACTAATTTTATAAGCATGTGCATGCACACACACACACACACACACACACACACACACAGTTATAAACACACTCTATATTCTTTGCACCTGAGCGAAGGGTCAGAGGGGTCTTGTAATAAAACTTAGAAATTGTCTGTGGAGGGCTGATAATCAAGGCCTTCATCTGAGTTCAAGAGCCATGGTTTCCTTTATAGTCTTTTGGATTTAATTCTATTCAGCCAAAATCAGTATTCTGAGAAGGGATCCATAGGCCTCACCCAATTATCAAGGGGTAATGGCATTAAATATGTTAAGGCCCCCGCTCTAGGGGATCCTGATGAAGGAGGAAGAGGAGCTGGAAAATATTGCCGCTTCAGTTCTGACCCTAGATCTCTGGACAGGGTAGGCAGGACAGTATCCTTGACCATGGTGGACACATGTCATATTAACATCACTCCTCCTCTAAAAGGATGGTTGGTCTCACTACAAATGTAAAAGTATTCTCTATTCTTTCAGAAACCTCTATATGCTATGTTTACTTGGATACCTCCTAAATATCTTTTATGATATGAATATTCTATTTCAAAGAAAAAGTTTTTAAAATTGCCATTTTTATACTAAACATCATATCCACCTATTAGATTTGTAAGAGCTCTCCAGAGATAGTTGAAAACATGCCATATTAATTTAAGCATCTACTCTTTTCCACACATGTCAAAATAAGTTATATCAGGGAAAATAATGCACATTTCTTACCTGATTATAATTTCCAGTGTCATATAGCATCTTCAGTAAATACTAATTGCTACTAACTGGCATTTGATTGAAGCGGTAAAGAGGTGGATCCATTCTGTTTCACTAATTGATTCAAGTTGGATTTTGGCCAAGTCTTATAACCTAAATGTCCAATAATAAGGGAATGATTAATTGAATCTTAGCACATCCATATGACAGAATAATGTGAAGCCATTAAAATGGTATTTTAGAAGAATAGTTAGTAAAATTGGGAAATGCTTATAATAAATTTGCTATCAGTACCTTGGAGAATAAAATCTAGATTCATCCTCCTGGACTCTAAGGTCTTACATAATTGGGCCCCTGCATAACTATCCTTCCCATCTTAAACACCCTCAGTCATCACATGGGTCTTTATATTATTTCTGCAACATTTCAGACTTTTCCACCGTCAAGACTTTGCATTAGCTGCTCCTACTGCCTTCCATATCTTCACCTGGACAACTCCTTCTTGTCATTGAGAAGGGTCTTTCCTGACGCTGACTCACTTTTTAGTACATCACTTTGTTATATGACTTATTACTTCTCACTATCTGATATTGCCTTATTTTTAGGTTTTTTTCTACTCCTATTAGAAGGCAAGCTCCTTGAAAATTGCACTTAGTAAATATCTAACATGTATTTGCTGAATGAATAAACCAGTAATTTTTTATTTCAAAAGTAAAAATATGTATTTTAGAAATCTTTAAATAACATACAGAAAAAAGAATATAAATTACCAATAATGACTCCGTCTAGGTACAATTTTATTATAGACATGCAGGTATATATTAAGGCACAGACACATAAATAAAACACATTTGAGGTCTAATTTTATTCCCTCTTAAGTTCTCTTTTCCTTATTACTTAGATTTTTCCCTCTTCTCTGTGAAACAAATCAAATTTCCCTGATATACTCCTGTATTACAGTTTAGTGATAATTTTAATTTCCTGGGAATCACTCTTCAGAGCTTATCAATGTATCTGTTTGCCCCAAATAGTGCTCTTCCAAAGAAGGATTTTTCTACTTGTATTTTTCTGCACTTCTAAACTGGAATAGAGCACAGTGATGTGATAGTGTGGAGTGCTGTGGGACATATAGGAGATGCAACCACTTTTTCCTTTGTGGTGGGTTGGGGAAGACCTCGGGAGGAAGTGACTTCTCAGCTGCAATACGTCCACGTCAGCCACACGAAATTTATGAGGCAGAAGACCTGAAAGGTGGGAGAGGCAGGGAATCCTAAACAGAACTGCTGTATGCACAAAGGTCTTAAGGGAAGAGTACATTGAACTTTAGGAGGGGAAAAAAGTTGTTCAGGTTACTAGTGCACAATGTGTTGGGGCACTTTTGATGGTGGGGATATAGGCAGAAGCCAGATAAGGAGGGTTCCTTGTTAAGCGGTTTATCTTAAGGGGGATAAGAAGCCTTTTAAGTGCTTTCAGCACAGAAATATTAGGGTGAGTTTTGTATTTTACAAAAATCATCCAAACTGCTCATGGAGAAATATGGAAAGAGAAAAAAGGATAACTTGTGTGCCTATACGAACATATAATGAATATTTTTTTCATACCCAGAGGGAGGAGACAAGAAAGCCTACATGTGTTATAGACCTATTTCAACCATCCAGGCATCAGGCAACAGAAAAAGGAAGTAAGGGTAAGGTGTCTTTGGTGGCTGCTTCTGGTGAAACCCTTGGAGACCCTCATTATCAGGTCAAAAGTTATCTTCACTTGTTATTATATCATCACTAAATAAGGGTCACCATGATTTAGCTGGCATGGTAGTTATCATAAGGGGGCCATAAAATACTGTCTTTCCTCATGGATAGCAGGGCCACCTGTAAATTCTTTCCCTAGATGGTCTTTGCATGGTCGGGAAGTACCAGCAGGATCTCTACCTGCAACCCTACCTTACTTTGTTCCCGAAATACAAGACAGTAGTGCTTTTTCCTGGTGACCGTTCCACATGCTGACCAGAGACCATCTTCCTACACATAAGACCAATTGCAGATTGGCTGGTCTTCCCCTCCATCTGCTCTTCTCGGCACTGTAAGTTTCAGAATTTACTTGATATCTCTGACACATGGATGGGGCCCTTCTCTCCTTTTTCTTACTTATTCCTGTCTCCCTCTACCCCATTTTCACAAATATTCCTTTAGTCTTTTCGAAGATCTTGTTTGAGGAAGCAGGGTTTTAAAAAGAGATAGAATAAATTAGAGTATACAAGTCAGTGTCACATCTTAGAAACTGACATCGTTTTTCACAGTATAGAGAGAGATGGTTTATTATTTGGGGGACATTCCTAAGCCTTTTGTAATCCACCAAACTTTGTTTGGCTCCTTATATTCATAATAATGGGGACCAAAGATAAGAAAAATCTTTCCCCAAAAATCAAAGACAAAAAACCCAATCCTCTTGGTGCGGTGCCCATTCCCTCACAGCTACTCAAAGACTTCACTCTTGTCACTATTCTTGTTGTTACTTGTTGTTGTGTTAGTTTCTTGTTGCTGCTATAGCAAATTACTAAGAACTCAATGGCTTAAAACAACAAATTTATTATTTTACAGCTCTAGAGGTCAGATATGTGAAAGATCTCTTCTGGGCTAGAATCAAAGTGTCATCAGCTAAGCTTCATTCTTTCTAGAGACTCCAGTGGAGAATCCATTCCTTTCCCTTTCTAGCTTCCAGGAATGGCCCACATTTCTTGGTTTGTGGTCCTATTGCTCTGACTTCTACTTCAATAATCACATCTCCTTCCGTGACTCTGACTGTCCTGTCTCTCTCTTATGAGGACTCTGCGATTACACTGAGTGCATCTGGAAAATCCAAGATAATTTCCCCATCTCGAGACCCGTAAACTTAATCACATGTGCATAGTCCCTTCTAACATGAAAGGTGAGATAGGCATAGGTTCTGGGGATGGAGGCATGGGCATCTTTGGGAAGGATTATTCTGCCTCCCACACTCCTGCATCTTCAATTTACAACAATTTTACTCAGTCTTTGTTTCTTCTAATTTACCTTTATGCTTTTATATTCTTATTTGTGAAAAGTAATAAAAGTTGTACATACTATCTAGGGTTACTCTTCTCAGAGTAAATGTTTTGAGAGTCTGGCACATATCACACACTTAAGAACCTACTATTACTATGGGGAATAATAGAATTTTATAACCACCTTCATGAGGTTACGAACTCCACCATCCACATGTACTTATGGTAAGTGGTAAGACTTATGAGGTGATACATGAGAATTTAATAAGATATAATACTTTAGTGATTGATTCTGGGAACATAAACGCTCAAATTATGAACAATATCATCATTGAATTACCCTTGAAGAATCATCAATATTTTAGCAACTGTAGCAAAAAATTATGAACAGATTATTTGCAATATTGGCTTCCTTTCCCATCTGTAACAAGGTAAAAACATGCACATTTGAGTATTTTCAGTCTTTTTCCTTCCTGTGAGTTCAAGAAGAGTTTTTTTTTCCTCGAGCTTCTCTATCCCCACCCATATCTATTGAGTGTCCCTTCTGCTGATCGGCTATTTCTTTAGGTTTTTGTGATGCAGTTTCAAGATAACAAATAGAGGTGCATCAAAACAGAGCACCATGAATTCAGGACAGCGAGTGGAAAGAAAGATAAATTGAGCATCATTGGAAAGGGTGTTGTCCCCTCAAGAGAATAGAATAGTGGCTTAAATAAAAAGAAGTAGGGGTTCAGAGTTATAGTCGGGGAGGGAGATTTTGAGGTAATCAGTTGTAACTCTAGGGAAGGATACTGATAATGACAGAAATAGAACACATTTTAAACATTTTCAGGGCAGCGAGAATTTTTTTTTTATCCTTTGACATTATTTGAGAGATGCCAGTAAATAGTGATTTCTTTTCATTACTTTCAGTTGCTAGGTTCTATGTTTTTCAACCTAACTCTATGCTTTGGTCAGTGAAGCTTAGTTTTTGTTTGAATTCTATATCATCCAGGGGATATGTTACATTCCCTCAAATTGCTTAAACACTTCCATGTCAATCATACTTACCCAGCAATTTACAGTCCATCTTCCTTCTCCACCAACAATCTTTGTCACTTCCTGTCCCTCTTCTGAGAAGGAACTGACCCTTCTTCAGTTCAAATTCACCTTCTCCACCTGCTCTAACACTATCATTCTTTCCTTCAACTATAAGCATGTCCTCAAAATATATACCATCATACTTTATCGATGCTGCTTTCCTTATGAGCTAGTGCTCTCATTCTCCCTTTTACAAATAAACTTTGTCAAAGACTCTACAAAAATGACTAGCTCTTTCCTGTCTAATTTGCTAAACTCACTTTGATCTGTTTTTTATTTTAATAAGATAGAAAAGGCACTTGTAATAATCAAATCCAGTGCTGTCTTCTATTTAACTTGACTATGCTAGAGCATAATAATATTGATCATGCTTTTCTCTCTTCCCTGTAATACATTATTTCTATTTTCCCCCCTCAGCTCACTGTAATTATTCTCCTTCTGGATTTTTTCTTGCTCTGTCCCCAACTGTTCGTAAATCCCATGATTCCATATTTGACCCTTGACCCTCTAGACTTGCTTTTTTTATGTTAAGTTCTACAGATTTAATGAATACCAATGGACATTCCCAACTAAATAAAATGTAAAAGGCCATACACAATTCCTCTATAAAGCCTCTTGTGTTTCCTATTTCTTTAAATGAAAGCAGTGGTGTTTCTATTAATGGAAGTGTCTAAAGTTGCAAACTCATGTATTCTTGATACGCTTTACTGCAACCCCATTTCATCTGGCTACAAAGCACCCACTGAATATGCCTATGTTAATTGTGAAATTCTTCCCCTTCCTCCGTAGCACTATCAGTTCAGATTTCCTTTCCCAATTCTCTCAATTACTTCGAGTCACTGAACTGAGCCTTCTTGCAATAATTCTTACTCTCTGCTTTATCCTTTTCACAGACTTGAGCCTGGCACTCCTTACTTTGTTTTCAGTCTTGGCCAGGAAAGGATGATATATAAGTCCTTTACAGTATGGCCACAAATTCCCTTCATTCACTCACCAAGCCGCATCTCATTTTTAACCATGCCAGTTTTTACAACGGTATGCAGAGCTGAGGAGCACTACCGTGAGAACACCGAGAAGAAACTCTCGAAGGCACAGAGCAACACGGTTTCAGGCAGTGTTCCATAGCTGTGAATGCTGGCAAGAAGCTCTCATGGACAGAGCTCTTGAGCACAGAGTAAGAGGTTAGTTGAATCTGTGGCACTCCAGAGGCATGGTCATAAACATTTGACAAGCACTAAAAATGGTACAGAAAGGGCTAACCACTGGCAACGCTACAGAAAAAAAGAGTTACTTGGCATCCATTGCCATTTCTGAAACCTTCTTCTTTGTTACTTCCCCTCTTCTGTCCTCTCTCCCTTAATAAATATGCATAATATCTTTCAACCCAGGGGCTATGACTTGCCCAGGGACCCTTTCTAGGAATGGCTTACCTTGACATTTCCTGATCCTGAATTTTTTCCCAAACTCATCTACCCTACCTTTCATTCACACAGAACAGGAGAACGATTTCTGTGGCAAATTACCCAACAGGCAGTTCTTTTTCTATTTTGTCTGTGGCAGATGGTACTTTCCAAAGATGGCTACATGGTATCTCTCATCTCATGTGTTTTCTAGAACCTTGCTACTTTCCTATCAAGACATGGAGGTTAATTCCCCTCCCCTAATTCTGAGCAGACTTGTGACTCATGTGTATCCAGGAGAGTGTGCTAAAAACTATACTATACTTACTTGAAGGCTGGCCTTACGAGGGTGCAGCATCCATCTTGTTGACTGAAACACTCACCTTTGGGGCCTTAGGCTTCAATGTGAGCAGTCTGGTTGCCTAGAGGAAGCCCAAAGTAGCCCACGTAGAGAAACCACAGGGAAGGGCCCTGAAATCCATGGAAAGAGAGAGAGATGCTTCCAGTGAATTTCATCATTTGCTGTTCCAGTGCTAATCCCTGTCTGACTGTAAGCACATAATATATTCTGAGCCCAAAGTGTCCAACTGACCCAAAATTCCCAACTCATAATACATGTAATAAGTTAAAAAATTGTTTAAAAAAACAGATTTTGTTTGTTTCTCCAACCCTCTACTCCATATTCAGAGTAAATCCATTTTGTTAAAGGTAATTGAAGTTTTCCCATTCTCTGGCTTGGTTTAAGAATAAGCATTGCTTAGATGTGACTTAATTATGGCCAATAAAATATGAGGCAATATTTTCTGGGAAGTTCTGGGAAGGAAGTAAACATATAATAAAAAATGCATTTTCTTCCAGTAGGTATCTTCTCTAGAAATGGTGCTAATCTATAAAATGCACACTAGGGGTGACAATAAAAAGACAGAAGGAACCCGGGTCCTTCACACTATTGATGAAATGAATTAGCCAAACCTGGAAATGCTCTGATATATAAGGGAATATATTCTGATTTAGTTAAGAAATTTGACTTGAGTTTTCTGTTATTCGCTGCTTAAATCATCATAACTTTTTAAATACCTCAATATGAATTCATGTGGTAGTAAAGGATTATCACTATATCCCTTGCATTATGATTTTGGAATAAGGATGATCAGAATAAGCAGGGCAAGAAAAACATTAAGAAGTTGGCAAAATAATCCAAAACCAAAGCAGAGAACTAGTTATAAAAGGTTACCAGGCATCAAAGTGACTGGACATATAATAAACTAGTACCAGGATATCTGAAACAAAGCAGTGTTTTTTAATTAGGAAAACCACCAGGAATCATCCAAGCGACTAGTCCTCAGGAGCACAGCTGAGTGTCTGGGGGACTAGGGAGACTAATAGAATAAATTATAAAGCACACGTAAAGGTAGCATTCTCATTTTACAGAGCAACCTAAAACAGGGACAAAGTGATGGACTTATGGTCAGTGAACTGGAGAGAACTAACTCAAGACATTTACCACACGGTGGGCTTGTGTTGAGACCATAAAAACATGAAAGAACAATGAGGTATCTTACTAGTACTGACCACGTGAACAGGCAATAATATTAAATTAGTGCTTATTTTGTATTAGACATTATTCTAAGGACTTTACATTTACCAACTCATTCAATTCTCCAGAAAACCCTATGAAGCATGCATGGTAATTCCTTCCTGATTTTCAGATAAGGAAACAGACCCAGAGAGGTTGAATAGCTCACTCACAGTCTTTCAGTTAGTAAGTGCAAGTCTGAGATTTGAACCCCATGCACCCCCACCCCAGAGCTTATGTTTTATCCTCTGTGCTGTATTTTGAGGATGATTTACATGGTCTTGTTTGCCGTAATTCCTACTGCTTCCTTTAGGTTGGCTCAGGAGCTGGAAAGAAATGAACCCTTCAGGTGGTGAATCTCCTTGATCAAACGAGATAAAACTCCCCTGCCATGACAATGAAGACATGATGATATCCCAGGGGATTGTTCTTGTTTTATACAAATTTGTTTGAAATATAAAATGCCTCATCTAAAAGAATGACCATGTTGTAACAGGAATTTAGACACCGACATGTCTGAAGTTATGAGAAATAATCTATGGCAGAAAGATTATATTGATGTAAGAAATATTTGGGGGCAAAGAGTCATTTCTTTAGCTCCTGGAAGCCTCACAGTGGTATCTTGCACAAACTAAAGCTAGCTCTGGCTAGTCTCAGCCAAAATACTTGCACTTAGTGTAGAGTTTTAAACTACTTTCGGACAGATAAATTGTCCACAGCAGCATCCTTGAACACCTCTATGTGTGTAGGAGGGATTAAAAATGATGATGACTCACATAAATTGCTTGATTTTAGAAACTGATCCTGGAAAGATTCCTAACTAGGTACCTCTGTTGAAAGAACAGAAAATGAGCACTGACAGAAAAGAGATATACATGGGTAGAATATGAGAAGCCATAAAAGTACTTGTGAAAAAGGGAATCAAGTAGGAGCAAAAACCAAGAAAAAGCAACCCTGGCAACAAAGTTTAAACATTTAGAGCTAGGAAAAAAGGAGAGAAAAGTCATAGTAACTGGATACAGCAGATGCCTTGGAGGATAGTATTTGTCACTCGTGCACTCACAACCCTGCTCAGGATAGAATATCTGCCAATAATTTCAACAAAAGACAACCAAATCTTAAGTCTGAAGAATAAAATGCAAAAATTCAATTCTCAGTCATCTATCTTGGAAAAATTGTTACAAAATCAAAATTCTATTTTCTCTTTTTATTCTTTTAAGAAAAGAACTCCAGGGTTAGAACTTGACCTTCAGTCGCATTGTGTCATTTTACATTCAAAATTACATAATTTCAGTAATCTTACTAAATTTCATGGACCACCAATTATGTTATGAGAAGTTCGCTCTTAAATGGCCTCGGGCTGTGGCACAGGCCAGGATCCTCCTTGCTTTGACAGCAACATCCCACTGGGTATTTCTCTGAAATCTGATTATCATTGCAAGGGAATGTTCTCATTTTTATGGCCAGAGAGAATCAAGACGGGAATTCCTGCCAGAAAAATGTATTGCGGCATCCAAACTCATGAGGAAAGAGGGAGGAGTATTCTGTATTCTGACATTGTCTCCGGTTTAAAGACTTCATGGGTTTATAGTATATGGTTGGGTGTTCAGAATCATCTAGGAAAGGCAAGGAAAGTGTTACATGATGGTAGAAGTAGAAGTAATCTACTTCTGTGCCTGCTAGAAGAGGAGGGCACACCTTAGCCTTTGAAAAATATATATCTAAAGACTATAAAATCATTTGGTTATCATAGCAACCATTTATTAAATAATGTATCAGGAGTAGAAAAAGAAAAAAAAACTCACTTTCAGAAAATTAGAGTATTCTCCAAGATGCTAGCCAACTAGTGAAGCTTCCACTTGACATCAAATTCAGAACTGTAAAAAGCAATGCTTGAGTTCAATGTTTCTCTAGCTCAGAGGTGTGAATCATCAGAGATGTACCCAGTCACTAACTATTTACTATGACCTCTGAATTCTGTTTTGAATTACAAAACCGATCCCTTACCAATTGACCACCCCACCTGACTCTGTTTAAGATTAAAGGGAAGAAATGCGGAAGGAGGATTCATAGCTACAACCAGAAGTAAAAGGACATGTGCATAAAACCAAGCTGTAGGCATAGTTTTCCCTATCACTACAATACAAATAAGCCAACTTTTATATTAGATGCAGAAATAATTTTTATTTTATATGGTGTTCGATAGACACAGAAAGTTTCCATTTAAACAACTGTCAAGGACCCTGAATCACTTAATAATGCTAATGTCAGTGAATATGGTCAAGAAATTACAAGTACCTAATTAAATAATTCAATCCAATTCTTTACCATTTACTGGCCAATCTTAAGTGTATCACTTTGAGCAGTTAACTAACTCTAAAAGTTTCCTCTTTTTTCTGTCATGTAGCAGAATTGTGCTATCAGATATATCATTAATTTTATCTTTTTTCTTTTGGAAAAGCAAAAATAATACTTTGTCCTATCTTTAAACATATATTAATGATATGTAGCAAATGAGATAAAATTTATAAAATAAAAATGCCACACAAATGGTAGTTCTATAATTATGTCTTTTGTTATGTCTGACTGTTGTCAGGAAAACCAGATATATTGTATTTTGATTAAAAAAAAAAAAAACAAGGTCCTATTGAGCCTATTGAGTAAGGTCCAAGTTTATATTACAAGGGTGAGTCAAATTGATCCCTCGTAGATATTTGGCAATTACTTTTGTTTTTTTGTTTTTTACCTCCCTCTCACTGAATTAGCCCTTTTATATAATGTCATGTATCCACCATTACAATATCGTACAGAAAAGTTTCATGCCCTGGAAATTCCTTGTGCTCCACCTATTCATCCCTCCCTGCCTACCAGCCCCTGGCAACCACTGTTTTTCCATCTTCATAGTTTTACCTTTTCCAGAATGTCGTATACTTGGAATCATGCAGTATGTAACCCTTTCAAATTCACTTCTTCCACTTAGTAATACAAATTTAAAGTTCCCTCGTGTTTTGTTTTTACCATTTTCATTTATTTTTATCACTAATATTACATTCTATGGATGTACCAGTTTGTTTATACATTCACCTACTAAAAGACATCTTAGTTGCTTCCAATTTTTGACAGTTGTGATTAAAGCTGCTGTAGACATTTATGTGCAGGTTATTGTATACAGATAAGTTTTTACCTTATTTGGGTAAATACCTAGGAGTGAAATTGCTAGATCATATGGTAAGATTATATTTAGCTTGATAAGAAACTATCAAACTGTCTTGCAAAGTGGCTGTACCATTGTGGATTCCCACCAGCAATGGATAAGAATTCTTTTGCTCTACATCCTCACCAACATTTGGTGTTTTCAGTGTTTTGGATTTTAGTCATTCTAATAGGTACAGAGTAGTATCTGTTTTAATTTGCAATTTCTTAATGATGTATAATGTTGAGTATCTTTTAATATGTTCATTTGCCATCTCTATATCTTCTTTGTTGAGGTGTCTGGCAGATCTTTAGTCTACTTTTTAATTAGGTTGTTTCCTTATTGTTGAATATCAGAAGTTTTTTATAATATTTTTGGATACAAGTCCTTTATTAGATGAGTGTTTTACAAATATTTTCTCCTAGTCTGTGTCTTCTTTCCCATTTTCATAGTATCATTGCAAAACATAAATTTTAAATTTTAATAATTTCCACTTACCAATTTTTTTTTCTTTCACGGGTATTTATTTTGGTACTACTTACCTTTTTGTTAATAATCAAAATAATATTAATAATAATTAAATGATTAATTTCCTACTGTGGACCAGTCACTTATACAGTCAGACCTTTTCAATTATCAGTCTCCCTTATCTTTTTTTTTTTTTTAAAGATTTATTTATTTATTTGACAGAGATAGAGACAGCCAGTGAGAGAGGGAACACAAGCAGGGGGAGTGGGAGAGGAAGAAGCAGGCTCATAACGGAGGAGCCTGATGTGGGACTCGATCCCAGAACGCCGGGATCATGCCCTGAGCTAAAGGCAGACGCTCAACCGCTGAGCCACCCAGGCGCCCCGAGTCTCCCTTATCTATACAGAAATGTTTCAACAAAGGAAGGATTTGGACACTATTTATATATATTGTTAATGGATTTCTTAGTAAAGAATAGTTCCATCTTAGAAATAATCACGGATTTACCTAAGATATTAAAGAACAAATTTCCTGAGAGTTTTTATCTTTCTTTTTTAAGACTTTATTTATTTATTTGAGAGAGAGAGCACAAGCAGGGAGACGGGACAGAGGAAGAGGGAGAAGAAGCAGCAGACCCCCGCTGAGCAGGGAACCTGAAGTGGAGCTCTATCCCAGGGCCCTGGGATCATGACCTGAGCCAAAGACAGACACTTAACCTACTGAGCCATCAAGGTGCCCTGAGAGTTTTTATCTTTCATTAAAAAAAATGGCATTTCCTGTTTCTGTTTCAACATGACAAAAACTTGGATGTCATCACTCCTGTCCCTACAATAAAAAAAAAACTTGACAAACTAAACAATAACTTTTCTTGGACCCATCAGAGAATTGAGGTTGTAGGGTAAACTACCATCCCAAAATCTGTAGACATATGTCTATATAGAGAATCACAGTTATGATCTGCTTATCTGGAGCAGAAGTGCTGAAGCCATAAAATATGCCTAGTACCTTTTACAAGACATCTGACTTTCAATAAAATGTTACAAGGCATGCCACAAAAATAGGTAAATACATTAAAAGCAAAAACTGGTTCTTTGAATAGATAAATACAATTAATAAACCTGTAGCCAGACTAACCAAGACACAAATAGAGAAGATACAAACTGCAAGTATTAGGAACAAAAGAGGATCCATCACTATAGATCCCATAGACATTAAAAGGATAATGAAAGAATACTGCCAACAATTCTATGCCCACAAATCTGCTACCTTAGTGAAATGGACTAATTCCTCAAAAGATACAATCTACCAAAACTGACACAGGGAGAAGTAGATAACCTAAATATTTCTATCAGTATTAAAGACAATTGGATCAATAATAAATCACCTTCCCAAAAGGACAATACCAGGCCCAGATAGTTTCACTGCAGAATTCTATTAATATTTAAGAAATAATACTATATTTTCACAATCTCTTGCAGAAAATTACAGCAGAGGAAGTATTTCCTAACATTTGATAAGACCACTATTAATTACCATAGTATCCAACCAGCTAAAGACATCACCAGAAACAAAAATTACTGAGCAATATCTCTTATGAATATAGATAGAAAAATCCTTAATGAAATATTAACAGATAAATTCTCATTATTAAAAGAATTACACCAGGTATGCAAGGTTAGTTCATCATTCAAAGATATAATCCATCACATTAACAGGCTAAAGAAGAAAAATCATATGACCATATCAGTTGATGTAGAAAAGGCATTTAACATCCAATACCTATTGATGTATTGATCCAATACATGTATCTGATAAAATTTTATATATAAATATATTTTTAAGTATATTTTAAAATTCAAAAATAAAAAAACCCCAAATTTTTAAATGCGCCAAATAAATCATCCAGACAGAAAATTAACAAAGAAACAGTGGCTTTGAATGACACATTAGACCAGACGGATCTAACAGATATATTCAGAACATTTCATCCAAATTTATAAAAATCAACACCTGGAAAACAAGTAATCCAATTAAAAATGGGCAGAAGACATGAACAGGCATTTCTCCAAAAAGGACATACAGCTGGTGAATAGACACATGAAAAATGCTCAACATCACTTATCATCAGGGAAATGCAAATCAAAACCACAATGGGATACCACCTGACACTGTTAGAATGGCTAAAATCAAAAACACAAGAAATAACAGGTGTTGGAGGGGATGTGGGGAAAAAGAAACCCTCCTGCACTGTTGGTGGGAATGCAAACTGGTGCAGCCACTGTGGAAAACAGTATGGAGGTTCTGCAAAAACTAAAAATAGAATTTCCATATGATCCAATAATTCTACTACTGGGTATTTTTCCAAAAAATAAAAAAAACACATGAATTCAAAAAGATATATGCACCCCTATATTTATTGCAGCATTATTTAGAGTAGCCAAATTATGGAAGCAGCCCAAGTGTCCATCTATAGATGAATGGATAAAGAAGGTGTGGTGTGGATACATATACACACAATGGGATATTACTCAGCCACAAAAAGGGGGGAGATTTGGACATTTGCAACAACATAGGTAGACCTAGAGGATATAATGCTAAATTAAATAAGTCAGAAAAGACAAATACCATATGATTTTATACATATGTGAAATTTAAGAAACAAAAGAGACTCTTAACTGTAGAGAATAATGAGGGATGGTGGGTGACAGGATAGCTGAAATAGATAAAGGGGATTAAGAGTACACTTATTTTGATGAGCTCTGAGTAATGTATAGAGTTGATGAATCATTACATTGTACGCCTGACACTGATATAGCACAGTATGTTAATTGTACTTCAATAAAAATGAATAATGTCCAAACAACAATAAAGACGCTGCTAAAATAGAGTGCGTATTTGGAAACAAAAATCATAATGCTATAAGCATTTACCTGTAAATGTATTTATGTATTACCTGTAAATCAATATAATTATCCTGAGTTTTAACTAAATTATGTTGGAAAGTTTATTATACCCTATGTTGAGTAGTATAAGACATTAAGCTACTTGCCAGTAAATTTTCAAATTCCTCTTAGTTATCTCTGACACTTTTCTAATAGTGGTTTTAATACAGAAATGTCTGTAGCAGCGACTACAGGAGTGATTTAGTTTAGGGATAGCTGAGTAAAAGGTGTCTGATAAACCACAGTCATACCTTAGAAATATTGTGGGTTCAGTTCCATACCACCACAGTAAAGCAAATATTGCAGAAAATGAGTCAAATGAATTTTCTGGTTTGCCAGTACATATAAAAGTTAAGTTTATACTGTAGCCTATGGACTATGTGATAGCATTATGTCTAAAACATACAACCTACATACCCTCATTAAAAAAAAATTTACTGCTAAGAAAAAATGCTAACCATCATCTGAGCTTTCAGTGTGTCATCATCTTTTTGCTGGTGGAGGGTCTTGCCTCATTGTTGACAGCTGCTGATTGATTAGGGTGGTGATTGCTCAAGGTTGGGGTGGCCATGGCAATTTCTTAAAATAAGACAACAGTGAAGTTTGCTGCATTGATGGACTCATCTTTACAAACAATTCCTCTGTAGCATAAGATGCTGTTTGATAGCATTCCACCCACAGTGGAACCTTTTTCAAAATTGGAGTCCATCCTCTCAAATCCTGCTACTGCTTTGTCAACGAAGTTTAATGTAATATTCTAAAGTCTTCGTTATCATCTCAATGATCTTCCCTGCAGTTTCACTAGAAGTAGATTCCCTCTCAAGAAACCACTGTGTTTGCTCATCCGTAAGAGGCAATTCCTCATTCATTCAAGTTTTATCATGAGTTTGCAGTCTTACGGTCACACTTTTAGTTTCTAAAAAAAGTAAATAACAAATGGGCAAAAGCTCTAGAGACAGCTTACCAAAGAAGATACACAGATAGCAAATCGGCATATGAAAAGATGCTTGACCTCACATGCCAACAAGGTGTTGCCAATTAAATAAAAAGAGATACTACTGTACAACTATTAGAACACCTATTTTTTTTTAACTGACAATACTAATTGCTGGTTGAGGACGTGAAGCAACAAGAACTCTCATCTATCAATGGCAAAAATGAAAAATAGTACAGCCATTTGGAAGACAGTTTGGTAGTTTGTTACAAAGTTAAACATAGACTTTCCATAAACCCAGCAGTCTCACTCCTGGTTATTTACTCAATACCCTTAATAAAAATGCTTTCCAGGACTGACAGTATTGGAATGGATTCTCATATTTATAATTTAATATTAATTCCATATCATTTTAAAGGTAGACCTTTTATCAACAGCTTTTGTATCAGCAAGGGCGATTCCAGTCTTGGCAGCAGCCTCAAGTCTGATTTTAACATCGCCCAAATGGTGGTGATAGTCATCCTTCTCAGCAAATGAAATTTTCATCTGTTTTTGAAGCAATCTACAGAATATTTATCTCTCAGCTTGCTTCATAAAAAAGACCTCCCATGAGGCAGTGTGAATTATTTTCATGCAACCACAGTGAGATTTAATGACATTTTTAATAAATAACAATATTTTGTTTACACATAATAAAGTATTACCGTTTACAGGGTTCCTGGTTTAGATTTACAAAAATGTACTAAATCAGTGATGAGAAGCGTGATTTATAATTGTTCTATTACTATTTCTGAAACTACTTATGGTAGGAAAGGTTAGTGACTGCTGCTGGCACTGTGGTAGCAGAAAGCTAATGATTCTCTTGTCTTTTAGGAGAGTTAGACTGCGGTTCATGTGCAAAAAAAATACCTCAAGGCTGTGCTTTCAATGCTTAGCTCATTTATCTCTCATCACTTAGGTAAATGAGATGCGGAAGTGGTTCCTAGTTTCTAAATAACTTTTTATACACTACTCAAAGCCTTAAAGGATCCTAAAATGCTTTCTCTTGTTAATGAAATCTCAGTCATATAATTCGTTCAGTAGTCTAGAAGACTCATTTTTAAAGCCTCCAGGCAGGCTGCTGAATTTACACCAAGTATGCCAACGTTTATAAGCTTCTTTTTAATATATAGTTACTTGTGTATATGGGGTTAATTTCAAAATGTATGAACCATAGTTACATAAAATGTTAACATTAAGGATAGGTAGGGGAAGGATTTACTGAAACTCTCTTTACTGTCTTGGTAAATCTGAAATTATTTGAAAAGAAAGCATTTTTTTTAATTACACATAACCGCACTCTCCTTTTACTCCAAAGAGATTACAGTATATACCTGTTTAGCATAAGCTTTGAAATGTGTCGTTGCAAAGAAATTGCCACAAAATATAATGCCTCAAAAGTAGTGATAGCCCAAAGTTCCAACTGACACTATTTCTTTCTCACAAATCACTATTGGTACCATGGTAGTTGAAGGCAGAAAATAAATATCATTGAGTTGGAAATCTCTCTACTCTATAATCTACACTGTGCTCTTCATTGGCCTTTTTTTTTAAAGGTGGATGCAGAGTTAATTCACAGAAAGAAGACAAATTCTTGTGTTTTCTCTTATTGCTTGTCCTCAACCTTTTAGTGTTTCTTGTGCCATTGAAAAAACTCTCAGGCAAAGTAGAATTGTTTTTCTGTCCTTCACTTAGCTAAGTTCCTTTGGCCAAGGGAAATACCTATAAGATATATAAATATATCATAAGTAATAATATGTATATTGGCAGATCAATGACTGACTATAAATGATTGAGCTATACTTTCAGAAAAATGACACTGTTCCAAATATGACTCACCCCTATAAGGAAGGGATTAATTTGGATTGTTATCAATGTCAAATGTCTTCTGGAGGATATTAAGGAACGTTCCAGTATTGTACTTTATTTTTTCACTACAAAATTTTCTTATTTAACTAAGAATCCTATTAATTAAATGAAAATAACAGTAAGATTTTTAATACACTAATTAAATATATTTGAATGGTTATGGGTCTAAGACTATATTGGGCTTTCAACCAAAGATGAATTCCAATTTGGTCTTTGTTATGGTTCCTTTGAGAATGTGTTGTGCTGTTGATTCAGTTTAAAGTAAAATTTATAATTCCTAGTCAAGAATTTTATGACGCTTCACCCTTCCATTTTCAAATTAATTATAATTTTATAATTATTTCTCCTTTGCCTTTTGTTTTACTTCATCTATGATCTTCCTCTGACAT
Source organism: Ursus arctos (assembly GCF_023065955.2). Lineage (NCBI taxonomy): Eukaryota > Metazoa > Chordata > Mammalia > Carnivora > Ursidae > Ursus > Ursus arctos. The sequence goes on from NW_026622985.1 coordinate 76,913,726, forward strand.
AGCAATAACTGAGTTTTCCCAAGTTTACCCCAACCTTGCTGGCTTCCATATTAGATTCTGGTGCTCTGGAAATGATTGTCTAGGTTATTGAGTTCCCATCTTGGTCACCCTGTTTCCTGTATGGGATTCTGAAGTTATCATGTTTACAATCTATTCTTTTTTGTCTCATCATTTCAATTATAGCGGGTACTGGCTAAATCAGCCTGACATTTGTTACCTCCTTGCTTGCACACCATTCTGAAGAATAACAGCACCTCTGGGTTGAGCTGAGTCCAGAAGCCTGAGTTAGTGGAAGGTGGATAGACCAGTATCCATAGAACTTGAAATAAAGAGAAACTAGTGGCAGACAGGCGATTGTGGGCTTTTGGACCAAAGAAGGTTTTCAAAAGTGGTAGAATGAAATCCAAGTGGAAGCACAAGATAAAAATCAAAAGCTGACTTAGGTACGGCTATGAAAGATTTACAATGACCTTCAGCGACATTGATCAGAAAGGATCAGGAGTGGATATGAAGCCTATTCACTGAGATTCTCTGACAAAAGTAGCTTCGCTTGTGCTCCTATTCGTGGACTATGGGAGAAGTGTTAAGACTGGCTTTAAAAAAAAATAATCATGTTGAACACTGACCCCTTCTAACATAAACATCAGGACCTAGTTCATACTCCCTTGGATGTTTGAATTTTCCAAAAGTAGCAACAAATGAAAGCAAAATCAGAGGACAAAGAGTCAAAAACATACAAGAGTATATAGCACTTTTTATAGTTTTCCTTAATGAAGTGTTAAAAAAGAGTTATATTTCCATAAGCATCCAGATTCTTTGAAGATATATCCTAATCAGAAAAAGAATGGTCAAACATGATAAATATAGAAGATAATTAATTTAGGCATCTAAAAATAAAGTGTTTATAAATTATTAATTTAGTAACATTTACTCTCATGCTTAGACATATTAGCCCTATTAAATAGTATATCTTAAAGTTATTCACACATGTAAGTGTAAAGAGTTAAAAGAATTTTTTTTTTTTAAACACAGATGACAAGGATATTGAAGTAGTATGGTTATTGTAGTTTTGGAATTCAGAATAGGAAAATACCAATGTGAAATAGTAAAGTTTATTTCCATATTTTAAAGTCATGCAAGCTTCATTATGTAGCTATTAAAAGGCAATTTTTGTTCATATTGCTTTGACCATACCACCTTAGGCCTTCCAAAGGGGTTATCCTGCCAAGAAAGAAATTAAGCATTTATTAGAGGGTCACTAAGGCATCGTTACAGGAGTAATAGCTCACTGCAGGTTCTTGTCATTAGTTCATTTATTACCCTTTCTGTCTCTACAAGCTTTATAGAATCATGGATTTTTAATAAGTCTTGTGCTCTGTGGTGATCTCTGGTTTGTTACTGCTCACAGAACTTGTTTCCTTTCCGATTCGGACAGCTTATTGTTTACAAAATAGTAAGTTCTCCTTATTACAAGATATCCTACAAAACAGTTGGAAAGATGCTATAAAATTGACAATTTAGAGTATAAATTAATGAATACTGACTCTTCATCATTTCCGTGATTCAATCACCTTCCTTACCATTTTCTGGTTGCCAGTGTTAGGTATATTATGTAGTCCAGTAGTTAAACCTCCAGTGAAATCTGAAAATAATGCCACTGATAGGCTTATGCTGTAAAACTTCTTCATGTATTTCCAATAGTACATCAATATCGAGACTATCTAGGGGCGCCTGGGTGGCTCCGTTGGTTAAGCAAACGACTCTTGATTTTGGCTGAAGTCATGATCTTCTGGGTTGTGAGACTGAGCCCTACATCAGGCTCCGTGTGGATTATAAAATATATATATGTAACATATAACATATTATAAAATTATATAAGATTATAAAATATATTTTATTATATATATTATAAATTATTAAATTATATAACATATGTAACATATGTAACACATATATGTATATAAATATATATGTGACATATAATATATATAGAGAGAGAAAGAGAGACAGAGACTACCTAAAATGGAACGCTTCATCTCTATCCCTTGATATAAAGGTCATGCCACAGTGGCTCAGACAAGACCTTGGGACACTACAGTATTGAGCCTAAAACAGAAGCTTTACAAAATACCCATGTCCCAAATGTACCCTTATGTTTTCTTTTCCCTTTCTTGAAAAGGAATGTTACTGCCTTTGCTTTCACATACAAAGCTGTTATTATGCAACTAATTTTTATAGGAGAATGATGTCCTTATAGGCAAGAATCTTTTCATACAGATATAATCAAATGAGGTAAAACTGTAGTTTACATTCTCATTTTTCAAGGCATTAATATTGTGTGGTAAACAATGTCATTATATATATTATAATGCATGAAAATGATGTTTTAATGACTTCCTCTAAAATTCTTGGGATATGGGACTAGCTGTAACGTAAAAGGAATTTGTGTGGATGGAATTTTGTATTCTTCAGTACAAGGAAACGGTTGCTGTGCACGTTATTTTTAGAACATCACACATTGGAACGCCTACGATATTGGTTGTGTGCAGTTATAAATTATACCCGAAGTTTCTCTTAGAAAGTCTCCTTTTCCATTTTCAACTAGAAAAGTCAACATACCTGTATCACAACTTTGGCTCAAAGAACGTACATGGTAGCCATAATTGCTGTTCAATCCATTATGCCTGGTTCTCCTTCCCTGCCCCCTTGCAGTTGAGAACGGCCATGGGCACTGCTCTGGACAATGACATGTGAGCTGTGACTTGTGTCATTTATGGACTAAAGCATTTCTGGGCTGGGCCAACATGTGATCCACTATACTTTATCTTCTCTGCCAGTGACCAGCAATATTGTAGGAAAAGGCTTCTTTGCCAGCCTTGGTCCCAGAATGAGAATGACTAAGAGCAGCGTTTCCAGCTCATCTACAGAGGACATGTATGAGAATGAAAAATTAACCTTCATTGTTTTAAGTCATTAAGTAGTCTGAAGTAGTTTGTTCTGTATTTTAACCTGGTATCCTGACTGATGCAAAAATGAATGCTGCCATAAGGGGAAAATACTTAAATATGTAGTATTTTTTAAAGTCTGACAAGCAGATAGAAAATAAAGGATGTTGGGGCGCCTGGGTGGCACAGCGGTTAAGCGTCTGCCTTCAGCTCAGGGTGTGATCCCAGTGTTATGGGATCGAGCCCCACATCAGGCTCCTCTGCTATGAGCCTGCTTCTTCCTCTCCCACTCCCCCTGCTTGTGTTCCCTCTCTCGCTGGCTGTCTCTGTCTAAAATCTTTAAAAAAAAAAAAAAAAAGAAAGAAAAGAAAGGATGTTGGATATTGGAAAACCTGGAATCTATCTACGTGATGGTTGTAAAATTGTCTCTGAGATCTTTGGAGCCCAGGTCAACTCCTAATAAGCTGGTAGCCCTCCCGAAGAGGTTAGCACACAGTGTTAGGAGCCTGTGTTGGTTGCTGTCGACTACATCTGACCATGTAGTACAAGAAAGAGAGGAGAAAATAATTGACCCGTTTGCAGTAGTAACATCAGGGAATAGAGAGAACCCACAAAAGTAAGATCTTGTAGGGTTGGAACAGGCACCCACTTCTCAGCTACAAAGTAAATAAAGTAAAATAAAAGTAGCAAAAATATTTTAAAACACATTAAAGCAACATTGAGAATGTTATTGAATGTTGACTCTTTCAATAGGAAAATATTGAAAATGGATTATTTCAAAATTAAAAAAATAGAATAATTTGAGCATTAAAGGCTGTTTGAAACTCAGCCTTACTGCACAGATCCAATTAATTTTATAAGCACAATATTGGTAGTTTAAAAATTTAATGGATTAAAGTAATTACCACTCGATCCATTCAATTGAACAAAATGGCTCAGGCAAAAAAAGACCAAAGGTGGAGCGCCTGGGTGGCTCAGTCGTTAAGTGTCTGCCTTCGGCTCAGGTCATGATCCCAGTGTTCTGGGATGGAGCCCCACATCAGGCTCCCCGCTCAGTGGGAAGCCTGCCTCTCCCACTCCCCCCACTTGTGATCCCTCTCTCGCTGCCTGTCAAATAAGTAAATAAAATCTTAAAAAAAAAAAAAAGAGCAAAGGTGTAGTTTCCCACTGTATTCATTTCCTAATGCTGTTAGAACAAATTACCACAAACTTAGCGGTTTAAAAGAATACACATTTTATTATCTCCTAGTTCTGGCAGTTCAAAGTCCAAAATGGATCTTACTGCACTAAAAGCTTACTAGCAAGACTGTGTTCCTTCTGGGGGCTCTGTGTGAGAATCTAGATGTCGCCTTTTCCAGCTCATAGACGCTTCCCAAATTCCACAGCTTACGGTCCCCTTCTGTCTTCAAACCAACAATAGCTATTGGATACATTCTCAGTTCACATGCCTCTGACCTCTACTTCTATCCTCACATCTCCTTCTCTGACTATGCCTCTCCCACTTCCCTTTTCAGGTACGTAAGGAGCTCTGTGATTACCTTGGGTCCATCTGGATAATGAAGGATAATATTTCTATCACAAGGTCTTTAACGAAATGACATCTGCAAAGTTGCTTTTGTTATCTAAGCTAACAGTCCTAGGTTCCGGGAATTAGGATGCAGATCTCTTTGGGGGACTTATTATTCTGCCTACCACAGTTTGCTCCCCGGCCTCCAGAGATCAATGCTCATCTCACATGCAGAGTGCATTCACCTATTCCAACATCTTCAAAAGTCTCAGCCTATCACAGAATCAACTCAAAGCCCCGAAAGTCTCTTCTAAATCTAGTCAGCTCGAAGTCCCAAATCTCATCATCTAAATCATGTAACTCAGGTGTGGTTGAGACACTGGGTTTAATTCATCCACGGGAAAAATTCCTCTCCGTCTATAGATTTGTGAAACTAGAAAACAAGTTACGTGCTCCCAGAATGCAATGGTACGAGTCTAGGACACCAGTTATAGACATTCACCTTCAGAAAGGGAGATAATGGAATGGGGGAAAAAATTCCCACCAAGCAAACTTCCCTGGGTTTCCGGGCCTGGGAATGATCCCCTGCAGTGGCTCTGCCCTCATCTTCAGGCTCACGCTCCAGGAAGGGCAGCACAGGGCTGAGTCATTGCACCAGTCTGTTTCCTGTCCTTGGAATTTGGGGAGCCCGACTGCCTTCTTTTCGTTACATTCTTTGTCTCTTTCAGGCAAAACTAGCAGTGTTTCTGATGGCTTAAAATTCTGAAGAACTTCGTGGGTATCTTGTGCCTGTCGTGGATCCTTACTCCTTCTGATAACAAGCTTCTCCACAGACCCTTCCTAGGTAATCCCATCTCTATTCCTGGTTCCTGCTTGGGATGGCTGGGAGCACCCACGAGTCACCCACATAATCACACTGAAGAGATCTCTTTGTAGCTGAGTACTACAACCTTTTGATTCTTTCAAGATACTAGCAAAAGGTTGTCTAGTTGCACACTTGGCTTTCTCTACAGAGCAGATACCCTGACAATCTCCTAATTTTTACACCTTTTCCCCGCTGAATAGGTAAGGAGAATTTTGCACATCAAGTCCTGGTTTCTCTTCCTCAACTGATCTCTTTCCTTCCAAATTTTACGATAGTCAGCAAGAAGAACCAAGCAGTACCTTCAACACTTTGTTTGGCAATCTCTTTAAGCATACAAGTGTATCATTTACAAGTTTTGCTTTCCATAGAACTACAGAACACAACTTGGCTAAGCTTTCTGCTACTACATAACACTAACAAGGATCTCCTTTCCGTCAGTTTCCAACAATAACTTCCCATCACCATGTGAGCTTTTCTCAGCAGCGCCTCCTAACATTTGTATTTTTACCGGGTCTTATCATGGAGATTTAAGTATTGTCTAACGTGATACATATTTTCTTTGCTATGTTTTCACTTTCTTTTGAGTCCTCACAAGCAGAACTAGTAAATAGACATTTCTGCTACCATTTTGATCAAGGAACTCTAAGTCTGTCGTATTATACTCCTCAAAATTCTTCCAGCCTCTGCCTATTGTCCTATTCCAAAGTCATGTTTACACTTTTAGGTATTCTAGCGGCACCTCTATTTTGGTACCAAAATTGTTATTCATTTTCTATTGCTACCGTTACAAATTACCACATAGCTTAAAACAACAGATACAGGGGCACCTGAGTGGCTCAGTAGGTGAAACAGTTAAACGTCTGAGTCTTGGTTTCAGCTCAGGTCGTGATCTCAGGGTCCTTGGAATCGAGCCCCACCTTAGGCTCTGCACTCAGTGTGGAGTCTGCTTGAGATGCTCTCTCCCTCTGCCCCTCCCGCTCCATGCTCTCACTCTCTAAAATAAATAAATCTAAAAACAAGGACCTTGTCTTCCAACAAAGTTATTATCATGTAGTTCTACCAGTCAGATGTTTTCAATGGGGTTTACTGGGTGCAAAGCAAGGTGTCTGCAGGACTGCATCCTTTCTCAAAGTTCAAGGGTAAAATCTGTGTTTTGCTGTTTCTTATATTTAGAGTCAGCCCACATTCTCTCTGCCCCCTTCCATCTCCAAAACCAGCAATGGTCAGTTGAGTCTTTTCATATTACTCTGGCTTCTTTCCTATTATCACATCTCCTTCTCTGACTCAGCTTCTCCTTCCATCCTCTTTCACTTAAAAGGACCCTTTCACTTACAGTGGTTTCATTGGGCCTGCCCAGATAGTGCAGGGTAATCCTCCCAGCTCAAGGTCCTTAACTTAATCACATTTGCAAAGTCCCTTTTTGTCATGTAATGTTACATGCACAAATTCTAGGAATTAAAACATGAACATCTTTGCAAGGGTCATTATTCCACCTCCCATACGCACCAAAATTTACTAGGTCCCACTGACCCAAAGTTAAATGAAGGGAGAGGCAAATGGATAAAAAGTGATAAAATTTAATAAGTCTAAGAGGTATGTCTAGAAAAGAACTCTAGGGGCACGTGGGTGGCTCAGCCGTTAAGCGTCTGCCTTCGGCTCGGGTCTTGCTCCCAGGATCGAGCCCTGCATCTGGCTCCCTGCTCGGTGGGAAGCCTGCTTCTCCCTCACATACTCCCCTTGCTTGTGTTCCCTCTCTCACTATCTGTGTCAAATAAATAAAATCGAAAGAAAGAAGAGAAAAGAAAAGAAAAAAGAAAAGAAAAAAAGGAAGGAAGAAGGAAGGGAGGGAGGGAGGAAGGGAGGAAAGAAAGAAAGAAACTCTAATTGGGGTTGTTGGCCTGTGGAATGCCTAGATTTTCATTCTTAAATTCACTGTTCATATCTGGCAAATCAAAAAGGAAGAACCACCCAGAGGGCAGAGCCGGCCCACAATACACTGGGAAGGATAGTGGAGGACAATCAGGGCCCAATTATGATACATCTCATAACCCAGTAGAGGAGACCTTGCAACATATACAAGAAGGATTTCAGATTTTCTGTGAATAAGTGACTGTTGCTTCTCCCATTATCCTATTAAATGGAATACTTAGGAGTTTCCTTTTGATGCTTCATCATGATCTGTTGGGTGTATTGGGAAGAGATAACTTTTATTGTAGTTTATAAGTTTCTGAATGCAGAAACCACCAGTCATCATGCCCAGATCTTAGACTTTGTACTAGATGCAGAGGATAGTTAGGACTTTTGGTTTGTCATTGTGTGCTGCAATATGGAAAGGGGCAAAATTGGACATTTGGTCACCCAAGGGGTTACCAGGGGACAGAATGTTATAGTTCTTGGTGTTCAGCTTCTTTTCCTTGGCACATTGATAGGATTGCATTTCCTCTCTACTTTTGAAGTCAAGAATGGCCATTTTGCTTGATTTGACCAGAAGAATATGAGTGCCAAAGACAGAAGTCATTTCCAGTTGCAAGATTTAAGAGTCTAGGTTATAATTCATTATGTTTTCTCCTCCCGAAATGGAAATGATTTTCTGGTTAATGGCTGCTCCATCAGTCTGTGTCCAGGAATGAGGGTACCTTGGATCAGAGCCCCAACTCACTTCTAGTGGACACAGGTACAAGAAGGAGCAAGAAATAAACCTTGGTGGTTTAATCTGCTAAGATGTTAGGCTTTTATTTTATTTTTTTGTAACTGCAACATAACTTATCCCATCCTATTAGCACATATCACTGAAAAGTCTCATTATTTTTTGTGTGGGAAAATAAAAATAATTGCCTTAACTTATTGATCTTACAAGGCTACTTTATTAGAAGCTAAATCAAATTGATTTGAAATCTGATAGTGAACTGAAAAAATAAAAATTTTTATATACATAATTTACAAAATATGTTAAAACTATTAACATATTCAAATCTATTCACTGAGCTTATGTTTATATAGTTGCCTCTTTCATAACCAGTTTTCTTACTGAGTCTGAGGCATCACTCTGTGTTGTAGCATTTGTAGGATTTACCCAAGTAGATGTATTTGTAGTAAATATTGACCTCATGGAACAATACATAGTCCATATGTAATAATTTAGATGTATCCTTTTTTTTTAAAAGATTTTATTTATTATTTGACAGAGATAGAGACAGCCAGAGAGAGAGGGAACACAAGCAGGGGGAGTGGGAGAGGAAGAAGCAGGCTCATAGCGGAAGAGCCTGATGTGGGGCTTGATACCATAACTCCGGGATCACGCCCTGTCCCGAGGGCAGACGCTTAACCGCTGTGCCACCCAGGCGCCCCTAGATGTATCCTATTTTTATCAAGAAGTTATTTTTAATATATTTTTTATGTTGGGGAGGAGTTAAGATGGCAGAGGAGTAGGGGTCCCCTTTTTCAGCCGGTCCCCTGAGTCAAGCTGGATAGGTATCAGACCAGCCTGAACATCCATGGAATCAGCCTGAGACGCAGGAAGATACATCTGGATCTCTGCAAATGAACATCTCCAGCACTGAGTATTGAGGTACAAAGCGGGGAGCCGTGAATCCGCACACAGATATCGGAAGATAAACGGAAGGCAGAGGGAGCCACCGCGTTCAGGCACCAGAAAGCGGTCGCCACCTGCACGGGGGAGCGGGCGGGCTCGCGGACGGCACCCGCGAGAGAGCGGACTGTGAGCCGGAAACGCGCGCCACCAGACTGAGGGCCGGAGCTTCGGAGCGCGGGGGCGGCTGGCGGCTGGCGGTGTTAGAAACACAAAAGACAGAGACGCGCCAGCCCTGGAAGTGAGGGCTGGGATGCCGGGTGTGGGGCGCACATCCCGGGACGCTGCAGGGTTGAGCAGCACCAACAGTAACAGAGTTAAAGTGGCCAGAACCCCAGTGGAGAACAGTCCACAATCCCTCTGTTCTGAGACAGAGGCTGAGATTCAGCCACTGCTGCTCTGACTCTCAGAAGAGGCACAGCAAACCGCCAGGGAAAGCCGCCAGAGAACAAAAGCCTGGAAATACTGGCTCACAGTGTGCCCAACCCCATCCCCCCTCGCAGGGGACACGGAGACTCTACCCAAACAGGGTTGCCTGAGTATTGGTGCGGCAGGCCCCTCCCCCAGAACGCAGGCTGAAAAATCAAGAAGCCCACATCCCTAAGATCTCTATAAAACAAGGGCGCACGGCCTGGGTCCTGGTCAATAATTTGGGCTCTGGGCAACCGTGCAACCTCTCCTCATCAGAATGACGAGAAGGAGAAATCCCCCCCAGCAAAGAAAAGACAATGAGTCTGTGGCCTCTGCCACAGAGCTAATGGATATGGATATAACCAAATTATCAGAAATGGAGTTCAGAGTAACAATGGTCAAGATGATGTGTAGACTTGAAAAAAATATTAACAAAAATATTAACGAGAATATAGAATCTCTAAGGGCAGAAATGAGAGCGAATCTGGTAGAAATTAAAAATACTATGAATCAAATGCAGTCAAAACTAGATGCTCTGACAGCCAGGGTGAATGAGGCAGAAGAATGAATTGGTGAATTGGAGGATGGATTAGTAGAAGAGAAAGCTAAGACAGAAACTTGGATCAAAAAAATCCAATCTCAAGAATGTAGGTTACAGGAGATTACTGATCAATGAAACGTTCCAATGTCAGAATCATCAGCATCCCCAAGGGGGTGGAGAAAGAGAGAAGTCTAGAAGAGATATTTGAACAAATTGTAGCTGAAAACTTCCCTAATCTAGCAAAGGAAACAAGCATTTGTGTCCAAGAGGCAGAGAGGACCCCTCCCAAGCTCAACCATGACAAACCTACGCCACGTCACGTCATAGTGCCATTCGCAAATATTAGATCCAAGGATACAATATTGAAAGCGGCCATGGGGCACCTGGGTGGCACAGCGGTTGGGCGTCTGCCTTCGGCTCAGGGCGTGATCCCGGCGTGATGGGATCGAGCCCCACGTCAGGCTCCTCCGCTATGAGCCTGCTTTTTCCTCTCCCACTCCCCCTACTTGTGTTCCCTCTCTCGCTGGCTGTCTCTATCTCTGTCGAATAAATAAATAAATAAAATCTTAAAAAAAAAAAAAAAAAAGCGGCCAGGGCAAAGAAATTTCTCACGTACCAAGGCAAAGGTATCAGAATTATGTCAGACCTGTCTACACAGACCTGGAATGAGAGAAAGGGTTGGGGGGCCATTTTTAAAGCTCGTTAAGAGAAAAAACATGCAGCCAAGGATCCTTTATCCAGCAAGGCTGTCATTCAGAATTGATGGAGAGATAAAGACCTTCCAGAATCGACAGTCACTGACCAATTTCATAACCACAAAACCAGCCCTACAGGAGATATTAAGGGGGTTTCTATAAAAGTAAAAAGGCCCGAAGAGTGATACAGAACAGAAAGTCATAATCTATAGAAACAAAGACTTTACAGGCAACATGGCATCATTAAAATCATATCTCTCAATAATCAGTCTCAATGTAAATGGCCTAAATGCTCCCATAAATAACACAGGGTTGCAGATTGGATAAAAAGACATGACCCATCCATTTGCTGTCTATAAGAGACTCATTTTGAACCTAAAGATACATCGAGACTGAAAGTAAAGGGATGGAATGCATCTTTCATGCCAATGGACCTCAAAAGAAAGCTGGGGTAGCAATTCTCATATCAGATAGATTGGATTTTAAACTAAAGACTATAGTTAGAGATACAGAAGGGCACTAAATTATTCTTAAAGGATGTATCCAACAAGTGGATATGACAATTATAAATATATATGCCCCCAACAGGGGAGCAGCAAGAGACACAAGCCAAGTCTTAACAAGAATAAAGAGACATATACATAATAATATGTTAATAGTAGGGGACCTCAACACTCCACTATCAACAACAGATAGATCACATAAGCAGAAAATCAACAATGAAACAAGAGCTTTGAATGCCATACTAGACGAGTTGGACCTCATAGATACATATAAAGAACACTACACCCCAGAACGAAAGACTACTCATTCTGTTCTAATGCCCATGGAACATTCTCAAGAATAGACTATGTTCTGGGTCACAGAACAGGTCTCAACTGATACCAAAAGACTGAAATTATTCCCTGCATATTCTCAGACCACAATGCTTTGAAACTGGAACTCAACCACAAGGAAGAATTTGGAAGAAACGCAAACACTTGGAGACTAAGAACCATCCGGCTTAAGAATGATTCGATAAACCAGGAAATCAAAAATCAATTTAAACAATTTATAGAGACCAATGAGAATGAAAACACAATGGTCCAAAACCTATGGGACACTTCAAAAGCAGTCCTATGGGGAAAATACATAGCCATCCAAACCTCACTCAAAAGAATAGAAAAATCTAAAATGCAGTTTTTATATTCTCACCTCAAGAAGCTGGAACAGCAACAGAGGGACAGGCCTAATCCACTCACGAGGAAGCAGTTGACCAAGTTTAGAGCAGAAATCAATGAATTAGAAACCAGGAGTACAGTAGAGCAGATCAACAGAACTAGAAGCTTGTTCTTTGAAAGAATTAATAAAATAGACAAACCACTGGCAAGACTTATCCAAAAGAATAGAGAAAGGACCCAAATTAATAAAATTATGAATAAAAAGGGAGAGGTCACAACCAACACCAATGAAATAGGAAGGATTATTAGAATTTTTATCAACAGCTTTATGCCAATAAATTAAGCAATCTGGAAGAGATGGAGGCCTTCCTGGAAACCCATAAACTACCAAGACTGAAACAGGAAGAAATTGATTTTTTAAACAGACCAATTAATTATGAAGAGATTGAAACACTGAGTAAAAACCTTCCAAAAAACAAAACGCCAGGGCCTGATGGTTTTCCCGGGGAATTCTACCAAACATTCAAAGAAGAAATAATACCTATTCTCCTAAAGCTATTTCAAAAAATAGAAACAGAAGGAAAGCTACCAAACTCATTCTATGAGGCCAATATTACCTTGATCCCCAAACCAGGCAAAGACCCCATAAAAAGGAGAATTACAGACCGATTTCCCTGATGAATATAGACACCAAAATCCTCAACAAGATCCTTGCTAATAGGATCCAACAGTACATTAAAAGGGTTATCCATCATGACCAAGTGGGATTCATCCCTGGGATGCAAGGGTGGTTCAACATTTGCAAATCTGTGTGAGAGATTACATGAACAAGAAAAAAGCCAAAAATCATATGATTCTCTCAATAGATGCAGAAAAAGCATTTGACAAAATACAGCATCCTCCCCAGATTAAAACCCTTCAGAGTATAGAGATGGAGGGTACATTCCTCAATTTCATAAAAACCATCTATGAAAAGCCTACAGCAAATATCATTCTCAATAGGGAAAAGCTGGAAGCCTTTCCCTTAAGATCAGGAATACAACAAGGATGCCCACTCTCGCCATTAATATTCAACATGGTACTAGAAGTCCTTGCAACAGCAATCAGACAAGAAAATGGGATAAAACGTATCCAAATCGGCAAAGAAGAAGTCAAACTGTCTCTCTTCACAGATGACATGATCCTCTATATGGAAAACCCAAAAGACTCCACCCCCGAACTACTAGAAGTTATAGAGCAATTCAGTAATATGGCGGGATATAAAATCAATGCTCAGAAATCAGTTGCATTTCTATACACGAACAATGAGACTGAAGAAAGAGAAATTAGGGAATCCATCCCAATAACAATAGCACCAAAAATCATATGTTACCTTGGAATTAACTTAACCAGAGACATAAAGGACCTATATTCTAGAAACTACAAATCACTCTTGAAAGACATTGAAGAAGACACAAAAAGATGGAAAAATATTCCATGCTCATGGATCGGAAGAATTAACATAGTTAAAATGTCCATGCTACCCAGAGCAATCTACACTTTCAATGCTATCCCAATCAAAATACCAATGACATTTTTCAAAAAACTGGAACCAACAAGCCCTTAACTTTGTGTAGAACCAGAACAGGCCCCGAATTGTCAAGAAAGTGTTGAAAAGGAAAAACAAAGCTGGGGGCATCTCAATGCCGGATTTCAAGCTGTACTACAAAGCTGTGATCACAAAGACAGCATGGTACTGGCACAAAAACAGACACATAGACACATAGACCAATGGAACAGAACAGAGACCCCAGAAATGGACCCTCGGCTCTTTGGGCAACTAATCTTTGATAAAGCAGGAAAAAACATCCAGTGGAAAAAAGACAGTCTCTTCAATAAATGGTGCTGGGAAAATTGGACAGCTACATGCAAAAGAATGAAACTTGACCACTCTCTCACACCATACACAAAGATAAACTCCAAATGGAGGAAAGACCTCGATGTGAGACAGGAATCCATCAAAATCCTAGAGGAGAGCATAGGCAGCAACCTCTATGACATCGGCCAAAGCAACTTTTTTCATGACCCATCTCCAAAGGCAAGAGAAACAAAAGATAAAATGAACTTGTGGGACTTCATCAAGATAAAAAGCTCTGCACAGCCAAGGAAACAGTCAAAAAAAACTAAGAGGCAGCCCACAGAATGGGAGGATATATTTGCAAATGACACTACAGATAAAGGACTGGTATCCAAGATCTACAAAGAAGTTCTCAAACTCAGTACACAAGAAACAAATAAACAAATCATAAAACGGGCAGAAGATATGAACAGACACTTTTCCAATGAAGACATACAATGGCTAACACACATATGAAAAAATGTTCAAAATCATTAGCCATCAGGGAAATTCAAATCAAAACCACACTGAGATACCACCTTATGCCAGTTAGAATGGCAAAAAGTGACAAGGCAAGAAACAACAACTGCTGGAGAGGATGTGGAGAAAGGGGCTCCCTCCTACATTGTTAGTGGGAATGCAAGTTGGTACAGCCACTCTGGAAAACAGTGCGGAGGTCCCTTAAAAAGTTAAAAATTGAGCTACTCTGTGATCCAGCCGTTGCACTACTGGGTATCTACCCCAAAGATACAGATGTAGTGAAGAGAAGGGCCATATGCACCTCAATGTTCATAGCAGCATTGTCCACAATAGCTAAATCGTGGAAGGAGCCGAGATGCCCTTTAACAGATGACTGGATTGAGAAGATGTGGTCCATATATACAATGGAATATTACTCAGCTATCAAAAAGAATGATTTCTCAACATTTGCTGCAACATGGACGGCACTGGAGGAGATAATGCTAAGCCAAATAAGTAAAGCAGAGAAAGACAATTATCATATGGTTTCTCTCTTCTATGGAACATAAGAACTAGGAAGATCGGTAGGGGAAGAAAGGGATAAAGAAAGCGTGGGTAATCAGAAGGGGGAATGAAGCATGAGAGACTATGGACTCAGAAACAAACGGAGGGCTTCAGAGGGGAGGGGGGTGGGGGAATGGGATAGGCTGGTGATGGGTAGTAAGGAGGGCACGTATTGCATGGTGCACTGGGTGTTATACGCAACTAATGAATCATCGAACTTTACATCAAAAACCAGGAATGTACTGTATGGTGACTAACAAAATATAATAAAAAATATTATAAAGATTATAAATTATATATATATTTCCAACACATATATATATATATATATATATTATGTTGGAAAGAAACCTTGGATTTCTGTTTTCCCAATGAAATTGATTTTTTTGTTGTTGTTTTAAATCTACTTCTAATGCCCAATATTTCCTTCATTGATATTTCCATACTTTTGTGATTTTGATGCTAGCTGGGCAGAAATCATCAGTCTATTATTTTCTCAACAATTTCTTATTTGTTAAAGACACTAATTGACTACATTATTGTGTTACCCATGGATTCAGCCTGTACTTTAAAAACATGTGCTTCGGCTCTCCAGTTCCACTGCGCCCCCCTGACCCAGCCCCTGGCAACCACCATTCTACTGTTTCTATGTGTTTCACTATCTTAAATACCTCATGTCAGTGGAATCTTGAAGTATATGAGGAATTGCTATTCAACGGAATAAAATTTCAGTGATGAAAGATGATTAAGCTCTCTCTAGAGAACGATGTGCATATAGTTAACAGTATTGTATACTTGAAAATTGGTAAGGGGCAAATTTCATGCTGAGTGATCTTACTACAATAAAAATGTGATTTGAAATGTTTAATTTTTTATTTGTGGAGCTAATATACTTTTGAGGTTAACGTTAGTAATAATATTTTTAAGAAAACCCTTAGGTTTGAATAGAGGTGACAAGATTTGTTATAGGAATTATCCTTACTCTACATTTTCTAAAATATATTCTCAAATATGAAGCACATAATATATTTAACATCAATCACTGTTATTAAAGTATTACAACAGTTCATTATGAACTACTTTATTTCCACAGTTTCTGACTTCAGTCTCAAAATAGCTAGCAATTCATCTGATTTCATAATCTGATAATATTTTTAAATGCATTAAAACCTAACATTCCAGTCACTGTAAAACATAATGAGTTTAAAGACTTCAAGAACAGTAATTTTAAAAAAAGTAACAAATAGCATGTATTAATATTAGGAACATATGTGCCAAGTTCTTTTTACTGCATAGAAATAATGAAGAGGAAAGAAAATCCGAATTGGTAGAAAGTCTGAATTTTAGAATAAAAAGTTAATTTCTGTAATTAATTTAGTAACTCCGATTTGCCCAAATCAATATTGACAGATTGGAAAAGAACTTTAAGATGCAGATAGACGGATCTAAGAGGAGTTATAATTAGCATTTCAAAGATGGAATGTAAATGAATCCTTTAAGTGTGCTTAAAAACATTTTCCCTAAATCCACTGGATTCTTTTTTCTAAGGTTAGTCTATTTTATCCACATCATATGGTGATCATTTTATATGAATAAATTGCTGTGAGAGAACTGAATTCATCATAGCCTGCAAACTATCATTTTGGTTTTTAAATATTTTTAAATAAATATTGTATATATTTAAGGTATACAACATAATAATTTGATATACATATACAAAGTGAAATGATTACTACAGCCAAGGTAATTAACATATCTCCTCACAGTTACCATTTTGTATATGTATGATTAAATTGACTTTTTCAACAAATTTCCAGTATTTAATACAATATTATTAACTTTAGTCATCATGCTGTTGACAGCTAGGCTTATTCATCCTACATAAGTGCAACTTTGTACTCTCAACCAACGTTTTCCCATTTCCCCCACTTCCCTGCCCCTGGTAACCACCATTCTACTCTCTGCTTCTTTGTATTTCAAGCAATCCCACTTCTGGGTATATACCCCCAAAATGAAATCAGTACCTAAAAGAAATACTTGAATTCCCATATTCATTGCAAGATATAGAAACTTAAGTGTCCCTCAGTGGATGAGTGGATGAAGAAATTGTGAGATGTGCATGTGTGTACACACACAAACACATGATCGAATATCATTCAGCCTTAAAAAGAAAAAAAAAAAAGTCCTACCATTTGCAACAAAATGGGTGAACTTGGAAGACATCATGCTAAGTGACATAAACCAGACACCGAAAGAAAAAAAAAAAAACAACCTGCATGATCTCATTTGCATGTGGAATCTAAATCCATTGAATTAACATCACTTTTTCATAAAGGTAATTTAAGACACATCATCTGAATTACTAAATATTTTAAATCAGCATTGCCTGAATGGTTTTCATTTGAAGTAATATAATCATAGACATTAATCAATAGCCAAGAGATTGTAAAATTCCAGGTTTCTGCCTTGACGATGAAACTGTAATCTGACCATAAAGCTTACATGGAACCATTTGGTGCCATTCAAGACAATGAATATACAAAAACAAAGATCTATTTAAATAATTGATTATAAGAATATTGAGACCGAACTTTTTCATGGAAACTGGTACATTCAAGTATAAAAGTTCTGAACATTTTCCTTGAAGTAACTAACATGCTAATTTATGTCCTCAAACTCTCACTTGGCATTATTAATTAGAACCTATTTTTATGTAGGAAAGTATAACTTTCACAATGGAAGATTCCGTATTTGCGATTTTGACTTTTCTGTGGGAACTTAGAAGTACTCTACGTAGTAGAGTATGACTTTGATGAAGTGATGAGGTGAGAATATAAAAAAGTCACAGTGGGGGTGTTTTTTGTTGTTGCTGTTGTTGGTTTTAGCCCGATAGTGAGCTTAAGTGAATGCCCTATAAGCCTATCACAGTGTATTTTTCTTGTCTTCCATTTATCTTTATATAAGCAGTGACTCTATTAAGATAAGAACTTTGCAGATTCTAGGTTAATATTTCTAGAGAAATAACAAAATTTCATAAACTGTATTTTAGTGTCAGGGTTTAATAGCTTTATGAATGACTTTAGTCCTGCATTTGCATAATAATTCAAGATCTGAATGGGGCACTTAATTTTTCAAAAAATTTTTTGCTGCATTTTGTGAGGAAAATTATGAATTACACATAAAATTGAAGATATTTCATCTTTCTATATGGCAACTTCCATATAGGAAATGGATATAGAACTACTTTTTCCCATTATGATCATAGATTATGTTATGAAAGGGTCCATTTCTTAGAAAAATCATGTCACATAAAAATTGTTCTTACCCTACATGAGTTATGTTCAAAAAGTTCTTTATAAGATATTTATTGAGAATTCCAAATGTGTGTTCCAGGAGAAAGAGGAGTATTTATGGTACTGGTAAACACAGGTCTCAGAAAGCTTTCTAAAGCTTTTTCCTCAGATCATTAGTGTTCCCAGAATTATTATTAATAGGTGTACCAAAGTGGAATTTCATGAGTAAATGCACTGATTAATGCTGAGGTTGAATGAATTAAGCAAGTTCTCTGACTGTAGGATTCAATACCTTTAATGCTAATGTATTAATATGCATTGTAAGATAACAACATTCCATGTTCCTGAAATGTATTTCGCTGTGAAACCTCTAGTTTTTTAAAAGCTCCCAGGACCTATAATCTTTAAGGTAACAAGCTGTGCTTACTAGGTCAAGTACTATTTGTACTACTTCATATGTATTAACTTTGAAAAAAAATTCTCTGTGTAATCTGGGGGGGAAAGGTAGCATTTTACTAGTTACTTCTAAATATGCATGTCTGTTTTAATATACAAATAGTATTTTCAACAGCCTATCATTCCGTAGTCATGTCTCATTTATCCTGTAGTTATTTTTGGACACCCCCCCCCCCCCGCATGTGACCATATCACTTTGCAAAGTCCAGTGTGCCAAACGCACAAAATGTTGTCTCATTTGGTCTTTATTGTAACTTTCTAAAGCATTAGGCTGAGGCCCGGAAAGATTCACTACCTCCAGGCTTAGAAGCCAGTAAAGAGAAGAGCCAAAATTTGAGTTTAGGATCTGGTGGGCGGTGATAATAGACGCACCGGATGTCTGCAGATTGTACTGTAATATTGCCTTGGAAGTCGGCTTCTGTTTTCTGCTTCTTTTGTATATTCTCTTTTTCATTTTTTCCCTCCTTTGCTTTCTCTCTCCTTTGTGTCTAATCTTTATTTGTACTTCTTTCTTCTCTTTTTCTCTATGGCTCATTACTAATCCTGGGCCTTTTACTGAAAATGAGTCTTAAAACATTTGCTCCATTCTCTCGTCACTAATAAAGACTATTGTTGGTAGTTTCTCTCTTTTACTGGATTTTATTAAAAGCTACAGGATTCTTGTTACCTTGATTTGATATTTAAAAACATTCATTGTGGGGGCGCCTGGGTGGCACAGCGGTTAAGCGTCTGCCTTCGGCTCAGGGCGTGATCCCGGCGTTGTGGGATCGAGCCCCACGTCAGGCTCCTCTGCTATGAGCCTGCTTCTTCCTCTCCCACTCCCCCTGCTTGTGTTCCCTCTCTCGCTGGCTGTCTCTATCTCTGTCGAATAAATAAATAAAAATCTTTAAAAAAAAAAAAAAACATTCATTGTGGGGGCACCTGGGTGGCTCAGTTGTTAAGCGTCTGACTCTAGATTTTGGCTCAGGTCATGATCTCAGGATCATGAGATAAATGGCATGGGCTCCATGCTCAGCAGGGAGTCTGCTTGAGGATTCTCTCTGCCTCTCCCTCTGCTCCTCCCCTGTACACACACTCTCTCTCTTAAAAAAAACAAGCAAAACCAAAAGCATGCATTGTGTCACACATTATGTATAAACTTCCTTTATATGATAACTTTTCTTTGCAAAATCAGGAACCAATTCAAATATCTCTGATGTCTCTAAAGCAAATCAATTATTTCTTATTCATCTAAAAAATCATATCTGAGATACAGTGTGACTTCATAGCCTATTTTTCTGTTGCATAAATGACAATGCAATTTTAAATTAAATCACATATAAAACTCTATTTTAATATTTTCTTCATTTGAGAAGAGACTATAATAATTAAAACTAAGTCACGAGTAACTGAACCATGATGACTTGTTAATGACCTTATCTTATGCCTCTCATCATTTTGTGCATGAAATGCAAACTCCAGATCATTAAGTTATGCATGGAAGCTTTGACTTTTGTTTTAAGTCTTATTTTCACAGAGTCACATTAAAACAAGCATCAGGACTCACGCATCTGTTTGGATTTCAGGCTTCCTCCCCAAATGAGTCACTTGTAAAATGCAGAACAAGTCACTGACAGAGAGAGAGACGTTGCTGATAAATAGAACAAAGAGAAGTACCTTAAAAAAAAAAAAAACACACACTATAGTCTTCTAATCTCTATGCCACAGAAATCCTGTGCAATCTGCAATCACTGGCAATATTACATTTTTACCCTTAGAGAAATGGGAATGAAATATTTACTTTGGCACTTCATCTGGACTTTATATCAAAACATCATGTCTGCTATTTGGACTTTATCTGGTTTGGTAGGCTATAGGATTTTTTTTAATTTTTAATTTTCCTGTGATCTTTATTTTCAATGGCAGAGTTACGTTTTTTCCCTGTATTTGTCTTCATGGAAGATACCTTACTAATCAACGTGATTGTTGATTAATATCAGCTTTTGTTGAAGGCCTACAGTATGTCAAGATTGTATGAGTGACCTTATCTCAGGTATTCCTTTCAACTGTGAGCTACCTATAAATACCACCATTCCGTGGAAGACCCTGAAGCTCAGGGACCCTAATTGACTCGATGCTCACAAAGCCCAGTCAGGGGCACAGCTGGGATTCAGATTTTCCTTTCTTTTTTCCAGTATGCTACACTGAAACAATTTTTTTTATATGCCAATAACTAAACAGGCTAAAGCAACTTTCACAGCAAGGGATATTTGAGAAGAGTTTTCAAAGATAAGTATGCTTTTTCTCAGACTAAATCATTCTAAGGTTATTTGAAGGAGAGACAGAGAAAAATAACTTGGAGGTGTAATTGGTTAAGGCATATTTAAGGAACTACAACTTGTCAAACAGTTCAGGGAGACGGGTGCAAAGCACACAGTATACATTTTCAAGTAAAAGAAAGGAAAGATAAGGGGGAAAAAAACCCTCTCCTTCAGGAAAGACTGGGGTGAGCCCATATACTCTGGTAATAAACTGGATACCAACTTTGGAAAGTGAGGAAACAGAAAATGTTTCTTGCTCCCCGGAAAGGTGTAACTGTTTGCAGTGGTTGTGTTAGATTGTTTGGAGGCAGATGGGGGCAGGGAAATAATTCTTTTAAGCAGCCCGATAAGCAATCGAAGGATTCAAGTCCTATCCATCATCAGCAGGAAAGTGACTGAAGTCCCAAAGGGATTTTCAGGCTGCATTACTAAATAAAACATGTATCTAATTTAAATTAGAAATATTTAGGCGCCCTCTGTTATGACAGGTATTTTGACATGAAGTCTTAGATGAAGAAGATATTTGAGGTGATGTTTTTGCAAATCTGAGGGAAATCATGGAAGAAGTTTAATAAGGATTCCTGCAACTCATGAACACACGGAACAAATTAACAGGATCTAGAGACATCATAGAAAGTACCATAAGTAAGTTATAAACTAACATCTAAAGACAGAGTTTTGCAGCTGAAGGCGCCATGTTAAATTTTGGTTCAGAAACAAGCGGAGTTGGAGCCGAGTTGGAAGGCAGCTGAGGAAATAATCACAACAACAAAATGTGAAACTTTGCAAACTCAAGAGTCAATAAGACTTGACAAAGCCACCAGTTACCCCTTTGTAACAAACAATAAAAGAAAAATCAATAATGTGAATGCTTGGCTTTAGAGTCGTTTGAACTATCTGATTTATTGTCTTAAAAAAATCCACACGTCAGCACTGTCAAAATGTTAAAGAAAAAAAATGTAGAACCCTTATATACTCACGCTTTCTATTTACACATTTCTTTCTCCTGAACAGAGATGGGGAATGAGGGGGCGAAAGAGAATTGTCAAAAGGGGTAGGAATAGCAAGTATCATAAAAGTCAAAATTCACTTTCCTTAAATTTGTTGATTCACCAAATATCTGTACATAATTATGGCTCCTCACCTGGAAAATCACCCATCTTTGGCCAATAAGTCTATTTACATCTATTTCTGTGTTTCTATTATTTCTATTATTTTTAAATGTTATTTCAGGGCGCCTGGGTGGCTCAGTTGGTTAAGCGTCTGCCTTCAGCTCAGGTTGTGATCCCAGAGTCCTGGGATCGAGTCCTGCGTCCGGCTCCCTGCTCAGTGGAGAGTCTGCCTCTCCCTCTTCCACTCCCCCTGCTGGTGTTACCTGTATCACTGTGTCTCTCATGAATAAATAAATAAAATCTTTTTTTTTTTAATGTTACTTCAACTAAACTCATTTTTTATTCCTTTCACATATTTTATAAAAGCCTTAATACTGAATAGAAGTAGCTAATCAAAAATGTTTATGAAGCAAAGAAATTTATTTTTTTATTTATTTTTTGAAGCAAAGAAATTTAACTTCTACTACCTGGATGTTAAAAGCAAATGGGATAATAATTATTTTAAAATTCAAACTTGTTAAAATTTGTGAAGTTATTTGAATTAAATGCAACCTTCCTTTAGACATCTAATTTCCATAACTTCATATGACTATGATTATATTGTGAATAAAACATTAGAGCTACCACCCTAAGGAATCGTAAATATCTCAAAAATTACATTTTCTGTATTTCTCTTACTTGTATTTTTAAACAGAAGAATGACTTAGTTTTGGGTTTTTTCTAGCTACTATTTTTGTGGAGTTCCTTCAAGGCAACTTTTTTCATAGTATTATATCAAACTTATGTCTTTATTTAAATAGCACCGTATAGCATGAGGTTCTGGAGTGATTAGGCCAGGGTCCAGGTTCTCTTAAACGATTTACTCCATTCCCCAATCACTGTAGAAAGAAACAAAGGACTCTGTGAACCAAATATTAGAAACTGATATGGATATAGCTGAAGTGTGCCTTAGGCAACACGTTATGAATGATAGTAAGGTTTTTGTTCATTTATTTCTTTTCATTTTTTGCAAATATAGTTTTTAAACATAAGAAAACCAGACTTTAATAGGAACAGAAGTAATTGAAGCTATCATGATACTCGATCCCCTCTCATGACTTACTTTGAAATATATTCAGAAAAAATACATATTTCTGCTAGGGAAAAACTCAGGCACAATATCAGTGCAAGGGAATGAGATAAAATAAATTTTTACATCTTTGCTATCTTGAAGTTATGGTAACTATACCATAAAATCAATTGTTACATATTTTTATTAAGATTCAACATCACTAATGAAAAAGTCAACATTTGCTAAATATATGTATTACTTATAGTTATTTGATTACTGTTAGAGCGATTGTAATTCTAGATATGTTTGCAATGTTTATAGAGCAATTTAACATGTTGTTGCTATTATATGTATGTAAATACATACATACAAGCTTCCCTAGCTCAGTCCACTTGAGAGCTTGGAAACGACAACACCGCAAGAGAAGTAAGAACACCTAACATGAATTTTTTTTTTTTTATTACCGGCTCTACTTAAAGGAACCAGGGCTCCTCCATCCTGGGTTCATGTAGAAAAACTACAAAATGGGTCTGAACTGTACTTGTTCCAGAAAGCAAAGAAGCATAAATCAGTGAGAGGGACTTTGCCCAAAATGTGCCAGGAGAAGACCTCCCCATCTGATTGAGATATAGTGATGGGAACTGGATTTACTCTTCCATCTGAAAAAAAAATTAATAAATGAAAAATCAAATATATGAAGCAATGGTTTCTAAGACACTGGAACATCGATAACTCAGGACAGTAATCCCTGAAACATGAGAAACAAATGAACACTATGATTGTCCCTACGTAGAGCCTGAGCAGAGTTTCAAGGTCATGGTGCAGAGAGAGGGACTCCAGGCAGAGCCCAGTGGAATACTACAAGATGAGGAGATGGAGCTCTGAGGTTTGGGGCCAAATGTCCGTAGTTCACAGGACAGAGTACTAGAAGTGAGAGAGCTGTGCAGAGAGAGAAATCTGGAGATCTGCAGAAGGACCTGCCAATTATTTCAGCTGAGTGCTGAGCGAGGAGACTACCGGGGCTTGGAAATTAAAAAAAGAGAAGAAGGAAGAAGGAAAAAAGAGCATCCGTGAGTTGTGGGTCAGCTAGAAGGAGCCTAACACATAAGAAATTGTAATCCCTGAAGGAAGAGGAGTAACAGAGAAATATTTGAAGAGATAATGGCTGAAATTTTTCCTAATTTAATGAAAACAATTAACTTACAGATCCTACAAGCTTATCAAAACCCAAGGCCAACAAGCACAAAGGAAATACACCAAGACACAGCGTAATTGCTCAAAAACAGTGATAAAGTTAAAATCTTAAAACCAGCCAGAGAAAAAGACAATTAGGGAGGGACAGAGATAAGGATAATAGCAGATTTTTCAATGGAAATAATGTAAGTAAGAAGATAATTGAACAATATATTTAAAGTAGATTCATTAAAACCTGTCAACCTATATAATTCCATACCACATGGAAAAACTCTCAAAAATGAAGAAAAATAAAGACTTATTTAAAAACTACAAAAACTGAAAGAATTAATCCCCATACATTCACATTCTAGAAACTATGAAGGAAGTTCTTCTATCAGAAGGAAAATGATACCAGATGGAAAGGAATAAACGAATAAAGATGCTGCAAATGCCAATTCAATGGGATTTTTTTCCTTACTATTTAACTATCTTTAAAAGACAACTGACTGTTTTTTCCGGGGTCCCCAGGAAACACCTTCAGGCTTGATGATTTGTTACAAGTACTCCCAGGACTCCAAAAGCTGCTATACTTATGGGTACAGTTAGAGCAAAATGATACAATTTAAAATCTACCAAGGGGGGAAAGGTGAACGGAAGAAGTCCAGGAGAAACCAGGCACAAGCTTCCAGGTGTCCTCTCGCAGAAAAGTTCTATGGACACGCTTAATTCCCCCGACAATACGTGGTCACACTTGCCAAATGTTCTCCCTCAGGGAAGCTCATCTGAGCCTTGGTGTCCAGGGTTTTAATTGGTGGTCAGTCATGTGGTCCCTGGGCCACCACTTTTTGCTAGTCAGACACAGTGTGCTGGTTCAGAGCTCTGCACAAATATGAGCTTCAGGAGCTTTATCAGGAGCTAGCAATACTTCCATGGGTGAAACATACATCTGCAAAATCCAAACAACCCAACCAAGCGCTTTGCCTTTCATTTAGTTCCAAGAGGAGGCAACAATAGCAGGTGTAGTTACCTTTGTTATGTTACATGTGTCTCCCGCTCAGGTTCTTCCAAAGAATCTCACAATTGGGGCAGAACCTGGGATTTTTGCTGGATTTATCAACTGGCCTCTGTTTGTCGTGCGCGTCACTTTCTGATACTATCATACCATCACCAAAATAGTGTATTTTCACGTTCAGAATCTGCTAAATCCAAAACTCTTCTACTCATATAATGACAGTAAGCTGGTAAATTCAAAAAACCCTGTGAATACAGTAAATGCAAAGTGGGATCATTCACACATGAAAGCAAACTGTTGTTGGCTCATTTCCAAGATTGAGATGGAGGAAAAAAGTACTTGCAAATTCAATCATGAATACCATTCTCCTTTAGACTGATGTATATTTTGCAATGTTGAAACCACATCAAGGACTGCTGATGCTATATGTGGTATTATTTTTTTAAAGCCTTGGTAATCTACTGTTGGTCTCCACGAACCATTTTTGTCACAGGCCACTCGTAGGCTCCTGTACCTATGTTGATATCAGCACTCCAACTTCTAACATACCATTAATTAAAGAGGTTTTCATTTCCTAGAGCTGTTATAAAAAGAGTAAGATAAACTGGGTTGCTTTAATTTTTTTTTTTTTTTTGGTCTTACTGTTCTGCAGGCTTAAGGTCCAAATTAAGGTGTTGAATCTGAGGTTTGCTCAAGCCTTTAAATCCAGCCGCCAGTTTGCAGGGCATACAGACAATAGAGGAACGTACTGAGATGTATCAGGAGTGTGCAATCAGCAACACTTAGGCTGTGGGGGAGTCTATAAGTTAATGGCTTGGATTAATTAACATAAATTATTTAAAAAAACAAGGATAGATGGAGAGAGAGAGTTGTACATTAATTTTTTAAACATGTGTTTTACTTTGTAATTTAAAAAAAATGTCACTGCTGAATACAGAAGTTTTGGCATATTCTCTGATTTTCCTCACTGTTTAAAATGTTGATAGTAAATGAGAAAGTAAAATAGATTACAAAAATTATACAGTGAAATAGGACTAAGGGCTATTCATCACTACTGTTGAAAAAGAGAATTAGGGCCAACTAAGTACTTTATGCACCTGAAATAGCATATCGCAAATTTTTAAAAATATTTTTTTATTATATTATGTTAGTCACCATACAGTACATCCCTGGTTTTTGATGTAAAGTTCGATGATTCATTATTTGCGTATAACACCCAGTGCACCATGCAATACGTGCCCTCCTTACTACCCATCACCAGCCTATCCCATTCCCCCACCCCCCTCCCCTCTGAAGCCCTCAGTTTGTTTCTCAGAGTCCATAGTCTCTCATGCTTCATTCCCCCTTCTGATTTCCCCTGCACATGTGCTTTTTAAGTCAATTATGCTGATAAATACATTTTTGAGATAGAGAATTCTACAAATTGATAACATTGCTAAGAATCCCATTTCTCATTATTGCCAACTTAAGCCTGAAGAAATTTAGCTGTTTAACGCTAATGAATTATTTTCTTGTCAAGTACAATATAACAGGCAAATTTTGACTCCTGAACCATTCCATCTGTCTGCTGTTCTATTTTGATGCCCTATTTTTATGCCTTAGTTGCCTGATCTGGGTACCCTACACCCTCAGCTTTTCTTATAGCAGCAAAGCCACATGACTGGGATTTAAAACTGATGTGAATCCCAATTCCAACCCCAGGGTAAGAAACTTAACTTCAAAAACAGGCGAGATAGTCATGTGTTATGTTCCTTCATTAGCTCATCAAGAAAGTGTGAAAAGGATGATGCTTTGGAAAGAAAAAGATTCATGATTTCTTTTTTTTAATTTTTTTTAAAGTTTTTTTTTTTTTTTTTTTTTTTTATGTGACAGAGAGACAGCCAGTGAAAGAGGGAACACAGCAGTGGAGTGGGAGAAGATGAAGCAGGCTCCCAGCGGAGGAGCCTGATGTGGGGCTCGATCCCAGAACGCCGGAATCACGCCCTGAGCCGAAGGCAGACGCTTAACCACTGAGCCACCCAGGTGCCCCAAGATTCATAATTTCTTAAAGTGAGAAAATTTTTAAAAATCTTGCCAACTGATTTTAATGTCACTTGAGTGACTGATGTACTTCCTTTAGAATCAAGTCTCTCTCTACGCCAAAGAGCTCTCTTTAGAGAAATGGACCCCTGGGTCCCCTTGGCTGCACTCTGCATCTGGCTATCCTCTATTAATGCTCAGATGAAATAAACTCTCTTTATAAGGTCAGCATTAAGTTGGCTGTAATTGATAGCATTGGTTTTATGCTGTTTTTCATCTTTGACCGAGACTTTGGAAGAATTACATTCTTATTTTATACAGCTTGTGTCTTATTCTTGGGAATAAGAAATTTCAGGGTGAACTTCATGAAATTTGATATTCTAAAATTATCCGTCTATTTCTTTTGACAATGATGAACAATGAAAAAAAGAAAAACTTCAAGTTCATAAATGACATTGAACCTAAGATTTGGAGAGTGGCAAAGACATGTTTTGATTTAAAAATTGAGCAGAACATGTCAGATGAGAGAAAATGAGAATATACACGTGCCAAAGTGTCATTTTCATAAAATACCTGTTTGAAAGATATTTCATTTCAAGCAGGAGATTAAGTAAGCCTACAAAGAAATAACGAGGGCTACTTTAAGAACACTCAAGATTTTTCTTTGTGTGAATTTACATTGTAGATTCCAAAGGTCATTATCATTCCTGTGCCAGAAAAACTAGGTGTTTGTGATATAGACTGGAAATAGATCAATAAAACGAATCATCAAAAATATCACATGTCACTCATATAGATTCAAATCTATAAAGCATATCCTTTAAGCCATGGTCATATAAACTGTATTCAAGTTCACACAAACCCGTTAGGACTTCCCAAAACAAAATAGAAGAGGCCTGAAAGAGCAAATATGAACTCTCCTACCTTAAGCTAAACTTAACAGAGCAATGGCTTTGAGGGTTTTGTGTCATTTTTAATTAGTGAGGTAAATTTGGCAAAATGGTGCCTTTTGGCACGTGATTATTAGATTTAGCTAAAATTCTGGGCCACTTAAAAGTTAAATTATCATCAATTTAAAGATATATTGACACGTTTTGTAGCATTCTTAATCAGCTAATTCCCTTAGTTCTGTTTCAAATCAGTTTATTTCTATCTATATTGTCACTGATTTATCATCAACTACTTTTATGCTGCGTCTTAATTATTGAAGAAGGTTACATAACTGTCCTTTCCATTTGAAGTCTTGCCTTTTTGATCCATACTTTGGACTTAGGCCAAAACGCTCCATCTACTGTACAAATTTTGTTTGACCAGTTCTTGCCTAAACTATAAATTAACAGTTGCCCTTAGACGAATATACCGAGTCTTGAAATTGCTGTAAGCCTTTCGTGACTTGGTTCCTTCTCAGTTTGCCAATCACATCTCTTACTACCCTGTAACTTTGCCCTTTGTATGAGCCAGACATGCTGAACTGATTGCAAACCGTCTCCTCTCTAGAGCCTTTGCATAAATCTAGTCATCTGGCCCACACATAACAATCCACACCCAATGGTACCTACTCTCCTTCACTAATTCAACACATATTTACTGATCTCTTCTAGGCTCAGGAATCATCCAACTCCTTATTCCGGGTTTTATCAACCTTCTTCCACCTCCTCCATGGCTCAGGTGGCCAAAAGACTGACTTTAAGAGATATGTCTAAGCATGCAACTGTGGGCTTCAGAAACTGATGAGGTGGAGACATTCAGGAATGAGAACTAGGGTTGTCTGAAGGAGGTTGAGGAGGAGGAAAGCAAGCAGCCATCAAGCAGAAAGCAATGCCAGGTCATCTGGGAATCTCGGCAGCACTTAATGGTGGAAATGCAGGCAGACTCCTGTCCATAAATAACAAAATCCTATAACCTTGAACAAGGTGGCTGGTAGAGTCTTAGTGTCAGTTTAGGACAGGGTCTGTCAGATGAGGTCTGGAAGTTTGGGGTAAGGGATGAATCAGAGCTAATGAGTAGACTCTTGGCAAAATAAAAATAAAATGAACATCTCTCAGTAG
Source organism: Ursus arctos (assembly GCF_023065955.2). NCBI lineage: Eukaryota > Metazoa > Chordata > Mammalia > Carnivora > Ursidae > Ursus > Ursus arctos. Next base: position 76,942,805 of record NW_026622985.1, read on the forward strand.
CCTACTAAGTGTTTATACACCTTCAAATGTATTATTTCCTTCAATTTTTACAAAATCATAACATGAGAAGCTGAGAAAACTATCCAAGGCCACTTAGACAGCAAACTAGCAAAACCAGCTTTCGTAACAAAGGCTGATTCCAAAGACTGATTTTCACCACACAAGATTCTCTCTCAATGGAGCCTCATTAGAAGAATGGACAGGAACTTAGAAGCAATAAGGGAACTGTTTTGTGCAGGTCTCAACCTATCAATAGTAATGCTATCAGCTAGAAATGCCTGGGAGAACTCATCTGGGCCCTGATGAGCTTCCCACAGATATCTCCCCTTTCCAAACCAAAGTTAAGACTGTACCAACCCTTGTAGTTCTTATGATGGCAAGATGCCTTTCAACAACAACCATCAAGAAACTTAAATAAAGACCTGGAAATTACATAGCCCACCTGGGGCCACACAGTGAGGTCATGGGTGGAGAGACGCAAGGTACATGGGACAGCGAGCACCTGCATGTGCTGGAGTCAAGGGCAGGGGCCTAGGGCTTCACGGGCTTACTCTTTATAGGTAAATGTAAAAAATAAAAGCAGGAATTTAAAGTGTGGGAAGAAAAAAGGTAAGCGGCCCAAATGGTCAGTTATCAAAATCAACCAAGATTTCTAAGTCAGACACTTATATCACAAAGAGAAAAACAAAACAAAACGAAAACAAAAAATACCTGTCAGGGCCTTACTCTACAAGAATCTATAACTTGTCTCTCAAGTCACTAGTAGAAGCAGCAAATCAATCTATAGAACAACCCAATATCAGTAACTGTGTCCACCAGATCACTACTGTGGCTTTTAATCTTATTTTCCACCAGAAAGAATTACTGTTTCTTCTATATGCCTTTTGTACATGCTTTTTCCCACAAGTTCCACTATTGGGGTAGGAATAAGCCTAAATAGTTAACACAGGTGTTACCAGTCACAAAGAAAAAGTAATATTAGAGGAAAAAAGGGGCGAATGAGTCTCCATCAGTTATCTTACTTAGGGTCTATGCATGTGTCTGTCATACGTAGGTCTTTCAATGTGTACTCAACGGGGTCTTAAGGGTCCTCTGCATTTATTTCATGTTCCTGTATTACACAGAAAGAGCTGGTCATCTCAATTAAAAACATATTGTAGACATATGTTGCATTCTTGGGTTGTCTTCCTCAGACTCTATCACCATTTACCCCTTTATCTCTCCTGACATAGCCCCAGGGATTTGTGATCATCTCCTACGTCACCATGACCAGCAACTTCAGGGACCAGAATCTCCTGGAGTTGAGTTATTGTGTTAGGCGACATTATGACCATTCTAAGAAATCAAGTCTTCATTCCTGGAACATGTAAATGTTACCTTATATGTGAAAAGGATCTTTGCAGTTGTGATTAAATTAAGATTAAACTGGATTATCTGGATCACAAATATCATGAGAGAGACAGAGAGAGATGTGACATCCAACAGAGAAGGTGATGTAAAGGAGGAGCAGACGGGCGCCTGGGTGGCTCAGCCACTTAAACGTCTGCCTTAGCTCAGGTCATGATCCTGGAGTTCCAGGATCGAGTCCTGCGTCAGGCTCACCGCTCAGCAGGGAGTCTGCTTCTCCCTCTGACCCTCTCCCCTGTCGTGCTCTCTTTTTTCTCTTTCTCTCAAATAAATATATATTAAAAATTAAAGATGGAGCAGAAAGATGGAAGATGCTGGCTCTGAAGATTGGAGTGACGTGGCTGCACACCACGGAATGCCCGCAGACCCAGAAGCAGATGACTCAGGAATAGATTCTCCCCTGGTCTCTGGAGAGAGTGCAGCCCTGAGGACACCTCGATGTCAGCCCGGGCATAACAATTGGGGACTTTTAGCCTCCGGAACCGTCAGAAAGTATTTTGTTGTTGTTTTAAGCCACTGAGGTTGCGGCAATTTGGTTTAGCAGCCACTGAAAACTAATATATTTATGTTATTAGTCCCCTCTTTGCACAGTTCGACAGCCATTTTCTCTGTAAGAAAGCCTGTGCTCCCCCAGCCCGTTTCCTCCAGACTCTGCTCTTGAGGCAGTTTAAAGTAGGATTCTCATCTCAACATAACAGTTTTTCTTTAAAAATGGATAGACTTTCCATTCTTTCTTGTATGTAATATAACGTGTTAACATATTAAGTATATTATCCTAAGTTATTTAAATAACACTATGGTTTCAAAACTCATTTTAAAAAATACCCTCAAGTTGCAAAGAATTCCCTTTCCTTTACCCGAATTAATTTTTTAAATCCTAAATAATTTCATTTATGCAAGATCTTCTCATTAATATATTAAGTGTTCTGAAATAAAAACAAACATGTGAACATTGAAAAATAATCTTGTGTGTTTTCGTTTGATTTGGTTTGATTTTCTTTTGTTGTTGTTTTGTGGGTGGGAAAGTCCATCCTCTAGGAGCTAAAAATATGAATTTCCAATAACACCTTAATTCTTAAATAAAAATCTCAGCTATATATTCCCAAGATGTTATATAAAGCCTTAAATTTTATTTCTCCTTGCATTTGAACACATGGTAAAATGGTCTATATCTAAACTTGAAAAGCTGAGAATTGGTTGATACCTATATGCATTAGAATTTCCATTTCCTTCCACTATTTTTTTTTTTAAAGATTGTATTTATTTGAGAAAGAGAGAGAGAGAGAATGAACAGTGGGGAGGGGCAGAGGGAGAGGGAGAAGCAGGCTCCCCACGGAGCAGGGAGCCCAAAACAGAGCTCAATCCCAGGACCCTGCATGACCTGAGCTGAAGGCAGACGCTTAACTGACTGAGCAAGCCAGGCAACCCCCCCTCTATATATATTTTTAATTTTTATTTGAGAGAGAGAGCGAGCGAGCAAGAACATGCATGAGGAGTAGGGAGGAGCAGAGGGAGATGGAAAAGTAGGCTCCCCCCAAGCAGAGAGCCCTACACAGGGCTAGATCCCAGGACCCTAGGATCATGACTTGAGCTGAAGGCAGATGCTTAACCAACTGAACCACCCAGGTGTCCCTATGTATTTTTAAATATAAAGTAAAATGGGCAAAGTACAATAAAATAACCAAACATTTTGTTCATACCCTATTGTAGAAATAAAGGAGATGCTTCTGTAAGTCAATCATAGTCAGGTGGAGTCAATGTATAATAGCACAGAAGAGACATAAGTACAAATATGATGTAAAATAGCTATTCGAGGATATCATTTATTCAGGAATAAAGTGTGGATTGTATGAAAGCTAAGGATTTTTCTCTACACCTATGTCCCAAGCCCTGTGTGTTTTCAATTCTCCCAGCATTGCAAAATTTTCATCACTAAACATAAGCCCTGCTAGCCTTTCCTGTTTTCATACTTTCCCCTCTGGAAGACTGAAATGCTTTAAGATTCAAAGGCCAATTTCAATATCTTTAAGAAGATCTGAAGCCTTTTAAATGTTATTCTCAAAATTAAAATTGGGACATATATAGCCTTCATTTTGTTTATTCCTGGTTATTACCCAGATTGGTGAAGCATTCTTACAAGTGTTCCTAATTTTCTTTTGACATTTATCTGGGAAAAAATTCAAATAATCTTTTTAATCCTTCCCAATTTTAATTAGAACCCCCTATTTAAGAGAAGAAGAAAAAAAATACACACACACACACACGCATGTCTAGATAATCATCTCAGAGGTCTATTTCATTTGTCTTGGCAAAACCAATTAATATTAACTTACAAGACATAATTTCTTAAAATGGTAGCATTCTTTGGCTTTCAACTGAGGCTTAAGCTCAGTTATATTTATTACTCTGCTAAATTCCCTGAGAAGTCTAAAGGAAGCATTTGATGCTGTATTTGATTTGCAGTCAAGCCATTCAGCAAAATTCTGTTCCAACATCCTTTAAGAACACGTAAGCAAAGTAAAGTAAATGTCTTTTAAGCTTATTATCAACAAAAGTGTCCTCATCTAATGCATTAGCAACAATAATAAAAACAAAGTACGCTCAGACCAAAGGCTCAGAGCCATGGGCCTCCTCTGAAAGCTCTTTTCATAAATCAATTCATGATGTCTTTACTATGGAGTATCCAATTAACTGTAAATAAAACTCCAGACATGCTTAAAAATTGTTTCTTCCCCCAAGAAATGATGGTTAGAAATAGTTTCCTGAGAGCAATCATTACTGGCTTTTACTATTTAGTACAAAAGGCCTGACCATGGTTAAAAGGTTTGATTTTTATGTTTCAATGGTCACAAAGTCAAAAGCATGGATTTATCTACAATGGCAAAGATAGCTATAAATTGTATTACCGGTGACGGCAATTTTTCCTCCGATACCTTAGGCTGAATGTAACTTTATTGCTACTTCTAGGAGGGACTTACAGGCAATTTCCACTTTACAGTCACTGTGAGTTAAACTCACAATCCCAAGCAGCAGTCATTGCAGATTGGTGCATAATTTAAAGAAAGAAGCGTTAACATATGGATTGTATTATCTACCTGCCCTCGCCTCTCTGTCCTGGCTGCTTCATCTTCTGCCAGCACTGGCCAGTCGATACGTCTGGCCTGTCAGGGTCTGATTGACAAGGTGCTTGCTGTGCCAGTTTTTATGTTGCATCACTATTACCTTCACACAGTGATTTTACATTTCCCTGGTCGGGGGCACTGTCAGTATCAAAATGCAGCTGAAGTAAATAGTTTGCAAGGAACTGTTTTGTAAATGAGAAGTCACTAATTGGAGAACTCCCTAACCGAGTTAGGGCACATGGCATATAATATCCACTCTTTTCCCAGCAAATATCAAAGTTTTAAGAGTTATAAGAATTGTTCTTAGATATCAGATTAGTAATAGAGCTAGCGTACCTTGGCCATATTTTAAAGACCAGAGTGTCATCTATATAAAAAGCTTTATAAATTTATGTTTATAAATTCATTTGTTAGAGTATGAATGTACAGAACTATTATGCTCTCACTTCAAGCTGGGTGTGCGACAATATCAGCAGAGTAAATATCCCGACCGAGAGGGTCTGAGTTGCACAAACACTTAAATTTGTTATGATAGTATTACTAGTACTAGGAAAATCTCATCCATCCTCTTAAAGCAGGTATTTGAAGGCATAGGATTATCTCGATGTGGAAAGAATGTGTAATAATATATCCTCATATTACATAAAATTGTGCCAAAGCTCAGAATATTTAAGTTACTTATTCAAGATTACACTGCTACCAAGAGTTTAACCCGTAATATCATAGATGCTGGTAAATATCAGAACTGGGACCAGAACTCAGAAACAGGTGTCTGATGGTAATTAATGTTCCATAAATGATTGTGGACTGAGTGAATAAAAGTTATTTTAAATACATAATTGAAGTTAGAAAAAAAAATTCCACTTACAGGTAAGCCTGATGACTTTCCTTTGGTTTTAGCCATTGCTTAAGTCAGATAAAAAGTTCTTAAAAACATAGACCTCTATAAAAATATGACCTAAGAGAGTTAAGTTGCCAGTCGACCTAAACTTGTTTCCCATCTTTATGAATGTTGCATCCAAACCAAACATAAAGATGCAAGGCATATGATTTACTCAACCATTCTTTTACTTCATTTTCCCTGACATTTCGTATACATGACATTTATAAATGTATTATATGTGATCTGCTTCTGTAATTCAATTCAATATTTGTGTCATGTATGGTGTTAAAAGCAGATAACAAACAGATGTGCAAACATACGAATACTGGGAAAATATTGAGAAAAACATGTTCATAAAATTCAAAATTAAAAGCTTTAATTAAAAGTTCAACAGATGCCCCAATCTGTTCACACGGTTTTGTTCTTTTTACTTCTTTCAGAAATTTTCAAAATATTAAGTTCCTTTTAATGTCTGGGAGGTTTTTATTTTTTGGCAGATGCGAATCTTCTGTGTAGGTATAGTTTTACATACTGCATTCGGACCTTCACTCACATTTTCAAATGTCCCATTTTATCAGTGTTTAAAAATCTCTAAATTGTGGTTCCAATTTGCCTAATTTGTATTTTATCGCATCCTCCCTGTATTACCCAGAGGACAGAACTGTGTGCCTCATTAAGTTGATACTCAGTAACGCCTCTGGAATCTGCTAAACTCTCTGCCTAGCACCTCATGCTTCTGTGTCTTTGCGAAGTAACTTACTCCTTTGTCCCACAGTTGAGAATGTTTTCTAAGGATCTGAGCATTCTAAATGCTAGAGTTTGGGTACAAACCCCAGCTCTGTGGCCACATCTTGGGATCTTAGGTAAATCTTTAAATTCCCCTTTGCCCCTTCTCTTAGTCTGACACTGGATCGAATGCATATAGCTTACGCCTATGTCATTCAATTGTAGAGACAATTAAGTGTAAGACAATTAAGAGACAATTACGAGACATTCAAACAAACGTCATTTGTTTGAAACACTGCCTGACATGGAGTAAATGCTCCATATTGGTAGTTATTATAATTATTATGAATCTGTTGTTTACCTTTCATAAACTTCATCGATTTTTAAAAATGTAGGTTTTGCCTCCTTTATTCAGTTTCTTATCACCATCTGAACTGCATATTTGTTCTTTTGAGCTTTAGAATTTGATTTTCCACTTACTCATTTAACATTTATATAATGTCTAAAGTGTACTAATTCTTCTGCTGGATAGTTGTATAGAAATTAAGTTTCCTGTTTTTTTTAATCTTATTTAAATTCAATTAGCATATCGTGTATCCTTAGTTTCAGATGTAGAGTTCAATAATTTTTCAGTTGCATATAACACCCAGTGCTCATTACAAGGTAGGTAAGTTCAAACAGTTTAACAGGTGACAATGGAAATTTTTTAAATGTAGATTTAAAAAAAAAAATCAAAGGCCATCTTATTAGCCAAGTGCCTGTTACCTATAGTTTAAATTCAAAGTATCAAACATTTGGCATTTAGTATTTTATTCTTAATAACATATTAATTTCCCATTGTCAAAAGTATGTCTATCAAAAACATCTTTAATTTTAATTTTCAGAAAAATCTTTATAGTTATAATTTTGTAAGCATCAAAGATGACTTTTATTTATTTTTTTTTTAAGAGAGAAAGTAAGTGGGGCCAGGGCGGGGGAGGGGGGAGCGCAGGGGAAAGGGGCAGAGAGGGACTCTTAAGCAGGCTCTATGCCCAGCATGAAGCCTGACATGGGGCTCAATCTCACGACCCCGAGATCATGCCCTGAGCCAAATCAGGAGTTGGATGTTTAACCATCTGAACCATCTAGGTGCCCCAAAGATGATTTTTTTTAAAGATTTTATTTTATTATCTGATAGAGATAGAGACAGCCAGCGAGAGAGGGAACACAGGCAGGGAGAGTGGGAGAGGGAGAAGCAGGCTCCCAGTGGAAGGGCCTGATGTGGGGCTCGATCCCAGGACTCCAGGATCACGCCCTGAGCCAAAGGCAGACACTTAACGACTATGCCACAGGTGCCCCCAAAGATGATTTTCTTTAGACAAATTACAAGTGGTATTTCTAGGCATAAGGCTATGTAAAATTCTCATATTTTTCACATCTATGTCTAAAATACTTTGAGAATCATTTTTACAATACAGGTTTTTAACAATACTTGTAATCTTTTCCTGCAAGTTTATCAATACTGAAATACTTAAAAGCTATTTTTCAATAGAAAATACCAATGAAACTAAGAGCTGTTTTTCTGAAAAGACAAAATTGATACTTTTAGCTATACTCATCAAGAAAAAGAGAAAGGACCCAGATAAATAAAATTAGAAATGAAAGAGAGGTAACAATCGATACCACAGAAATACAAAGGATTACATGAGACTACTATGAAAAATTATATACCAATAAATTGGACACCTAAAAGAAACAGAGAAATTCCTAGAAACATACAATCTTCCAAAACAGAATCTAGACTAGAAAAATCGGAACAGACCAATTACTAGTGACAAAATTATATAAGAAATCAAAACCTTCCAAAAAATCAAAGTCTAGTACTAAATGGGTTCACGGGTGAATTCTCAACCAAACATTTAAAGGAGAGTCAATACCTACTCTCCTAAAACTATTCCAAAAAATAGGGGAAAATTTCCAAATACATTCTGTGAGGCATCACCCTCATAACCAAACCAGATGAAGACACAACAAAAAATAATAATAATAAAACTACAGGCCAATATTCTTGATGAGCATATTTGCAAGAATCCTCAACAAAATATTAGCAAACCACATTCAACAATATGTTAGAAGGGTCATTTACCACCAGTCAGGTGAAATTTATTCCAGGGATGCAAGGGTGAGTTAACAGTTGCAAATCAACGTGATACAGCATGTTAACAAAATGACGTATAAAAATCATATGATCTCAACAGTTGCAGAAAAAGCATTTGACAAAATTCAACATTTGTTCATGATAGAAACTCTCAACAAAGTAGGTTTAGAGGGAACATACTTCAACATAAAGGCCATATGCGAAAACCTCACAGCTAACATCATATTCAATGGTGAAAACTGAGATCTTTTCCTTAAAGATCAGGAACGACAGAAGCATGTCCACCCTCACCACTTTTATTCAACACAGTACTAGAAGTTCTAACCATAGCAATCAGACAAGAAATAAAATACATCCAAATTGGTAGGAAGGAAAACTGTCACTATTTGCAGATGACATACTATACATAGAAAACGCTAAAGACTCCACTAAAAAACTTTTAGTTTTTTGAATTCAGTAAATTTGCAGGATATAAAATTAATGTACAGAAATCTGTTGTATTTCTATACACTAATAACAAAGTAGCAACAGGAGAAAGAAAAAAATTCCATTTACAATGGCACCAAAAAGAATAAAAGACCTAGAAATAAACTTAACCAAGGAGGTAAAAGACCCATGCTCTGAAAACTATAAAATACTGATGAAAGAGATTGAAGATGGCACAAATGGAAAGAAATACCATGCCACGAATTGGAATATAACTGACATGATTGTTTTTATAATTCCTAAAAGTACTTTTTGTTTTTCATTTATCTGCAGTAAATTTAAATGGGCAGTATCTCTGCTTTCACCATTCTCGGTCAAATTTACCTGAGGAATAGGTGTAATAGCGACATGAAGATTCAAATCTCTATTTAAGTGGGAAATTTTGCTGAGTTATAATTTTAAATATTTCTTTTTTCTATGGTATTTGTTTTAGCTTTTTTAAACAAGGACATTGGTGATACATATGGTTGATTTCCCTTCCCTGATTTCAACTGTGTGAAATATTCTTTTCTTAAAATACAGTTATGACTATTTTCTTTTACTCACCTCTCTCATTTCTGTCCTCTAGATCATTTGCTCTTTTCAGTTGTGTCAATTCTCCTTTGCGTCCATCTCAGTTTGATCTCCTCTTTTCTAATGGTTTTAATCTTTTATTTTCTTGCTCAGCCCATTCATGTTTTACCTCCTCCTACTGCAATCTTTCCTATATGCTCAAGCATTTCTATTATTTTTTTTTTTTTTGCTCTCACTCTATAAAGACATTTTCTTCATCTGTCCCCAGATAAAAATTTGGAGGTAAATATTTTTATCTGCTATTTGCCATTTCAGTTCCTTTTTACTTTTTATCATATGATCTGTGCTTGTAATCTTGGTGTTCATAACCTTTGAGGCTATTGCATATTCTTGGAATAGCTAATTGCTAGAGACCTTTGTTGGGGGAAGTATACCAGCCATTGCTCAGAAGGGTTAGAATTCCACTATGCTGATTTTTTGTGCTTTGTATTTAATTTTCCCACCCAAAGAGGAGAGACTACTGTGGGTTTTTTTATTCTTCTTCTAGTTTCCCTGAAAATGTAGCTTCCTAGGTGATTCCTTGTTCAGTTCTATCTTCTCTGCTTCCAGGAATAAATTAGCCAGGTGAGTCTTTTGCACTATATTATATCCTCCCTATACACTATTAAAAATAAGGAATTGAAGTTTTTTTCAATAATAATGGCTCTCAATGCCAAGAATGTCCCTTGCAGATTCTTTCTGAAATATGCAATGCAGACATCCTCTCTTTGTTTCCATCCTTCTACTAGTTTTTAAACAAAGTGTTATGGGCTAAATTTTGCCCTTCCTACCAAATTCGTATGTTGAAACCCTACCCCAAGTGCCTTGTAATGTGAATATATTTGGAAATAGGCTTTTTAAAGGGGTGATTAAGTTAAAACAAGGCCATTAGGGTGGGCTGTAATCCAGTCTGACTGGTGTCCTTATAGGTAGAGGATGTTCGAACAAAAACAAGACAGTAGGGATGTGCGCACACATCCATCTGTAAGCAAAAGAGAGAAAACTCAGATGAAACCTCCTGTGATCTCAGCCATCCAGCTTCCAGAAAAAATAAAACTTCTTTTTAAGCTGCCCAGTATGGAGCACTTTATTATGGCAACCCTAGCAAACTAATATATGTAGTCACGTTTTTAAGTTGATAATTCTAAAAAAATTAATAAAATAAAATGAAAATCAAGGTATTATTCAAACTACTGATTATATGCTAGCTATAAACACAGCAGTCCTCTTTGGTATATAGCCATTTTACAAGTAAAAATGTCAGTTCATTTTTAAAAAGAAGGTACATTTATAAATATAAAAATTTGTTAATAATCACTAAGAGTTTAATTGTGAAATGCTAAGCTACTACTATGTATGACTAAGTAGAAACTATTTGATTTTTAAAATATTTTTCCCCAATATGCCTCTGAGGGTCCTGTATTCTCATTTTTAAAGCAAACTCGTGAGCAGTTTGCTCAGATGCTTCTACATGGAAAATTCAATTATTTTTCACTGTCCTAAGATGAATGCTATGGAATCGAGGTCAGAAGTCAGTTTGTTCAGCCTGAACTCTGAGCTTCCTGCCAATGTCAGGAACCATAAAGCATAATGGGAGCATGAAAAGAGTGTTCTAGATCAGGGTCTCCACAATCTTACTCTTGACTCCCTTGAGAGATGAAGGAAATGGGTATTACCTCTCCCATTCTTCCTGCTCAATGCAAACTACATTTGTGGAGTCATTAGCAGCACTAGGACCCTTGACAACAATGATGAGCCCAGTAGGGTGTCAACAACTGTGTCCAGGAATAGGTATCACTTCAGTCAATGAAAATTTGTATAAAGAATATCTGTGGTTGTGGAGATAAATCAAGCAGCCAAGGAACATAAAAAATGTAAAAGGATGATGGCAAGCTACAAGCAGCTTAGCACATATTTATTCAGCAGACAAAGGGACAGAGCTTAGACTTGGCAGGCTTTTTCTGGAGAAAACCTCATGGGCTCTTCCCTTCAGCTATTCCCTAAATGAGAGAGAAGAGCAGGGTTTCTGAAAATGGTGGTCAACCCTGAAAACCTCATTTTTTAGATTCAAACTATCTCCCTTCTTTACTTCATGCTGAACTTTTAGTTAATCAGAATAGACATATATAGGGAAAATGAACCTATTCTGGTGTTGATGGTGTGGACTAATTCCTTAGAGAATTGCTATTATAAGGAATTATATGGAATAATTCATCTGCCAATAAAAATTCACAACACAAATAAGAGTATCTGCTATAGGGGTGCCTGGGTGGCTCCGTCAGTTAAGCATCTGCCTTCAGCTTAGATCATGATCCCAGGGTCCTGGGATTGGGCCCCGTGTCAGGCTCCCCGCTCAGCAGGGAACCTGCTTCTTCCTCTCCCTCTGCCTGCTACCCGCCCCCCCCACTTGTGCTCACTCTCTCTGTGTCAAAAAAAATCTTAAAAAAAGAGTATCTCTTATATCTGTCAGTGAAAAATATCACTAATGTGTGAATTGTGAGGCTCATTGATTTTTCCACATCAACAATCAGATCATTCCTCATTTATTTAAAAATTCTGTCAGTTTTAGTAGTTCTCTTTCTTAATGAGTCTATTACCCTGCTGTCTCATCAGGAGAGCCCAGAATGGAGAAAATGAAGTTTATATTTTTGTATTTCTACATCTTCCAAAATTCCTTAACAGAAGCCTGAATAAAGGTGTCCTCAACAGCCATCTTCCTGACTTGTCCATCCATACCCCTTACATACATCTGCACGTACATATCCCACACACACGTCCTTTATGCATGTGCACTGCTCAGATCTTTCCGTACCCTACTTCCGTAAATACGCAGCTAATAAGGACTTGATCTAATCTGCCTAATCCAAATTGGAAAATATATTTTAAAAATCCATGTAAGTAATCTATTTTTAAATGCCACAGAAATATCAAAACAGAGAAAAAGAGAAAAGGATAAAATAGAAGTATGCTGAGCAACTTATATAAATAAATTTATCACTAAAATATTCAGCATTAAACTGTCCAATCTTCCCAATGTGATCTACAGATTCAAGGTAACCCAAGTCATAATTCCAGTATGTTTTTCAACGTAAATAGACAAAGTGACTTTAAATACATGCAAAGGACCTAAAATAAAAGATCAAAGCTGGACATCAACTACACAGTAAAATTACAGTTATCTAAATAATGTCATATGCAATAAAGTAAACAGTGATAGAGCAGGAATGGACACACACATACGTGGTTGGTTTACTTTTTTAAAAAGTGTCAGAGCAACTTGATGGAGAAGTGGATTTTCTTAACGAATGATGCTAGAAAACTTGGATATCCATTTGGAAAAAAAACACAGAAAATAATTCACATACCCATCTCATGTCATATCAAAAATTAGTGTGATGTGTAATATAAATGTAAAAGCTAGGTATATAAATCTTCTAGGAGAGAACACAAGAAAATAAAGTCATGAATCAGAAAGAGATAAGGATTTTTTTTTTGAAATAACCCAAAAGACACAATTGATAGGTTAAACTATATACATATTGAATACTTCCCTGTCACCAAAATATCACTATTACAAAAATAATGAGGCAAGACATGAACTGAGAGGGGAATAATATAAAATATATAATTTTATATAGTATAAAATATAAGTGAAGAACTTATCATATACACAATGAAACCTTCTCATTTCAACAGTTAAATGACAAAAAATCCAATAAGGAAATGATCGAAAGACTTGAACATGCACTTTCCAAAGTTAAGATAAGTGAAGGACGATAATCACATAAACATGTAAAATGTAAATTAAATGTAAATTAAATTAAATGTAAATTAAATTAAATGTAAATTAAATTAAATGTAAATGTAAATTAAAACAGTAATGAGGTACCACTCCACAAACCCTAGAAGGGTGAGAATGAAGATGACGGGCATCAAAAGTTGGTAAGGATAGGACACAAATGTAACTGTCCTATATTGCTGGGAAGCACTTTCTAATAAAATCAGCCTTACAACATATTACTTAGAAAGTACTCCCCTAAATATTCATCCAAGAGAAATAGACAGATGTACACAAAAAGACTGATGTATGGAAGTTCATAACAACTTTACCCATAATATTATAATATTCTTAAACTTAACATTACACAAATGTCCACCCACAGCAGAATGGATAGTTAATTGTGCTGTGTTCAGACAATGGAATATTAATCATAAAAATTAGCAAACCACTGATCCATAAAACAAAATGGATGATTCTAAAAGGCTTTATGACGTGTGAAATAGCTAGGAACAAAAGAGAACATAACGTACGTTTTCATTCAGAGGATTTTCTAGGATAGATAAAAATAATCTGTGCAGAAAATTTTTAAAAATGGTCACCTCTGAGGAGATATTTGTCAGGAACAGGAAACAAGAGAGGTGATGAAATATTCTATATCTGTATAGGAATTATTTGGATCCATTTGTGAAAAATATGATATTAAATACTAGAGATATATGTATTTTAAGGTACTTAAATTTAATGTCAAAGAAAATCTGCAAGCAAACATTGAACACTAATTAATAGGCATGTTTTTCAGTTTTGTTAATGAATTCTGAAACACTTCCTGTATTTTTTGAGGTTGAGCAAATATATATATATATAGTGGATAACGGAAGCTAGATATATCACTACTCACAAAGAGAATTACACATAGAGAAAGCCAGAAGACTAGATTGCACCATGTGTTCCATGAGCCATAGATTAGAATTGGTGGTATTTATAATAGGTTCACAAGAAAAAATGGCTATATATGTGTATGCTATATTTTTTTAAATTCCCATTTTGTCTGCTGAATTTGCCCCCAAACAGTGACCCAGCAGAAATAATGACCATATCTAGCACCAAGACCTTGGTTGCTAAATATTATTATTATAAGGACTAGGCTCCTTGACTATATAGCTGATTCCAGGGCTGGGACCAGGAACACAAAGTAGACCTGGAAGATCTTATCCTATCAGAAAATAAAGAAGTGTTCCAAGAATGATAGGTACATAAAAATGAACATAAGGATTAGCTTAGTGGGACTTCCACTGACCAAAACTAGGACATTTTGAGCATTAAAATAAATAATGATAGTAATGAATTATAACTCACTGCATAAAATAGCAATCTTTGAGCTCATGCCATCATGAATAAATGAGTGAATAAATAAATGGAGGAGAGGGAAAACTCTTTCAGCAAGATGCTAATTAAAATATATAACTGGAATGATGAAGTTATAACTGATTAAAGGAAGCTAGAAACTCTTGGGTGAAAATTTAATGAAGACAGGATATTTAACATAGTCTCAACATCTCTCTAAAATTTATTAATTACAAATGGGGAAAATAGACTTGATTATAAAGAAAACCACTGGATCCCTCATAACCAAAGTTAACATAACTATTCAGACAAACCTATGTCATTTGCTTCCTGATGCACTGAGAATGACATAACATTAGTTATGTGCTTTCCATGCCAAAAAATGCATAGCTTGAATCTAAAATGTGATGATACAGACAGAGAAGAGAGACCATAAATGATAATGCAAATGGGGCAGCATGTTAGCAACTGGCTACTTTAGTAAAGATTACAGATCTTCCTCTATTTACAATGGGGTTACATCCCCAAAAACCCATAAGCTGAAAATATAAAGTCAAAAATATATGAAGTATACCTAACCTACTGAACCTCGTAGCTTAGTCTAGCCTACCCTAAGAGTGCTCAGAACAGGGGCACCTGGATGGCTCAGCTGGTTAAGTGTCCCTCTTGATTTTGGCTCAGATCGTGATCTCAGGGTCCTGGAATTGAGCCCCAAGCCAGACTCCATGCTTAGCATGGAGCCAGCTTAAGATTCTTTCCCTCTCCCTCTGCCCCTCCCCCTGCTCATGTGTTCTCTCTCAAAAAAATAAAAAATAAAATATTTTTTTAAAAAGTGCTCAGAACCCTGATATTAGCCGACAGTTGAGCAAAATCATCTAACACAAAGCCTATTTTATAATAAAGTATTGAATATTTCCTATAATTGAGAGATTGTACTGAAAAACAGAATGTTTGTACCAGTACAAAATAGTTATAAGAGTATTGCTTGTTTACCCTTGTGATTGCATGGATGACTGGGAGCTGTGGCTGCTCCCATATCACTATGGTCCCTCCATCACTAGCCCAGGAAAAGATCAAAATTCAGAATTTGAAGAACACTTCCTACAGAATGCATACTGCTTTCACACCATCATAAAATCACAAAATCATTAAGTGAACCATCTAAGCAGTTACAAAATACCTATTAGCCTTTGTTTTTATGGAACTTAGGTTCTGTGGGGGTAAGACCAAAAATTATTTATATCTATATATACACAAGTCAAACTATACCATATTTCAGATGAGGATAATTTCTATTTCCACGAGAGGGAGGAAAATGAGGTATAAAAGAAAAAAGTCTTAAAAGAATAATATTGTTCTATCTGGGTTGATATCTCTTGTCTTGGGGGTAATCTAGTCTTTATATCTTAATGCCAAATATGTTATGCATAGTTTCTACCTGATAACACTTAACTGAATTAAATGACCAAAGGTAGTGTACCTTAATATTCTAGGAAATCATTAACAGCAATTTGAAGGAGCCAGGAAATCATGTCAGGGTGCCATTCTTAAAAAAAGTTTAAGAAGTCTGCATCCAAAATGGGGAAGCACTCTTTCCCACCTAATTTCATTCCGTGTATATTGGCCCCTCAGATTTTACAGAAATCATACATTTCACAATGAAAAATTATGCAGAAAGTTTGGGAAAAGAGGCTATTTGTTCTCAGGCCAGCTCTAAGTGACACAGGACCCTACTTAAATCATATCTCATTGTTTAGTATCACCTGTTTCCTCTAATTGGCTAGTTAAAATAATATGAAAGTCTGGTAGTGGAAGATAGATTACCATTGTTTTAACTTGCTATCAACTGGTTAGAATATAATAAAGAGCGATGGGAGCAGAGGCTTAGAAAATATTGCATTTAATAGGTGTATAAATAGGTGTTTAGGTATAGTTATGGAACAGAAATAAAATAGAGATGAAATGAGTCTTTTCTTATTATGTTAGTCACCATACAGTACACCATTAGTTTTTGATGTAGTGTTCAATGATTCAGTAGTTACGTATAATACCCAGTGCTCATTACAACACATGCCCTCCTTAATACCTATCACCCGGCTACCCGTCCCTCAATCCCTTCCCCCTCTGAAACCCTCAGTTTGTTTCCCCAAATGTCCTCCTTGTTTTTCCTTATGTTCCACATATGAGTGAAACCATAATTGTCTTTTTCTGCTTGACTTACTTCACTTAGCATAATCCCCTCCAGTTTCATCCATGTCAATGCAAATGTGGGTATTCATCCTTTCTGATGGCTGAATAATATTCCATTGTATATATATACACCACATCTTCTTTATCCACTCATCTGTTGAAGGGCATTCAGCTCCTTCCACAGTTTGGCTATTGTGGACAATGCTACTATGAACATTGGAGTGCATGTGCCCCTTCTTTTCACTACCTCTGTATCTAATCATTCTTTCTGACAGCTGAGTAATATTCCATTATATATATATATATATGGACCACATCTTTATTCATTCTTCTGTTGAAGGGCATCTCGGCTCATTCCAGAATTTAGCTATTGTGGACAATGCTGCTATGAACATTGGGTGCATATGGTCCTTCTCTTCACTACGTCTGTATCTTTGGGGTAAATACCCAGTAGTGCAGTTGCTGGGTCATAGAGTAGCTCTATTTTTAACTTTTTGAGGAACCCCCATACTGTTTTCCAAAGTGGTTGTACCAGCTTGCATTCCCACCAAGAGTATAAGAGGGTTCCCCTTTCTCCACACCCCTCTAGCATTTGTTGTTTCCTGCGTTGTTAATTTTTGCCATTCTAAGTGGTATAAAGTGGTATCTCAATGTGGTTTTGATTTGAATTTCCCTGATGCCTAATGATGTTGAACACTTTTTTCATGTGTCTGTTAGCCATTTTTATGTCTTCTTTGGAGAAGTGTTTGTTCATGTCTTCTGCCCATTTTTTTACTGGATTTTTTGGGTGTTGAGTTTGAGAAGTTCTTTATAGATGTTGGATAGTAGCCCTATATCTGTAATGTCATTTGCAAACATCTCCCATTCTGTGGGTTGCCTCCTAGTTTTGTTGACTGTTTTCTTTGCTGTGCAGAAGCTTTTTATCCTAAGGTCCCAAAAAGGATTTATTTTAGAGAGCACACATGTGCAAAGGAAGTACAGAGAGTGAGAGAATCTCAAGGAGACTCCCCAATGAGCACGGAGCGCCATATGAGGCTGGATGCCATAATTCTGAGACCATGACCTGAGCCAAAACCAAGAATTGGGCACTTAAATGACTGAGCCACACAGACGTCCTGAAATCAGTTTTTATGTGCACATATATTAGATACGTTTTATCTTTCAATTTTCCTACAGACTAAAAGTATCAATAACTATACCGAAAAACTGAAAAGGACAATGTTCAGCAGAAACTCTCAAATCCTCTCCTACCATCCCACTCATGAAACACTACTGCCAATAATATCTTCCCACCCACTTTATTTTCCTGCTAGGAAAAAACTCCAAACTCTGAAAATTGTACGGGGTGAGGGATGGTGTTCTTAATAGATACTGAACTTTACGTTCATAAGTTAAATGATATAGAGTTTAAAATCAAAGCCCAAGTGTATTAAGTGATGAATAAATTATCAGTTGAAAGGTGGAAATGTGGTGTATTACATTTATGAAAACCAGTAACTAGGGTGCTTTATTTTCTACCTATTCAACCTCATGAAATAGGAAGCTATGCCAATTTAGCATTTTTTATTGATGCTAAATTCCATTATCTTCCACTTTATTACATTTTGGATGTTGGAGGAGGGGAGACTTATCTACCTAGTTACCCCCCCCCCACACACACACACGCACACTGTTGCATTAAAAAAACAGGAAAAATTTTCAAAGGAAAAGTCATTAATGGTTTGGTTTTAGGTCTTTTATATCCCCTTGCATGAAGAGAAGTTGAACAATGCTATCTGAAGAGAATATTATCCTGCAATAAAGCAATTGGATAAAAAAAACGGTATAAATAAATTATAACTAAATCATAGCTATTCTAATATGCACATTTTATAATTATTTAAGCGTATGCTGATGGAATTATTTCAAAGGGTCACAGACTTTCATCTAAAGGATTTAGGATTTAGAAATTTATATACAACAGCAAATACAGATTTGGAATATAATTTGTTCTATGAAAATAATGAGATCTATTGATTAACTTCAAACACTTCATTTTTACCTAAAAAAGAAATCCTTCTGTACTAAAGAATAGCAGAAGGAAGGTGAAATCTTTAATCCAGTTACAACACAAAAGAATAAATTGCAATATGTTATCAGCATTTCTCAGCCTCTCCTTGATGTTGTTTTTAATAGCCATTGTTCAAATTTGTTTAAATTTTTTTAATTAAAAATTTTTAATTGCAAATGGTTTTTTACATGGTTTGAAATATAAACTAAGCTTAATTTTAACTTGGAAAAGTAAAATCCTTGTTTCTTATATATTAAATGTATTGTCATTATAGTCGATGGGATTTTTGATATAGATGTTGTCAATTAGGGAAAAGCTTTTGTTAGGCTGGGGAAGAGAAATGAGGTGGGAACCTATTCTGGCAAAGATAACTTCAGAGTTCTCTTGGACACAAATAGTTTGCCGAGGTGACCATGTCTCAATACGTAAAGTAGATTAGATTTGCCATGGCTGCTAGTTCCATCTTTGCTTTCCTTCAAGGAGTTATGACAGACAGTATATGGCCTGTGGGGGATTGTTCGTATCCTCCCGTTGGTGATATCTGTCAATGTATCTTGTTCCTGTTCCCTGGCTTGACAGGAATCTGCATCAGGGTTGAGAATGGTTGGAAACCCAGCCCATTTATGCCTGTCAGCCTCATTGACAGGCAGACACTGCAGCTGCCCCTTTCAGTGTCACCTAAGCTCAGTTTCTAGGCACACAAGAACAAGGGATTTTCTTTTCCAATGAACAAAGGAAAGCCCATGACACAGAACTATGACACTTTAACTATTGACACTCCATTCTGGTTTGTTGCTTGAACTGACTGTCCCTCCAACCACTCCCAGGTTAGATCAGCACTTAAACAGTACATAACTATAAGTTAATCCTCTTGATTCAAGAATCCTGAGCATTTCACTATACACTGTATAGACACGTACCCAATGATTAAAGGAGTCCTCCCAAACTTATCCCATTACTAAACCCCTATCTTAGCTCAGGCTACTAGAACTGGGTGGCTTAAACAAGAGACACTTATTACTTCTCAGAGTTCTGGAGGCTGGGAAGTCCAAGATCAAGCTGCCAGCTGGTTCAGTTCTTAGTGAAAGCACTTTTCCTTGTTTGCTGGGGACCACCTTCTCACTGTGTCCTTACATGGCAGAGAGAGAGACAGAGAGCTCTACTCTTTCTTTATGAAGACACCAGTCCCACCCTCATGACCTCATCTAAACCTAATCACCTTCCAAAGCCCCCACCTCCTAATATCATCACTTTCAGAATTAGGGTTTCAACATATAAATTTGGGGGAGACATAAATATTCAGTCCATAACACCCACACCTTATTTTAAACTATTCATTGAAACTCACATTAGTATTTAACATATCTAATTTATTTTGTGTAAGGATATTAATTATTGGATCGTGGCAATTCAATTCAGTTTTTGTAAAATGAGTTATTTGCTTATTAATTGTGTTCAATAGCATAACCAGCACGTTTTTAACTCAGTTATAAATGTGGCAGAATTGATTATTCTCCAGTTTCTACCACTTTTGCAATGTGTATATCACAATATAGCTTTTGTTATAATAAATTTGCATATTGTTTACATGTCAATTTCCCTGTTACACTTGGAGCTACTTGAAGACAAAAAAACTTATTAATCTTTGACCACCTCATTTACGACAATTTATGGAACATGGTGGGTACCCAGTTAATGTGTACAGAGTGCTGAATGAATGTAAATATTATCAAATGTATGTGAAAAAGTAGAACATGGAATTTATCATAGGTTTATAATAATTATATAAACTATAATTATGGTTTTATAAAATCTCTTAATATTTGGATGAAGACTGAAAGAACAGCAGGGAAAATGAGAACAGCATGAGTTGTTGGAGATGGTAAGAATGACTTTTCTTGTTTTTGATTTCCATTTATATGATTAATAAATCATTTTGGGAACAAGCAATATATAAGAGAAATGCTAAGAATATTATGAGATATAATGTCTTCCATCTCTATGTTATTTAATTGTTTCTATTTCCTCAAGATCGGCTGGGTGTGATTTTTTCCTATGGTCACCTAGCGAATAAAACTATCTAATGGACATATGAATACTCTATTTGTAATGAATATTTATTGTGACAGGCAATAGATGTTTAAAATATCATGCTTTCCTAAGTGTGTACATATTGTTACATTTGGAAGTTTTACCATATTTATAAAGATATATACATTGTATAGTTTGCAATGTTGTAGCTTAAAGATAATTATCTTTAGATCTATGCATTACATGATTTTGCGCTAATTCAACATCTGAGAGTAATTTAAAAATGATATATATTTTTAGAGTTATTTTTTTAAAGATTTTATTTACTTATTTGAGAGAGAGCAGAGCAAGAGAGTGAGCATGGGAGGAGGCGGGAGAGAGAGAGGAAGAAACAGTTTCCCCACTGAGCGGGGACCCTGACACGGGACTGGATTCCAGGAGGCTGAGATAATGACCTGAGCCTAAGGCAGACGCTTAACCGACTGAGCCACCCAGGTGCCACCATTTTTAGAATTTTTTTTACATAATCATAACATGTAATATTGCACCGTACTATGATATAATAGGGATAAAAATTCAGTAAATCAAATAACTACAAAAATAATACCATGACTGAAAGGTTTTACTTGTACTGACTGTGACAAGTCCTCTATTTTGAGAGCTGCACAGGGTTAGGAGCAGGGTAGAACACAGGAAGAAATCAGAGGACAGATACAAAGTTACAATTCCGTGACGACATGTATACTTGTGGGTCCTAAAATTAAATCACACCATGTGGCAAGTATAGGTTTTTCCTTCAAGAGTTCTATTTTTTAACTCAATTCATATTATATTTAAGGAGAATAAAACTTAATTTGTGTGTAAAGAACTATGATTAATAACATCCACTATATTACTAAACATTAAGATCTAGTATAATAACATGTCATTCTAATCCCTTAGCTCTTCTGTAGGTAAGTACAACTCTATGTTTATTTTTGAGGTAAGAATTATGTTATTTGGAGGAGATTCTATTCACATAACTATGAGTAAACGTATAATAAAGTATTAAATAGATATTTTCATCCAAATATTCATATTTATGGTTATCTTTCTTCCTCACATACAATGATTTTTTATTTTTGTAGGATGTATATTTTTAGTATTAAAATTTAAAAAATATGTTTGTTATATAATTACATATTAATATATAATAAATTATGTAATATATAACAAATGTATAGCACTTGAAATTATAGTTTGTCCATTTATAAATTTTTAGTTCTTTAATGAAGTGAACTTGTTAAACAATTGTGACAAAAAAGAAATACTGTCTTTTTTACTTTTTTCCAACCCCATTGATAATTTCAAAATCCTAATTGACCTTCTCTCAAGTCACAATTATTTCAATGATCAGAAGAGCAATTACAATTTAAGGATGATTTTGATCAATTTCCTGATAATTTAATAGGAGATTATAATAAATGTACATGCATATTGATAAATTCCCCCAGCCTCCCTCCCTAGCTCCCACCTCACAGAGTTCTTGAAGGCATACATCGGTATGTAGGATGTACTTGGAGGGATTTCATGGCTCTGTCCCAACAGTACCTATCATGCTGCACAGGGATTACCATGCACCTGAGAGTAATAACAAAGGCTTAAAGCAATCACATGCTCAGCCCAGGCAGTAAATAAATCGTGATTACTCACTGGAATTCAGAAACAAGATACTATGGAAAATTTAACTTCTATATGTAAAAAATATTTACATGAGACGAAGTGGTGCATAACACATAGAAATCTGCTAAAATAAAAAGAAATGTTATCTTAATCACCTTTTTCTTCTATGATCTTAGCATTGTTAGAATTTCATGTTAATTTCTTGAAATACGTATTTATCAATCAATGACTAAGCAGATACTCACTATTAGTTCATTCAATTATATTTTGAGTACCGAGCATTGCTCCAGCTGTTGAAGCTACTTGACAATGAAAAAAAATCAAGAAATAGACAATCCTTGCCCTCATGGACCTTACAAGAAACCATAAGTAAATAGAAATAAGAAGAATCCTATGTGTCAGGGTTTGATTTGTTCTATGAAGACAATGAAACAGGAGAAGGACATAAACAGTCACTATGTGTAGGTGTGCTGTTTTATGAAAAATAATCAGGAAAGATCTCTTTGATAAGGTGATAAAAACAGAAGCCTGAAAAACATGACATTAACCAAGTAGGTACCTAGGAGAAGAAAAATAGCAATAAATCCAGTGTGACTCGACCAGTATGAGTGAGAATTGGTATAGGAGGTATAGTCAAGGGCCAAGCGACTTCTGATTTTGTAGGTCAGGAGGAAAACTGAGTTTTACTTTAAATAAGATGAGAAATCATAGGAGGTTTTAATTTCAAATATTGACATTTTTAAAAGATTATTCTGCCATGGTGTAGAGTAATGACATGAAAGGGTAAAGTTGCAGCACAGAAACAAGTTGAACCAAGATATGAGAATGGCCTGGGGCACCTGGGTGGCACAGCGGTTAAGCGTCTGCCTTCGGTTCAGGGAGTGATCCCGGCGTTCTGGGATCTAGCCCCACATCAGTCTCCTCCGCTATGAGCCTGCTTCTTCCTCTCCCACTCTCCCTGCTTGTGTTCCCTCTCTTGCTGGCTGCCTCTGTCTCTGTCAAATAAATAAATAAAATCTAAAAAACAAAATAAATAAATAAATAAATAAGAAAAGCGAGAGTCAATAAAAATGAAATACTTAAAAAAAAAAAAAAGATATGAGAACGGCCTAAACCAGATTGGTAATAGTGTTTGACATGCCTGTGAGATGGCCCAGGGAAGAGGCTGAATAGGCAATTAGCTTTGTTGTTGGAAATTCTGGAGTTTGTAACAGAGGCCTATGCTGGTGATGTAAATGTGAAAGATTTTAGAGAAATGATAGTGCCTTAATTTGAGATGGGACAGAAGCAGATTCGCAGTAATTCGGTTATGAGGTAGCAGTAAGAAAGAAACAGGCAAAGTGAGACAGAGAAGGAAAAAACTTGAAAATAAATATTATTGAGGTTGATGTTACAAGTATCAGGAGTTTGATTCCACAAGAACCTCTGGAGAAGTGTACAGATATTTTCTAGAAATTTCCACCTGAATGTTAGAAGGCTGGGGAATTGATCTCTCAGTTCCTATTCTCCATCATTTGAGAGTTGCTCCTAGGAGTTTTAAGTCACCCTGGACATCCCAGCTACTCTTTCTCTAGGATCAAATACACTCCTGAAGATCCGGGGAAATAAACAGAGCGTAAGTGAGGGGCAACACTGTCATTGTAAGGATTCTGAGCCTGCACGGGACTATCCACACTAGGCACATCTGAAATCAGAGGTGGCCTGAAGGAACGGGACACAGGACACCTGAGACATCCACTACAGATGTTATATAAAGGTAGGTTATAAGAGGAGATCAGATGCTAAGGACTAAAGAGAATTGGAGAAGCATGTGGATATTTGGAGTTTGGGAAAGTATGGAAGAACCAGTAAAAAGGACTGAAAAGGAACCATTAGCTAACTAGAGAGGACCAAAAATGGGTGGTATCTTGAAAGTCAAGTAAAGAAAACAAATTAAAAAAGGGTTAGTTTTAAAGAGTCAAATGAAGCTAATAAATTAAGGGTTGAGCATTCATTATTGGATTTGTCATTAATGATACAGAAATGTGGTCCACAGTCTTGACTGGAATAAGTTTAACTGAGACTAGAAGAATAGAATGTGAAAAAGAAAGGAAATTAAAACAAACAAACAAAAAAAACCTCTCTCAAAGGGTTTTAGTAAAAGGGTGGAGACATGGCAGAAGCTTGAAGATGACGCGGTGTCGATATTTTGTTACGACTTTTCTAAGTCCGGGCTCCTGGGTGATTCAGCGGGTTAAACCTCTGCCTTCAGCTCAGGTCATAATCTCAGGGTCCTGGGATCAAGCCCCGCATCAGGCTCCCTGTTCAGTGGGGTCATCTTCTCCCTCTCCCTCTACTCCTCCCCTGCTCATGCTCATTCAATCTCTCTCTCTCTCTCTCAAATAAATAAAATCTTTAAAAATTAAAAAAGAAAAAAAAGGCCTAAGTCCATTGTAATGGAGCTAATGACTTGAGCTTGGTTTATAGCTGAGAACTGAAACTTGTGACTAGAGAAGACAGACCTGGTTGAAAGGTGTTGCTGGCACACAGCTTGTCCTATGAAGTAGACTATACTTCAGAATAGATATCCAGGGTGGTATTCCTTCCATTCATCACTGAGTGTTGTTTCTCCTTCTCATTCCTTTTCCTTCTCTCAAATCTTTTTTTTCTTTCTCCACTTACCCTAACTCCACTCACCAGTCTCAAACCAAAAGGGCAATTACGTGAGTGAAAGATGTCTTGTAGCATGTTTTTCCTTCATATTTTAAGGTAGGCATATGTCAACAACTTGGAATTTTGGGGGCACAATCACAATGCCATTTAAGAAAAAACCGAACCAAATGCAGCATAACTTCTAGTCAATAGCCTGTGGTAAAGAATGTGAAGGGAGAACAATGGAAAAAATTCCCTCAGACCACCAGGTAGGAACATTTATGAGGCGAAGAGCCTTTACATTCCAAACATGCCGTCAAACGATACAACGGGTTAAGGCAGGCAATTAAACAGCATGCTTTGCAAAAACTTTTAAATATTTTAAATTTATTGAGTGGGACAGTTACATCTCTATGAATATTAATTATATATTTCTGTCAGTGACACCAATCAACCAAGAAGCTCGTTGGTCTTATTTCAATTTAAAAGGTAAAGTGCTCAAAACAGTAAAAGGCTACTAATGAACTAAGACCATGTCATCTGTTTATGTGATAATTACATTGTTTAATAATATTTAAAGTCTATTGGTAGGAATTATCAGGTAGTGGTTATTAATGCAGGCACTGGGTGTTCTAGTCTTTGTTAGAAATAATTTTCTTCCTCAGGAAAATAAATACTGTTGTCACATGAAATATAAAAGAATATAGTTTCAATAATAAACGTAGTCTTATCTGCTTTTATCTTTGCAACTCAGCCTGCATTTAAAGGATGTCAACATAAATGCATGTTATTTGTTAACTCAGGTTTTATGCTGTTTGCAAAATAGGATAACACAGTACTTGAAAATTAAAGCTTAACTATCATTAAGTCACTAAAATATACAAAGATGTTTCACCGCTCTCTGCACAAGTTAAAGAAACAATTCCCTGTTCACTAGAGTTTATGTTAAGCAACGGTCACATCTATATTCAAATTTTTAGTAAATTAAGTATTTACTAATTATGGAAATGATGCTATGAAAGTAGAATTTAGATGAAATTTAGAACTATATGAATTTAAAACTAGAATTACTCAAATTATTTATAAATAAGATTTAAATGTGAGAAGAAATATTAAGAGATTTAACAAAATTTTACTGTCTACTTCAACTTTGTAAACTACGGTTTTCCTTTTTAATTTCAGTTTACTTTGTTATTTAAGCCTAAATTGAAGCTGAGAAAAGTATATACAGAGGCACCTGGGTGGCTCAGTCTGTTAAGCGTCTGTGCCTTTGGCTCAGGTCATGATCCCAGAGTTCTGGGATCAAGCCCTGCGTCAGGCTCCCTGCTCAGTGGGAGTCTGCTTCTCACTCTGCCCCCCTGCTCGTGCTCTAGCTCTCGCTCTCTCTCAAATAGATAAAATATTTTTAAAATAATTAAAAAAATAAACTGGCAAAAAAAAAAAAAAAAGAATATCCAATAAAGTAGATGTTTGCAATTACCCCTGGAGTTTACTTTCAATGTTACCTCCCAGACCCAGAAGATGCCATTCTTTCTTCCTTAAATTCTTAAGGTAGTTAACCTATAATTATGCTCATAATTAACCTAGATTATATCTATAATTGTGTAGAGCTATGTTGTTGAAAAGGCTGTCACTAGTCACTTGTGGTCATGAGTACTTGAAATATGGGCAGTCAGAATTGAGATGTACTGTAAGTGTAAAATACACACTGGATTTCTAACATCTTACAAGAAAAAAATATAAATTATCTTGCTGAAAATTTGATACTTATTACATGTTGAAATATTTTGGATGTATTGGTTAAAATACATATTAAATTTGAAGTTACCTGTCTCATTTTACTTTTTAATATGGCTATTAGAAAATTTGAATCTGAAAAATATATGTACTCTGGCAGGCTGACATCTAAGATAGCCCCCAAGATCCCAGCCCTGGTATATACACACCTTCCAGTTATCCAATTAAGCGATAACCTAGATGTTGCTGTGAAAGGATTTTACAGGTGTAATCAAGACCACACATCTGCTGACCTTGTGATGGGAACGGGCTTGACTTACTACATGAGTCCTTAATTTCCTTTATCTGCTCACAGAAGAGAACATCAGAGACGTTCTTTGGCTGGCCAGGGAAAAAAAAGCAAACATCCTTGCTGTGAAATGGCCATGAGGGTGTCTCAGCTCAAGCTGCCATAACAAAACACCATAGATTAGGTGGCTTAAAAAAGTTTTTCACCGTTCTGGAAGCTGGCAATCTGAGATCAAGGTTCCCGGTCGGTTTCTGGTGAGAGCTCTCCTCCTGGCTTGCACACAGCCTCCCTGCTGTGTTCACTTCTTTCACAAATGGCCACCAATCCTACCCGTTTAGGATCTGACCCTTTTGGTCTTGTTCAACCTTTATTACTTCCTAAAAGCCCTACCTTCAAAACAGCCACACTGGAGGTTAGAGCTTCAGTATCTGAATTAACACAATTCAGTCTACAGCAGGAGGCCACAGGGCAAGGAACTAACCGCCTATAGTAGCTGAGAGCTGTCCCGGTTATAGCTAGCAGGACAATGACCTCCACCCTACAACCTCAAGGACATAAACCAGTGAGTTTGGAAGAGGGCCCTGACCCCCACATGGGAACCACAACCACAGCTGACTCCTCGATTTTAAACCAGTCAGACCCTGAGCGCATCTAGTCATCCAATGTCCAAATTTCTTACCTATAGGAATTACAAAATAAATCTGTTTTGAGTGGAGTTTGTGATAATTACTTATGCATTAATAGAAAATGATACATGCAGCTCATATTTTGGCTTCTACTATCTTTTATTCAATAGTAGTTATCCAACAGCTATGATTCTGGATCTGACCTGGTTAGAGAGCTGTAAAATTTTTCAATGATTTCCTAAACTTGAAGTTGAGTGAAAGTGGGACTGGCTTCTTCCTCACCACAGAGTCTCTGTCCCGAATCTTTTCTTCCTTTCTCCCTACCTCCTTCCTTCATCAAACATTTATTGAATGCATAATATCTGCAAGATGTGAGATGGTGACTGGGGACTGCAAGCTAAAAAAAAGTCCTCATCCTGGGGCACCAGGGTGGCTCAGTCAGTTTGGTTAATTTTCAATTTCAGCTCAGGTCATTATCTCAGGGTTGTGAGATCAAGCCCCATACTGAGCCAGGCTCAGCGTGGAACCTGCTTAAGATTCTCTCGCTCCCGGGGCGCCTGGGTAGCGCAGTCGTTAAAGCATCTGCCTTCGGCTCAGGGCGTGATCCTGGCGTGCCGGGATCGAGTCCCACATCAGGCTCCTCTGCTGTGAGCCTGCTTCTTCCTCTACCACTCCCCCTGCTGTGTTCCCTCTCTCGCTGGCTGTCTCTCTCTGTCAAATAAATAAATAAAATCTTTAAAAAAAAAAAAAAAAAAGATTCTCTCGCTCCCACTCCCCTAGCTCCTCTCACCCATCTCTCTCCCTCTGAAAAAAAAAAAAATAAAAAAAAAAAAAAGTCATCATCCTCTACTCGTGGAAATCAATGTATAAAATCTATGTTTGGGTGGCATAATATAAAATGAACATTTGCTTTATAATTCATATTTTAAAATATGGTTGATTGTATTAGCTAACTTTTATTCCCAAACTCAAAATCACTTCAATTATAAAAGTTAATTTAGCCAACCACAGCATATTAAAATGGCAAAAAAGAATCAGATTAATAGAGGAACCTTAAGCACAGCAGCCTATAATTTCTACAATAATCTAATGTTGAGAGTCAGCTGGACAATCAAAAAACTTTCAGGGTTTTGGGTGCATGAAAACTAGCCTTGAAGAAGCTATCTTCCCCCAGACTGCCTTCCCAGTAAATTTCTTAAAATTATTCCAAGAGCTATAGAAAATGTCTCTAAAATTATCTGCTTGTGCCAAAAGTCATGGGAAGAAAGAAATCAGCACTGGCAGTTTTGCCCATTAATCCATCAAACGAAAGCTGAGATGTCAGAATCAAGTGATAAATACCTAAGGACATATGCTTCAATTCATTCCTTCGAAGAGAGAAAGTAGCTTGAAGAAGAGAGGTTAATAGCCTGAAAGTCAGCTCACCTTTTTCTTGAATTAAAATGAGGTGCTAAAATAAAAAGCAATGAAAAACAGTGAAATCTTAAGTTGTTGCTATTCATAGGTCCCCACTCATTATATTAGCATTTTTCTATTCTAATTTTCATATTTTAGAAACATTTTTTTCATAGAAAATATTTAAGAAACTCATCCTTGGATTAAGCGATGATAAGGAGTGTTTAAACCCAAGAGTATCCCCAAACTGGTTTACATGTTTCTAATACCACAAACCCACTGACTATGTATCAAACTCTCACAAAGTTTACACTTTATCCCACTCTGCCGAGATGAGAAATTATGCATTTAGTTAACTGCCTTCCCTAACCCTCATCAAGGTTGTAGAAATAGAAGGGATTACAAATGTGGGGACAATCATAGTGTTTGATAATAAAGCTATGACAAAAACTAGGCATCACTAAAGCAAAAGAACAATCAAATCTACAAAATCCTATCTGCAGAATTAATATTAAAAATGAATTGTTCAAAAATGAAAAATAAGAACAAAACTAGGGATAGTAGGATGACATGCTCGCATGCAAATGGGAATCCATAGTCTACTCATTGATATAAACACAGAAAACAAGACAAAGCTCTGTGGAAAAGTGTTTGCAAGGTGTTCTTGAGAAGGGAGCCCACAGAGCAAGAGTTTGGCAGTGTCTACCACTACTGGGCAGAGTAGATCCCTTAACGAGCTGGTGAATCATAGCATCATTATTCACCTTCAATATTGCCTGGATGTTTCTCATGGAAATTTGCCTCCATTTTTTCCCCAAGACCAGGCACAAGTAGTTATGTGTATATACACATATACACTTCTTTTTTACATATTTTACATCTTGCCTTGATAAAAGAAAAGGAGTATCACCAGGGATACAAGTAAATAATCTGCTCACAGGAAAGAACTCACTTGCTAAATTAATTGACCTTAGAATTTATACCTCATTTCCTTGTAAATTTGGATATCCCATGGCAGTTTTTCTTTGAATAAGCTTTGGCAGAGATAATGCCATGTGGTTAAGACATTTTCCTGAACTCAGAACACTGTACTTAACACCTTTGCAGTTCAGCCAGTCTAGTAACTGCTTTCATCCAGAAAAACTCTATCAGAAGTGTCGTATGTCACTTCTGTGGGGCCGTGAACGTCCTCTGATGTTGAGGCTCTACCACTCCCTCGTCACGTGGTACAGGGAGGTCTTGTGTTGAGAAGGCACAACCACAAAGACCATGCAGATGGACAGATCCCCTGGAGAGTGGCAGAGACATGCTATGGACATCGCATGAGATTCAGAGACCATATTACCGTAAGTGTCATGAAAAAGAGAAAACAAAAATGTGTTGAGAAACTCATTGCTCTTGGTAAAATAATAAACAGAAATAATAAAACCAACAAGTTGGCAATAGTATAAACAACGGACAAAAAAACCAATACTCTTATAAATAACTCAGTTAAGCTAGATTGTAACAAAAGCTATGATGAGTTTGTAGATGGAGATTTATCCTTTGCATTCTTTTTCAAACCCCTTCATTACTTTAATGAGTGACATGAACTGGATCACATATAAAGCATTTCCTTTAAATGATCTAGCATCAATTATATATATGTTCTTTAAAAAGTATGTTTCTATTATAGCAGACCAGGAATGAAGCTTTTCATTCAAATAGACATTATATTTTCACTAGATACAAATAAGTTTCACTAAAATGTGATGAAATTTCAAAATGGAATGACTTTCAACATCTTTTGAGAATAGGACTCAAAGGATAGAAGTACTGAGGTAGACAGAACAAACTCTCACCTGGGAAGCTCAAGTATTTTATTTTCATCAAAAACTTATATACAGAGGAAAAGGTTTTCCCAAATAACAGTGATCAATGTAAATATATCTAGCCTTGAACATTAACTTGTATTTTATAAAACCTTTTTCTTTTCCTTTATCAACATCTGCCTTCCTGTACAATGGCCTGAGACTTAGTATTGTATTGTTTCTGGAGGATTTTAGCTAATCTATAAGGTCACATTAATTTCTGACCCAACTGAATTGTGCAAACAAAATATGATATATTTTGTGTAACCACTTCTTACATCAATACCATAATAACGTATTTTGGTCATAAATACTTTTAAAAGTCTGTATTTATTAACTTTTTTAAAGGCACCGAATATACTCCTCATCTGCCACCTTGATAATGTCCTTTTTTGTTTTTTAGGGTTTTTTTAAAAAAATTATTATTTTAGTCACCATACAGTACATCATTCATTTTTGATGTACTGTTTTCCAAAAGATATTATTTATGTATGAAAGACAGAGAGAGAGGCAGAGGGAGAGGGAGAAACAGGCTCCCCACAGAGCAGGAAGCCCAATGTGGGACTCGATCCCAGGACCCTGGGATCATGACCTGAGCCCAAGGCAGATGCTTAACTGACTGAGCCACCCAGGTGTCCTCTTGATAATGTCAATGGGAAATATGTTACTATATATTCTCCATTACATTAGTTCCTTATTATTATCGTTTTTTAATTACTCATTATTACAAATGGCTGGCATACATGATAGAACTGTTACTCAGGGAAAAGAAAAAGGTGGAATTATCTCAACTCCAGGACTTAATTTTATGCCCAATTATCTAAAATTTAAGTATATATGCCAATACCAATTGTACAGATTATAAAAATCTCTTACATTAAAAGACGCATAAGAAGAAAAAAAGATAACCTATGAACACGTGAATACACTGCTTGACACACAAAGAAAAATATCTAAAATATATAAAAAGGCATCTACCACTTAAGAAAAAATGCTATAATACAGTGGCTAAAAGAAGACAAACAGATATGTCTAGGAAGAGGAAACAAATTATAAATGAATATTAAATATACATTTGGGTAAATGAAGTTAAAACCACAGTGAGATAGCTTTTAATATTCACCACTTTGTCAAAAATGAGGAAGTCTGAAAATATCATGTATGAATGGAGATGTTGAGCAACTGTGATTTTCATTTTTTTAAATAGCTAAATTATTAATTTAATGAATTTAAGTATAACATTTTAAATTACTAAAATGATCAAAAATAATTAAAAGTAAACCATAATTGGAGTGTTCTCAGATTTGTCACCAGCAACAAAGAACATAGACTACAGTAATCCTTCAATATCCTTCAATATTTTGAAGAAAATGATTTAAAACTAAGAAATTATTATTGATATGTAATGACATAATAAAGGCAACACATTTTTAGACAGTCCATATACTCTTTTTAGGAATTATTTGAGGAGTAATTTTCTAAAAATGCATCAGTAAGCAAAGGAAGAAGGACAGAAATAGTGGCTCCAACTCAGGAAAGCAGTGACCAGCTATCCTAGACTGGCCATTCTGCAGAAGGCTTACAAGGGTGGCTATCTAGTAAATAACTAGAAATGGAGGACGTCAGGAGGGCAGGGATAGTATAGGTAATCGGGATAAAAAGGTAGACTTTCATAGATACCATAACTTCAGCATATAAAGGCTTATTAACTTAATAAAGACGAATGGAAACTCAGAGAGGAAGGGGAATTTACAAAAGAATTATAGGCCAAAGAAAAAGCAAATTAAAATGTGCCCTGTCTTAGCAACTGATAGAATGCCAAGAAAAGTGAATCTATTTAAAATTAATTCTACACTAATCCCACTTAGAGCAGTCTTTGGTTAGAGGCACTGACCACATAAAAGCATGTGTACTCCTGGCTTAATTTTTCCATGACTGTAATGATGTAAATGCTGTGTGTTGTTTTAAAAAATTGCATTAGCCTAAGGACAGAGCATACGTATCTTGGTGTGTGATTTTCAGATTAGAAGGTAAATGACATCAATCTTTAAAATGTAAAGGTAATAGAAGATACAGAATTAAAAGTGGAGTATAACGTAGAACTGTTACTCTTATTTTAGACAGTGATCAAGAGAACAGTAAAGGAAAAACAAAGCAGTTAGAACATTTTCTAACAGTTTAGGGGTAACAGGAATTAAGAATCCCACTAAACTGTTAAGTGTTATTCATCTGCTAGGAATTGAAAGTGAAGTAGAAAATATTCGAAAGAATTATGTAAGTCCCCCTCTTTTAGAGAATGAACAAATATTGCATAAAGTTACGTATAAAAATTAGAGATGCACAAAAGAAACAAAACAAATGAAAACATTGGTTCCAAAGTTCCTAACTTAGAATCTAAGTCGGGACTTTTGGTAGCCAGTCCTTAAGACGGTTCGCAAAGCTCACACTTCTGGTTTTCATCTTGTTGTGTCATTTCCTTCCACCCTGAACAGGGCTTATATATTGAATAAAATACTGTGCAAACAAATTGGGACATTCAAATCATGTCATAAAAGACATCGCAGCCTATACCTTGCTCTCTTGGGTCACTCCCCCTGGTGAAGCCAGGGGCCTCACGAGCACGCTCAAAAAGCCCTGTGGTGAGCATCTGAGGCCTCCTGCAGGCCATTATCAGCTTGCAATTAATGCCATTAGTCAGGGAAAAACTCATTACCAGTGGTCCAAACTACTCAGTGATAGCCCCAGCTAAAAATAAAATGTTATTTTGCTGCCCTTTGATCCACATCAGGTTGACATCCTCTCATTGTCCCTGGAAAAGTGTAGGGGTGACTGAGACAAATAAGGGTCTAGGTATACATGAATCCCCCCCAAAAATGATCCATCTCACTCTCATGTTTATTTTCTATATGTTTCAGTATTAAAACAGCATTTGGATTTCTTGTCTATAAATGCAATGCATTAAACATCTGTCAATACCCTCACATAATTATTTATAATGTAGTGATATTATTTTATGTTATACTTTAAAATATATTTATATATGAAATGATTATAAGCAATTCTTTTCATTACGAAAATTCCAAAATAATTCTTTTCAGACATTTTCAGAATAAGATTGATTTTTAGACTTGTATTCCATATGAAATTGTGCATTTTACTTTTAAATTCTGAAATAGTTTTTATTTATCCTATTTACACAAATATATCAATATTATTAAAAGATGTAAAAGTTGTTATAACTGTTCTAGAAATGGAATGAATTAAATTCAGGTGAATTCCTTCAGGGTCGCTAAATAATGAGAACAGAACTTCTCACCTTGCAGCACTAAACACAAACACATAAAATACCTACATTAGCATCTGTGGTAAATGGTTAATCAAATCATATATTCTGATGTATAGACAAAAATCTATTTCTCTTCCAGAAATATCATCAAGGGTCCTTAGGCTGAAAACTGAAAGATACACAAGAAACAACAGTACCACTCACAAAAATGTTGGACAAAATCAAGCTTTCAGTATAAACTGAGAAGTAGGAAAAAGATTCCAAAGCTGTTATTTCACTAACTTTCTTCTTACTCATCATATTTAACTACGATAAATAATAATTCTAAGAAGTTTCCAATATTATAAATGACTCAAATATTAATTTGAAGGCAAATTTGGGAAGACTATGGTTAAAAAAAAGTACACACACAAAAATTTAAGCCTAGTAAATATGGAGTCTATGAAGTATGTTATTGAGACTAAATATGGAACTTGAGCTTATATGAGGTTAACTCCACACATTTCCACTTGGAAGTACAACAGAGATCTGAACAATTGTTTCTTAAACTGTAATTTGCTACTGTACTGCTATCTCTAAGCTCCTTTATCTTTTGCATTATCTTACATTGAATAATGAGAGTGAAGAATCACAGAATTGCCTCTGTTGGGTATCTGGCACATACCATTTCCCTCATTTACAACACCCAATTAACTTCAAAAACAATCCAATTTTATCCATTGGAAGTGTCACTGAGTTCAGATTCAGTGTCCTCTCTTTCTAGATTTAGATTCCCACCAGATCTTTCTACCTCTAGAAATACCCACTGCAGAATACAGTCCCAATTATCCTTTGAAAGCATGAATATGATTATACCATCCTCTGATTAAAGGCCCACAATGATTGTTTATTTTCTCTAAGCCAATTTCTCTTTGGCCAAATTCCTTAATACTGCTAACCAGTCGCCTCATGTCTTTGTCCCACACTTGCACAATTTAAAATTTTCTTGCAGTTACCCAAATGTGCAAGACTGCATCTAATCTCAGAGATTACGAATTTCTGCCTACAATACCTTTCAATCAATCCACTCCTTTGGACCTAGATAACTCCTCCTTTTCTGTGAGTGGGGGGGAGGGAGAGAGGGAGGGGGACAGGGAGGGAGGGGGTAGGGAGGGGGGAGAGAGGGAGACAGAAAGAAAGTTTCTAATTCTTGCAATTGTATAATGTTTGGTAAATGTTTCTATTTGCAGAATATGAGTTTAGTAGATTGAGTCAGTCTCCGTGTCCTATTTAGTTTTCAAAATTAAGTTTTTATTATGCATTGCTTTATATTTGTGACTTTCCCTCATGTTGTTCTATCTCTGCACAAGCTACTACAGCCAGGCTCATTTCTATTTAATTACATTTCAAGGCAATTGTTTTGAGAGAACTAAACCAATAGCCAAGTTCATTTAAATAAAATGTATTCTTCAGATATTGAGGAAACTGCCCCCAGGAGCTCAGTGGTTTTTACAGCATTTTACAAATATACGAGTAGTACATAATGGCCCTAAAGTATGTAATGACCATGAGGTCAAGATAATGTTTTATCCAAAAGAGAGCTTATTGACTTAAAATTTTAAAAAGCTTGCTACAATGCAAATTGATCACACATTAACTTTGTGATATGTGGCCTTCTATAGTAAAGAAAAGAAACTGTAACATTACGTCATATTCTGTAGCATGGGACCAATTACATTTAAGACCCAAAAATAATTTTTTGCAACCTTCTACCTCAGAAGATCAAGATACAAAATGTCACTTTATCTAATTATTTCACTGTCATTATCAATTATCTTACAAACCTTTCCTGTAAGTTTCCTCTTCAACTCATGTCCTCTGTGCATTACCCTATGGTCATAAATTTCACAACTTTATTCCTTGAAATTAGTTCCAGCATTTGTTTGTCATACCTCCCCAGCTAATCTCTAAACCTAGATGAATTCACAGATACGCTGTCTCTGGTCCTATATGTGATCTTAAATGCAGACCTTCGAAATCTCTGGCCTGAGAATTGAAATTGCCTTCAAAGCAATTAATATTTTCTGTCCAGTCTCAGTCCTGGAGCAAAGGCAGCATTCCTAAATGCTACACTAATCTCCCAATATGCCCTTTAAAAATCAACAATTCTTTATTGTTTTTTTTTTTTAAATAACTCCAAACTTTCAATCAAAGTATACAAAAATCCCTTCACAATTTGTCCCCAGGCAACTTATCCAGAATTATCCTCCCCTTCTTTCACCTCCTTACACTCAATCCTCACAAGCAGCTAATTGGTGTTCATCAAAAGCCTTTCTACTTTTGCCCTTCCCTGCTCTACAGAAAACGCTGGTATTAAACAAGATCTTCAAACTTTCTCAGGATGCTTCTCCACCCCAGCCTCCCCCAGCCTCCCCACATCCTTCCTTCCTCTGTTCTATTGCATCCTCAGTAAGTCTCTGCCTAAACAGGGCTATTCTTATTGTGATTTGCTCACATTAGACTTTATTCATTCAACCAATGCCACCCTGTCCCAAAGAAAAAGGTAACAAAAAAGATACAGAAATAAATATTTCACCCTAACAGTGAAATACACAGAGGTTTATAAAAGCATGACAGACATCAAAAAACATTTCCTCCAGATGACATGAGCTGAAATTTAGTCATTCCCTCTTTATCACCAAGGACAAGGTCTCAATTAATATTGAATTTTTTAAAATCTGAAGTGAATAAGCTAAGCTCATAGAAAATGTTACCTTTAAACAGAATGTCTCTGAAAAGAAACATTATTTTATTAACTGTGCTATGTCTGAATGGTGGCTATGTCCTGGCAGGGCTTGGACCCATATTCTTTAAAAAAGAAAAAAAAAAAAAAAGTTACTCTCAGCAATGGCTGTTTTTCAGTTTTGAGTTACTTTAATCTGTTACAACTTTAGGCATTTATTTTTGTCAATAGATGCTTCATTTTAACACTGTTAGCCTTCTAACACTTCATAAAATGCAAAAAGAAAAATTATTTATTTTTCTAGTACTGATTTTAGATTGTGTCCATATTGATTTTTCCCTTACTTGATTTTTTAAGAGAACAAGTTATTCCACGCACTCTCCCCCAATTCCTCAGTTCTTCACAAGAGAGCCATCCATCAGGACTACAAAGCCACTAATTACTATTTCTACAACATACATTGATGAGTCACCACGACTTCCCCGAGAGCATGGGAAGTCTCAGGATCTCCACTGTTGTTAGTCATAAGAATACTGGCATGATGAGGACATTTGATTGGGTAGTTCTTTCCCAATTTCAGTTTCTGGTAAAATGCCAAACTTAAAAAAACAAACAAACAAACAAACAAAAAACATTTAGTTGCAATCATAAATACAAGAACTATATTCAAAGTTTTTATGCTATCAGATTTGCTTCTAACATTCAGCTGGTAAATTCAGCAGCTCATGACAAATGATTACAAGACTTATTTGTTTGTCAAATAATACATCAACTTCCTCCTGGGGCAGGAGGCTCACTGTACTTCCTAGTAAACCAAACTTACATTCTAGTCTATTATACTCATGAACATTAGAAAGGAGATAAGGAGAAGCAGATGCGTCAGTGGAGAATCAAATAGCAAACAGTCACTAAATTTACTTCTGACCAGAAGACAAGTGAAAAGAGAAATTTGTCACAGTGGTGGTATAACTGCTACGTTTTCAAAGAAAAAGGTATTTATCTAGAAAGTTTCACAAATGTACTGCGGCTTCCACTGAATAGTTTGTTGTGGTTGTTTCACTACCTACTCAGCATGTAATTTTGCAGGACTCTGTTGGGTACTTGGTGATAATGACACTTTGAAGTGAAGGAGTAAACTTCTTTTCACCCTCAACAGTATTTAGACAGGAGCTGCCTCTTAGTCTCCTGAGGAGGGAGTCCCATTTAAAGCTATGACCCTTGGGAGAGAGTAGGTATGCTACATTATGAAACTGCATTGGCCAAGCCCTAGGGAAGTAACTTTTGTTTCTTCAAGTTTTTTTTTTTTTTAAGTAAAAAACTGAGGGGCATCTGGGTGGCTCGGTCATTAAGTGTCTGCCTTCGGCTAAGGTCATGATTCCAGGGTCCTGGGATGGAGCCCCACATCTGGGCTCCCTGCAGCAGGAAGCCTGCTTCTCCCTCTCACACTCCCCTTGCTTGTGTTCCCTCTCTTGCTGTCTCTCTCTGTCAAATAAATAAATAAAATCTTAAAAAAAAAATAAAAAAGTAACAAACTGATAGAACAATGAAAAATTACCCCCATGTTCGTAAGTACCATATTATACACAATGCATACTGTTAAATTTAAAAGCCTAAGCAAAATCCAAGATTGAAGCTAGGATAGAAACCAGAATAGAGTCAGAAATAAACAATGAAAGGATGGCTGGGCTACGATGGACTTAGCACAGTAAACTGATCATTTGGGGCATGTTTTATTGAAGCAATAACAGGGGCCGTTACCTCCAGGTCTCTTAATACAGTAACTTTATAGATTCTAAAGGAATGTGAGGGCCAGTAGAGGCTAGATCTGTGTTGTTCATCTGTGCTTCTGTCCTGCTCAGCAGAGTGTCTGGCACATCAAAGAATAAGCTATTAAAAATATTTTTAGAATTGTCTTCTATAATAAAATATGAAAAAAATTCTTCACATCGATAATATGTGAAATTGTGTCTTTTATCGATCTGTCTTGTGGTTTTTCTTAAAAGAGATTACAGAGGATATATAGCACTTGGTTTTTTCTTAAATGTCCTAGGCTAGTACTTCATATGAAAGATTTAAATGCTTTAGCTCAATAATTCTTTTTAATAATTTCAAAGAATTTGAAATTATGACAGTGTGGTGAAATGTGTTAATTATCAGTTCTAAAAATCAGGTTTATGTGTTGACTTTATGACAAACCAGTTGTACGGCAATTATAGCTACTCTTGAGAACAGATGTGCATGAATATTTTATTATTGTCTTATTTAATGCAATTACGTAAATGTGGCAACCCACTGTACTCTTGGATTTTTTCTGATTATGCAATATTTCAGATGCTTGAGCCTTTCATTCTACACATCGCCGGGATGATTTCTTACAGTGATTTGATATGGTCTTATTTATACTCAACTAACCTGTCTTTTAAGACTATTTCATTTTTGCTCTGATTAATCTTTTTTAGTGATATTTATAAACTTAGGAATGAAAATGGAAAGGAAGTATGCCTTTGAAAATGTATTGTAAAAGAATCTGGTAGGTTAGTTTTTGTCTCATATATGTCCCATATCTTGTAAAAATCTGTTGGAAGTACATAACGGCAACTAAATGTCTAATGTAGGTGAGCTTCAAAGAAGTATTGTACTTTATTCTTTAAGAATCTGAAATGTTTAACAATGCTATTAATATTTCACAAGAAATGGATGACAAAATGTAAGACTAACTTTTCTCCAGTAAATTAATAATTTGTAGATAGAAGTAGCTGTTCACAAATGTCCATGTCTCCCCTTTATTCCCTACCATTTAATGGTTGTTACTCTATTTTCTGTATTAACTCTCACTTTTTAAATATCTTTATATATTAGAAAAGCAATACATATACAAACATATACAAAAAAGAAAAGAACTTATTACCAGCTTCATTATGAGTCACACATAAAGCTTATACTTGTATATTTCTACTTGTTATGTATAAGTTTGGAAATATCTTTTGTAATATGCAGAATAGATCTTATATTTTATGTATATTTTCAAAGCAGGAAATGCACAATCAAAAACTGCTGAGTGATTATTTTGGCCTATATGTGATTAAATTGGTCTTAATTTAGATAGCAAACTCATTAAATTGTGTAACATATTAATAAATGGGAACACTTCTGATTAGAGACTTTGTAGCATATTTATAATACCCAATAATGACACATTTTAGCAGCTTCCAATAAAGCAATCCAATTAAATTTGGCTTCTAGGAACTTAAAGACTTAATTCATTTTTCTGACTTCCAGGGAAGATGGTGGAATAGAAGAACCCTAAACTCAGCTCTCCCACAGATACAACTAGATAATACCCACATCAGTATAAATAACCACAAACAATCTGTAGACTGGCAGAACGGGCTCTCCACAGCTAAACTAGAGAACAGTAGGGAGAACGGAGACACAGTTGGAAAGTAAGCTGACCTGTGAGACTGTCCATGGGAGGAAGAGTGACCCAGGCATAGAGAAGGGAGAGGGGCAGACTCTCCAGTGGGCACCTCAGGCACAAGGGACCCACACTGGAAAGATGAACCCCCATAACATTTGGCTTTGAATACCAGAGGGGCTTATATTCTAGTTCTTACAATCAGTGGGGCTTAACACCTGTAACTTCGATAATGATAATCGGTGGCTACTGTTCTGGGAGCAGGGGGGGATAGGAGACTCAGTACCTGCCCTTAAAGAGACAGCACAACAAACAGCCCCTCTGAGATAAAGCATAGAAACAGCAGTTTGAAAAATGCCTGCGGGTATATGGAAAGGAGATTTGTTTACTAATCTCAAAGTTTGTGGTGGTGTGGCAAGGGTATCTGAAAGAATCCTCCAAGAACAAAGGAGCTGGCGGGTGCCATTTCCCTGCCCCGCTCCCCAGTCTAGATCTGCTGACACCTGTGGGAACCAGCACAGAGTGGCCACTCTTCACCCAGCTTTCTAGCAGTGCACCCCACCCTCCTGCTCTTTTTTGGACTAGCCCCCTTCGACTCGACCTCAGGGGCTCTCCAAATCAGTGCCAGGTATCCTCCCATGGCAGACCTGCACAAACCTTGCTAACACTGCGTGCCACGCCCCTGTGCTCTTCTATGGACTTAGCAGGAATACATCCAAAGCAGCTATGGGCCCCCTCCCATGGCACACCAGTGAAAATCTTGCTAACCCCACCCCTGTGTTCTCCTATGGACCTGACCCCTCCCAGTCTGCCCTCGGCAAGAGTCCATCCAAAGCGAGACCACAAGTGTGGCGTTGTGCAAGCAACGCCAAGAGGGCCCAGCACACTCTAAAGTGACTCTGGCCACAGGGAGAGGGGAAGATAACCACACACGCCAGTTTAACTGCAGCCCCAGCAGTGGGCCAAGGGAAGACATCTGGTCTTACTGCAGACTCCACACACCAGTGAAACCTTTTCAGGGGACAACACAGGGAGAGTGCCCTGCAGCTTCTGTACCATAGCCCTGGCAAACATCTGGTCTGACTCAGTTTAAGCCCAATGCAACCGAAGACTGTCCCTTAACAACACAGGCATCCAAGCCTGCCTGCAATAGGCAAAGAGAACCACTGCAGATAACTGGACTGAAGGCAAACATGACTCAGGTACAACAGTAGGGTACACACAACACACACAGGAGACACCACTGAAGTGCCAGGTTCTAGTGAACCAGGGACATTGCATTACAGGACCTCTTCTTCATGAGGCCACTACTTTCAAGAAACAGACACAGAGTCAGACAAATAAGGAGACATGGGACTATGCCTCAGATGAAAGAACAGGACAAAATCACAGCAAGAGAGCTAAACGAAACAGAGATGATATGTCTGATATACAATACAAAATAATGGTCATAAAGATACCCACTGGACTTGAGAAAAGAGTGGAAGACTTCAGTGAGACCCTCAAAAAGAGAGAGCATAAAAAAGAACAGAGATGAACTCAATAAGTGAAATTAAAAACACACTAGAGAGAACCAATAGTAGACTAAAGCAAGCAGAAATGGATGAGCAACCTGGAGGACAGAGTAATGGAAAGCAACCTGAACAGAAAGAAAAAAGGTTAATAAAAAAAGAATATATTAAAGAAACTCAGTGACACCATTAAGTGGAATAATATTTGCATTATGCTAATTCCCAGGAGAGAGAAAAGAGATCAAAAAATTTATTTGAAGCTATAATAGCTGTAATCTTCCCTAATCTGGGGAAGGAAACAGAAATCCGGATTCACAATGCATAGAGAGCCCCCAACAAAATCAACCCAAGGAGGTCCACATCAAGACACAGTAATTAAAATGGCAAAAAGTAATGATAAAGCAAGAATTTTTAAAGCAGCAAGAGAAAAGAAAACAGTTACACACAAGGGAAACCTCATAAGGCAAACAGCTGATTGCTCAGCAGATACTTTGCAGGCCACAAGAAAATGTCATGATACAGTCCTAGTGCTGAAAGAAAAAGAGAAAAAAACAACAAAACAAAAAAACCCTGCAGCTAGGAATATTCTACCCAGCAAGGCTCTCATTCAGAATAGAAGGAGAGATAAAGAGTTTCCCAAACAAAAGTTAAAGAAATTCATGACCACTAAACCAGTCCTATAAGAAAGGATAAAGGTGACTATTTGAGTAGAAAGGAGGACCATAAACAGGGGTATGGAAAGTAGGAAGCACAAAGCAGTAAAATTAAGTATATCCACAAAAATCAGTTAAGAGATTCACACACATAAAATACATAAAATACATAAATTAAAATTTTTAAATTTTTAAAAAGGATATATAGTATGACACCATATACCTAAAACATGGGTAGGTGAGGGGGAAGAATAAAAATTTAATGCTTTTAGAATGGGTTCAAACTTTTTCTTTCTTTTTTTTTTTTTTTTAAGACTTATTTATTAGAGAGAGAGAGCACACGAGAGTGGGGTGGATGCGCAGAGAGAGAGGGAGAGAAAGTCTTAAGCAAACTCCATGCTGAGCATGGAGCCCAATCAGGGCTCGATTTCACGACCCTGAGATCACAACCTGAGCCAAAACCAAGAGTTGGGCACTCAGCTGACTGTGCCATCCAGGCTCCCCAGAATAGGTTCAAACTTAAGTAACCATCAACTTAATATAGATTGCTATATGCATAAGATATTACACAGAAACCTAATGGTAACCACAAATCAAAAACTGGTCATAGATATGCAAGAAAAATCATAAGAGAAATGAATCCAAGTATATCACTAAAGCAAGCCAGAAAACAGAGAGAGAGCAAGAGAAAAAAAGGAACAGAGAAGAATTACAAAACAACCATAAAACGAGTGACAAAATGGCAATAAGTACATACCTATCAATAATCACTTTGAATATAAATGGACTAAATGCTCCAATCAAAAAACAGAGGGTAACAGATTGGATGAGAAAAGCAAGACCCATCTATATGCTGCCTACAAGTGACTCATTTCAGTGGGCAGTGTGGTGGGGGGGGCGGCGGGCGGAGAACAGAGGGACAAGCAAACTCCCTGCTGAGCAGGGAGCCCAATGCAGGGCTCTATCCCAGGACCATAAGATCATGACCTGAGCCAAAGGCAGACTCTTGACTGAGTCACCCAGATGCTAGAATCACATAACTATTGTAACACTAATCTTGTAGAATTACACTTTATTTATTCTCTGAAATTAAATTTTCAGAGTATATTTTCTTCAACGTCGTCTTATGAAGAATCCACCTATATTTAACAGAGACGATAACAAGAAGTAATTGAGTAAATTGTATCAAGTTTATTAATAGCCACTAATGGTGTTTGAATTTAAAATGATCAAAATATCGTCAGTCTCAATTGTTGCCAGACAAAGCATGAACCCTACTGAAAACTTAAAGTTTCATTCCATTTCAATTATCTTTATTAATACATACTTTTAAATCCCTTTCTGTTTTTACTGGTGATGCATTACAAAAGTTGATGCGTGTTCTAATCATCTATTCACCCCTGAAGAAAGGATCCCTCACCCTAAATAATAGGAGATAACCAAACACAAGTCACCCACTAACATGTAACTTTTAAATCCATTTAAATATATTTTGATAATGATTTGGATAAAAAATACAATTACCTAATTCTTATCATCAGTTGAATAACTAATCCTTACAACATAATAGCACATTCATTACTTTAAGATGTTTTATTGATTCAGTTATATTTATCACTCTGTGTGTTTGAGGATAATCCCCTTATTTTGATTATCCTATATTTGCAATATATTAGTTGCTTTTATATCTTGATTAGTCTATAATGAAAAATGACTGTTTATGTATTTTTAGAAGAATTCAGCATTTTTACAAAATTTCTCAATAATCAAAATTTCATTAAACCTGTTTTCCCAAAAATTAACATCTTAACTATATTCAGTATTCCCACCAAGAAATATGATGCCTTTCTCCATTATTGATGCCTTTCTCCAATATTAATGCCTTTGGGTTTGGGGTTTTTTGTTTTTTTGGGTTTTTTTTTTTTTTAGCAGTTTTTTCATAATAATCCTCAACATGATGGATAAGAAGCTCTATCATCTGACACCCCTCCCCATTTTATGCTTGTTGCTGAATCTCTCTTGACTATAAAACATATCTTAAAACATTTTCATATTAACTCTCTCGGTGGTTATAAAGCTTTCGATCATAGAATTTGACATCATCACGAAGTCTATGGCTCTTCTGCTCTGAAACGTGCTGATGCAGAACACTTGGGTTTTACCGCATCATCTACGCACAGATTATGTCCCATGGCCCTCCAGGTATGCAAATTTATTCTTATCGATTTTTTTCTTATGTATGAATGTGCTTAGGTTTATTTTATTCCAAACTGAATATTTTAATTAATTCTAATAAAACTTTTGGATTCGAGTACAAGTTTGATAATTTTATCTCCTGCTTTCTCATAATTACTCCTCATGTA
The DNA here is from genome assembly GCF_023065955.2 of Ursus arctos. Classification (NCBI taxonomy): domain Eukaryota; kingdom Metazoa; phylum Chordata; class Mammalia; order Carnivora; family Ursidae; genus Ursus; species Ursus arctos. The sequence continues at coordinate 76,987,654 of NW_026622985.1, forward strand.
GAACACTGGTCACAACTTTCAAAACAATGTTTTATTGCGAAATCTGGAAAACAGAAATGGGTGTGATTTTTTTTTTGTTAGTCCACTCCTTTGATGTGACAAATTGCCTATAAAATGACTAAACAAAACAACTATGTGCTTTAAACTAAGGATGATAGCCACATGCCGAAAACACTCTGAATAATGTATACTCTAGTGCAGGTGAATTTGATTGAGGAAGGGCTGACAAAACACATCACCACCTAAAATCCCAGTTATGATTTACATGGCGAATACAGAAGGGACCTTATCAAAATTTGAATATATCTCTAAACTTTGAAAAATGAAATACTAGTAGGTCTTGGAGGGATGGCGATCTTGACTATATTAACAGTAACCAAGATAATGCAAACTAAGGATTGACGTACATAGGATTATCAAATTATCAAAAATAAAAACATACATCTCAGTGCTGATGAATGCATAGAGAAGTATACAATATTTATTGAAATTAGGAATATAGATTGTTGATATGGATGGATAGCAATTTATGTTCGATTAAGAACATTCTTCTCTTATCCAGGTTCCATCATTTTGGTATCACTCTTGCAAAACACTACATTCTTATCTCACACAACTAGCAGATCCAAAACCTATATGGGCCCCCACACGTCTCAAGACCTGCTCCACAGCCTGCTTGTCTAATAATTTAATACAACAGTCACCCTATTTTCATGGCCAGCAACTTTAGATTATACCATGATAGCCTATTTGTTAAATTTGTCCAGCATTTTACATTGCACAAGCATTCTTGTCCTCAAATTCAACTTTATAATAAAATTTTCTCCGGTCTCATTTTAGTGGTTGATGTCACAAGGAAAAAATGAAATTTCAATATCCGTTTAATATCCACATTACATTTACTCCTGTCTCTTCAGGCTCCTCTTGGTTATGACAGTTTCTCACACTGCTCTTTTTGAGGACCTTGACAGTTTTGAGGAGTACAGGTCAGGTCTACTATAGGATGTCTCTCAGTGGAGATTTGGCTCATGTTTTTTTCTCACAATGAAAGTAGTGTTACGGGTTTGGGGGGACGAAGATTGCAAAGTCAAAATGTCATTTTCATCACATCACATCAAGGATGTCTATCATCAACATGACTTATCGATGTGGACGCTAATTTTGAACCCCAGGCTGATGTAGTGTGTATCAGTTTCTTCACTGTGAAATTACTCTATTTTACTCCCATTCCATGCTATACTCCTTGGAGGAAAGTCACTATGCACAGCCCACTCTTAATAAGTGCAAATTATTCTCATCAATTGCTTTCCCTAATACCAACCAGATCATTAAAGTCAGTTTGAACATATTTAAGTCTCCCCCAATCGGATATTGTGTGTTTATATGTATACATACATACAAACAGCACATGCTGAAATCTCCCTCAGCCATTTCTCTCCCTCTCCTCTTCCAGACATCTTGAAAGGTTTACCAAGCCTCCTTCCTTTGTTAATTTTTTTTTTTAATTTTAATTTGAGGGAGAGAGAGAGAACATGAATAGTGGGGAGAGGAAGAGAGAGGGAGAATGAGAGGGGCAAGGAGGAAAGCAGACTCCCCTCTGAGCAGGAAGGCCCAATGCAGGGCTGGATCCCAGGACCCCAAGATCATGACCTGAGTCGAAGGCAGATGTTCAACTGACTGAGCCACCCAGGCGCCCTGAGGCTTTCTTTGAACATGCTCAGAAGCAGCCATCCTCAATGAAAGGAAGAGTGAAACAAACCTTTAAATATTCCCATTAGCTATAATAAACCAAACCCCAGCCATCCTCAATGAAAGGAAGAGTGAAACAAACCTTTAAATATTCCCATTAGCTATAATAAACCAAACCCCAAGTAGAAAATTTTTAAAGATGCTGGTCATCTCTCAGCAGCAAACTGACATAATCACAAAAAAAATACTGACCACAAGTAATTTCTCCAATGCCAAAGCAGCTTCTGTCAATAAATGATCAGCCTGCAATATATGGTATAGACAATTACATGAGAAATTTCCTGAGAGAATGTCCGCATATACTACTCAGGTATTTCCAGTACTTATGCATGCATTTGAATAATGACAATCCTACACAGACTGGCTAATTGCCAAATACATTACAAAACGGGGGCACCACTAATTGTGCAAGAGGAGGAGAGAATTCGTACAACAGAGTGGAGGTGAATGGACGTGAAGAAAGCTATCAAGTCAGTCATTCTTATAATCTCATTTGCTTTGAAAATACTGTCCTGCGTTTCTCATTTTCCTTCTGGGATTACAACAATGTACGACGGTAGCGCCTTTTTACTTCAGTTCTTTTAGTTTTCTTCCTATGTGCATGGCTCAGGGGTCAGCCAGTTCAATTAAGGACACTTTGTTACTTTTGTTTACCAAGAGGTTAAATTTAGAAATTTAGATTTCTTTTCCTCCTCCCCTCCACCTCTTTTTCTTGCTTTTCTCTTCCTTTTCCTCTTTTATTCTCCTTTTGCTCTTCATTCTTTGCTTTACAAAATATTGTCCATGATTTAAATTTACAGGTAATTTTTTTTCCATTTATTTAGGATGTACATGTATTTGTAGCAGGATACCCTGCTTAATATGTAATCTGCTAGGGGCACCTGGGTGGCTCAGTCGTTGAGCGTCTGCCTTTGGCTCGGGGCGTGATCCCACGGTCCTGGGATCGAGCCCCACATCGGGCTCCTCTGCTGGGGGCCTGCTTCTTCCCCTCCCACTCCCCCTGCTTGTGTTCCCTCTCTCGCTGGCTGTCTGTCAAATAAATGGATAAAATCTTTAAAAAAAAAATATGTAATCTGCTAAAGCACAAAAAGTGAAGTCCTTCTACTTAATAAGAAGAAATAAAACCATAACTTCCGGAAAACATTTATTCTAAAACATGCATTGTAACAAAGTTTCCATCCATGGAAAATATTCAGTAATTAAATCATAATGATTTGTTCCATTCTAGCTCATAGTGATCTTACTCTCCTTAAACTGATTTTTTTTTTTTTTAATCTCTTTACTTTGGAAATTTTCAGCATTTGATCCCACAAGGTTTTTAGTGTTTATTTTCTGTCAATAGCTCACTTGTATTTCTGGTATTTCCCTGATAAAGAGAAAAATCTTTAAATATTTTTTCAATCGCTACATGCGCAACTTTCTTTATACCTAAACTTGATTTGTAATGTTATACATTTGTTGATATCATTTAACATTGTTTCCAAAGTCTTACTTTGTATTTTTTTTGACAATACATTTGGACATTTTCCTTCTTGTAGCTGACCACAATCATTGGAGACCTGACCGCTACAAAATATCATTTTTGATAGTACTAAGATATTATATAGGAAATGTGGGTTAAAGCAATATTTCTGACCGTGAACTGTGATTATCTGTGGATTGTCTGTTTGAGAGCATGAAATAGATTTTCTAAGCTTTTTCTATTACAGTACATAAGACTCTGGCTTTCATCTTAGATAACTGAAGTAAAGAATTGCTACAGATCACATTACTCAAATGAAAAATTTTTTTCCTCATTGGGGTCAAAATATTATTAAAGTCACCTAGACAAGTATCTAGGATTGCTTTCCTGCTTGCTCCCAGGAGACTAAGCAACGTAAATACATGCTTAATTCCAATGTGTTATACCTCTAGATCTCAGGTTTCTCACTTATTTTTGTCTGTAAGATAGGTTCACATCCAATTACACATATGAAGAATGCTTCTGTTAAGGTCACAACGCAAATGTTTTATTGTAAAATAAAAATGTAGCTCTGTAAAAATAAAGTTTTTCTCAGAGATAGCAAAAATAATTGGCAAAATGGCAAATTTTATATTTCTAAAACCACAGCAAATTTGCAGTTTAACATTGAAGAACAAAGGTTTTAATTTGGAAATACAATTTTAAGGATTTAGTGATGCCTTTGCATTTGTCGGATAGCATAAGCAAATGCTTATTGAGAAATGCTATAATCCTCTATAAAACAATATCTTCAATCAAATTATGCTGATCTGAATTTAAATCATGCAGTTTTCCAACACACTTAAAATGTGTGTGCATATATACGCATATATATGGTCATTATATATTACTATGATTATACCTGTATATTAATAATTATGATGCAATTCAACCAAAGCTATTGAAAAAATAGAACATGAAAGTGTCTTTGCTTGTAAATATATATACATGTAAATATATATATATATCTTTAAATTTTAACTTCACTAAATTATTAAAATCTACATTTGTTCGATTTTTTGTTTGTTTGTTTGTTTGAAGATTTACTTGACAAAGAGACAGTGTACAAGCACAGGGAGGGCCAGAGGGAGGGGGAGAAGCAGCCTCCTGCAAAACAGGGTGCCTGATGTGGGGCTCAGTCCCAGGAACCTGGGATCATGACCTGAGCCGAAGGCAGGCACGTAACCAACTAAGCCAACCAGGTACCCCCACATTTGTTCAATTTTAAGTAGGACATCATTTTATATTACCTATATCCCTTTATATATAATCATTCAGCAACATCTGTTATATTTATTGTGTTTATAAAACCTGTCATTATTTCCAGACAAAATAAGTCCTACTCTCAAATTTAGGATCTTTTGAGTGAGACTGAACACACTATTTTTGAAGCTAACACCTACTAGAGAGAGCATATAAATAAGGCATATCATCTTCTCTCAAATTAAATACCATAATGGTGAGTGAATTCCATGATAATGAGCTTCCTCATTATCAGGGTAAATTTAGTTAATCAAGATAAATTTGGTTTTAAAGTTTATAATTCATAGCTGCTTAGACATTGTTCATTTTGCCCTTAAAACAGACTGTTTTGAAGGGCACGTCTTAGTCACCTATCGTCCCAGTTATCACGCACCAAACCACCCCGGCACTCGGTAACTTAAAACAGCAAATAGATTGCTTCCAACAATGCGTGTGGTCTGAGCGGCTTTGATTGAGGCTGCATTTCATCTTGGATGCGGGCTTCTGGTTCGGGTTCCCATGTTTCCCCAGTCTCCTGGAGCAGTAGCCAATTAAAGCAGGTTTTTCTGTTTGTAGGTCACACTAGTACAAGCAGATAAACAGGGGCATGCGAACACTCTTAATGCCTCGGCGAAATTGACAAAGTGTCACTCTGTCAATATCCCATTGACAAAATGGAGATATGACAAAGTGGAGAAGTGCTGTGTCCGGCCGACTGGGAAGGCAGCTCACACAGATGTAGAACCCCGGCAGTGGTTTTGTTTCGATTAACCATTGTCAGTAAGAAACGGATTATTCAAGTCGCAAGCACAGTGTCTCAGAGAAAACAGTTTCTGGAGTGTTTCACTTTACAAAATCAGACCTTTTGAAGTGCCACCCAGTGGACTTCGTTGTTTACTATTTGTTTGATGTTAACATATATATCCTCTAAAGATCCATAAAAGGATGGAGGAAATGAAAAAAAAAATAGCTAAGTTGTTATATGGGCTCTCCAGGGAACAATCAGAAAATGTTCTGCATGAGATAGCATTTTCCACCGACAGCTGGTTTCGTGCATACTCTTGATCTGGAAGAAGAAATTTCTTTACACTCAGGCAGAATAGTCTGAGGATGCCAAAATCATGGCAACAGAAACTTCAGAAAGATTTAATCTACTTGAAAATATCTGACTGAAATATATAAGACACCCAAAGGTCCAATTAAGCAGCAATTACCCAACATTTGGGATTTGAGAGGTCCTTTCCTCTGGGATGTTGTACAGCCCACAAAATTAGGGTTGTGGCCATCCAGTAGGTCTGCAAAGTTTCCTGTGTGTAGAAAGCTTCCTTAGTGAGTTCACTGACATAGGTACGCGTATCAGTCACCTACGTCAATGCTGTATGGCTGATCTCGATGCAATCTGAGCTATGTCAGGTATAGGGTTCCGATGCTTTCATTTTAAAAGAGAAAGAAGGAGAAGCATTGAGTATACTACCTGGTTTATGGTCAATCACAGGTTTCACATATGTGGAAGTGGTTTTTAAAAAAGTGAAAAACTGCTCTCTTATATCCAATTTTTTTCTTTCTTCTAGGATCATTAGTCAACACACTGCCACAGGTAAATTCTGACATTTGAAAGCCCATTATAAGACCTTCATCTCTGAAAATCACTGTAGTTGCAGATCACGATCAACTCATGCAAGTGAGACTGCACAGAAAGTCATCCACGAGGGTGCAATTTACATGTTGAAAAGAACATGTACTTCAATTGAAGCCATAATTCTGCAGGGTTTCAAAAGCAGAATTAGAAATGGCAGCCTAAGTGACAGATGTGTCATTTTGACCACTGGCTGGTAATGTCAAATTTTCTCATGAAAGGGGAAAAGTCATTCTTCCATAAAATTAAAAAATAAATGTGCTAAAGATGAATGAGCCATGGAAGATTAGAACACAGGTATAATAATTTGAACTAATTCATTCAATCCTATGTTTAATGTCTACTGCATGCCTTACACTTTGTTCAGCACAAAAGACTTAGAGCATAATCCATAATAACATGTGCATAAGTATAAAGAATATAAATTTAATTTGAAATTGAATTCTTAGTGAATTTGAGGTTGTTTCTAGCATCTGGCTCTCCTGCCTCAAAAGATGATTTCATTAATTAATGGCACTTAGGAAATTCTATATTGCACTCATTGTCTCTTTAGGCTGCTTACTTCTTATAAACCACTAGCTCAGTTTTTAAAGCTCTCTTTAAAGCATTTTACTTTACCAGTTAACGAGTATAGCCTAGGAGTAAAGTAATACTAGCTATGCACATTTAAAAAATGGTTTGGAGGAAAGGAGAAAAATATTTGATGAAAACAACATGGGGAATTGTTTTTTATAGATTTTATTTTGAGAGTATGAGAGAACATGAGTGGGGAGTGAGGGCAGTGGGGAAAGAGTAGCAGAGGGAGAAGGAGAAATAGGCTCCCTGCGGAGCAGGGAGCCCCATGTGGGGCTCAATCTCAGGACCCCAGGATCATGACCTAAGCCTAAGGCAGATGCTTAACCTACTGAGCCACCCAGGTACCACAACATGGGGAATTTTTATTAGGAAAATCTCATCAAGCCATTTTTTTTTTAATTTAAATTCAATTATTAACATAGTATATTATTAGTTTCAGAGGTAGAGTTCAGTGATTCATCAGTCTTATATAACACCCAGTGCTCATTAAATCACATGCCCTCCTTAATGTCCATCACCCAGTTACCCATCCTTCATCCCCCTCCCCTCCAGCAACCCTCAGTTTGTTTCCTATGATTAAGAGTTTCTTATGGTTTGTCTCCTCTGGTTTTATCTTGTTTTATTTTTTCCTCTCTTCCCCCAAGATCCTGTTTTGTTTCTTAAATTCCACATGAGTGAGATCATATGGTCATTATCTTTCTCTGACCTATTTCACTTAGCATAATACCCTCTAGTTCCATCCACATCATTGCAAATGGCAAGATTTCTTTTTTTTTTTTTTTTGATGGCTGAGTAGTATCATCAAGCCAATTTTCGGATTATTTTAACTGTCTGATGTTAAAAAGAAAATTCCCAATATTGAAATACTAGATTTTTATTAACTTATACATAGCACATTTTCTGATGCTTCGTAGTAATTGACCTGTGCCATATTTTGAAATACGCTGTCATGGTATGAAAGTGTACCACCTTGATAACTAAATAAAAAAGAGAAAAATAGCTTTCCTCAGCCCTCAAAGAATATTTCCCTTTTTATAATGCCAAACAAGGATTTCACAAACCTGGCCATATTGACATTTGGGTTTGGATAATTGTTTGTTCTGGGGATTGTCCTATATATTATAGCGTGTTTAATAACTTGCCTGGCTTTCTTTCATTGCTAGATGCCAGTAGCAGCCACACAAACATGATAATCAAAACTGTCTCCAGACAAAACCAAATACTACATGAGGAGACACAATTGTCCCAAGTTGAGACTTACCTTTGCTAAGTGATAACATTTAAGAGGCATTCAATATTAGTGAGAATTTTCCTAAATAAATTAAACTGAACGTTAAGTGGCTATTTAAATAGAGTTTATATTTATTTACTAAGAAACATTTCTTAAATTTGCACATAGAATATTTGTACCCTATATGGGACCTACTAACTCTGAGAAAAGTATCCAGACATCAGAATTAGCTTAATATTAACTGCTAGGTATTTTTAAAGAGTTAAATGGCATGTTTGTGGGCAGGTCAATATTTTAGGTCTGTGTTATATAGATTTGGCAAACTTTATATTTTAGTACTATTTTTTCAGGACACGAATTAGTATCCTCATATTTGAAAAATATGAACAATTATATGCAATTTACAAATATGAATGACAATATCTTCTATTAAAGTTTAAGCATAAGTCATTTGCAGATAAAGTAATTTCAAATGCATTTACCATATAGTGATGAGAACTAATTAACATATAAATGCCTAATGTTTATACATTTCAAAATAAAAACAGAAACTGGGACACCTGGGTGGCTCAGTCATTAAGTATCTGCCTTCAGCGCAGCTCATGATCCCAGGGTCCTGGGATGGAGCCCCTCATCAGTCTCCATGCTCATTAGGGAGCCTGCTTCTCTGTCTGCCTCTGTCACTACCCCTCCTCGTTCTCTCGCTCATTCTCTCACTCGAGTAAATAAAATCTTTAAAAATAAACAATAAATGGAGAAACTTTTGTTTTATATCCTTTATCTAAGCCCTACCTGCGAGGTAACTTGGATGGCCAATATTTGGTGAATGATGAACATCTGTTTATTTAATCAACAGATAGCTTTAAATTGACCTCATAGTGCCCATCACCAATCCTACAATACCCAGTCATCTGCTGAGTAAACTTTTGGCAAAGTCTTCTTCAAAGATGAAGGTGTGCAAAGTTTGAATACCAAAACATAAGACAAAGTCACTAAACGGTATAACACAAACTACACGTCTTTGAGTTCAACATGATGATTGGAGGAAAGTAAAATAAAGAGGAGGCTTGTGAGAGCAGAATCACTATCTTTCCTGCTGTCCATATAGTCTTCTGAATTTTACCATATTTCCATTATCATATTTAAATTACCCTGCGATTAATAAGTATTGGAAAAGGGATTCCTGGTAGTCATTACTTTCCTCCAGGAAAGGAATATTATGTCATCGTGGGGAGAGAACTTCAAAATTTACATATACATGTGTGTACATGTATATATGAATTATTTTTAGAAATAGGGAGCTTATTCCTAAGCAAAACAAACATAATACATACGAGAAACTAGCTCTGTATGTAGCATCTAGCTATAATTAAAAAGTAAAATATAGGTAATTATATGATAATTAAACTTCCTTCCCTATTACTTATGAAAAATATAAGTTACCTTGTTGATTTTCCACTTCTGGTTCTAAGATGATTAAGTAGTCACTTCACTTTCACTAAATACAATAGATCAAAATTATTTAGCCGAGAGTTATTAAAAATCATCCAGTTTGACCCCTCACTTTATAGTGGGGGAAACCCTTCTCCAGGGAACTTACTTGACTTAAAAGCTATGGTCAGCTAATGTCTGGGATAGAAATCTAGTGTCTTAACTATAGGCTCATTGTTCTCTATAATAGCACACTTTAGGAATCTAAAATAGCAGCCAGACGACAAGACAATGTGTAAAGATAAATTTAATTATCCTCAAATCAGACATTAAGAATAATTTACGTGTATAAGAAATAAAGGCAAGGGAAGGTATTGACCACCAATCCATGATAGTCCCTATAAAAAGCAATAAAAGTGACATAGTCTGTGTGTGGGCAAAGGATATATGGGAAATCTCTTTCCCTTCACTTCAATTTTGCTGTGAACCTAAAACTGCTCTAAAAAACTGTTTTAATTTAAAGGAAAAGTAACAGTCATTTCCCCTAAAATTATATTAAAGTAAAATAAAAGTAACTAGAATCACAGGTAAATATGTGGAAAGTAGTCTTAATAGCCCTAGGAAGTGCAAGCTATACAAGTTCAGAGAAAGAACATGATCACGTTCTACAGAACGGAAAGACACCAATGACCTAGCCTAAAATGTTAGGAGGGATTTGGAAACATGGAAGGGTAGATATGCAAGAGGGGAATTCAGTGCAGGAAAAACTATTGAAATACAGCTCTATTCCTTAATTATTCTGTAGCCATAGGACTTTATTAACTACGTAGAATTATCAGGTAGCATGAACTCTACAGAGAGCTTGGGATAGAACGGAACCTAAACCTCCTATTTTAAAATAACAATAGCTACAATTTTTATGAGACCCTACTGTGGGGCAGACACTGTTCAAAGTTTATTGATATGTAACGAATCACCCACCGACAAAACAATCGACTATTTTCCATGGTTTCTGTGAGTTGGTTGGGTCTAGATGAGTGGTTCTTCTGCTCCACGTGGTGTCAGCTTTGACTACAGTTGTCTGGATGCTTAGTTCAGCTGCAGTTTCCAAGATCACTTTCTCCTACGGTTAACAGTTGGGGTTGGCTGTTGGCTGAAGCTGTTCGACAGAGCACTTTGGTTCCCCGTTCACCAGACTTCTACTTAAGGTTTGAACTTCCAATTGTACCAAGACTATGTACTAAGAAGAAATAACCCAAGCATGGAAAAGTGGAAGATTTTTTAAGAGTTTTTAAGTAATCTCTACACCCAATGTGGGGCTTGAACTCACAACTCTAAGAGTCACATGCTCTACCAACTGAGCCAGACAGGTGCCCCCAAAACAGAAGATCACTTAAAGCGCAAGTTCAAAAGTAACACAGCATCACTTTTGCCACATCCTGTGGATCAAGGCGATTTCAGGACAGTACAGAATCTCAAAGAGAGAAAATAGATTCCACCTTTTAAGGAAAGGAAGATATACAGCCATCTTTAGTCTAATAATCTTATATTAATCCAATCAGCACTCAACTCTTAAATACTCAAGCAACTTGAAGCACAAAGAGGTTAATACATAAATTGTCCGGTTATCATAACAAATATCTGGCAGAACAAAGTATTTAAAGAAAGATGTGCTGGCACAGAGGCTTACAAACGGCATTGATATCATGCGAAACTCAAAGAATACAAATTATTTCCTAATGACAAATCAATTTGGTGTTTTCTGGTATATGTAATTTCTTCCTGTAATTAGGATTCTAGCCAACAGGAGTCCCAACTCAATTTTTTTAAAGGTATTGTGATGTTTACATGTCCCAAAACTTAATATTGCTTTAGTAGTGACTTTTCAATGATCAGTTGGTACTTACAGTTCTTTAAATACTGAAATTCCACTACATGGATAAAACAAAGCATCCATTGCAAAATTCTTAAAAAAAAAAACAAAAAAAAAACACAAAAAAACACATTTTCAGAGTTCTGAAATGTTGTCACTTCTTTTACACAAAACCGAAACATATACAGGATTTGTGAAGAATGCCACAGCTTTCAGAAATTAAATCACGGATTTCAGGATATTGTGAATTCCATCAACATAAAAAATTAATGTAAATACAATACCACCATTTACCATTAAATAAAATGATTTTCATAGCTTTGAAAGTTTATACATTCACTTATCCCACATTCATCTCAACCTATCTAAATCCTACCTTTTCCTCTGGTACTTTGTGTCTCATCTCTGTGGGAAGTGTCATTCAGTGTTCATAATTATGATTCAGAGGCCCATCTCCTATGCTCAGTGGGGGCCTGGGCATAAGCCTATTGGAGCCCGGATGGTCGTTCGTGGTTTATTTGCTAGTTAACACCACTAACACATAGGGTCCATATGGGTAGAAACTGGATCTTCCTTATTGTTTTATCTCCAGAGCAGTTCTCTGTAGCTACAGAGTTAAGTCTTGCTCTCATGTTACATCTTCAGCAGATACATTCATTTCCTGTTTATTCTGCTCTTTTCTCTCAGTACTTATTATCTTTTTTTCTCATAAGATCATCTTTTCTATTTTACTGAATATTCTTACAGGACCTCTCAAGTTATCCTTTATGTTATTGTTTCAATTGTCTGCTTTGTAGATTGTAAACTTGAATCTCCAAGGAATTTTTTTAATCTGCAATGTATACTCTCATTATTTTTCACAAGTTTCCTTTAGAATAAAAATCTCCCATTCTTACTTTCCAATTTTTCACAAAATAAGTCTATTTTCCTTATGTCTGTCTTATCTCATCATGCACTAATTCCATGTGGTTCCATTTGTAAAATTTACTTAGTGCAAAATAGCATCTTCCTAAAAATTTGATTACTTATATAACTAAAATTATCAAACTGCCCTTTTTTGTACTGGAGATGTATTTGTGAGGCCTGTATTTCCTTGTGTTTTATCCCCAAAATGAGATGAGGTTCATATAGATTATTTTTTTATAATAAATGGAAAGAGGTTATTTTTCTTGTCTTTCGTATATTCCAAATGATTTTCTTGTGACTCTTTCTTTATTCTACTGTCACGTGCCTTCATTTTAAGGAAAGAGAGGTAAGAACACTTTTGAGTTCTTTTTAGAAATAGTCTATTCATTTCAATTAATATTTACATGTATCTAGATTCAGAATATTTAAAAAGAAGTAAACACACTCTTAAGTGAGCATGTGTACTCTGGTTTTCTGTCTCTTCCTTCCTTCTCTCCCTCCTTACCATTTCTCGCTTCTCTTCCTATCCTCTTTTCTCCTTCAAAATAACACAACTACAAATGCCGAGCTTCAAGATCAAAGTGGCACATAAGTTTATTGTGAGCACTCAGTATAGCCTGTATTCATAAAGTATTAGGAATATTCGACATCTTTGACTGACATCAAGTTACTGTAAACAAAGCAGGTATTTGAGTGAGAAAATTGCTTAAAAAAAGTACAAAAGGTATAGTTCATATGTTATTACCCATAGTCTAAATATTCATGCTCAAATACACATACAAAAAAATTCTCTAGGATCCAAAATAACTTCATATTAACTGAATTTATATTTCTTTTTCACAACTTGTTCCCAGAAGCTATATATGTAATGGCTTATGATCATCTCCAAAATGAGAAGAACCTTTAACATGGGTTTCATGCCATTGGATAATCAAAAATTTATTGTTTGATTGCCTAGCTACACCATCTACCTCAATCATTTCCCTCTGATTTGGGCAAAATGCTTACGATCCACATTCTTCAGTTTTCCTGATACATAAAATAAGTTAAAAGTAACTACCTCAGGGTTTTGGTGAGGAGTCAACAGGATAGTTCATGTATGTGAATTGTGTCTGTCACATCTGTACTTGTTGGACAAGTAAATGATGAGGATGATTATTAGCTGGGCTTATATTCCATGCAGTTCAACTTCTGGTTCCTCATTAGTGCACACTATTTGTTCTTATTCATATTAATAATCTAGTATATTTACTGGAGTTTTCTATTCATTTTCTGGGGCTGATATAACAAAGCACCATAGACTGAATGGCTTCAGTAACTACTTTCTCCCATTTCTGGAGGCCGGAACTCTGAGCTCAAGGTGTCAGCAATTTGGTTTCTTATGAGGCCTCTCTCCTCGCCCTGTAGACAGCAGTCTTCTTCCTGTGTCTTCACATATGTTCCCTCCGTGTATATCCACATTCTAATTCCCTCTTATCATAAGGACATCAGTCACAGAAGACCAGGGCCCACCCTAAAGATCTCATTTTCTTTTAATACCTCTTTAAAGACCCTATCTCCAGGGGTGCCTGGGTGGCTCTTGATTTCGACTCAGGTCATGATCTCAGGGTCCTGGGATCCAGCCCTGAGTCATCATCTGGCTCCGCACTCACTGGGGAGTCTGCTTAAGGATTCTCTCCCTCTGCCTCCTCCACCTCTTCCCCATCCCCTCTCACTCTCCTTATCTAAAATAAATAAATGAATAAATCTTTGGGAAGAACAACAACAACAACAACAAAAACCCTATCTCCAAATACAATCACCGTCTGAGGTCCTGGGGGTGTTAGAACTCCAGCATATGAATCTTTTGGGGGAGTAGGTAGACATAATTCATCTAAATTATATGTGAAATCATTTTATATTTTTGAAAAGTACTAAATTGTCAACCTTAAATTATCATGCTTACTGTCCTCTATTTGTTTAGCCTTATTTTTAAGGAATAAGTAAAAATCACAAATTCTATTACTTCCGTAATGAATGTATTTGACTTTACCTCAAATATAACAAAGAAGAGAATCAATATGGATTCAAAACTGACATACATGAAAGAGAAGGCTCAGAGGCATATCTAAGTTTTATATTTCCACCTCCTGCAAAAATATGCCCGCGACTGACTTGGTCACAAACTAATAAAGTGTCTTCTATGTGACTAGTTTCATCCAGCCATTTGCCTAGCTCTCTCAGGTGCTCATTAAGAAATACACAACTTTGTAGTTTAAAAAAAAAAAAGTCTTTGAAAATTCAACGAATTACTAAAAATTGAACCTAGAAGTATTTAATTTTTAATAGTGTTAGTTTTTATTATCCTGTAAATATTAATCATTTCAGGGAAGTTACTGTTCTTTTCTTCTGAAGAAATCACATTATTCTGACAACAAATACCTCCTTAAAATCCTTTTCTACAATGAAGTTAAATTCAATATTGTGTTATGGAGAATGGGCTTCATTTTCAGAATAGTTTAAATTAGACAATAGCCACTTTTCTCTAATATATGAACCTTTAGAACTTCTATTCCTTTCAAGAATCTTACAGAATTTGAAGATAGACAGAAGCAAATATTCTTATCTACACTTTGCAGATAAACCAACTAAACTATTCAGAGGGGCAGAAGTAGCCTAAAGTAGCAGAAGGAATTTTTAAAAATCTTCTATTCCTTTGCAATTGAAACTCCCCCCCCCCCCTCTTTTTTGGCCCCTACTCCTCTCTCATACCAGCAAAACTTTTTCTTTGCCACGTTGCTTCCAGGTGTGCAAAGCTATGGAGCAGCATCAAAGTCGCCCCATGCAGTAGCCCTAGTTTCACAAGGAATTCAGAAATCACTATGGATGGTCTTTGAACACTATCAGCTGAGAGTTTGAGATACGATTTTGCTATCTCTGCACACCCCTCGCCCACTAGAACTTGCTGAATCAACTTCCATTCATAATAAAATACTGTTTTTCAGAGAACTTTGGTGTTTGAATTAGTATCAACAAGTTTCAGTATCAGTGGCATGCAGCCAGTTTAATTTAAAGAGATTAAGAAGGTATCAAATACATGGCTTTATTGAAGTCAACTTTAAATTCCCAAAATGGCTCAAGGTACATGCCTATGCTTGAAAATAAGTTTCAGTGACTCTAGAGCTACGTAGTAAGCAAAATATTTGAGAAAATGATATAGAAGGCCATTTCTTACAAATTCATCCCTCTTGGTATATTTCAGTTTTTATTTAAATTCCAGTTAGTTAACATACAGCGTAAGATTAGTTTCAGGTGTACAACATACAGACTCAGCACTTCCATACAGCACCCAATGTCCACCACCACAAGTGCACTCCTTACCCACCGCCTCCATCACCCATCCCCCCACCCACCTCCCCTCTGCTAACCATCAGTTTGTTCTCCATAGTTAGACTCTGTTTCTTGGTTTGCCTCCCTCTCTCTTTGGTATGAATATTAATGATGCACTAGCTGTCTGTTTCACCACAGTGAGTAATGGTTTTGTGAGGTAACATGATCAAGAAACAATTAAAATAATTGAAGTACTGGGCAATGAAGCAATAGGTGGACATTACTAATTATTAGAGTTGACCCCATATGACCTTTGTGATAGATGTATGCCAAAATGTCTTTGTTAATTTCTTTCAAAATCTTTTATATCCCAGTCAGCAATTAAAATAGCAACCTTCCTAGAGGAATAGGATTACTCCCAATGTCTTTCAGTAATAAGTGCCTAAAGAAGGAATGGGGGCGTATTGCCACAACACAGTAACACATGCTTGTCCCCAGCCCTTTTTGGTTCACATTGTCCTACAAAGTTTACCAATGAATATATCAGTTTTCTTTTTACTTGCAAGGTAGCTATCTATTTATATGCAATCATCCTTTGAGACAGTTTTATCCTTTTGAACTGACCTTTTACTAAATTAAGTCTGGGCAAAAATAGGATCTGTAAAACCAAACTAACAAATACAGTTGGGGGGTAAAACACACACACACACGTGACATATACACTGAAACGGAATGGGAGAAAGGGTCTTTATTTCTAGAAAATAAAGATTAGAAAACTAAAATTTGTTAATCACTAGAATTTAGTCAAGTTTATTTAAACGTTTCTGGTTGTTAAAAAATATTTAAAGTTTTATATATTAACTCTTAGGTTTGAAGGAATCATAAATATCAATTTGATTCCCACTCCCACCCTCTGTCTTGTATTGTTTAGTTAAACCAAATTGTCTCATTTGGTTGTTATGATGACTGATAGGTGTAGATCTACAATAGATCAGCCTCATTAATAAATGCATACGTAAATTCCAAATCATGATTTTTATCTTAATCAAAACTATCTTATAGACTAAGTTTCTGCTTAAGAAACATAACAAGAATGGCACGGACTAACTACAGTGAAGTCAGATAATCTACACGGTAACTTTTCTTGAACACATCTGAGAGCTGGGGTCACACAGAAACTGCTCGCCTGAAATCTAAGGGAAGACGGCACCACCAAGGAGGGACGGGACAAAAGCACGGATTTACCTGGGGCAGAGCACAGCAAAAGACACAGCCAACTTACAAGTGAACTATGTGAAGCCAACTAAAACTGTTAGCAAATTGCTGCAAGTTGAACACAGGTGAACATGAAAAAGTAGAACCGTTGGAACAGAACCCGGGAACAGGAACTGATGTTGCTATTGTCACACCTCTACCAGCAGGAGCAGCTCATAAACCCTAACAAAATTCAGGAGCTTTTTGCTTGGAATCACATGTCTCAATTCTTCTAGCCAAAGAAAAACTGCTGTTTCTTTGATCTCTTATCACCAAAAATAGAAACCCAGAGCCCATTAGACTCTTTGATACTGCCAACAGTGCAGACTCTGTGGCTGGTAGTTGCCAGTTAGAGACTCCAGTGGAACACGGCCTCCACTTGGAGGCGCCCTTTGGAAATCAGGGCTTGTGGCTTCCCTGGCATAACTACCAATTACCCTCATTTTGAAAAGCAGCTATTAGTTTAATACTGAACACACTTACCAAAAACTGAACACTTGACCCATGGAGGACTTGGAAAACTCCTGCCTCATACTCCCATTTTTGGGGGACGAATTCAAATTCAATGACTAACAAACAGGGACCGGCCTCCAAAATCTTCTGTTCTCACAGAGAGATGGTATACTCAAGAATGAAGCCACCCCGCTCTCAGAGAAAACTATCTTCTGCTCTGCCACCTAAGGCCAAGCTACTGGCTCAATGGGGCCCTCAATTCACCAAAGGTCCACTCAAACAGGTTCTGCAAAGGCCAGAGAGTAAAGATTTCAGGTGTACAGGCCGTGTGGTCTCTGAAGCAACTACTCAAGTCTGATGTTGCGAGCAACACAGATAATACACACATGAATGAGTGGCTCTGTGTTCAATAAAACTTTGTTTACAAAAACAGCTAGACAGCCCATGATCCATAGTTCATCTCCTGTACTAAACACCTGGTCCTGGTTCACTGCCGTTTCAGCAAAGCAAAAACAACTATCTAGAGCCAAAAGCAGACATGGGTAGAACTCTTATTCTGAGGCTGTTGACAATGGTTTAGCTTGGTATACAAATTGGAAAACCACAAGATGGAAAATTATGAAATTATTTGGCAGTAATTTAGATAGCAGAGAGGATTAGTAAGCTGAACAATAAGTCAACAGAATATTTTTATTAGTGCAAGGAGAAGAGAAAGATAGAACTGCTTAAGAGACACAGGAGGCTTGCTGAAAATGTCTCATACATGCAACTGGAATCCCAAAGTATAGGAAAGAGAATTGGTGTAATTAATATTTGGAAAAATATTGGCTGAGAATTTACAAAATGTGATAAAACATATGGAGCCCTTTAAGAAACTCTATGGATTCCAAACAGGATAATTAAAAAATAATCCCCAACTAGTCACATCATGAAAAATCTGCTAGAAACTAAAGACTAAGATAAAACTATTAAAAGAAACTTTGGGGGGGGGGAATCACATTATGTACAAAGTAAAAAAACATAGAAGCTTTTTCATAGAAACAATAAAAGACAATTGAATGTCCTCTTTAAAGTACTCTATAATCCACTGTTTTCTATGTTTCTCGACTCTTCCTTATGGAAGATTATTCTTTTCTATGGTCCCCTTGGCCCCTCTCTATGAAGAGAGGCATGGGAAACATTCTTTTATGGGAGGTTAACAGCAGGATTCTCAGTGAAATTCTTGCTTCACCCAACAGGAGTCTTAAAGCCCTTGGTATCCAAGATCTATAAAGAACTTCTCAAACTCAATACACAAGAAATAAATAATCAAATAAAAAAATGGGCAGAAGATACAAACAGACACTTTTCCAATGAAGACATACAAATGGCTAACAGACACATGTTCAAAATCATTAGCCATCAGGGAAATTCAAATCAAAACCACATTGAGATACCACCTTATGCCAGTTAGAACGACAAAAATGGACAAGACAAACAACGAATGTTGGAGAGAATGTAGAGAAAGGGGAATCCTCTTAGACTGTTGGTGGGAATGCAAGTTGGTACAGCCACTTTGGAAAACAGTGTGGAGGTCCCTCAAAAAGTTAAAAATAGAGCTACCCAATGATCCAGCAATTGCACTACTGGGTATTTACCCCAAAGATCAGACGTAGTGAAGAGAAGGGCCATATGCACCCAATGTTCATAGCAGAATTGTCCACAATAGCTAAACTCTGGAAGGAGCCGAGATGCCCTTCAACAGAAGAATGAATAAAGATGTGGTCCATATATATATAATGGAATATTACTCAGCCGTCAGAAAGAATGATTACCCAACATTTGCAGAAACATGGATGGGACTAGAGGAGATTATGCTAAATGAAATAAGTCAAGCAGAGAAAGACAATTATCATATGGTTTCACTCATTCGTGGAAGATAAGGAATAGCAGGGAGATCGGTAGGAGAAGGAAGGGAAGAATGAAGGGGGGGTAAACAGAAGGGGGAATGAACCACGAGAGACTATGGACTCTGGGAAACAAACTGAGGGTTTCAGAGGAGAGGGGAGTAGGGGATTGGGATAGGCCAGTGATGGGTATTAAGGAGGGCATGTATCGCATGGAGCACTGGGTGTTATACGCAAACAATGAATCATGGAACATTACATCAAAAATTAATGATGTACTGTATGGTGACTAACATAATAAAAAAAATTAAGAAAAAAAACAACCCACAATCAGCTATCACCTCAGAACTGTTGGAACAGCAATCATCCCAGAGACAGACACCAGGTGTGGTCAATGGTGTGCAGATGAGGGAACCCTGTGCACTGTTGGTGGGAATGGAAATTGGTGCAGCCACTGGGACAAACAGTATGGACGTTCCTGAAAAAATTAGCACAGCTACCACATGACCCAAAAAGAAAAAAGAAAAAAAAAAAAAGCCTCATCAGTCAGTGCAACATAGAGGAGAAGGACTTGCTGCACTTTCAGTCAATGAAAACAAACCCCCCACTCTCGAATGTCTACATTTGGGCAAACAAATTTGATGAGGCTCCATGTGTGGCATATCCAGACTTAATTCAAATGGGCTGTCTGAAACCAGACAATACAGGTGTGGAGCCATTTGTGGCGTATGGACGGGCGTATCTTGCAGAAGTCTCTGATGGCTACTGGACACCAACTTAGGGAGAAGCTTGCAGGCACTCATCTAATGCAGCTTTTACTCTTGTACCACTAGGTGGACATCTATGAAAAACAAGCTCTAAAATAATTTTCACATATTTGTTTTATGTTAATATTTTATGACCTATTAAATTTTTCTTTCATAAAATATATGGCTGTAGGCCCAAGGATCAGTTCAAGTCTCTAAAAGCCAGCCGGTTTGAATCCAAGATGCTGACTCTTAGCAGTGAATTTCTTTCAAAAACAGAGCTGATTCTATATTTGATTACAGTTAGTTCCATGAGCAGATAATTTTACACATAATTGAGAACTGCCCCTCCCTCTAAAATTATTTGCCGGTAACTTGAGTTTGTCCAACTTCCTTGGGAAATACAAGCCCTTATTTTCTTTTCCTTGAGTAAATTTGCCGTACCGGAAAATAACGTAATCCGCTTAATTATTTTAATCAGAATCTTGAAATCCAGCCCATCATAGGTTATTTTGCCATTGAAGCTCAATTTTCGTTATGCTTTCTTATGAAAATCGTTTATCAGTTTTGTTTTTCAGTGATAGAATACGTTACACATCTCACAACTCTGAAAGTCTGTATAGTTTCTCTACATTCCTTTTAAACTTGCAAACTTGCTGATTGGCTAATTCTTACTGAATCTCTCAGTCAAGACACTCCATTACAATCTGTTTCCTAACTGGTTTGTTAAAAATATGACTTCAAAGTTACAAAATACATCATCCAAATATTTGCAGGCAAAATATTTACCAAACGTTTTACCACAGGTTAATGTGAATTGACTTTGGGTCATTTTTTTCTGGCCACCATTAACAGATTTCTCCATTAGCCTTCTGTTCCCAAAGTCAGGGATCTATAAATTTTTATTTTTTGTTAAGGTAACTCCACTTCTATTTATGTCACCCAGCTCTTGCTAGGTTATACTGCAGTAACAAGTCAAAATGTTAGAATGCAGAAGTCTCACAAAATTTATCACTTGCTCGCAATATGTTTTTTGTACATCGGCTAGTGGTTCGTTCCTATTGCCTGTATGTCCACTGGGGCCTCTGCTTCATGTATTTATACCATTTGGGGATATTGGCTAAAAGCATGTTCCAGACCTGGGATGTGATGTCATCATGACAAGGGAAAAAGAGCACAAAGTAATAGTTACTAATACCGCTCCTCAGAAGTGGCCTTAGGAATTTACACTTACATTGAATTGGTCAGAACAATTGAAAGGGCCATGCTTGGTGTCAATTAGAGGAGGCAACATACAAGCCTTTGGTCTCAATACCAACTGTACCCATAATACATCACCCTCATGCTGTACCCCCACCTAAACATGCACGTTAAAGGCTACAAATACTCTCAGAAGTGAATATAAGAGTATAAGGTCATACAATCCTTGACTGTAAGTAGACAATAGATGGTTTGCACCATTTGTCTTCAAAGACGAGCCACATGATCTACAAGAGGCTTTAGAACCAGTTTATCATATTCCTATACAGGATGTTCAAAAAAGACATTTTAAATAAGAAAAGCTACCTTACACACTAAAGAGGCTGCTTAAATAAAAGAAATCCTTAACATCCTACAGATTACAATATAGCCTGTATCAGGACTTGCTAACAACCAATTAGCTTGTTTGCTGGAACTTGATAAAGAAATAACTAAACTGGCATTTCCAGAGATTGCATGTATTTCTCCATGATCTCTGGTATAAAGAACTTACTCTACAAAACATAATGAAATTGGTGTACAGCTAAGACAGTGAAAGCTAAGATACAGATGGAAATTCAAAGGTGATTTTATCTTGAAAGCCAATTATATTACTCCATTGCCACATTTCTACCGCCAAGGTTTAAGGATACATTTTTTTCTTACTTCACTATACACAGCAGAAAAGACATGCAAAATTCTTGGAAGGAGATGTATAAATGAGACAGTAAATCTCAGATCCACTTCTGAAAAAATATTTAGAAAGTATCTTATTTGTGGAGGATCAAAGCTTTGGTTTACAGGACCATTTCCATGAAGTCATTTTGCTATGACCTTCAAACCTAATAAATCTGTAGTTGGGGACTAGAGAGAGTGGCATCAACCTCAGCAACATTAAAAACACATTCTGACATGTGTAGCCCAAACCATCTCCCGCCTCTGGGAGACTTAAAGTGAGCACACATCTGGTTGTACCAAGGAGCAGAGGGACCACAGCACCCATGTAACCGCTGGCAGGGTTGGAAAACCTCTCTGCTTGCTGGAGAACGCTCCACTTTTATAACTAGCCTGTGACATTGAAAATATACAACTATAAAACAAAATTAAAATGTTGATAAAATTCTAGGTTATTTTGGTATCTTCCTTCTGTAATGGTGATATTTGTCTTCCAAAAAACATGGATTTGAATACTTGCCATCCAGCACTTGGCTGAAGTATTTATTTGTTGAACGTTTACAAAGTTCCAACCTGATTCATGGCATATTTATAATGGATATACATGCACAACTAGCTCTCCAAACCTTTTTTTAACCCCTAACTTCATATTTGACAAGAGCGTTCATGGGCAAGTCTGCAATATTCTCTATCTGCACTGCCTCACACACTTTTTGATTTTGTTTCACCTCTTACCCTTTTCCCCTTGTTCCTCCTGCCCGTCACATTGACCTTCTTGCACTTGGCTTAATAAGCTGTGTTCTTAAAACCTTTGTGCTAAATACACCTTCTGGCTAGAATACAACCAACTTCCCCAAATATTTACTTGATTTTATGCCTTACTTCCCGTAATCAAATCTCATTTGCCAAATGAGACTGACCCTGCCCCTAAAGAAAGCTTCTGCCCCCACCACTTATTCCCCCAAACTTTATCTACAATTTCCAATTTTATACTGTACATGTCACCTGAATTACATGTATTTTACTTTTTTGTTATGTTTATCGTATATTGCCTGCCTCTCCCCCATTCCAAAATAAATTCTTTAAAGGCAGGATCTTAAATTGTTTTGTGACTAGTGCATAGTAGTTTTTCAATAAATACTTCACAGAGGCGTGAATGAGCCATAAACTAGGGCTTTGAGTACTGGCACATCTGAGATAGTGACTATAACTGCCCATAATTCATCCACATAATTCATCTACTCTAAAGAGCTTAATTCCCTATAAACACTTTAAAGCTGCAAGCAGAGCCCCTATGTAGATGCCAATAACATAGCTTTTATACAAATATTGATCACTGAATGCATTCTCCAACAAAAAGAAGGTGAAAGATCCTAACTAGGCTGAGATTTCCCCTGGGTAGATACGTACTAAAATATTACAGTGTAAAATTCACAATGTGATGGCAATGATTGAATTATTTTTTAATTTACCATATCCTAAACCTTTTCGGTGGCAATAAGGTTGTTACATGAATCCAACTCTTTTCTTTCACATTGGGAAAGCAAAAACCAAAATGAAAACAAAAGTTTCCCCCTCCCCCCACACTGGAGTTAAATGATATGAAAAGAGTTCCTCCATAGATAATAGCTATGGTACATTGATTTATGCTAATGATAGTAATAAAGCAAAGCATGTTTTTATGATATTATAAAATGACTGATAGGACTACTTATCTCCTCCATGCATATCTATTATAACTTTTGAAATGAGAATTTTAGTTCATAGAAAAATGTGGGTCCATTCACAAACCATTCACTTTCGGTAATTGTAGATGCTGCCCTAATGTCAATGAACTCTTTATTTTGTGACGGAGCAAGTCAGAAATACATCCATATTTTTCTTATCACACACAACTTCTGTGTTTCCTACAACACTGAAAATCCATACGGACAAGCACTGTGTCTGTTGTGTTCCTTTCTAAAACAAAGGGCCAACTGGCAAGGACTCTCATAGCTATTACATGTTAAATCTGAAACAATATTAATTTTATAAATTTTAGCATCACTTGTGATTTAACATAGAAACTTCAAATCAGTTTTGTTTTTTAAATGAATTGCAGTTTTATTTAGAAAGTGATACGATGTATACCAGTATATTCTGCTTTTGTAACCCATGAGCTGATCATTTATGCATATTATTTAACCTCACTTATCCATAAAATTAGAGTAATACCCACCTCATAGGACTGTCTTGATATTTAAATGGAATTAACCCAAGGCACCATGCATTAAATACGCAAAGAATCTTAGTTGGTACTCAAAATCAATTTAGGCAACTGCATATAAAGTTTGAAGCAATCCTTTGAGCCTCCATTGTATAGACTAGAGCATGAAACCCTATGCCGGACAAACTAGAGCATCAGTTAGGAATTGACATTAAGTCAACTCCATGAATTTTTCTATACGTAAATAGAACCACATGAGCAGATTCAGACATGGAATATGGCCAGTGCCACCAAAGACTATCTCATGACCCCTCTAATGAGCACCACTCTAAAGATAACATCCTACACATTTGTTTTATCTATTTTAGAAACTGAACTATAACGTATGCACTTTTTGGTGTCTGACTTCTTTTAATCAACATCGTTCAAGATACAGGATTTTTTATTGTTGTAGTTTTTTTGCTATAATGTATTCCACTCTATGATTATGTCATAATTTTTCCATTATAGTTTGATTGAAATTTGCATTATTTTTCAGTTTGAGCCTATTCTGCAGTGCTGTCTCTTATGCAAACATATTAATGCTGTTTTGTAGGGATGTTCATATATTCGGCTTTAATAGAGATTTGTTTTCCACAGAGATTTGACAAAAAAAAATTCTCAAAGTAGTTCATAAGTGTTCCTTTCATTCCATATCCTTACTAACCCTTGCCATTCTTTTTCTTAAAGCTATTCTGTAGGTAAACAGTCATCTTGCATTATATCATTACTTTGCATTTTCCTAATAACTAATAAAGTTGAGCATTTTTGTTTTATTTATGTATGTGGCTGTATCATTTTAATGCTTTTTATTCCAGAGAGTTTTAGACTTGCAGAATTATTGCAAAGATAGTACAGAGAATTCCCACATCTCCAATTACTAAACCAACATTGATACTTTACTAAATAGAGTCCATGCTTTATTCAGATTCTTTTCCTAATGCCTTTTTTGTGTTCCAGCATCCCAACCAAGATACGACATTACATTTAGTTGTTATGTTTCCTTAACCTCTTCTTGGCTATGTCAATTCTAAGACTTTTCTTGTTTTTAATGACCTTACATAGTTTTAAGGGTTACTCAGGTGTTCTGTAGAATTCCCTTCAAAAGGGATTTAATGTTTTTCTTGTAATTATACCAGTGTAATGTATTTTGGGAAGACCACAGAGGTAAGATACATTCTAATCATATCAAGGCTACATATTATTGCTTTTTTAAAATTTATTTGAGAGAGAGAGTGTATATGTGTGTGAACGAGGGGAGGGTCCAAGGGAGAGGGGAAGCAGACTCCCTGCTGAGCATAGAGCCTAATGGGGCTCAATCCCACAACCCTGAGATCATGACCTGAGCCAAAACCAAGAGTTGGACCCTAAATTGACTGACCCACCCAGGCACCCCAAGGCTACATTATTGGTATGAGTTATTACCCTTGATGTTAATCTTAATCATTTGATTTGAGGTGGTGTTTAACAGCTTTCTCCACTATAAAGTTCCTCTTTCCTTTTTCTCCCTTTCCATATTGTACGATTTTGATGAAAGTCACTGTACACAGCACAGTGTAGGGACTGTACACTGTATAGGGACATCTGATCCATACCCTTCAGATCCACAAGGAGGATGGAATAGCTCCTTAAATTTTTTGTAATTCTTCAGTGTAGGAACTTTCTCTCTTCCCTCACATTTATTCAACTATTTATTTATATTACACAGACTTATGCATAGTTATTTTAAACTCTGAATTATAATCCAATACAACTTTGCTCAAATTGTTCCAGCTTTAGCTACTGGGAACTCTTTCAGTTGGTGCCAACATTCCTTTGGCATACCACCATTGTTGTTTGTGTGTGCATGTGTGTGTGTTTTTCTCACTTTCTGGAACTAGAAGATGTGCCAGGCTTTTCTTGTATATTTTCTGTCCCTGCCCTAGAATCGGATATTCAAGGAGGCTTTTTTTTAATTGAAGAATGGTATTAAAAAAAATCAAGATCTGAGTGCTAAGTGTGTTCATTACCACAAACCCACCAGCTTCTACTATCGGTTGACTGCAGACTCATGATCAAGTTAGCAGAGATCAGCCTTGGCTCAGACTAAAAGGGCCACCCAGACTACACACAGTATTATAAAGTAAATTATTGTTGCTTTAAGTCATTAGATTTGGTTGTGACTGATTGTGAAGCAACAGATAAGTGATATATCCCTAGTAAAATGAATTGGCTATTCCTCTTTACTGTCTTTCCAAAATACTCTGCATATAGTTCCATCCTGGCATCAATAACCACATAATAAAATGCTAATTTACAGAAACCATCAACAAAATGGAAAGGCCACCTACAGAGTGGGAGAAGATATTTACAAATGATATATCTGATAAGGGGTTAACACCCAAATTCTATGAAGAACTTACATAACTCAATACCAAAAAAAAAAGAAAGACCTAAATAGACATTTTTCCGAAGACAACATTCAGATAGACAGCAAACAACATGAAAAGATGTTCACCAGCACTCATCATCAGGGAAAAGCAAATCAAAACCACAATGAGATATCACCTTTACCTGTCAGAATGCCTAGAATCAAAAAGATAAGAAATAGCAAGTATTGACAAGGACCTGGAGAAAATGACCCCTCAAGCACTGTTGGTGGGAATGCAAACTGGTACAGCCACTGTGAAAAACAATGGAGGTTACTCAAAAAGTCAGAAATACCATATGACCCATTAACTTCACTGCTATGTATTTACTCCCCAAAACCCAAAAACTCTAATTTGAAAAAAAAAAAAAAATACGCACCTATATTTATTAGCATTATTTACAATAGCCAAGACATGGAAGCAACCCAAGTGTCTCTTGATAGATGAAGATACACACACACACACACACACACACACACACTCACTCAGACCATGGAATATTATGAAGCCATAAAAAAGGATGAGCTCTTGCCATTCTCCACAACATGGATGAATCTAAAGTATGCTAGGTGAAATAAGCCAGAGAGACAAATACCATATGATTCCATTTATATGTGGAGTCAAAAAACAAAAAAAAACAAAAAAACATACCCATATATACAGAGAACTAATGGTTGCCAGAGGAGAGAGAATGGGAGGAATGGACAAAATGGATGAAGGGGAGCGGGAGGTACAGGCTTCCACTTAAGGAATAAGTCACAGGGATGAAAGGTACAGCACAGGGACTGTACCTGTCAGTGGTACTGTAATAGTGCTGTATGGCGACAGTAGCTACACTTGGGTTGAGTGTAGCCTAATGTATAGAGTTGTTGAATCACTATGTTGTACACTTGAAAAATGTAACATTGTGTGTCAACTACAATAAAAAAATACTAATTTTGTAGTCTGTAGGGACAGAAACTAACCTTTATTTTATCTTTGTGTTTTAATAACCTTTATTATTCAGGTATGATAAGGCCAACAGATCAGGAGAGAATACCATTGGAGTTTATTATACACACCGATCTCAACAGAGAGAGTATATATAACGCCATGGTGGGGACCACACAAGTAATCACAGGGGTTGGTCATAATGTGGGTGGGGTGGAAATGACCTGTGGGCAAGAGCCTTCATTGTGGTTTTCTCAGGAAGAAACCAAGATAGTTTGAATAATTTTCAGCAGGATCTTAGGCATTGGACCTGTCTTTGGTTGTCTGTTACCTAGTTCCAGGGTGGTTAAGGCAGGTGTCAAGTGACCCTAAGTGGGAGAACCAGAGGGACATGGTTGGGTATGTGGACTTAATCGGCCACTTCAGAAGGGGCTGCTATCTCCTTGCTTTCCCCCCATTAAAATGTATTTAAAGCAATCTTAAATTGATTTGACGTGACTTGCTTCTCTAATAGGTCTTTGCATTGCATTCCTTGTCTCAAATTGCAGAATACAAGGCACTTATCTTTCACAGCTAAATTAATTCAAAGTGGATATCAAAATCTTTTCTTGGTCTTGAAGACCCTGTCTGTATAGCCCTGTCACAAAATTTTTATTTGAAATAATTAAGTCAGTAACTGAAAAACATCCACAAATGGCATGGAAAAAATCATAATATACACAAGTTTTTTTCAAATCAATTTCATTGTCATAGTGTAGGTGGTCTCAGAAATACCAGGTTAGCCCAACCAATAATCAGAGAAGGAAACTAACTTTATAGCCTATAGCTATACTCATCTTTAGTGCTTCAGTCTATTTTCTAAGCCAACTCTTTTAAACAAGTACATAAGGATTAATTATCTACTTTCTATGGACTTGAAATTGCAAGAAGCCATAGAGACAGGAGAAAGAAATTGATGATAATTCCTCAAATGAGGTAGTTGAATCAGTACTTCTGGTAAGTTGTAAAAACATTATCTCTAAGTGAAATAATACAGGGTAAATATGAATCATTGCATTATTGAGTGCTAGGTTGCTTAGTAGTGACTGTGCAACTAGAATTTAGAACCAAGAGCAGATCGTTGTGTTGAAAGGTGATTGAGGGAAGGCTACTAGAGAAGCTAGAACATAAGTAGTACCAAGAAAGAATATTAGGAAATAGAATATGAGAAAGTGCAAAAAGTGTTAACAGAAGATAATACGTACTTATTATAATAAGAGAATGGAAAGTTCTTCCCTATGATAGAATAAAACTACTATACTGAAATTTAATGATGGAAAGGGAAAAGTCACCATTTGGCAACTATCACAAAAATAATTGACTTAGGCAAGAATAAATGATAGAATCTAATACCAGTAATTTTAGGAGAAACAAGTTATTTACAGTCTCAAAATACTTCCCCATGAGACACTAATTACAAAGGAAAATACACTAACTTCACATTATAGAAAACTGACAAATACCATCTAAACAAAGTGATCAAAGCAAACCTTTATTTTTCAATGACCAGTTACTAGTATTCATAAAGGGCATTGCAAATTGAGTGTATATCTAAGATTACTAGAGAATCTAAAATGGTAGAAAATGACTATTATAAATTTCATAATTAGTAGCTATATAAAAATATGGTTCCCCTGAATAATTTAGTTAATAATTAGTAATTTGGACACATTTTTTTTTTTTTTTTTTGAGAGAGAGAGAGAGGGAGTGGAGATAGATAAGAGAAACAGGGAGAGAATCTTCAAGCAGATTCCTTGCTAAGTGCAGAGCCTGTGGGGGTGGGGGCTTGATCTCATAACCCATGAGATCATGACCTGAGCCAAAACCAAGAGTTGGATGCTTAACCAGCTGAGCCTCCCAGGTGTCCTAGACACTTTTTTTTTAATGTGCCATTTTAACCCAGTTGATAAAAAAAAAAAAAAATAGATGTTATTGTCTATCTTTCAGGGCAACTATTATAATAATCCTTCAGTTTTGTTTCTTTTCAAAATGAATTTTTTCATTGATTTTTCTTCTCTTTCAGATTTCAAGAAGGTGAAAATACATCAGAGGAAAACTACTAAGTCGAATTATGTACAATTGAGTTAGCTCTGCTTAGAAGCAAATTGATTTAACTCTAGTTAAATCACAGCATTGTACTATTTTCACGGAATACAAAATAGGAAAACATTCAATGAAACTTTGCAATGTTCCTCAAATAAAGAAAAACAGATACTTTAATTGAGATGACAGAAAGAGCAAGATTTTGTTATATCAGTTACTGCTTTAAGGAAAATGATTAGCATTTCCACAGAGGAATGCATTAGTTAACAAAAGGAGTCAGATATAGTAAGAATCGCTCTAAGACCTATTTCAGAGGAGAACGACAGACCTAGCAAATACACTGAGAAAAGCAGTGAAATACATGTTGATCCCCAAATGGTGGAGATATTTAGCTCACTGTAACTCCACATTTAATAAGAGAAATGAAAAGTGAAGGCAAGGACTAAAAGACATGGAGAAAATTACAAGCAATGGAAACCTTACCAAACTAAGTAATATTTGACAAAAATAATGCCAGAATGACCTAAAAGTCATTTAGTGTTTAGCCCATTTTAAAATAAACATATTTATTGAAACCTCAGTACTATTTTCAGTTATTTAGAAAGAGTACAGAAATGTATAGAAACTTAATAGAAAACATCGAGATGTGTGAATAGCCCCAATTACTGAAACACATTTCCTTAAAGGATTTAGCTCAATGGAAATAAATTGATGACAAAATAGCAGGGTAACTTTCACCAGTGATAATTCTGACCCCTTGAGTTTATTAGTGGGGTTTGAGGGTCAGACTTTGTCATGTGAAATTTCTGAGTCAGTCACCGGAATACGGTGGGAATATAGCCAATGAAACAAGGTAAAGAGTTAAGGAGAATCTCCTCAAAAAACTCCTTAATTAGCTTTTCTCTACACTGTAACTGAAATTTGTCATGCCACTTTATATAGTGAAAAATTCTTGAAAATCCCACTTTTGAAATACTCTGATTTCTGTTTCACTCCTCCATGTAAATTGGCATCTTCTAGGAATAGTTTCCTGAATATTATGTAGATTTTTAGAAGTTTCCTATAATTGATTATATATTATATTCTCTTAGTTCAGACTGTTGTAACACAAACAACATAGGCTGGGTCACTTTAATAAACATTTCTTTCTCACAGTTGTACCTGAGGCTGACATGTCCAGGATCAAAGCACCAGCAAATCCTGCATCTGGTGAAACCTCAGTTGCTTGTAAATGACAATGGCCTTTACTGTGTCCTTAATGGCCGAAAGAGAGAGCTAGTCTCATTTTAAGGACACTAATTCCATCATAGGGGCTGTACCCTCATGACCTCATATAAACCTAATTACCCCACAAAATCCCCAATTCCTAATACCATTCCATTAGGGTATTAGGGTTTCAACAACATATAAATTGGCAAGGGGGAGGGAGGCAAACATGAATAAAGAAAATTCTAAACGGATGTATCATCTATAAAGCTATTGGCACTTTATCTCTAGGTGTAGGATTCATTACTCATAAACATACTTGGATTAGGAATTGCACCTAATTGTAAATTTATTAATGTAGATAGCAGATTGTTTGAAAATGAATATTTTCTTGATGCAATATATGATTAACGTTTAAGCCAATAAGACAACAAATAAATGGGTTGTATGGGGGCTGGGGAAATAGAAGATACTAGATGTTGGGAGGAGATTTATGATTTTTTTTTTCCTGGGGAAAAAACCCTTCAATTCTCCATTAGGAAGAATTTCAGTAAGAGAAGTTGTTAGACAAATGGGTTATATTCTAGAAAGGTTGACCAAGTATGTCATGAAAATGGTAATTTATGAAGAAAATTATTGCTTGATTCTGTGTGACTAAGTGGGAGAATTTTTGGATTTCAAACATGAAACTGTAAAAAGAAAGACTAATTATTAAGCCAATTACAGAATACTGTAATTTCAGTTTGTGAAATTACCTGCATGTCAGTTTGCCTTTGCATGAAATACTGAACTTAAATCACCATTATTGTTCATGTAACTTCTGCAGAATGCAACCCAACTCTCAAATTCAAATGCTACAACATGACTGTAGAAGCAGGTAGTTCTTATTTCTTGGCATTCATGTTCATTTCTGAAGGTGACAAATTAAGTATTACAATTCTCATTGCCTTTAGAGAAGATAATATAGAATGGAGGGAAACGAAAAAAACAAAAGCCTCCCACTAATTGGCTTTGGAAATCAACGGCTTCTCTTTGTCCTAATCTTATTACAAAATAAAGTCAACAAAGTCATTATCTTAAGAAAAATACAGTCTTGTGTAAAATAGAATCCATTTACTTTAATTGTGCTCCAGAGAAATATAATTTATCTGTACTACCAAATCTTTAAAAATCATAATTCTTGATATTTTTTTTAAAGATTTTATTTATCTTTGAATAAAGAGAGAGAGAGAGCACAAGCAGGGGGAAGTAGCAAGGAGAGGGAGAAGCAGGCTCCTGCTGAGCAGAGAGCCTGACGTGGGGTTCAATCCCAGGACCCTGGGATCATGACCTGAGCCAAAGGCGGACACTTAAATGATTGAGCCACCCAGGCACCCCCTGATACATTTTTATAGTCAGAAAATCTTGTCATCAGATCTCTATGCCTCTGACAGAGCTTCCCTAACTCAAATGATGTGTCCATATATTTTAAATTATCATTGCTCTTATTTTAACATAAACAATACAACAATGAAAAAAAAAGGTATCAGCACTTCCTTTCTGATACCACAAAGTGCTTCAGAATCATGTGTATCACCTGTCCCAGTTCTAGAATCTTCTTCAAGAATGGTGATGCTAGGTGCTAGATGGGCACATTGCTACTATGGGATGGGAGAATTATTTTTAACAGTATAAAAATGTCTGGGATCAGAGTCCTTGAAGACTGTGAAAGATTTATCTCATTCCTCAGAAGTATTTGAGAGTCCCCTCTCTTACATACTGTTCTGTAAACAGGAGAGTCATCAGTAAACAAAACAAAAAGATTTGCCTTCATGAGGCTCATATTCTAATAGCAGATAAAAGCAAAAAATAGGGGAACCTGGGTGGCTCAACTGGTAAAGCATCCAACTCCTGATTTTGGCCCAGGTTATGATCTCAGACTCATGAGACCAAGCCCAGCATCAGGCTGGATCAGTGTGGAGTCTGCTTGTTCCGCTCTTTCTGCTCCTTCACCCGCTCATATGCACTCTTGTGTGTGCTCTCTCCCTCTCTCAAATAAATAAAGTCTTCAAAAAGATAAGCTTAATGTCCCTTAGAGAACTTTCCCTGTCAGGACACACAGATCTCCCTCATTAAAAGAAAGCAATCAATAAATGAATAATGGTAAATATAAAAAGTAAAAGAGAAAGGTGACCACATTACAGAAAGTGACGTTTCAACAAAATCCTTTAAGGTTAGAACAGAGACCTATATACAGGGTGGAACAGCTCTGTCAGTTGATTATGAACATCACAATCAACAGGGCAACTCTGAAGGACATCAGTGCTGAGGACAGACCCCAAATCAGTTGATCTGAATAACTGTAGTTAGAGCCCAAAAAAGATTTTAGAGTAATCTCATTCATCGTGAGAAATAAGAGCACACACAGGCACTAAGACAGAAATGAGCTTTGTGTGATACAGGAAAAGACAGACAAGTGTAAACCTGGTTTCATTAGTGGGGGGGGAGGGGGTAAAACAATATCATCAACAGAAAGGAGAGGGTTAAAAAATGTCAGGTCTTAGAAGCCAAACTAATGAGTAATCTATACTCTATCATTGATAGGAAGCCATTTGGGAGACATAAAGGAATTACATGATCTAATTTATCTTTTTTAAAAAAAAATCACCCTTGAGCTGTGAATTTTAACTAGAGGAGAGGAAAACCCCCTATTTCTGCTTCCCCCTAATACAACAGTGCAGCCCTGACCTCTCTTATGAGCTCCTTATCAGTATATCCTGCTGCCTCCTTGTCTGTTCCTTTCGGAACCCTAACAGACATCCCAAACGTATCTTGTCCACAATCAAGTCCCTGATTGGTCTTCAGGTCATTTCCTTATACTGTATCTTTAATTCATTTACCCCCTACCACCAGGTACCAATAAAAAGTGTTGTTCTGTTCTGAGAAGAGGATTGGTGGAATCCCTAAGAAGTTGTAACTAACAAGCTGAGCCTCCAAAAGCTTAAGGCCAAAAATGAAATCACAGTGAATTCCCTTTAGACTGAAAAATCTGAGACCCTCATCCTAAGCCAAAGAACCTCCACTATCACCAAGGAAAGCCAGCATCATGCAAGGGAACCAGCCTCTTTGGGAACAAAGTAGAGCAGGAATAAGCAGAAATGACAAAAACAGAGCATAGGACTTTAAGCAGTGGGATCGTCAAACAAAATGACACAACAATGCCTAATACGTTTTATGAGAGAAAAGACAAGATTGAAAATACTTGGAGGGAGCAAGCAACATAATGACCCAGCAGATTTGAAAAAAAAAAAAAAAAATCAACTTTTGGAATGGAAGACAGCAGTTGACATTGAAATTCAAGGGACAACTTAGACGGTATAGAGTGAACAGAACATTTTTGAGCTTTACAAAGGTGTAATCAGAAAAGAGAATGAAGGGTAATGAAAATGACACGAAGAATGGAGTGACATGTCAAATCAGTTCTAGAAGGAGAGAAGAAAATAATGTAATAAATTTCAAATTGTGACAGCTCAAAAATTTCCAATACTGGTAAACTACAGTAATTGATAAGTAAATACCAGCTGGTTTTGTTTTGTTTTTTAATCCATACCTAAGAATGAATAGCCAATTTCTCAAGGGAAACCACGGAAATCATGGAAAAGAGTCGATTAGCTATTCAATGAACCGGAAGAAAACAACTAGCAGCCTGACTCACATACCTAGTCCACGGTGTTTGAAAGTTGAGGGTGAAACAAATTTTGAGGAAAAGAATATGCTACCAGCAGACGCTATTAAAGAAAATTCTAAAAAACAATCTTAAATGAGGAAAGTGTTCCAAAATGGAAGGCCTGAGATGTGAGAATATATGACAATTGTTCAGTAGGTTTTCCATATAAACAAGTTGCTCGTATAAAACAAAAAACGGTAAGTAAAAATTATCTTATTCTTAAATGGTATTTTCATCTTTAACAATTCATTGAAAGATAACATTAAAATACATAATAAAACAGCAATTTAAAAAAAATAAATGGAGTTAAACTACCTTAACTTTTTCTGTCAACTCCTAAAAGGGTAGCAAATATATTGATTAAATTTGCACACCGATGAGTAAATTATGTGTGCTATAATTTCTTTTTTTTTTTTTTAAGATTTTATTTATTTATTTGACAGAGATAGAAATAGCCAGCAAGAGAAGGAACACAGGCAGGGGGAGTGGGAGAGGAAGAAGCAGGCTCATAGCAGAGGAGCCTGATGTGGGGCTCGATCCCATAACGCCGGGATCACGCCCTGAGCCAAAGGCAGACGCTTAACCGCTGTGCCACCCAGGCGCCCCTGTGTGTGCTATAATTTCTAACACAATAGCTAAAAGAAGGAAATGCAGCATGTGATGGACAAAGTAGAAGAGGACAAAAATGATAAGCGGAACGTTCACAAATCCTCAAAATATAAATGGATTAAAAAAAAAACAGGGCAGGAAAAACACATAACATTACTTCTAAATAAGTAAATGCTCCAGAGATTATAAGAATATAAAATACCCAATTAATTGGCATTTTTACAGAAAGACATCAGAAATATCAAAAGCTGAAGGCAGAGGTGGGTCCATGTTTTATAGGACCTGAAATACACACAATTTAGGGACCTCTAAGAAAAATAAAAATCAAAGTAACATGAGGATCAAAAATGCACACTTACACCGAGTGAGAAATTAAAGATTTTAAACATGTACAAATATCACAAACAAATCAAGGGAAATAACATCATCTTTATTATTAACTGCATATAATTTATTTTCATTACATTGCAAATAGATAATTTTATCTTACTCTAGCATGGCTGTTATGAATATTAATAAATTTAAAAATTTAAAAATAAAATCTTTCAGCTCCACAACTTTTAATAATTATTGCTGATCTTAACTTCACTGCCATTTTTGGCACAGTGTGCTTATTTCTAGGGGATAAGCCCTTAACCTTTGGTTCATGTTTTGATCCCCTTTCTCTCCCCTGAGACCACCTAACTATCCTCTGGGAGGAAGGATATCCCATTCTAATACCAGCCAAAAAAAAAAAAAAAAAAAAAAAAAAAAGCTATTGTTCCTCTATTAATATCAGACAAAATGGACCTAAGGTCAAAAGGATTTCTATAGGTGTAATGATCAAAAGTTTAATTCACCAGCAAGCTATAACAATTTAAAATTTGCTATCTTAAGATGTATACAATATTGAGAAACCTAAAAGAAATAAGGGATAAATCTACAACCACAGTGGCAGACTTCAATTGTTAGATCAAATATAAAAAAAAAAAAAAATCAGTAATAAAAAAGTTGAACAACATGATTATCAAAGTTAACCTAAATTGCAGGACACACATTCTTTCCCATTTCATGCATAACACTCAAAACATGACTCATATACCAGATTACAAAGAAGAATTCTGCCATGAATACACTTTGCAGCCATACTCCCCATCTCTCTCTCTCTCTCTCTCTCTCTCTCTCTCTCTCTCTCTCACACACACACACACACACACACACACACACACACACACACTACTTTTCATCAGACCCCCAAAAGGAGGTTTTAAAAGAACATTACAAGCTTCAAAAAAGGTGGTGGCATCTTTAAAAGTTTCTGATCCAAGAAAATCAATAATTTATCTATTCTTTTATTGAAAACATTTATATTATCTGTTGATGGGCCTAAACTACCTAGATAATTTCTATAAGAAACAAAAATCTTGTATACTCTAATTCAAAGACTTAAGCTAGGAAATGGTAACAGACATCATAGGGACCTAAAAGTCATCATTATTCATTTCAGCTGTTCAGAATCCCAGCTGTGATCTAGTTAATCTGTAAGACCATTGCCCCAGGCATGCATAGCATTCCTGGAAAAACTCCCCAGAACCCCACTTCAAATCTACCACTGCCTGAAACAGCCAACTGTTTCATTTTAAAGATTCTAGTGATTTTTAAATTGCCTCTATTAGAGAGCTAGTAATTGGTAAAAATCCCTATGGGTAGTGGCTGGGAAAAAACTGTCACTGGTAATAGCAGGGAATTACACAAAAAATGCCAATGAATTTTCTGATTGATGGAACTGAGCTACCAATGCAGTTTAGTATCTAAGGATGCTGATAACTGGATAAAAAAAGAGGACAGAGGCACAAGCCATCACACATTCACATGCACACACACACCAAGGTGTGGGGGGGGGGGCATTTAAATAAATAGTGTCTCTGCTTTTTAAGTTGTAAGTCACATGGTAGATAAATTAAATCCATTTTGGAATCAAGATCCCAACATCTACATGGGGAAAGTTATTGTTTTCCAATTTCTTTTCACCTATAAATATTACTTTTTCATCTATTAAAGTACACTCACTTTCAACACTATAGTAAGAAAAGAATGTTCAAGAAATCAGTGGCAAGAATACAGACATTATCAAAAGCAAAAAACAAAAACAAAACAACAACTTTGTGGTGAGTTGGATGCCTCAACAAAAACGTACAACCTAAATATTGCAACAACCTTCATTTCTCGAAATGCACATGTGTACACACACACACACACTCAAGTTTGAGCACAACTAATATTAAATTTTGACATACATTTAGTGTTCTGCTTCAAGTATCTAATAACACAATGATAGAACCATTTAAGATCCAGGATTTAATGTTTTACTTCTGTTGACTGCTTCTCCTTGTTTTGTATCTTGTAGTTAAAGCAGCAATTATACAGAATACAGTAATATTAGGATAGCACATTAACATTTAATTTCTTGGCTATAAACATAACCTAAAAGAGTAAATAAATTAGTTTCTGCCAAGATTCCCTAAGTAATACTGACATTAACAAAGTAAACACATCTTTGCTCCTAGCATATAGCAGGCTTTCAAATAATGTGTTTACACTGAATTTTATTTTCTATAGCCAAAGTAAAATAGGTTTGACAGATTAGCAGTATTGGGCTGTTTTCCCACTCACAGATTCAACTCCTGACCTTTCTAAAGTCACTTCATTGTATGCCTCTTCTCTGGGAGTTTCACTGTCAATAACTCAAATTGGTCTACTCTGAAGTCTAGCACTACTCAGGAGCAAATCATGAAATGACAAACGTCATTCATCAACTTGATAGTTCCAACTCAACTGTTTTCTGAAGAAAGGTAATTCTGAAAACTTTTTGTAAATGGACACCTTTCCGTAGGTAAAAACAAGGGAGCCAACCCTTAATTCTAGGACTGCATTTTTATGTAAGGCCACGTGACATTTTTTTTCTTATTCTTTATCTTATTCTCTTTTCATTTTTTTGGGGGGGGGGAGTTTATAAGGACAAATACATCCACAGGCATCCTATTCAATCAGCCTTCCACTCTTCAATGAGCTGACTTGTCACTTCTCAGATGCCTGGGACCAGGCTGAGAGCCAAAAACCCCGACTGACTGGTAAGCTCCATGATTGCGCTGATGTCCTGTGACACCTCTTCTAGATGTTGTCACCTTGAATCCATATATTACTAGTAAATATAAGAACCAGACTGGTAAACATTTTCCCCCCAAAGTCTTTCCTCTAAGTGCATTAATACTGGAAGCATTCTATACCTCTACAAAATATATATTGACTAATCTGTACAAAAGAGAACGAATAGCAACCACATTAAAATAAATCTCACCAAAATTTCTGAAAAACATTCAAAAATATAATACTGTATATCTGTATTAAAAAAAAAAAACTAAACTGATCTCTGGTGCTAAAAATAAGGAATTACCCATTGGGGTAGGTTATGACTTCAAAACGGCAAGAAGGCCTTCTGGCAAGCAGGTGATTTTTTTTTTTCTTGATCTAGGCACAGATTTAAGTAAATATCATTAGCAAGTAGGTTAATTTTTACAGTTCATTTCAAAATAGAGAGTTACACTATTCAGCATGCAATTAGGTACCTTCAGGTACCGAATTTTTTGTCACTTAGGATGCCCTTTATTAAATATGTAATTCAAGAATGCTTATTTTTTAGCAAGAAATATCATTTGCAGAGTTTTCAAATTCTTAAGGACCAAATAGATGTAACTAGTTTCAGCACCTTAATTTTGTACAAAGATGGTATATTTGCGAGTTAATGCAAATGCTATGGTACATGATAAAGTACACAAGTCAGGAAATGTCAGACAAAGAAAAGTAATCAGGTTTCCTTTGTAGTCATTCGTATTTGAGTGACTGTTACTTGCCAAAACCTTCTCTTGGTTTTCATTACTTCAGTTGTCCTAATGATTTCTATTCAGCAGCTGAATAGTTAGATTCTTAATAGGAAAATTATAAACAGAGGATTTCATGTTTAAAAAGAAACAACAGTAAATTACTAAGTTATGTCAAGTATAATTAATTCCAGATTTATAAAAGAAAAACTAGAATGGAGGCTATGGTTTTTATAAAGTAATGAATAAGAATAATTTCTGTGTATTTAGCCACATTTTTTCCTATTATAAAAAATGTCAAGGAAAGCATTTTTCATGCTCCCTATTTAACACACTGTGCTAGGGATGCATTTAACATCAATTTTCTGTTTTTTACCTTGGATGTCATGTCAAAAGTATAGGACAAATTATTTCTCATACATAAAAAGGTAAATGATCATTTACTCTTAGAAAGCCAAAAGATTTTTTTTTTTTTTTTTAAAGAAACATTACTGCAGAAATGGAGTCTTAGCAAAGCCAACATATACTTGGTCTTTCTCTCTTAGGAAACGGAACTTTTCAGTGTTATTTGCTCAAGCCAATGCTACTGAGCATAGCTCTTTATTGCTCCATTCCTTTCCCAAGAAAATGAAATCACTGAATATGAAAGTACACTGCTGGAATCTTTATCAGAATCTTGTCCTATGCTCTATTTTATAGGATCTCTCAGGTTTTTACTCTTCATTCCAAAGCTTTCCCCCGGAGACTTTGATATCTTTCTGAATATGAAATGTCCCCCTGCTTCCAGAACCTGGCTTTATAACAGACAACAGATAGTGAACACATTCAGTCTCTGTTCAAGAAACTCCACACCAAGGATCTCATCTCTAGAATTGTGGTGTGAGGATCTTCATGGACCCTCTCCCCAGGGAAACAGCAATAATTAGCGAAAATTATGAAAATACAGAAACACTTGAAGTCTCTGAAAATTGTCAGGGCATACACTGACTAGAGAAACATTTATTTAAGAAAATCTGCTAAATCAGTAAGAACAGCAAAGGGACATGGCATTTCAGCCATGACCCACACACCTCCACCCACGTTCACCATAATGGAAGCTCTACTCCAAATTGATTCATCCTCCCTGAGCAGTTTTGGATTTCAACTTCTTTAACTCATTTTTATATCGTATTAGATAAAAGTAAAAAGATATTTTAGGTATAACTTATGTGTCATTGGGGATGATAGACAATGATCGTATTTTAAAATGGATTCAAATTGCCTGATTGCTCACTCATCAGAAATCTTGCTTGGAGGAATGTTCCATGTGATTGGCACTTACCATGCGTTAGAGAAAAAGAATAATCTCACAAGAAATCTTATCTCCAAAAGATTTAGAGATTGAAATAAAGAATGTAAGAAGTACATAGTCACACAACCATATGCATCCATTGCATTTGAGCAAATCAAAAATTACCAGAATATAAATCATAGGTTCCATCATGTTTCCACTGTTTTTTCATCCATTCACCAAGGACTATAGAAGTATAAGATCCCTGAGGCTCTAAGATCTAAAAGAACATGTGCCAATGTATATCCAACCATAAGCAAAATGTCTAAGAGGCTATGCACAATTAGCAGGGATGACTTTGTCTGAAAACTTCATTATCTAACCAAATCGTATACTTCTAAGAAGTAGTAAACCTCATCATGACAATAAATTTATCAGAAATAAAGTGATTTCTATTTTACATGCAATTTTAAATACACAATATTCTAGGTTTTTAATCTCAGTTTTTACTCATAAGTATGCACTGTGCATAGAGCTAGTCATCCCCATGTCAGGGACCATTTTCTACTACAGAAGGAACACTTAAGCTGTATTTGTTATTGGTTTTGAAAAAAAATTCAATTTGGGTTACTGATACCTCTGTATTCTATGTCAAAACAAAGACCTCCTGTCAAAACAAGCAGGTGGCAAAACAGATTGCAGATAAATTAATACAACCTGTAACTATGAAGATAAAACAGTATAAAATTTCTGTATTAAGTCGATAAAACAGAATAGAGCAGTATAAATATTTTTCTATGAAACCTCATTACAGCTCTAACAACTAACTTGTTTTCAGAGTTTCTTTGATATATTCCATCACACAGCATTGGGTCCAGGGGATTTTTTTTTGTCCCTGGAATTTTAACACTAATGATTAAAGTCATTTAAAAAAATCAAGTTATCTCCTTAATGCCTTAGAAAATTATGAGTGTAAGGTGTCTTCTTCGGAAAAAAAAAGAATCAGGGCAAATATTGTTGATTCCCTCAATTATTGACTAAATAATTCATAAGTTTGGAATGAAATCAAGAGCCACAGTTGTGAGATCAGAAGCACTGCAATGTATCAGATTATAAAAACACATTATTTGGGAGATGAATTAAATGCAAAGTCAAGTAAGCCACTGTATAAAAATGCTAGGATGAACTATTAACATGGGTTCTGTGTGAATTACCACTAGCCAGGCTTATTTCCCTTCTTCTTCTAAATCACCATTCCTTTGTGCTAATGAACAAATTATTTTCCCATTTTGTAGCCTTCTTATCTACAACATTAAAGCCTATCCATTCTCACTTGTCCCTCCAGCATCCATGTAGAAGGGACCAAAGTCACTTTCTACTTAATCTAGCTTGCTGTAAATAAAAACCCTTGCTTGACAAGCAACCTAGACGTTGCTATCTCTTGCAGACACTATAAAATCCCTCTCCTCAGCAGCTTGCAGGAATCAGAATAGAAATATCATGTGACAAATTGCATGTTTGCAGGAAGATGAGGTTCAATTATAATAAATGTAAAACCTACCACCTAAGAGATAGGCCATAGGCAGAAAACAGACTCGAGGG
This sequence comes from Ursus arctos, assembly GCF_023065955.2. Classification (NCBI taxonomy): domain Eukaryota; kingdom Metazoa; phylum Chordata; class Mammalia; order Carnivora; family Ursidae; genus Ursus; species Ursus arctos. The sequence goes on from NW_026622985.1 coordinate 77,029,276, forward strand.
AACACTGCCGAGGCATCAAAGTTTAACAAGTCACAAAAATAGTTATGAAAATAACAAAAAGACATCTTTTGAATTAAGGTTTTACAATGCTATCGAGAGACTCAGTTCTTGTTTTAATTCTAAGAGTAAGGAATCACTTACCCTGATGTCTATAAATACTTTTATGAATAATATTTAACACCAATTGCTTACAACCCCACTTTTTTTTCATGTAGTTTTGGTAAAAGTAATGAACACATTCAAATTGGAAACTGAACTCTGAAGTGGCATATATTTTCTTTTACATTTATGCCTTAGTAACAAAGGCTAGCTCATGTCTGGTGAATTGCTTTCCCTTCAATATGCTTTTACCTCTTAAAGAAAGGAGCAGGGGGGAGGGAAAGAAATAACTCTTGATTTAAGGACAAAGTTTCCATTCAGGCACAAACTACTAAGACATTGGTTACAAAACACATACAAAGTAACTGTTATTCTCAATAACTCCAAAGCACAGCTTCAGAAGTTGTAGATAAAATTCATTATGCATCCTAGGATCTTCAAGTGTACTGTTTTCTAAATGAATTTAAGTTTTTCACTTTTCAGATTGAATTCTTATATTCATTAACACATCTAAAAACCTAACAGTTGATAACCTTGAACTCAGCTAGTTTATAGTAAAAGGACTGTTGAAAAAAATTCTAAATGTATCTTCTGCATAGCTTTATATAGGTTCTATAATTAATGTTAACTATGAAAGTATAACATAAAGTGAAATTTTGAATTTCCCATTGTGATCCTTCTCATTTTTTTATAGGAGTTTTTAAATTTATTTGATACAGAGAGAACACAAGAAGGCAGAGCAGCAGGCAAAGGAAGAGGGAGAAGAAGGCTCCCCACTGAGCAGGGAGCCAGACAGAGGGATCCATCCTGGGACCCCGTGAACATGACCTGAGCCATAGGCAGATGCTTAACTGAGCCACGCAGGCACCCCCCTTCTCATTTTAGAAGAAAAAATTATATTGGGGACCCTGTGATAGACCAACTATTGTGTGGAATTTAATATGGCACATGGATCCCTTTAGACGGAAACTGGCAATAGTCGGTCTTATTCCAACAATTTAAGGAGCATGAATTTTCCCTAATATAATCCTTGAGGCTTATGATTGCTCTTAAAATTAAATCTTATTTATGGAAATAGTTCTATCTTTCTGTTTAGAGAACTATAAAAATTGATTTTATTCTGCACAAATGTATGTACTTGTGTGTAAGGGGAGGTAGGAGAAACATTGTATCACTCATGGTTTTCAATTATCTTAAAGAGAATTCTTCCTTGTATATTGGCGCTAAGTGTTTGATGTATTGTGTCTACCATCATTTCATACTCTGATGTATGACATGCATATGATACATAGGAGTTTACTCAGTTAACACTGGACTGACCACTGGACTCCATGATAGTTCCTAAATGTGATAGACATGCTTCCTCAGGGCTCTTGAACTTGCTTGACCATTCTTGGATGCTCTTTACCAGGTACTTTTGTTTTTTTGTTTTTTTTAACTTTTATCTCTGATGATTATCTCTGGATGAAACGTCAACTTATCAGTTGACTTATTAGACTTTCCCTGACTCCTTTTAGCACATTAAACATTTTAGCACACCTCATCCATCCCTTCATTTTCTTCTCCTTTCTCTGTTTTATCTTTCTCCAAAGCACTTCCATCACAGGATTAATTTCATGTTTATTTTTTATTTATTTACCATCTGTTTTCCTTCTATTGGAACACTAGTATGTAAGCTTCATGAAGGCAAGGTTTGGTTTTTTGTAAATGAAATACAGATCTTCCTCAACTTACAAGGGGGTTAATATCTGGATAAGCCCATCTATAAGTTTAAAATACTGTAAGTTGATAATGCATTTAATACACCTAATCTACTGATCATAGCTTAGCCTAGCCTAGCTCAAACGTGGTCAAGACCCTTATATTAGCCTCTAGTTGTTCAAGATCATCTAACACTAAACCTGTTTTATAATAAAGTGTTGAAGATCTCATGTGATTTATTGAATACTGTACTGCAAGTGAAAGAATGGTTGTTCGTGTATCTGTTGTTTACCCTTGTGATTGTGGGCTGATTGGGAGCCTCAGCTCACCGCCACTGCCCATCATCATGAGAGTATGGAACCACACATTGCTAACCTGGGAAAGGATCAACATTCCTAGCATGGTTTCTACTGAATGTGTATCACTTTTACATCATCATAAAGTCAAAATGTCATATGTCAAACAATCATTCATCAGGGATCACCTGTGTATCTTCAGAGCTGACACTAGAGTTTGGTGCATTCCATAACTATGTTTGGATGAATTATATTCATCTTATGCAATCACTATGGTTTTATAACCTCGGGTAATAATATGAAGAACTACTATAACTTTCCCAACAGTCCCTACATTTGACACAAATCTTTATGCTTTAGCACTTTTGGGTCATTTACTCTTTATCCCAACTATAGCCCCCTCCTTCGTTACCTTATTTCAACAGCAACACTTTACACTGATCTCATCTTTCAGTTGTGTAATGCGTCACCTGCAATCCTCTGCAATCATTTCTATCATGTTTTCCTCTAATGCTATCTTTTCAACATAAAAAATTCATACTCCATTGCTGCCACAGATAATTTGCTGCTTTTCTCCCTGAAATTTCAGCTGTATATCAACTTTTCTGCTAATTTTTACTTGCACCTTTTTGTGATCATATATAGTTGAGGGGTGAGAGGAAAAAGTGAAATCCTGGGGAAGCAGCAATTTGAATTTACATTACCATTTGACCATATGTCTATCACACTAGAGAACATTGGTTTCTCAAATTTTCATTCAATGATACAATCAATTTGGTTTGTAAGGAGCCAGTCTGGAAAGTGTATTTATTTCTTAATGTTTAAATGTATTGTGTGCAGGGTCAAGCTGAGCAAAACTCAATGAATTCATTGATCCTTTCCAATTCCTTTCTCTCCCATTACATTCTGATCAATAAACCCTTTTCCCACTTTAACTCTGAAATCCCCTCAAAAGAGCAGCACATAATTTTTGGAGTAGTTTCAATCAGGTCCTACAGACCCTGCAAAGTCTTCAATGCTATTTTCCTTGGCTTCTGGAGTTTGGGTATAAGTTCGAATGACACTGAGGAAGATTGACAGGCCGGACCACTTTCCATTGGATTATATATACTGCTTTAGAAAGATAGTTATTCTGATCCCAGGGTATTTTTTTAATCTATTTTTCTCTTATTCACATCTATGTAATTCTTTGCCAAAAGTTAAGTGAGCATCATGAGTCTACGGATTTGCTGAAAGAGCAATATACCAATAGCTTTCTCTCTTATACCATCAAATAGTGGCTGTTAGCTTTGGAGATGCTAATTCTAAATGTTACCAACATATCCAAGATGATTCTAGATGAATTGCCCTCTCACATACAAAAGGCAATAACTCATTTTGTACCATCTTTGCTACAATCACCTCTTGTTCAATCTTAATTATAATCCTCCAACAACTTTTGAATGAGAATCACTCTGACTCTCAGGGATTTCTTTTATAACTAAAAGAATTATGACTATGGTTATTTGTTCACCTCCCTTGCAAGTATTTCAAGGACCTCATGAATGCCAAGCGATATGCTGTGGGGATATAAATAATTATTGTACGGGATCTGTGTTTACAAAGAGCTTATGGAATAGACAGGAAGATAATTTATAAAGGAAAAAGGCAACAATGAAAGGTAGAGTATGCAAATGTCCAATAACTGATACTAGGAAGTGCTTTAGGAGTTCATAGGGAGGTATTACTAAATGAGTAATTTAAAATAATTTTTTAAAATAATTTTTGGGGGCGCCTGGGTGGTGCAGTCATTAAGCGTCTGCCTTCAGCTCAGGGCGTGATCCTGGCATTATGGGATCAAGCCCCACATCAGGCTCCTCCACTGTGAGCCTGCTTCTTCCTCTCCCACTCGCCATGCTTGTGTTCCCTCTCTCGCTGTCTCTGTCAAATAAATAAATAAAATCTTAAAAAAATAAAATAATTTTTTAGTTATACAAGAGGCCGAGCAAAGTGAGAAGAACATCCACATGAGAGGGGATGGCCCCACATCAGTGTAAGAGCCACGGTAGGGGAGTGGTTCTCAAAGAAATTCTTGAAGCACTACACTGGAACAGGCTGAAAGGAATGACATGAACATTATAAGAGGAAGGGGGAAAGCATGGTAAGAATGTTATTCATACTTAGCACAGAGTGTAAGAGAGACACTACTCACTGGAATTTCTATTGAGATATCTTGGGTAATAAAATTGGGAAGATAGATATATCAACCTGTTTCTAGATTCTCATTGATTCAGTTCTTTTATACTATTTGAAGTCTCCCTAAAACACAAATTAAGCCATATGTGATGACTGCTCCTAAGTCCATACTTAGAGTAGTTTTCTCAAAATGGTATCCATGACCTTCTATGAAACACTCAAGGAGGACATTGGGGTGAAGGCACAGCCAGGCAATAATATCAAAGCCCATTAGGATAAGGAAGGCATCTACATCAAGGATCAGATATTGGGTGTAAGAGCTTGGGTCAGGTGAAGAGGATGTCCAGGCAGGAGAGGCAGCCCAGCAGAGGATGTTAGAGCCCATGGTGTTAGGAGAGCAACTGTATGAAGTGGGGTTGGTAGCAGTGAGAGAAGATTGGTTATATGGTAAGAATTCAAGCAAATAAGCATATTAAGATAAATAGAAGATTCCCATTGTCAGAGAAGGGAGCTGCAGTTACTGACACAGAGAAACAAATTAAATATTTGCTATTAGTATTGGTGGGAACTCATGGTTTTCCATCAATCAATACAGATATAAATACAGATATACAGGATAGATGTGTGTAGTATAGGAACATAGTCTCTAGTTATGTCCACTAAGAGGACCTGGGAGCTGTTATACCAATTATGTAGATATTGGTTTCTAAATATTATTTTCTACTTTTTTCCTTTTCTGAAGAAATGGCTGATGCCATGACTGGGCAGCACAAGATATGTAAGATGAGTTTGCATCTCGTTTAGTCAGAAAGCAAAAGTGCTTAAAAACTGATGGCAATGTGCCAAAAGTTCAGAAACTAGCTTTAAAGGGCTTCCCCTGGCCAAATTTTTATAATCAATTTCATAATCAATTTAATAGTGGTAGGATCATACTCCATATAAATTTCATAATCAATATAAATAGTGATAGGATATTATAATGTATTGAATAAAATAGGAAACCAAGGATCCTCAGTATAATTAAAATATTGGCAAGGAGTAATTATAGAGCTTCAACTGCTGATTGATAACAAAGACAAATTAATAACTTGACAGGGGAGAAGCCTGGTATCTTGATCAAATGATCCAAATGGACATCATCAATAATGGAACAAGTCAAAATTAGATGCCACCTGATCAGAAGCAGTAAGAATCACATGGAATCCTTTCTGTGATATTCCTACCAAGGATGCATAACTTGAATCTAATTTTGAGCAATATCAGATAAACCCAAATTGAAGGACGTGTCATAAAATATCAGGCTTATAATCTTTAGAAGTATCAAAGCCAATTTCCGGAATCTTTCATCTTGTAAAAACTGAAACTCTATACCCATTAAACATTAGCTCCTCATTATTCCCTCTCCCTTAAAAAAAAAAAATCAAAACCCTGAGAATCAAGAAAATACTGAATAACTATTCAAGAAAGGAGCTTAAAGACACATGGCAAGTAAAATCAACACAGGATTCCAAACTTGATCCTTTCCTTACAAAGAATGCTTTTGGAAAATCTGGGAAAACTTCAAATGGAATAGGAGTATCATATTTCAGACGGTAATTACATATCATTGTTAATTTCCCTACTTTCATGCTTTGAATTGTGATTATGTAGGAGAATGTCCTTGTGTGTATGGAGTGCATACTAATGTACTTGGGGATGACAAGATCTCATATGGGTACGTGACTCTAAAATGGCTCAGGTAAAAGAAGTCTTTGAACTGTATGTTCAAATTTTCTGTAAATTTGATACTTTCAATAAATGGATTTTGGAGACTACATTATAAAAGAGAAAAAGGGAATACAGATTTCAATCTGAAAATTCCACATACGAGAAGCGTGGTTTTAAAAAACCAAATACCTCAGGATTTTGGATGCAAATTAAAGAGTTGATTTCATGGTGAAAAAATAAAACATCTCCATTTTTGTGACAGAAGATTTTATTAGCTGGCACAAGCAGCAGCCACGAGGGGAGCAGAAGGCAACAGCTGGAAGAAACTGGGCACATGAAAGCAGTAGACTGAAGATACTTCTTCAGAATGTAGCCAATGGTTAACCTTGCAAGTGGAGTCCCAGGACAACAGGCATTATTGTATCTAGTGATAGATCTGAATAGAATCATTTAACCATAGGCCTGAAGGAATGTTTGGGTTTTTTTTGTTTTTTATTTTTTGGGGTTTTTTTGCTCATAAAAACAAAACAAAACCTGCTGCAGTTTTGTTCTTACACCTTTACAATTTGGGAGCTACATAAATATAATTTTTATTGTTGAATTAGAATTAGTTACAACTATTTCTTAGGCTAGTTGTGAATTGCTTAGACTAGATAAATTAATGAATAATCATCAAGTTAACATTTACTGATTATTTTACAGAAGTCTAGTAGGACTGGATATATAGGACAGTTGACATCTATTTCAGTTTATTATAGAGGGAAGGGTGAGTCTGAGTAGGAAATTAAGTGCAAGTCATTAATTCACATTAATACTTTTCTTTGGTAGGATTGAAAGAAGAGTTGTGTTTCACAAAATATATGAAGAGGTCAAATAATGAAGGTTATATTGCTATTTTTTTTTAAAGATTTTATTTATTTATTTGACAGAGATAGAAACAGCCAGCGAGAGAGGGAACACAAGCAGGGGGAGTGGGAGAGGAAGAAGCAGGCTCATAGCGGAGGAGCCTGATGTGGGGCTCGATCCCATAACGCCGGGATCACGCCCTGAGCCGAAGGCAGGCGCTTAACCGCTGTGCCACCCAGGTGCCCCAGGTTATATTGCTATTGAGCTGTCACAAATCTAAAGTCCACTGACTTACTGACTTGCTATCCCTTCATAAGTCATATTCTACTATAAATCAAGTTCTAAAGAGTCTTACCATTGTATTTACCAAGCTGTCATGGTTCTGTGTGAAGGACATCTGGAAAATACCGCGCAAACCAGTATGTGGAGAAATTAAAGTTCAAGAAATTTAATGACTTTTTCTTGTCTCCGTAGCCATGCTGCCAATACAGTTCAGTTGTCTGGATTTAAGTAATTGATTCTCTATTGCATACAACATGACATTTCTTTCTATCCCCCATAAGCTTTTCTATTGACACACAAAAATCCATTCCTTGTACTTATTGAGTACTTACAGCGAACAAAATACTCTGTGATGGACTGCAATAATACAAAATCCATAAGACATAGATCATACTCTATCTTAAGAGAAAAACAAAGCAGTTTATACATTTATGCAAAGAGTAGATCATTTTCAGATGACAATTTACAAAAGTCACATGGGATATAAGTTGGATCTTAAAGAAGAGATAGGATGTTAACATGTAAAGTTGAGAGAGAATGTCATCCTAAGGTTGGAAATGATACAATTAAGGAAATTAAATTGCGAAACAAAAACAAAAACAAAAGCAAAAAAACAAAAAAAAGTCAGCCACATGAGGGATGTTCTTTAGTTTGGTTGGTAGGTTACATGAGAGACTAGTAGAAACTATGTCCAGAAAGTTATATTCTGATCAGAGATTGGAGGGTGTTACATACTAAATTGGGGTGTTGGAATTTGTGTTAACAACTTTGGGAACCTACTGGTGTGATACAATTTACACTTCTATTTCAGAAGGATCAGACGGGCAGCTATAAAATCCTTGGCAAAAAGTAAAGGGCCAAATAGATCATTGCAATTGTATCCCAACTGTCCTAAGTGTGTACTAGGCTAACTTAAGTTATAAACATTTTTAACAAACAGGATGGGCCAACTAAAACATATCACAAAGACAGAATAGAGAGGAAGTGGCAACTGCTAGGATGTGGAACACAAATGTGAGAGATGGATCAAGAATTTATAGAGCCTTTGTACCTGAATGACTGGGAGAATGGTGATACCATTAAAGGAAATCGAGTTTAAAGCAGAGGGGTATTAGAAAACACTGAATTTTGATTATTGATTTACTAGTCCCTAGAATATGATGTTCTGACTATCCTTATATAGCAATGATTTTGTATGGCAACTCTCCCCACTTCAAATATGGAAAGGGATGAGTGTCAAGTTGATTTCCCATAAGAAATGGATTGCCCTTAACCAAAGCTTCTCATTAAGTAAAACTCATGACCAAAATTGATCAGATGACTAGCTGCAATTCAGACATTCCCATTTAAGGACTAAGGAAAACAACTGAAAAAAAATATTTTTATTTATAAGTCACTGTAATGTGTACTAGTAATGGTTTAGATATTATACAAAAAAAATGTTTTAGAAATAAATTCCTTGGGTTTAAACATTTTCTATTACCAGTATTAATCTTTGCACTGGACTTTCATAACCAGGAGGTTTAGAACAAATTTTTTTATATTGCCTATGAATTTTAATAATATAAAGGTCATTGTAAGCTTTGCCTTTGGATTATACTTATACGTGCATCCTTAATTGGGAAATAGATATTAGTATTTTAGCATCCAATTAAAGATTATTCTACCAACCCACCAAATGAAATATTAAATCATTTCATTCCTTTCATTTCCAAGGCTATGTTTTCTCAGATATTGCTGTTCAGTCTTAACTGTTAATTTTTTCTAAAAACAGTATTTCCTGACCAATTATTATAGAGGGGAGATCACATGCTTTCAAACAATACTAAGAAAATATTTAACTTTTTTCAAAATCCAAATATTTTCTTGATAGTCATTTAAAAATATATTAATATATCAAAACATAATAGAATGAACTTTTGTGTTCACAATCTCCTTGCAATAGTAGGGTTTACAAAAAATTATGCACGTTTCTACCCTACCACACATACACACATTCAGTATAACTGAAAATGTTATCCTATAGGACATTAATCATTGAATATAGCTTATTCAAATGCTAGGTCTGCCAATTATTAGTTCTGTGACCTTGGAAGAGTTACCCAATCTCTTTGCATTTGATTTTCCTCATTCGAAAAATAAAGATAAAAATAGTAATGCCTTTATGGAGTCGTTAGAATTAGATGAGATGATGTAATATATACTGTGGCACTAGATTCATCGTAAGTATGCAATTAATGGCAAGGATCATGTCTGGTTTCGTTATCATCACATGCTATGTGAGCGCCTTATGTCTGAGCATCTCTCTAAATGATCTATCTTCCCATCAACATTCACAGGATATTATGACCTAAACCTTATGTAATTCACAAATGTGTCCTCTCCTCCCCCATCAATGTTCTAGTGCCCTTGTGTAGGCAATGATCTCCCACAGGTATGATGGAAATAGTCTCCTAACTGTCTTGCAATTTTCTAAACCCAACATGCAGTTTTAGGTCTCCACACCTTTGCCCTAGAAACATGTTGAGACACCATCACTTCAGCTCCACTGCAGAGCCATGTGTGGATTTTGCCCAATTCATAGAAATACAAAAATGGAAAAGATAATTTGATGGTCTTACACATAAAATATTAGCATTTTCAGAGAATACTCCAGACATTTTTGGAAAATGTGTCCTTGTAAAATTCAGATATTCATGTTTTTATTGAAAAACACAGTTCCAAATATTTTCAGAATCAAAGTGGTAGAATAAAAACCTCCACTGGATCAAAATTACAATATCAAAACCACCTAAGCACATCACCAGACCCCCATCTTTATTAAATGCACTCGACACTTCTCCACTGGGCAAACTTCTGTGTCTTCATCAAGGGTCAACTTTAATTTCACTTTCTCTATAATCCTTTTCTGTTAACCTCATATTTGACTATGTCCTCCTTTTTATCCCTGCCTTTATTTACCATAAGTTAAACGCCATATTTGTAATTAAGTTTCACAGGTTTGAAGTAGAGATAATAACTTGTTACTGTATTTTTTCATTGGGGATAATAGCATAGTATGGATGTTTGAGAAAATGAAAACTGAATCAAACAATTGTGGAAAAGATCTTTTCCCACCGTAGAAGAATCAGAGAAGTCAGATTTTAAATCCTAAGTTTGTATGTATTAGGAAACTACAGAAACTCTAAGTCATAAACATAGAAATTAGAAAATAACTCTATGCATTGTTTTCATGAAGGGTCTATGGATGCTCATTTGTGGATTAGCCTATTCCCTTAACCTTATTTGTAACCTCAAAGTCAATACTCCCAATGCTTTGTCATTTATGGACATGCACATGAGCAGAGGAGCGAAAAATCTGGGGAACCAGGGTGCAAATTCTCAGCTCGGGTAGAACAAGACAACGCTCTGCCCTCTTGTTTCAAGTCTCTTAATGTAAACAAGCATCCTTTCACAGTCTGTTTCGTGCCACATTTTTCACATTTTTGTAGGGATGTTTTTATGGTTTCACTGTTTAAAATGGTCCCCATGCATAGTGCTGAAGTGCTATCTAGCATTCCTAAGTACAAGAAGGTTGTGCCATGCCTCACAGAGAAAATGTACGAGTTAGCTGAGCTTTGTTCAGACAGAAGTGCCATTGTTGGTGAGTTCAGCGTTGATGAATCAACCATATACATACACACACACACATATATATATACACATATACGTATATAAACCTATGTATCTAATTACATATATACATATATAGTAAATAAGGTGTCTTTAAACAGAAACATACATGAAACAAGGTTATATACTAATAATTCAATGAAAATGTAACCAGAGGCTCATAGGAAATGAGCTCTGTTAGGTCTAGGAACAATAGCTCAGGATTCACTAATTCAATGTTCATGGTGACACTATAGAATTGAAAACAGTGATAATTAACAGCAATTTGGTACAGAAACCCAAGAGTTAAAGAAAAGGAAAGAAAAAGCATTACCACAACTAAAGAACTCCCCACCTACAGCTTGGTGCTTCTGGTTTTGAAGGATAAGGAATGGTAAGCCTCCTCTGGCTTGAACAAATATAAAAACATAATTTTAACAAAGGAGGAAGCAAAAGAATAAAGTCCTTTTTTTTTTTTTTTTGGCAATTTCAGAGCTAATATACATGCTTTTCAGTCCTAAAGTGATGGAAATCTTTGCTCCTTCCTACTGAAACAAATACAGTATTTTATAAAAGATGCTTTCAGACTGGCTTCACCTCCTTGTGTCTCCATTCCTTATGGAAAGGAAAACATGTTACAAATGATTTTATAATAGCTGTGCTGGATGGAAATGGCAGGGCTTGGCAGTGAGGAGGAGATCTGTAGATGGTTGGGAAAGTTCAAGTGTTTTTGCTCACTCTTGTGGACAAAGGTATCTGTATAAGACATACACAAACGGAGAGGTATGTGGAGAAAGATGCACGAGGTCATATGGAGCAGAAAAAGGAAAATAAATGATACATGATTTTAATGGTATGTATAGACTCAAGATTATAGATATTCCCATCAGATATAGATCTCATTTCTGAATATATCAGGAAGTAGATCTTATTTAAAGGTATTAACACCTTTTGTTTGTGCATGTATAAACTTTATCTATGCATATGTGTTTATATGCATATGTATGTATTTGAGGCATTGAAGACAAAACAATGCACAGATCTAAGTATTTATTTGGATAAGCTTTAACAATTACATACGTTCACGTAACCACCAAAATATATACACACGCATACACTTCTGGTTTCCAGTCTTACATGTACAGGGCTTAAAAGTTGCCACTCCTTAACAAGTAAAAAGCCGAACCGACTGAAAAATCATCATCTTTTTAGTTCCGTCAGAAAAGGGAAGACACAGGGCAAGCCTCTGCCCCTTACAATAGAGGGGCAGAATAATATAGCTTACTAGAGCAGAGACCCATGAACGGAAACCACTGCAGGACCAGTGCCAGGGTAGGAACACTTGAACTGTAATTGGCAAACTGCTGGAGGCCCAGTGTGGACAATTTCGAGAGTTAAAAACTTTAGAAGGACCCAGTCCCAGGGGAAGCCACAAAAATACTGTTAGATTTCTCTCCAGGATCTTGATAAAATTTCCACAGTAAATGTCAGGTAAAAATCCTCTTTTGTTTATGGCAGGGAGAGGGAAAAGGCACCATTTTGAAATATACTAGAGCATTCTATTTTTAGCAAGCCTGAGACTTCAGGGGAAACTAGTTAACCAGATTCCAGCCTACTGGGATATTATCAGAATCTAAACAACGCCGCGAAGGAAATAAACTCTAGCTGGCTTTAGCCTTCCACCTGGGGAAAAGGAAAATACCCAATCCCTCATTCAACCTCACCATCCATTCCAACCTGGGGGTGAGGGGTACCTGAGAAACATGTGTCAAGTTCATAGTCCAGAGGTACAATATCATTGAAAGACTGAGACCTAACCATAGTAGTGTAGCTTCCTCTACCCAAACCCCCCACCCCCATTACTAAAGGCCTATTCACAGAAGTTCCTTTGAGCCTGTACATTTCTGGCTATCAAGAAAATATTACAAAGCATCTCAAAAGGCAAAATACACAATTTGAAAAGACAGAGCAAACATCAGAACCAGACATGGTAGGGCTGTTGGAACTATCAGACTGGGAATTTAAAACAACTATGATTAATATGCTAAGAGGTCTAATGGGTAAATTAACATGCAAGAATAGATGGACAGTGTAAGCAGAGAGTTGGAAATCCCAAGAAAGAACCTTTCTGGTTCTTTCTTTTTGACATGCTAGATACCAAAAACACTAACAAAATAAAGAATACCTTTAATGGGCAATTTAGTAGACTGGAAACAACCGAGGAAAGGATCTCTGAGCTGGAGGATATATCAATAGAAAACTTAAAAACCAAAAAGCAAAGAAAAACTATTAAAAACCAGGGCTTAATATCCAAGAACTGTGGGACAACTACAAAAGGTGTAACACATGCTTAATGGGAATGCTAGAAAAAGGAGAGAAAAGAAAAGAAATATTTGAACCAGTAATGATTAAGAATTTCCACAAATTAAAGTCAGACACCAAAACATAGATCCCGGAAGCTCAGAGAATCCCAAGCAGAATAAAAGGCAACAAGCTACACTTAGGCATATCACTTTCCAACTGTAGAAAATCAAAGATAAGGAAATAATCCTGAAAGAAGTCAGAGGAAATAAAACACATTATCTATAGAGAAATAAAGGATTATATCTGACTTCCCAGAAACCATGCAAGCAAGACAGTAGAGTGAAATATTCAAAGTATTGAGGGAAAAACTGCCAACCTAGAATTCTGTAGCAGTAAAGGAGAATGAAAGACTTTCTCAGACAAACAAAAATTGAGGGACTGTTGCTGATAGACCTGCCTTTGCAAGACGTGTTAAAGGAAGTTCTCTAGAGAGAAGAAAAATAATGTAGCTCAGAGACTCAGAACTAATAAAGTAGGAAAGTGCATTAAAGAATCATTGAAGGTAAAAAGGGGCACCTGGGGGGCTCAGTCAGTTAAGCATCTGACTCTTGATTTAGGCTCAGGTCATGATCTCAGGGCTGTGGGACTGAGCCCACGTCAGGCTCCGTGCTCAGCAGAGTCTGTTTATCCCTCTCCCTCCCCATCTGTTCCTCCCCTCGTTTTCTCACTCTAAAAATGAAAATCTTTTAAGAATTAAAGGTAAAACAAGAACTTTTATTTTTCTTACTCTAACAGGTAAGTTTTCTCAATTGGATATCCTTGCCTTCCATTTGATTATTTTACAATTTCCATGCACCTGCTGAAGTTTCTCATTTCCTTTTCCATATTTTCTACCCTTTCCATTTTTATCTTAGTAATTCATATGCCTTTGACTGATAATTTCAACATCTGGACATCTCTAAATTTGCTAATTGACTGTTTTCTCTTGAGAACAGATCACATTTTCTTGCTTTATCATGTCCTCTGTAATCTTTGATTATATGCCTGAAGTTTTAATTAAAGGAACAGTAGATACTGAAGTAATAACATTTACTTGTGGGAAGTAGAACTCCTCCTTTTCTGCCGTGCTGCACACAGACTGCCGAATCAATCTCCACAGGGTCTCTGGGCAGCTGTAATTTGACTAACTTTACCACTAGCTTTATATTTGTTGTGGGCTGGATCATTATTTTCCTTTCAGGGGAGCTTGAATCTGAGCACTGGTGAGATTCCAGTAAGGTTCCTTTGTTTCACAGCTGAGTAATGTGTGTGTGTGTGTGTGTGTGTGTGTGTGTGTGTGTGTGTGTGTGTGTGTGTGTGTGAGAGAGAGAGAGAGAGAGAGAGAGAGAGAGAGAGAGAAGTCTCTCCAGGTTTAAGTCATAGGGAGTACTCTGCTCTCTAGCAGTGCACCTTGGGAAATTGCTTTCAGCTGTTACCCCCCTCACAACTTCCACTGTCTGCAAGCCATCACTTTGGTGGAATCTTCGAATGGCTTGGAATTGCTTAGCCTCGCTTTCCTGCTGTGCCTTCATCTAGTCTTTGGTAGTTGAAATTTCAGAGTGTCTGTGGGAAGGGTTTTCTCTGGGCTCTTGCCCTCCCTTCACCAGGAGAGACCCTGGAATAAAAAGAAACTGCTGTCTTATGGGTGTCTCTCAGCTCTTCTTTCCCCCGTCCCTTGTCTTGGGGGAAAAGGAGCTTGCACTTAGGTGAAGTCCCACATGCCTCTCCTCTCTTGATGTCTTTTGATAGACTTCCATGTGAATTATACAAATATCCGTAAGTGTTTACTGATTGCAGACTAGTTCTCTTGGAGGAGCTCCTCTAATACTCAATCTGGGACAAACTCACAGGAGACTGGATGGGACAGATGGTCACATATAAGTTTCCATTTTCAAATTTAAAATGAAAAGGAGTTAAAATTTAAGCATCAAAATATTTTTTTTAGAATGCCTTATAAAATAGCCTTTCAACACTTTGAAAGGAGGGCTTGCAAGTACCATACCCTTACTTCATATCATTTCCTAAGGATCTACTCTAATAGTTGTTTTTATCTGGTATTTATTTTCCCATTGCCCTGGATCTGAGTTCTGCTTCTTGGTCCCAGCTCCCTCAGCTACATACTTTGTTTGGATTGCTAACTTGGAACTAGAATCATGACAGATATAACCTCTAGGGTTCCCCCTCAGCTTGCTAATTTGTAGCACGTTGGTCACATTCGAGACTAATGTCTGCTCCTTGAACATTAACTCAGGTTCAGAACCTTGTTGTGAAAGCTTACAATTGACTCTGCATCTTGTATCAGACAAAAATAGTGCCCACGGGGCACTGCAGGGCCAAGACTGGAGATCATAGTGACGGTTTCTTCCTCTTCGACGTAAGGGTGACCTCCAGCTGTAAGCAATGGGGTATAGGTAATAGAGAAATAACTGAATCTTAGAACCCAGCATTCTCATTTACCAACAGCCAACAACACAGATGTTTCATCATTTGGGAGCATTTACTAGAGACTCTGAGGCAGCATCCCTCTTTCTCCTACACATTTGGTTGTACCAGGAGACTCTAATTTCCAGGTTTCTACTGGAGTGGGGAGAAGGCGACATATGCCTCTACCATTCATACATATCCTACTGCTGGATGACACCTTAGAATTTCCAGCAGCACTTTGCAATGCCATTTAATATCCACTATTCAGAGTCTGACAGATAACAGGGACAGTGACCCACGATAGTACACATTGACTCATTTCTACAGAGCTATTCTGGAATTATTCTGGAAGCTATTCTGACACACTGTAGACACCATCCTGTGAAGAACTCTAAGGAACCTACATAATGTCCTGGCCAAATCTTCTGAATATTCCAGCATTCTGAATTGGTTGATCTCCTGTTTCTGATACAGTTACTGCTAGTGTTTCATCCTCACCTTCTTGAGGCTATGGTTACTTGGTTTCCTCACACACTCAAGATTACGCATATTCCTGGAGCTGGTGGTATATATGCACCACCCACTGATATCTACAGAAACAACTTCCCTTTCGATTCAATAAAACTTAACCATTGAATCCCATTCCGCAATGACAATACTCTATATAAATTCTCCCTCTAAAATGCTCAACCCACTGGAGACCTTTGTCCTCACCCTAGGCTGAATCATAACCACAGGCACAGTGGCATGTACTATAGGTAAGTTAAACTTTAGGAGCAGAGTACTCCCTGAAACTTAAGGCAGTGATCAACTTGGGGACAATATTCTGATCCTAGTTCTTGATCTCATTTTAATGTACTTTTGATTCAAAAAGATCTTGTAGTTAGAGGCAGTGATCAATGAGACCAATGGTGTTGAAGTGCAAGAAAGAAAAATATTAACTCAGGGATGCCTAGTATCACATGTATGCACCTTTGCGTTACACTGGGATTTTTCTGGTTGTCAGCTCATAACCAATCATCTTCTAAAGACTTAAAATAACTACTACACTTCACATTTCTATTAACCTACTTTTTTTCAAGTAGGCTCTAACATGGGGCTTGAAGACACAACCCTGAGATCAAGACCTGAGCTGAGATCAAGAGTCAGATGCTTAAAACCAACTAAGCCACCCAGGCACCCCTCTATTATTCTAATTTCTAAGGTTTCCTGTTGGCTCCCATTTCATTGGCCATTCCTATTCCAAAAATTCTGAAAAAAAAAAATGTGATATGCATGGGAAATAATTTAAGACATGGAAGCAGGATTGTACCAATTTTCCACAAGTGTTCAGTGCTCTTCGTTCTTGCCAAATATTCCCTTCCCCTCTAAAGATGAGGATGAGGCAAGTGGCAAACAAAGGATTATCCCTTCTCTATCTTGCCATGCTATCTACATTGTTAACCAATGTCCTAATCAGCTCTGTGAAGAATACTTCTTTATAAAGGTAGGTCTCAACTGTAGCCTGAAACATCATTATACAGGAACATGATGATACCTTGTAGTATTTAGTATCACTATTGCCTTCCCATCTGAGTTATATGCCAAGTCAATGTCACCAAGCCTGCTTCCATTGTACTTGGAGTGAGTGATTTTTCAGACTTTTGTCCCTCAAGTAAATATTTATTTTAAGCCCAACCACACACTGATTCCAGCTTAGGCTTAAACTGGGTCTCCTATTACACGTTTATGATAAACTCCTTCATCTAAATTATTTATGCAACTATTTTCTCTTTCTTACTTGAGGATAGGAGCCTTAGGGACATCTTTATTCATTGTTGCATATCAAGTTTGAAGGCAATTTGTTGTACATGGTAGGTAGTAATACAAAAGTAGGACTGAGAAAAAGTGAGCAGACAGGAAAGAGAAAAGAAAGCAGAAAATAAGGGGTGGGGTAGGAGACAGAAGCCAAAGTTTAATAGCTTCAAAATCTTCCATCGTGAGAGGTAAGATTTACTAAAACAGCCTAATAATGCTTACAACACAGCCAAAAAAATAATGAAACATTTATAACAAAGTAAAAACTTTCCACTTGTAAAACTTACGTCATCACAAGAAGAAAGCAATAGAGCTTAGGAATTAAGGCAACAGAGAAATCTTTAAAGAGTAACAATGAGACCAAAAAATGCCATGGTCTGTCAGATTCATGTCATCCACTAAGATAAGCGAACAAAATCCTGACTCCCAATTCCTATATCATCAATCTGTTAACATTTAATAATTTAAACTGTAAAACAGAATACTGTTTTATCTAACAGTTATTAAAGCTAAAAGACAAATGGGCGCATTTGTATGGGCCGGTTACGCATCAACTTTAACATTTCTTAACTTTTTATATCATTTACAAAACGGATTCCTTTAAGATGTAGATATGAAGTGAAATCAACTATTAAAACACCATACACTCCACTCCACATCCTTGGGCACATTTTATCGCTTTGGCAACAAAAATGCTTAAGGGTTATCCCTGTCAGGCAGAGTCCTGTTGTTTTATATGAATGACATGCTTCACAAAAATGCCTCCTAGTTCTCTAGACCAGTCACTACATCCTTATTAAAATGCAGATGCTCTCTTCCTATTCCACACATAGTGAATAAAAATCTGACACTGAGAACAACGAATCTTTATTAAAATGATTTCCAAATGATTGGAATGCAGATATCCTGGCTCTTGTCCTCCGACTGACATTTAGAATCACTCTTCAGAGCTCCATATTGCCCATGTCCTTCACTATCCAAAAAGCTGATTGCTTGGATCTCACTTCTAATGTATTTAGGCATCATCACTGTCTACCGTACTTCTAGTTCCCAGTGTGTTCACATTTTGGCTGGGCCCATCAATGCCCAAACTCCGTACTCACCAAATTCCATTTTTAATGTGATAACCAGACAGTTATTTTGAACCATCTGAAATATGCGAGGACGTCATTCTTTACTCCAAGTAGTCCAAGTGCATAAAATGACAAATCTGAGGTCGATTTAATGATATCTTTGAAAGAATAGTGAGTTCATTTGCCACAACTATGCTCAAAATGGACCTTCTCCTGTAGTTAAGCCTCAGTACATGGAGTCTAGCTCCAACATACTGCCAGTCCAGAGGCTGGTGCTCAGACTGCTCTGAACTGACATAGTAGAATGAGCATGGCCAGAGGAGAGAACACACTCAAAACAGGGTCAGGATTACCCTTTCCCAACCTCCTTGCAATACTGTGTAGATGCCTTTTTCCTCTCTTAGAAGCTATTTCTAGAATATGTGCATCTAACAGTCCCTACAGGCTGGCATAATTAGAAAAGGAGAAAAGTAGATGCTTCTGTTTTGTAATTGTATGCCCAGACAACGAGAATTATCACAATGAATCATTGCCAGGTTTGGTATCCTGGCCAAAGTTTTAAGGAGTTCAGGGCATTTTGAAGAGGCCTGAGATTCTTAGGCTTTTGTCAGTAACTACAAAACTCAGAGCTTAGTGTCAGCGTTTTAAAGAGGAAAGATAATTTCTTATGGATTTGAACTTTCAGTTGAAAACCAGATTATTGCATTAAGACAAAAATGTCATTAATGCATTCAAATCTTTATCTGTTAGAAAGGCCAGATAGAAGATAAATCAAAATATGAGATCAACATAGAAGTATTTTTTTTTTAAACTGGAAGTCTTGAGATACTTAAAGAAATCCCACAGTGTCACTTAGAAAT
The DNA here is from genome assembly GCF_023065955.2 of Ursus arctos. Lineage (NCBI taxonomy): Eukaryota > Metazoa > Chordata > Mammalia > Carnivora > Ursidae > Ursus > Ursus arctos. The sequence continues at coordinate 77,048,530 of NW_026622985.1, forward strand.
AGGATCCATATGTGCAATAATTGAGTATATCAAGTATGGGATACTGTAAGATTAGAGAACGCACGAGACTATAAAACAAGAGGCTGAACAGAAAGACACACATCCTGTTTTTCAGGTAAAATCTTCTAGGTGATCTAGAAATGCAATTATTTGATCAAGCGTTTTAAAGAAATTGCATTTCGTGTGGCAAGGACTGGAGTTAGTATTCTGACATTTGAATAAGTAGAGGAAGACATAAGAAGATAGGCTATGTCTAGATGACTGTGTAAACTGCTTCCTTTTTTGCTACCAAATATTGAGATGTCACATAACCACACAGAATGCTGTTATAAGGATTCAACAAGGACTTTTAAATTAGAAGTATATTTTTATGCAGCACAATTAGGGAATAGAATATGAAAACACATAAACCTATATGATACAACCAGGTAATTTGGAACTTTGAGAATATATTAGGAAGAAGTAACTGAACTTCTAAAGCATACATTCCAAAATTACAGCAGTGAATGCAACAAAGTTTATTTCACACTCAATATAATTCATGTGATGGCAGATGCCCTTGTACACAATGGTTTGGAGACCCAAGCTCCCCAATCTTACATGATCACCCACCATTAGGACCAGGAAGTTTATCAAGTCTATTGCTCAACCAACAAATGGGGTGAGATAATTTTGGAGGTGTTTTTTTATGGGCTAGTCCTAGGAGTACATCACTTTTACCCAAATTCCATGGATACACCCAAGTAATGGAAACTAGAGAAAGATGTTCTAGTACTGTGATCAGGAAGAAAAAACAATTTGGTATAATTATGACTGATCTTTGAAATAGAAAGTTAAATTAAATTTTCTTTATTAAGCATCTTAATGAATTTCATGAGTTAATTCAACAAGTTACACATTGAAAATCACATGAGCTAAATATAAATTTCTTCATACAAAAATGATTTAGTTCCAATAAGCAATTTGCACACTATGTAGGTTAATGGTTTGCAATGAATATTTTTTCCTTGAAATATTCCATTGCCAGTAATTCTTATTCTTTCAGTGCACGAAAGGTTAGCAAATTCTAATGGGTCAACATAATATGGTGTTTTAATGGCATGCAGGAGTTCCACAATGGATTTTGTTTTAAGAAAAAGGATTTATCTTTTGGTAGTTAACACAATTCCTTTTAAATATAGAAATATGTTTAAGAGCTATGATGTGACTAGAGACCATGTTATAATAAGTCTATAATAATTAGATTTCATAAACAAGTTATCCTAAGTTTGTTTTCTGCAATTGGTTAGAATAGTATATTTAGCACATTAGTAGTAGCTAACAGTTGATGCCTGTGATAAAAATTCAGAAGCAATCATTTCGAATAATGTTTTAAAAATCCTTACCATCGAATTTTTCCAATCCAAATACATTAAAAAAGGCAAAGTACAGTGATAGGTCTTACTTCATTTAAAGATGGATAGTTGGGTTATTATTTCTTGGACGTTTTAAAGTTTGAAAAGTCAAAAAAGGCATAAAAAAAACTACCAGGAAGTTGGGGAAAATATAAAATGAATAATGACCTTATGGAGAATATTGTTTTTAGTAGGTTTTGTGATTTTATTCTGGTTATCAGAGGAAAGGTGTTTTTGTTATTCTTAGTATTTTGTGTGACATTGAATGAAGGAATCCATGAGAGGGTCCGGGCCCATGTGTGAGTTGCTCAGGCTTAGTAACCGGGAAAATGACCTTCCTTCCCTGAGCCTCATTTTCCTTACTTAGAAGATGCTGTCTACAGCATTCAGTTCACCGGTTGAATATGAGAACATATAAATGGAAGAACCAGTATTTGGGATCAAGTCAGAATCATGGGGTAAAGCAATCTTACCACATGGAAATAAGTCTGTGGCTCATTTAACTGTTTCTTTCAAATGAATGAAATATACATAGGGCAAAGTATAAGCATAAAGTTAATGATTAGGAAGGGATTCTACAGAGGTAGGAATGCTAACAACTCTAGGATGCTATTAATAGCAAAGCATCACTATTCCCTCAAATGAAATCGAAGGTGGCCGCATGTGGGGTTCCCGCAGGAACCCCAGTAGGTTACAGAGCGAAGCCCTGGTATTCTTTACGAAATCCTCTGTACCTGAACAGAATTCCTCCACTGAATTGAATGCTACTTGCAACTAGTCACTCTAGTGCAGCAGAGGGTTAACCAATCTCAGTTCCTGCCTCTTTCACAACATAAAGAAAGGTTGTTTTAGAGATCAGATGACTTTTAGCTAGAGTAAGTACAGCAGCAAAGCAGTGAATGTTGTTGTCTGGGAAATACAGAAATGCGAGAGGTAATCAATTTCTTCCAATCTTCATTTTGCTCACCCACTTGATTTGAAACCACATATTGCTTCTCCCAAAATTAACAGTTAAGGCATCTCTTACAACTCAACATGCATTACAGTGTACACTCAATTTTGACTATATTGAAAACCCCATCATAAAAGATCTTCTGAGGCATCTAGATTTAAAATAACAGCATTTTCTAGTTAAGCCAGCAAATTTAAATACATAGAAATACAGAGATTTCTGAAGAATTAGCTCTCTGGTATAAGCTATGGTTAACTATGTGCATATTTATTCATTTATTTTACACAATATGCTCATTTGTTTCAGAAGTAGACAGTCCAGTTTCGGTGTTCATTGTAAGCTCAATTTGGTTTTACGTCCTTACTGTGCTTTCTTGGCATCTGCTTTTATGGAAATATAGCTGGTCATTAACACAGCTTTGCACGCCTTACAACTGTGTTGTTTTTCATGCAAAATAGACATTTGTAAAATAATTACAGATGGGAAAGTATGCCCCATGGAATTTTTTCTTCATTACAAAATTATCCTGTTCTGATCATTTTTACATCCACTTCATTATAAGGGGAGAACACAGGGAAAATAAAATACTTCCGTTATGATAGCAATCTTAAAAGTATTTGTTCTTACAAAGTGGGAAGTGATGGATTATGTATATATAAAAGGAATGATTTTGGAAAGATCTAATAAATTACTTCCAATCCCTCTCCTTTTTACCATCCTCTCCATTCTCTAAGAACAATTTCTCTCAGCCACATCTGAGGCTCCTGGTAAAATTCCAGATGTACTAGTCATGGTAGATTTGGCAGCTAAAATCCAGAAGAGGAAGATTTGCCATAAAGTATTGCTTATTCATCCCTACAACCAGCTTCTCTTCCATCGTTCAGTAGGATAACCTTGAGCTGGATATTCTTTATATAATAATAATTTCAGATCCTTTTCTACCCTTCACCCTGCCATGTGTCCCAGAAAATTGATGTATATGGGCTGCTTCAACTGGAATCCCTTGCCTTCTAACTCCCTGCTGGGTTTAGCCATTGGGAAGCACTAACATGATTTCCGAGAAGAGACAGGCTGAGGATGTAACTGCCTGACACCATCACTGCCAAGGCTTCAGTTGGCCATATCTGTACCCTTCTACTGAAGTCCACAGCTCCTCTTGTGCGGTCCTGTGCTAAAACTTTTATTCTTCAGTTTTTGGTACTTCTTCCTCTACCAACTCAAGCCAAATGGTGACAATGTCTTCAAATTGGAATTAGCTTGATAATACCATCATCCTTTCGGGATTTCCTTTGCTAATATATTGTATGTAGTCACTTCATTAAGTTGTCTGATCATCTATTTCATCATCTACTCCTATTGGGTTTCTGTGGAAATAGACGCACAAAAGGATTGAGATTTGAGTTCCAGAATGACAGACTGTTAGCACTGGAAAGGAGTTTCACACATATATTCATGATGAAAATGAGACTCAAATAGAAAGTATCCTGCCCAAGTCACAAAGCTGGAGATGAGACTATAGCCAAAGTCTTTCAAGTCCAAACTGGGGTTTTGTTTTGTTTTGTTTTTAACCTTAACGTACTGTATTTGATCATCCAGAATCCAAACATGAGATGAATCAACAAGGATATGCATTTTGCTTTATTTCCTTATCTTGTTTTTAAATGTTTTTGAGGAAGATTCATATGAACAGTGGAAATGAAAGAAACAGGATAGACAGAAGGAAGACTATAACATTTGAGGAATATATTGTAGGGACACTGGTAATTGCATTTTAAATTTTCAGCCATTAGAAATATTCATGTTAGCATCCTCAGTTTATCTCCAGTTTATGCTGAGAGCAGATCCAGAGTGCAGAGTAAATTCTATGTCTAAATCATTTAATGCACAGCTGCCAACATCATGTTAAAAAGGCTCATTATTTCATGAATGGGCTCAAGAGGGGCTTCAAGTCTATTTCAGTGATGAAAAAAATTTCTATTAGATGATAGGCCTTCCCAGGATAGACCTAAAACTCCCTGAAACTAAGAAAAATTTCACTTTTCTCACCTGTAACCAATTTTTTAATGTCTTCTGGAAGGCTACACACATTTCAAGCACTCAAAAATAGCTTCCAAGAAGAACCCTCAGCACTTTTTATTGCCCCTCATATAAAGGTACTTCTAAAAAAGCGGATTAAGATATAATTACTTTGTGCTTTCCCACAGGCAAGGCAGTATGGGGAAAATGAAAATAAATTATTTTGTAATCTGATCGGGGAGAAAGCTGTCCTTTAATTGGCAACCATATCTGTGCATGCAGAACTCAGTAATTCAACAAACCCAGGAAAGAGTGTGTAGTGCACACACACAAAGCAATTCATTGAGCTGTCCTCAATAAGTTATGTTTCACTTTTCAAAGCTTTTCTTAATGGAAAAAAATAGAAACAATATAACACACTGTGATATTATCATTCTAATAGTATAATTCAATTGCTAAATGTCGTTAAGTCCAAATTCCACAAGCGTCTGTCACAGACAAATATCTAGAATTTCACTGAGTATCACAGAAAACATCTCTGCCCTAGAATATAAATCAGGGGATGATTTGAAAAAAGGTGTCAGTTGATTTTATATTCAAAGAGAGTGTACAGTAAAATAACCAATATCTATGGCAGTAATGAATAACATCAGGTCATGAGCTTCATAAAAGCTCCATAGCTTTGAATCTGGCTTTTGGTATAATTTTGAACACAGCCTACACACGCTTATACATCAAAAAAAGATTAATGGGAAAAATATACAAATCAGTCAGTCCATCAGTATGAAACAGCTACCAAAGATAATCGTGAGACATGGAGGAATGAATGACCTGGCACATTTCTTCTAACAGAATGAGGACCACTACAATGGTCATCATCAGGAGCTGGCGAAGTGTGATGCAGCCCTCATATGCATCAGGCTAGCCTTTGGGATCCAGGATGCCCCTGAGTGTCAGGGACTGGTCCAGAAACCAGAAAGTGATGGCAACAGACCCAACTGATGTTTTCCCCCAAATCCTGTGGTTTGACCATTACTTCTCAGCATAAAAAAGCAACATGAAAATAGGAAAAATAGCTAATATTACATGAGATTAGATGTTTATCTTATTTATCTCTGTTTTTCCAGAACCTATCACAGTGCCATTAAATGCTGGTGCTTGTAGTCAAGTCATTAAATGGTAGATTGCGTGGAATTAACTAGAGCCTGCCCCTTTGCTGCTAGGCATCTGTTGTACAGACTTGAACGAGTTGTTTCAAATCTGAGCTTCAGTTTCAACATCTGAAGACTGGGACTCATACTAGTACCACCTCCTGGGGTTTTTTTCCCCCCCTCCAAGAATGAGAGGAGATAATCACAAAATGTACTTTTTGGACTTTAACAGATTAAAGACAGAAGGCTTGTGTTTGTGTGGCTATTTTAATATTTTGTGGGTTTAAAAGGAGTGCTAATTTTGTCATTGGCATTCTTCTGATTCATATATGGTTAGATTTACATAACAGGTTTATTTTCCTCAAGAGATTCAATAATTTCAATGAAAAATGACTTGTAAAGGCTTTTATTAACACATGAGGCCTTATTGAAGATTGATCATCATTTTTCCAACACAGATGAGAGAAGTTTCCATAACAAAGACACAAACAGAGCTGTGAAACCTAGCATTTCAGGACATGTCTAAACACAGAACACGTTCCCCATGAAGAAGGTCCTACTGGCATGAGAACCCATGGAACCTTAGCAGTGAGAAAATGACTGAACACACCTTCCAGCAAGCCCTGAGGATCCGTGATGGACAATCTGGGACAGGGACAAAAAGGAAGTGGATTAGACGGCACAAAGCAGTGCAGTCCTGGCAGCTCAGGGAGCTTCTAAAATAAAATTCTTAATAACTGAGAAATTTCTAGAGGTGCTATAAGCAAATTTATCCCTGCGAGAGAACGAGGTCCTTTCTCTTCACCTCTAGAAAACGTTATAGCATCTCATGTTAGTGATGATAGAAATAACTCAATTGGCAAACAGAAAAGTAGCTACAGATGAGAAGTGAGGGCAGAAGGGACAGAAAAAAAAAATCAATACTTGAGTACTGTTCAGTATTATTGAGGCAACAAAAATGGTGGGAGTTCCTTGAAATACATGTATTTCCATATTCCCAATACATGGATCTTTGGGTTTGGGAACAAGAAATGAGAATTATCTAAATCATAGGTTATTCATAGACCATTTCCAGCATTCTTCATATTCTTTACTCTTTAAGATAATAAAATGTTCACTTCGTTAAAAATATTGCGGTACAAAGATTTTGGCCTTATAACAAATAATCAAACACTGGAAAACACTAGCAAACATTATTGGCTAGTTTTTGAACAACAGTTGGATCTCCTATCAAGGTTAAAAAGACTATTTCTAAAATGTGTTACTTCTTGAAACACTGTTACAAGATTTGTATAAAGTACACTATGTACAAACTTATTAATATCTATTAGCAGGAATGACTCACCATCAACAAAAGACAGGACCACTATGAACAAACACATAACACAGAAGCAGCTATGATCAAGCCTGGCTGATCAAGTCGTGATCGATTGTCTCCCAAGTGTTTCTGTGCTTGTTTTCAGAAATGTCAGATTTAACCTTTGACTCTGAACATCAACATTTCCTGTTCTTGCTTTAAACTTGATATCAGTGTTTTCCTTAAAATCAGGAATACCTCTAGGTAGACTGTCAGGCTTTAATTCTTTCAAGAGAATTAAAATACTTTTCCTCAGGCTCCCGATTTCTCAACTAATTTTTAAAAATTTGGATGCAGAAAAACAAACTTCTGGAGAATCACAGGAGAAGACATTTCTGCTTGGAAATCCTATGCAAGACAGTCTGTGTTAATAAATGGCAGGACAGACAGGCAATATCTAGAGTTATCTAAACATAAGCTCTTGATTTCTTGATTTCCTTACTCTCACACTGAGTCTTCTCAATCTTACTTTAAATTTATTCTCAACACATCATCTCTCCAGCTGTAAGCCTACCACTCCCATGTCTCCTTGCCATGACACAACAGTCTTAGGTGGATTTCAGCATTTCAGCCCCCCCTCCTCAGGTGTGCACACCTGACCTAAGAAAAAAATCTTCTGTAGCTGGCTTTAAAAAATATGATGGGTCAATTAGATTGCTTTCCTGGAAACTTGAATTAGAAAACCAGAAGCAATTGTTGGTTACCTAGGGATCTTGAAACAGATAATTCATGAGGTTGAGTCTGGGGAAAAAAACAGAAAATTTATGAAACAGAGTCAGGACTGAGGTTGGTGCCCTAGCAAGCCAAAACTACTCACAAGCCGAGACTATTAAAGAATAGAAATAATAAATTAGGAAAAAAGACAAAAGAGCAAGCAGCCCACATACTGAGATTAGAGAGAACACGTAGCTCCTAAGAAATGACAAGAGAACCTTTGATTTCCTACTACTTAGTTTCAGTCCCTGTAAGACTGTGCGTCCTATCTTTGGATACAATTGTCTGCTATCTTTATAAGAAAATATATTTCCCCTTGTTTTTTGTGGAGTTAGCTGCAGAGTCTTTCTTGAAACTAAAATGACCGTAACTAGAACAGATTACGTTGCCTGAAAAAGCCCATGTGTGTATGTTTATGGAAAGTCTGTTTCACCTCAACGTAGGAGTTTATTTTTAGATATGCTTTTATCTGCTACCTCTGTTGGAGAAAGGAGAATAAATCTTGCTCGAAGGAGCTCTTACTTTTAGGAAAGGAACCAGTTCAAAAATAGAATAGAAAACAATGGGAATCATCGTTTGTTACCTCCTCCCAATGTCAGTCCTATAACCTGAAAACTCAGCTTTACATAATGAGAGCTCCATCCATCACATAGCTACAATTGCAGAAGAAATTTAGTTTTGCAGGAACAAGCAATTAATACAAATAATAGCAAATGAGGATCCCTTAACCAGCTTAAAGATGGCATTTTACACCATCACAGCATTCAGTTAATGCAAATTTTTATTGCAACTATTAGTGTTCCATTGACTTAAACTAAGCATTCTTTTTTCAACATGAAAGCCGCACAAATCAACATGTATTTGTAACTTACAGCCCTGATAGCCGAGCTTAAGTCTGAATAGGAAGTACTTCATGTCATAGAAAGGTACAGACAAGACTATGGCTGATACTAAACAGAAGGATATTATATCAGGCGAACTCAGAAAAAGTCTGCTAATTATATGCCAGGACTCTAAAGGAATAAGATTAATGTCCTTATATAACTTAATAAACCCTACTTAATTATGTTATAGTCACACTACTATAACCTTAGACCAAATTTGTAAAGTGCGGTTATTCTAGTTTTAATAAAAAGCAAAGATAGGTTTTCTGAGTGTATGAATGTTTTTAAGCATGGATATGTAGATGGTATTTGGGTTTCTGAATATGGGTAGAAGGAATAAAGTATGCGATATAGATTTAAGTGTTCGAACGGGAGGAGCCAAAATTATGAAACATTAGCTCAGCCCCACACAGGGCTAAAGTCATTTCAATAGGTTATTCTTCAAGACAATAGTCACCCATTTGCCAAGGGCAGAACCTCAGTTCTCATTAGGACTTTCTGTAAATACAAAAGGGCTATGTTCCCATAAACCATTTACTCTGGCAGTTCTGTGGTTCCTCTCCTCTGTTGTCATTTATTGTCCCATTAATTTCTTCTTAAACCTTGATGATATCCTGCAGGTCACCATCAAAACTGTCAAAACTAATGCTAATCCCTCCTACAGTCCATACTCTTTGGCCGATGGTCCCCTGAAGCAAACACAGAGCACTGAACTCTTCTCACTGCTGTCACAGTCAGGATTGCCTTTCCATTTGCCACCAGATCTCCTGTCCTGGCTTCTCTCTCTAGCCATGGGGAAGCATTTTCTTTATTTTGTGATGTGGAAAGGGAGAGGGATGGGTCAGCCCCTGGGTGCTGCTTTAGAGAATAATCTACCCTACTAGCTCCGCCCCCCCCCCCCCCTTCACATGTAGCAGTGCTCTCTCAGGAGTTCCATTGCCTCTTATTTCACTTTTACTTCTTCATGGAACCCTGAATCCATTAAGTTTATCCGCATATGATGATATTCCTTCTCACTGGTAAGTTCTAGATCCTTGCTCAGGGGGCTGTCAGATCCCATACAAATAATCTGCCATATAATAGAGATTCCTAAGAATACCAGGATTGTTAAAGGTGCTTCCTGCCTACAGCAAATAAAAAACATGTGGAATGGAGAGGGATGTTCTAAATAAGACTGAATGTTGCTCAATTTCACATAATGCCCTCCCGAGTATCAACTTTTCACAAAGACAAGACACTAGAATCTACGTAGAAATTTCTGGCTATAAAACACATTAGTAATTTCACATCTCCATGTAAAATGTCGCTGGTTCCTTTCTACTGGAGGTGATAAAATACAAAGTGGAGTATTTGAGGCTTTATGGTCAAGAAAGAATGGTTTTGGAGCGGACTCCATTATTGAGAAGTGAAGACAGGAGTCAGGTCCTACCATCACTGAAATTCTTTCTCTGCTGCTTCACGTAAAAACTGTTTTAGCCAAGCCAGTCCTAACAAATCTTTCAAAATGGCAGACTTATGCCAGACTCTGGACTTCTATTTTGCCGAGTAGAGTTTCTCTCCAAGTTTATCACTTGAAGTCCATTTTTCCAAATATCTTCTAGAACAGTTCCAATCTGCTCTTTGGGGCATTACACTTAATCACATGCTACTTTATAATAGTTTCATCATTTGCTTCCCCAATAAACGTTTCTCATGGGCAGGGATTAGGCCATGTACTCTAAGTATCTCAGAACCATATGGCTGGAAACAACCCTGAAAGAGCAACTAGATTAACTGCTCCATTTTACAACTGGGAAATCTCAGGTAGTGGCTACCTTTGTGGTGAGCATAACATATGGAATTGTTGAATCACTATGTCGTATACCTAGAACTAATGTAACATTGTGTCAACTACGCTTCAATAAAAAATAAAAATAAAGCTGATAAATCTGAAGCTCAATGTAGTTAATTGACTTAAAAGGCCATCAAGCCTTTAGCAACAGAGTTGGGAATAACACTCAATTTAGTCTCCATATATATATGCACAACATGTGTTCTCTATGCTATGTATGTGTAGAAATATATGTATATAAATGTATGTAAGAATAGATGTCCTATCGGGGTGCCTGAGTGCGTCAGTCAGTTAAGCATCTGACTTCGGCTCAGGGTCATGAGATCAAGCCTCACGCGGGGCTCCCCACTCGGGGGGGGAGTCTGCTTGTCCCTCTGCCTCTCCCCCTGCTCGTGTTCTCATTCTTTCGCTCTCAAAATCTGAAACAAAACAAAATAAAAACAAAACAAAACAAAACAAAAAAACCCATATACCCTATATGTGGGCCGGTATGTGTATCATATCCCCCAACCAACTACTCACAAAATGTCAAGGTGTGAATGAAAGCATTCATGACCTTGAAATTTCTTGACAATACTAACAAAATACCCTAGGCTAATTACATACCACTTTTCCTAATACCAGCAGTTTATGTTCACTAGGTAGGAGCCCAGTGTTTTTACATATTTCATCTCATTTTAGGTTCATCTCCTTGATTTGCATTTAACGAATTCTCTGTAGATAGGAAAGGATATTTATTTTCCCAACAAAATAGCCTTGAAAGTGGACCAATTTCAAAATCTCCTGCTGTGACAGGAAACACAAAAAAAATTAAGGTGAAAGTATATAGTTTATTTACAAATAAGCTGTTTTATGAGAAGAATGGGAACTAGGGTATCTTCTCTGAGTAAGAAGAGGTGTATATGGAATCGAATTTTAAAAGTGGAGAGAAAGCTATGAAGCAAAAGAGCCAAGAAAGAAGAGAGGGTTGAAAAGCAAGAGTGTAAGACAAATGAAAATTTGGGGAATGGCTAGGTGCTCTGTGTTGTAATGCCCCTTCCTTCCTGAATCAATCCCTGGGATCTTTAATAAGTTAATCTTCTAAAACATCACATTTTGAAAATGCAACAGAAGTGCCAAAGCACTGGTTTAAGGTGAGTAAGAAGGGAAAGATGTAGGGTCTCAGGCACATGGGTATTCCTCTGGAATAGCACCATCCTGGTTACCTTTCATGTTTAAATACTCATCACCTTTACGACGGACAAAACTCTAGTTTAATTAAATTTGCAAGTTAAATATTTTAAGGGCATTTTGTGGAATATCCTATATATACACCAAAGACGTTTCAACGATTAAAGAAAAAATTTTATGTGGCTAAAAATAGGAATAAAATTGACATTTTCTGAGTGAAACTGTTCTAAAATAAAAACTGAGTTTAGCAGTGTTTTCATAGGGTTTTGACAAGTCATCAGATGGTACATTAGTTGATGAGAACAATTGAGATGTAGCAGAAACATTTAAAAATGTGACAGATGGGGATTTTCAGCTCAGTTAATTGCAATATATTTCTTACCTAATACGTAAGAAATATAAAAGCACCTATTGATTCCAAGTTTTTGCATGGTTAGTGATTAATAGTTGTGTGGTTTATGTATAACTGGAATGAAATGGAAATCCTTGACATGATCCTTACCTCTTTCCAGATACCGGAAGTGTTTGCAGTAATATTTTCTTCAGAAAATATCATACATGCTTACTATTTAAACTTATTAGTGATTCCGATCTCAGATAAACCAGTGCCACAGAGTGTTCTGTAAAATATTCTTACCTCGATTTCGTCGATTTGGAAAAATCTAGTTCTTGAATTTTGTTTAGAGTTAGCAACACAGTGTGTCAGGTTTTAATTGCTGCTCTAACCAATTGCCACAAAGTTGATGGTTTAAAATAACTCAAATTTGTTATCTTAAAGCTTTGGAGGTCCGAAATCCAAAATAAATCTTTCTAGACTAAAAATCAAGATGTCAAAGGGCTGTGATACAGAGAATCTGTTCCCTGCCTTTCTCAGCCTCTAGAGTCTGCCTGCATTCCCCGATTTGTGGTGCTTTCTACCATCTTCAGATATTTCTGACTCTTCTGCCTCCCTCGTCCACTTATAAGGAAATGGTGTTTACGTTGGGCCCAAGAAAATAATCTGGGATCATCTCAGGATAGATTGATCAGCAGCCCTATTTCCACCTGCCACCTTACTCCCCCTTTGCCACATCGGCTAACATATTCATGGATTCCAGGGATTAAAACATGGATATCTTTGGGGACCACCACCAGCTACTAAGAAATGAAGTTGCTTCATTTTATAATCTCTACGATTTTCAAGCATTTATAGTTCATTTGTAGATTAATATGTTACCATAAATTCTACCCCTGTAGTCCTACAGGACAAGTTTTACATTTGAACAGAATTGATCTATCCCTGTGTTAAGAACTCTGGTATCACTCAAATTTGGGGAGAGAGCATTTGATGTACCAAATCCTGAATGCATTGTTTACATTGCCCACTTTGTGAAGATTGGCGAGGACCTTACCATGACTTTCCACAATAAGTGAATGCCCAGAAATGGAGAGATCTTTTTCTACCTCCCCCCATCACTCTTGGCTACACAAATTATGCTGTAAATGTCAGAATCTGCTTTCTACAATTCAGTTTTAAAACTTTCCCCTCCATTGTACTGAAATTTAACAACCACTGAGCTAAACAATAAATCTAAGCCTTATAGGCAAAAATAGCTTTCAAAATAATGGAATTTTAGGATTGACTTAATAAACCACTGTATCATAGAAAGTTTTTATGATATTTATTGTAATACTGTATTTCATATTTGGCATTTACAACTCACAACTAGAAGAACATTTATTTTAAGTTTCAGTCCACATTGAATTTATATAGTTCAATTATGCTTAAAATCGGACATTACTCTCTAAGCATGTGTCTTTATAAGATTTAGAAGGAATGTAATTTGGAGTGAATTACTGTTATAGAATAACTGTGTAATAAATGTCTTTTAGTCTAATATTCTGAATGCTCTATAAATGGCCATCAGGGAATGACTGGTTAAAAGTATTTTTGTGAACACGGATTTACCTGAGGTGAGTGTACAGGGTACTAAGGGGATCACAAATTTTTCCCTGTGGTTTTCTAGTTAGTTTAGTCCTATAGTAAGATATAATTTAACCTAAAATTTAGGAGATCTAATAGATAAAGATGCCTAAATTAGAGGATACCAATAGTTGATAATTTCTAGTGTTTTACAGACCTGGAAATACAAGGACTTAGACTTAGGTCTGGATTCATACTCCAAACTGCTATTACATGTGTGGCTTCATACCTCCATATTCTCATCCGTAACTACGCTAGGCTGAACTGTATAGGTTGACTTTTACACAAATTTGATAAGTAAATGTATTCTCTTATTTTCTTACGATAAACTAGAGGAAATGTTAGAAGTATACTACATAGTACATGTAATATATGAACTAGTTGTTCATTAACTGTTACCAGCCAACACCAGTCAACAATAGTAAAGTTGTCTGTGAGTCAAAGGTACACGCGCATTTTTCGACCGCATAAGGAGTAGGGTACCCCAACCCCCACATTGTTCAACGGTCAACTCTATTAAGAATGTGATCCTAGATTCCTTGAGGATTAACTATAAATACAGGTATGTAGCATCGCACATGTATTTTATTTAACTCAATGAATGATAGCATTTTTTTCAGATAAAAAATTCCACTATATTCTGTTAGTCTGTAGAAAGCCGGTAAGCTGGACTCTCATATCTGTAGGAGAGAAACTAGTCCTGAGCTAGTCTTCCCCTCAAACAAATGGGGGAAAAAAAACCACATAAAACCGTGCCTGGAATTTATTATCAATGGATTGATTTAATATTTTAAATTTTTTATTATTTTTCATTTTTTCCTCCCCTCTTTGTATCCCTTCTTCTGGGTTCCTAATTACTCACTTGCTTAACATTAGGCCAAGAAACACTGAGAATAAGTTTATTTCAATCTTTACTCCAAGAATTCATTTTTTAAAAATCATAATGTCATTAATTTTAACATGACATTTCAATTGAGGGTGTGCATTTGATTTTTCTGTGACTTTAGTTTGTATAATTCCTACAAATTTTGTGCCTCATCACTTGATGAGCTTGATCAGAAGTATTTCAAATATTGTGTATTTCTCAGTTCCTATTGTAGGTTTCTCAGTTTCTATTTTATTCTTTGGGGTTTTCTATAATCTATTGCATCCTTAACTACAGAAACTTTTTAGGTCCCTTCTCTGCTAATTCCAACATTCTCATCAGTTGTCTTCTCACTTTTTATCCCTCTTGATAATGGATTTTCCTGCTTCCACAATTTGTTATTCTGGACCTAGCAAGACTCTTGTACAGATTCTGAATATATTCCTCTAAAGTTCAATGTTGTCCAGCAGGCAGGTAAGTTACTGTTTTTCATTTGATCAGTGGAGAATTTTGTGTTTCACTAGGGTGCATTTATTTTGGTTTTACATCTGATTCTGGGGAAAACCTCTTTTCTGGGGTATGGTCTTTATTCCCAAATGGAATCCTTCTAGAATTTTGCTGAAAGCCTGAAGTATTAAAATACACCCTTTAAATCTGATAACTTGAACATCTATAGTCCCAGAACTTGGAAGTTTGAGTAATCTACTCTCTTCCTTAGCCTTCCAGATGGTTTTATTGTCTCCTTTGGAGCCATGCTCCTGTTTTATTCAAGTCTGGTATCACTGCCAGTATCTACAAAAAAAGGCCTACAGCAGCTTTATTTACCACCATCAAAAACTAGAAACTAAGATGGTTACCAACAGATAAATGAATGAACACACAGGTACATCCACACAACAGATTATTTAGTAAATGAGCAATCAAGCTATGAAAATACAGGGATGAATCTTAAGTGAATATTGCCATGTGAAAAATCCATTGTAAAAGCTAAATACTGTATGGCTTCAATTATATGGAATTCTAGGAAAGGCAAAACTCAAGTTATGGTAAGAAGATCAGTGGTTTATGAGTTTGTCCTGGGAAGGTGGGAGAGGATTTAATAGTTGAAATAAAGATTGTGTAGGGTGGTGAAGCTATTCTGCATGAAAGAATAATGATGCATAGGTTACAATCCATAGCACTTTACTGCACAAGGAATGAATCCTAAGATATGACAACTTAAAAATTATTTAGGAGGTCAGAATCCCCGGACAGAATGCGTAATATAATAAAGTCAAACCGTTACAAATTCATGAAAAGACTTCATTGAAGAGGGTGTAAGTAATGTTGGAAATGCAGTATCTAACTACAGACAAAAGCAATCCTGTGTAAGTACTTTAGTTGATAAAGTTGTTTCCCACCAGGGTACAGATAAGCAATTGATACTACTATACATGTAAACTGGAACTGAACAAGTAAATGTTCAGTAGATGGCAGGTGCCAGATTTCTCAATGTTGGAGAGGGAGGTTACACATAAGCAAGGAAGGAGAGTCTACAATGATGCAGGCGGTAATGGATCAGAGTCGGAGACATATCAGATCAAACATGAGCTCATATGGTAAGTAAAGACGGTTACATATAGAAGTATTTGTAGATATATGTATTAGTACATATACATATTTATTTGCTCAGTTATTTAAAGGAACCTACAAGCAACTACATCCCTGTAACAATGAACACATTTAGCATGGAGTTCTTGGTTTCTAGTATTATTCAAGTTTTAAAAACCAGGGTTCCTTGGAAAACTCCACAGCATACGAGATGAGCTTGGAGCATTTGTGTAGTGCCAGAGAGCCAGAGAAAGTGCTAACACAAAGAGACATGATGATAAGGGTTGACAAGAAGTCACGTACCCTCAATAGGACAGGATAGGAACAACATTTTATCTGAGGTCTTCCACCCCAAAATCTAGAACACCAGTATAATCATGGTGGGGGGGATGGATCAGAAACCAAAACAAGTAATGTTCTACAAAACATTTGACCACTAATCCTCAAAATTGAAAGTCCTTAAAAAAAAAGTCTTAGAAATTGTCAGAACACAGAGGTGCCAAAGGATATAGGACTATTAAACGTATTGTGTGACAGCCTGGATGGGATTCTAGAACCAAAAAAATATTCAGAATTGCTTACTTCTAACCTAAGGCCTATATTATATCAGTTTGCTAATTATAACAAACACACCATACTAACGTAAGATGTTAATTGGGGAAACTGGGTGTGAGAGTAGATAAGAGTTCTATATTAGCTTTATAACTTTTATGTAACTAAAGTGTTCTAAAATAAAAATCCTTTACATGTAGATTTATAAAGGGGACCTCTTATCTTTTAAAAATGACTATTTAGTACTGAAAATAAAGCAACACATCTAATTGCCAAAGTATAGAACAGCCCTAATGCTTTACCCCCTTATGTATAAGTGTGATATTTATGTATGTGAATATGTCGATTTAAGAGGATTATGATTTTATTAGATGTTCCTTACCTGCTCTATGCAACAGTAAGACATCTCCGGGAATTATGCATCAGAACAAGCAAGGAAATTTATATTTGGCACTACCAAAAAGTAATGCTTTATTATACATGAATATGACAGTCACACTAGCAGAAAAAGTTTGCAAGTTAATTTGCCCTCATGCAAAGAATTCCTCTGCTCACAT
Source organism: Ursus arctos (assembly GCF_023065955.2). NCBI lineage: Eukaryota > Metazoa > Chordata > Mammalia > Carnivora > Ursidae > Ursus > Ursus arctos. The sequence continues at coordinate 77,065,526 of NW_026622985.1, forward strand.
CCTCCCATACTCCAAAGGGCTGTCTTCGATATTGGCAAGAGCAGAAGGCACAGAACTTCAAGGTATTTAGCTCACCTCCCTCCTTCTCGGGACTTGAGTCCCTAGGTGTGGAGATACATTGGTTTCCGTGGGCATAAATGGTATTCATAATTCATGAATATAGTTGTGAGTTGTATGGTGCTTGCACTGAGTGCCAGACCTGATGACAGAGTGATTTTTTTTCTAACTTTTTCTAAAATTTGGGATATGGAAGATCCTCTTAAGCAGTGCTATTCAAAATCTGATCTGTACCTTAATTCCAGTGCATAAGCTTCTAGCAATGAGGTATTAAAAGTATGGAAAATGAGAATAAGCACATAGAAAATTTTATTGCACTTTAAAATTGCCATTTTATAAAAATATTTATCCACCAGGGATAAAAAATAGGACTTAAACCCTTGATCACAAATGGAAAGGAACGCGGTTCTCAAGCATAGGGCCTAGAGTAGGGGATCCCCTTTCCCAAAGTCTAAACGAGATGCTCAAAGGTAGGGAGCAGGGGGGTTGGCGGAGGAAAAAAAGCACCACAGATGAAGATCACCTTTGACCTTTCCACATTCTTTAAGATGGGGTCAACTTCTACTCTCAAAGAAGAGATTAGATTCTTCACTATCCCGTGAGCCTTTAGTTAACGAACCTTATAAGTCACATTCACAAAACTCTTAACAATTAACTGTGGGAAATATATAGGGAACTAGAAACATTTCATCCTGCGAACCTTAAGAAAGGAAAATAGAAGGTTGAATTGTGTGATTACAAGATTAGTCATGCTTATTTTTCATAGATTGATTTTTGGATTACTGCATAAGGATAATGATGATGCCTGAAGAAATGTCCTGATGTCTTTTCATATATCGTGAATTGGAACTATAAAGAAAAACATTGATTTTTTTTTTTTTTTTTTTTTTTAAGGACTGTGATGTATTAGGAATTATTAGGGTTTCTTACTTTGGAGAATTTCTCTCAGCCACAGGTAAACTTCCACTGTCGTCCTATACTACAAACATCAGTTTAGTTTTGAAATGTGTAGGACGGCATATTCATTTAACTCAATTTGTCTTTTCATATAAATATATGTATTCTTAAAGATTTTATTTGAAAGAAAGAGCCCAGGTGGGGGGGCACAGCAGAGGGCGAGGGAGAAGCCGATCTCCCTTCTGAGCAGGGAGCCCAATGTGGGGCTTGATGGATCCTGGGATCATGACCGGAGCTGAAGGCAGATGCTTAACTGACTGAGCCACCCAGGCGCCCCTCATAAATATATTTATATATAGAGTCCCCGTTTGTGATTCCACGTTACTGCCTTGCAAGCATGAAGGTTACTACTCCCCGCCACTGCCTGTGGATGATGGTCTCTGTGGCAGGTTTGCACTTCTCAGTCCCAGACTCTCACATTTGCTCTTCTCGTGTTTCATTATGCCCAGGATAAGGTGCTTGGTCTTCGTCTTCCTTTGGGTTGCTTTAACAAATATATCATAGACTAATTGGCTTGGACAGTATTTACTTCTTTACACTCCTGCAGATTGGGAAATTTAAGAGCAAGGTGCTGGCAGAAGTAGGGTCTGGTGAAAGCCTACTTTCTGGTTTGCAGATGGCTATCTTGCTGTATCTTCATAGGTGGAGGTCGAGTGAAAAGGGGATGGGGGGGGGAAAGAAAGCACTCTTGCGTTTCTTACAAGGACACTATTCCCATCATGGGCACTCCATCCTCATGACCTAGTTACCACCCCCCCCCCACTTCCAGATTATATACATGGAATATTAGGATTCAATATATGAATTTTGAAGGGACACATTCAGTTCATAGTATTCCTTCCTAGGCCAAACAAAATTCATGTCCTTCTTATAAGTAGAATACATTCTTTCCATCCCAAGAGCCCCCAAAGTCTTAACATTTTAGGAATCAATGCACAAAAGTTAAGTCCAACATCTCATCTAAATGTCATCTAAATCAGATAGGATGAAACTTATGGTAGGATTCCTCACAAGGGAAAAAAAAAAAGACAAAAAGACAAAAAACTTCCAGCTGTAGACCTGTGAAACTAAAATTATGTGCTTTCAAAATACAATGATGAGACAGGTAAGGAATAGACTATTCCAAAAGGGAGAAATATGAAGAACGGAGTGATTGTTCCTGAACAAGTCCAAAACCTAATGAGTCAAACTCCATGAGATCTTAAGACTTGAGAACAATCTTCTTTGGCTCAATTCTCTGCCTTTCAGATCCACTGAGGTAGTAATGTCACCCCCACAGATCAGCAGGGTACCATGCAATCCTTCTTTCTGTGCATAGACACTGTCATGTTGAGACAGAGGTTGTGCCCTTGGAGCTCCAATGGGTTGCCTGACCTTACAGTTTCTGTTGGAAGTCTAGACAGTAACCCCAATGATCTGAGTCACCTTTGGTGTCCTCCCTCTTCTTAAAGGGTAGCACACATTCACAGCCTTCCTTCATGCCATCTTGTTTTTGGTTTCCTTTAGTCACAGCTGACTGCATCTCTGCCAGTATAGTCCCTTCTCTGTTCCTGGATTCTGTTAAGATTGCTGATTAAATCAATCCTATGCACCTGTACTAATCTCCTTATCAAAAGGTCATTCTATCACATCCTTAATGTTTTATTCCAAATATGCTTTCTCATTTTTTTTTTTGTAGTATGGATGGAGAATTTTCTAAGTATTTAAGTTATGGTTTCTTTTTACTTAATTTCATCTTTAATTTACCTCCTTGCATCTTACTAAGTAGTCAGAAGGACCCAAGCCTCAAAACTTTGCTTAGAAACCACATCAGCTAAGTATGTAGTTTCACTGCTCAGAAGTTCTACCTTCTATAAAACACAAAAACATGAACACCATTCAGCCAAGTTCTTTGCCACTTTATAATAGGGATTGCCTTTTCTCCATTGTCCAGTAATAGGTTTGATTCTGAGATCTCATCAGAATGGCCTTTACTATATTTCTCCAAAGTCTGATAATTTGTGTTCTAGAAGATGGAAGCCTTTTCTATAGCTATCCTCTGATCGCTTACCAGATCACCTTTAGAATTCCCTTACTGGCTTTTTCTAGCATGCACCTGAAAACTCTTCTAGCTTCTAATTATGACCCAGTTGCAAAGTCACTTCCAGGTTTTTAGATATTTGTTACAACAGCATCCTACTTGGTACCAATTCCAGTCTTCCTGTACAGGCTAATTTAACAAATACCATAGACTGGGTGAATTAAGTATTTCTCACAGATCTGGAGGCTAGAAAGTCCAAGATCAAGGTGGTGGCCGATTCAGTATCTTGTGAGAGCCCACTTCTGGTTTTCAGTGGTTGTCTTCCCATTTATCTTCACATGAGAAGCAGAGAGATAAGCAGCAAACACTCTTGTGTCTCTTCTTCTAAAGGCATTAACCCCATTAGGAGGGGTCCACACTCAACTTAATTACCTCCCATGTCTTCACTTTCCAATACCAACACACTGGAAATCAGGTTTTAATGTATACATTTTGTGGAAACACAAACATTCAATCTATAGTCATCAGTATACAAAAACAGGGCTAAGTATTATTTTAGGCTAACTATGTTCAAAGCAGCTGAACTAATTGCTACATCTGGTGATGAAGCAATAAAATACACAATTCAAATCCCTCCAAGTGAAAGTTCTCATACTCATGCATATTGAGATAATTTTGCTCATTTTTTTTTCCTGTGTTTTTTTTTTTTTTTAATAGTCAGACTTAAGTTAGCAGGGGTAAATATTTGGCCAAAGAGCTCTTACCAGGGATGTTTGTCACTTGAAGTCTAAATGCCGATGCCATCACTTAGTGTGATGACCATCATCCCTACAATTGGTAGAAATCAAAATTCAAGGGCAAACTGGGTGAAAGCATGATATTTCACTAGGATTCTTAACCATCCTGTGAAGGAATTGGGGACAATATCAATCAAAAGAGCTCTACATAAGATTGTATACAGGTTCCATACCAACGGTTTCCCCACCCTTTTTCTTCCTTGTGGTAAGACTCCCCACTGAGGACCCTAATGATGAATTAAACCAAAACAGGGGTTTCTTTTTTAATTTGGGCAATACTTCTACTCTAATAGGTTTATGCTGTAATCTGTCTTTACATATAGGGATGGGAATGAGGAGAATTAAGTTGTCAAGGGTTAACTTTTGTCACTATAAGGTGAATTTCTTCCTGAAACAGTTAAAAATGCTATTTCTTCCAAGGCTATTGGACCTATTCAGTAGGTCAGACAAGAGAATAGGATTTAAAAAGGATGAAGCAGTCACCCCTTACAAACATTGCCAATGGTGACCATTGAGATAAATCCTGCAGAGATGAACATGTTAAGGCATTTTTAGGGGAGGGGTGAGAAGGTATACCCGACTGGAGAATACCAAGGGAAGGAGAGAAATAGAGCTACTGACAGCTCAAGCTGTTTTGTTGTCAAATGGGGCAAGAGACAGAGCTACTGACAACTCAAGCTGTTTTGCTTTGTTGTCAAATGGGGGCAACTCTAGTAAAGGAATCGAATGCAGGTTTGTTAGATTGTTCTAACAGAAGACTTGAGCATATATTTGGTCTCATACACTAAAGTTGAAGCATTCTCTGGCCAGGTTTTTCAAGTTGTTCATAAATTACCAACTAAAAATTCAGTCAGAATCATTTTCAACACAATATCATATAGAAGTTATTTAATATATTCATCCATTCCTTTATTCTTCATTTGAGGAGCAGGAATGAATTTAGCTTTTGCTCTATACCGTGTTTCAAGTCCCTAGTATTGATGGCTGTTCCAAAATAGAGTGTCAAAATCATCTTTTGCTCTTGCTGGCCAAGAGAGACCAAACATGGTGAGAGAAAGAACAAGAACTGAAATACTCAATATCCCCTTCTCTATCACCAGTAAGGCTGGAACCTAGTTTCTCTGAACTTCAGGTTAAAGAGAAGCCTGAGCTAAGAAAGTTCAAAAAAAAAAAAAAAATTGAGGGGGGTGCGGAGTGAGGGAAAGAGAAAATACAAGCAGAGGAGGGGCAGAGGGAGAGGCAGAGGGTCAAGGAGACTCTCTGCTGAGCATGGAGCTCAATGCAGGCCTGGATCCCAGGACCCCAAGATCATAATTTCAGCCAAAGTCAGACACATAAACAACTGAGCTACCCAGGTGTCCCGAGAAAGCTTCTATCATCAGATACCTGAAGGGTGAAGCTGAAGAGTTTGCAAACAGAGGAAGGGACAGGAGCTTCATAGCCAAGCTAAGCTTTGAAAGGGAGCTCTTGGACGAATACAAGAGTGTGAGAAGACCTACGCAGAGGTGATTATTCTTTCCCTGTTTTTCCATCCCATATAGATGAACAGAGGAATAAGGAATGAGTCAGTAGCATTTGTATTTTATGAAAGAGGGTTTGGCCAAAGGAATGGGTGTTTCCCGGAATATTTTAAATTTTTCACTTATGTAAAAGCCTAATTCTAATTTTCACTGTTAGTGATGAAACAGTTCATGAAACATTTAGAAGACATAGTCTGTTTTCCCAGAGGATATATAATTCAGTCAGGACTAACATCAAACAATGAAGAGATATTTCTATCCTTTGTTGCTTTAGTTATAAAAGTAAAAAGCCAACCTCAGCTGTTCAAAAATACCCAAGTGCTGAAGGGAATTGTTGGAGGGATGGCAGCAGCTGAGTTGGGCTTAGTCTGGGAAGGCTTCGTGTTGCTAATTCCCAGAGTGATTCATCCTTTCCTTGCAACAACCTTGAGTTTCCTGCCTCCTGTTTGAAATTTAGCCTTAGTGTCTTCATTCCTTTTTTTAAAGTGCACAGTGTGTGTGTGTGTGTGTGTGTGTGTGTGTGTGTGTGTGTTGGGGGAGGAGAATATATATAAAGTTGTTAGACAACTTCAGAACAGTTTCTAAATATTGAGAAAGTCACCTAAATTTGTTAGATGTTTCAGTTATATGGTCTTATTTTCCCAGTTCACTGGGGTTAGTCCAATTTACTGATGACACGTTTCATACCATTTCTCTTTAAAATTGGATAAGGCCAAAAAATAAAAAATAAAATAGGATAGGGCCTATTTGAATGTCAGTACTATGGGGTGGGAAGTACTTGGGCAGGGGCAGGGAATAAGTAGGGGAGATTCAGGGGTTGTCAAGGCAGGGCCCTAGCCTGTGCTTATGAGAAACCCTGAGAGCATCAGGAAGAGTGGAAAATTAGAACTGCAAAGGAGAGAAAGGAGGGATGGGATGTACATCGTAAGGGTTTGCAATAGGGTAATAAGGAAGTCATGCTCCATTTTATCCAAGTCTGACCCTAAAAGGACTAGGATGCACCATCCATTGGTATATTGATTCAACAAAAAACATTCCATTCTGTGTGCTATGCACCATGCTAAAATATAGGATGTTAACATGTTTTTCAAAGCAATACTTAGTCAAGAAATATATTTATGTACCAATACCAAATTATCCATCTGCTATCACTGCTATTTGTCTTAAGAGAAAGACACTTCTAAGTTGCTTAACTGTATGTTTTCTACTGATTGTTTTCCCTACTGGTATTAGTTTCCCCAACCTACTTTGTTAGCACATTCATTCATTCACAAGTTTATTTCTATTTATTGATGTTATCTATGTACCAGCTAGTGGAGATTCAACAGTGAACAAAATAGACGGTCTCTACAGGACCTTACATGGGACTGGGTAGTAACTATCATTTTTTGCAATAAGGTAGACAAGACGTTTAAAAAGTGGTCACACAAATAAGTAACCACCACCACCTAGAGATCAAGACTATTGTAAGTCTCTGTTCTCTTTGTAATGATCGCTATTAATTTATCCTGAGATAATGGTGGCTGTGTGTGTGTGTGTGTGATTCCAGAGCCCCACCAAACCGACAAAGTCTTTCGAGTTTGAGGAATACAGCATCTACAAGAGAGACACCCCTGTCAAGAAACATTGGTGGGAAATTGGCAGGTATCGAGTGCCAAAACAGTACTTCCTGAATGTCTTGAAATCGGCCTTAGGCATTTTACTATCCCCAAATGATACTCTTCTGATAGGACTTCATCTCCAAGTCAAATTTACTTAAGATATTCACTTCTACATTCACGCTTATCAATATGCATTGAGTGCCCGCTCTATACAACTGTCTGTCAACCTATGCTAGATGTTTGCAGAGAGAAGCAGCAGTGCAGACTCAGCCCTCTCACTCTGGAACTTACATTCTTATTGTAGTGGGGAAGGCAAGGCAGGCACTAAGTTACTAATGATTATTGACATAAACTGTGGTAAGTGACGCAAAGGAAGATACAGAGGGCCAGTTGATTATAATGGGAAAAACGGACCTGGTTTGAAAAGAAGGCTAACAAAAGTATCTGAGAAAGGGACATTTAAGTAGAGGTCAATGTAGCTAGAGGAGGAGATAGGAACCAAAGACCCAAGCTTTGGGGTCGAAAGGAGCAAGTGACATGAACAGAAACCTTTTACTATAAATTCAGATGGAGAATGAAGATCACTGTTAGATTTCCCGGTAAAGCAAACTAAGAGACTCCAATCACGCAAGATGGGGAATTTCTGTTCTTATCCTGCTTCCAGCTGCATTTGTCACAGCCATGTGACAGCCTAGATATTCACCTGAAGAGACTTTTTAGAAAAGCCTTTCCAGTTATCAGTTCACTATCATCAAAAGACTGGCAAATGTAGTCTGGTTTGGGGATTTGTAAGCCCAGCTGTTCCACTGTTCCTGTGCAGTCTTGGGCATGGGAAACAGTTCATGGAGAAGACCCCTGACTCGGGTTGCCGTTTCCCCTGGGGGATCACAGATCTTCCCTAGGATCCTAGGAGGAAGCCAACCAAAGAACACTTTTAGGAGTTCAGCTTCCTAAGAGCCATCAATTTCTCACCCTTACCTTACATAAGCCACTCAAATAACTCAGGCTACTGGAAAAAAGCAAGTGGCTTACAACTTTTGTTTTTGGTACTTCCAAGGCAATGGAACGAAAGTCTTGAGTATCTTGTAAATTTGAGGAAACATCCAAGAAGAACAAACCAAAACATAACATCTCAAGTTATGATGCTGTATATATTATATTTAGGAAAAAAAAAATCAAATATACCACAGTGACAAGATTCATGAGAATTTCATTATTTAGAAAGGAATAAAAGTCATATGTGATCTTGAGACCACGTAAAAAAATTAATAAAGTCCTAAGTCATATGATTAGCTCTGCTAATGTTCACATACATTACAATTACATTTATAGTGTAATGACAACTTATGACAAAATATACATAGATGTGTCACTTGATTTTCTGGTTAGAGTAATAGGTGTATAGATTAATAGTTATATTAAAATTTAAGTTACAGGACGCCTGAGTATCTCAGTTGGTTCGGCGTCTGCCTTCAGCTCAGGTCATGATCCCAGGGTTCTGGGATCGAGTGCTGCATTGGGCTCCTTGCTCAGTGTGGAGCCTGCTTCTCCCCCTGCCTGCTTCTCCCCCTTTAGTGCTCTCTCTCTCCCCCCCTGACAAATAAAATCTTTAAAAAAATAAAATAAGTCACTCTGAATAGGAAAAAGTCCAGTGAGGAGGCCATCCAACCTTTAGAACTGAATAGCCACGTGAAAACATACAAAGTTAAATCTGTTGTGGGAGATGCTCCACTCTCTTCACTTTCCAGAGTATACTTCTATGTTTCCCGTCAGCCACTCACCATGGAGAAAGGAAGTAGGAAAGATCTAGATCAGTCATACTGTCATTTTTATCAATACGAAAGTTCAAAATTCTGAGTATCATGTAGGCAATTGAGAAATGATTTTTTTTTTTTTAGGACTTTACAAAAATATCTATTTTTATCATGACAAAGGGACATGGGAGGAAAATGGCATAGAGAACGTGGTAAATCAAACCCAGGACTGGATGCAGAGGACTGGATGCAGAACACCTGAGCTGGAAAGGATAGGTCTTATTCTGAAATATTTTAATTTCATCCAGACATACATGAGGGCTTATCTGACAGAGAAACAGGAGGATGTTCTAAGAAAAACGAAAAAGACTTGAAGGCATTAGAGAAGTAGAGAGTTTCAATTTGAAGCTATGTGGTTTGGCTCTGACACATGTGAATTAGAGATGGAGTCACTGAGCAATAAAGGCATTATGGGATGTTTGGAGAGGAGGAGAATTATGTTGATGTCAATGAGAGGGAGACAGAATCTGGATGTTCATAAGGCTCAGTCACCTAGGCAGTATCTGCTGGCTACTTACGAATGCTGGCAGTGACAAATTGATGTTCATTCAGTATTTATACAACAGATATCTTAATTCTATTTCTGGTGTAGAGTAGGCACTAAGTCCTGAGGTTAGGACTGTAGACCAAGAACAGATTAGTTAGGAACCGTCAAAAATGTTACTAAGTGTAATGTTTTTTTGCTTTTGCTCCTAATGCTATTTTCATGATAAAGGGGCCCCTGAATTGTTTCCATTAATTCCTTTAATTAAATTTCAACCATGCCTTGATTAATCATTTAGTAAATATTTTTTCCAGGGTTAAGGAGTTCCAGCACAGTTCTACTCTCTAAATGTCCTTTAACAGAAAGTTTAATGTATGTTTATAATGATATCTGAGACCAAAAGGGAAAGGTTCCTTCACATGATAATCATAGGGAGTACAATGTTTGGAAGTTATGGGAACAATGCTATGCTGACATGAGGTGTATCTTCGTATGAAGTTCGATACTACTGTCTGATAAAAGTTAGCGCAAAGACATTTTCAAGAGGAGCAATAGCCTAAAAGAGGGGCTTGAAAGGAGGAAAAAATATATATGTATACAGGGATGAGGGGCTACAGAAACTTCCTTTAGAGCACTGCCTTGTAAGCTGTCCCCTAGAATAATACAAAAGTAAGACTTGGAAAAGCTAGGACCTCATAATTCAACTCTCAATTCACATTCCTCCCCATTTGTCACAATAGTGAGGACTCTCCTACATCTCCCATCTACTCTGGCACAGGTTTTTGATTGACAGATAATCCAGGATTATAATCACCTTCCTGTATCATCTTACAGATGCTAAGAAAGAATAGAACCATGGTAGAGAAGCATTTGACCACTGACCATTTAATCAAGACTGAGTATCCACAGAACTGGAAAGTTTCATGAGTCTGTAGCAGCCCAGAAGATAACCCTACACATCCCTATTGCAAGATATTAACATTGAATTTCCTGGTTAGGCAACACAGAAAATAACAGAAATTAGCTATGAGAGCCAATTAACTTTTCTAGAAGTACTGTCTCACATTAGTCTCTTCTATAAACAATTTTTTCTCCTGTCATTTTCCCCTCACTTTACAGAAACAAAATTAAAATAATTAAGAACAATGAATATCTCCAAGTGAATATTTTGGTGAAAAGCCAATCTTAACATTTAAAAAGGCTGCTTGAACAAAGAGGTTCCAGGATACAAACTATATAGACTTTAGTTATCCAGATTTGACCAGAGACCCGGTAATTTTTGCTGGTATTATGGAAGCATTATTTAAGCCAAATATCATACCATGGAAGTTTTGTATTTAGTAAAGGAGATATGATTTGGCCTATGAATAAACAGGGCCTGATTTTCAGTAAAAAGTATTCCAGAATCAGCATTCATGTATCAGTGATTTAGTACTCACATTTTATCACAATACTATATAAAAGGGTTACCTTCCAAAGTGATGCCATGAAACTAACTCAATATAACTGACCATATACATGTCACAACATCAACTTAGGAAGTTAGGACTTCTACACTGTACTTCAGTGGTATGTTTATGTATTCCTCTTGTTACTATCACCATACCTGTAATTATAGTGAAAAATGGCTGTAACAGAATAACCCACGCCTGAAACTTGTCATATCATTGCGTTTTGTGAGATAAATGGAGGGGTATGTAGTTAGCTAAGCATGAATTCTAGGGGTCCTACTTGATGATCTACTGTATTTAAGTATGAATGCAGGGGATGATTCTAGATCCTGTGGCTGACTAGGACTTCTAGGACAGCAGTGCAGACTTTAGAAATCCTCTGGTTAATTAGCACCCCTTATATTGATCAGATATAGTGTAGGAACTGGACTAGAAAATGGGAAAGCAAGACCCCTACTATCAGACTTCTCTTTTTAAAAGGTATCATTGTGCTATTATTTCCCCCACGGAGCCTTATCTTCCCAAAAAATCCTGATTGTCCTGAGATCACTATTGATTTTTACGTGTGAGGGCATATACTGACCACTTAGTACTCCTTTTTGCCTTTTTATTAGAATCTTAAATATAAATATGCATTAGTAATGATGATATGCTACATACTTCATTTACTTTGGGATGCAAACAATAATACATTTTTGTCCTACAGTAGGTCATGATGAGGAGGATTCACTGCTGAAAGAAGTGCTAAAATGTGAAGGAGGAACTTGAATGGCATCTCTAGGACTCAGGTTAGGAATAGGAGGTAACCAGGGAACTGGCTTGCAGTGGAAAGAAAATGCCCTGGAGATATAGAGTGAGCAACTTCTGATGGTTCCTTAGTTCTCTGAAGTTTCATTGTTGCCTATTATATGCCTACTCTCCTTTATTCCTTTTTCTAGGTCTTGAGGCCACTACACATGGCTAGGGCTAGAGTATCTTCCCCTCACATTTGAGGCAGATGCAGAGGAAGACCTAGGGAAATACACCTAAACAGGTGGCAGTTGGGTTGGGGGGGGGATGGGGAGGGAGAGGGAGTCAACATGTATGCATATAGAGGTGGGGAAATCTAGCCATACTTCAGAGAAGTATCTAGAATCCAATTCCTCTCACTTCTAAAACCATATTTGGGATGTGAAATGTGATCTTTAGGAAGTAAAGAAACAGAGTTGGGCCAGAGTTGTCTGAAAGGATGACCAGACACAGGAGTCCTCCCCAAGGAAGGTGAGGAGATTCACATTATCTGCCCTTTCTCCTGCCTCCACTGTTTACTCCGGTCTCTGTAGATACCAGAATTCCCCTATCTAGACCAGATCTTCAGCACAAGATATCAAAAGGAATGAACAAATAGCAACAGCCATCCAATAAAAAGGAAACCAGATAGGACTCCCCACATTCTAAGCAGCACCAGTGGGAAACCTGAGGTATTTGGCAGGAAGCACTGGCTTTCAAATCTTATCCAAGCTATTATTTAGAAAAAAGATGAAAAGATTGTATGAGGCTTCATTTTGCTTTAAGGAATTTGTGGGGCAATTCATTATAAACTAATGTTCTGCTCCCATGAAGTAAATGTTTCAAGTATCATAAAACTCTCACCATGTATAATAGGAATTTAAGCCCAACCGTTCTTACATTAACTAAAAGGTATTAACAATATTCTCCCCTCACAACGGCTGTTGTTTTTTTTTTCTTTCTTTTTCTTTCCTTGACTGGTGAGATTTTGGAGAATATGTGAAGGAAATAGAGACTAAGCATAAAATGCTACTACCTCTGAGGAGTTGAAAGAACTCAGGAAATGTAAATTCAGTTCTCAATATCCATGAGTGATGATAGAAAAGTAGTATCATTAGCCTTGATTTATAGCAGGAACTAAAGCACACTCATTAGCTTTTCTAAAGGTCAAGGACCATAAGTGAGCTTATCACCATGGAGATTCAGGGAGCAGGGAATTCCCCTCAATGTGATTCCAATCGCAAGCAATTCTTACAATCCATGCTGGAAGTAAAGAACATGATTCTCCTGTGCCCACAGTGAGGCTTCTTTTGTTGTTTTTCGTTTTTTACTTGTTTTTAAATATAGCCACTTATTTCTGTTCCTGAACTAGCTGTGGTGAAATATACAACTGATTATCAGATTTGATTGTTGCTGGTCAAGTCTTAGCATAAATACACTCAATTAAAATAGAAGTAGGAAGTAGAGTACAAAAATAAAATGATAAAAAAAAAATCACAAAGACTATGCATATGCAAAACATGTGCAGTTGATGGCCAAAGTCTATTGGAGAAGTTATACATACATACACACACACACACACACACACACACACACACACTTGTGATATTCTGCAGGTTGCTGTCCTAAGACACTTAGCTTAATAAAGTCATTAAGTTTGCAATTTTTCACTCCTGCACTAGACAATTTATATGACCACAAGTAGAACATGGTGACTCCCTAAAGAAAGATGAAGGAAGAACACATCTTTTAAGAATCTGCCCAACAGTCTAAGGAGTTATTAACTCTAGATATAAAGGCATACACAAAGTCAAAAAAGGTATTAATACTGTTTGTTCTAGGACTTTGCAAACTAGTCTCAACAGAATTATCAATGGAACACATCGCAGCCCGCTAACAAAGAAGTTTAAGGGAAAGAATGATCATGCATTTTAGGTCATTGATGAAAATCATGATAAGCAATAAATATAAAATTTTATTCAACACAAAATGCTTTTAAAAGAGGTTCTACTTCTGGTAATGGCAGGAAGGTTGTGTAATAGATTATCATCCTGAAGATCTTATGAACTCTGGCCAAATATACATATGTTGTATTTGTTTAAATATAAAAAAAGGTGTTCATGTTTTAAGGAGTGACCAAAGCAGTCAGACTGGCAGAAAGTATTCTGCTCTTGAAGGAATGGCACTGGGGAGAACAACAATGTCCGTAGGTCTCCCCCCTGCAAAGGTCTTTCCTAAGAGGACCTCCAATGAGACCCACTTCCTGGTATTCATGTCACTGTATAATCTCCTCCCCCATGAACGTGAGCTGGACCTTGTGACAACTCCTTCTAACAAACAGAATGTGGCCAAATAGCTTGATTCTGAGAGGAGATCACAAAAAGACTAGTTTCCGCCTTGCTCACATTCACTTGCAGCCCTCATCCTGCAGGAAGCAAGCTGCCATGTTGCAAGTAACCTTAAGGTGAGGCTATGCGGCAAGGCCTGGCGACGTCCAGTCACATAGAGAACTTAAGGTCGCCAATATTTGTGTGTGTGAGCTTGGAAGTGATCCTGTGAGACCTGCCGACATCTGCATGAGTGAGCTCAGGAGCAGATTTACCGCAGTTGAGCCTCAAGAGTACCACAGCCTTGCGAGCCCTGAGCCAGAGGACCCAGCTAAGATGCACCTGGATCTCTACCCCTCAAACTGTAAGATAATAAATCTGTATTTTAAGCCACTGAGTTTTAGAGGTATTTGTTATGCAGCAATGAATATGCATATGTAATGAAAAATAGAATTTTATTCAACAAAGATCCCTCAAAAGATGTTTAGCTTCTGGAAATTACAGAAGAGTTTTTACTGACTGTCCCACAGATATTAATTATAAATGCTGGTTAAATTTTAATTAAACTTATTAAATTTTAGGGAGTAAAGTAGGCAGAGACTGGCAGGTATTTGATTCTCGAAAGAAAGGAACCCTTGAATAAGGGTAAGATAAGGCTCTTTTTCTGAGAGCCCTCTACAGACCACATGGAAGAACATGGCTAGAACTCAGAAGTGTTGAGCTTATTAGCATTAAGTGACAGAGGATGGAGATCAACGCTGTCAGAGTGGTTGTAAAACGGGGAAGGAAACTCGAGATGGGGGGGTGTCAGAGAAGCAAGTCCCCAAATTCTTGTCTGTTTCATGAACAGCATGTGAAGGAGACTAAGAACAGCAGCTTTGAGCTGCTGTGTACAGAGAGGAACATCCTTTAGTGTTTAATTCTTACTAAGAGACGATATTGGTAAATAACTTGCGTTTTACCTCAAAAGTACAGCAGGTTTATGTTTTTTAAAAGTGCTGTTTAAAAATTTTATTAATTTGACAGAGAACGAGCACATGAGCACAAGCAAGGGGAGCTGGAGAGAGAGAGAACGCGCGCAGGCTTCCCCCTAAGCAAAACGCCAGACGCAGACGCAGGGCTTAATTCCAGGACCCTGGGATCCTGACCTGAGACGAAGGCAGACACTTAGTCAACTGAGCCACCCAGGCACCCCTGGTTCTTGCTTTTTAAGTAAATACTATACTCAAGGAATAAGGGTTTACTCTACGAGTAGGGGGAAAAGACATTATCTGTAGTAACCAAATTTTAAACCAACACTCCACTAGTCTGGGTAAGTTTTCCAAGGTAAATAAGTACCTGATTGGGGCGGGGAGGGGGGGGAGACACAAAAACAAAAAACAAAACCACTCTTTAGGAAGTTTGGGACATACAGACACTAGATTCTATATAAGGTATCCTTGAACATTCTTAATATGCAATAACAAAAAGAGACTAGGTTTTGGTAATTACTAAAAATATAAAGATAAAGAAAAATATTACTTGGGTCTCATCAATCAGGAAAAATGGACCTCAAGATGATTCAGCATTTAGGATTAGCAGGAAAGAACTTTTAAAGGAGCAATTAGAAATGTTCATGACCTAGAAGTAAAGATCACTGCAATGAATGGACAAGTTTAAAAAAAAAAAAAGGAATTTCTAGATTATAGTAAATATCTGAAGTTAGAAATAAATTGGGATCATTTAACAGAAGATAGGGAAGAGAAGGTTAGTGATACTGAAGACCAATGAAGAGATATTACCCATTCTAAGAAGAGTGGGAGCGTGGGGAAGACTGAAATTAAGATAGCCTCCAGGACCTGTGGAAACATATTAAGCAATTTAACATACTACATTAAACTAGAATAACAGGAAGAGAGCTAGAAGGAACAGAATGTGTAGGACAGTAATGATGAAAACAGAACAAAAATTTGACTTACTACACCTCAGGAGGTTGATACAAAGAAAGCCACACGTAACTGCAAACTGATTAAAAATGAAAACTTAATAGCCAAAGGGAAAAAATAATAAAACCACCCAGAATTCTACATCCTGAAACATTCTGAGAAGACAAATACTCTGCAGATAAATTAAGACTAATAAAGCTACAATAATCAAGGTATTTTATTATAGGCATAAGTACATAAATACAATAAAATCCAGGAATAAACCAACATATACGGTCAGTTGATCTACAACATTGCCAAGGTAAGTCATTGAAAAAGCAATAGTCTTTAATAAGTATTTCTGGAATATCTGCATATCCACACATTGAAAAAGTGAGTGAACTCTGATGTAGCACCACACAAAAAATTAAGTTGAAATCGATCAGAAACCTGGTGTGTTAAAACGACAGATCAAGAAAGCAGATTTTTCAATCTTGTTTTAGGCAAAAATATACTAGACACGTAAGTACTCACCTTAAATGAAAATCTGTCTTCAAACCCTCTGGTCTTCAACAGACAATATTACAATAATGAAAAGACAAGCCAGAGAACAGAATATTTGTAATACACGTATCTATTAGGTGACTTGTATCCAGAATACATTTTTAGAACTTGATTCAATTTTTTTTAATGAAAAGAATTTGAGAAGTAGCAAAGTTATATAGATGGCCAATAAGAACTAAAAACAAGCATTCCTACACAATATTAGTTACCAGGGAAATGCAAGTTAAAACACAGAGTGAAAACATTGCTGGGATAGCTAAAATTTGAAAGTCAATTAAAAGATAATCAGTATGGGCAGGAAACTGCAGGTGTTTTGATGGAAATGTAAAATGGTATTACTACTTCTGAAACAATTTGTTTTGTATAAAACCAAGCATATTATCATAAAGTTTAGCTACCCGTTCAGGTATTTACCCAAGGGAAATGAAAGCAGAGGTCTACACAAAGACCTGTGCATGGATTTTTATAACGACTTTACGATAGCCCAGAACAAGAAACAACCCACACACCCAGAACAGATAGGTTAAACAGAATAGTGAGAAGGGATTCATCTGGTCACTGACTGAGGGTAGATAGGATTTACAGCAAAAAAGAGGAAACTCTTTGTCGAGGGAAATGCTCTTTGTCATCCTGAGTGGTGTGATGGTTACATGACCAAAATAGTTACAATTCATTGAACTGAATGCCCGGAGCTGAAGTCAGACGCTTAACTGACTGGGCCACCCAGGCATCCCAAATTAGATTTTTTAGTGAAATTTTACTATGTAAATGACACTTCAATAAGTGTAATTTTAAGGGGGAGCGGGGTCCTTCAGTTGATCAAATGAGCATTTGATTGAAGTAACTTAAGATATTTAGCTTAAGATTTGAGGATTTCTTTACATAATTGGAGGATTACTTAAAAAAATTTAACACTAAGTTCCATATAAATAAACCAAAACCAGTAAGCAGTAGTTGCAAGAGGAAAAATTTTATCTCTAGAAAAACTCCCACCCAAACCAGAATAGTTTATTGAAGGAACTGGTGAATGCTTTGCTACTCACAGCGGAGTAGCTGGACCTTTGCTCATTTGAGAGGATGCAGAGGGAGTCATTACACTGGTTGGTTTCCGTTGAAGATTCATTCTAAGGGTCACTCATTTTATGCTATAAATCTAAAAGGCAGGAATAGAAAACATAATCTAGTGTTTTCACTTTTGTGAGGGACAAAAAAAAAATCATAGTTTTAGTTCCATTTTATATTTTGTAGCATCTATAAGTTGATACCAAATCAACTGAAGACTATCCTTTGTAGCATACAAAAAATAAAGCAGGTCAATAAGTTATTGAATACCACTTTAGCATTACTTTGAATTAGAATTTATTAGTTCTGTAAAATGTTAATGTCCCACTTTCTTCCTCTAATGCAGTGTGACCAAACATATCTGCATTTTCACACAATATATTGGATTATTTGCAACCGTTCTTTAGATTGTTGATTACACCCTGTAGAGATATCATTCATATATCTAGAATGTGGTTATTTCCCCCCTCCCATGGACTAATGTATTTAAGTACTAAATATTTTGTATATATTCTTTTGCCTCTAAAATTTTGACAAAATTGTCCAGACATTGCATTTTTGCCAAAAGTAGAATAAAATTTTCCTCAGATATAAGAATACAAACTGTTGTTTGCCTAGAAAATTATGAGCAGTTTCTTTATTAGTAAACATCTGCTACATGACACTGATTAGAATAGAAACACAAAATTGATTAGAAATCTGCCTTAAAAGGTTTTCTATAAAAAGATTCACAATGTCTAAAAGGAAAGAAGTTGATAAAGAAACTTGAAATAGTATTTTTTAAACTGAAAATACATGAATATATTCAAGGTCAAATGAGAAAAAGATGCTATTTAAGTTTCTATCAACACTTCAAGGTTTCAAATTATGAGTAGGCTAATTCTTAAATATAGGTCATGTACCCATATATATATATTTCATATATATATATATATTATATAAAAGAAACACCTCATATTTGGATACCTCAAATAACATGGTATTTTGGAAACAGCAATCAAGCAGCTCAGTTTGACAGCAGAGAATGAAAAGATATATGTGAGCTATAAAAAGAAGGGGCAGGAAAACAAAGTTCATAAGACAGAAAATCAAAATACAGCACACTTTGAAGACTCAGAAAGTTAAAGAGGCAAACGGTCGTGTCTGAAAAAGAAATGAACTAACAAAGACCAATGGATTGAAGTTGCAGCAAGGGCTACTTGTTCTGAAGATAAATAGTCACGGAGGGGAGGGAAGAGGAGACAGGCTGATGTACACAGATGAAGGATAATGCCTGAAGAGCTAACATGTTTGTTACTGAAGTAGTGCACAGCACTATAAAAGCCGAAAGTGTATTAAATCATTTAATAGCCTGCTCTGAATTATGGAGGAAGACCCATTACTTCAGTATGTTGTTACATAAACCTGCACGTTCCAGAAGACTATCCAGTCATCTTCAACCTTCCTTGGGGATTTCTTTATCAATTTAGAATTCACTCACGTGAACTAAATATTAAGTGTCTGGGGAAGGACAAATCTTATATTCTTCAAAATAGTGCAATAAAACTTGGCCACTTAGATGTACTAATCACTTGATGAAACGGAGGAAAAAAAAAGGGAATAGCCTTGAAGAATTAAAGGTAATTGCTGAATTATAGGAAAGGTTTTGAAACCAACTTTATATTTTTAAAATTTAAGACCTATGTAACAGTACTGACATAAGAGTATGTTGACTAGTAATAATCAGCAATTTATACAAAGGAAATAGAAACTGATGATCTATTGATTATGCATTAGGATTGTTAGAAATAGTGATTTGGCTGAAATAACACCATAGCATAGATTCAGGGTTTTGAATTTAGATTTTGGGCTTTAAAACAAACAACAACAGCAACAAAGTTATACGATTTATCTTGAGACCAAGAATAGCATGTTAAATTTTGATAAACATACATATTATTTACATACTAGAAACTAGTAAGTGTGACTTTCTAAAATGAGAGCTAGCTCTGTTTTGATATGCATGCAAAGGGTCACTATGATCACACAGACATTGACTTGTCACTTTCATAAATCAGCCAATCAATGATTAATTAAGCAGTAACAAGTTTCTAGTACATACTAGATAGGAAAGAGATACAAAGAAAAATGCAATTCATATGTTCAAAATCTCAGTTGGTAGGTGACCACTATGACTTATTCAGGATTTTAAAATTTTATAATACAGATGAGAATTTAAAGTATATTATAATTGAATTAGTTTTTTTCTAATCAAAATAGCTAGTATATATTTGAATATAATTCCTTAATAACAGTGTGAACTTACTACCAATGTTGGCCGAGATTTGCATTAAACAGGTCTGTTCTGCTATTTGACATTTTGTAGGAAAACAACTCATCGGTAGAGGGGCCTTTTCCACTGAATTGGCCAGCTTTTGTGCAAAATCATTTACGTTTATAAAACCAGACAAAGGTCTCCATACAACCTTAGGAGTGGTTTATCATACTTCAGAACATGCTAATCAAAGCAGTAAGCCTAAGACTGGGACCCTGATAATTCTATATACTCTATATATGAAGTTTTTAGATGTGTGCATAGACGTGTTATAAAAGGAGCAAATACAACTTCGGTTCTCTTTTCCGTGTGTACACTTTTTGATGCACACGCTTTCTTGCTTTCACACACATACCCACATTTTGTGTTTTAAGGAAACCCATAAATGGAACATTTGGCATTCCAACTAAGCTATTTTGAGATATTTGGATATTATTTTAAATTATTCTAGAGCAATGTATGTACTTATAAATTACTCTTCAAGTTGGAGGTCAGTCTCAAAGATAGGTATAACAGGATGGTTCCTTGCAAATTTTACATTGCCACATTAGATGGAGATTAGGGATACTTTATTTAAAATCCAATCTAAGTTATTAAACTTTCCCCAATAGGATTTTTCTTCCATTTTCTCCATCTCATCTGAGTTAACTGCTATGATTAGTTTTAGATCTTTCAATAATGTTCTTATCTAGCAGATTTACAAGCTGTAAATAGCTTTAAATTTCTAGAGTAGTTTTCATACACCTACAATTTTAGACTCCATTTTTTTTTTTAGAAAAATGGTCAATTTTTCATCAGCATTTCTAAAAGTTCAAAATAATTTTCCAGATGTATATAGATGTCAAGAAATTTATCTCTAGGATTTTCAGACCTCAGGACCCGGCTCCTAAATGTATTTTTGAGGTAAAGAAACAATTTTTTTTTCTAAACACTATGCATTTCAGTGGTCATATGCTATCGTAACATTAGAAAGCGGTTTTGTTCTTGCCATAAATTTCATCAACTATAAAAAATGTATAAACCATTATTTCAATCTGATCTTTTGTGTTTTTCCCCCCCTTAGAAAAGTTTTCTTTGTGTGGTCTCATGTGTGGTATTTCCCTGCATAGAGTAGGTATGCCCCTAGATAATATCCACTAGAGGTGTTTGAGTAGAAAGGAGAAAGGATTTTTCTACCCCCTAAGGTGCAGTAACGGGAATGAGCTCATAGTAACATTCACCCTCTCCCTTGGAGCAACAGCAGCAACTCAGGTTCACGCAGAACTAGAGAACACGAACAGTTGCAGATTGATTGATGAATTTGAATTATTTAAAACCTTTCCATAAAAAAAAACCCTAAGCCCATATGATTTTAATGGTAAATTCTACATTTCAAGAAGTAATACTATTTCTATACAAACTCTTCCAGATAATTGAGGAGGAAAGTTTTTCTAATCCATTCAAAGACACTAGAATTTATTTCAGGAATTTTAAGAAAACTGTAAATTCCTTCATTAACGTAGATGCAATTTTTTTTTTTTACTCTAGGTAGCAATATTAGTTTCAGGTGTACTACAGTGATTCTATAAGTTATGCTATGCTCCCCACAAATGTAGTAGTTACCATATCCGCTACCATGTAACACTATTACCATACCACTGACTATATTCCCTATACAGTACCTTTTACTCCCATGACCTTCATCCATAACTGGAAGCCTGTATCTCCCACTCCTCTTCACTGATTTTGCCCATTCCCCCTGGCAATCATCAATTTGTTTTATCTATGGGTCTGTTTCTGTTTTGCTTTCACTTACTCATTTGTTTTTCGTTGTTGTTTTTGAGGGTCCATATATAAAGGAAGTTATACTGTATTTATGTTTCTCAGTCTGATTTCACTTACCGTAATACCCTCTAGGTCCATCCACGTTGTCACCACTTGCATATTTTTTAAGGTGAAGCTAATGATGTACTTCAGTTACTAGTGTACAACTTAGTGATTTGAGGATACAGGAATGTTAAAATGTTAGCAGCTCAAATCCCACAGCATAGGTAATAATACCTCATGACCCTATTGGGTTTATCTCAGGAATGCAAGTTCAGTTTAATATTTGAAAATTATTCAAATTCACATCATTTAAAAGAAGAAACACATAATACTCTCAATACACACAGAAAAACATCCATTCCTCATCCGACAAAAAAACCAATAAGTCTGTCAACAAGAAACACAAGGATATTTCCCGAACCTGATGAAGGGCACTTAAAAAACAATAACAGCAACAACAAAATGCAACTAACTTCACAATTGTGAAAGTTGAGTATCTTCCCCCCAACATCAAGAGCAAGATAAGGAAATTAACAGTCACTATTTATACTCAACATCGTGCTGTAGCTCTAGCCAGTTCAGAATTTAAAAAAAACAAGAAAATAAGTAAAGTTGTCTTTATTAGCAAAGACCACGACTGCCTCACCTATGTAAAAAATCTGATGGATTTTTTTCTACCAAGAAAGACATTAGAACTGAGGTGAGTTTATGCCAATTACAGTATTTCAGATTCTGCAGTTAATGGCATTCCCACAGGTAGAGACAAGAGGAGCAACGAAAAAAGCCAGCTCACTCTAACCAAAGGATTAGGAAACGAGAGGCCTAGAAGGAAACCTTTCTGACAGCACACACCCATCCACAACCAAAGACCAAAGGAAAAACGGCTCCTTCCTCAGCCAAGAGTTAAGCGTGAATCTTCCACCACCAGCTAGCGTGCAGCTACTGGGGGGAGGATTAGGCTGCCAGTTTGCAGCTTTGCAACCTCAGGAATTCCCGGATGAAATCTGAAACTGATCCCTATACCCCAACAGCTATGAAAAGATTAGGTGGTGGGCTTAATAAACGATAGAATTTACTTACCAGGCTTGTCTTCAGCAGCCGACAACCAGAATCCGAACAGATCTCCACATACCTCGCCCTTTCCCACTCCGGGCCTCACGAGTTTATATTGATGCCCTAATTGGGTTCAGTCGTGTATCTGTCCAGATGATCTCAATAACATGTTAATCTCTCAAAGCTGTGTCTTTGAAGCAGCTCCTAGCAGGGGAAGAGTGGGCAAAGCATATATTCAGGACAGGTGGTGGGGATAAGGAGCCTCTGGTTGCTAGGGCCCAGCTAACAGGTCAGTGGGAGGTCACGTCCTCTTGATGACCTCCTCCAACCGGCTTTTCCTATGGGGCACCTGGGTGGCTCAGACAGTTAAGTCACTGCTTTCAGCTCAGGTCAGGGTCCTGGGATCGAGTCCCACATCTGGCTCCCTGCTCCGTGGAGAGCCTGCTGCTCCCCCTGCTTGTGTGCTCTCTCTCTCTGTCAAATAAATAAAATCTTTGAAAAACAAAACAAAAAAAAAACAGGCTCTTCCTGTGATTCTATAATCATCTCAAAAAAAAAAAAAGTAAATCCACAGTGATTGTCTAGGGCTCAGAGTGAGAGGAGGAATAGGTTGCAAAAGCAAATGAGAAACTTTTTCAGGTGTGGGTGATGAATGTTCTTTCTATTGATTGTGTGGTGATTCTGAGTAAGGGACAGGCGGGGCTAGGTAGGGAGAGACAGGGGGCTACGTGATCAGGCTCACAGAAATCCCCAAAATGCAGAGGTGTAAGGAACAAGAGATAAGGGAACACACCAGACCACCCTGCCCTAGGTGTGGGGGGTGGGGGTGGTCTTGTTTATGACAGTCTCCTGTGGTCAACAGAAAATAACCAGACTCTAAAAAGAAGTAAGCCATTAAAGATGTTATCGCTAGTCCTTAATCAATGGTGCTGCCAGTAGAGAAGTTAGAAAGATTTAAGTTCCCTGGTTATCTTTCAATAAAAGACCAACCCTAAAAGCCCTCAGTGGTAACCCTGTCAGGACCCCTCTCACTCCTGAGAGCTTTTTCTGTATCCTTGCTTAATAAAACTCTATGGCTTTACTTGCTCTTTTGTCCATGAGATTCATTCTAGAACTCTGTGAGATAAGAACCTAGCTCTCCCCCTTCAATTAAAGAGCTGTATACAATTATCAAAGCTCATCAATAGGTATATTTAAAATGAGTGCTGTTTCCACTCCAAAAAAGTTTATTTATAGTAAATTCACTTAAGTGTGGGAGGTTTCATAGTAAATAGTGGGGGAAATGCTGAATTTTTTTCTTTAAAAATCATGCTACATTAAGTAGGGAGTTTTAGTTTCTATTTAACAAACTATACAATATTTCTTAGTAAAAATTAATTGGGTTTTGATTTTGCATAATATTTTGACAAAATTATATGATATTATGACATAGTATTCTTTACCTCATGTTTGATTTGAATATTTAAAAAACCACTTTTGCCAAAATATGAAGCTTTTCATTCATTTCCCTGCAAAGCTCTCAGAATAATTAGAGATTCTCTTTAACATGTTATTTTATAATCCTTATAGATTTTTCTCTTCTACAGGTCTTGATGATATAACACATCGGATCTTGACAATGGCTTTGTTTTAAAAAGATGATACTCAAATATGCTCTTTGATCTAACCAAAACTTTGTTTCCCCTCACAGTTGAGTAAGGTTTTAAAACTGATTCACATTGAACTGTAAACAGATTAAGATGTGGACAATGAAGTTGAAGTGGTTAGCAGGAATAAAAGCTAGTTTTAAGGAGAATTTTATAGTGGTCAGTTCATTAGTGAATTTTTTCACATTTTGTGACTTTCTCTTTCCTAGCTACAGCGATATGAATTCTGAGGAAACAAGAATTCTGTATATATGAGAACCTAGTGTTGAGGGGCCACTAAAAAGTAGGAGTCAGAGCACAGGTTCTGCCACTAATAATGCTTACAGCATGACCACAAATAAATATTGCAAACCTGGTCTCAGCGTTCTTTTCTCACAGACACAAAGGTACACTTGAAGTCTCCTTCCGGTGTTAAAAAAAAAAACACATCAACAAACTATATAAGAAGATATTATGAATATGAACTCTTCCCCATTTAAATTAAACAGTATGTTTCCCCAGAAATAACTATTTTTTTTTTCCCCACTCCTTTAAACAATAAGAAAGTATGCCTTGGATTCACCTGCACTGGCCTCCTTTATACTACAGTCTTTCCCCAGTACTAACAAACTATTTAAATTGTCAGTCTATAAAATAGTATCCACTACAACTGATACATAGGCCTGCACTAATGCGGTACTAAATGTAGTAATCTGTACACATTAGCAAAATTGACTATAAATCTGAATTAAGGAAATTACTAGAGACACTAGCCAATGCCTCATGTAGTACATAGTTTACTTTTTTTTTTTTTAAGATTTTATTCATTTATTTGAGAGAGAGAACAGGAGCAGGGGGCTTGGTGGGGGGGGCGAGGGAGAGGGAGAAGTAGGCCCCCCGCTGAGCAGGGAGCCTGATGCTGAGCTCCATTCCAGGACCCCGAGAATCATGACCTGAACTGAAGGCAGATGCTTAACCAACTGAGCCACCCAGGTGCATATTTTAAAGCTCAAGTCATAGATAAAAATCTACTTTTCAAAAAAAATAATTTATCGTTCCATTTGAATTGTGATGAATATAAACAACAAACAAAGCAACCTCATAAATAAATAGGCCTTCAACCAGGACCTCTATCTGCTCAATAGATAATAATATGCCACTTTACCAAGAATTTAGTCATCACATTATTACATATAGACCCTGGATACAAACCCATAATGATGACAAAACGAAGCTTGTTAGAATTATATTCCTATAAAAAGCTTGGAATTTGGGAAGGTTTTGCCAGCTATATAACTTAAAATTAGAAAAACTGAGAACTGAGAAAAAAGAATGAGGTTGATATTCAGACTTGATTTCAGTTCCTAAGTTAAATATTTTCAAAATACTTTTCTCATATATTACAAAAGAAAACAAAAAAGTAGGTAGTGGGGAGGGAGTTAAGAAACATGTTTAATTCAGAAGAACAGAAAAAAATCCCTCTTTCACTCAGGAAGCGTTCAGCATTCCCCATCCTGATGAATGCTCTCTTTCCTATTGAAGAAAGACGCTCAATTAAAAAATGAAATAAAATTTAGTTTAATATACACCATAAGCATCTTGGTCGGGAAGGCGGTTATGTATTTTATTTCAAATAAGAAGGGCTTCCAGGTTGCTCACCAGAGGCAGAATATAGAAACAGAATTGTGGTTGTACTGCCTTATGACAAATTTCATTAGTATGCGAAGAATTATTCTTGTCAGCCTTTTTAGGTAGACATTTAATTGGATTTGTCTTAAAAAACCTTAAGTGACAGGAAGACAGCTGCATACTTACCTTGAAAATGACATTCTACGTTTTCCTTGTAAGCTGAACCGCTGCAGCTGTCTGATAATTTTCACTCTTTTAAGGAAATTATTTGTAAGAACTAGACAAGGGATCAGCTTTGGGCCCATACTGACTTTCACAGGATTTCGGAAAGGCTGGGCAAAAGAATAAAGAGAAATTTATATCAAGGCTAAAAACTGGTCACGCACTTGTGATTTCTGCTGGTCTGCTTGGAATTTGTCATAACAGTAATGTCTCTTTTTCTAAAAAAGAAAAAATTTTTTGAGTTAAATTTTGAAATGCAAATACTATAGACAAAGGAATAGATTCAGTCCTGCCCATATGGTAATTTAAAATTAGTGCATTGTATTTATAGCATTTTATTCCTTTCCGGTGATGTTTCCTTACCATTCAAGTCTATGAATTACTCTGGAGGCACTGGAATATTCACTTGCCCTTGGTTATTTTTGTATTGCCTATAATTTTAGAGGAACTGCGTTGATATCTGGAAATCTTGCTAGAGAGACAGTTAACAGTGAAACGAAGAACTTTTTTTTTTTAAAGATTTTATTTATTTATTTGACAGAGAGAGACAGCCAGCGAGAGAGGGAACACAAGCAGGGGGAGTGGGAGAGGAAGAAGCAGGCTCCCAGCGGAGAAGCCTGATGTGGGGCTCGATCCCAGATCGCTGGGATCACGCCCTGAGCTGAAGGCAGACGCCTAACAACTGCGCCACGCAGGCGCCCCAAGAATTTTTTTTTTAAATTACGGTAGTAAATAAAAAATCTATTATTTGTTAAGTGTTGTTTTTTTTTGTTTTGTTTTGTTTTGGTGCTGAAAGTTCCAATGTTAAGCCTGGGAGTTTTATTCAAAACATTTAAATTATGTGTATGATATTTAAATAAATCCTGAGCTCTGGTAGACTCAGAGAGGGATTTGGGGAATTGGTGGCATTGGCTGCTGAAGAAGCTTGTTCCATGTGGGAACAATTATTCAGAAGAAACCTACAGTAGGTTGAAACAGAAAAGACTGTAATTTGTTGGAAATACATAGTAGAGGTGAAGGTCAAAGTTTACCAAAAAGGTGGATCAAACACAGGAGGAGAAAAATATGTGTAGGTGTAAAGAGTTAAAAACAGCAGCAGAAGCCTGTCTCGAAGCTCATTAGATCCAAGAGATAGGAACATGGGCAAGGAGTACCCAAAACTGCCCTATCAAACAATTTACTAGAATAGCTTGTTTTTGAGGGCTCTGTGACTGCTCTATCAATCAGCCAGGACAATTCTTTTGTTCCAGGATTGCCTGGCTGTATTCAGTGTATTCCAAGGACTAACAATGCCACATCCCTGGGAATGCTTTGCAACTTAATGTTTTAAACACATGCTTATTTACAATCAATTATGCTTCTGTATCCTCCTCTCTGAATTCAAAACAGCTTAAACAGATGAAGAGAAGCTGCGTAAGGGAGCTTACCACATGACATGTGATGCGAAGGGACTTGGGCAATTTCAGAAAAGCAGCATCATGAGATCAAGCCAAAGCTGAGTTGGGCATTTCTGCTCAGCTCCCTGTTTCTCTTCTCAGTTCCATCAGCCATTCCTCCATTAGGAATTACTCTTCTTTGTGGAGGAATCAAGGCTGGAGGGGTGGGGTGTGAGGGGTGAACACAGATGTGCTCCTCCCATATTTTCCCTCACAGGAGATGAGTTTAGGTACTCCTCCCCCAACGTCGTCCCCCCTGCCCAGCACCTTGTTGCCTTGTTTCCCTAACACACCAGGCTTCACAATTGATGCTATAGTCAACCAAAGGGAGGCTGGTCAGCATTACATAAGGAAAATAAGATTTTTGCCTTCACGAAGCTGCTCTCCTATCTCCAATTATACATCTCCATTGTGAATGCTCCCAGTATCACTGACAGGAGGCTCAGCTTTTATCCCTAAGCCTCAAAGCTCTGTAAGGCATTCGGGGCAAAAATATTCACACCCTAGTCTAATTCTTATATCAAATATATCCAGCCATGTGTTCTGAGATGGCTCATGGGTATTATGCGATGAATCCAAATGCCAATAGAAAATTACTCCAATAGTTAAATGTCAGCATTATTAAAATATGCTAGATTTGAACAATATTTATTCCCTCATATTATCAGATTCCAGTTAAAAGGCCATAAATCAGATAACGTGCTTCTTCAAATTAAATTATAAAGAAATCAAAGGCTAAAATTCTTAAGTCTAAGGAAATTAAAATCTGAAAAATCATATTGCTTTTTTTTTTTTATTATGCTCAGTCCTAGCCAGATGAATGTCATTCTGATGCCTGACTATTATTGCTATTCCTTCACCAACTGCAATCTAGGCCCTGATCCAGTGGAACTGGGATAGCCAACTACAGAAACGGAATTATTTTAATGAAAATCCTCTTAATCTGAGGGTATGGATTTGATTTAGCCAAATGCCCCGAATTTTCCACCTAGTATTTCAGTGCTCAAGCTAGTATTTGTGATTATTTCTCAGAGTTTCTAAATAACAAAATATATGTTGGAATATTAAGGGTTCATCCCAAGTACAGATCTAGGACCCAGGCATCAGGCAAGTGATCATGTATGAGCATTATTACTGATAAAAGTTGTATATGAGGATGCAGTTTAATATGAAGTCCAATAGGTTTCTATTATCTTCCCTTTATATTGAACTTAAGAAACACTGAACTAGAGGCGCCTGGGTGGCTCAGTCATTGAGCATCTGCCTTGGGCTCAAGGTGTGATTCCGGAGTCCCTGGATCGAGCCCCGCATCAGGTTCTCTGCTCTGCTGGGAGCCTGCTTCTTCCTCTCCCACTCCCCCTGCTTGTGTTCCCTCTCTAGCTGGTTGTCTCTCTTTCTGTCAAATAAATAAATAAAATCTTTACAAAAAAAAAAAAAAAAAAAAAAGAAACACTGAACTAAGGAACCCAGCTTATTACATGGGAAATAGAAAATCTAAGCTTGCAAAGCCTAAGTACCTATGAAAAACAGGGCAGAGCTGTGCAAAGCATGCTCACTGTTTGTCTACCAACGTTACCAATTGGATCAATGAATCCTATCTTGAGGAGGTTTCCTCTCATACTTTTTACTTTCTGGTGAGAAAAGTGGAGCTTCACTTCCCGGTATGGAAATTTGATGATGAAAATAGTTATTTCCTATGAAAGATAAGGTATCTAATCTTCTCAGTAAAATAGTACTTTCTTGAAGAGAAGGATCATGGTTTCTTTTTCTTTTCTTCTTCATAGTAGCATATAATAATTCTGCCTAAGTGGATTTGATACAGAATGAGCAATATGGTTTGGTGGCATGTATTAGTTGACAAGTTCTTTCTATTTTCTCTCTTAGAAAAACTGCTAGTCTGGTTTGATGACATGAACCTTTCATAAAATCATCTGAAAAATTACAAAATCAAAAACAAAATAATCGCTTGATCTATTGTGTGGTCAACTTCACATAGAAAAATGAATTTAGGGGCGCCTGGGTGGCTCAGTCGTTAAGCGTCTGCCTTCGGCTCAGGGCGTGATCCCAGGGTCCTGGGATCGAGCCCTGCATCGGACTCCCTGCTCCACTGGGAGCCTGCTTCTTCCTCTCCCACTCCCCCTGCTCGTGTTCCCTCTCTCACTGGCTCGATCTCTCTCTCTGTCAAGTGAATAAATAAAATCTTTAAAAAAAAATGAATTTAAAAGCAACAGGAATTACGTGATTTTGCAAATGTCAGAGACTGTTCCTTTCATATTTGTCTTCCAGGGAATGAGTTTCTTAGGCTTTA
Organism: Ursus arctos; assembly: GCF_023065955.2. Lineage (NCBI taxonomy): Eukaryota > Metazoa > Chordata > Mammalia > Carnivora > Ursidae > Ursus > Ursus arctos. Next base: position 77,095,245 of record NW_026622985.1, read on the forward strand.
GGACAAATTTCAGGGTTCATCCAACCTTGAACATCCAGTACATTTTCATTTTCTTTTAAAGTAAGCACTGGTATGCTGCTTACACAGCTGGTACTCACACATGAAAGTAGGGGTCATAACTTCAGTGGAAAATCTCTAATTCTGCTATATGGCTACATCTGTCATTAATGAATAATGTAAATGAAAATTTCAAAATTTTCTACACAGCATATGTATTTTTATATCTACTCTTGTATTTATGAATATTTATGGCAGCTTTTGATTTCATATGACTGCAAGTGAAAAGGAAAGCTAATTGTAGTATTGTTATGAAATATACCATAGTAACATTTTAGGTGATCCTCCAATATTTGGAGTCTGATGTTCTTTATGTCCCCAAAGCTTTTTGTTCAAGTTCAGTTTTTCTCTAAGAGTATAACTGATCTCTAATTTAATAGCAGTGTTGGCTCAAGGATTTATTTTTAGTATACATTCTAAATCTAATAATACAGTAAATGATTCTTGTATGATAAACACAACTTCAAATATGATCAAGTTTGTCTTATTGCATCCAGGCATGTGAATATTAAAAAACACAGGATTTAGAATGATCTCAAGGATGATATCTAGTCTCTCTCTTAGTGGTCTGATGTCAGAATTAAATCAGCTTAATGGAGACTCTTATAAAGAATAAAAATCATTATATTTATATTCATCCTCCAAAAACATGGAGGAAAATATTCTCAAAGAAAGCTTGCCTGTTTTATATTGTAAGGCAGTATCCTTTATCTTTAAATTAGTCCCTATTGATTTGAACTCTCTCACGGAACCTATTGTGCTGAAATGCTCTTGTATACCACAATTATTCCTCACTGGTTTTAAAGGAAACCCCAAATATAGGTGACTGGTTTTATGCAAATAGATACTTCAATGTATTTAAAGTGCAATTCCCTTTAATTTTAAAACACAAGGTCTTAGGAGTAATCCTTCTAAGGCAGGTCTGCAGTGCTGGTGTAACTGGATGGTTTTCAGGTATCTAAATTTGGGCTATGTTTTTCCCAGGAGTATATTCTGACAAATGTCCAAGTGATTTCAGGCAAAGCTACTATTTTTTAAAGGAACTTTGAAGCAAAGAAAATGTTGTTGCGCTATGGAACAGCAAATTGTTTGGACAAATAGTCAAATGAGTAGTCCTTGTCCCATGATTTATAACATCAAAGGCTGCAATTAATATTGAATTTTAAAAAGTTAGTATATCTAGGCACTGATTATCTCTGACTAACTATGGAATTAAGAACCTGAGTTCACATCAAAAATTTTAACCTTTAAATATGATTTGCACAGCTTTTATCTTATTGTATCTTACTCTAAACAAAATATTGAAATTCTTATTGTATTTCCTTAAAATCCTCTTCATTTTTTAACCCTTTTAATTTTAATAAGCCTTACTGACAGAATGAGTACATCATACTCCATTACTCAGATTAACTTCTATGTGTACTTAACCTCTCTACATTTTTTAATGATCTCTTAGCTCAAGGATTGACTATTTATGACTACCAGAGCAGAATTTGGAACACATATTTACTAACCTAGAATTGGAACACATATTTACTAATACCTAGAATAAGATCCGTCCCATTACTTTACACTGCTTAAATTAAGAGAGTTGCCATTTGGTACTGTTCATGGTCTAAAATACAGTAATGCTTAGGGAAAGTTACAAGTACCAAAAGACTACATCTCAAACACCTTTTTATACACTACCATGTATTTAGGAAAGGAGACACCTAGAATACTTTAAGAAGCATAATGACAAATGAAACTGGATCAGATTTTAATGTTCTTTTAAAATAATAAGATAATTCAAAACAGCATTTGCTTATGGTAAATTGATAAGTTGAAACCCCACTGTCAAAACCATTTCATTTCATTTCATTTCATTTCATTTCATTTCATTTCATTTCATTTCATTTCATTTCATTTGAAAGTGTGCCCTTCAAGCCCCATTCCCTATTTCCTCCATTTCCCACCCACCTGCCCTCTGGTAACCATCAGTTTGTTCTGTATAGTTAAGACCCTGTTTTTTGGTTTGCCTCTCTTTTTCCTTTGCTTGTTGGTTTTGTTTCTTAAATTCCACACATGAGTGAGATCGTATGGTATTTGTCTTTCTCTAACTGATTTTGTTTCGCGTTATATTTTCTCTATCCATGTTGTTCCAAATGGCAAGATTTCATTCTTTTTTATGGCTGGATTACATATATACATATATATGTATATATATGTGTACATACGCACACACACAAGTACACACACACACACACACATATTCCATGCCTTCTTTACTTATTCATCTATCGATGGATACTTTAGCTGCTTCCATAATTTGGCTATTGTAAATAATGCTGCTATAAACATAGGGTTGCATGTATCCCTTTGAATTAGTGTTTTTGTATTTTGGGGGGTAAATACCCAACAGTACGATTCCTGGATCATAGGGTAGGTCTATTTTTAAATTTTTAATTTTTAATTTTTTAATTAATTCCATAATGTCTTCTATAGTGGCTGCACCAATTTGCATTCCCACCAACAGTGCAAGAGGGTTCCTTTTTCTCCACATTCTCTCCAACACTTGTTTCTTACGTTGTTGATTTTAGCCATTCTAACAGGTATGAGGGGATACCACATTGCAGTTTTGATTTGCACTTCCCTGATGATGAGTGATGTTGACTATCTTTTCATGTGTCTGATGACCATCTGTATGTCTCCTTTGAAGAAATGTCTCTGTGTGTCTTTTGCCCATTTTTAATTGGATTATGTTTTTTGAATGTTGAGTTGTATCAGTTCTTAATATATTTTGGATACTAACCCTTTATAAGATATGTCATTTGCAAATATCTTCTCCCATTCTGTAGACTGACCTTTAGTTTTGTTGGCTGTTTCCTTTGCTGTGCAGACACTTTTTATTTTGATGTAGTCCCAATAGTTTATTTTTGCTTTTATTTCCCTCGCATCAGGAGATGTATCTAGAAAAATCTTGCTACAGCTGATGTCAGAGAAATTACTGCCTATGCTCTCTTTTAGGATTTTTATGGTTTCAGGTCTCACATTTAAGTTTCAATTCATTTCAAATTTATTTTGGTGTATGGTGAAAGAAAGTAGTCCAGTTTTATTTTTTTGCCATGTGGCTGTCCAGTTTTTCCAACACCATTTATTGAAGAGACTTTTTCCCACTTTATATTTATTCTTCCTTTGTTGAAGATTAATTGACCATACAATTGTGGGTTTATTTCTGGGTTTTCTGTTCTAGTCTATTGATCTATGTGTCTATTTTTATGCCAATACCATACTGTTTTAATTACTACTGCTTTGTAATATAACTTGAAGTCTGGAATTGTAATACCTCCAGGTTTTTCTTTTTCAAGATTGCTTTGGCTATTTGGGGTCTTCTGTGGTTCCACACAAATTTTAGAATTGTTTTTCTACTTCTGTGAGAACTGCTGTTAGTATTTTGATAGGAATTGCATTAAATCTATAGATTGTTTTGGGTAGTATAGACATTTTAACAATATTTGTTCTAACCCATGAGCATGGAATTTCTTTACATTTCTTTACATTGTCTTGAGTTTCTTTCAACAGTGTTTTATAGTTTTCAGACTACAGGTCTTTCACCTCTTTGGTTAAGTTTATTCCTAGATATTTAATTATTTTTGGTGCAGCTGTTAATGGGATTGTTTTCTTAATTTTGCTTTCTGCTGCTTCATTATTAATGTATGCAACATTTCTGTACATTGATTTTGTATCCTGCTACTTTACTGAATTCATTTATCAGCTTTAGTAGTTTTTTGGTGGTGTCTTTAGGGTTTTCTGTATATAGTATCAAGTCATTTGAAAACAGTGAAAGTTTTATTTCTTCCTTACCAATTGTATGCCTGGTATTCCTTTTTCTTGTCTGATTGATGTAGGTAGGACTTCCAATACTATGTTGAATAAAAGTGGTGAGAGTAGACATCCTTGTTTTGTTTCTGACCTTAGGGGAAAAGCTCCAGTTTTTCATCACTAAGTATGATGTTGGCTGTGGGTTTTTCATAGAAGGTCTTTATTATGCTGAGATATGTTCCCTCTAGACCTACTTTGTTGAGGGTTTTTATCATAAATGGATGTTATACTTTGTCAAATGCTTTTTCTGCATCTATTGAGATGCTCATATGGACTTTATCCATTCTCTTATTGATGTGATGTGTCACATTGATTGTTTTGTGAATATTGAACCACCCTTGTATCCTAGGAATAAATCTCACCTGATAGTGGTGTATAATTTTTTTAATATATTGTTGGAGTCAGTTTGCTAATATTCCGTTGAGTATTTTTGCACCTACATTCATGAGCGATATTGGCCTGTAGTTCTCTTTTTTTGTGGTGTCTTTATCTAGTTTTAGTATCTGTGGGGATTCAAGTGCCCGGATAGGCAAAAATCTGATTTGTATATGCCTCCTTGGATGAGACTAATTGAAAAGCAAAGGAGGAGTGCCCGGAATGCTGGGCCTTCTTTCAAGTTTCTTGGCTGAAAGCAGCCAGATTCTTACTGTGGCTCAAGGTTCTCATCTAGGGAGTAAATGTTTAAATTTTGAAGAAAAACAAGCACCTATGGTGGATATGTACTTCACAAACTCCTTGCCTCCTCGCTCTTATCACATGCTGTCCCATATATTATTGTCCTGACCATTAAGGTTACACTTTCCTCCTTGCTTTGTGCTTGTGCTTGGTGTATTGATATGACCTCAATAAAAGAGGAGACAAATCTTGGCCTGAGGCCTTTCGCCACTAGAGCATCTGGTCCCCAAAGCCTCTCCTTTCTCCTACTAAGGTGTCTGGAGTAATCTTCTCATTCACTGTCTCAGCGTTTGCTGGCCAACCTGATGGGTGTCTGGGTGATACTGGTCTCATATTGAATTTGGAAATTTTTTGGAATAGTTTGAGAAGAATGGGTATTAACTCTTCTTGAAATATTTGGCAGAATTCGCCTCTGAAGCAGTCTGGCTCAAGACTTTTGTTTTGGGGGAGTTTTTTGATTACTGATTCAATTTCTTTGCTGGTAATTGGTCTGTTTTCACATTTTCTATTTCCTTCTGCTTTAGTTTTGGTAGGTTACATGTTTCCAGAAATTCTTCTATTTCTTCTAGTTGTCCAGTTTGTTGGCACATAGATTTTCATAATATTCTGTTACAATTGTTTGTATTTCTGTGGTGTTGGTTGTTATATTTCCTCTTTCATTAGTAATTTTATTTGAGTCCTCTCTCTCTTTTTTAATTACTCTTACTAGAGGTTTATCAATTTTGTTCTTTTCAATGAACCAGCTCCTGGTTTCATTCATCTGTTCCATTGTTCTTTTAGTTTCTGCATCATTTATTTCTGTTCTACTCCTTACTTTTGCTGGGTTTGGGTTTTCTTTAATCTTCTTTTTCTAGCTCCTTTAGGTGTAAGGTTAGATTATTTGAGATTTTTCTTGCTCCTTGAGGTTGGCCTGTATTGCTATAAACTTCCCTCTTAGAACCACTTTTTTGTTGTATCCCAAAGATTTTGGACTGTTGTATTTTCATTTTTATTTGTTATCATAGAATTTCTTATTTCCTCTTGGATTTCTTGGTTGACCCATTCATTGTTTAATAGCAAGTTATTTAACCTCCATGTATTTTGCTCTTTCAGTTTTTTTTCTTGTAGGTCATTTCTAGTATCATAGCATTATAGTCAGAAAAGATGCATGATATGACTTCAATCTCTTTTATCAATCAAATTTTAATGTTCTTTTAAAATAATAACAAGACACAATTCAAAACAACATTTGATTCTGGTAAATTGGTAAGTTGGAACTTTATTGTCAAAACTATTTTAAAAGGCATCCCCAAGTTAACAGTTAATAGTACTAAAAGCAAAATTTAAAAGTGTCAGAGATTGAAGAACATGGTATTTATAAATGTGTTTATATGTTTATGTATTTATATGTATGTATATGAACTTATACATATTTATATATACACATATACTTCTATGAATTGATATACCATGTGTATGTTTATATAAATATAAAAGGTTATACATATGCATGCATTACAAACAGATTAAAAATAAAGTACTTATGTATATACATATATTATAGGTACACTTAAGTGTATGTTAGTACAAAGAGCAAAAACTCCAGGAGAAGACAGGCCAAAAAGTTATATATGGAGAGGGACATTGGGCTTGAGGCATGGTAAAGTGGTACTATCAACTCCTGCTTCATATACATTTGAAGTTTAAGGAAAATTTGCAAAAAGCATGTCTTTGTGGATTATTTATTATTTTAGAAAAATCTTAAAAAGAGTGAAAATCATGCCACATTTTTGTAGTAGTTTGTTCTGTGGTGGCATTCTGGAATTACGAATCACTTTAGTTGTAATTTTCCAGTTACAACATTTATTCTTTGCAAATATCTTTTGGAATACCTCTATCACAAAATTTTATTATGCATTTAAAATTTTTAAAAATACAGATTGACTAATAATTTTGCAAGGTATTTCCACATGCTAATGGATATGCATGTGTTTCCTTTTGCTCAAAAAAGTGCACTGGTTCAATTATTTATATTCATTGCTGTGCATACCCTCTCCTTCTATTATTCCCAGAGTCACTAAGCTAAGAGAATATAAACAAACATCTGCCTGAAGCAAATACACTCAGATTTTCTCCACAGACAAGATTTCCTGAAAATAGACAGCAAAGAGAATAAAAAGAGGAGAGGTTCTAAATGTAAAATATTATTGACCTCACTTCTTAATTTCCAGTAAGCCTGTCCTAATTTCCTTTGAATTATGGGCCAGTATTGGCCAGTATTTCCTTTGCTAGCTAATGTAGCAATTTTAAATATTTTAATATTGTAAGTACATTTCTTTTCTTTTTTTTAACTCAATGGATAAAGGGAAAAATGTTATTTGCCAGTCATATTCCAATGTGTATTATCAGAATTATCTAAGAGGGGAAAATGTACAATGGTAATGATATTCTTTAAAGATTCTGCCTTCATATTTTCCTGAGCTTTACAACTAATTTACTTTTTTCCTCTGCTTTCCATCATATTTTCTGCTGATAAAAGTTACATATCTCCAATAGGGTCTTAATATCTATTATCAGATCTATGCAGAAGTAAACCAATTTCTTAAGGACATAAAAGTAATTCAAAATGCTCTGATTACAGAGAACATTATAGCAAATAAAATCTTTTTTAAGTGTAATTTTTGACCAAAATATTAACAATAAAAATGACCATCATCAAAATTAAGGCTATATGTTACATCGAAAACCGGGGATGTACTGTATGGTGACTAACATAATATAATAAAAAATCATTATTATTAAAAAAAAATTAAGGCTATATGTTTTACTATTTAAAATTGTTATTTTACAGATGTTCTGAACAACTAGGTAATAGCCAAAATTCCAGAAAAGATATTGCTTGTTATTTTCTGACAAAGGTATCTTAAGTTTAAATATTAAAAAAATGTATGACTTTCAGTAACCATAGATTAGACCTAAGTTGCTGTTTGCAATTAATGGGAATATGTACCAAGAATAAAATGACAAAAACACAGAATCAAAAAGCACTACAATATTCATGCTAAAAAAGAAAAATATCTGACAAACCAAAAATCAAATGAACAAAAGATAGTGACAGAAGTCACATAATGACATACATTTACACTACATGAGGGAACATGAACTGATTTTTTTTTCAAGTCAGATGGTGTGCAATGATTATTTCTGAGATTTAAAATAAATCTCAAATCTGACAGATTTTGTCAGATGCAAATGATAGAATCCTAGTATAGCCAAGAGGTTATAAAATATTATATAACTGACCAATCTGGGGCACCTGGGTGGCTCAGTTGGTTAAGCATCTGCTTTTGGCTCAGGTCATGATCTCAGGGTCCTGGGATCGAGCCCTGAACTGGGCTCCACACTCAGCAGGGAGTCTGCTTCTCCCTCTCCCTCTGCCCTTACCCCCCTCCACTCATGCTCTCTCTCTCTCAAATAAGTAAATAAAATCTTTAAAAAATTATATAACTAAGCAATTTAACTCAGTGTTTATCCCTTTTTAGGCTTATAAGACAATATTTAAATGGCAAGGGCTATGATATATTTCACTTTGGAGGTGATATTTATTAAGGTATGAAGAGATTTAATGAAAAGTCATAAATTAATTAGTTCAGCCCACCTAAAATAGTATACATTAGTGACACCCAAGTCCCAGCTAATGATAAATTCTTAGATCTATCCAACTGAAAACACTGCTCAGTAGACTGATTCTTAAGCCTGTTTTTCATCTAGATACATTTTTAGTTTAGTTTCCTATTGACTTTCCCACTAATTCCAAGGGTCATTTTACCTGTAGAAGGAAAAGTTAACAACCATGTCAAAAATAATGTGGTGACAAGGCAATATGTTTATTTAAATTCTCATGGAAATAGTAAATTATATGTGTGTGCATATGCATATGTATTTATATACACACTTTGTTTTGAAAAATTATATTTAAGAATAATATATACTTATTTCACACCTATAATACTGAATTTAGCTTATGTGTAACATGAAAGAGGAAGAAAAATGACTTTTAAGGTTCAAAAAAATGTAAATTACCAATCTGACAATAGAAACATTTTCCTCGAAATTAAAGCAAAATAAAGATGGTATGAATGAATTTACCACAACAAATGTTAAGGACATTTAAAATGATTATTCCTTTATATTTTATTTTATTTTATTTTATTTTATTTTATTTTATTTTATTTTTTACAGATTTAATTTATTTATTTGACAGAGAGAGACAGCCAGCAAGAGAGGGAGCACAAGCAGGGGGAGTGGGAGAGGAAGCAGCAGGCTCCTAGCGGAGGAGCCTGATGTGGGGCTCGATCCCAGAACGCTGGGATCACGCCCTGAGCCAAAGGCAGATGCTTAACGACTGCACCACCCAGGCACCCCAATTCCTTTATATTTTAAAACAAAGTATGAATAGAAGAGTTTTATTTTGGAAAAATTATTGTAGTCTATCATATTAAAAACAAGGATGGTTCCAAATAAAAAGGTGTCCAATTTCTTTGTCATCGGGGAAATTAAAATTACAATTAGATACCATTAAACGGCCACTATAAAGCCAGAAGCTTAAAAAAGAAGAAGAAAAAAAGAGGTGTGTAGCAGCAGGAATTCTTGAACCTTGTACAAATTGGTACAACCACTTTGGAAGAATCGTTGGCCTTACCTAACTATAGTTTCCTGTTCTTATGTCTGTGAATCAGCAAAACCACCTCTAGTTATATGCCCAACAGAAATGCTGCCTATATTCAATAAAGATATGCACTCTGTTCATAGAGTGATATTCAAACATCCTTAAACTGGAAAACAACCTAAATGTCTATGAATGAAGAAGGGATAAATAAGTTGTAGTATAATATTACAATAAGGTAAAGTAACCAGAGTTAAATAACAAACAAAACTTTTACAAATCTTACAAATATTCTATTGAGCAAAAGCTCCCAGACATAAACATGGTAATAAGGTATAATCTTATTTCAATGAAGTTCAAAAACAAAGGTTTTGGTTGTTATTCCTGAAGTCAGGATCGTTATTATTCTTGGAGTGGGGAGAAAATGGCTAAAAATGGGTACAAAGGTGATTTCTTAGTAAGATTATTAATCTGCATGCTGGACTATACTTAAGACATATATATATCTATAAGATGTATCTATATATGTAGATATAGATATATCTTACCCTTCAATTTTAAAAAACTCAACTGAAAAAAATACAGTGATGCTTCAAACAAGAATACTTTATATCTTTGAATCCAGATTCCCACAGAGTTTCAAATGTCTTGCCTCAACACCATTCAAGGTCACTATACTAAAGAAGAGCCGAGGGAGATGAGACAGAATGCTAATTTACTACTTTTAGAACTATATTTTGGTATGCTTGCCAAAAAAATCATAAATCTACTAGTAAATCACCTCTGTCATCCTTACATAAGTACCATACAAAATCTGCAACTTGTTTTATCTCTCACACCTAATCTTCATCTTCTCCTTCTTCTCTTACTTTCTAAGTTCAACTTTGAAGCAAGTATGATTATCTAATATAATTTTCACATGCAGTTTTATGTGTAGTTTCTCTGATCCTATTACCTACAACTTCTAGTCTTTTTTTAAGCCAAAACAGTGTTTAGGATTATCATTGATCTTACAAAGATCAAAGAACATATACACAAAGTTGTATTTTTATTGTTCTCATTCCTGTTTTTTTAAAGATTTTATTTATTTGACAGAGAGAGAGAGAGAGCACAAGCAGGGGGAGTGGGAGGCAGAGGAAGAGGGAGAAGCAGGCTCCCACCAAGCAGGGAGCCTGATGTGGGGCTTTTCCCAGGACCCCAGGATCCTGACCTGAGCAGGTGCTTAACTGACTGAGCCACCCAGGCCCCCCTATTGTTCTTATTCTGAATGAAACGTGAAGACCCTAAGGATACAAATAAGAGAAAGTCACGGCAAATGAGAAGAAATATCTAACATTACATGCAAACAAAATTTAATTTGCATTAATTGTACATTTCTGGCTCAGAGGAAGTGAAATGTCATAGCTGTAGTCTCATTTAAAGGGGACATTAAGCTTTAAAAAACACATAGGGTAATTGACACTGGAGGATACTTGTTCTTATCTTTAAGTCTAATTATACTTTTATAGGATTTAAACTATTATTTAATTATCTTCTTTATGCAATGTCTCATAAGAACTAATTGAGGCCAAGCATAGTAGAACTGACATTTATTTTCATTTTATCACTATTATTATTGCTATCACTACTCTTTTCCTGTGGTAAGACACTGGCTCTTGGCATATTTCAGAGGACACAGATTTAAATAGCCAGCTGCAAGGGAAGAGATCAAGTCTCCTTTAAAGCCTGTGCTGGTGAATTGTGTATGACTGCCTATGACAGTGATTGGATTCAGTTACCAAAATTTGGGATTCCAATTAAATTAATTGTAACTTTAATGTTTACAACACACATTTTGGGAAACATCTGTTTCAAAAATTTAACTTACAATGGTGAGTTCCTACATTGGTATGTTTACTGTTGTAACAATTTTGTTCACTACAAGAAAAAGTGGAATCCGGATCTGCTCAATCAAATTGATTCTTGTAGAGTAATAATAACTATGACAGCAACAAATTACTATAACAGACACTGTATCGGGCACTAATCTAAGCATTTTACTTAAAATATTATTTCATTTTTATTCACTGTTAAAGTTTCCAATATATAAGCAAGGAATACATGTTTCAAATAGTTTTAATAACTTGTCAATACACATTCAATTAATAAGTGTACTGCTCCAATTCAAAACTAATTATTTATTTATTCCCCCCAAATCCAAATCTATATCTTCCAGATATGGATAACTGTGTTCAGAGAGTGAAGTGATTTTCTCAATATTAACATGGATAGCAAACTGCAGAACTAATGGATGAACTAAAAATAAAATATCAAAATAAAAAACCAAAGAAATAAGCAGCACTGAGCTAAGAGTCATGGAATAAAAGTCTAAAAATTTATATGTGCAACATCAACATGATTGCTACATGCATCAACTATATTAACACATTCACTGGTTTATAGTTTAATAATTAACTAAATTTTTAAGTAACTAAAAACTTATTAACTTCAGTATTTAAAAGTCATACATTTCTCCATTGGTTAGCAACAGCCCTATAATATCCTGGTGATCGTGTCAAATATCTTTTTTGTTTGTTATTCTTTGAGTTAGTGATCAGCTAAAGTAACTGGATAGACAGAGCCTGAAAAGTCACGAGATGTTTTTCCTATAACCTGTATTGAAAGCGTTTTCCCTCTGGAAACTCTCTAAACCTGCAGAATTCAGAATTCTGATTTTAAGTAACAAATTTATCCTAATGAGCCTCTGGGCAAGATAGTAAGTGGAGCCATTCCTACTTAGTCTCCGAAGTTCTCATACCCAAGTAGTCCACAGCTATGTAGAAAACACAAAACAAAACAGTGATTGTTTACTTAGAGTATAAACTCATCATGGAGGATGACATCCCATCACTGCAGAGTTTCTTCAACAAGCTGGCACCTCACGGGGCCATTTCATTATTCTAACCAGACTGGCAGTTTCCGAATGGTGCAGCATGGAATAGGACCCGTTGATCTCATGGGCGTGCTCCCCCTACTGCCTCTCCTTCTATGTAAAATGTATCCCTTGGTCCAGTATAATGTGGCAAAGGCAAAACCATGAGAACAGTGAACATTTCAGTGGTTGACAGAGTTTAAGAGAGAAGGGAAGAAGGGAGAGGTTTTGCTACAAAGGGACAATATGAGAGGGTTTCTTTGGAATGATGGCCCTCTTCTGTAACTTGATTACTATGGTAGAGGTAACATGATCCTACGCATTTGTCAAAACACATAACACACACGTACACACACACAAACGTAATTTCACTATATGGAAGTAAGAAATTAAATTTTTAAATGAATAAGTAGTAAAAATTTTAGGACTTTTGTATTATTTTCCTTTGTAAAGACATAACTTCCTCTCATCCCCCAAATCATGAGACAGCTCGTTTCCTTAATGCTGATTATGGTACCTATTTAAATAAATAGAATTTTGAGCTATTAATAATATCAGCTTAGAGAATGTCAACACTTAAATCTCTTTTCTATTCACCATTTTTTAAATTGGTGGATCATCAGTGAATAAAGCAAACTGTTCATTTTGCTCTATAATGATCCTCTTTTAATTACTTCAACTGTTTTCTACATGGCACTATTTCCTAAAATCTAAAAGATCACCAGTGTTTTTTGAGCTCGAGACATTAAAAAGGAGAATTATCTTTATAGCTCAGCTTTTATTCCTTTATGTTCATGCTTTCTTCTCAGAAATCTCTTAATACCTAGCCAATCTTCTACTTCTAATTAACCAATTATCACTACTTGTTTTTAAGGTAACTTTATGTTCTGCTAAGACTGCTAAATGCCATTATTGACTGTCTCTGTTCCTATTTTTAAACTTTTGGGTTTTTTTAATTTTAACTCTTTATAAACTTTGAGGCAGGAAAGAGGGACTACGTACATTCCTCTCAAATCACTGACATGAATCAGAGCTCTTGAAGCCTGACTCTGCTCATCATTTCCCATCAGCTTCTGAGGTTGGATGATGTGAAATTAAGAGATGCTAAAGAGAAAAGGCAAAGAAAAAGAAAAGATATGGGAAGAGACCATACAATACATATTCAACACAATTCATTCATGTTCAAGTAAAGTTACTTAAGAATGAATCAGGGATTGATTTCACTTGGACACCTGTTGCCTGAATTGCAGATCTTTCTAAGGAATTTAATTTAAAATTCATTTTATTCTTATTCTTCTCTAAACAATGCCAGGAGAGAAGGTGTCATTTCCAGATATTGGTTCCACCAAAACAAACTGCCTATTTGTAAAATAAACATGCTGCATATGATACCCTGTGCAAGTGAACACCAAATACCACGACTCATACACACGAGGGAGAAGTAGAGGATTTGGAGGGTTTGGTTCTGTTTTCTGACCTTCTCTGGTTTGAAGAGCACAGCCATAAATAGTTTCTCAGTCTTTTCATTGAATTCTAGGAGCCATGGTCTTCAGATCCATTCTACCAATGGCTCAACCTACACGGGCACTTTGACCACTTGATGATGTTGGGGAAAAAAGGAAGGGGAGGGACACAAGAATCACAGGAGCAAAAAGAGGAAAGAAAAAGCCCAAAAAACACTTCAGTATAGTCTACACAAAAAAAGAAATGAGCATGGGGCGCCTGGGTGGCTCAGTTGTTAAGCATCTGCCTTTGGCTCAGGGCGTGATCCCGGAGTCCTAGGATCGAACCCTGCATCAGGCTCCCTGCTCCCCTGGGACCCTGCTTCTTCCTCTCCCACTCCCCCTGCTTGTGTTCCCTCTCTCACTGGCTGTCTCTCTCTCTCTGTCAAATAAATAAATAAAATCTTAAAAAAAAAAAGACATGAGCATGACTGAAATTATCATGAGTAATACTTTCATAAAACTTCATATTTTTATCTTTAATTTTTAAAAAATAATTAATTACATAATTATATATTATATAATATATTTATATGTTTAATGTATTTATATATACTTAACGTGTGTTTTATATATAATAATTATATATAATATAAATAATAATAAAAATAATTAAAAAATAAAAAATATTCACATTAATTATTTTACTTGATGTTTGGGGCTTCTTTCTTTTTAAGATTTTTATTTAATTTGAGAAGGAGAGAGAGCATGAGGGGGGAAAGGGCAGAGGGAGAGGGACTGGGACAAGCAGACTCCCCATGGAGCATGGAGCATGACATGGGGCTCTACATGGGGCTCGACTGGGGGCAGGACCCTGAGATCACGACCTGAGCCTAAGTCAGATGCTTAACCAACTGATCCACCCAGGCACCCCTAATGCTTAGGGATTCTTCTAAAGTAAACAGACCAAGCACAATTTCTGGTTTTTGCTTGTGATAAAACTGAGTCTCAGAGGAATCTATCCACTTGGTAGGACATCAATACTGGCAACCGTATCCCATCTTCTAAGCTCAGATCTCTCTTCATAATACTCAGCAAACACAAACTAGAAGTTCTCTTATCACTTTCTACCCATATTTCAGTTGCTTCTCATTTCCCTCTTTATTCTTAAAAGAACAGGAATGTTCTTAATAATAGCAATAAGTCTGGGGTGAAGGAATCCCTTAAAAATCCCTTGCTAAACTGCCAGTCTCTGATTTCAAAGGCCAAGGTGTAAGACCTACAATTACACGGTCTCTCCCTCTCTTCATTTTTGTCTATTATCTTTTTCAAATCTTTATTGTTAAAATGCCTGATATTTATTTTTATATCTCATAACATTCAGCAATTCTATATAAGATGAGGTCTGATTATTCCTGACATTTTTCCTGAACTTTATTGGCAAAGTCAGTATTGACTCTTTTCTGATGATGTAACGAGACCTTAGTGGACTAGAACAATAATGACAAAAATGCCTGACCTCCCTACTATGTTAGAAGCAATCAGCCCCTATTTTAAGATGAGTCATTATGGCTCATCATGAGCAGATTTTTATGCAATTAGTATCCTATTTGTTTAGTTTTATGAAGCCCTTTGTTGATGACTGTATTATCTTGATTCCTGGATGTCAAGTTGGACCTTTATATGAGATAATGAAAAAGAAGTTCTGCTACCTGGATCAGTGAAAATGTAGAAAGTTTCCATTGCATCATTCTTCTGAGGAAACATCACTATTGATCTTTGTGTAATCTATCTTCAAAGAGCATTAAAAATGACGAATTGTTTTGCCTTGCTTATATCCCTGAAGTCTTGACATTACTAGTTCTAACTTGCAGATCTGGCAACTTAGGAATGTGATTCACTTCAACAATTTTAAGCAAAATACAAGAAAAAAATATACAAAAATAGATCCTTCTCATGATGCACCTGGATTTAGTTAGTCTTACTGAAGATACTGCAAAAAAGAAAAAAGTGCATGTATATAATTTTTCTCTAACAGACACTCTTCCCAAACCAGGGTATGTTTGTATGTAAGGTAACCTTTCCATAATTCAGAGTTCAGTTCAAGTACTGATATATATAGATATAGATATATAGATAGATATATGTGTGTATAATTTTATACACATATAAGATTGGTGATATATATACAATCATCTAATTATACAATAGTCACCCAAGGACTCTGAACTCATGAGCATACTTTATTATTATTTTAGTAGTAGTAATAGATAATAGAGTGTCTACTATGTGTAGGTACTCAAAAAATTACTTTGAAAGAACTCATGAATGAATATGAATTATAAATAATTTGATTGTAAAAAATTCAACAAATTTAAATTAGGACCAATAGGATCTTGTAAAAATTTTCTTTCCATAGATTACATATAAACATGAGAGGTAACTATAAGAACAACAATTTTTAGTGTCAGAGTCTAAGACTCAAAGTAAACTATCTTTCTGCCTATCTGTCCCATCTATCAATTAATCTGTCAATATACATGCATACATACATACACATTTGAAAAAATCAGATAATATTTGGGTTTTCATTTTTTAGCTAGTAATAAAATTCACTAAAAACACTTACCATTTCTTACATCTTCCCTACATTCATAACATCCATTTTAAAGTTGAATGTATTCCAACTGTGAAAAATAAACTAAAATGTATAAATTTCTTTTTTTAATAAAGATTATATATATTTATTTGAGAAAGAAAGAGAGAAGGAGAGCATAGAGGAAGAGTGACAGGGAGAAGGAGACTCCCCGCTGAGCAGAGAGCCTGATGCGGGGCTCCATCCCAGGACCCTGAGATCATGACCTGAGGTGAAGGCAGACACTTAACGGACTGAGCAACTCAGGCACCCTAAAATATATAAATTTCTATTTAAAGCTATAATAATGTATATGAAAATATACCATGTAGGAGAGACTGCCTTACCACATTAAGTAAAAGCAAATGAGGAATAACAATTCAAAAATTTTTGCAGTAAATATAGGGAATATTTAAGTAAGGGTCTTTTTTCCAATTTTAATTTTTTAAATGATGTCTATAGACATCAATGACACTCTTTTTTAATAATAGAAGAATAGCACCTTATGGAATAATTTAATTTCCTACTATCATGAAGTCCAAATGCACTTTTTTCTAAATCATTTAAGTCTAGTTTAAATTCTTCTACCTATTGCTTCTATCAAAAGATGTAATCTATATTTTAAGACATCAAAATGAAAACTTCAAAAATAATTATAATGTCTAGATATACATTGTACAGTATTTAATGTGACAACTTTATTTAGCCACTGTGATTCTGTGAGTCATATTTCTGATGTGTGGCTTTTAATAGTAAAAGTTGAAATAAAGTTAGAGTTGCATCATGAGATGTAGTAAAAATGCATTCAGGGGATCAAATTCACTTTCTAACTGTGCTGAAAATGAACAAAATGGCCTCCAAAATTTCTCCACGGTTAAGTTATATATATCATGCCAAAACAAGTAGATCATCTCATAAGAAATTCATAAGCAAGCCAGGATACAAGTTAATTTAAAACTTTAAAAATGTGCATTCCCTAAAGAATGCTATTTTTAAGTAATTATTTCCATGTTAAAATGCATTAAAGCCCAAATCCATAAATGCAACATACTCTGAATTTAATTAACTATTTAATTAACAATTGAATCTAACGAGACAGTTTGGCTTGTCAAGAGCCTGGTATACTTAAGCAGAAGGAGTTAGTTGCCCTCTGTCAGGTGCCCTCCCTCCCCACCTGGTTTGGGAATTGGAGGGTATATGGTTGGATACCTTCTTTTTTCCCTGTAGGGGACTAAATGTGGAACAAAATACACTGATATTCAACACCTACTTACTTAAACTTGTCTGATATAGTCTCAGCCCGATATAAAAAGGAATGAAAGATAATAGTAGTTCCCGAGGGGAAACTTACCATATGGAAAATGGGTCTCCTCAGGTAATCAAATTCAACTTTAGAGCCTAAGATATAGAAATCAAATGTTGATTCTCTGCACAGCATGCAGCTAATGCAAAAAGAGCCTTTCCTACTAACAAACAAGAATAAAATTCCCCATCCAAGTATTAGTGCCACAATGAGGACTTGAGGAAGGTTAATTATAAAAAGCTAAATCACAAGGGAGATTTCTGCTACCCTCACTGAGCATTATACTAAAAAGAGTATCGTTCTTCATAGCAAAAGGAGCCATCTTGATCTTCATAAATAAGGACAAAGAAGTGACCATCATGAGGGAACCACTGGGCTTGCTGGCGTAATGGCTTGTCTTGATCAGTCCTGAGAATGAGGCCAGAAAGATGAAGGAAAAGGAAACCAGGCGGTCATTGTTTTCAGAGTCTTGCCTAATCAGGACAACCGACTTCCTGGCAAGTTATCTCAGGTGAACATGGGAAGGACTGCTTCAATGATAGGTATAAGAAACCCTGGAGACCCTGAGAATTATATTTGGAATGAAACGTTGGAAAAAGAACAAATTTCATACTAATTTAATAAGTAGAGTTTTGTAGATATTTATTTAATAATAATTATTATAAGTAATATTGGTTAGGTCTAACTATGTAGCAAACATTCCTTTGAATACATTTAATGTGCCTTTCAATCCTTAAAATGACCCCATTTAATAGATGGGATAACTGGGGTCTTGAGATTGTAAGTAACGTGCCTAAGCACACACATTTAGTAACAGGTAGAATCACCGTCAGAACTCAAGAAATCTGATTTAAAATTACTTTTAAAACCACTACCCTAATACTGGATATTAGAGGAAATGGAAATTCACTGTGGAGATTAGGCTAAAAACATCTGGGATATCTGGGTTTCGATTGAACCCCTCTTATTTACTTGAGCTGATTTGAAGATTATTTAATTTACAATACATAATTTCTTATAGCTTCCCAAGTAAAAGTTTAGTTATTTTTGCCAATGGAGCTTGGAAAACAAATCTCTTTTTTGATAAATAATCATCTTGCTTTCAGCATCTAAAACTTATTACCAGAAATATACCTTCTGCCAGACAGACAAATAGTATTATTTCTTATCCCAATGCCGTAGGGTATGATAGGCATTTTGATTGTTATTATTTTTTATTGTGTTTATTTCTGGAATTTTCTGCTTCTTTGAGGTTACTATCCTTGTCATTAGCTTGAAGCTACAATATGAATTTTGCATTCAAATTTCTGTGCTTTTCCTTTGCATGCAAATATAATACTGCTTTCAAATGATAATATAATCTGTTCACATTCTTATTGGAAGAACTCAAATATTAACACTTTGTTCTCTTTGAAGATGGTGATCTAAGTTTTATACAGTAAACATTTCAATGAAATTATTGGTTTGAGAGGAAATATTTTACATTTTGATGAAAGATACTTGACAATGCTTTTGTCAGATTAATGAGGCATAGCTTTATTTGTTTTTCATAGCTTTATTTTGATATATGAACACAGAGCTTTATCTCGATTAATGGATAAATTATTTTTAAGAACAAAAGAATTTCTAAATTTTGGGTTTATGTTGCAACACATCCACTATTACTATCTTTAAGGAAGATATGGATTTGAAAGTTGTTCTACTTCCTTCAATGCTCCTAAAATTCCAGAGTATGAGCGGTTATACAGAAACCTTTACATAAAGCTAAAAAATAGCATCACATATAAAACAAAACTTATGCTCATAGGATATTAATCAAAGTAAATTTGTCAATTTGTAAGAGATATAAAACAGCCTTCTCCAGAGTAGATGCAACCCATCACTACTGTAACAAAGAAAATTCATTTGACCAGGTTTAGGAGAATTAAATACAATCCTTATAAACACTGCCTCTCATTAACAAACCCACTGAAAGACTAACAAATTCACTGCCTGTCTGGAGATATTTAAAATATCCTGTTAATGGTTTAGGAATTGTGAGTGGGTTTTTAAAAACAAAATCTTTTGAAAACTTCAATTCTGGGTGCTTCTGAAGTCTGAAATCTGCATACGAACAGGATTTGTTTGCTATTTTCCACTGGCCTTCAAGATTGGATAAGAGGGGAAAATGCAGCATTGAATCACACACCATCTCTTACATGCTGTATTTTAGGATGGTCAAGAAAGGAACATCACTTTTGTTTATATTCCCCTTTATATTTCCTACCATTTTGCCTCTCACCCTTAAGAAGTCTATATTAATGACATTCTGACTTCGTTTCAGTAAAAGGAGACTGTGATTTACACTAATCTCCTGCTGGGAACAATTAGAAAATCCAGACACAAACACATACTTGGAGGCATAAAAGAAATAATAAGATTGCGAAGAATAACCAGCCAAGATCCATGGGAGGATGAAAGCCCAGAGAGGTGAATTTAGGGCTTCTTCTAAGTATTTTCTGACTCAAGAGGAAGAAGCAGAAAAGCTGAGAGGCTAAAAAACACTTTTAACAGTCCTGCTGTGCCAGAGGACAGAAACTGGAGTTCAGACATGGTAACTTGGGGAACCCATCTTAATTTGAGATGAGTATAATCAATAAGTAGACAAAACTCACAAGAACTGAGGCTCAGATTTAAATCTACTCAATCCTTGAAATTTGATTAAGTTGATGCTGGATTGCTAGCATCTCCAAGTGCCTTCCAGAAACAAATAGGTATTATTCTGGGAGAGAATAATTTCATGTAAGACCTTACTCTTTCTACAAAGAAGTTTGCTGATACAAGGTGTAGCACACAATCTTTAAAAAGAAAAAAAGGAGGCAGTCTATTTGAGGAGAGAAGACAATGCAATACAATACAAACCAAGAAAATCAATATATAAATAAAGACTCATGGGTGAGGTTGTCATATATAGAAAATATAATAGAGGATAACCCTGTTAAATTTGAATTTCAGATAAACATTAAATATCCCATGCAATATTTGAGCCATACTTATACTAAAATAGTATGTTGACCAGTTGGTGTTTATCTAAAATCCAAATTCCATGAGGCATTCTGTATTTTATCCAGCTACACTACTCACAGGAAATTCAGATATTAGACTTCCCAGAAATAATTAAATAATTAAGCTAACAATGTTCAGGGAGTTAAAATACAGGCAAGAGAGAAAAGATGCCATAAAGTCACCAGCTGCAGGTTTTAGCAGCATTTGTCAGAAGGACAAGCAAGGATCCAGCAAACAAGATACATCATTCCTACAGAAAAGATGAACAGCCCCGTGATATCACTTGGTTCAAGGTACCCCTTCTCCTCTCCACGAGAACCCAGGAAGGCTCATTCCTCATACATCTGGATTCCCTCTCTAAATACGCTGAGGTTTTACTTAAAATGAAGAAGTCATCCAGGAGCTCATGTAACACAACCCTGTGATTCATTTTAGAGTACAGTGAATTTGGAAAGTAAAACGAAACCGTTTAAGACAGAGGTGGAAGAGATTTGGGCAAATGTTAGTTTCTTTACTCCTCAGCAGGGTGGGAACATGTGAGGCAGACCAATCAGCCGTAGAAGTCATTCTGTCTCCCAGATATATTTTTTAAAATTAATGCTAACTCTACTCGTTTCTCATAATTTTCCCCCCTTATCCGTCTTTTTGTTATTCATCTCTGTGGAGATATTTTTTGCTTCCTCCACATGTGACGCTCCTCTGTGTGTGAAGCTGTCAGCACTACCGTGCCTATACCCAAATACTTGTGCGATTGGTCCAGTCTACTCCTTTTCTATTTTTAGACTTTTTTCCTTTTATCAGAATTGAGATCTAAAGTTAGGGCTTATGCTGAAGTCAGCTTTAAAAATATTCCAAATAAGTTCCTTCAAATTAATATATTAACATACTTTTCTGGCTGAGATGCCTGCCTGGAATTTCCTATGAAAAAAAGCAGATACCCAATTCAGAGGCACAACTTAGAAAATTTGCTTTATCCTAGAATTACCTGAGTATTTTCTCTTCCCTTGTCTTATAGAATGTAGAGGGAGAATTAAGGAAAAATGAATTAAGTAAAAGTTATACTATTCTAAGCACCACATTTCACAGGTAGTGTGAGACGTCTATGAAACCTTTACAAGAAACCACAAACAAGATTATAAGTAGACAAGACCATTATTGATCATGCATATTTTCCCTTTAAATTGTTCTTTGTGGGGCGCCTGGGTGGCTCAGCTGTTAAGCATCTGCCTTGGGCTCATGATTCAGGGTCCTGGGATCGAGCCCCACATCGGGCTCCCTGCTCTGCGGGAAGCCTGCTTCTCCCTCTCACATTCCCCTTCCTTGTGTTCCCTCTCTCGCTGTCTCTCTCTGTCAAATAAATAAATAAAATCTTAAAAAATAAATAAATTGTTCTTTGTGCAGCTTCCATTGACAGCAATAGAAACCCTAAACATTTGAAGAGATAGTCAGAAAATCAACGAAATTTCAGTAGAAATCAAACTGTAAGATACCATGGAAATATAATACATAGATATATAATCTGAAAATACATACATAATATATAAATATATAAGAAGGAGGAAATTTTCTTACAGCATCCCTTAGTAATTTTTACTCAATTACATATCTCAATTGTTTATTATTTGTTAATCTAACAATTTGCTTACCATTTCCACTACTCAGAGGGAGAGAAGAAAAATATTTCTGTTTAATAATAAATTATAATAATAATACTGCATTTGCCCATATTTAATAAATACAACTTTACAGTTTACAACTCCCCTTTACCCTGACAATTCTTTAGGAAGCAGAAAGTTGCATATGATAACTGACATTTCGCAGACGAGAAGACTAAAGCCAGAAGAGTTCAAGTTACCAGTTATCAGCTCAAGATCAGACTCGAACTCAGCAGTGGAGGCAGGATTAAGGCAGAAGTCTTAGAAGTTTAAGCATACTGCTCATCTTGGTACAGGATTCTTCCAATTCTTCTGAAGAGTTTATATTTTACGAGGTTGTAGTTCTCTGCTGCTGATTGGAGCAGTTGGTATATTTTATATTGATCTTATTTTTAAAAAAGGAAGAAAAGAGAATTAGAACATGCTGTATTATTGACAGCTTACAATATCCCAGCATTGTTTTAAGTGCTATACCTACTTTAACTCCTTTAATCATTCCAAAATGCTATGAAGAGAGTGCTATTACTAAACCCCTCTCCAAATGGAGACCCTGGGACTTAGGCAGTTTCAGGGCCAGGAAGCAGAGTGCTGACCTGACACTGAGTACAGACTTAATTTGGTTAGAACATCGAGATGTCAGTGAGGCTGCTTAGAATAGTGTAACTTTTACTTAATTCATAGTTTTTACTTAATTCTCCCTCTACATTCTACAGGAGAGAGGAATAGAAAATAGTCAGGTAATTCTAGGATGAAGGAAATTTTCTTTCTAAGCAGGGCCTCTGAATTAATTTGAGCTGATCTGCTCCCTGCCTCAAGTTGCCACAGACAGGGTCCATTTCCATGATAAACACCTCTGGATCAAGGGAAATGTTTGGTCCACTTGCAACCAAAGCACATTTTTTTTCTGGGCCTCAGACACATTCTGTAAAGTTCAAATGGCCACTATTTTCCAAAAGAATATTGGAGAGGAAATTGTTCATGCTGATCAACATGCCTGTTTTCCTTGGTCAATGCCTAAAAAAAGCAAGACCCTGCAATATGCTGTCATTATCACAAGGCTCTGAGTTTCCTTGTCTTTAAAACAGACCTGAAGACCTCTGCTGCTACAAAATCTGAACACTACGGCCTCACTAGTTCCTACATCATTATAAAGGGACCCCCACATCCCCACATGGCCATGTCCTCAGCATTTGCTATTTCACACTACTCCTGAAACATGGGGTTTTCTTAACATACCATTTCCTATGTACACATTCGAGTGAAGACTGTTTACATTCTCAGAAAATACATAACCCAGGGTCATTTTCTCTTTGATAAATATTTCCACCCCTTTAAAATTAAGCACTCAAGGCATTTTAAGAAATACGAATAGGTAACATTTACTAAGCGCTTACCACATGCCCAAACTCTTCTAAGCATTTTGCATGTATTTGTACAGTAAATCCTCAAACTACCTAAGATAAAGGATTATTTGACTCAAGATTGTTTAACAGATTTTATAAGTCTTAAGTCACACACCCAGGAAGTTTTTATTTTAACCAATTATTGACATTTATACTATACTGCTTTACTGCATTTGCTCTCTTAAACCATGCTTTAAAAAAATCAACAATTTTTCTCTTTCAATAATAATTAACTTTTCTTATTCCTATCAAGTAAATACTTGATTCTTGTCTCTCTTTTTTTAATGTTTCGAGTTTTGTTTAAATTCTAGTTAGTTAACATATAGTGTAATATTAGTGTCAGGTGTAGAATTTAGGGATTCATCACTTGCATATAACACGTGCTGCTCATTACAAGTGCCCTCCTTAATACCCATCAACTCATTTAACCCATCCCCCACTCACCTCCCCACCAGCAACCCTCAGTTTGTTCTCTTATAGTTAAGAATCTCTTTAATGGTTTGCCTCCCTCTCTTTTTTTTTCTTTCCCCTATGTTCATCTGTTTTGTTTCTTAAATTCCACACATGAGTGAAGTCATGTGGTATTTGTCTTTCTCTGACTGACATTTCACTTAGCATAATACACTGTAGCTCCATCCACTTCATTGCAAATGGAAGATTTCATTCTTTTTTATGGCATTTGGGCTCTTTCCATAATTTGGCTATTGTTGATAATGCTGCTACAAACATCAGGGTACACATGTCCTTTTGAATCAGTATTTTTGTATCCTTTGGGTAAACGCCTAGAAGTGGAATTTCTGGGTTGTAGGTGGTTCCATTTTTAACTTTTTGGGGAACCTCCACACTATTTTCCAGAGTGGTTGTACCAGTTTGCCTTCCCACCAAGTGTATAAGAGGGTTTCCCTTTCTCGTCATCCTCGCCAACATCTGTTGTTTTGATTCTTTTCTCTTTCTTCAATTATGTTCTACCATGCATTACTTGAATTTTTAATAAGCAAGAATCTCCTTCATTCTTTGTCATTCATTCCTAAAGGGATCCAGATCTCAATTCCAATTCATGGAGGGGGTTTCTCCTCCCCCCTTCCCATAACAAGCAATTCTTTGGGACACCACTGGGTGTCCTAGAGCTTGACTCAATTCTGACACAACAACCAAGAGAGAGTGTCAGATCCCATAGGTTAATGTTCAATCCTACAAGATTGCCCCCCTCCCTCAAAAGCTTCAGACATCCGTCAACAAGACCAGGTTATGACCTGTGCTTCTGACCAAACAGCTATGAATTGGAGGTTCCAAGGACTCCCTCTAACTCAGTATGCCCATCGCAAGTCCAGGTTGTTACCTGTATTTCTAACCAACTGGCTATAAATCAGAGGTTCCCATGACTTCCTCTTTGGGTTCAATTAATTTGCTAGAGTGGCTTACAGAATTCAGAAGGACATTTTACTTACTAGATTACCAGTTTACTCTAAACATATAACTCAGGAAGAGTCAGACAGAAGAGACACATAGGACAAGGTGTGGGGAAAGGAGGAGGAACTTCCACGCCCTTTCCAGACGTGCCACTCTCCCAGCACCTCTGCTCGTTCACCAACCCAACCTGGAAGCTAGCCTTTTGTGTTTCTACGGAGGCTCCATTACATAGTTAAGATTGATCTAGGCTCTGGTCATTGGTGATTGATTCAACCTCTACCCCTCCCCTCCCTAGGGGTAGGGGGTGGGACTGAAAGTTTCAACCCTCCAGTCACAGGGTTGGGGGTCCTGGCAACCAGCTCCTTCGCTAAGTGAGGTCTGAAAGTCACCTTAACATAACAAAAAACACCTCCAGCTCTCTCTTCACTTCGGAAATTCCAAGGATTTTAGGAGCTGTGTGCCAGAAATAGGACAAAAACCAAACCAGATATGTATTTATGATAAATTACAATATCACAATTCCTTTAAGGAGACATTCAAGCCAAATTTGAGTAAGATCAATGTTTTTATAACATTTGTTTTATATTGCTAGTTTCTTTTATACTATTATACTTTTCCTATGAGGGAAATAAGCTGTAGATGAGAAGTCTGATGGACCATAAAGTCTACCTTTAAAAACTTATTAAGTAAGAGCCTTAAAGAAGGAAAAGATGTCCAGTTGTAACAAACTCCATTTTCTGACTGCAGTAAATGTGATATGGCTGCTCACTAGGTCATATGCATTGACTGAGTTTTAAATCAAATCCGCAGGCCATGTCATGACTCAGTATGGCTATAGTAATTGTTGCACTTGAACTATTTTTAATGCCACAGGTAATTTTTAATACAAACATGTTTAAATTTTGTCCTTCTCTCTACAAGCTAAATAACTTGTGGGAAATTGTTAGTATTGTCTATATAAGCAATGACTTTGTAGTTAGGCTACAGAAATGTATGCTGTTATGTGAACACCCTACAAAATTATTTATGAAGAAATAACTATTGGAACTATGCACATAAACTTAGAGAAAGCATCTAGTAGGAAAGAACATTTGTAACTTTTCTATTAGAATTTCAATATAAAATAATAAGCACTTGCCACCAAATCCACATGCCAATAATATTTGACAGTAGGAACTATGATTATTTTTTAAAGGCACATGACATGAAGCAAGTGCCACGGGACGCCGTACAACTTCCATGATGACCCCTCGATACGCACTTTTTTGCTACGTGCTATTGCATTATGACTTTCTTCCTAAACACAGGCAATTGCTACTAGCAACAAACCTTAGCTGAAAATCAAAGCATTCATATTTCACAATTACTGAAAGAAACTTTGAAATTGGTATGGTGGATCTTAAGTTTCTGGATCTCTCTGACATCTGATTGGTAAGAAAATGAGATTGACTACTATGTAACACTACTTATAAGATACTTTCTTGATTAACAAATATGCTACAGGGTTGACTTCTTTGTTCTTTTTATTGTCGTTTACTTTTTTTTGTTATAACTTTTTAAAGGATTTTATTTATTCATTTTAGAGAGAGAGAGAGTGGGCAGAAGAGCAGAGGGAAAGGGAGAGGGAAACTCAAGCAGACTCTGTGCTGAGCATGGAGCCCAACGTGGGGCTCTGTCTCATGATCCCAAGATCATGACCTGAGCTGAAATCAAGAGTTGGACACTTAACTCACTGAGCTACACAGATGCCCCTGTTTTTTGTTATAATTTTTGAAAGGCTAAACTTTTCTCAAATCTTAAAAGATGCTTTCAAGTATCAGTAGTATGGAATTATGCTAGCTATATAATATTTGAAGTCCTTTCACTCATATTTATCAGTACCATTCCCTCCTTATTATTCTAGTCAGTCCTATCCACATCATTACATATTGAGAAACTACTATGTGCCAGGCATGTTCCTAGATTCTGGAAATACAATTATAAACAAAATAGACAATCCACAGATAATATTTTAATGAAGGGAGATGGATAATAAATAAAACAACAAATAGAAAAATAAAAAACATACCAGATGATTATAAATGCTATGCAGAAAATAAAAATGGGTGATGTGCTAAAGAGCAACTGAGTGGTAACTATAGACTGAATGAACTCTGTCAGAGATGATCTCACTGAGGAGATGTGGCAAACTTCCTTAGTTGCCAATCTAATGGCCATTCCTCTGACACATTTTCTTTCCTGAAAGAGTATTGGTTGTATTTATCCAATCACTCTCGGATATAGTGTTCGGAAGGCATTGTAACCTTGAAAAGAAAGTGAAGAGATGAGCAGAGGAACCGCACGAGTGCCTTGATATCCCTGGACAGCATTAACCAGTATTGTAATAGTGCTCCTTGCAGAATTTTTATAAGTGAAATGATTAAACCCAGTAGAAAATTACTTTTAGGTACATCTTTCATTTATTGTAGTAGAAACATTCTAACAGATACAAAAGTAGCATTCCAGTTGAGGCAGGAATGATAAAGAAGAGCCAAGCTATCCCAAAGTCAGAGAGAAGCATATTTCAGACAGGGAAAACAGCTGGTCCAAAGAACACGTGGCTGCAATGAGCCTTCCATGAAAGGACATAACGTGTCTGGGGCTAGATGGGAAGGATGAGAGGAAACAAAAAACAGGACCAAATTGTGTGGAGCTTTGTTAGTCCAATAAAGTGTCTGACTTTATCGTAAAAGTATGGGAACCATTTAAGAGTTTTAACCTAGGGATGACATTACCTGGATTAACATTAAAACACACACACACACACACACACACACACACACACACAACACACACACGCAACACACATTGATTCCTAAGTGTGGAGAGTGGAAAGATAAAAGTGAAAAACGTGTGATCCATTAACAGAGAATAGCAGAAGTCTAGGTAATAGTAGTCAAATGGATAACAACAGTGAAGACTAGTAGAAGTGAATAGGTTCGATACATGGATAACAACAGTGGAGACTAGTAGAAGTGAATAGGTTCGATACATGGATAACAACAGTGGAGACTAGAAGAAATGAATAGGTTTGATACGTATTTTGCTAGATCTAATCATATATTGCTAGATATCCGAGTGAAAGATAGAAGGGAATAGAGGATGACTCTTTAGTTTTTTGATTAGGTTTTTTAAGTGAGATGGGCTCAAATGTTTGGATAAAAGAAGGGTATATTAATATTACATACAAATCTAGCATGAAAGAGATTAAACCTCTCCTGATAGAATTCCAACATTTTATACATAAAAAATCTGTTATTAAATATCTACTATAAATAGATTTTGAGTCCTTGATTAGGGATTAAAAGTATGTATGAGATAGAGCCCCTACCTAGGAGATACTCATGAACTTGAAAGATAATTGTGTAAATAATGACCTTGAAGTGTAGTAAATGTTCTAAAAGAAGTATATGTAAAAGAACTCAATATAGTAAAAGTATAATTCTAGGTATCTTTTGCTCAACAACTAGGTTGGAAACTTCCTTAGAGTAGGACATGTTTCTTGTAGTTCTTTGTTGTCCCCGCAGTACCAAGGAAAGTACAAAGTGTACAATAATAGTCCATAAAACTCAAGGAAATTTAGAAGTTCAGATCCGTATGGTTAACCAACATGCAATTTCCAGTAGAGGCATAAAGGTAAATTCTGAGTAAAAATTTCCTTGTAAAATATTCATTGTTCTTTTGCAAAGACCAAAATAAACACCTGGAGAAGAATGACTTCCTCTTCAAGTGATAATCATCACAATGCAGTAGGTATGGTCAGACACAAGTCCTCCATCTATAAAATAAATACCCAATGATCAAAGACTGAGTAAAAAGGTATGTGTTTTAGGTTTAAGGGTAAAGTAAGGTCTATTTAGCTTTTATACATCTGAGTTAACATTTTCCTTGAAGAGTTCTACAATCAGTGTAACTCTTCTTTTAAATGGGTTAAAGTAGAGCTGTTTGAGACAGTGCCTCCATGTCCCACTGAGCTCAGAATCACTGGCGCAGCTGTCCTTCAACACAAGAATGCAGCCAAGTATGCAAATCCTCTCTGTGTGCTGAGGGAGGACATGCAAGTGACCTGATCGTCTGGCCAACTGGCAAATGCTGTATTGGTGAATTCACTGATTTCTTTTTCCCTTTTGCTGGAAGGGAAGATAAGAATATTCCTGTTTGCATAACAAGATCCCCGTGTGTGTGTGTGTGTGTGTGTGTGTGTGTGTGTGTGTGTGTGTAACTTGTTTCCTGATTTTAGTGGGAAAGGTCCTAAAGTTAATCAGCTCTGCCCTCATTACTGCAGTCAGCAGAAATCATTACAGTTGGCTGCAGGGGACACAAGGATAATTTGCCCATCCAAAAAAAAAAAAAAAAGAAATTAAACATTGCAGAAACAAAAATCATCACACTGTAGTATGA
Organism: Ursus arctos; assembly: GCF_023065955.2. NCBI lineage: Eukaryota > Metazoa > Chordata > Mammalia > Carnivora > Ursidae > Ursus > Ursus arctos. The sequence continues at coordinate 77,124,727 of NW_026622985.1, forward strand.
TGGTATGAAGAAACTAACCTTCTTAAATTGCATACAAACGTTTTCACTCCAAACAAGAAACGAACAAAGTAACACATTCCTAAATTAAATTACAAATTTTCCTCATCTTCTGAAACTCAGCTTTGTTGCTTTGTTAAGAACAATGCCAACTGTTGTGATGTCAAATCCGTGGCTGTATTATTCTCCATATGCCTTTCTTTCTTTTGTCTTAACATTTAAACTCACCCCTTCATACTTTACTATAAAAGACATTTACAAAACGGATACTCTTTGCAGGACTTTTAGACAAGCTGAAATGCCTGCAGCACTGAACTCCATTTGGTAGATATACAATAGAATGTTTTAATTTCTAACCTGAAGCTGTTCACCCAAAGATTTAAAATGCCATGGGGATCAATCTATTGTTAAAATGTGCTTTTCAGACAGACTCATTTAAGAATAACACTGATAAATAAACACAAAGATTTTCTTTGGGTTAATCATGATAAAGCAATGTGCTATCCTTGTATGTGACCCAACTCTGGTTAAAATTAGCGTCAACCAAACCCCAGTTTTCTTCTACTTAAAAAACATTCTTCTCCCACTAAATATAACATTACCTGATAATCATAATATTATGCCCTTAAGGAATACATTTCTTTTAAGTTCATGGCTCCTCTTATAGAATAATGTGAGTGTAACCAAAGAAATATGTTCTGAGATGCTATCATGACAAATTAGGTAGGAATCATAAATGTGAATATCAAAATCACATCAAAGTTGTCATACGTGAATCTTGGATTAGTTATATTTTATTGCATTTGGGGCTAAGTCTGGTTCTGCACCTATCTGGTGTGATGACTTCAACAAGTCAAGTTTCCTCTAACATTTGGTTTTCTCATTTTTATTTTCTTTCTTCTCTTTTCTCCTTCCTTTCCTGCCTCACTCCCACACTTGCTCTATCTCTCCTGCACATTTGAGTGTAGATAGTTGGACAGTGAAATAGATGGCATATCTCATGGTAGTAAGTGCTATGAAGAAAAAACTAGCAAGGAAAGAGGGTTGACAGTGCTGGAAAGAAAAGCTTGCTATTTTATACAGAGTGATCGAGAAGAAGCGACTTAGTAAAAGGTGACAATTGAGACAAGGAATAAGCCTTATCAGCTATCTGGCAAAAGATCATTCATTCCAGGAAGAGGGAGCAGTATGAAAGCCTTCAAAGTTAGAGATGGTCAATGTACTCAACAAAGAGAAAATCAATGAAGCCAGAGCAGAGTGTGTTGGGTGATAGTATGAGCTGAAGATGTCAAAAGTTAAAGGGATATAGAATCAGGTGGTATGAAATCATATATGATATCCAAGTAGGTTGTTGTGATGACTTCAGGCTATGCAACTGAGTTAAAACCCATAGAAAGATATTTTGCAAAGAGAAGAGACATGCTTTAGGTGGATCATTCTGGCCTCTACCCTGAGAACACCCTGTACAGGTGCAGGGCCAAACAATGTGAAAAATGATGGTGATCTAGGACTAAGGCAGCAGCAATGGAGCCAATAAGAATTGGATGGATTATGTTTTTGTTTTGAAAGTATTTCTTTTTAATTAATAGACTTAATTTTGGAAGCAATTTTATATTTTAAGAAATTGAACAGATAATAGAGTCAGAAATACCATAGCTACTACCACTTAGAGCTTAACTTCTACAACTTTATGAACTAAATACCAAGAAACTCCAACACAGTTGCCATATAAAAATCAGATTCCCTGCCATCATATGTGACCAAGGATCCAGTCTTTGTGCATGTGGCTGCTCTCTCAGTGGCTTACTATTGACTCCAAATCTAACTTAAGATTCTAGTCTACATGAGAAATAGTAGCTAAAGAGATTCTGGAATTGGGGAATCTGGGTAGCGCAGTTGGTTAAGCGTCTGACTCTTGATTTTAACTCAGGTCATTATCTCAGGGTCATGAGATAGAGCCCCGTGTCAGGCTCTCTGTTGGGCATGGAGCCTGCTTAAGAGTCTCTCTCTCTCTTTTTTCCTCTGCTCTTCCATGGCCCCCCCTCTCTCTCTCAAAAAAAAAAAAAAAAAAAAAAGATTTTGGGATATAAAATAGTTCATTTATTATCCTCCAGAGCAGTGGATTGGATGACGAGTAAGTTGATCTTTGCTTGCCACCATAAGTCAGAAAAAAGGTTTGGCTTCAGATTCTACCTATACTTTTAAAGGCGGTACCACAAGGGCGCCTGGGTGGCTCAGTCAGTTAAGCACCTGCCTTTAGCTCAGGTCATAATCCCAGGGTCCTTGATCAAGTGCTGCACTGGGCTCCCTGCGGGGAGTCTGCTTCTCCCTCTGCTTACACACCCCCCCTACTTCTGCTCGTGTGTACTCTCTCTTACGTGCTCTCTCTCTCGTGCGTGCATGCAAAAATAAATAAATAAAATCTTAAAAAAAAAATAAAGCAGGTGCCATAAGATCATGTGTTTAATGACTAAAATAAGGTGGACTAACAAATATCTAAATATTATTTAAAATGCACTTTATTTATGTGTTCTGAAGTTTCCTAGGTTGTAGGCACAAAGAACATCGATGTATTTACTAAATTTGAACTCTTCTATTTCTATGCATGCATCAGCTCACACAAAAGCTCTTCTTTCTGCAACACTTTCCACAATATTTCTGGAAACTTTTTCAGAGTAAAGAGAAAGATTCTCTCACTCATTGCTCCCATGTTCCATAAGCTACCTTTCTGCCACCACCTTCCCCCTCCTGCAAAATACAGATTTGTGCACCCCAACCCAAGGGAATATTTAATATTCCTGTGCTCCAAGGATACAGCAGGCATTTTCAAAGTGGGAAGCCTGGCTCTATCCCAAATGCTTTACACTCCAATTTGCATCAGTTTTAACAACGTCATTTCTGGAACCATTAAAGTCTTAAAGAGATTAGCAAAACAACTTTTTTTAGTTTAGTCTTTCTTCTCAGGAGACACAGATACCTGTTTTGGGAGGGATTCAAATAGAATTCCCCACTCCATTCTGAGAACAGTGATGCTTGGGCTTGGTTAGTAAATTCACCTTATTTTATTTGAAATCTCCTACCTTATAAAGAATTCCCTCCAGGTATACCTGAAACTCCTCCTCCCACTTAGGCATGTGTCACCTTCCCCCTGCTGTCCACACCAGTCCAGCAGCCACAGCAGCATATGCCTAAATCACAAATAGAGACACAGATAAGGTCTTACCAATTGACTCCCTAGATCTCATGTAAATACATCCTTTGGAAGGAGAGGGTTACCCACGTATTCTAATCTAGCTGCTGCTGCTTCTTCTTCTTCTTCTTCTTCTTCTTCTTCTTCTTCTTTTTTCTTTTTTAAAGATTTTATTTATTTATTTGACACAGAGAGACAGCCAGCAAGAGAGGGAACACAAGCAGGGGGAGTGGGAGAGGAAGAAGCAGGCTCCCAGCAGAGGAGCCTGATGTGGGGCTTGATCCCAGAATGCCGGGATCACGCCCTGAGCTGAAGGCAGACGCTTAATGACTGTGCCACCCAGGCGCCCCTCTAATCTAGCTTCTGACTCAGAAGTTTTCCAATGATCTAAACTTGTTTTAGTCACATTATCCTAATTGTTTCTGCCCCATACAGAAACACTATAAATGCAGACCACAATTTATCCATTAACACATTTGATAATGTTAATTTAAATAATTAACTAGTATTTATTGAGCATCATACATATATCTAGCACGTATTTCTATTATTTCAATTTAAAGCTCTCTAAGTATTCTGGACTGCATCATTGTTCTCACTGTATCTTTTTTCCTGGCTCATTTCCTGTTTGAAACTAATCTAGATACACAGTAACTAGTACAAACAATATTGACTGATCACTTTTTATGTGCCAAGCATCAGTTAGGTTAGGTTTTCTTTTCTTTCTTTTTTTTTTTTTTTTTAAAGATTTTATTTATTTATGTGACAGAGAGACAGCCAGCGAGAGAGGGAACACAGCAGGGGAGTGGGAGAGGAAGAAGCAGGCTCATAGCGGAGGAGCCCGATGTGGGACTCGATCCCAGCACGCCGGGATCACGCCCTGAGCCGAAGGCAGACGCTTTAATGACTGCGCTACCCAGGCGCCCCTCTTTTCTTTTTTTTTAAGATTTTATTTTTTTTTATTTATTTGAGAGAGAGAGACAGAGATAGTGTCAGAGAGTACAAGCAGGGAGGACAGGGAGAAGCAGACTCCTCCCTGAGCAGGGAGCCTGACATGGGGCTCAATCCCAGGACCCTGGGATCATGACCTGAGCCAAAGGCAGATGCTTAACTGACTGAGCCACGCAGGCACCCAGGGTTAGGTTTTCTCAATAAAACTGAGTAAGTTTACAATGCATGTGGAGAAGAGAGGAGGGTTGTTACAATTTGATGGTGAACTGGGGTGGGATGGAAGAGAATTAGAACCTTGTTCAGTTCAAGGGAAAAAATAATAAGGAATAAATTTGTTTCCCTACCTATTCAGTGATAGAATATTTGGAAGTTATTCTCGAAGACCTGCATTATACTTGTTTTTAAAATAAATGACTGTCTGGTCTCTAGTTACAAATACACAAGTGGCTTAATTTATTTCCTCAAAGTTCTCCAAAATCATTTATTGTTTTTTACCCCCTTTATTATTTTCAGATCGACAAATTTGAAAGTAGCCTTGTTGAAAGCCTATCAAGTTGTCGGTAACAATGGTGGTTGTTATCCTGAGTTATTCATAAGAAGAAAAGCTGAGGACATTTTTTGCTGTTCGTTTTAAATACTTCTGGCAATTATGATTCAGTAGATCTGGGGTAGGGTCCAAGTATTGATATGTATTTATTTTTTTTAAAGATTTTATTTACTTATTTGACACAGAGACAGCCAGTAAGAGAGAGACAAGCAGGGGGAGTGGGAGAGGAAGAAGCAGGCTCCCAGCAGAGGAGCCTGATGTGGGGCTCGATCCCAGAACGCCGGGATCATGCCCTGAGCCGAAGGCAGACGCTTAACGACTGAGCCACCCAGGCGCCCCTGATATGTATTTTTTTAAGCTTCCATGTGCAATGCTGATGCACGTACCCTCCTCCCAATGATCTAGTTGTTTCCAGCAAATTAAAGGGGGGGGGGAGAATAAAAGCATCCAGGGTCTTCTCAATGTATATAGTTAATGTACATTCTCTTAATATATGAAAAAAACAAAACAGAAGCAGAATTACCCCATGAATTTTACTGACCTGAGAAGAGGAAATACTCCATAAATATTTTCTCAAATGAACATTCAATTCCTACTTACTTACTGTTTTTCAGTGATAGGTAACTTGACATCCCTATTCTTCACTTTTTTTTTTTTTAACTTCACAATAGTCAAGTGTTTTTTTTAATGCCCTTCATTCCAGCTGTCCTTGAAGACCACAGGAAAACCCAAGTGAAGTAATCTATCTTAATATGGGCATAGTCTTCAAAGACAAGCTGTATCCCTGGAACAGGAAAAAGTCCAAGTGTTTTCTGACATCTTTGTCCTTAGCTATTTAACTATTAATTATAGTACAATTGTTCTCTTTGGGTATTTGGCAATGGAATTTATTCAGTACGAAAAGGAAATGAGCTATCAAGCCATGAAAAGACATGAAGGAAACTTAAATGCGTATTACTGAGTGAAAGAAGCCCGTCTAAAAAGGCTACATACTGTACAATTCCAACTTTATGACATTCTGGGAAAGTAAAAACTATGGAGACAGTAAAAAGTTCTGTAGTTGCCAGGGATTGAGGGAGGGAGAAGGATGAACAGGCAGAACACAGAGAATTTTTAGGACAGTCAAAACACTTCGTATGATATTATAATGATAGATATATGTCATTATAAATTTGTCAAAAACCATAGAATTACAATACCAAGAATGAACCATAATGTCAACTATGAACTTTGAGCGATTGTGATGTGTCAGCTGTAGCTTCATCAATTGTAACAAATGTGCCACTCTGGTGGGGATGTTGGTAATGAGGGAGGCTATGCATGTGTGGGGGCAGAGGGTATGTCGGAAATCTCTGTATCTTTTTCTAAATATTACCTTGAACCTAAAACCTCTTGAAATAAAATAAAGCCTTTAAAAAGGGAGGGAGGCAAGATCCAAGATGGGAATCACTGCTTAAGGAAGATTGTGGTGCAAAGTTCAATAACTGTCATCAAAAGAGTTATACCCAGAGAAAAAGTTTAATGAGCTATAATCGTACCAACCAGAAAGTGACAATAAAGATATTTGGAAGTCTGAAATTAAGTTGAGGAAGAAACAGGAAAATGAATTACCTCACAGTCTTTGCTATTCTGAGAGGAATGCTTTTTTATTTCTTGGATGTGTATGCTAATATATCAGGAGTGTGTGTGTATTCTTTTCCAACAATGATCATCAGGTTATATAATGATAATCCATTTGCCTAATTTAATGGATATGTCTCTGTCTTCATCTTCAATTAGCATTTTAAATGTTTCCCATTCCATCTGTCCTGAAACTTGTTTTCTTCCTTAGCTTCTCTAACATTCCTCTCTTGTGGATGTTCTCTACTTGTCTGACTACTTCTGAGTCTCTCTAACAAATCCCTTCTTTATCAGGTCTTTTTTTTTTTTTTTTTTTTTTTAAGAATTTTATGTATTTATTTGAGAGAGAGAGAGAAGGAGAGACAGCAAGGGAGTACCAGCAGGGAGGAGAAGGAGAAGCAGGCTCCCCACTGAGCAAGGAGCCTGATGAAGGGCTGGATTCCAGGACCCGGGGATCAGGACCTGAGCCGAAGGCATATGGTATCAGCTGGCGCCCCTATCAGTTGGTCTTTAAGTATTGTTGTTCCTAAGAGGTTTACCTGAAGCTATTTTTAGCTCCACTCCACTTTATGTAAACTCATTACTTCAAATGGTAATACAACTCAAATCTCTACGTCTAACCGAGACCTTTATTCTAATTTATTTTAAAACAACAAACCAAGGTTTTGGAGTTACTTCAAATTAAAATATTTCTAAAACAACATCAATTCTTCCATTTCAAAGTGACTTCCTCTGAATGTCTTATCTTTGTCACTTATTCAACAATGAACTAAATGGACAAAACTAGAAACCTATAAGTCATTATTATTTTTTCTTTCTTTTGACCCTTCTACAATTGATTTACTGAAAATCTTAATATTCTTTATTAAAGTGCTTCTCTTATATGCACCAATATTTCCATTTCTACATCTTGTGACATCATCACTTATTTGCAAACTATTGCAATTATTTAGCTGTTTTTTCTGCCTTCAGTTTCAGACCCTTACATCCACAATCCTGCTGAATTAGTTTTCTGGAGATGCCAAAAGTACCAGAAATCAGGTGGTATAAACAACAGAAGTTTATATCGTCTAATAATTCTAAAGGCTGGAACTACAAAATCAAGGTGCCAGCAGGGCTATCTTCTGAGGGCTGTGAGAGAGAATCTGTTCCCTGCCTGTTTCTAGTAGCCTCAGGCATTTTTCTTGGTTTCTACATGTTCTCTCTGTACCTTCACATCATCTTCCCTGTGGTATGTGTCTGTTTCTGTCTAAATTCCCCCTTTTTATAAGGACACCAGTCATATGGATTAGGGTCTACCCTAATTTTAACTCGATCATCTGCAAAGATCCTATTTCCAAAGAAGTTCACATTTGTAGATAACTCAAGGATTTTCGAGGAACACAATATATTTTATAACAGCTGCCAAAGGTATCTTTATAAAAGAAGTCAAAGCATATCCATCTCTTTCTTAGTTCTTCATGACTATTTAATAAAGCCCACTTTTGGGGGGATAGAATTAAGGCTGCTTCCATTCTACTCCCAGTCCAGCTTTCTCTTCTTATCTTCTGCTAATGTCTCTTGATGACCCCTTGCTCTAGCCAGTATATGCCTGATGCTTTCACTCTTCTGGGTTTTGATGAAATCACACTCTACCTAAAGTATTTTTCTCTGCTTGTTGAAATTTTACATAATTTTCACAACCCCAACTCAAATGAAGTATTCTCTGAAGAACCTCACTTGATTCTCTGAGTCCCAATTAATTGTCTGCTATTCTCTCTGCCCATGGCATTTATTTAAACCTCTTAAAATTAAAGATTTACTAAGCCTAACTTCTTGAGTTATGCATCTTTTTTTCCCCTTCATTTTTAGTTGGATTCTGCCATATTCCTTTTAACAGATCAAAATGGCAAGTGAACAGTAGGCAAGAATATTTGATTTTTTAAATGGATCTATGTTTAAAAGTAGATGGATCTGGGTCTCCTCAAACTTTCAAACCTGATACAATTATAATGCCATTGATGAAAATAAAAATACTAAATAGAACAGTCTCTTCATAAAAATTATGCATTTGACTGATGTTGGATACCTGTTGAATATGTCATGGCAGAATTCACATCATCCCTCTAAATGTGAGAATTGAATTTATCATATAAAATCTCCAATGGGAGAACATAAAGAGAGTAAAGAGAAACAGCTCAGCTTTGGGAAATTCTATGATATGTGCTTGAAGGAGAAATAATTGCCAGAACTAGATAAAGTAAAGAAATGATAAGTCAAAAGAAAGGATGCAGCTGGCATAGGATGTAAATTTGATAGGTGCTGATTTACACCTCAGTTGTAAATTGTAGAATGTAGACACCACAAAATTGGAAATATAGGCTAATATATTTAAAGCGTTAGCTAAATAACTTGTTTGCATAGCAAATGTTCCGATAGGTTTCCGTAAAAAATACACATACAGGTTTTATTTATTTATTTTTTTCCTAAGGAAAGTTGTTTTTCCAACTATCTGCCTTAAAAAACAAAGTAGCATCAAGGAGAGCATTCTCCTCATAATCTTGGCCTATTTTTTTCATTTTATCTACTTCAGTTCTCATGTTAAATCATAACATTTAGCTGAACTTTTATGTTCACACTTAAGATGAAAACCTAAAATGCACATTTAATGGGAATGAAATTCTTAAATCATACTACTTTATTATGCATGATTTAAGAGTTTCATTCCAATTAAGTATTGTATAAAGCTATAATTATTGCCAGTCTGCCTTTCTATTTATACTTTACCCCTCCTCAAAAGGCTTAATGAGCTTATTGGATAATTTTGGGAGATGAAACCTAAATCTTACAGCTTCTTTATTTCACTTGAAATTCTAAATGCAATGTTTCACCTTCGGCATTTGGTTACATAATGGATAACAGAGTTAATCCATCTTCCCCTGATGATAATTCTGGCCTTTACTTAAAAGGTATCATAATTTAAGTGTTGTAAATCTAACCAGTAGATGATAAATTTTTTTCCCTAGGATTATGGCAAGGCAGCTTGAGAGTAACTGAGGAGTTTCTATCACCATCTGCCAAGAGCAGAAGAGCATTCCTCTATGGCTCTCTTCTTAATGGGAAAATGAGCACATCTATGTACATCTCTGGCTAATTTGGGGCCAAATACATCTCTTAAGAATCTTTGCTTCCTTTTAGAGAGTGTTAATTCTGAGGCAATTAGTGTATGACAGGTGGAAAGTGCAAGTGAAACCACAGCTGTGATCCCTTAAATGATGCCTATAAACAGTTGGAAATAACCTAGGATATTTCCATGATCTTACAAGAAGGGGTTGTCAGCAAGTCATGGCTGCTCCATCCCAAAGGGAGTGCCCCGAAGACAGCAGCGAGTGATGTTTTACATGATGCCAAACTACAAAATACAACGTGGTCTTGTTTGCTGTTCCCAGTGACCTGTCAGTGTGGAATTCTCATTTGCTTCTTTTGGGAATTGTGTTCAGCATTTTTATTTCTGAAATATGTCACCTTCTCCACTATGCATAGAATCTCATGATTCGGTATATTTTAGAATGGAAAATGTTCCAAAAGTCCAGAGAGGCATACAATTTGAAAACAAAAATACATGTTGTATTTAAAAGATTTTTATAATCTCTTGAAAATAGATGCCACTTAAAATTTTGAATAATATTAAAATTATATGTAGGTACGTAAAAGTAAACACATTCAATAGAGTCGTAAGTATCTTGTTTTATGACAAAGAAAAATATCTTATAAATTTGGAGATTGGAGAATTCCAAGATATTTAGGTATTTATACATGCATGTGATACCAATGAAAACCAATTTTCTGTAATTGGAACATGTGTTTTATTGATTAAGGAAAAAAGTCTTCAATATCTTGTTAAGTCAAAAAATACTTTGTTAAATCATCCAAGAACCTCTGAACTTTTTGAATGTATCATAATCATTAACAATAAAATAGTAGGTAAATTCTCTGAAAGGATAGAAAAATTACTGCGGCATTATGCCCGTTGATGCTATTATGTTTTTTGCTACTTGTTAATCATCAACACTGCTTATTAAATACATTAATAAGATGCTACACTTCTGTTCTGATTGCATCTATGTCCTGATTACAGCTATAGACAAGATGAATTGGGAAACTGGGAGTTGTGGATTGGCCCTGAAAGTTGATCCTGAAAATCTGCTCATTTCAGGTCATTTTATGAAACAAGCACATACTCTCATGATTCAACAATCTTGCCTTCAGGAATCAGTAATAGAAGGAACAGTTTTTCCTTTCTTGTTTGAAAAGATTCTAGCTTCCTTTTCCAAAATACTCTAATTTGTTCACCCAAGGGAATCACTTTCTAATACAAGAGAAGAATTAACAGCAGCTCTGTTAGTTTTCCTCTAGCCTTGAATATGCCTGAGGATTTTGACTCTTGGTAACTTAAATAATTGTTAGTAGCTTACCCCTTGTAGGAAAAACAAGATGAGGACTATGTACCAGCCCCTTCCCCTGTTACCAAGTAATGAGCAACTCAAGGTAACAGCATGTAGTTATGAAGGGCTAGTCACATGTGTAAACAGACTATAGGACTAGTCACACCAGTCATTAGTGCATGAGTGAGGATTTGTCACTAGCTATATCAAAGCTAAGGCATTCCAGAGATGGTGGTTTTCTCGAAGTAAAGTAAAGTAGTTTAAACACTCTCAGGATAGCCTACTGTGAATCATGCATTTGATTGTCAACTCATATTCGAAACCAGTGCAGCTAGTGGATCCTGCTCGTGGCACACAATACTTTAAGATACAACTTTTTATTTTAAAAAGAATTCATCCACTTTACAAAAACAGTTCACTATTATATAGGTGTTGGTAATTAAAGATGAAAAACATAATCCTTGCCCTCAAAACTATTGCTAGTGAACAGATAAGGGATTTCAGTGCAGTTTAATAAATGTCAGTCACAGAAATGAGCATAGGATATTTGGTGGTTTGTGTTCAGGAGTTTACATATACTAGAATGGGGAAGAGAGATGCAGTCCAATATTTCTCCCCCAAAGAAATATACTGGTTCACAGTGTTGAAGAAACAGAAGCCATGTAAGGGTGCCATGAAAATGGCTCTACTGGTGTGAGGATTAGCTCGTTCAAAGCACACACACACACACACATGCTTAGTTCAAAGAACTGCAATTTAAGATTAAGGAATTTTTAAAAAGAAGAATTAGGAGCTCTAGGCAGGAATTGTATTTTCACATGTTAAAGAAATTGGGCATGACCATGCAATCAATTGACAGATATGATATCATTTTAATTAATAATAATAATATCAGATTTTGAAAAGCTAGAGAAATCCACCTTAGTTATGAGAAAACCATAATCAGGAACCCCACTGCAAAGTTGTATAAAATAATTATTTAGAAATAAATAACTTTTGGGGCACCTGGGTGGCTCAGTCGTTAAGTGTCTGCCTTCGGCTCAGGGCGTGATCCCAGAGTCCTGGGATCGAGCACCGCATCGGACTCCCTGCTCCGCTGGGAGCCTGCTTCTTCCTCTCCCACTCCCCCTGCTTGTGTTCCCTCTCTCACTGGCTGTCTCTCTCTCTGTCAAATAAATAAATAAAATCTTAAAAAAATAAAAATAAAAATAAATAACTTTTATCAAATTTAAACTAAAGAAAGAGCTATCTTATTAGTTTAATGTTTAATACTATATGTTTGTGCAAGAAAATAATGACATTTTTGGAGTATATAAGAATAAAATGCATATTATTTCTCAGAAATAATACTTTACAACTTCTATCTATAAATAATCAGCTTTTACTTTTTTTTTTCTTACTCATACCTTGAAGGATATTCATAACTTGAGAGGCACAGACACAGAAAGGTTGGTGGTGCTCTGTTGTTTTGGAGACTTTATTTTCACCTCTTTTACAAGAGATACACCTCAGGTGTAAAATCAAGGTTGGAACTTAAAAGTGGGAAAAATACATAACATGCGGATGCTAATCAAAGTTTGTTTGACTCTACTAATATCAGAAACAATTAACTTTAAGACAATAAGCATTATTAGCAATAAAATAGGGCATTTAAAAATGATTCAAGTGTTCACTTACCAGGAATATATAACGATTCTAAATCCTCTAAAAGGAGAGGTACAATTCTCAATGTGTCAAGGTGCCTGATAAAGTAAAAAGATGAAATATCTGTAAGCTATAGAAAAGTTGGAAAAAATGATTATGAAACATGATCAACTTAGTAAATATAGAACAATTCAATAACTTAAGAATATATACTATTCTCGACTGTTGAGGGAGGAGTTAAGATGGCGGAGGAGTAGGAGACACCGTTTTCAGCCGGTCCTCCGAGTCGAGCTGGATAGGTACCAGACCAGCCTAAACAACCACGGAACCAGCCTGAGACGCAGGAAGACGCATCTGGATCTCTACAAATAAACATCTCCAGCGCTGAGTATTGAGGTACGAAGCGGGGAGCCATGAAACTGTGCACAGATATCGGAAGATAAACGGAAGGGGGAGGGAGCCGCCGCGTTCGGGCGCCAGGAAGCGGTAGCCACTTGCACAGGAGAGCGGGAGGGGCTCACGGACGGCACCCGCAAAACAGCAGACTGAGACCGTGAGCCGGGTGCGCGCGCCACCAGGCATCTCGCGGAACACCGGAATCCCGGTGCGCTTACTGGATCCAGACTGAGACCGGGAGATCTGGGAGCGCGCGCGGGGCGGCTGGCGGCTGGCGGCATTAGAAACACAAAGGACAGAGACGCGCCGGCCCTGGAAGTGAGGGCTGGGACGCCGGGTGTGGGGCGCACATCCCGGATGCTGCAGGGTTGAGCAGCACCAACAGTAACAGAGTTAAAGTGGCCAGAACATTAGTAGAGAACAGGCCGCAATCCCTCTGTTCTGTGACAGAGGCTGAAATTTGGCCGCTGCTGCTCTGACTCTCAGAAGAGGCACAGCAAACCGCCAGGGAAAGCCGCCAGAGAACAAAAGCCTGGAAAAACCGGCTCAGGGAGTGCCCATCCCCATCCCCCCTCGCAGGGGACGCCGAGACTCTACCCAAACAGGGCTGCCTGAGTATCGGCGCGGCAGGCCCCTCCCCCAGAAGGCAGGCTGAAAAATCAAGAAGCCCACAACCCGGGCGCCTGGGTGGCGCAGTCATTGAGCGCCTGCCTTCGGCTTAGGGCGATATCCTGGCGTTCCGGAAAGGAGTCCCTCATCGGGCTCCTCCGCTGGGAGCCTGCTTCTTCCTCTCCCACTCCCCTGCTTCTGTTCCCTCTCTCGCTGGTTGGCTGCCACATAAATAAATAAATAAAATCTTTAAAGAAGAAGCCCACATCCCTAAGATCCCTATAAAACAAGGGGCACGGCCTGGGACCCAGTCAATAATTTGGGCTCTGGAAACCCCGCAACCTCTCTTCATCAGAATGACAAGAAGGAGAAGCCCCCCCCAGCAAAGAAAAGACAGTGATTCTGTGGCCTCTGCCACAGAAATAATGGATATGGATGTAACCAAATTATCAGAAATGGAATTCAGAGTAACGATGGTCAAAATGATGAGTAGAATTGAAAAAACTATTAACGAAAAGGTTACTGAGAATATAGAATCCCTAAGGACAGAAATGAGAGCGAATCTGACAGAAATTAAAAATTCTATGAGCCAAATGCAGGCAAAACTAGAGGCTCTGACGGCCAGGGTCGCAGAAGCAGAGGAACGGGTTAGTGAATTGGAGGATGGGTTAATAGAGGAAAAAATGAAAATAGAAGATGGTCTTAAAAAAATCCACGCCCACGAATGTAGGTTACGGGAGATTACTGACTCAATGAAACGATCCAATGTTAGAATCATCGGCATCCCCGAGGGGGTGGAGAAAAACAGAGGTCTAGAAGAGATATTTGAACAAATTGTAGCTGAAAACTTCCCTAATCTAGCAAGGGAAACAAACATTCGTGTCCAAGAGGCAGAGAGGACCCCTCCCAAGCTCAACCATGACAAACCTACGCCACGTCACGTCATAGTGCAATTCGCAAATATTAGATGCAAGGATACAGTACTGAAAGCGGCCAGGGCAAAGAAATTTCTCACGTACCAAGGCAAAGTTATGAGAATTATGTCAGACCTGTCTACACAGACCTGGAATGAGAGAAAGGGTTGGGGGAGCATATTTAAAGCTCTTTCAGAGAAAAACATGCAGCCAAGGATCCTTTATCCAGCAAGGCTCTCATTCAGAATTGATGGAGAAATAAAGATATTTCAGAATCGCCAGTCACTAACCAATTTCGTAACCACGAAACCAGCCCTACAGGAGATATTACGGGGGGTTCTATAAAAGTAAAAAGGCCCCAAGAGTGATACAGAACAGAAAGTCACAGCCAATACAAACAAAGACTTTACTGGCAACATGGCAACATTAAAATCATATCTCTCAGTAATCAGTCTTAATGTAAATGGTTTGAACCATCCCATAAAGCGCCACAGGGTTGCAGATTGGATAAAAAGAAATGACCCATCCATTTGCTGTCTACAAGAGACTCATTTCAAACCCAAAGATGCATTCAGACTGAGAGTAAGGGGATGGAGTACCATCTTTCACGCAAATGGACCTCAAAAGAAAGCTGGGGTAGCAATTCTCATATCAGATAAATTGGATTTTAAACTACAGACTATAGTTAGAGATGCAGAAGGGCACTATATTATTCTTAAGGGAAGTATTCAACAAGTGGATATGACAATTATAAATATATATGCCCCCAACAGGGGAGCAGCAAGATACACAAGCCAACTCTTAACCAGAATAAAGAGACATATAAATAAAAATACATTAATAGTAGGGGACCTCAACACTCCACTCTCAGAAATAGACAGAACACCCTGGCAAAAACTAAGCAAAGAATCAAAGGCTTTGAATGCCATACTCGACGAGTTGGACCTCATAGATATATATAGAACACTACACCCCAGAACCAAAGAATACTCATTCTATTCTAATGCCCATGGAACATTCTCAAGAATAGACCATGTTCTGGGACACAAAACAGGTCTCAACCGATACCAAAAGATTGAAATTATCCCCTGCATATTCTCAGACCACAACGCTCTGAAATTGGAACTCAACCACAAGGAAAAATTTGGAAGAAACTCAAACACTTGGAGACTAAGAACCATCCTGCTCAGGAATGACTCGATAAACCAGGAAATCAAAAATCAAATTAAACAATTTATGGAGACCAATGAGAATGAAAATACAACAGTCCAAAACCTATGGGATACTGCAAAGGCAGTCCTAAGGGGGAAATACATAGCCATCCAAGCCTCACTCAAAAGAATAGAAAAATCTAAAATGCAGTTTTTATATTCTCACCTCAAGAAGCTGGAACAGCAACAGAGGGACAGGCCTAATCCACGCACGAGGAAGCAGTTGACCAAAATTAGAGCTGAAATCAATCAAGCAGAAACCAGAAGTACAGTAGAGCAGATCAACAGGACTAGAAGCTGGTTCTTTGAGAGAATCAATAAAATTGACAGACCACTGGCAGGACTTATCCAAAAGAAAAGAGAAAGGACCCAGATTATTAAAATTATGAATGAAAAAGGAGAGGTCACGACGAGCACCATTGAAATTGGAAGGATTATTAGAAATTTTTATCAACAGCTATATGCCAATAAACTAAGCAATCTGGAAGAGATGGAATCCTTCCTGGAAACCTATAAACTACCAAGATTGAAACCGGAAGAAATTGATTCCTTAAACAGGCCAATTAATTATGAAGAGATTGAATCAGTGATAAACAACCTTCCAAATAACAAAACTCCAGGCCCGGACGGTTTTCCTGGGGAATTCTACCAAACATTCAAAGAAGAAATAATACCTATTCTCCTAAAGCTATTTCAAAAAATAGAAACAGAAGGAAAGCTACCAAACTCATTCTATGAGGCCAATATTACCTTGATCCCCAAACCAGGGAAAGACCCCCTCAAAAAGGAGAATTACAGACCGATTTCCCTAATGAATATGGACGCCAAAATCCTCAACAAGATACTTGCTAATAGAATCCAACAGTACATTAAAAGGATTATCCATCACGATCAAGTGGGATTCATACCTGGGATGCAAGCGTGGTTCAACATTCGCAAATCAATCAGCGTGATACATCATATCAACAAGAAAAGACTCAGGAAGCATATGATCCTCTCAATCGATGCCAAAAAAGCATTTGACAAAATACAGCATCCTTTCCTGATTAAAACCCTTCAGAGTGTAGGAATAGAAGGTACATTTCTCAATCTCATAAAAGCCATCTATGAAAAGCCTACTGCAAATATTATTCTCAATGGGGAAAAGCTGGAAGCCTTTCCCTTAAGATCAGGAACTCGACAAGGATGCCCACTCTCGCCACTATTATTCAACATAGTACTAGAAGTCCTTGCAACAGCAATCAGACGACAAAAAGGGATCAAAGGTATTCAAATTGGCAAAGAAGAAGTCAAAATGTCTCTCTTTGCAGATGACATGATACTCTATATGGAAAACCCAAAAGAAGCCACTCCCAAACTATTAGAAGTTATAGAGCAATTCAGTAACGTGGCAGGATACAAAATAAATGCTCAGAAATCAGTTGCATTTCTATACACGAATAACGAGACCGAAGAAAGAGAAATTAGGGAATCCATCCCATTTACAATAGCACCAAAAACCATACGTTACCTTGGAATTAACTTAACCAGAGACGTAAAGGACCTATATTCTAGAAACTATAAATCACTCTTGAAAGACATTGAGGAAGACATAAAAAGATGGAAAGATATTCCATGCTCATGGATCGGAAGAATTAACATAGTTAAAATGTCCATGCTACCCAGAGCAATCTACACTTTCAATGCTATCCCGATCAAAATACCAAGGACATTTTTCAAAGAACTGGAACAAACAGTCCTTAAATTTGTATGGAAACAGAAAAGGCCCCGAATCTCCAAGGAACTGTTGAAAAGGAAAAACAAAGCTGGGGGCATCACAATGCCGGATTTCAAGCTGTACTACAAAGCTGTGATCACAAAGACAGCATGGTACTGGCACAAAAACAGACACATAGACCAATGGAACAGAATAGAGAGCCCAGAAATGGACCCTCGGCTCTTTGGGCAACTAATATTTGATAAAGCAGGAAAAAACATCCGGTGGGAAAAAGACAGTCTCTTCAATAAATGGTGCTGGGAAAATTGGACAGCTACATGCAAGAGAATGAAACTTGACCACTATCTCACACCATACACAAAAATAAACTCCAAATGGATGAAAGACCTCGATGTGAGACAGGAATCCATCAAAATTCTAGAGGAGAACATAGGCAACAACCTCTACGACATCGGCCAAAGCAACCTTTTTCATGACACATCCCCAAAGGCAAGAGAAACAAAAGATAAAATGAATTTATGGGACTTCATCAAGATTAAAAGTTTCTGCACAGCCAAGGAAACAGTCAGAAAAACTAAGAGGCAGCCCACGGAATGGGAGAATATATTTGCAAATGACACTACAGATAAAGGACTGGTATCCAAGATCTACAAAGAACTTCTCAAACTCAATACACGAGAAACAAATAAACAAATCAAAAAATGGGCAGAAGATATGAACAGACACTTTTCCAATGAGGACATACAAATGGCTAACAGACACATGAAAAAATGTTCAAAATCATTAGCCATCAAGGAAATTCAAATCAAAACCACACTGAGATACCACCTTACGCCAGTTAGAATGGCAAAAATAGACAAGGCAAGAAACAACAATTGTTGGAGAGGATGTGGAGAAAGGGGATCCCTCCTACATTGTTGGTGGGAATGCAAGTTGGTACAGCCACTCTGGAAAACAGTGTGGAGGTCCCTTAAAAAGTTAAAAATTGAGCTACCCTATGATCCAGCCATTGCACTACTGGGTATTTACCCCAAAGATACAGACGTAGTGAAGAGAAGGGCCATATGCACCCCAATGTTCATAGAAGCAATGTCCACAATAGCTAAATCGTGGAAGGAGCCGAGATGCCCTTCAACAGATGACTGGATTAAGAAGTTGTGGTCCATATATACAATGGAATATTACTCAGCTATCAGAAAGAACGAGTTCTCAACATTTGCTACAACATGGACAGCACTGGAGGAGATAATGCTAAGTGAAATAAGTCAAGCAGAGAAAGACAACTATCATATGATTTCTCTCATCTATGGAACATAAGAACTAGGATGATCGGTAGGGGAAGAAAGGGATAAAGAAAGGGGGGGTAATCAGAAGGGGGAATGAAACATGAGAGACTATGGACTATGAGAAACAAACTGAGGACTTCAGAGGGGAGGAGGGTGGGGGAATGGGATAGACCGGTGATGGGTAGTAAGGAGGGCACGTATTGCATGGTGCACTGGGTGTTATACACAACTAATGAATCATCGAGCCTTACATCGGAAACCGGGGATGTACTGTATGGTGACTAACATAATATAATAAAAAATCATTTAAAAAAAAAAAAAAAGAATATATACTATTCTCAAATCCATGTGGGATATTACCAAGGTTAACCATATGCTATGTCATAAGTCTGGTATCAACAAATTTCAAAGGATTGAAATTAAGACAAGTCAATAATAAAAATGTATCTAAACAACTCACCAAATATTTAGAAATTGATCAATGCACTTCTAAATAACCCATGGATCAAAAAAGAAACCACAATTAAAATTAGAAAGTATTTTAGCTGACTGATAATTAAAGTGTGATAGAACAGAAATATAAATATCACAAACAAAATACTGATGATTAAAATCCAAGATTGTATAATATGGGAATATATCATGACTAAGTTTTGTTTATTTCAGGTATGTATTAGAATTTAACATTTTAAAATTAATGTCTGTAACTCACAATGACAAAATAAAGGAGAAAATCGTGTAATCTCATTAGCATTCCATAAAATTCAACATCTTTTCTTCATAAATATATGTAAAAAACTAATGATGGAGGAAAGCTTCCTTATCTTATAAAGGCTATCTACAAAAACACATACAACATATATTACATTTCATGGTGAAATGTCAAAAGCCATTTTCCTGAAGGAAAAAGAGGGTATCTTCTATAACCCCTTCTACTGAACAATGAATTGGAAATCATAGCTTAAACAGTAAGAAAAGAGAAAGAAATAAAGTTATAATGATTGCAAAGTAAGAAATAAAACTTTCATTTTTTGAGACAATATGGAAAGTAAGAGAGCACCTACAGATAGGTATTGAAATCAGTAAGTGAGTTCAGCAAAATTATGGGATACAGGTTGATATATGAAAATTAATTATTTCTTACTACTGACATTAAAAAATAAAATTTGAAAAATATGATTACAATGACAATGGCATCAAATAGCTATGAATAAGCCTAAGGTAATTTATGAAAGGCCACCACACAGAAAACTACAGATTCTCTTTTAGAGAAGAGTTTCATTTTGGCTTCTCTCATTCTCCAACTCCACTGCTTAGAAATCAGAAGATAGCTGACTAACTCACCCCGCTCACCATTTCTCCAATGCCTTAAATTAGATGTTCGTTTGCTTTGTGTTGAGGATATTACCCAGTTTTTCTACCTGTATTCTGAAAAAGAAATGGTCTCCTATAAGCTAGATTATCACGGTAAGAAGCAAAAGTTTTTCAAAAACCTCTTCATATCAACAGAGAGATGATTCCTTTCTATATATTCATCATAAAAAGTTATCTAATGTGTGATGTGAGAACATTTAGTAAAGTACTTTGTATTTATCCTTTAAATAAAGAAAGCTAATTGTGGAGTTGACAGATTTTTATTTGATCAAAGGTCATTAAATCATCAGTGAAATGTTTCTCATATTCATGCATATATTTGAATAATACAAATGGTAGTTTTTATTCAAACTGTTTGTTCACTCTTGATATTTCACATGACCACACCTGAAAATATAGAAAAAAAATTTAAAACACAATGCTTAAATTTTGACCTAAAATATAATTTGCTATTTTTCCATTATTTTTCACTATTCTAAATATAAGGCCTAGCTTTTTATTTATGTAACATCGCCATCTAATCTAAATGTATAGATTCTAGATTCTGATCGCTCAGATTCAAACCTTGGCTCCACCACCTACTAGGTTACTTAAAATCCTTGTATCTTAATGGTAAAAGGTCATCAAGACTAATATCTACATCACAGGGGGATGAAGGATATTTGGGTTGGGGGTTAATTGAGATAACACATGGTACCTGCCAGGTACCAGGAAAACTTTGGTGAGCCAATTCAAACCATTATTATCTTTGTAATTTTAGACAGAACATCCAATATTTTTATTTTCATTACCAAAATACGCAATTATACAATAGTATTGTTTTTAAAACTGGAAATGTGCTCAGAGATTTGAATGGCACCCAAAAACAGTCTCCCAACTCAGATATTGCTTTCAACCATAGATGTCTACTTCCTAAATTTAATGAGCAAATTGGGAATTTTATGACAGAAAACCTAAGTCCCAGACAAGGAATGCTAACATAACTGATCTTTTAATCATAAATGTTTCCTTTCATTTACTGCCCTTTTCTTTTGTTCTACTCACATCCACTGGATAATGTTTTAGCCAATTGGAATAGATACATAGAGGCTAATTCCTATTGTCAAGGAAGCCACATACTAAAGGGGAGGCAAGAGTTAAAACAATTTACACTGGAGTGTTGATTGTATGATGATAAGGAGATGTAGACAAAAATATGAAATGATAGTGGTAGTGTTTTCTCCAATGATCAATTTATGTTCACAGGTTTTTTTTTTTTCCCAGTTTGACCTCATTAATATAAAAAATTTTTTTAACTAGACAGGGAGAGAAACAAGCTATACCTGAGTAGAATAACAACAGAATAGCTATTCCTTGTCCTCAAAAGGAAATGATTAAAACATAGTCATCTTTTTGTAAGTAAAGAGAATGATGTGCCCTGCCAAAGAAAATCTATATTCTGAAAGAACTGAAAATAACGCACCTTTTAAATTTATGTTTAATAAAGCAGTTTTTAGGAGCTCCTTCCAAAATAAAGTGATTTAAAAAGAGTAAAAGTACTTGCCAGTAACCATTATTTGAAGCAGTATTAAATTCTGACTAGTAAGTAAAGTGATTTAACAGATATGCTCAGAATTCATCTTGCTCATCTGGAGTACACTTGCATGAATATTTCTATGGTATAATTTGCCACAATCCTGTCCTGAGCAGTGAACATGTGAAAAAAAGGGGTGCGGGAATGTGTGGCCTGAGAAGCACAATCACCCACTCCTTGACTTTTCCACAAGGCCTCAGCTCCTAGGTCCCTAGAAGTCTGAACATGTCCAGAGTTAAGTTTTAGAAGATAAAGGAGAACTGGAAGTAAGAATAATATAAGTAAAATATACTCAGGATGAATGTTGAGTAAATCAGGAAAAAATACTTGGAAACGTGAAATGTTCCATTGGATAGACTTTACTGTCCCCCTATTCACTGCATTTTCAATCTCTTCACCACTTTACTGATGGTGACAATCTTTCACAAATCACAGCACCCCTGAATGGAACAGAGGTCCAAAAGACTGGCCAATGGGTGCATCGCAGTGTATATTCTGCACCAGTGGGTCTTTTACAGCTTGAGGCTAGCTCTGCTATTCTGCACACTATAACGTGGGGAAAGCTCTGTATCTTCAAGGCACCCCACAGAAAGGCAGACCCATTTAGAGTAGTCCCAGAGGGCCACTGTGAATCACTGAGTGATATCAAGACTTCCTTTACACCTATAATACCCTACTGGATATTGAATAAAGAAAGTCCATTCTGTCCTGAAGTTTGGAGTGTCCTTCATCTTCCGCACACACCCTGAAGCTCAGGATGTAAAGCACCAGTAGCCCCAAAGCCCAAAGCCTTATCTATTGTTGAGGACCGGATTAACTTAATAGCATGGAGTTTTGCATATATCCCTCCTTATATGAACTTAATAAAAGGTGTCTCTTCTAAATAAGGTTGAAATATGCCACCTAAGAATTTCTGTATTGGCCAACAAACACATGAGAAGATGCTCAACGTCACTAATCATCAGGGAAATGCAAATCAAAACTACACCGAGGTATTACCTCACACCTGTCAGAATGGCTAAAATCAGCAACATAAGAAACAACATGTGTTGGCAAGGATGTGGAGGAAAAGGAACCCTTGGGCACTATTGGTGGGAATGCAAACTGGTACAGCAACTGTGGAAAACAGGAGATTCCTCAAAAAATAAATAGAATTACCATATGATCCAGTCATTACACTGCTGGGTATTTAAGAATACAAAAACACTAATCTAAAAAGATACATGCACCCTCTGTTTATTGCAGCATTATTTGCAATAGTCAAATTATGGAAGCAGCCCAAGTGTCCATTGATAGATGACTGGATGAAGAAGAAGATGTGTGTGTGTGTGTGTGTGTGTGTGTATGCGTGTGTATACACACATATATTTATGGAATGTTATTCAGCCATAAAAAAGAATGAAATCTTGCCATTTGCCAACAACATGGATGGATCTAGAGGGTATAATACTAAGTGAAATAAGTCACGGAAAGACAAATACCATATGATTTCACTCATATGAAATTTAAGAAACAAAACAAACAAACAAAGAAAAAAAGAGACAATAAAAAAACACACTATTAAATATAGAAAACAAACTGGTGGTCACCAGAAGGGAGATGGATGGGGGATCGGTGAAATAGGTGAAGGAGATTAAGGGTACACTTGTCATGATGAGCACTGAGTAATATATATAATTTTTGAATCACTACATTGCACACCTGAAACTAATGTAACAGTGTATGTTAATATACTGGAATTTAAACATAAAAAAGACTTCCTGTATTTGCTGAATGATACATTTCTGAATAATAGGGTTGAAAACTACTAAACATGGTTTAATATGGTACACATTATTCAGAATTATCCACTTGTTCCTATAGGCCTCAGAACATGAGAAAAAATCCCTATGAAATCAAATGTAGTTACATGCTTTATAGAAGATCACAGGACACTCAGTACCTTGCTAATGCTGCCATCATGCATTTTTAAAAATATAATTCCAGAAACATATCTTCTGAAAATAACAAAGGCCTGATATTACACAATTTGAACAACAATAAATGGAAACCAAATGATATGACAATAAATACCTTGATACTGAAGAGACCATTTTCACATAAGGCCATGTGAAATCTGGGCAGCTTCAGCTTTTTCTTTAACACCTGCTGTTTCTTGTCCTCTAGGGAGGCATCTTGCAGCATATAATCTTATAGCTCTTTTATCTACTATAGATGAGATCCCAGCACAAAACTTAACATTGAGAACATGATTTGGATTTGTGATGGTTTCTGAAGGATTAAGGGGACTATAAACCAAGAAAAAAATATCGCTTCTCGATCACTCATTTTGTGAATGCCAGATATTGTTGACATGGTTTATACGTTATTGTTTAAATGTAAGCCAGTATTATTAAGTTTAGAAAGCTATAATATAGACCAACTAAAAGTTTACAACTAAGAAAAGTTAAAAAAAAATTCTTGCCAGAGAAAAACACATTTGGTTTTTTTACGGCATATTTGAAGCAAAAGCAGATGAAGTTTCTGTTTCCAGAATAATATTATTTAATAGGAAGAACACATACCTATCACCTTCTACAGCTTACATGCATATATAAACTGCCAATTTATACTTAAGGAGTCTACTGTCAGAAGATTTTCAGGTTGAAATGAATAGTAAAACATAAAATATGACCAAATATTTTGAAATGCAATACCTATGGCCAAATTGCATTGGGAAAAAATCATGAACTACTCTTTTGTAATGCTATTTTCTTTTTCTTTTTTTATTTCTTCTTTTCTTCATTCTAATTCAATGCACTTGACTCTGATACCTGAAGCACAGATCTGGAAGAGTAACTTATAGCCAAAATGGGGGAAAAAAAAAGTACAGAGTATTATAGCCTCAATATGGGAACAAATACTCAGATGCTAAGTTGCTAACATTTCTATACATTTGACCGGAGGAGGCTAAGGGAAGAATGTTAGCATTTTAAAATGGCATAAAATTCTTTACATGTTCTGGCTCCCCTCTCTCGAATTGTATGTAACACCAACTCTTTTTCATATTATGCTCTCGTTGAAGCAAAATAGTCCTTTTCCTATAGACAAGTTACTCATATTTCACCCTTACATTTTGTTTTGACTCTGCACAGAATGTTGCTCTGCTTGTGTTGTTCCTTCCTTTGCTCACGGTTCGGGGTTCCACAATCATTATAATTAGCCCAGCCTTTGGAGGCATTGGGTAGTTCCTAATGCAGCCAGTAATGGACAGGTCAGATCTTAGAAACTAGGGAGGCACATGGAGGTAACTCCAACTTTCAGCATGCTACTTTGCCCTTGGGATGCTTACCAAGTTTTGGAATGAGGCAAAACACTAAGAAGTGCTTCAAAGGACCTCTGCTAACAGATGAAAAATCCAGCATACTTGAAGCAATATTTGAGAAACTCAGGGACAAATATTGAGTTTGGGATTGCCAAGGTATCCAGAAATTGATGAACTAGATCCCCAAGAAAGGGTGTTAACCCAGAGAAGTAAAACAGATACTTTACATGGGTTCTTCCCTTAAGACATTTGCCAAGGGTTGGAGGGGAGTGGGATAGTGGGATGGGGTAACTGGGTAATGGGCATTAAGGAGGGCACGTGATGTAATGAGCACTGCATATTATATAAGACTGACTCTACCTCTGAAACTAATAATACACTATATGTTAATTAATTGAATTTAAATTTAAAAAAATAAAAAGAAAAACACACACACAAACAAAAAACACACAAAAAAAGACATGTGCCAAGGGTAAGGGACTAAGGAGCCAAGTAGAGATATCTGAAATGCAGAAGAGAGATTTGGGATAATAGTTCATCATATTGAGAACACAAAAATTAAGATCCAGAAATCACTAAATAAGAGAGATCCTGTACAAATTCCAGAATACACATTTGCAACTAATGAAGGGCTATGAGATAGGATTGAAGGGAAATCCAAGAAGAGGGAAACAATGAAAAATTATATATATACACACATATATATGAGAGAGACAGACAGAAAGCGGGGTGGGGGGGGGGGAGAGTAAGGAAGAAAAGAAAAAAGAGACTCCAAAACCTGAAACCCGCAGCTCTGTCTTCAACTGGATTAGGGTGATCTGCTCCTCTGAGCCTGGCAAATGAGGGTGCAAACTATCTTTGGAGAGAAACATAAGAGACACATTGAAATGTCTAACATGCTAGCATCCCAGACTGGAGAAGAGAAAGGGAAAGAAGAAATATTTAAAGAAATAGTGGTCAAGAACTTTCCAAAATTGAAAAAATCATCAAGCCAGAGAATAAAGAAATTCTACAAAACCCAAGTAAATAAATAAGAAGAAAACCACACCTAAACACATCATAGTGAAATAGCTGAAAACCAAAGATAATGAGAAAAGTATCTTAAAAGCAGTCAAGGGCAGGAAAATAATATGCTTTCTTCAAAGGTATGCAATTAAGCTAGCAGCTGATAAAGTAACATCTTTAAAACGCTAAAAGTAAACTATTGCCAACCTAGAGTTCTAGACCTAATAATGTGAAGAAAAATGTGAAGAAAAAAATCCTTTTTTCAAATAAAAAAAGTAAATAAAATAATTTGTTGCCAATAGATCAATGTTAACAAAACTGTAAGTGTATAGTATCATTACCTATGTAACACACAATATTTTACAGCATATTCTTAGAAGCTTTTCATCTTGCTTAACTGAAACTTTATGCCCATTTATTATCAATTCCCCATTTTCCCTTCCCTTCAGCTCCTAGCAACCACCCAATATTAAAAGAAATACTAAAATGAGTTCTTCAGGCAAAAGGAAAATGATCCTAGGGAAAAAACATGGAAACTCAGAAAAGAATAAAAACTATCATAAAAGGTAAATATTAGGGTAAGTAGATATATGAACACTTACTGTACAAAATAACTAATTTATTGATTTTTATTTATTTTTTTCACACTATACTTTTATACAAAATAAAGCTTAAGAGAGTCTACATGATGAAAAAGAGGAGCAACTTCTTTTATGCTCTTTGTAGAATTCACTGGCTCTGAAAGCAATGGGTTATGTTCCTCTGTTGAGCCATACTGATGCATACCTGTATGAATAACAAAACAGAGCATATGGATCTGTGTATGAAGATTTCATGATATTTGAAAGTAATCATGGCATTATATAGATTTTGGAGCCACGTTATGCTCTAATACAAAAAAGATATCTTCAAGGTTACTAATAACTGTTAACTAACAGGCATGGAAAACCCATCATCCAAGGATCAGGATATATATGAAGGGTTTAGAAATTCTGACAAGGATCACAATATCCATCACTGTAATATATACGTATTTCAGATGATATCTCGCAACAACCTTCCATTAAAATGTCAAATATAAAATATACCTTTATTTTAAAAAGCAATAATTGAGTAATCGAATACATATACTTTCTCAAGGTCACCATCAGTTGCTGGCAGAACTAGGATTATGACCAGATCTCCAGGTATTTTATACATAGCACACTCACTCTGTATCATTGAAAATTGTTTGTTGCCCTGAATATTTAATCTGTTAGAAGACAATAAATACATTTCAGGATGGGTGGAGTCTTTCCCACTTGAATATCATTACGAAAACTTACATACAGAACCGTTTTAACAGGGGTTTATTAATCAGGTGACAAGGAACTCCACTAAAAGCAAAATCCTGTACAACACAAGATTTATCTGCCAATCTCAGAGTAGCAGTTTTCTCTGTAACAGTGCTTTGTTGGCTTATGATTATATGATAGGACATTTTTGGATTTTTCGTAAATAAAAGGACAAATGTAAACTGAACTCTAGACTTGACTTCTTTGACTTCCAATAAAAATGCCATTACCTTTCGATCTTACTCCTCACTTCAAAATTCTAAAATCTGTCAACTCATTTAAAAAATAAATAAATTCACAAATAGCTCAGCAACATAAAACGATCCTTCTAATAGTTCTGGAGCTTAGAAGATGAAGGCTATATCTGGGCACTGCTTTTCTTCTTTGATCAAAGCAATTTTCACTTTAATTCATTACAAAGAATCTAGTCTGAGCCACATTTCATCATCAGGTGCTACAGCTATGAATGTAATTTCTGACAATGTGTTCATTATAGTTATAATGAAATTTGACTATAATTAAAAATGTGGTGTTATTAAAATTGGATTTTACTTCTC
Source organism: Ursus arctos (assembly GCF_023065955.2). Lineage (NCBI taxonomy): Eukaryota > Metazoa > Chordata > Mammalia > Carnivora > Ursidae > Ursus > Ursus arctos. The sequence goes on from NW_026622985.1 coordinate 77,152,380, forward strand.
TCATTTCACAAAAATATCCTATCAATGCCTTTTATAAAAAGATATATGCCAATTATTTTTAAATTCAAAACTGTTTCTTTATCTGTATTTCATAACATCTTGTTCTTATATCATGGATTACACTATGTTTTCAAAATTCTCTGAGAGGCTAATTTTGAGATATTTTTCTTTTTGTTTTTTGTCCCTCCTTTTCCTCCTCCTCTTTTAGATTTCTTCTTTTCTACTTCCTTTGTGTCTTCACAGTCGATTTTGTTTTATTTATTTTTCTCTCTAACTTACATCTCACATTTTTATCATATATCAAGTAAGCCTTGGTTTTCTTTTTCACAAAGAAGAAGTAATTTTTAAAAAAGTCTCTTCACAACTATTTGAACATCATTCTAACTTTCCATTCAATGACAAAAACAATTCAAAGGAGGAAAGATAGCTTTTCAACATGGTGATGGAGAATCTTGAAATATACAGGCATAAAATGAACCTTGACCTAAGCCTCACACAATACACAAATTAATTCAAAATGGATCATGGATGTAAAAATAAAGTGTAAAACTATAAAACTTATGGAAAAAAAACCAGGAAAAATATTTCAGGGTCCAGGTCCAGGTAAAGAGTTCTCAAACTTGACACCAGAAGTTTGACCTATAAAGGGAAAATCTGACAAATCAGATGTCAAAAAATTAAAAACTTTCACTTTGCGAAAGAATCTGGAAGGGAATGAATTGATAAGCTACAGAGTGGGAGAAAATATTGGCAAGCTACATATTTAACAAAGGACTGCTATCTAGAACAAAGAAAGAGCTCTCAAAACACAAAAGTAAAAATACAAACATGTGCAAAAGACTTAAAGGACATTTCATCAAAGAAGATACACAGATGGCAAGTTAGCACATGAAAAGATACTCAGCATCATCAGCCATTAGGGAAATTTAAATTAAAACCACAATAAACTGTCATTACATACCTAACAGAATGGCTAAAATTTAAAAAATCTGTCAATACCAAATGCTGGTGAGGACATGCTTTCTACTGATTCAGTTGCTACTGAATCACTCAAACATTGCTGGCGGTAATATAAAAAACAACACAGCAATTCTGAAAAACGATCTGTCAATTTCTTAAAATAACTAAACTTGCAACTCACATGTGACCCATCAATTACATATCTAGGCATATATCCCAGAGAAATGAAAACCTATACCTACCCAAAAGCCTTAAATATAATTGTTCACAGCAGCTTTATTTGTAAAAAAAAGGAATAATCAACCCAGATGTCCTTTAGCAGGTGAATAGTTTAAAAAGTCTGTTGTTCATTCATACCATGGAAAACTATTCGGTGATAAATAAGAATGAACTACTGAAATGTGCAACAACCTGGATGAACCTCTGGATAATTGTACTGAGTGAAAAAAAGCAAACACAAAATACTACATATTATATGATTCCATTTATATAATATTCTTACATGAAAAACTTTAGAAATGGTGAATCAGGGGCGCCTGGGTGGCTCAGTCGTTAAGCGTCTGCCTTTGGCTCAGGGCGTGATCCCGGAGTCCTGGGATCGAGCCCCGTATCAGGCTCCTCCACTGGGAGCCTGCCTCAGCCTCTCCCACTCCCCCTGCTTGTGTTCCCTTTCTTGCTGGCTGTCTCTGTCAAATAAATAAATAAAATCTTCAAAAAAAAAAAAAAAAGAAAGAAAGAAATGGTGAACCAGTTAATGTTTCCCAGAGTTTAAATACAGAAAGGGGTGAAGGGACAGGGAGGAAGGGGAGTGTGTAGCCTGAGGGATGCTTGTGGTGATGAACATGCCCTGTTTCTCAACTGTATCAATGTGAATATCCTACCATAGGATACTGTACTATAGTTTTGCCAAACATCATCACTGAGACCACTGGGCAAGACTCGACAAAGGATACATGGGCTCTCTTTGTATTATAGCTTCTAACTGCTTATGAATCTACAGAGATCTCAAAATTAAAAGCTTACTTTAAAAAAGAAAAGTCATGTGGATGAAAAAACTCCCTGAAGCCTGGAAAGATAGATGAAACAATAATTGGAGATCACACACAGGGCCACAATAATTCCTCTTCTCATCAGCCGGTGTGTGAAAAGTTGGGGCTTGGATAGAGTACTGAGCGTTGTGCGTCAGCAGGGAGACAAAATTAGCCCCACACTAAATGCTAACGAAGCTTAAAAGCAAGACACAAAATTATCAAACTGTTCCCAAATAACTTAACTGCTTCCCGGAATAAAGCTCAAGAATATTATTAGGAATGAAAAATATCTAGCACCCAACAAGGTGAAATACGTAGCTACAAATCAAAAAATTGCGAGGCATTCAGTTTCTTCTATTCCTTCTGCTTTTTGCCTTCCTGGAATTTTTGGATATCTTTAAATCTGATGACCGATGCCTTCTTCTATTTTTTTTTTCCAATTTACTCTTGTTTTAGTGGTTTCTTTCTATTCAGACTTCCCTACTGAGGTGGAAAGCCCCAATATAATACCTTCGCTGCATCATGCTGGTATATTTTTTGTCATCTAAGTAATATATCTTTCACCTTCCTCAACTTGTGTGAATCACAAATATGATTAGTATAATAGATAAGAAAATTAATGAATAATGTATTAAATGGAGAATTAATACAAATAAAATTGGCAAATAATATCAATCTCAATCTTTTTTTGACTAACTGTCCCAGATGTTGCTCATAATTATTAATTCCACATTAAGTTTTTGATCCATAGCTTTGAACATTTACATTATTTTTGTTTTAAGCCTAATCTCTAAAGTTGTTGTAAGTTTCAAAGTTGAAAGAGATATTTGCACTTGTGAGAAGTTCAATATCCTCTATATTGCTCATAGGTAATACCTAAGTACAAAAACTTTTAAAAAGGAATGCAGATGGAAGGGTAAGTACAGCCGGCCTAATAATGAACTTCCTAATGAACAATATTAAGTTTTAGTTTATCCAAAAATCAATAAGTAGATATTAGAAAGAGGTGATCAGATTTGCATTTTCAAATTACTGATACATTGTAATGGTAATTGAATGTAATGGTAATTGAATGGTAATTGAATATTCCAAGCAAGAATTTTAGTGAAGAGGTTATCTGCAACTGTTAAATGGTATTACCACAATATAGGATAGTGGCAAAGGGTACAAACAGGAGAAAACAGAGTAAAGGGGTTTGTAGGATGTAGAATCATACCTTACATGAAGAAGAAGTACCTCCAACATTTCTGGCTTAGGCTATGGGGTGGTTTTGCAACATAGAATTAAGATAATTTCACTTAGTGGATTTTTTTTTTTTTTTTTTTTAAAGATTTTATTTATTCATTTCACAGAGATAGAGACAGCCAGAGAGAGAGGGAACACAAGCAGGGGGAGTGGGAGAGGAAGAGGCAGGCTCATAGCGGAAGAGCCTGATGTGGGACTCGATCCCGGAACGCCGGGATCACGCCCTGAGCCGAAGGCAGACGCTTAACCGCTGTGCCACCCAGGCGCCCCCACTTAGTGGATTTTGAGATGGGTTTTACAGCTGTTGATTTAAGATGCCTGTGACACATGCAGATAAAGGCGTTTTCTGCATTATAAAGTCTATAGCTTAGGTAAACCAAAGGAAACCCTGCAGCCCTGAACAGTATCTTATACCCACAAATTCATTGCTTCTTCCTCACCTCCTATCTTCTCTGACTTGCTTTACATTACTTTGGTACTTCAAGAAAACAATATAATATACCTTTGTCTTTAGAAAATCTTGGCTCAAATTCCTAGTGAACATTCTTCTTGTTGTCTTTTTAGTGAATTTTCAGTGAGAATTATAACTTTCAAATGTGCATACATATACCTATACACAGTTAAGAACATTTATTGGGCAAAAATATTTAGATAGTTCTGGCCATAAACAAATTATTGTTGAAAAAAAGCATTGTTATAATGTCTATACTACCCCAAACAATCTACACATTTAATGCAATCCTTATCAAAAAGCCAACAGCATTTTCCCACAGAACTAGAACAAACAATCCTAAAATTGGTATGGAACCACAAAAGACCCCAAACAGCCAAAACAACCTTGAAAAAGCAAAGCAAAGCTGGAGGCATCACAGTTCTGGACTTGAAGTTATATTACAAAGCTCTAGTGATCAAAACAGTATGGTACTGGCACAAAAATAGAATAGAAAACCCAGAAGTGGACTCACAACTATATGGCCAATTAAACTTTTACAAAGCAGGAAATAATATCCAAAGGGAAAATGACAGTCTCTTCAACAAATTGTGTTGGAAAAACTGGAGAGCCACATGCAACAGAATGAAACTGGACCACTTTCTTACATCATACACAAAAATATATTCAAAATTGATGAAAGACCTAAATGGGATACCAGAAATCATTAAAATCCTAGAAGAGAACACAGGCAGCAACCTCTTTGACATTGACCCTACCAACTTCTTTCTAGATATGTCTCCAGAGGCAAGGGTAACAAAGGCAAAAATAAACTATTTGGATTTCATCAAAATAAAAAGCTTCTGCACAGCAAGGGAAACAACAAAACTAAAAGGCAACCCTGAATGGGAGAAGATATTTGCAAATGACATATCTGATAAAGGGTTAGTATCCAAAATATATACAGAACTTACAAAACTTGATATCCTAAAAACAAATGATCCAATTAAAAAATGGGCAGAAGACATGAATAGACATTTTTTCCAAAGAACACATACAGATGGCCAAGAGATATATGAAAAGATGTTCAATATCACTCATCATCAGGGAAATACAAATCAAAACTACAATGAGATACTTCACACCTATAGAATGGCTAAAATCAACAACATAAGAAACAACAGGTATTAGAGAGGATGTGGGGAAAGGGGAACCCTCTTACACTTGGTGGAGATGCAAACTGGTGCAGCCATGCTGGTATACAGTATGGAGGTTCCTCAAGACATTATGACCAGCAATTGAATCACTAGGCATTTACCCAAAGAATACAAAAATTCTAATGCAAAGGGATACATGCACCCCAATGTTTATAGCAGCATTATCTACAATAGCCAAATTATGGAAACATCCCAAATGTGCATCAGTGGAAGAATGGATAAAGAAGAGATGTGATATATATCTACAGATATCTATATCTAAATATATAATGGAATATTACTCAGCCATAAAAGAGAATGAAATCTTGCCATTTGCAATGAGGTGGTGGAGCTAGAGAGTATTATGTTAAGTGAAATAAGTCAGTCAGAGAAAGACAAATACCATATGATTTCACTCATATGTGGAATTTTTTAAAATTTAAATTCAGTTAATTAACATATAACGCATTATTTGTTTCAGGGATACAGGTCTGTGATTCATAAGTCTTTTATAATACCAGTGCTCATTACAACACATACCCTCCCCAATGTCCATCATCTAGTTACCCCATCCCTCCACCCCCCTCCCCTCAAGCAAACCTCTGTTTGCTTCCTATGATTAAGAATCTCTTATGGTTTGTCTCCCTTTCTGGTTTCAGAAACAAAGGATCATTGGGAAAAAGAAGAGAGAGAGAGGCAAACCAAGAAACAGACTCTTAACTATAGAGAACAAACTGATGGTTACCAGAGGGGAGATGGGCGAGTGGGATGGGTTAAATAGGGGTTGGGGATTAAGGAGTAAATTTGTGATGAGCTCCACGTCTTGTATCTAAGTGTTGAATCACTAAATTGTACACCTGAAACTAATATTGTACTGTGTTACCTGGAATTTAAATAAAAACTTAAAAACATATTATTGAAAAAAAATAAATTTGAATAACACTTTTTAGATTTCTTTGTATCTTTTATTAAAATAGTAAACAGTTAAGGGGTACCTGGGTGACTCAGTCAGTTAAGCATCTCACTCTTGATTTAGGCTCAGATCACAAACTTAGGGTCCTGAGAACAAGTTAGACGTGGAGCCTGGTTAAGATGCTCTCTCTCCCTCCCTTTCTGCCCCTCCCCACCATCACACACTCTCTCTCTAATATATATACATACACATACATATATATCTTTATTGAAGTAGCACAGATTTATAACTTTACACACACTATGTGAAAAGAGCAACCATATGTACTAGGTGAAAAAGGCTACCACAGAGGACACAGAGTCAGCAGATTTTTCAGATCAAGTAAACCAAACAGGCCTCCAAAATAGGGGCAAAACCAAGGATTTCATGCTTGAAATTCCAAGGTTGTGCTGCATGAACTTGCTGTGATCGGCTCCTTGAAATTTGTTTAGTAGTATTGAGAGACTGGTTGGGCTGGGGGTATCTTTATAAGCAAATGCCCAAACTACTGCAAAAAGCACGTAGTAGGGGTTGCAAGGTGAAGAAGAAACAGAGTAGCAAAATGCCCTGGACCTGCCAGGTGTTGTCATAAGGCAAGCATTAATGGCTAAATCATACTGAAAAAAAAAAAAAAAAGTCTACACACAAACATGCAGACGCACACACACATACACCAATGAACTGCCACAACTGTCATGGCTTCACTGAGAACTAGAGAGATTCCCTACTTGCAAAGAGCAGCAGAGCCATATCCAAGAACAGAGACTGATGAGGACGCATTTTAATTAAAGCTCTAAAAATTATCCACTGACTTGTTTTCAACATTAGTTACATATTAGTACCACTAGAATTTTATAAATGATAACACACAGGCTCCAACTCAGATAACCAGAATCTTTGAGGGTGAGATCTAGACAACACTGTATTTTAAAAGGCCTTCCCTCCACACCCCTCCCTTGAAAATTCTAATGTGAAGCCAGACTTAAATATTGTTATATAGAGAAATACAAAAGACAATAGGGCCAACCAAAACTAGAGTTAGGATGGGTAGGAGGAGAAAATAGAAATTATTAATTATTTATGTTGTCCTTATCATTCACATTAAATAACCAAAATACAGCATTACAGAAAAGCTGATGTACTACATGTTGGCTAACTGAATTTAAATTAAAAAATTAAAAACATTTAAAAAAGAAAAGCTGATAGTACATATAAAGCAATAAACATAATCACAAGAAGAACTAAATCCTGAATATAAGCCCCCTCCAAATTGTCAGAAGGGAAACACACATACAGAAAAAAAAAAAAAAAAAAGGGACAACGCAAATCAAATACTTTAAAGGAAGAATTATATAGTGCAAACATAATATAAAATGAGGTAATATAAAGCCAAGCATATCAGACCAAGTATATACATATATACACATTCCTAGACAAACCCACCCCCCCCACATTCGCAATCAGCTGTTCAAAGGGAAGAAAAATATTTGTTAAAAATGAGATATAGTTATAACTGATACATGAAGTCTGAAAGGAAAATGTTGGTCAAAGATATATCTGAAAAAAAAAAAGATATCTGAAAAATGCAACTGAAAAGAGAACAAAAAGCATAATCTTGTATCAAGGGTTTGAAGTTAAGGGGGAAAAAGCTTTTCTCAAGACAAGGGGGGAACTCTGAAAGTTAAGAGTAAACTGAATCATGAAAATCTATCATAAGTATTTTTCTTCCAAATAACCTGGTATCAATATTAATAAAAAGGAATTTAAAACAATAAAAAAACTCTAAAAGTGAGATAGAATCACAATAGTTGAAATGAGGAGGAGACTTTATAATGATTTTAAAATCAAACAGAATTTCAATATTTATAAATAAAAACTACAGGAAATGCCAGGAGAAATATAGAAACAAAGATTAATTAGAAGATAATTTATTTCCATCGGCACATAAAAACCAAACAGAAAAAAATAGGTAAATACAAGAGAAATCAAACAGATTTATTAGAGCCTTTCTATAAAAATTAAAGCAGATTTTCTTTTCAAGGGTACAAAAGAACAAAAAGAGCACCTTAATCACTTGAATACCAAGAAAAAGTAAAATATTTTTCCAAAACAATAAAATGACCTATTCTGATCATAGTGAAGTAAAACTAAAATTTTATAATAAAAAATGGAAACAAAACAATGGAAAAATTTTAAATACCTTTAAAAACATTTAAGTAGAGCAAACAAAAACTAATATTTCAGAATATTTGGAAAATATTGATACGGAAATATTATATACTAGAATTGATGGATTACACTCTGGAGAGGGAAAATATATAGCTTTAAATATTTACAATACATATTAAGAAAAGATGCAAATTTATTGACCATTAAACAGAAAATTTTTTTAAAACTACAGAAAAAATAAACCAAGGAAAGTTGGAGGAAGAAACTAAATAATATAAGAGCTAAAATCAATGAATGAGAAAACAGATAATCAGAACTAACAAATCAATGATGTGGTTCTTTAAAAATGCAAATGGAAAATAATAAAATAGACAACCAACTAGTTAAGCTAATTTTGTGGAAATAAAGAACAAAAGGAAGGAGAAGAGAAAAAAAAATCTACAGGGTATATTAGAAAAAAAAACACACACAAAAATATTTTGCTGAATACAATATAATTAAAATTTAAACCCTGGCGTGGGTGAAACTGTTAGATAGAAGTTAGACCTGAGCAGTGGAAGGAACACCTAGAGGTTGATTCCCAAGTCCCTGAAGGTGAATAACAGAGACAGGAGCTGGAGACAAGGACAGTGATAAATAAGCTACATATTCAATCCTGGGGGCACAACACCCTGACCTTGTGGCTTCCAAGACCTCCTTGGGATGGATAGCTCAAGAGCCACAGGTGTGGAAAATGCACTCTCCTCTTCTACCTCAGCCCCAGGGTAATCCCTAGGCTCATTATAATGCATTTGGAGCAGGAACAGCCTCCCCAACCTTCACTGCCCCACCCCTTACCCTTGGAGAAAGGCTGCCCTGATGGCTCTAGCCTTGGAGGGTCAAAAACTCCCCCTCCTAACCCAGGCATTTCGCAGGAGTATCCCAAATGATTGGAAACAGTCTCCCTGGAGACCACCCCACTGTACTCACAGTTCCTCCCAGCCCCAAGAGACCCAGTAATATCCAATCCCAAAACAACCTAGGGGTCCGTTCGCCTTGCGGAACCTGCCCGCTTTCCCACTCTGTGAGTGTATTTTCACTTTAATAAACTGCTTTGTGCTTGTTACTTTTCCTTCTGACTACCTTTCTACCAGGCAGATCCCCACAAAAATATTCTCTAGGAATCCAGGGACTTAGACCTCCATTCACACAATGCAGACTCTTACCTTAACAAAACTACCAACATAAAAGGAATAGATAACTTCAGTGCAATTTGATTTGTTCCAAAGAATAGAGTGAAAATAAGGCAAAGTCTTTTTGTAGAGGCAGCAAGCATTGATAACAAAATTTAATAAAGATAGAAACTAGATTATATATAAATTAATTTTTTGCACTGTAAAAACATACCAAATATATTTACAATATGAATGACAATAGGTTAATTTTCATAGTGAAGAGGGCTAGTTTGAACCTCTAAGTAAAGACTAATATGAGATGTTTGAACAATTCCTGGGAGAGAAATCACATAGTCATGTTTTGCTAATTGCCATATTAATTAGATATTAGCAAATAGAAATCTAAAGTGCTTGTAATAATTTACCTGGAGTTTTGCAGTTTAACACATTGCTCTTAACTTATATAAAGTTAACACTAGTATTGCCAGACTCAACATTTTCTGGTGTACTGGTTATGAAATAACATTTCATTGTGGTTTTAATTTTTAACTCACTGATTATTACAAAATTATATATACCTTTGGTTATTTGAGTTCCATTTAAATGATTGACCAGTTTATACTTCCACTTGTGTTTTATTCTGCATTGTGTAGATCATTGAAAAAATCTCTCCCAAAACTTTTTGCATAAAAAAAATTTAAAAAATGAAAGTTTTTGGATAAACTCAATTTTGTACATCTTTGTGTATAGCTTCATACATTTTTATCCACTGTTTAGATTCATAAAATGAAGACGACTATCATATGGTTTCACTCATATGTGGAATTTAAGAAACAAAACAGAGGATCACAGGGGAAGGCAGGAAAAAATAAAATAAGATGAAATCAGAGAGGGAAAAAAACCATAAGAGACTTTTAACTATAGGAAACAAACTGAGGGTTCCTGGAGGGGAGGTGGGTTGGGGGATGGGGAAACTGGGTGATGGGCATTAAGGAGGGCATGTGATGTAAGGAGCACCGAGTGCTATACGCAAGTGAAGAGATTAACTGAATTCTACATCTGAAACTAATGATACACATTATGTTAACTAACTGAATTTAAATAAAATAAGATATAAGAAAAAAAAGTTCATAAAACGATCATCATAGTCCTGATACAGAACTGTTCTGTCACTACAAAGGAACTCCATCGAGATACCCTTTTAAAGTCATACCTTCCCCCTTTCTGTTAGGGAAGCATAGCAACATTGATATGTTCTCCATTTTTTAACTGTCAGTTTAAGAAGGATATATAAAATGAATTATATGGTATGTAACTTTTTGAATTTGGCTTTTTTTTTTTCTCAGCATCATGCACTGAGATCCATCCAAATTGTTATATATCAATAGTTCCTTCCTTTCTCTCTCTCTCTCTTTTTTTTTTTTTTTTTTTTTTTTGCTGAGCAGTAGTCCACTGCAAGACAGTACCACAGTTTGTTTAACCATTTACCACTGACCATTTACCAAATCTGGGCAATTTCCAGACAGGCTGTTACAAATAAAGCTGCTATGAACATTGTGTAAAGTATGGTTTTTAAAGCTCTGTTGAGGTAAAACTGATATTTAAAAAACTGTACATATCTAATGTTTACAATTGGATAAGTTAGGACTTAGGCATACAGCTGTGATACTGTCACCATAATCAAGGTAATGAACAAATCTATTACCTCTAGAGGTTTCTTTGCATCCTTTTGGGAATTTTGTTTGTTTGGTTTTTGTTTGTTTGGTTGGTTTTGTGGTAAGAAGGTTTAAGATCTACTCTCTTAAAATTTTAAATGCACAATACTGTATTGTTACTATAGGCTATGCAGCAGATCTCTAGAACTTACTCATTGTGTAACTGTAACTTTACACTCATTGAACAACAATCCTACATCAGTAAACTTGATGAACTGTCCTATTAATCCAGGAATTTATCTTAAGAGTCTCTTAGATTTTCAAGTATACCAAAAATTCTAAGCTGGAAGTGATTCTGCACGCCAGGGGACATTGGCAATAATATCTAGAGACATTGTTTGTTGTCACAAAAAGGGGGGTGCTGGCATCTAGTGGGTAAAGGTCAAGGATGCTACTCAACATTCTATAATGCCCTGGATACTACCCTCAAACAATATCCAGCCCAAAATGTCAATAGTACCCAGATGTAGACAATGCTATCATTACAAATGAGAGTTGTATTTCTTCTTTTACTTTCCTTGTAACTTTTATTTATTTCTTCTTTGCCAGCTGCTGGCTGGAATCTCCAGTTCTCATGTTTAAAATGGATAGCACACATCAGTACCTTGTTTCTTATTTTTAAATTATTTTCAATTTTTTTGAAATAATTGTATCCTTATCAAATATTTACAAAAATAACAAAGTTCTGTATACCCTGCACCCAGTATGCACCAATTACCAATTACACTTTACATAGTAATGATAGTACAATGACCAAAATCAAGAAATTAATATTGGTACAACACTAGTAACTAAATTATAGCTCTTATATGAATTTGATCAGGTCTGTGACTAATTACATTTAGTTGTTGCATCTCCTTATCCTCCTCTAATCAGTGAAAATTCCTCAGCTTTTACTTGTTTTTCATGATTTGATGCTTTTGAAGGGTGCTGGTCAGTTATTTTGTAGAATATATCTCACTGTGTTTGTATGATGTTTTTTCATGAGGAAGTTTCTTTCATATTTCAATTTTAGAGTTTTATCATAAATTGGAATTAATTCATAAAATATCTGCACATTTTCAATGATTACATGATTTTCTGCTTATTCATGTGCTGTATTTCATTACTAGATTTCTAACATTTAAATAATCTTGAATTTATTTAATAGATTCAATTTGTCATTTTATGTATTTTATTGCACTACTAAATTGAAATAGCTAAAATTTTTAAAGATTTTTGCATTTATTCATTTTTAAGAATTATCTGTAATGTTATTTTCCTATATTGTACATTTTTCAATTGTTATACAGGTTATAAGCCTCATAAAATACATTGGTTTTTTTGCCCCCTGGAAGTTTGTATAACATTATTCCTATAATTTTTGATAAAATTATTTCTAAAACGTCTTACAGTGTTTTGTCTGTGTGTATATGTACTTGTTTCACTTTACATTTCACTTGCTGACTGATTTATGTAGGTCTATTCAGGCTTTCTATTTCTTCTTGCCTCAATTTAAATGAGTTATGTTTTCCCAAAAATGTTTATTTCATCAAAAATTTAAAATTTAAGACATAATATTTGACTTTTGTTACATTTGTAGTTATACCTGAGTCTTTTATATTTTATTAATTTCTGTCCTTATCTATATTTTTCCTGTTGTTTTGTTTTGTTTTACCATCAGAGGCTTATTTTACTGTTCTTTCACCGATGTACAAAACACATTAGTGAATAAGATTATGGTCTTTGCAACTAGTCTACTTACTTGAACCCTCACTCTGCATTTACCCAGTTCTGTGTCCTTGTTCATGTTATGTAATCTCTCTGTGCCTCAGATTCCTCATTTGCAAAATGAGATTATTAATAATATCTGCCTCAAAAGGAAGTTTGAATTTAAAAAGTAGAATCTTCAAATTGTTGTTATACCATACATTCAATATTACTTATATGATATTTTAAAATTTTGAATCCTTAGGATTTTAACACTTAATCATTATTAGCTAATTGGTCATTTCAATTTATAAAATTTCCTTTACGTATTAATTGACCTGCATCCACATGTTACATAGGTGTAACATGTTTGTTTTTGCCTTTCTTTTAGATTTTACTATTTCAACTATTATTTCTTAATTGGATCTTGAGTTATGTAGAAGTGTTTATTTCTTCTTAATATACTAAAGTGGTATATTTTTTGCTCCTTTTTTGTCCTTAATATATGTCTAAATTTTATTATTTTTAAAGACTGCATTTAATATGGTCTCAGATTCTTTGAAAGTTGTTCAGATTGGTTTTATGGCCCATTATATGTCAGTATACATAAATATTCTGTGTGTTCTTGAAAAGAATATATATTACATAGCTTTTCTGTGTAAGGCTCTATATAACTCCATTAAATGAAGCTTAGTTGTAGTGTTCTTTCAGTATTTTATGTTCTTAGTCACCTTTTGGCTTTCTTATCTAAATTCCCCACTTTGGTTGTAGCAAAATTTCTTTTTATTTCACATACACTACTGAACTATAGCTCACCTGGGTTTAAAATTCTATCTTAACACACATTTGCTTTCAACATCGTAGAGATATTTTTCCATTGTGTTCTGGGTGTTTACTAAAACATCTGTAGTCTAACTGATATTCCTTTGTACATAGCCTGTTTTTTCCTGTCTCCGGTTGGTTTCAATACTTTATCTTTGTCTTCTGAGTTCTGCTTTTTCAGTACAGTATTTCTGGCTATGGGCCTATATTCATTTAACCTGTTTCAGTTTCATTATGTTTTTATACTGAGGATTTATATTCTTTCAGCTTGGGAACACTTTCAGGTGTTATTTGCTTTTCTCCCATTAAAACTATCATTTCCTTCCATAAGTGTAAGTAGAACTTTATGGACCATATTCCATCCTCCATGAATCTCAATATTTTCACATTTTCCATCACATTTTCTTACTGTATACATCCTTAGTAACTTATTCAGATATACTTCCTGTTTACTAAGTATCTCTATATAATTAATCTTCTGTTAAAAGATCCATTGAGAGTTTTTTATTTCAATTATTACATTTTTAACTTTTGAGTTCTTTTCAAATCTTCTTGGCCTTTTTAAATATGGTATCTTGTTTCTTTATAGTATTTCCTCTATCCTCTTTTTTTCAAATAGTTTTGTATTTGTTTTCTATTCTCTAATTGTATTATTTAAAATCTTGAAAATCTCATTCTCCTGTATGTTGTTTTCCTAACTCCTGTACAATGTCACTTTTGTCCTTATATGTTTTGAATAGTGGATTTTGAACTAGTATTTAACAATGATGTATTTGTGCTTATCCTTGTGGGACCGAGTAGAGTTCTTTTCCACTTGACATAATTTGCATTTACTTCTCTCACATACATAATGGGTCTCCTAACCCTTAGGCCATTATATACTAATATCTTGGTTGACAGTTTTCCAGACAACATGGGTGGTATAAATTTAAATGCCAAATCCATGTAAAGGAAGGTCTATGGTTCTGAATTTTCAAAGGAGATGATTTTTTAATCTAGCTTTCAAAAAAACTCAAACATTTTCTTGACTTATCATTTTGCTTGTGGGCAAAGAATGTCATTGACTATGTAAACCTCTGAGTGTTCTTAATATATGTCAGGACATGTTGATTCTAACTCTCTACTCTTTGTAGTTTGAATCTTGTATCCAGAGTCAACTAGCAATTAAAATACCCAAATTAACTTTGTGCTCTGAAATGAGGTTGAAAATTCTATGGACACTCAGGCAGGGGTTAACATTTTCTCCAACTTTTCCAGGAAGGCAAAAGTGGATCCTGAGCCACCAAGTAGGTTTAAATTATTTTCATACCTCTGGTGGTACTGGGAGGCACTCTTGGATCTTTCGTCCCACCACAAGAGTTGTCTGTGCCCTGGAAGGGACTTGTAATTTTACTAGAAGCTCAGCTAGGTCACTGGCATCCTTGTTTTCAGCAATGTCAGTTTTTGGGGTTCTGAGGTGAAGTAGAAAATTCTGAGATCACTTGGATGGAGCCAACTCTTTCCCTAGTGTTTTCAGAAAGGCAAGAGCAGTTCCTAGGCTTTCGTGTGGCTCTGGCAACTCAAAGAGTCCTCTCTGGGCCTTTCAAGCCAGCACAGGCATATTCTGGGTCCTCTGAGAGAACTCTGTAAATTTTTCTATAGGCTCAAGCTGGCTTAGAGCTTCCACCCTGTGGTACAGTGCTAGCACATGCAATTCCATGCCTCTTTAAGGGGACTTGAAGTATTTCAAGATTCTCAATCCACAAGAGGAGACTGAGCTATACAGGGGGAGACCTGGAGTCTCAATATCTACATAGATCTTTGGGGGAAACTTCCCAGAATAGTGTTCTGTAAATTGGACACTCATGAATAGAGAAACTCTAGTCAATGTTGTAAAACAACCATACAAAAGAAATTAATAAAAAATGTAATAATTAATAAAAGCTATTATATAGTAATAATATACCTGACATTAATCATAGTTAATAATATAAATGATTTTCGAAGGGAAAATAAAGACTTTTTCAGATAATCAAAAGTAAGAAAATTCATCTTCAGAAGATAAGCACTACAAAAAAAATGCTGAAGGTAGAAGAATTATTACAAATTAAAATATGGATTCCCCCCCCAAAAAAACAAATTAAAGTTTGGATTTACACAAAGGGATAGAGAGCCCTAGAAATGGCAAATATATGTGAAAACTAAAAGATATTTTTCTTACTTGTTAGTATCTTTAAAATAAAATTGACTTTTAAAAACAATAATAATAAAATTGTGGGTTTTAGAACATATGAAGTGTGAAAATGAGTGATGACAACAGAATAAAGGATAAGTGGGAAGTAATGGAATTATATTGTTGTAAAGCTCTCATACTTTAATGAAGTGGCATAATATTATTTGAAAGTAGGCTAAGTTAAAAATATATATTATAAAGCTAGAACAGATGTTCTAAAGATTCAGAGTTTATCAGAATAACCTGGAGGGCTTATTAAATCGACATAGTTTTGGCCCAAACTCAGAGTTTCTTATTCTCCTAGGTCTGGAGTGGGGGCTGAGAATTTGATTACACTGACAAACTGCCAAGTGATACTGATTTTAGTGATCCAAAGACCATTCATTGACAACTTCTGCTTTAGAGAAACCTCTTTGTTTAAAAAAGCATAACTAACAAGGCATTTGTGAGAAAAAAGAAATCTTAGAAAAGTTAAAAGTAGGCAAAAACTGGTAAAAATATTTTTTAAAGATATGACAGAAAATAAATATCAAATGGAAGATTTTAACCCAGTTTTACTGATATTCAAAATGGATATAAATGATCTAAATATTCCAATGAAAAGACTCATATTGTCAAATTTAATAGTAATGGAACACCCAATCCTATACTATTTATATGGAAAAAAGTAAACATAAAGATACGGATATGTTAAAAGGATAGAAAATTAAAGTAAGCTAATGTAGCTCTATCAAATGAAGCAAAATTCAGAACAAAGAATATATAAGTGAAAAAGAATATAAACACAAACATTTAATTATGAGAAGAAAGTCAGTTCACTAAAAGGGGTGGAGAAGAAAGTGGCTGGCCTAATGACTGGAAAACATTGTTTTGACTGGATACCATAAGACTACATGTATTCTAGGCTTGAACACATAAAAAAAAGAATTATAAATCATGATAAACAGATCTTTTGCTGTCAGAGAAAAGTTACAGATTAGCAAGGGTGAAAGTTCAGATGAACTCAATAGCACTGTATTAAAATCAGAGATAGCAGTATGGCCCTATCTTTATTATACAGAGGTAGTGATAGAAATAGAGATGATACAGAGAAACAGAGATAGAGACAGATGGATAGATGATGAATAGATAGAGCAAGAAAGACATATACATATATATGTGCAGTTTCCTGGATCTGTTCACTGAGAAGGCCAGAAGCAGTGATACTCCAGTAGCAATGAGTACACCCAGCTTCCATATCTTAGATTCTAAATATTATTCTTCAGTAAGAGAACTCAGGAACCCCTGAAGAAATGGCTGAGTTTACGATTAAAGGAGGGAAAATAAGACATGAGCCTGGAGCATTCTGTAGACTATAGAAAGGAAGAAAATGCTGAGCCAATACTTTACTATTGTTGTAATGTATACTGTACTTTATTATTGTTGCTTTTAAAAAGTAAAAAAAAAAAAAAAAAAGATAGGATCAGGTAAAAAAGATGCTGTATATACCTGAAAGCTTCCAATGACCAAATCTGGAACAATTTAAATAATAATAATAACAATAATGATGATGGAAGTGGATTATAAATCAAAGAATGCAATAAATGTCTATGAGCTCATACTGATATAAATGAACAATTGACTAAATATGTAAGTAGGGGAGAAGGAACAAATATTCTTTACAGAATAATTCCAAGTCATAACAATCGAATAAATGGTGATAGATAATCTCATTGGGACACCACGGTAATAATAGCTGCAGGCAAGATTCATAAAGTTCTGTGATTAGTGATCAAAACTTCAAGGAGAAACATGATCTTTACAAAGTCTCAATGAATCTTCTCCCAAATAGTCATTAATTACTTTGGAGGTTTTAGCATATGTCCACAAATTCTTTGATTATCCTCCCACCAGGAGGTGGACTTCAATACTTTACCTCCTGAGTTGGGTTTGTCTTAGTGAATCACTTCTGATTAATAGAGAATAGAAAGGAAAAAATAGTAACTTTGTGGTGGAGAGTCCTAGTACACATCACCTTAATCAACTGATCAAGGTTAACATCACCAGTAATAAATCATGTTGATACCATGTACTCCTGGTATGAGAAGAGCACATCACCTTGGTGGTGTTATTCACAATAATGCATAACCTCAATCTCTTCAGAAGAAAACATCAGACAAACCCCAAATGAGGGACACTGCACAAAACACCTGATCAATACTCTGCGGAAGTGTTAAAAGTCATAAAAAAAGGAAACACTGGATAATTGTCACAGACTGAGAGAGAACAAGGAGGCATGATGACTAAATGCCATGTGGTATCCTGAATTAGATCTTGGAACAGAAAAAGGACAGCAGAAAAGCCATGAAATAGGACTAAGGTCCGTCAAGTTTAGTTAATAGTGTTACAACAGTGTTAATCTCCTAATTTGTTTCTTTTGCAAACTGTGCTGTTATTTTGGAATTAGATAAAAGCAACATATTTTTAAAACATTTTGTTCTCTAGCTTTTTGATGTTCACCTAGAATACAGCTCAGATGTCATAAAGTATGCTGGTGCACGAGTGTGCGCACGTGCATACCCTCCCCCCGCCACACACCCCTCATCAATCTGAGTTCTTCCTGGTCAGGGTGACATCTGTACATCCTAGTTCCCTGTATTGCTAAATAGAGCTGACTGCCCAACTAATAATAAGTGTGCTTTTAGGACGGAGTGAAATGTTTGGACTGAAGGAAGTGTATAAATGAGAATGGCTAACTCTAGAAGTTGTTCCCTTTCATTTCAGAAATTATTATACTAATATCATCTTGAAAGGCTTCAGAGCCATTACAGTTTCTATTGTTGAATTCCCTGTTTCTCTTAGGTGTTCTCAGTTACTCCACACTACGCCTCACGCTCTCCAGCTTTGGGTTCGTTTTTGACACCACAGGATACCTAAGTCTCTGTCCTGAAGCTAAAAAGCTAATTTCCTGGTCTTAAAGATTTTATGAAGTCATTACAGTCTATTAAAGACATTTGGTACATTTAGTTTTCTTCATGTAATCATCTGTCCTAGGAACCTTCTAAGCAATCCATCTTTTTCTACTCTCTTTTGGTCAGTATCTGCTTTTACCATCTTTGTTCATCTGTACTTAATCAGATCCTGATGCACACTGTAATACTCGTTCTATTGTTAGTAATGCTTATTGGATCTTTTACATTTCCTGAGAACCTTCTTCTTTTTTTTTTCCACTGTAACAGAAGGAACCTAATACTCTTACCAGCATATTATGTTTCTAGAAACCTTCTCAAATGATTGACATTTATTTTTCTGTCTCTCTTCTGGATTAGGGTCGGGGGTATATAGTGTTCAGTATTTTCTTGACTTCTTCAAGATGATTGTTCAACAATCATGCTATTGAAGAGCCCATGCTATTCTCCTAGTTCTTATAAATGTACCATGGTTATGTAAAATGTTAAAACTAGAGGAAGCTGAATATAGAGTATTGGGAAACTTGATCATTGCCACACTGTGTAAATGTAAAATTATTTAAAAATAAAAACTTAAAATGTCAAAAAGTGCCAAAAAAGACACTGTGAAGAAAATTAAAAGGCAAGTCATTGACTAGGACAAAGTATTTGCAAAATACATGTATGCTAAAATTTAGGATATGTAAAAATATTTTACAACTCAGTAAGTTTTAATAAAACATACATTCCAATAATAATTGGGTAAAATATTTGAACGAACACTTTACCAAAGAAGATATATTCATGGAAAATAAGTACATAAAAATAGTCATTAGGAAAATGTAAATTAAAACCACAATGAGGATTACAGTGCACACATACCATCATGGCTAAAATGAATATGACTGATTAAACTAAGTGTTGTTGACTATGTAGCAACTGAAGCTCTCATATACTGCTTGTAAAAATGCAAAATGTTACAGCCCCTTTTGAGAAGTTCCACATTTTCATGTAAAGGTATATGTGTTTATACTATGTGACCCATCAATTGACTCTTAGATTAGTTGAAAAATCAAAGGTATGCCCATATAAAGACCTGTATTGAGATTTCCATGATAGCTTTCTTCTTCAGAAACAAAAACTGGAGACAAGCCAAATGTCCATTGACTGGTAAATGCTAAATGAATCAACAAATTGCAGTATTTCTATGCAAAATAATACTAGTCAAGAATAAAACAGAACAACCTACCAATGATATGGATGAATCTCAAAGGTATTATGCTCCATGAAAAGCTGACACCAAAGACTATGTAGTGAAGTGATTCCATTCATTTAAAATTCTAGAAGAGGCAAAACTAGTAACAGAAAGCAAGCGAGTGGTTGCCCAAAGACAGTAGGTGGTGGCAGGACTGCCAAGGGGCACAAGAGGCAGATCTTTTGGGTGTGATGGAAATAATCATGATTGCAGTGATGGTTATGTGACTAAATATATTTGTCAACACTCAGAAAACTGTACACTCACATTGGCAAATTTTATTCTGTATAAATTTATTTCAATGGAAATGATATTTAAGGGGCGCCTGGGTGGCTCACTCAGTTAAGCATCTGCCTTCTGCTCAGGTCATGATCTTGAGGTCCTGGGATCAAGCCCCGAGTTGGGCTCCCTGCTCAGCAGGAAGTCTGCTTCTCCTTTCCCTCTGCCCTTCCCCCATGCTCGCTCTCTCTCTCTCAAATAAATAAAACCTTTAAAACATATTTTAAAAAATTATCTAGGTTCTGACTTCTCTGCTTTTTCTCAAGAAAAGGTAAATTTTTGTGTTTTTTTTCCTGAGTTAATTGATACCAGGTAAGGAAGACAGAAACTCCCTGACTTGAGAAGATGTTTCTGACTCCTTCAAACCCATGTAAAGGAAGATCCCATGAAGTATAAATGGTATGAAAGTTGTTGACCCATGATCTGTCTGTGGTTTCTAGCGACAAGCTTACTTTTGCACTGAGAGACACATCTTAAGTCTTGACTGGACTAATACACGCACAACTTCATCTTCTGTGTTTTTGGAGAGGAGCCATTGAAGGCCGCCCTTCTGATATGAATTAAATCTGTTGGCAATGAGGATACCTCAAACCAAAAAGGTTGTTTGAGAAAATAAAAATTCACTTACATCAGTCTATCCATTACATTTTAAACACTGGTGTCTTTTCAAAATAGAGGATCTGAATTAGCATTACATACTGCCTATCACTTTGGGACAGACTGCAAAAATCAAGAACTTTGCTGCATTAACTTCTCTAATCAACCAAAACATTCCCTCTTTTCTACTCCTTTCCTTATCACTTGACCTTACAAACTCAGGGTTAAACCTCCCTTTACAGTTCTGGGCACCTAATATCCATAGCAATGGAGGAATGGGTTGAGCTCCAAAAATTCACAAGAGTAATATCACAGTTGGGATCATATCCTAGGAAAAAAGTGTTGAATTTTCTTATGCTCATTCCAAATTTGAAAAACACAATTCTAATTTTCCAGAGCTATGATCCTTACTGTACTCAAAAGCTAAATAGTCTAGATCTGTTACACAACAATGTAAATATACTTATCACTACTGAACTGTACACTTAAAAATGCTTAAAATGATAAATTTAATGTTATTTTTTACTAAAATAAAAAAGCTGAATACAGAATAGATAGGGTTTTAAGGAAATTACACAGTGCCTCTGCTTGTAGAATTTCCTTACAAATCTTATTCAATTTTCATTTCTATTCTATTTTATACGCATATTACATTCATTCTGGAATAAAATTTTTATTTCAGTGGCTAGTGGTCCGCCTACAAAAATTATATTGTCTTGTAATTCACAATGGCCTATTTACTTAAATAAAAATTGAAATGTGAGAACATCTGGCTGCAAGAAGTGTCACACAATTAATTATCAGGATTGATTCTGTTACCTTAGATAACCAGGCAGGTGAACTCTTCTTCATTCATAGTTCTGTTCATATTTGTCCCAAAGCTGTACACGCCATGATGTAGATGATCTCCTCAGGCACATAGGAGTCAATCCACATTGAAGCATACATGAATACTTACATTCCTGTGCTAGGATTTTCCCATTTCTGGAGGTCCATTTGAAGGAATTAGGCATCCTAAAATATTTAAGTATTATTTTATTACAGGATATTTCTAACACCTATTTTCTAAAAGCCAACAAACACAAAAAGAAACAAAAATACTTCTTTTCAGAACCAGTGAAACATAAAATTCTCTCTCTCTTTTCCTCTCTCTCTCTTTCTCTCTCTCTCTCTCTCTCTCACACACACACACACACACACAGAATTTTCATTTTTTTTGTCACTTTATGTTACTAGGAATTGTATAAAGTCTAATAGATTAGCTTTCTTTTTGTTAAATGATAAGTTTCTAGCCAATAGTCTCAGATGGATGAATTTTTTTTCAATTGCTGACCCAGGAATAGCATAGCACCCTCTTATTTGGGGGATTGTTCCTCTCTTGACACTAACCATGTTGTTGTAGAGGAAATTACCAATCACTGTGTCCAAGAACTCTAATGGTACTTTTGGACACTTGAGCAAAATCAGACTAGTCAGTGTATTCCTCTATGACATATTAAATCTGAGGACTGAAGTATGATGTGCAATGACACTGGCATAGCAAAAATGAAAGTATACTAGCCTGAGAGCTGCTAATGCCAAGGAACATTAGCTAGTCAGCTATAAAAAGTCTCAATGGTGAGAAAAAAATTCCAAGATGAAGATGCAGAGAATGAGCAACACCTTTCAAATCCCTGTTCTCAGTCATTTCTGGGAATAACTAATGCTTTGTGAGTCCTACAGTCTGGTTAGGTAAGCCATAAATTCTACTCTTTAAGTGTGTTCCAGTTGGATTTCTGCCATTTACAGATAAAAAGAGTCCTGAGTGGATATTTTGATGAATGCCCTATTTTTTTCTAGACTGAATTTTCTCTCATCCATCTACTAAATTCAGTTGCATAGTTTGGGACTGGATTAATACTCATCATAGAGAATTAGGCTTCAAAAGTAGAAGAATTTGTCATCATTCATATTCTGGAGTTTAACAGCTTCTTTTAGATTATTGAAAGACTTAAATATATTTTCAGCCTCCAATGTTGGGCCAACATTATGGCAGCAAAAATCACTGAAGTATATAGATTTGAATTATAAATCCTAAATAAAAGTTAAATCATTGCTTAACAGTTTAAATCTATTTTTACTTGTCCAAAAAAGAATGGTCTTTCCTTTTCACTAGCCTTTTATTTTTCTTATATCCATATGGCCATTTGTACATTCATTCAGAATATATTTGCTAGAAATCCAGTATGTCTCAGATGCACACTATTCTATAAACTTTACAGTATGATGAAAAATCACTGTTAACTACTGTGTTTTAAGGTTGGATTTGTTAGCCGTATTTATTTTACTTGAAAAACAAAACATTATGAAACACTAATAGTCCTTACGTAAACTTTAATTTTATGTGTTGGCTTGACTGGGGTAAGGGATGACCAGACCACTGGTAAAACATTATTTCTAGGTGTTTCATGGAACTTCTCAGCTGCCATCATGGTGTGAGCCAACACCTCATAATAAATCTCTTTCTGTATATCTCTATATGGCCTATTGGTTCTGTTTCTCTGGAGAACTCTATCACATTTTTGGAATAGTTGAGTTAATCAGAACCAAATGCATGAGGTCAGAATCATTAGGTTATTTTCATAGGAGTAGTGAGAAAATCAACCTTTTGCCAAACAAAGCTCATCATTTCAAATGAATAGCTTTCCATAATTCTAAAAGTTGTTCTTTCCTAAAACATTCAAAATCTCAAGGTTACAAGTTAATTGACCTTAGAAGTGTTCAATTTTTAATGCTATGCAAAACACCCTTCTCCCTTTTCAGAAAAAAAAAATTTTAAGAAGAAAAATCCAGAATAGGTATAGATTTCACTTAATTTTTATGATAACTGCCATGTAAATATTTGATAGGCTTCATTACCTTTCTTTGTAAATGAAAGTAATGGATAATCCATTGCTTTGCATGATCCAAAGCACTTGTGTGAACAGTTTCTTAAATAGTATCATTAAAGTTTAATCACCAAATATTAGCTTGACATTTGTGGCCTCAGGTATCAACTCTAATATTAAGCAAAGTTGGATGAAAAATATCTGGGTCTTATAACATTATCTAACCCACAAAAGAATTGGAGTTCAGAATAGAGGCCAACATACAAATATCTAAAAATATTACAAAGTAATTAGTTTGGCCAAAGACTGTTTAAAAAGACAGTGAAAGTATAGGGCTAGAGAAATTCAGTATCCATGCATTGGTGGACTCAGAAAATTCTCCAATGGAGAAATGAAATTTCATCTGGATCCTGGATAAATAATATTTTTCAGGAGAAAAATAACAGAGAGAGACTCTATTAGTTTCCTAAGACTGTCATAACAAGATACCACAGAGAGGGAGGTTTAAGACAGCAGAAACATATTCTCCTATAGTTCTTAAGCCTAGCAGTCCTAAAGCAAGGTGCTGGTAGGGCTATGCTCCCCCCAAATCCTCTAGGGAAAGATCCTTCCAGGTTCTGCTAGTCCCAGATTCCCTGGTTTGTGACAGCATAACTCCAATCCCTGCCTTCATCTTCCCTGTGTTCTTTGGGAAAGAACAATTTTTAGAATTATGGAAGGGGAGGAAGCTCTACCAATGATCAGAATCAGCTGAAAAGAAACAACTCGAAATCAGAAGTTTGTGACAAGGGACAGCAATATGAGGCATGACATCCTGTTCACTCTAAAAGGGGGGGGGGTGCCTGGGTGGTGCCTAGGTGGCACAGTCGGTTGAGCTTCTAACTCTTGGTTTCAACTCAGGCCGTGATCTCATGGTCCTGAGATCGAGCCCCATGACGGGCTCCATGCTCAGCGTGGAATCTAGTGGGATTCTTTCTCTCCCTCTGTCCCTCCCACTTGTGCACTCTCTCTCTCTCTGAAATAAACAAATCATAAACAAACAAACAAACAAACAAACAAATGGAAATACATCTCTTGAATTGAGGAAAGAAGGTAACAAATTGCTGGTGAATACATTAGAAAACACCATTTTGGATAACGGCCAAATTCTTCACATTCACTACACTCTTTTATTCCTTTCCCAGATTATTGTTGAGCAAGTATCTGCCCCTCATTTAGCGACCTTAAGTCAAGACACGTAGTGATCAGAAAATAACCAGCAAAAGAGTATCAATAGACAGATGAGGAAAACACAGAATAATTATGATACAAAATTTCAGATATATAACTCTCAAAACTCTATTTCTGAGCATAATGCTCTCATAATGAGAAATCAACAAGAAAATTTTGGAATGCCAGTGTGAGATCAGTAAATTAAAGAGCTTTAAGGCACTACCTAGGTCGAGTGAAGGGAAAGGGGTGAATACTAAGTAAACAAAAACAGAATAAGCCAGAATGAAGAGGTAAGGACTACTTGAAGTACAACAATATTAAAAATTATCTTTCATTTTCTAGTCACCTTCCAAAATGAATATATGATGTCATTTCCCAAATCAATACATGTTGCTAGCTATCTATTGTGCTTTGAACATTTAAAATTTTTTGTATGGCTTTTATTCTGGTTGTAATCTACTATTTTCCTCTTTCACCCCTACCATTATTTGTTGATATTCATAAATGTGCCATGAACTTCTCTGACATCTACATTTACTTCATCTTGGTCTTTCTACCACTCTATTTAAAAAACCCTTCCTCAAACTTGTGATATTGTTATTGGTGATCTCCTCTAAGAACCAGGTCAAATGTCACCATCTCTGTGAACTTTCCCTTGGGAGACAAAAATAATTATTCTCTCATTACTTTGTTTATGCTTCTATCAAAATATGACACACTTAGAAATGACATTAATTAGTGGCATTTGAATAATCAATATTTTTTCAACTGAAATTAGAATTCCAAGTAGAAGTCTAACAAGTTTTGGGTCAATTGTTACAGGAAAAAGGGAAGAAAGGGTGGGCTTGGAAGTTGTCAGAAGAGATTATATAAATTTAGTCTGTGAGGCGCTCAAACTTATTTGTGGAGATTCTTGGTTGAATGAGCCATTTCTACAAAACATAACCTAAAGGGCATGGCAAACAAGAATAAATAGCAGAAAGGAGTAGGTTAATGACAGGGAAACTCAAGGACAGAAGTTACTCAGAACCCATGCCAGCAGCCTCTGTCAGAGTTTATCTGCAGCCAAACATGGCCCCACTGCCATACTGGCATCTAGAAATTAGAAAGTTTATGAGAAGAAAGGATAAAAGACAAAAGCAAAACAAGGATTCACAAATTGACCAAACATCAAACAGATTATCAAGACAAGAATTCAAACCAAGGAAAACATGAGAGAACAGTTGTCAGAATTAAAATCACCATGAGAACATCAGACTTAGGACAAGAGAGGCTTGATACCAAACTCAAATCTTTGTGACAGAATTTTAACTCATTCCTACCTTAGTTCAGTGATTCTTAAAACCACACAATTATCAAAATGACTGTTGTCTCTTAAATTACAAATCCCAAATCCCACTTCCAAAGACTTAGAATCAATAAGTCTGCATTAAAACCAAACACATTAAGAAACAGATAAGGAAAGTCATTCTACTGTCCTCAGCCTGTTTGTTCTAGGCTGGAAACATGGCACCATCAGGGTCAACCCATACTTGCCTCTATTTTCCTATTTATCTAAAGCTTTTAATTTTATCAGTTTTTCTATTGAAAACCTTTCTCATTTGTAGTATGTCACCTGAATTCTTGTCAGTTATGTCCCTTGGACATCTTGCCCTATGTGATGGTTTGTTTTCAAGGAAAGATCCCAGGTGCCTTCAGATGTGTTTTCTTCCACTTTCCCAATGGATCTCAGCCTCAAACTCTTCTTCATAAGCAAGCTAGTATCTTTGATTTTCTTTTACAAGCATCAACAAGACTCTTCTTGACTCGACAGCTTCTATCCTCACATTTTTGTCAACAGATTCATCAAGAATATTTGCAATTAATACGCTTATGCTAGTGTTAATGGTACAGTTTCAGAACTGTAATTAACACTTCAGTATATAATTAATACTGACATTTCAACCATATATTAGAGCTGACAAATTTGTGATTAAATGAATGAACTGAATAAGTATTCAGCAAACATTTACCTACAACATTACAGCTGACAAATTTCTGATTAAATGAACGAACTGAATAAGTATTCAACAAACATTTATCTACAACTACTGTCTGAACGATAGTAATTAGAGGAAGATTGTGGGACAATGACAAATCAATTCCAAAGGCAAATTTACAATCTCTTGAAAATGAAAAAAGAAAGCTATAATGAAGCCATGTTTTGATTTTAATAATTGTGAAATACTAGCACATGTTATATGCAGACGACATATGAGATGTTTTATTATACCCGATTATATTTTAATGCAGGAGTAGGGCATTTTTTTTCTGTAAAGAGCCAAATAATTAAATATTTTTGGATTTGTGGGCCATATTCTTTGTTGCAATTCAAATTTGCCATTATAATGTGAAAGCAGCCATAATCGAAATATAAAAGAATGGGTGTGGTATGCTCCAACAAACTTTGTTTACAAAAAAAAGGCAGATGACTGAATTTGACACCTTATATTATACTTTACTAGTGCCTATTTTAGTGGACGATTTGTCCATGGTATATAATATTTTGGTGCAGTAAAATACGAAGATTTTTTAAATCCCTTTAATCATATGTATTGAAAATATAGTAACTTTGTATAGAACGTAGCAAGTTATTTTCGCAATATAAGTTTTAGAATTCATGTCACCAAATATTTATTGCACACTCTATGCTGTATGATGCAAGGGAAAAATGGGAAAATACTCACTGGTATGAAAATCTTCCTAACAAGTTGTTATGACTGTTAACATTGGTTAAGTGGAGCACAAGGTGCTGGATGGTTATGTCATAGGTCAATAATGGACCACAAAAGAAAATGAAATAGAGAAGTTTATTACTCACAAGTCCTGGAGGAAGCACACAGGCTGCCAGGTACCTTGAGGGGCTACCAGGTAATTATCAGAAACTAGAAGACAAGGAAGGATTCTTCTCTAATGCTTTCAGAGGGAACAGTCAAACTGTCAACAGTTTGATTATAGATTTCTAGCCCTAGAACTGTGAAAGAATATATTTCTGTTGTTTTAACCACCGCATTTGTGGTAATTTGTTATGGCAGCCCCGGGTGGGATAGTACTCATAATATATCTCTCAAAGCTGTGCTGAAGAGATTGTTCTGTGGATCCTCTCAGATGATCTAGTTAGGGGGTAAGAAAACAGGTGACACACAAAATCCACTCCAGTATTCCTACCTCCTTAAGCCTTGGACCCCAAAGACCCTCTGCTGTCTCAAGCATTTTTTAAAGTAATGACCTTCATTGTGTCCTAATTAACCCTGGCAATGGGATCATTAACCCCTTTAAATCTTATTGATCAGAGAATCAATCCCAGATTCCCAACCATAAGTCTGTCCTCACAGAAGCACTTCTGTTACAAAAAATTTTTTATTAATTTTGATATACTCAAAGAAATAGATCCACTACAGTTTTTCAGGAAAGAGTGTAATAGAGAAACGTGAGCTTAAACAAATGTGGGAGGACATGCTGGAGAAAAGGTCCGGACGGTCTTCAAACCAGAGCAGGTAAAGAAGGTGGAGCTTGTGGAGAAGGCTAAGAAGCTTCTACATTTGTGTGCCACTGTCACAAAGAGGGTGATTTCTGGAGGATGCCTTGGCTATAGTGTCTTGGCTCCCAGTAGCAATGGCTTCTAAATTTCACCTAAACTCTCCTATTGACAAACCTAACCCAACACCATACACTGAAGAGGAATTTGGGAAAACTAGTTCCCAGTTCTGGCAGCAAGTTATGGGTAGAAGGTAAAGGTGGCTCTGACACAGAGCCTTCCATTCCAGACTAATAACAAATCTCAAGTATTTATAAATGTTTTCACTCATAAATTTTTCCTTAGCAACTGAGATGACACTCCCTAAAAACGTTCCCTTAAATTGTAGTTCTATTTTGGATGCTTATTGACTTAGGTTAGTTTCTAAGTCTTACTGCCTTTAAGTAGGCAGGAAATTATTATAATTTTCTCTAGAGTTGAATTTAGCATAAAAAGAAATGTAAGATTTTTAGCAGCCATCTTGATGAGGTTTCAGTGAAACCGTCTGCCTACATCATTGAAACATCTAACTTAAACACTGTGACAAAAATAGAGTATGTTCCAACAGTGACCTCTCACACTTCAAGAAAGTTGGTTAGTCTATATGCAATTGACAGCATCACATGAGAGAATGTTTCATTTAAGCACAGATTTGACGGTGCACTGTACTTATTATTTTTCTAATAATGAACTGGACTACAGGATAAAGCAATAAGGTAGTATTATATTTTTAGTTATACCCTTAAAAAGGCAACACATTGCTGAGTCATTCTCCTGCTTTCAAGAAAATAATATGATGGCATAACGAATTGATTGATGATTGCAAAATACTCCCTAAAGTCTTCCATGAATATTTATTTATTTATTTATCTAATTCTCATTATTTTTCCAGCTTCATTGTGATATAATTGATATACGACACTGTGTAGTTAAGGTGCACAATGTGTTCATTTGATACATTTTTATATTGCAAAATGATTGCCACCATAGCATTAACATTTCTACCCCTTTACATATTTACCTTCTCTGTGTATGGGTGGTGAGAACAATTAAGATCTACTTTCTTAGCAACTTTCAAGTATATAGTACAGTAATATTAGCTACAATCACCATACTGCACACTAGAATCCCAGAACTTGTTAATCTTATAATTGGAAGGTGGTACCCTTTGACCAGTATCTCCCCCTTTCCCCCATCACTCAGCCCTTGATAACCACGTTTCTACTTTGTTTCTTTAGATTCAGCTTTTTAGATTCCACATAGAAATGAAATCATACAATAGTTACCTATCTGTCTGACTTACCTCACTTATCAGAATGACTCAAGGTTCATCCAAGTTGCTGCAAAACAGGATTTCTCATAACTGAATAATATCCCATATTATATATGTATATCTTCTTTATCCATTCATCATTGATGGACACTTAGGTTGTTTCTATATCTTGGCTATTGTGAATGATACTACAATGAACACAGGGGCACAAATAGCTCTCTTCAAGATCTTATTTTCATTTCCTTTGGATATAGACCCAGAAGTGGGATCGCTGGATCATATGGTAGCTCTAGTTTTATTTTATTTTTTTTAGGAACCTCCATACTGTTTCCCATAACAGGGGCACCAATTTACATTCTCACCAACAGTATATAGGCATTCCCTTTTCTCCACATCCTCGACAACACTATTTCTTGTCTTTTTGATGATAGCCACTCTAACACGTGTGAAATGATATCTCATTGTGGTTTTGATTTGCACTTCCCTGATGATTAGTGATGTCAAGCATTTTTTTTCATGCAGCTGTTTGGGAAAATGTCTATTCAGTTCCTCTGCCTGTTTTTTGTTTTTGTTTTGTTTTGTTTTGGGTTTTTTTGGGCTTGTTTTGTTTTGCTATGGAGCTTTATGAGTTCTTTATATATTTTGGATATTGACCCTTTATTAGATAAATGATATACAAATATTTTCTCCAATTCCATAGATTGTCTTTTCGTTTTGTTGGTTTCTTTTGCTGTGCAGAGGTTTTTAGCTTCATTTAGTCCCACTTGTTTATTTTTGCATTTGTTGCTTGTGCTTTTAGGATCATACCTGGGAAATTGTCAAAGAGCTTTTTCTCTATTTTTTTTTTCTAGGAGTTTTATAGTTTTAGTTCTTATGTTTTAAGACTTAATCCAGGTCTCTGTGAACTGTAATAGCTCCTGCTGTGTGTCTGCTAATAACAGCTTCTGCTTTTCTTCCTTTTTCCTAGCTCTACACATCTTAGTTTTGTTGGTCTGGTAGGGTGAAACCAAAGTGAGATCTTCATGCAGTGCCCCAAGAGGCTGGAGAAGATGCTTGCTCACCTTGCTTTTCCTTTCCTGGCAAGACAAACTCTTTCTACCCAGGAAGTTCCTTCTTGGCTCCCAATAGTCTTGGCTCCCAATAGTCCTGGCTCGAGTGATGGGATGCTGCAGACAAAATGAAGTTGTCTTCCTTCTCTTCTGTTGATTGTTTTTTCCCATCGTATTGCTAAAACTTCCGAAGCAGACTCTAAAGGTCTCCCACAGTTGTTTCTGTTTGTGGATAGTTGTTTTTTGTTGGGGGACAGGGAAACTGGGTTCTTCCACATTGCCATTTTTTTGCAACCCTTCCACAAACTTTTAGATGAGATTATTTCATAAAGCAATGGTATTTAATGTTTATATTAGCAACTAATCAACTTTTTTTTCTTCCTCACCATTATAACAGATATAATATAGCCCTCTTCCTGGTTGTGCAACAGAATTTCAAAGAGTGAAATTCAGTTTGCTCACACGGTCATAAGCTGTTTGTCTTCTTGCTATTTCCCTCAAAGAAGATAAACAGAAACCAAACAAACCTGGGATTTTGACTATAAGGAGTCCTGAAGTCTCAGAGAAGAGAAATTAATATATTAAAAAGAAATAGAAGACCCAAATTAGGATGAAGGGATTTACATCCTATATTTGAGGGAACATATACATTTTGTAGTTACATATCTAGTCTCTTCTGATGAAGGATTACTGAGACCTCTTCCATAATAGGTACCTTGTCTCCATTGTTAGACACAAAATACAGAATGAAAGAATCATGAGAAAATATTCTCTTAGATTCACATATTATTAGTGTATTTTGAGGGTAGCTAAAACTGTGTATGAAACTAGAATTCAGCTTTTACCGATGAAAAATTCTCAAATCCAGTCATTCAGCAATTACTATTTTTTTATTATCTCCTATTCTGGATACTCCATTAGAAACAGACAGATAATAGTCACACGTAAAAGCTATCATGATTTAAGGAGGGTTAAATATCTTCCACAACATTACATTCAAGAATAGTTTGAGAACTTTGGTCTGTCATGTTGTTTTCAACACATTAAGTTTTAGAATAAGTATCATTTAGGAAAAAAATCCAAGTAATTACACGTGAATTATATCAAATTTTAAGTTGTCAGGTCACTGAGGAGTAGAGATGTAACATTTTCACGTTTGTGTGCCTGCTGTAATGATATATTCTAGTTAAAGCTGCCAAAGGAGTTCTGTGAAGCTAAAAGGAACATAATTTCCACAACAGTATCATAGCAGTAAAGAGCGCAAGGTCTGGCATTAGATGACCCAATTTGAAACCAGCCTCTAACAGTCCTCAAAAATTCCTATCAGTGAGAAACTCTGGGAATTTATATAATTTTGCAGTGCTTTCCTTTTTGTAAAGATAATGGTAATGATAATTCCATCCTCATACATAAAATATGTAAACATTTAAAGTCGTGGTAAGCCCATGGTAGACATGTAACAGGGTAATTATTATTGCTTGTTAATATTTCAAATATATTTAGTCCAATTAAACAGAAACATGGAATATACATTTTGGCCTTTAGATACCTAGGTTTCCTCAAACGCAGGTCAATTGCTATGTGATTCAGCTGTAGACGTTCATGCAGTTGTAACCCAGATGGGTCATCTTTTTTCAGGATTTAAAAGTAAAGTTTCCTACTTCGTCTTACCAGAGAAATAAAGTTTTTGCTTATCTTTGTATAATTTTTTTCTCTCCCTTCTTCCTTTCTTCCCTCCTTTTGTCCTGTTTTCTTCTCTTCCCCCTCTTTCCTTCCTTCCTTTTTTTGTTTCCACTGCATTTAATACTATTAATAATGGTGTATTTCTTTTACTCTGGTCATTCTCAAAAACCATGTTCATTGTTTGATAGATAATCTCTTTCAGAATTTATCAATGTTGGAGTTTCAAAATCAATTTAGAACTAAAAATATAAATACACAATATGTAAAAGAAGACATGCTGATTTATGAATCTCTAGTAAATTATCAAAAATATATGTTATATTTTTAAAAAGATACATGCTGCATTTTTAACTTTTGAAACTTAATATTTTAAATAGCGTCAAGTGTTTAAAACCTCTTGAAAGTTTTTGGTAGTCGAAACCCAATTGTAAATTGAGTAACATATTTTTTAAAAATTATACAAACCACTAATAAAATAAACACATCGAGTAAGCAAAAATGCCCACATTTCAATTAGATCTATTTTTAGGGGGAGGGTTGGAATATCAGATGCCTGTGCCATGATGAAGTCATAATTTCTTATATGTTGGTATTGTCAATCCGGTCTGCTTTTATTTCAGTGTTATCTTTACCCATGTCAAGATATTTACTTATTCATTTGAATTTCAGGTGCAGTTAAGTAAATTAAGTTTGCCTAAGTTAAGTAAATTTTATTTCTTAGTTTATGACATGTCACTTCCATCACAAGATTTTACCAAATTTATTTGATTATGTTTCTCCTTAATTGTTCACTATTACTGCCATTCCTTTCCTTACATAAGCACATGATCTTCAGATTTTGTTAAATTTCTGTTTATGTAGTATCATCTCACTAGGAGGAAATCTAGCACAAAATGGCAAGATAAAAATGACATGCAGGGAAGGATTGTGACTGTCACTATACTTCACAAAAGCTCCCTTATTTACAGTGTTTTCCTCAAAACTAAAAACAATAATGAAATAGTCAAATTACAAATATCATTACTTTCAAATGTTTTGTATTTACTATTTTAGAGCAATAGAAAAGTTAAAGTGTAAAACCGGTTTTCCAGAAATAACTGTTAGAAATGGATTTTTCCCACAAGGTCTACATTATTGGTTGAAATTTCTTCCCAACCTGCATTACAGTCTATAAATTTGTATTTTTAAAATGCTAATATAGATGTATGGGACTTTTCTATGACCTCTAGGGGACCTGAGCCATAATTACATGATTTTATTAGGCACAGAAAAACATGACTGATTTACTACAGCTGCCTCCATAAACCTCAAATTTGAGTATAATAGATATTACACAGAACATGGAGAGGGACAGAGTAAGAAATAAAGATATCCTCCTGTACTAATTATAAATTAATGGTAAAAAAAAAAACAATGGAGACACTTTTCTCAGTTTTTTGACAGAATGTGAAAGCGTGGGTTTTCTTGAGATAGCAGAAGATGGGTGGGAGAAGGGGGGCTGGGACTCCTACGTACAATAGCATTCACTACAAAACATTGCCTTATAATAAAGGACAAATGCAATCTCTGATACATGGGATCAGTTCTGTTTACATAATAAGCACAACCTATTGACCAATTGCTTTAAAAAATTAAATCCTGTTTTTGTTTTAACTGCATTTCCACATTGGTTTTTTTAAAAAATATATTCTAGTATTTTTTTTAATGCTGATGGCAGCACTGAAGTAACACTGTAACTCTGATAAGGTGAAAGAACTGAACTAGTTACTCCAACTTCTTGAAAGCAAGGATCATGCGCTGAACTTGCTTTATATTAATGATGGCTCTTCGGAAGATGGCAGGCAAACTGGAGGACAATAAGCCTCTATTACACAATTACTGATAACAAGATCAATTTGTTTGCTTTAGATCAGTAACAACCTTCTCTTTTGTATTCATAAACCCATGAGTATAACTCACAGTTGTAAGATTATTTGATGAGAACTGAAGGATGGACTTAGCAAAAGTCAATTTTCACCAGGAAGCAATAAAGAGACCATGCATTAAAACAGTACTGTCCTGAAATACAGGACACTAAAATGAAAAATAAAAGTAAGAAAACTTAGAAAGTAAATGTACAATATAAATTTACAAGTATCTGCAGCCAGAGTTGTTCAAGTCCTAATGAGAAAGGCAGTAACTGGACATTCATCTAGTATCACAGGCATCCACAAGTCAGCAAAATATGTGTGGTAATGAAGCAGAGAAAGCAAAAAACAGTGTAACAGCTGAAGAAAAAAAAAATCAGTGAATATTCTATAAGCCCATTAAAAACATGACATTTCAAAATGGGAAGAATGGTATACTGAAGTCAAATGGACAAGATATGTTATAGATTTGTTATTAGATATCTATGATATTAATCACCATCATCAACATCATCATAGCTAAAAATCATTGAGTATCTGCCACGAGTCAAACAGCATACTTATGTCTATCAACTCCTCCAGGTAGCTGTTCTCTATAATTTACAGAACAGTAAATTAGGGCTGCAAGAGTTCCTACCACCTTACTGTAAGATCAAATAATTTGCCTTGAGTCACAAGGAACTAGTCTCAAACCTTAGTTTTTCCATTTCATTCATCAATAGAATGACTTTGGGCAAATACTTTAACCTTTTAACTCCTTGCTTAACTGTGACATATTATGTTACATCAGTTTTGTTGTTTTAAAAATTGTACTTTATTTATTGTAGATCATTTCTGTCATTGATGCAGTATAGTACTTTACTCTTAAATAAAAGAACGGTTTGCTTACAAATTTTTAGATTTTATTGAATTAATTCCTGTTACTGAATTAATTCAACTTTGACATTTTATTTAGGGTTTACATGCAACAGTCGTTTTTTCTTCTTTCCTAAACACTAAATATTTCACCTGAAATTCAAACTAGCATATCAATTCTACAAAGAGAAGTTTATAAACCAGTCTATTGGCTTAGGTATAGGACATAGTTGTTGGGTTCTCTATAGGATGATTTCTAAAAATATTTTGGTGATATATCACTAATTTGATAAGCTATCAAATTACAAAACTCTGGCAAAAGCAAAACACTACATGGTCTTATTTGTCCATGTTAAAGACTGAAGTCCAGCACACCTACGGCAATTAAAAAAACACAGAATATATGCATTAGGCATCTATGTAGGCTTACATCTCATTCCTAAAATAATGTTTGAGTATATAAAATACTGTACAATTCTACACACTATTCCAACAAAGTGGACACTCTCATAGCAATTTTAAATCACACTTCAATCTTTTGAGTGGTGGAATAAATAATTTAATTTTAGAACAGCTTTATCTTTCTTAAATACACTTGTCTTAGGCTAAAATTCTCTTACAATTTTTAAAAATATGATCAATTGAATAATAAGGTCACAGGAAGATTTAAAAGTACATAGAAACAGAAAAATAATCCTACTTCACCATTCCATGTGGTAGAATTAGAAAAGAAGTCCTTAAAACTGGATATAATTGTCAGATATTAAAAAAAGAAAAGTTATAGGATAGAATATAAACAATTTAGAGAATATAGAGTTTAGATTCAGTTATTCATTCTAATAACTATTAACCTAGTTCAGGTAACTTTTATTACTACTGATATTCCTTCCATTCATTTCAGCCTTTTGGATATCAAAGAGATGATACAAGGATGCAAACAGGTTCCCCTACTCCATTTGTTATGGACAGTTTGTTTTTCTCCCTGGCAGATTTTACAATGATGGAAAAAGGAGAGGAAAACTAGATCTCTCATTCAGTGAAATTTCTGTTTAGTAATCATTCTACTTTTTTAGCAAATTTCCCCTTCCATCCAACTGCAAAATATATGTTTATCCTGTCTTGAATTTTGGTTCTTTGTTATTCTGATTAATAGAAGGGCGCATATTTTAAAGCTGTCATCTGGAAGTGAGTCTATCTATATTCTATATATCATTGGCAGGTAGGCCAAAGAGTTTTTCTACCAAATTATATTCCCAGCAGGAGTAGATGTAGACACTCTTAACAAACTCCTGGCACGGTGACATCTGTATCTGCGGAAAAGACCAATCTGCATGCCATCTGGCACCAGAGACTTGAGCTACTTGAAGTCATATTGGAGACATTTTGGCTCTGGCAATCAGGGTTACAGCTATGTGGTGAGTTAAATGCTCCACACAGAGCTCCTGACAGGAGTATTATAGCCCTAAAAAAGACAAACTGGGTGGTATCATTGGGCTGGCTAGAATTATTGTAAAAAAATGACATCTAAATTGGGAATTTCTCTTCTTGTGAAAAATCCAGAAGGGTCTATATGTCATAATAATTCGTGATATTTAAGTTCATCCTTCAAAAATAAGTTAGTTTTTAAAAAAAGATATTAGTCTCAGACTTAGTAAAAAAAAAAAAAAAAGGATAAGAATGTTCTTTCCAAGGTGCAGCATACTGTGTCTGTAAGTAACAGCTTGAGAGAAAATTACAGTCATTAGGGTGCAATGGTAAAGAGTTTTTATTTCTATTTAATTCAAATTAAATCTGATTCAAAATACACGGGGAACAGGGGTGGTTACTGCCAGGGATGCTATTAAAGCTCTGTTCAGCACTTCTGAAATCTCTTTTTTAAAATGAGACTGACAGTATCATCCCCTCCATTGCCCTTCTGTTTGCTCCTTCACCACTGCCTTAAACACAACTGCTCTGGGTTGGAAGTACAATCAGGGAGAGGGGAAGAAGGGCAAGAAAAGGGAGCAATGAGTGGAAACAATTAAATATTATTACCTATAAGAGAATAAGCTTTACAAATTTTACTCACCATTTCCAAGACTGGGTCTTTATAAAAAGAAACCCCGCACTTGATTTGTGATACCGTCATTTTTTAAAAGAATTTAGGTATTTATATAATGTCTTTTTTCTTACCATAACTTGTTCATGATAAAGTGATTTTCATATAAACGTCCACCAACTTCCAATAAAATAATTAACATATTTGTTCCCAACAATTCAACTTAGTTTATTTGCTTAATTCTCCCTAGTTTTTGGCCCTACCGGCCACAGAGATGTTATCTATAGTAAAGCATTCCTTTTCCTTCCTTCCTTCATTTCTTCCTTCTTCCCCATATTACTATTTTTTTTCTTCATTATCTTTCTTTCCTGGAAGCAGATTTTTATAAGTTTCCTGTGGATGCTGTAATCACAAATTTAGTGATTTAAAATAACACAAACTCGAAATAACAAAATTTGACCAACCGTTCTGGAGGTCAGAGGTCCTGAAAGCAACCTGTCAGCAGAGCTGTGCTCCTTTTGGAGGCTCTAAGGGAGAATCCATTTCTTTACTGTTCAAGCTTCTAAAAGCTATCCAAACCTCGTGGTTGATGCCCCCATCCCCAACAGTGGCACCACTAAGGCCTCTGCTTCCAGTGTCTCCCTCTTATAAGGACCCTAGTGATTACATTGGACATACCTGGAAAATCCAGAATAATTTCTCCATCTCAAAATTCTTAATTTAGTCATGTCTGCAGAGTTCTTTTTCCCTGGACAGGTAACACATCCATAGATTCTGGGGATTAGGACACAGACAACTTTGTAGGAACATTGTTTTACCTACCACATACACAGAGGGCACCAAATGATCATATCAGAAGGTAACAATTTCCACCAGTGTTAACTGCTATCTCAGTGTGACAGATGGTGTAATGGTGTTATAATCATCAGTATGAAAATAAAGGAAACCTCATTTAAAATGGATTGAAGAGGAGCTGAAGGGGAGCTCTCATGCGGTACCATTGCTGTAGCCTGCAAAACCAGCAGGAAGAAAGAAGATAAGAATTATCTTGACAAGGGAGGACATTTTTCACATGGAAATTTCATCTCCCGCTTTTAGGAAAAAGTAGGAAGATCCCTCTGTTCCATCAACAATTCACTAACTACTGCTTGCAGCCAATAAGAAATTGCCACACCTCAAACCCTTATTCTTCTCTAATGACTTTTTGTTCAAAACAACCCTCCCCAATTTCCTCCTGAAACCTAATAAAAACTGACCTTCCCTTTGTCTCTTTGGACTTGCCTATGGTTCACCATAGCTTGCATGTTCCGAATTGCAATTTCTCTCCTATTCCCAAATAAACTCATTTTGTTAGTAAAATAACTGGCTATTTTATTTTTAAGGTTGACATCAGCAATGTTCTCTCAGATGGAAGGAAATGGAAGGAAATCACTCGCCTGTCTCTAGAGAGTCATTGATTCACTTATGTATGAGTCTTATTGAACAATATCCTGAGGCAGTAGAAGAAATATTCTCTCTTCCCAAGAAGCTTAAAATCTACTATAAGTGAAAAGGTATGCAAATTAATTATAAGAGAAGGCAAAGTGCTTAGTGCCCTAAGAGTTGAATCAAATACATCAGCCCTTGAAATTAAGGTTATTGGTGAAGGTTTTATTTATTTTTATTTTTAAGGTTTTTTTTTTAAAGATTTTATTTGAGGGAGAGAAAAAGTATGCATGCATGAGCGGGCGGTGGGGTAGAGGGAGAGGGAGAAGCAGACCCCTGCTGAGTGTGGAGCCGATGCAGGGCAGATTTCAGGAGCCAGAGATCATGACCTGAACCAAAGGCAGAAGCTTAACTGACTGAGCTACCCAGACACCCCCTCTCTATATTTTTAAGTATAAAGCAAAAAGGGGAAAATACAACAAAAGAAGCAAACATTTTGTTCCTGTCCTATTGTAGAGATAGAAGAGGAGATGCTTCTATAACTCAATCATAGTCAGGTCGTGTCAATGTGTAATAGCACATTTTTATTTATTTATTTAGCAATACTTATACAGCTCTTACTTTGTTCCAGACATCATTCTACATATTTTTCAAATATTACTCATTTAATTCTTATAACAACACTTTGTGAAACACATTATTATCATTCCAGTTTTACAGATGAGAAAGCTGAGGCACAAACAAGTTAAAAAATTAAATATAATCACATACTTAGAAAGAAGTCTGAACCCAGGGAGTCTGGCTCCAAATTCCCTCTCTTAACCATTACATTAAGCTACTCCTAGAGTGAGCCATTAGGGACAGACCCTCTCAAGTACTGTATTAAAAGTTTATGCATGGAGAAGACAAGGAACATTCCAGGTGCTAAAAGCAGCTTATCTAAAAGCAGGAAAGCAAAGAAGGACACAGCTGTTCAGGTGAATATCATAGCTGAATTATCTAGAAGAGTGTGAGATATGTAGCTGTATATAATTTGGTGCCCACACATTTAAAGATGAGCAAAATTCCAAACTATCGGACCATGCTAGCTATCTAAGAACATCTTAAAACTTCCAAATTTCCGTAGTCTGAACCTTGAGTTGAGTACAAATGTGAAGCCCACAGAACCTTAGTTTGAGGAATTTTGATTTATTAGCAATTACCTGTCAAGTTATTTAGATTATTTCAAGTCTGAAAATTCCTCTCAATTCTTGCAATATGTTTTTCACATCATAAGAATTATTAAATTATATATAACTTCATGATACCAAGGGGAGAACACTATAGTGGTAAATAGCTTTAGAATCAGACATATGTGAATTTGAATCACATCTCTGCTATTTGCCAGTTGTGTGTAACATATCTGCCTCCTTGGGGTGCCTGGGTGGTGCAGTCAGTTGGGAGTTGGACTCATGGTTTTGGCTCAGGTTGTGATCTCAGGATCCTGGGATCGAGCCCTGTGGGCTCTGTGTTCAACATGGAGTACGCTTGGGACACTCTCTCCCTCTCCCTTTCCCTCCCCCCGAAATAAATAAATAAATCTTTAAAAAAAAAAAAACCCAAAACATATTTACCTCCTTAAGGCTTAGTTTTTTCATCTATAAGATATGGACAAAAACAATTACTTCTTCAAATGCTAATTATAAATATTAAGTTAAATAGTGTATATTGAAACACATAGCAGAGAATCTGGCACCTATTAATTGCTCAGTAAATTTTTGCTACTATTACTACTATAGCCAATCATCTAATTTTTACATTGACATCATATGGCAAGGATTGAATTTTGATGTATTAACAACAAAGCAAGTCGAAAAAAAATTTTTTAATTAAAATTTTTTTTAATTTTAAGATTTTATTTATTTGTTTGAGAGAGAGTGAGAGAGAGGGCACAAGTAGGGAGAAGGAGC
The DNA here is from genome assembly GCF_023065955.2 of Ursus arctos. NCBI lineage: Eukaryota > Metazoa > Chordata > Mammalia > Carnivora > Ursidae > Ursus > Ursus arctos. The sequence continues at coordinate 77,192,827 of NW_026622985.1, forward strand.
AGAGGCAGGGGGAGACGCAGGCCTCCCACTGAGCAGGGAGTCGGAAGTGGGACTTGATCCCAGGACCCTGGGATCGTGTCCTGAGCTGAAGGCGGATGCTTAGTTGACTGAGACACCCAGGCGCCCAAGCTGAAAATTTTCATGTTTAAGAAAGCTTACTAACATAATATAATATAATAAATAAATAAATAAATAAATAAATAAATCTTTAAAAAAAAGACAAAAAAAAAAAAAAGAAAGCTTACCTTTGACCAATAGTAAAGAGGGAAGCAAAGTACAGCAGTCAGTAAAACAAATTTTTGAATAAGATATAGTAGGTTGGAATTCTAGCTTCATGATTTATCAAAGCTATGTAGCTTTGAGTATGTCAGTTAGCTTTCTGAGTCTATTCTTGGTATCCAAATAAAATAATTCAATAAATTATACATAAATTATACATTTCCAGAAACATAGTGGATACTCAATAAATACAAACTTCAAGTTTAACAATTCTAATTGGATGCCTATTAGTTTTTTCTAAATGTTACTTCTGATATAATCTTCAAAAGTGATAACGGAAAGGTAGAAGAATAGCAAATTATTGGCACATCAATGTTTGATCAAGAATTTACTAATGATTTCAAGATAACATATCATTTTGTTATTTTACATTAGGCCACAGTAGTTTTTGACAAAGATAAATTATATCTTATGGCTTTTTTTCCCACTACATAGTTTTATGCCTAAATTAACCCATTTGGTTTTGATAAAAGCAGTCAATCTGATCATTGTTTGAGGAGAGTTGTGTTTTCAAAAAATACAAACTAAAAGTAGTATAGTATTCAATTTTGGTGAAATTAGATTTTTAGAATTTATTTACATAGTCTAATTAATAGTTGCTGACTGAATCAAAGAAATCAGTTCAGAAAATTAATACATTCCCTGACATCTGTTCCTGGGTCATTATTTACTGAATCTGCACTTTTACATCAGGAGGGGTAATTATTATAAAGTTAACTGATAAACTAAGCATTTCCACCAGCAGGAAAGAGCTGGTTTTACAACTGCAAATGGGTCTGAAAAATTTAAAGAACATATTCAGACAGTCTCAGATTTATATACAGATCTCCCTCAACTTATGATGGGGTTACATCTAAGTAAACCCATCATCAGTTGAAAATATCATAAATCAAAAATGCATTTAAGACACCTAACCTAGCAAACATCATGGCTTAGCCTAGCCTACCTCAAACTCAGAACACTTGCATTAGCCTACTAGTTGGGCAAAATCATCTAACACAAAACCTCTTTTATAAAGAAATGTTGAATATTTCACATAATTTATTGAATACTGTACTGAAAGTGAAAAACAAAATGATCGTAAGGGTACAGAACGGTTCTAAGTGCAACTGTTATTCACCCTCCGGATTGCGCGGCTGACTGGGAGCTGTGGCTGCCACCATCCAACATCAAGACAGGACTGTCCCATATATCACTAGTATAGGAAAAGGTCAAAATTCAAAGTACAGTTTATACTGAATGCTTACTGCTTTTGAATCATCATGAAGACAAACAAATCGTAAGCTGAATTATCATAAGTTGGGGATCATCTGTATACAGTCTCCCTAATACCAATAATTTCAGTTGGCAAAAAAAAAAAAAAAAAAAAAAAGAAGAAGAAAAAAAAAAAGAAAGAAAAGAGAAAAGAAAAGAAAATTGGCTAGCACTTACGGAGAATTTTTAGTGCCAAGCACTTTACAAGTACCACATTTAACTGACAAATTAAAACTTATGCGTAGATAGTTTGCCCCAACCCCTATTTTTCAGATGAGTAAACTGAGATTTATCTGAGTTAAAAAATTTTGTTCGGGGCGCCTGGGTGGCACAGCGGTTAAGCGTCTGCCTTCGGCTCAGGGCGTGATCTTGGCGTTATGGGATCGAGCCCCACATCAGGCTCCTCTGCTGTGAGCCTGCTTCCTCCTCTCCCACTCCCCCTGCTTGTGTTCCCTCTCGCTGGCTGTCTCTATCTCTGTCAAATAAATAAATAAAATATTTTAAAAAAAATTTTTGTTCAAGTCATATCATTAAGAAGTGGCAGAAGTGGGACTTGAATTCAGGTATGGCCACCTCTAAATCTCATATTTGTAACTATTCTATTTTTCATATCTTTACAGACAATCACAAAAAATAATAACTCTAAAGATAATCACAGGAAATATCTGCTCTGGCATGCTGTCTATAGATACTACTTTTATCTTCCAAAGCATATCATACAATGTTCCTTACTTCTATCCTTGCCGCCTTCTTCATCATTAGGATTCCCTCTTCATTGTTGGAAGCTGGGCTCCTGCACTCCTCTTAATTCCCCAGCCTCTCAACCACGGCAGACCCATTTCATTTATCCTCCTGCCTGATTCCCTTTACTCTTTGACTGTTTCTCTGCTGTTCTGAATGTCTAGAGAAAGGTGTCCTGGGAGAGAAGATTAGAGTAAGTAATTCCCGCTTTCTTCACTGTGGGCCCCAACACACTAATTTTAATCTTACATAGCAACTTTGATAAAATGATTAATATGTTCAGCCTGGGATTTTCCATGAAAAATAGATTAAAAATAAATTTATTTCATATGTTTACATACTCAAAAAACTCTTTGCTTTTTAATCAATTCTTAATCACTTTAAGTTTAATTCCAAGAGATAACTATAATAGAATCAGAAGAGGGAGATTTTAAAATTCTATCCAGAGTCTCAATGTTAAATAAAATGTATTTGTAACATGGATCAGAGGTTTCAGTGTCAGGCTAGCCTCAAGTTAGCTATTAATCCTGAAACAAACTGATTAATCTTTTGAATTTCTATGTCCTTATCAGTAGAGTGAGGTATTTTCGCAACAGAAGAATTCAGTAGTCTTCCATTTCCTATATTTGATATATCTAGAATAAGTTAATATTCAAGACAGAGCAGAAAACAACTACCAGAGAAAAGATCAAAAATAAAACAAAACAGAACAAAGAAAAGAACTGCAAATAAAATCAGAAAGAACAAAATAAAAATGTTTAGATTCAGATCATGTCTGTACCACAAAAGTCTCCAAACTTTGTAAAAGATAAAACTTACCAGATTCAGCCATATACACAAAACTCATTGAATACAGGGACTGGGAATCAATTAGGCACACAGAACAATAGATTGGACCAGCAGTTCTCAACTGGGGGCTATTTAAAACTCCAGGGACATTTCACAATGTCTTGAGACATTTTGGGGGTGTCATTACTGAGAGTGAGAGTACTGACAGAATCTAGTGGATAGAGACCAGAGTACTGTTAAACATTTGACAATGTACAGGAATAGTCCCCTCCCCACTAAAAAGGGATCATACATTCGCAAATATCAATGGTGCCAAGGTTGAGAAATCTTGAACTACATTAAGGTAAAACACCAAAATGAGTAAACAGTTTATAGAAAACAGTTGAACTTCCACCAGCCAATGCAATCCAATAAAACCAACCAAGGGCTACAAGGTAAAAAGCTACCGTTATTATTTTAAATTATACTCCTCTTAGGTTGATAAAAATTATTTAGGTTACCTATATATTTTTAAAACAAACTGGATTTATCAAACACTCCCTTCTCCCTATCCACATCAACTACTTATAAGCATGGTCTTAACAGATATTTTGTCATGAGAGATCAATGATTAAATGGTGGTGGCAGGACGAAATGAGAGAAAATAAACTGAATTGTGTGTGGAGGGATCTATGCGGAGAAATAAAAAGGAAAAAGAAACAAATTAAAGACTAATCAACTGATGTAGGCAATATGAGAGGCATTGGCATTTCAAACAGAAAGAAAAGGAAATCTCCTAGTTTGGTTCTTGTATAAGTTTATCATTATTACGTTGCTACTACTTATCCAAATACTTACATGTATCTTTGGGCCAAGAGTAAGTTATTTTTACATTGACTATAAACATGAAGGAGTGCTAACATGAGCATCAAGTAGAACTAGTTTTATTTACCTGTAACATGGTGCTAATAATATCATGTACTTCCGGGTTTTGAGGATTAAAATTATGTAATATACAAAAGGCATTTGTTATAATCCTTCTCTTATTCTTTGATCTCATTAAATATTAGGCATTGTAAGTTTAAACAATGATGTTGATGGTGATGTCCTATGAGGCTGTGGTAGAAATGACACTACGGTGAATAGAAATGGCCAGGAGAAAGAACAAGTCAAATCTGGCCAGGAAAAGCATGATATATGAAACAGAAAGTGGATTAGTCTAGAGAACAGATGGTTATGACAAGATATATATGATATCAAAATTGCAGCAAGCCCAGGAGTCTTCTGAGAAAGGTAATTATTTGCTTACCAAAGGACTGAGACCTCAGAGATTACATAACTATAAATTTCATGAGCAAGAAACTCAAGGTCAAGTGTAAAGAAACAAAAAATACAAGTTTCCTTTATGCTCCCATTGCAACCTCTGCAAACCTATGTATGAGGTGATTAAAACACAACTTGTTTACCTTGTTGCTGATTAAAGAACCATTAAGGGAGCCAATGCATTCCCATAGCACAATGATCTTCAGAGCTAGAGGAAACATTATTGGATCCTACCTGCAGGGTAAGGATGCTCACCCTCATTCTAGAATTACTAGTGGCAAAGCAATATTGAGATACAGGGTGCTAGAGAAAGAACAGGGCCCTAGATTATAAAAGAAAGCTAAAACAAATTGTTCTATAATTATTAAATTATTTTTCTATTATGTGATTTTAAAAGGAATTCACGTGTGTATTGGCAGAGGGTATCTGGGAACTCTGTACTTTCTGTTCAATTTTGGTATGAACTGCTATAAAATAAACGTATAAAAGTACAAAGGTATAAAGGTATAAATATAAAACCTACTTAAAAAAGTGGATTAGTATGACAATATATCTATCTGAGAAGCCACTTAGGAAATTTTTAAAAAAATTTTATTTATTTATTTATTTATTTATTTATTTTTTTTTTTTTTAATTTTTTTTAAGTAATCTGTACAACCAACGTGGGGCTTGAACCCACAACCCCAAGATTGCATGTTCCACCGACTGAGCCAGCCAGGTGTTTCAGAATTTATTTTCTTTAAATCTAGAAGAAAAAGTAAATTATCTGTCCCATTCATGACTGGAAATTATCATTGTATTGTACCTCTACTATGTGACATAAATTCTACACACTTTATCCTTAACTTTCACCAAATCCTTGAAATATTGCTAGTATTTCCATTTACAGATGAAAACCTATGGATTAAATAGGTTAGTTGTCAAAGTTCACAGTACTAATATATGTCAGAGCTATAATTATAACCCAGGTCTCCAAATGCCTTTCTTTAATACTTTCTGCTAGACTGTGTTACCTTAACTGGGTCCAATTAATACATCATTTTCTTCAGAAGATGGCAGCAACAGATTCATATAGAAAGGGAAGACGATTTTCATCTTTTTTTCAATACCCAAAGAACAGACAACAGAAAATCTCTCTAAGTTTAATAAAGTTTAAATCATACTATTTTTTATTTTTTTATAATAATTTTTTATTGTTATGCTAGTCACCATACAGTACATCCCTAGTTTTTGATGTAATGTTCCATGATTCATTACTTGCGTATAACACATACTAGTATTTTTAATGGAATTTTATTTTCTTTATTTTTTTCAGCCATTTAAAAATGTGAAAGCCTTTCTTAGCTCAAAGGCTGTGCAGAAACAGGTGGTGAGCTTGATTTGGCACAAGCACTCTCGTTTTCCCACTCCCGAATTAAAATATTATGCCTGTACTGACAGTTCTTTAATCCCTCTTACAGTTTATTTTTTTCAAATAATTTACTGAGTTGAAATTCATATAACATAAAATTAATCACTTTAAAGTGGACAAGTCAGAGGCAGTTAATATATACGTGATGTTGTGCAACCACCACCTCTATCTAGTTCCAAAACATTTCCATTATGCAAAGTGAAACCCTTCATCCAGGGATAGTGTGTTATAAGGAGAATCGTACAATATGTGACATTTTGTGTCTGGCTTCTTTTGCTTTGCAAAATGTTTTCGAGGTTCATCCATGTTGTAGGATGTATCTGAATTTCAGGGTTTTTATAGCTGAATAATATTCATTTGTACGTGTATACCCTATATCGTTCATCCATTCATCAGTTGATGGACACTTGGGCTGTTTTTACCTTTTGGCTATTGTGAATATTACTATGAACTTGCATTTACATTTACTTGTTTGAGTACCTGTTTTCAATTATTTTTGGTATATACCTAGGAGTGGAATTGCAGGGTGAATTGGTTGTTCAAGTTTAAATTTGGGGGAACCATTAAACTTTTTCAAAACAGCAGAACCATTTTCAATTCCCACCAGCAATATACAAAGTCTCTAATTTCTCCATATAACAGTTGTTATCTTCCATTTTTATAAGTATTGCATACTAGTGAGTGCGAAGTGATACCTCATTGTGGTTTTGATTTACATTTCTCTAGTAACTAATGATGGTGAGCATATTTTCAGGTACTTGTTGGTCAGTTAAATATCTTATTTGGAAATATGGCTATTCAAGTCTTTTGCCCATTTTTTAATTGGGTAGTTTGTCTTTTTGTTGCTCTGAGTGTTCTTTATGTATTTGGGATACTTGTCCTTTAACATATATGTGAATTGATGATGTTTTCTCTTATTCTGCAGATTGTCTTTTCACTTCCTTGATAATGTCATTTGATGTACAAAGGTTTTAATTTTGATGAAGTCTAATGTATATATTTTGTCTTTTATTGTTCATGCCTTTCGTGTTCTAGCTAATGGAATCCACTGTCAAGTCTAGGATCATGAAGATTTACCCCTATATTTTCTTCAAAGAGTTTTATGGACTTAGGTTTATATTTAGGTCTTTGATCAATTTTGAATTAATTTTTATGTATGGTATGAAGTAGGGATTTAACTTCATTCTTGTGCATGTGAATATCCAGCTGTCCCAGAAGCATTGTTGAAGATTCTTTCCCCATCAGATGGTCTTCTCATCCTTGTCAAAAAAATTAATTTATTGACCACAGGTATATGGGTTTAGACCTGTAATCTCAGTTCTATTCCATTGGTCTATATGTCTATATCACCTTGTTTTGATTACTGTAAATTTGTAGTGAGTTTTGAAACTGGATCACATGTTTGTTCTTTGTCAAGTTTGTTTTGGCTATTAAGGCCTCCCGGAAATTCGAAAGAATTTGAAGACTAGTTTTTCTGTTTCTGGGAAAAAAAAAGGCTATTGTAATTTTGAATTTTGATAGAGATTGCACTGAATCTGTAGATCACTTTGGGTAATATCGACCTCTTAAAAATATTAAGTCTTGCAATTCATAAACAGAGACTGGATTCTCACTTATTTAAGTCTTTAATTTCTTTTAGTAATATTTTGTGGTTTTCATTAATAGATCTTCCACCTACTTAGTAAATTTTTTCCTAAATATTTTATTCTTTGGATGTATCATAAATTTTTTTTCTTAATTTCCTTTTGGATTATTCATTGCTAGTGTATGAAAACACAACTGATTTTTGTGTTCTGACCTTGTACCCTGCACTTTTTCTGTATTAGTTTATTAGCTTTGGTTGCTTTCTTTGTGGATTTCTTGGGATTTTCTACATAGAGAATTGTCATCTGTGGATAGAGGTAATTTTATTGATTCAAGTATGGATGCATTATATTTCCTTTTATTGTCTAATCATTCTAGATGGGATTTCCAGTATAATACTGAATAGCAGTGGTGGAAGTGGGCATCTCTGTCTTGTTTCTAATATTAGGGGGAAGAGTTACTTTGCTCCTACACAGTTCTGCACCCTCCTTATGCTGTTACAAATGATATATGTATAGATTGTATGCCCAATAACGTAGATTTATCATTATTTTTATGCATTTGTTTTTTAAATCATGTAGAAAATATAAAGTGGATTTAACAACTGAAAACACTGTCAATAATAATGGGTTTTATATTTGCCCATGTAGTTGCCTTTAGTAGAGATTCTTTTTTTTTTTTTTAAAGATTTTATTTATTTGACAGAGATAGAGACAGCCAGCGAGAGAGGGAACACAAGCAGGGGGAGTGGGAGAGGAAGAAGCAGGCTCATAGCAGAAGAGCCTGATGTGGGGCTCGATCCCACAACACCGGGATCACGCCCTGAGCTGAAGGCAGACGTTTAACCGCTGTGCCACCCAGGCGCCCCTTTAGTAGAGATTCTTATAACTTCATTCAGCTTCCAGTTACTGTCTGGTGTCCTTTCATACCAACCTAAAGTACTCCCTTTGGCATTTCAGGTAGGAATGCACTGCTGGTAATGAACTCTGCCAGAATTTATCTGGAAATATCTTAATTTATCCTTGATTTTAAAAAATTTATCCTAGGGGCACTTGGGTGGCTCAGTCAGCTGAGTGTCCAACTCTTGGTTTTGGCTCAGGTCATGATCTCAGGGTCATGAGATCGAGCCCCACATCAGGCTCTGTGCTCACCAGGGAGTCTGCCTCTCTCTCTCTCTCTCTCTCTCTCTCACCCTCTCCCTTTGCCTTTCTCCTGCTCATGAGCATGCCCTCTCTCTCTAAAAATAAATAAATAAATAAATAAATAAATAAATAAATAAATAAATAAAATTTACCCTTGATTTTTGAAGGACATTCTTTCTAGACATAGAATACGTGGTTGGAAGTTATTTTTTCTTTCAGCACTTTAAATATGTCACCCCATTGCCTTTTGTTCTTTCCATCATTTCTTATAAGAAGTCAGTTGTTTACCTTACTAAGGATCTCTTCTACATGATGGATTTTCACTTCTTTCAGGATTCTTTTCCTTGGCTTTTTACGTTTGATTATGATGTGTCTTGGTGTGAATCTCTGAATTTATTCTATTCAGAGTTTATTGAGCTTCTCTGATGCACAGTTTCATGTGTTCCATCAAATTTACAGTTTTCAGCCATTGTTTCATCATATATTCTTTCTGTTACTTTCTCTCTTCTTTTGGGACTCCACAATGCCTATGTGGATTGGTTTAATAGTTTCCACAGTTCCCTTAGGGTTTGATCATTTTCTTCTTCTTCTTTTTTTTTTTTTTTTGCTCCCCACACTCAGTAATTTCAATTGTCCCATTCTTCTTAGATTTATTTGAGAGAGAGAGAGAGAGAGCGTGCACACACGTGCACACACCCGTGTTGGGGGGGGGAGGAGCAGGCGAAGGGGAGAGAGAAACCCAGGCGGACTCTGCACTGAACCTGACATGGGGCTCAATCCCACAACCCATAAAATCACGACCTGAGCTGAAACCAAGAGTCGGACGGTTAGCCGATTTTGCCACTGAGGCACCCCAATCGTCCTATTGTCAAAATGACTGATTCCAGGAACACCTGGGTGGCTCAGGTAGTTAAGCATCTGCCTTGGGCTCAGGTCATGATCCCACGGTCCTGGGGTCAAGTCCCACATCGGGCTCCTTGCTCCAGGCTCAAAGCCTCCTTCTCCTTCTGCCTGCAGCTCCCCCTGCTTGTCTGCATGCACTCTCTCTCTCTCTCTGACAGATTAATAAATAAAATCTTTAAAAAAAATGACTGATTCTATCTTTTGTCTGTTCAAATCTGCTATTGAATACCTCTAGTGAATTTTTTCAGTTATATCTTCATCTTTAGAATTTCTATTTAGTTCTTTTATAATTTTTATCTTTATGATATTCTCACTTTCTCTTTATGATATTTTCACATCTCTTTTTTCTGGTTACAGTTTGTTTTTTATGCATGGTGTCCTTTAGATTCTTGAGTACATGTAAGTCAGTTGATTTAAAGTCTTTGTCCAGTAATTTCAATATTGGGTTTCCTCAGGGGTGGTTTTTTGTCAATTTGTTTTTTCTTGTGAGTGGGTCATACTTTCCTGTTTTATGTCATATGATTTTTTCTGTTGTTGAAAACTGGGTATTTAAATATCATAATATGGTAACTCCAAAAATAAGATTTACCCCTTTTCCAGGATTTGCTTTTTGTTGATGTTGTTGTTGTTTAAAGCTAAAGTCATTTGGAATAGTTAACTATATTCCAAATTGTTGTTGCAAACAATTTACTCCTTACCATGTGTGGTCACCGACCACATTAGCTTGTGTCAGCCATTATTTTTACAGACATTTTTTGAATGCTGGGAGATATAAACAAACACACACACAAAAACAAAATGACCTCTACCTGTCTTTGCAGAATGGCTTTATGTTGGGGCAGTTCTTTAAAACATAGACTGTTTATAACTCTGCTTAGCCGGAATTTCTTACTTGCACTGGAACTATAGATCAGCCAGAGGTGAAAGCTTAGGGTCTTCTCAGGTCTTCTTTAAGTATGTATCCTGGGCATGCACAGATTTTTCTAAATTCCTCAGTGTATATATATATATATATATATATATATATATATATATATATATATATATGTGATTTTTGAATGCCCTAATTTTCCAAAGAAAGTCTCTGTCCAATTATTCCTTCTAGACTTGAGATGGTCTATTACATGTCTCAGCCATATATTTTCCCCCAGGAGGCTCTGGATTTTTTGTGCATCTTAAATTCTTTTCAAGCAATGTCTGCCACTTTTATACCTGAGTAAATTCCATATCGGGTGGAACAGAGATGAGTGTCTTACATTAGTCCTTCAGGTATCCCTACCAGTAGATTAGAATGGACAAACACAATAATCTGTGAATAAGTCTTTTCTGCTTTCTCCAAAACCAGGGACCAGGGTCCAAAACTGAGAATGTAGGACATGGTTTTTAAGATCACTGATGAGCCATGCAGGGGATGGAGTATCGGCAAGTAAAAACACCACAAACTTTCCTGCCATTTTCTAAATTGTCTTGTCCACTATTAGCTTGGATGATATAAATCTTTGATAGCTTTCCAGAGTTCTGAAAAACTTGATTTTGACCATTTCTGCATAGTTTTCTATGTTTCTGCTTATTCTGCCATTTTGCTGGCATCATTCTTCTAGACTTAGTGTTTTGAAAATAACTTCTCATATATTATAAGCTGGGCAAGATTATATCATTTCTTTTTTTATTGTCCTCAAATTCTCTTAAGAGAATTGGAAACATTGTAGGTAACAATATATAATTACTAATTTGATTCTTTATCATATTTACTAATAAGATGAACATTAACATAATAATGTTTTAATCAATAATAATTAAATAATATTAAACACGACTCAACTTTCAGTATAATTCTGTTTATGAAATAACTTTTTGGTTTTAGATTTTGAATAAACTCCTATCATTTTAGTGCTCAGCCTGCTTTTTCTATGTTCTTCAATTATAGTGAAAAGAACATACTAGAAAATAATTTTCTTATTTAATTAATCATTTTTCCAAGCATGATCATCTCTGACCTCCATTTGTTTATAAAGATTACTAAAAAGTCTTTATTACCTATTTCTCCTAAAATAAGAGCTGCTTTAAATGAAATAAACAAAAAGATACATTGAAAAATATATGATGTTTTGGTGTTAATCCAGATATGACTTAATTCATTTGAATGTTTATAAATGACATGGTCTTTCCCACCAGATATACATGTCCTTACAGCAAATGTTCTAATCAGTCATTTGAATGACTGATCTGCCACAGCTCAAATCAATTCTTCTACTAGTGGGAAAGTGGCATATAGAGCTTAGGAATAGCAGTGCCTATGGCCATGTTAAGTCAGCACATCTTGGGACAAGTGGTTGAGAGAAAGACTAATAAACTTCTCTTTCACAGAGGTAAATATATCAGCATGAAAAAAGAATAGCAAAGTCATTTGTTTCTTTAAGGAATTACAAGTCTAAAGTGTTGTGAGATTTCAAGTTTACTAAGTTAGAGTATTCAATACTGAGTTTGGTAGAATTGTAGCTTCAAATGTTATTTTTAGTTTTGGTTCAAAATTAGAATAAAGCTCTAAGAGCTAATTTGTATGCAGATGAATGTCCCATAAGAAAGTGTATCACACAAATATTTTTATCCTTATATTTTGATATTGCACTTTTGATTTCACATTTTCAAGAAATTTTCTGAGAAATTTTGCAATAGTAAAAAGCCACTGATTGTTATGGATATTACCACTTTCTTCTGCTTTGTGTCACTCAAAAGTATTTTTGAGCTTCCTAATTATTTAAATAAGAAATTACATTTTATGGATTTCTGTATATATTTATACATGCATGTTGGGGTTTTAATCTATAGTTAATGGTTTGAATAAAAAGAATTTTAATATTTATAAAGTGTGATTGAGAAGATAGCAAGGCTACTATTTCAGTTCTCATTTCCAACAGTGTTAACTTTCTCTATTTAAGACCTTACAAAATAGCCACAGATTGTGCATACTTCCAAATTCTGTGTGTCTGTGAATACACAGTGACCCATGTTAAGTGGGAGGTAAGTGATGGAACATCTGTCAAAGGCAGCTGCTGTGCTTCATGATGGAAAATATCATTTTCTGTGATATTGGAGGAAACTTAACAGACTGATACTTAAACTATTTTGAGAAGGCCAAAGTGGTGTCTTTGCCTGGACCTTCATTCTTACATATATGAGGCTCTCAGGGATGGCTTCAGGCACATGTTATTTGATCATAATTGGTAGTTAGATATCCAGTGTAGAATGTAAACTATCCTTAAGAATTGGTAGCTTTCAAAAGTGTGACTCAAGGATAATAGACTCTCATAAACCCTTGTCTCTATGGCTGTATTTTCTGTGTTTTAATAACTCCATCTGACTGTACAAAGTTTTTGAGATACCCTGAAGTAAAATATTAATTATATTTACATTTAATATAAATATATAAGTATTCACATATAAAATATTTATATCTATCTATCAATCTATCTTATTTATATGTAAAATACAAAAAAAATACCTCGAAGCACAACCCAAGATCTGGATAAGTTTAGTAAATTGCTCTGGGAAAGAGTTGGGAATGAAAATGATGATACATAAGGCTTCCTTTTTTCTAGGATGACAAGACTAACTCAAATAGTACTTTTAAAAAGTAGAACTTAGAAATAAGAAAACTAGTGAGCAAAGGTATGAGGAGAAAGAGCATAGCGCAGAAAAACAACTGTAGCACAAAAACAAAACATAAGAGAACTTTAAAAATTTTAAAGTTCAAAATCCATGGAAAAGCAAGAACTCTTCCCTCCCCCAATTCTCTGAATTTTCCTCCTTCCACTAACTTCTCCTAATTGTTCAGTATTAAAAAAAATATTGACTTTTGAATTCACTTTCAAATTCCAACACAGTTTATGATTAAAACACAAGCAAATACAACAGTACATTAAAAGGATTATTCCCCACGACCAAGTGGGATTTATTCCTGGGCTGCAAGGGTGGTTCAGCATCTGCAAATCAATCAATATGATACACTACATAAATAAAAGAAAGGACAAGAACCATATGATCCTCTCAATAGATGCAAAAAAAGCATTTGACAAAGTAGAGCATCCTTTCTTGATTAAAAGACTTCACAGTGTAGAGATAGAGGGAACATAACTCAATATCATAAAAACCATATATGAAAAGCCCACAGAGAATATCATTCTTAATGGGGAAACTAAGATCTTTCCCTAAGGTCAGGAACACAGCAGGGATGTCCACTATCACCACCGCTGTTCAACACAGTACTAGAAGTCCTAGCCTCAGCAATCAGACAACAAAAAGAAATAAAAGGCATCCAAATCAGCAAAGAAGAAGTCAAACTCTCACTCTCTGCAGATGACATGATACTCTATATGGAAAACCCAAAAGTCTGCACCCCAAAATTGCTAGAACTCATACAGGAATTCAGCAATGTGGCAGGATATAAAAGCAATGCACAGAAATCAGTTGCATTTCTATACACTAACAATGAGACAGAAGAAAGAGAAATTAAGAAATCGATCCCATTTACAATTGTACCCAAAACCATAAGATACCAGGTAAAAGATCTGTACTCAGAAAACTATAGAACTCAGGAAAGAAATGGAGGAAGACACAAAGAAATGGAAAAAGTTCCATGTCCATGGATTGGAAGAACAAATATTGTTAAAATGTCTATGCTCCCTAGAGCAATCTACACATTCAGTGCCTTCCCTATCAAAATACCACCAACTTTTTTCACAGAGCTGGAACAAATAATCCTAAAATTTGAATGGAACCAGAAAAGACCCTGAATAGCCAACGGAATGTTGAAAAAGAAAACCAAAGCTGGTGGCATCACAATTCCGGACTTCAAGCTCTATTACAAAGCTGTAATCATCAAGATAGTATGGTACTTGCATAAAAACAGACACATAGATCAATGGAACCCAGAAATGGACCCTCAACTCTATGGTCAACTAATCTTCAACAAAGAAGGAAAGACTATCCAATGGAAAAAAGACAGTCTCTTCAACAAATGGTGTTGGGAAAATTGGACAGTTACATGCAGAAGAATGAAACTGGACCATTTCTTTACACCATACAAAAAAATAGACTCAAAATGGATGAAGGACCTAAATGTGAGACAGAAATCCAACAAAATCCTAGAGGAGAACACAGGCAGCAACCTCTTTGACTTCAGCTGCAGCAACTTCTTGCTAGACATGTCTCCAAAGGAAAGTGAAACAAAGGCAAAAATGAACTATTGGGACCTCACCAAGATAAAACGCTTTTGCACAGCAAAGGAAACAGCTGACAAAACCCAAAAGATAACTGATAGAATGGAAGAAGATATTTGCAAATGACATGTAGGATCAAGGGCTAGTATCCAAAATCTATAACGAACTTATCAAACTCCACACCCAAAGAACAAATAATCCAATCAAGAAATGGGCAGAATGCATGAACAGACATTTCTCCAAAGAAGACATCCAAATGGCCTCAATGTTTCTAGCAGCAAGGTCCAAAATAGCCAACTACAGAAAGAGCCCAGATGTCAATCAACAGATGAATGGATAAAGAAGATGTGAGATATATATATATATATATATATCATGTTGCAACAACATGGATGAAACTAGGGGATATTATGCTATGTGAAATAAGTCAATCAGAAAAAGACAATTATGATATGATCTCAATGATATGCGAAATTTAAGAAACAAAACAGAGGATCATAAGGGAAGAGAGAAAAAATTAAACAAGATGAAACCAGAGAGGGAGACAAACCATAAGAAACCAGATAGTTAAACTATAGGAAACAAACAGAGGGTTGCTGGAAGGGAAGGAGGTGGAGGGATGGGGTAACTGGGAGCTGGACATTAAGGAGGGCATGTGAGGTAATGAGTACTGGGTATTATATAAGACTGATGAATCACAGACCTGTAACTCTGAAACCAATAATACATTATATGTTAATAAAAGGAAACACAAGCAAAACAGAAACCCTTTGTTTGCAGCAGATTTTAATTTGTGTAGGCAGCGCATTGCTATTTTAAGCAACAGGGATGGAATATAAAGGCAATGAAGTAGAATTAATACATTTGTAATATAAGTCAAATTGTTCCCCAAAGTCCAACACTATAGTTTCATGATTGGTAGTTTCATGAGTGTCAAGTGGATTCATATAAAATATCAATTTAATCTTACTCTATCTATTTGCCAATCATAGACTAATACAGTGTAGTTTAATTATATTCCTCTTGGAACACATAGTAAACCTTAGCTGTGATGATACTACTTCATGTCCATTGCAATAACCAAAAGGTATAAATTAAAAAAAAAAATACAGGGCTGTTGAAACAATGAGATTCTAATCCTGACTCTTTTACTAATGCTTTGCACAATTAATTTAACCCACTAACCCCAAAATATTTCTTTTGTAGTCCCTACTTTTTCAAAGATTTCATGGGTCCACAGAGTACTGCATGACATGAGGGCAATACAGTAATATTTTCATGAACTGCAACAGAATACTGATATTTATGTCTCTGATATTTGTTTTGAATCAGCCTCTATCTTATGAAACATTAGTGATGACAATAGTTGGTAGGATTGTTTTTGCTATTAATGTGCTTTCTTGATACAATTTAAAAATATGTCAAAATTATGTTATTTTCTCTTTTACACTCACAAATATAAATATTTGTTCATATTTAAATATACATAAGCATTTTATATAAATATATGCACACACATACATCTATATGTTTATGTATATATATGTTACATACATTTTTTGTTATATATATGTATATATTACATCTTAGGACATCTTTTCACCCTCATTTTGTAAATAAGGAAATTTCTGCTTGGTTTATTAATTCATTTTGGATTTCACTACTTCTACTTTACGTTCAGTGTTCCTTACATCAGACTACATCTATTCCTGACTTAAGGCAAAAAGTTTTCGTGATGCTATGATGGTAACTATTTTTTTTGGCATTAAGACTTTGAAAACTCTACAGAAATATATACTAGAATAATAGATTGTATTCTCAACCACCAATTATCCATTGTCATGGGTAATAACCTGATGGTTCCAGAAATAACTTAATGATTGATCCCTTCCAGCATATCAATTCCCCTTCTAACAATATGAATTTTAAAAGGTCAACACCATTCCTGTGAAACAACAGAAGTGCCAGGTGAAGCATATAAATATAGTGGATCATAACAAAAAATTTTCAGTCTCAAGTTTCCAAGGTTTTTCCATTGTTTGGTTTAATTCTGCTCATATATTTGCATCCCTCTAAAGTTTGAGTTGGTGGAATTGATTCTGTAAACCCAACAGGAGAATGACCAGGTCAACTGCATCCAGAGATGCCTGTCCCTCATTTCTGCTCTGTGTCTAAACTCAGGCAATGAATAATCACAATATAAATTGCAGGACCAGGTTTTGCAAAACTGCAATGCTAGTAATATGTCAGTATATCCAACAATCTCTGCAGCTACTTCAGAAACACCAATCACCATGAAATGTAAATACTTGAACAAACCCAAATAACTAGAAAATACCTATGGCATATATTGCATTGTGTTATGTCATCAAGGAAGAGACACACAAAAAATACAATTCATAGAAAACTCAGCTCTATCTTTGAAGGTTAAGCAGTGACTAAATGAGATATTACTACTTTGAAGAATACCTTTCTTGATATATGATATGCTTCTCTTCTCATATATTTCAAAACACAGCTATTTACAATCCTTCTAATCTTATGGGGTGCAGTAAAGTGTGACTTTGAAATATTGTCAGTTTCAACAAATGCATAAATAGATAAGTTAATGTTTCTTGATATTGAGATGAGAGCATTAGTAGCTTGCTGTGGGTGTGCACAGATTTCCACAAATTATAAAAGGCAGCAAAAAGGTCATATATATAGTCAAAAACATTCCATACACATTTCCCAGCTCATATTATTGTTGAACATCTCTATTTCCTGCTACTTTGCTACTTTTTTTGTTTTAACTGTTTTCCATGGCACTCTAGAGGATAAAATAAATGATTTCTGATCAGGACTTCCAAACTTCTGAGAAGTAAATTAACTGAAAAACATAACAGAGTTAGAAAAAAATGGCACTGTTGGAATTTGCCTTGTTGGTAGGTTAACGATGACCCTAAATTCTGTTATTCTTCCCTATGAGAGGTGCAGTTTAATTCCAAACTGGCCTTAATGACTTGCCTGGGCAATATAGTCAGACAATATGGTGATGTGACAATGTGATGTTCTCAGACTCCTGAAACTAGGTCATAAAAAGCCTCGTATCTGAGTTTCTTGGAGCACTTGTTCTGGAGAAAGCTAACAACCATGTAAGAAGACTAAAAACTTTATGTTGAGAGGCCAAGGCATGTGAAAAGAGACTATGGATTGTGTGATGCCAGAAGAAGAGAAAAAGAGATGAGTAAGGGGACAGATCTTTAAAGTGCCACATATGTGAGTGAAGAAGTCATCTTTGAAGTGGAAACTCCGGCCCTACCCACTCCATACGGTCATGTAGATCAGTGATAAAACCTCCAGCTGAACCCTTCACAAATTCTGAATCCATAAATTTGTTAGTAAGATCAAATAATTGTTTTTTTTTTAAATATTTTATTTATTTATTTGACAGAGAGAGACACACAGCCAGTGAGAGAGGGAACACAAACAGGGGGAGTGGGAGAGGAAGAAGCAAGCTCCCAGCGGAGGAGCCTGATGTAGCGCTCGATCCCAGGACCCTGGGATCACGACCTGGGCTGAAGGCAGACACTTAATGACTGAGCCACCCAGGCGCCCCAGATCAAATGACTGTTTTAAACCACTAGCAGTTTGTTTTGCAGATAACCAGAACAAGCTTCATAATTCTAAATCCTTATTCGGGTTCATCCTGGTCTTGCAAACCTGCCAACCCTATGGGAGTCAGATAAAGTTAGAGCAAAAGAGTGTTTAATGTTCATGTTGTTCAACACTTTGTAGATAATAAAAATGAGATCAAGACAAGTGAAGTGACTTAAACATGTCCACACATTTGGTGACCACCAGAGCTGGAACTAAAACCACAGATTCCTGGTCTGGCAGCCCTATTTCCATTCACTTTGCAGGATATTAAATTATTTCTTAAAAAAAAAAAAAGATGCAGAATTTTAATGTTTTTCCTTCTGAGGAATTCCTGAGAAAACATGTACAGATCTGAAAAATTACTTTCTTTTTAATGATGAGAACTGAATTGGTCAAGTTATATCAACCAGGATGCAAGTATAAAGTTTTCATAGTACTTTATTTTTATTTAAGAGTCACTAGATTTATATTGAAATATTTGGTTATTTTGAAGCAAATTATATGCAGGATAATTTTGATAATTAGTAATTAATAATGTAATAGGTGATACTTAAGATGTGAAGAGGGGAAATAGCAAAGTATCTGTATGGAGGCACAGATGACTTTTTGGAGTAAGAAATACACTAGGTTTAGTAAAAGATCACCAGAAGATAGATGAAAGTGGGCTTGGGGCATCCCTGGCTGACAGACTGGCATATATGAGGGCTGTCACAGGTCAACTAGTCTGGTGTATTCAGAAAATCATAAGGGACTTAATATTACTATCTCATATAGTTTAAATGAGAATGGCAAGGTGGGAAGAAGATGGACAGTAGTTGAGTAGCCTAAAAAGTTTTTAAGCAGAGGACATATATGGTTGGGCTACACTGAAAGACCACCTTGGTGGTTAGGTGGAGGAACAGGTAGGAAAAAAGAAAGACTGGACAAAGGTACTCAAAAATTAGGTAACTATCAACAGACTATATTCAAGAGATAATGAAGGCCTGAAATGAGATAGTGGTTGAGCTAGAGAAATAGAGAATATTTGAAAAATAAGTGGTAGGAATTACAAGGTGACGGAGACCAGCTAAATGGATAACTGGGATCAGGGAAAAAATAAGCTCAGGATAATGCCCAGACATCTGACTTAGAAGCTTTCCAGGATAACTGGTTTCATGGATATCCCTAGGGATTGTAGGAAGGAAGGAATACATAAATAAATATTTAGGAGTAAAGGGGGTTCAGTTTCAGACCTGATTTTTATTTATCTGTGGAATAATGATATGGCTATGTTTAACTATCACTCCACTGTGAAGCTTTTTCTCAACTCTCATCCCCTAAATGCAGCTGAATTCTTCCTCCCTTATACCAGCTCTATTTCTCTGCATACATCTATTTGTATCCATTAACAATTTCCATGATATATTTTAATTTTATCTATATATCAATATTTCCTTCTATATTAGCAGTTATTGGAGGTTACAGATTATGTCTCACAGCAGGTAATTTTATAAATCTCTCAGGCTTGGACTAAAGTAATGTTATAAAAAAATAGCAAAGTAAATTTTTTTTTCTGATTTGTCCTCCTATCACTTATGTGGCTCCAACTAGAGACCTCTATCTTAAAAAATGGGTTTCTGAAACATCTCATAAAAGGCACCTTTTTCCCATTTCCATATGGTCCAGTATGCTCCCAGCATATTTCCATATGCTCTAGTATTTTGCGAGCCACTCTGTTTTCTGCCAAGTATCTCATTCATCTTTACAGCTGCTACATAGCAACATTTTCTGGGGATACCAGGAAAGATCCACAAGAATAATTCATCTGATTCTCTCTCCACATATATCTTTTGCATTTCCACCCTGCTATCTCAGAGTTAAAATTTCTTCTGGTATTGAATTTACTTGAATATGGAGAGAATTATTAGGCTACAGCCTATTATACTTTTGGAATATCCTGTATATGAGTTTGATCCTATCTGTTTGTTCACCACAGTACAAATAAGGTCCTAACACAGACAAGCTGTAGTTTTACACTTGTATCATACATTCTCGCCCCTCAAGGTTAAGTTATGGGAGACCTTTTATTTTATTATTATTTTTTTTTAAGAGAGAGAGCATGAGCAGGGAGGGGGACAGGGAGCAAGAGAATATTAAGCAGACTCTATGCTGGGCACACAGCCCAATGTGGGGCTTGATCTCATGACCCTGAGACCATGACCTGAGCCAAAATCAAAAGTCAGATGCTTAGCCACCCAGATGCCCCAGAGTTTTTAAATATCTTTTCTCAAAAGAAAGTCATTTCAATTGTTATCTAATGAGGTCTATAACTTTAACAGCTATTTCCCATTTCCTGAGTCTGTGTGGGTATGGGCAAAATCAGAAGAGGCTGCTAATTATAGAGTAGCAAGGATACAAGGAGGCTTTGCCCATGTAATATCTACAAACTCGGAGAATTTCTCCACAGTCCATTACTTCACATATGCTTTAAACTCTTTTCCTCCTATTATGTACCCTAGTTTATATCTCACTTGGATTCTCTCTCTCTCTGCTCATTCCATTTATACTTATGACTTGGTCTACCACAATTAGTTCCTATTTTATTGCTAGATGCTGCTTCTCATACAATATCCACAATTTCACATTTGATGACAATTCTTGGACCAACTCCATCACTATGATTATTTCCAATTTACTTTAAAAAGGGGTTTAGCCTTTTTCCAAACATTCTCAACCACTGGTCGTTCCTCCCTTACCTCTTTGCCACATCTCATTTCCCACCTTCAGAAAGATGCAGGCATATTTCTGATTTTCATCATCCATCAGTTCTAAAAGAGAATATGCAGGTGTATTTTGTGATTTTCCTATTATTCATTGCTGGATCCTTAGTACTATTGTGTGCTTAACACTAAACTAAATGCCTAACAAAACCTGAAGAAATGGTTCATCAAGTCAGCTCAACTGGTGGGCCAGTCTGGACTAGATTCTAAAACTGGGCCATTTTCCTTGCCATGTGCCTCAAGGGCTCTACTTTTTATCTTTGTTTTAGATGCTTTCTCTACTTTTTCTATATTTCTGGATACAGGTTTTCAAGTACTAAATCCTCTTCTATATTGCAGGAAATCTGCTGTTGAATTTACCTGTCTTGACTGGGTTTCTTTGGTCTGATCCAATCGGAATGTCTGCTTATATTCCTTCCAACTGTAAACCATCAGAAGTCATAATTCATCACACCGGCAGAACCTGTTATCAGTGAATTTTCCTTTAAGTGTATGAAATCTGGGTTCATCTTTCTGCCTATTGTATGATGCCAGAATCTGGTGATTATGCTTTACTTGACATCTAAAGCCTTCCTACTGCCAGGTACTTGAATGCTTTCTATTTGGGTGTCCCATCACAGGAAAGCTGTCGTTGTTTTGAACTTCTGTTATTTCCTCCCCATACCATGTTCTGCCTCAATTTATACCAAGTCTTCTAACAACACAGACTCTTACACTTTAATTTTGAACATCAGATTTTCAGACAAAAGTCTTATGGTTAAGCAATAATAATCTCAGAAGAAAATTATGGACAATATTTTGGGAGATAACTGTTTAATTTCCTTTGGATACAATAGGTCAGAGTTCAACCTTCTTTTAATTTTCTATCTCCCAGCTTTCATAAAGTTAGTTAGTTCATGGACACATGCACACACACATCATACATACACATTTTACTTCAAAGGGAAGACAACAAATCAGTCTGATTACGTCAATTGATCCTGACTTTGAAAAACACTGTCAATTTTCAGGGTCGAAGGGATGGTCTGGCTTCCTTGGGCAGTGCTGACTCAAGATAGAAGATAGATATTAATTTATATGAGCTCTGAAATTTGAACAAAACACAAATTTATTCATTGGTAAACCTTCTGAAATGTTTCTCAGCAAACACTGAGAACACACACAGCAGGTTGATTTTGAGACTTCAGTCTATTCCATTCATTTTCACTTTGTTTTATTGTGCTGTTCCCCATTTAGATACTATTTTCCACAAACTGAACTTAAACGTAATTATTTGGTTATCACACATGGGATCATTTTTTAATGAAGTGTGAATGTGGGTAAATCATGTAACAATGAAGACTTTATTTCCATTCCTCTAAAATTAGGTACTGATACTGCCTAAGATGGGGAGGAGGGGAAGAAAGAAACTCCAGAGAGGCTATATTACCGGAGATTGGGCAAAGAACTCCGGGTTGCTGGAGGAAGTGCCCAACTTTACAACATGCACCTAATAAACAGCTTGGTCACTTAGGCTAATGATTTCTTTTATATTTTTTTTCTTATTTTTGTTAGGTTTATAACATCTAAAATTACAAGGGGAAATAAGATTGAGGCGTGGTAGGCACCCAGAGAATTGCCTCATGAAAATAGTTTCTTGTTTGCTTTTCTGTACACCACAAAAACTAGACGGAGTCACGTTGCTGCCAGCAGGGGAAGAGAGGTGGACAAACGCTGTGAGCTCTCTTGGCTCCCAAGGCTGGTGAGAGCCGCTCCAGAGAAGGCGGACACAGAGCCACATTCCACGGCCGGGAGCCCCACTAAAAGGCAAACCATCCCCTAAAACCCAGACCCTGCTGGCTGCAAAAAAGTGCCAAGACGGAAAGGAAGGACCTGACTAGAAAACAAGGAGAAGCAGAAATACAGTCAAGAAAAAACTACACTGAAAGAAGGCCAAAGTCCGGGTAAGGCAAAAAGCACCAAGACTGAGACCAAGAGCTTACCTTCCCAGCACCGGCGCGCGGGAGAGTAACCGCGAGGCCCCACCCACTATTCGTCACGTGACTGCCACGTGAGCAGCGCTTCTGGAAGAGCCCGAGTCACGCGCGGCTCCTCGAAGAGGCGGGGCTTTAATGTGGCGGAGGTTGAGCACCGCTCCCATGCCCCTGAGCTTTGGGGTTGACATGGAGCGAAGGCAGCAGGCACAGGGCCACCACCGACGGGGACCGCCGCAGCTGGAGCTCGACAGGAGGAAGGTAGGTGCCCGGCTGAGGTCAGGTCTTGAGCACAACCCTGTTTCAGCCACCTCTGGGCCATTTGCTTTAGCCCCTGTCCCTCGTCACTCTGGCCTTGCAGTTAGGCTGTGAAGAAAATGATTTGTTTTCACGCGAACCGGCTCTTTCTGTAATTTTGGCATCCAGATTTTTGATCATCATCATACAGACCCCGTATCCCCTATCCTGCCAGTGCTGTTTGACGCATGAAGGTGTTTTGAATGTTACCGTGGATTAAAATTAAATTAGTGAAATTGGAGCCCACCCTGGAGGTGAATGGAGATATTTGGGACTTTTGTGAACTGGGATTATGAGCTTTTGTTCCATTTTGGTAGAATGCTGCTTTAGAGAACTGGGGAATGTTGGAGGCTCGCAAGCCTGAGATCCCTGTTAGCATTTATTGAATGACTCTTCTGGGTACTGTCACGGAATCTGGAGACTCAAATGTTTATTACAATTTCTTTTTCCAGTTGAGTAAAGGGGCCTAGGGGGAAAAATGACCTAGAGGTCTTCTCTTTGCATATACAGACACCTAAAATTATTTTAATTTGATAGCATCACACAGTGACTGATTAATGTATGGTTGTGGAGAAAAAAATGTTTTGAGTTTTAATACAAGTTATTTTTGTGCGGAGTTCACAAGAAAGTATATTTCTTTTGGAAGGTTACATGTTTTTAAATGAATTATATAGCTTTATTGAAAATGGAGGCCATTATATTTTTAGATGTCAAACTTTCTTTACTTCTGGATATGCTTACGACAGTAAAAGAAACCTAATTTGACTTGAATATTGTTCTAGATCCAATTTTAACTAAATGTAAAGTTTCTAGATGCATTACCAAGACACCATTAACCAACATTCAATACTAAACAAGCTGGAACATATGGAACTTTAACGAAATAAATTAAAAAAAAAAAACACCAGTTACATGTTAATCTATTTTTGTTTTGGCTGTAATATTAGTTAACAATAGTCTTGAATCAGCATGAGGTAGTCTGATCCATAGCTTGGTTACTGGTCTCAATTAATCTGAGAAGAGATATGTTTTATGTCACAAGAACGCCCTGGGTATGCCAGTCAAGCTATAAGCTCATAGAAAAATGTTTATTCCAGCTGCAGTTGCTTGATGGATACGTTATCAACTCAGGAACCATCCTAGAAAAGAAACTGTGAAAAACATTATCATAAAAAATTAAATTTTTTACTTCTCAATATATGATCTGGTTACTATGGAAACTGACAACCTGGCCTGGAAGCAATTAATTTTTCAGAAACACATTCCCCAGTCTTGTCATACAGTATCTTCAATGACCATAGAACTAAGTGCCCTAATATTTAGTCATTCTTTTAAAATGATTTTTAAAAATTATTTCATAGTATACTTTTTCTAACCTGGTATTGATATGCTGGGTATATAATATAATTCAGAATCCAGATAAGCTAGATATTTCAGTGGGAAAACAAACCCTTCCTTACCATAGTTAGGAGTAAACAGACTTAGGTAAATAAGGGAAAAATTAAGCTTTATGGTCACAAAGAGATGCCCTTCAGCATTATAGATTACCTCAAAATTAGACTTAGAACGGGACACAGGAAAACTAGCCATTCCCTTCTGTAAATTATTTGTTAATATTACTAATAATAGCAATATGAAAATGCATGTATTATGTCTGTGATTTCATATGAGCTACATAGCAACCTTGTCACATAGTTACAAAATATGATGATGATGAACTTCATTTTAAAAGTAATAAAACACGTTAAAATAATTTAAGGTATTTTACTTCAAAGTGCAACAGTGTTCAACAACTTATGAGTAGTAAAGTAAATATATCTACCATTTCCAAGGCTATGCTGTGTCAGCTATGAATTCAGTGGTAGAAGAGCATATAAAAGGAGCTCATCTATTTGAGGAAAAGACATGGAGTTGTGTTACATGACACACAATTAAACCCAGGGTATGGGATGAAGCCTAATTGTAACAGTGTCACTGAGATAAATTCAGTCTGCTTCCTCCTTCCCCATGTACAACTTCAGTGTATTTATTCAAGAGTAAAGGAAACACATTAACTGAACACATTCTATGTGTCTGACATAGTTTCTGACCTTTTATTCAGTTGGATTTAATCGTGGGTGGAGAAAAAGTCTTTAAGATAGATTTAATTTTAATTAAATTCAAAAATCAAAATATGTGCCGGTAGTTTTTACTATTTCCAGGTAATTGGTACTAGAAAGGGGCAAAATAAAAAGAAATGAAATGCCATAGTAATTAGCAATAATAAGCTTGAATTGGGACTTTATATTAAATATTTGAAAAATTGAAAGTAACACTTAACCTTACATACAATGAAGTATAGGTTATAACTTTAGCTTTTACCTTATATTTATTAAGTTGTATGTTTAATAAAATATATTTAATAAAATAAGTTTATGTATTTAATTTTAGGCATAATGGTTATGAAAAAATATTTCATGCTAAGATATGGTTAATACCATGTTTGATTCACAAAATAAGATCATAGAGAGAACCTATTTGCAAAAATATATGTGGATAGTTTTCAGTTTTCTCAAAGTCCTTCCTTAGTTCTATGATTTTAAAAATGATCTTGTTTTGAAGCATTTATAGTATTACTGTTTTTGATACATTTCTTTTTCAGACTTTATTATATCTAATGCTGAGACATCCTTTTTTGGTTAACACGTTTGGGTTTAATTTGAGTAGTTCGCAGCTTAATTTTGATCAAATTTGTCATATCATGTAATTTTTGGATCATTAGAAGATTTTCTTTGCAAATTATTTGAGTTGATTTTTTTATTGCAAGTCACTCAACAATTAGTTATTGAGTTCTTACTGTAAACTGTGTCTGGCACTGTTCTAGGTTCAGGGATAAAAAGCATAGTGTCCTTTAACCAGGTGGAGCATATATTTTATTTGGGAAAAGCAAATAAATAACATGAATTAATCAGTTTATAAGACAAACTCAGATAGTAATTGCTATGCAAATGTAATATGGTAATATGGTAGAAATTGACTTCGGGTGAATAGGGTCTCTGGTTTAGCTGGTGTGTTCAGAAAAGATTTATTGAGCTTACACTAAAACAATGTGAAGGGATCATTTGAGGCTATTAAGAAAAGTATTCCAAATGTAGAAATTTGCAGGTAAAAAAGTGTTGGATGGGAACACAGCCACTGTGTTTGATGAGCAGGATACGGACATATGAAGTATGCAGAAGGGAGGTTGGAAGGATTAGGTTGGAGAGTTAGGTACTCTGTTAGGTAGAATATGATTGGCCATAATAATGAGTTGTATTTTATGCTGATTGAAATTAAAAAAAAAAGTTTTGGAGGGTCTTATAGGGAAAGGATGCAGTCTGTTTTTAAAAGGATTACTTTGGCCGATATTGGGGAGAAAATAATGGTAGCAGGAATGGTAATTAGAAGACTTGTATTAGTTGTGAGATTATAGCAAAATGGATAAGTGTGGTAGCAGGATACACCACATGATTTGGTTATAATTAGAACATAGTTGGAAACTAGAGCAAATAGGATATGATAGTAGATTATATGAGAGATAGATTATGAGAGGAGTAGAAGAATCGAAGAATATTCCTAGGTTTATGGGGAAAAGTAACTCACTGCCTGATATTTGCATTTACTGAAATGAGAAGACTTGGTTATAGATTAAGTCCAGGACCTAATATTTCTGTTTGACAAATTATCTTGGAGATGTATATTCATCTCGTACTAATATATATATTAGGCCTCCGAGCAGAGATGGTTTGTAGATAGTTGGATATAAATGAAGAAGGCTAGAGCTATAAATATGAAATCAGTCACCAGCATGCAGATAACATTTAGAAACATGTAGATAATGGAAATAAATGATACGAAATGATCTTCAGTGACTGCTAACTAAAATCACTGGGTAAAAAGGTTGAAAGAGAAACTTTATAATGGATGGATAAGATCTGAAGTTGATCAATTTTAACTGCCTAAAAAGATAGACATGATATATCTTCTTATTTGAAATGCATAGCAACTAAAAATAAATGGCACCACCTATGAAATATTCCTTTCTAAAAATTCAACATGAATCTCATAATATTCTGGGTCTAATTAAGTTTACAGAAACATTTGGGGATGCAATTAGCCAAATACAAGATGTTGGAAATTCTGCAGGACTAAGGACTAGTTTCCTTAAAAAGTGAATTGGGGAAAAACAGAGGGATCTATTCTAGATTAAAAGAAATTTAAAAACCATGTAAAAAAACCTCAATCCATAGGATTTATTAAGATCCTGATTTTAAAAAAGCAAATATAAAAAGCCACTTATTGAAATGGGACAAAGAGATTTTAACACTGACTGGATATAAGAAAAATAAATAACTGTTTTATGGCTATACTTAAAACAAAAATCTCTGGGTTATTGAAAGGAGAAATGACATATGCCTGGTTAAAATTGTTTGGCTTTGGGTGGGTGGATAATGGGCATTATAGATGAACAAAGATTCATCATTTATTGGTTATTATGCAGCTGGATTATAAAAAAGATTTTTGAATGTTTTATCTGTACTTGAAAATTCCCATGATAATCATGTTTATGCATAAAGAAAGGAGTAAATACATAAAACATTAAAATATAAAGCTGTGGAAAAACTAAGGAGAGCATAGAGGAGAGGGTTGAGATGAAGATCTTGGAGCAGCTCCAGCATTTAAGGGTTGAAGAGGAGAGTCACAAAGAAGCTGAGAAGGACTGTTACGGATATTGGAGGGAAGCCAGATAAATGCACGTCATGGCATCTAGAGGGGCGTGTGTGTGTGTGTGTGTGTGTGTGTGTGTGTGTACTTTTTTTTTTTTTTTAAAGATTTTATTTATTTATTTGACAGAGATAGAGACAGCCAGCGAGAGAGGGAACACAAGCAGGGGGAGTGGGAGAGGAAGAAGCAGGCTCATAGCGGAGGAGCCTGATGTGGGGCCCGATCCTGGAACGCCGGGATCACGCCCTGAGCCGAAGGCAGACGCTTTAACCGCTGTGCCACCCAGGCGCCCCGTGTGTGTATGTACTAAAGAAAATGAGGGGAGTAGTTAAGATTGCAGAATGCTGCTGAGATTTTTGTTAAGATGAGAACTAAAAATTCACCATCAGATCAAACAAGATATTGGTAATGTGTCATTTTTAAGACCAGTTTCAGTGTGTTGCAGAAACAAGAACATGAACATAGTGGTTTGAAAGACAATGGGAGGTGAAAAAGGGGAGGCAGCAATATGGACAACTTTTTAGGGGAATTGAACTGAGAAATGAGGAGGCAACTGGATTGTGATATGTGATCAAGAATTTTTGGTTTTTTAAATTTGGATGATACCAGAGCAAGTTTGCATACCCACAAAGTACTGCAGTAGAAGGAAAGTGCTGGTATAGTAAAGATGGAGAGAATTATATGGAAGAGTTTCTTTAGATGAAAAGGATGGGATCCTCCATATAAATAATAATAGGAGCAGAAATACTTTTTATGATCACAGTACAAAAAGACAGCACAGGTAGGTACAGATTTGGTGGTGGGAATAATAAAATCACTTGCATTCATCAAATATGATTGAGCTATAGATTAGACTTTTCAGGAGAAAAGATGGAAAATTGCTACGTCAAAAAATGAAAAGTCAATTTCTCTGTAACAGTGTGATTGTCAGTATTTATTGCCTGTTTGAGATTGGTGGCTACAAATTAGAAGCAAACCAGCATGGTCAGTATAGTTTGATTTTCTCCAGAAATACTCAGTTGCTTCGTTGTAAACATGAGGTATGCCTGCAGTTTGGATCAAAGAGGTTTGGCGTTTTTGCCAGTAGTAGAAGAAAGAGGCAAGGAAGTTCTAGGGATGTTTGCAAGGAAGTAGTTACCATGTGGTGATGGACTGACCGTGTGACGAGGTTGGACAGCTGTTGGCATGGGCATACTGGAGTAAATGAACCGGAAAGATAGGGATGTTGATCAGAAAATGGGGTGTCAAAAAGTGCAATTTGAGGGGCACCTAGGTGGCTCAGTGGTTAAGCATCCAACCCTTATTTTTGGCTCAGGTCGTGATCTCAGGGTCCTGGGATTGAACCCTGCACTGGTCTCTGTGCTCAGCAGGCAGTCTGCTTGAGATTCTCTGTCTCCATTTCCTTCTGCCACCTCCATGTTCTCTCTCTCAAAATAAATAAATAAATCTTTAAAAAGTACAGTTTGATTGATAGTGCTATTAGTATTGTTGTTAATTTATATTAATATATATTAATATATTAATATATAAAATATATTAATATATATGCTATATGTGTTTTATAATATATTAATGATAGTGTATTGATCATTGATACACTGAAGATAAAAACCTAATAAAGAGGCAAGTGGGTGATTGAAATTAGATTAAGGAAAATTTGCTTGAGGAGTAGGAAACCAAGAAACCAAGGAAGCCAAGAAACTGAAAAACCAATGTTTTCAATTTATCGTTTACATGATTATTGATGTAACCAAAAAAGATACCAAAAGTGGTGGTCAAAGAGAAGACATTTTAGTTGAAGACAGCAACATGTTTTCAAAGATCTGACTTTTTTGAAGGAGGAAGAAGGTAAAAAAAGAAGAAAAGTCTTACAGTAGGAGAAAATAGGGGAACAAGAATGTCATGTAACATATAAAAGACTTCTCTAGATTCTGAAATACTTGGAGGAAAAAAAAAGTGATTCCCTTTAGCTTACGTCTGCAAGAGAACATTATGTCCTCATTATATAGCCAGATGCTACTTGGAATGAGAAGATGAAGGAAAAATAAAGTGTAGAGATTTTTGAGACTGTTGTGTGGGGGTTTGATGAAGACTTTGATGAAGATTTTGATGAAGATTTTGAACTCCGGAGGGCTTGGTGAAAGAGAAACTGGGATCAGATAAAGAGATATATGTATTGAACAACATGGAGATAGCCACCCTGGAAATTGGAGTCACCAGGATGATCATTCTGATGGTGAATGAACTGAGATTGACAGAACAGTATGATGGGATTGGGTCAAGAACTTTTTTAAGAAGAAAGAGAAATAGCCAAATATAGTTGACATGGCTTTTGATTAAATAATTTTAAGGAAGAAATGAGAAAATGAGAAAATAGAAGTTCTCAGGCAGCTGTTAAGTTTTGCATGGTTGTTTTTTTCTTTTCAGATCGAAAATGAAAGTAAATTTTGATTTCTGTATTCTTCAAGGCATTATACTACTGATCTCAGCAGAGTATTTTGTTTATTTGAAACGTGTAATTCCTCATTGTCTGTTACTTAATTCCTCCTTTTTTAAAATTCACTTCTGTTTATTGTGTTTCACAGCACTGAACCTTGCTTACCTATCGCTTTTCCTTATTTGTCCTATTGCCAGCAAAGTTTTATCACAGCAGGCACAGTGATAAACGCTGATGTCTGTGTTGTTAAAAAATAGGATCAAACAAAGCATCGTTCCTATGCTTAACCTCAGGAGAACTGTGTGATATTCAGTATAAAGAAGGACAAAAGTATGAAGACAGTGGACTGGGGAATGTGGTAGGCAGATGTTTTCTAACTTCTGATTTAGTACTAATTCTGGAAGGGGTCCAGATAAATTTGCGCTTTAGATATAGAGGATAATAGTAATGTATCTGCATGTTTACTTATATACCACATAATTCCCAAGAAAGAGAGAAATCTTTACGTGACTTCCAACAGCATTTACTATATAATAAGATAAAAATGAAATTTGGATTCAATAGTATATAGTTATTAAATATGGATAAATGTTGAGCGCTACACTTTAAAACATACAGAATAAAGAGTCAGATTTATTTATTTATAGTAAGTGCCGTAATTAATTTTTACTCCAATGGCTCTTTCTTCTGCAGGGAACGTAAAGTCAAAGCATAATTAAATGAAAGCAAAAATAATGAGGTTCAAGTGTACATATTTTTGATAGCCTCATATAATTTATCAGTAAATTCTAGATTGTATGAACACTATGACAAGTTTTGTATATTACTTCTATATGAAAAGTAGGTCTTATATATCCATTTGTAATATATCTGTTTTAACATTAGATAAAAATTAAATTTGTCAAGATGATTTAATGACTAAAAGACACATAAAACTATAATTTTATGTAGTTAGTTCTTTATGCCAAAACAACCCTTTGCGGAACTAAAGCAATGATTTTACTATGTACGTTACTAAATTCATTAAAATACACTATTCTCAAACATACATTTTGAGTTGTTTTTCTATCCATATTCTTGTATCCAGTTCACTATGGGATAAATAATTTGTATTGTAAAATGAATAAAGGTTAGAGGTTTATTTTACAGTTATAAAAAGGGATTATGTCTTCAATTTGAAGATAAACAGTTTATATTTGGTTAAAACTGTAATCCAGACTTCTTGCTTCATTTTCTACCCAATGCAGCTATTATAATCAGGCACGTTCAGTGTCACATCAGTAAGGAAAAGTTGCCTAATATATGTTATGAATTAGATAAATAAAATATTCATACCTAAATCTATTATCTTAAGAATTCAAATAAAATATCTTTCATTGTATTATAGATGAAAATAGTTGCTTCAGTCCAAACTAAAAAGTTGATATGTTTTTTAGTCTCTATAAATTGAGAGAAATATACTTTCTGTGAGCTATAAGTATCTGTAGTCATAGAATAATAATAAAAATGATTTCTTTCTTTGAGTTTTAGGGGGAGTTTGGTACAGTACAGAAACAATGTAAAATACCAAAGTTTATTTAGATGTTATCACAATATTTCAGTTGCTTTTTAAATATTCCTTATAGGAAAACTAATGCCTTTAACATTTTATTTTACAGAAATACCTTAGTAAACGTAACTCATTTTAAATGTGGTGCTTTGATAGATATTTTTAAATAATCCCTAGTATCTGTTAAACCACATAATGACATTCTGTTGCAAGTAATTTTAAATATTTAAAAATATAGTGAGAATATATTAAAAGTTTAGATTTTCTTACATGTAACAATTCATATATCCATTTCAGAGTAAAATCAATAGCATTAGGGGGCGCCTGGGTAGCGCAGTCGTTAGGTGTCTGCCTTCGGCTCAGGGCGTGATCCCAGCGTTCTGGGATCGAGCCCCACATCAGGCTTCTCCGCTAGGAGCCTGCTTCTTCCTCTCCCACTCCCCCTGCTTATGTTCCCTCTCTCGCTGTCTATAAGTAAATAAAATCTTTAAAAGAAAAAATCAATAGCATTAAGATTTTGCTTTAAGATTGTAAGCAGCCTATAGAAATCTAAAAAGCCCCTAAATTTAATTTCCCCTGAATCTTATGAGACTTATCAATAATTAATTATTTAAAGATTATTTTTTTCTTTCTGATATTTTTATCTTTAATCTTTTTTCTGAATTTGTATTTTTCCTTTGTATACCAGAAGTATTTATTCAGATTACAGTTCAGATGCAAAAGCAGGTCGGGTAGTTCACATATTTGTTCATAAAATGCCTTCAAATTCTTGACAACAGAAAATATGAATGAACACATGAAGTCACAGACTGCCTAACTTTTCTATGAGGTTATTTAAATGAATTATTGGGGCTATTCCTTATTTTTTAGCAGTTCTTGTAGCAACTTACATTCAGCAGATTTGCACAAATATTTCCTGGATAAATTATTTAATTTATTAAACCAATTTTGCTAGATTGCCTCAAGGAACACATTTCCAGCTTTGGAGTAGACCTAGAGAAATCATATAGAAGTCAGATGGTCTCTTAACATACTAACTGGAGCTGCATACAAGTGAAAAAAAGATCAATTAAAATATCTAAATACTGCTTGTTCCAACCACTGAATTAATATGGATTTAAAAGAATTCCACTATACCAGATAGGGCTTCTGGAAAGGTATGTTCTGGATAGCCTGAAATTTTTACCTTAGGGTTCGACTAAAATTAAAATGTTTTCAGTTACACAAACTAGTTGGATTTGCTAACCATTCTTGTTAGATAATAGAAGCTGAAAGGTTATCTTGAAACCAGCAAAGCTGTGGCTGTTTTTATTCCTTACTACCTTACATGAATTTGACTCTCGATATATAATAGTTCTGAGCTTATTTTGCCAAAGCTACCTACGCATTTTTCTTTACTTGTCATTACAAAGGAATTGCACATTAATGATTTAGCACCTCTACTAAACCTCAAGTGAAAGGGCATATCACATCTAACAGTTTCTTTCTAAACTCAAGTCTCTGTTTCTCTCTCTCTCAATTTTAATAGAAGCAATGGATTCAGTTATTCCCATTAATAGAGCTCTTTTCACCTTTAAAGGCTGACTTCAAATGCATTTTCCTCATTGAATCCTTCTCTAGCTTCTTAGTAACACTTTAACCAGTTTGTGTTTATGCTTTTTAAATAGATTGATTATATCTTCTAAGTACTCTGTTTCTTTATACTCTGTTAATGCAAGTTAAATTCTCTGAAGCTAGTGTTCACGTCATAATCGTATTTTATTATGTGCATATTAGGAATTAAAATATTTTTGTTAATATTCTCACTCTCAATCACATTAAACCACATACTCCTAAAAGCTTATTTTATAACCCTCCATTTAAGCAGTAATTCTTGAAGGAAAAAATATTTGAGAATCTGGTGGAATTCAGAAACTTAGACAAATAGTGAGGGAGTTATTTTAGGGTGATGATGAGAGAGACATTTCCATGCAGTAATTTTACATTAAGTGTCATCCTTTGTTTACTCACTCACAAATATAATCCAGGTACTATCAACATATCTTCTTAGGCTCTGTTTCAGGGTGTCCTTATCAATTTCCTTAGGGCTTTCCTGCAAGATTTTTATCCCAGTTAACCACCCCCCCACAACCACCTATTTTACTGTTGCCCTCTATTAATATTTTTGTAACATGACATTTAGGCACCTCAGTTGGAGAAAGAAAGAAGGAGAATAGGAGCATCGTGGCAAATGAAAAAAGGATTATTAGTGACACAATAAATGTGAAGTCAGAATGCCCAACCCATGAACATCTTGCTAAAGGCCTTCTAAGCATAGTATAACTTACTGTGAGTGGTAAAAGAGACTACATCATGAGCATGAGACTATATTAACTTAAAAAAAGACTCAAGTTTCCAGAAATCTGAAGGACCATCAGTAATATTAAACTGAAGAGAGTTAAGGAATCAACGATAAAAGAAGTGGTAGTAAGAAAGGGGAAGTAAGCATGAAAGAATTAGCATGACTGTTACTTCAGTGTCATGTTCTGGAAACTATTATGTACTCTAAATTCTCTCTTCATGACTATGTAAATCTTAATGAATAAGTGAATCTTGGCTTTTCTAGGTACTAGTTGAAAAGAGCAAAAGCAAAATCAGAATATGTCTTTATGGTATCACTTTTCCCTTCCTTGGTAAGGCTCCTCTGATTACCTAACTCTGAATGGGGTGTATATTGTATAACTAAACATAATTATACATTTGGATTACCTCAACAAGTTCATTAATTTAAGGTCATGGCTTATATTTTACTATAAACTAATATTTTGTGGGAGATATAGGTAGAATACTTTGATAAAACCCACCATCTAATTAAAGAAATAACCGTGTCGGAAGTAAACATTTCAAAGTTTACTCAGGCTTTTCAGAAACCCCCAAATATATGTGTGTGGGTATTTGTGTGTGGGTTAGTGGTTACCAAAATACTTCTTAGAATCAATGATTTGCATTTTATCTCTCTCATAATTCCTTTCAGAGAAGACTACTTGAAACAACCCTCATCCCAACTCTAAATTTCCAATTTAAATGTCTTCCTGAAATTTCTCAGTTCTTGGCTCACAAGTCCTGCCCCCTTCCATTCTGTATTGTATTATCATCTTTCTTTTCTGTTTGAAAAATGCTTTCTCCTACTCCAGTTATCATTGGTTTAGCATTTTGTATTTTTGTTCAAACCACCAACTTGATTAGGTTAATAAAATGCTTAGCAGTCAAAGGAGCTGAATTTCTATTTGAAGGAGGGCACAGGAAGAGGGTACATGACTGGAAATAATTATTCATTATCTTTTTCTTTTACACACATCAGTTTAGAAGTGTAGATTGCTATTCTGTGTTCAAGTTCTTGTTCATTTTAATTATTAAATATTTTATACTAAGAAATCTTGAAAATATAAGCTAAATAAACTTTGGTTTAATGGGATTAAGTGTTACTTAAAATTTACTAATATAAAAATATTTAAGTAATGTCAATAACTGTCAAACTAATAACTTGTGGATTACATATTTCCCCTGTAGATGTTAACCAACTTCTGTCTTTTTTTTTAATTACTTTGATAAAATACCTCAAAACTGTGAGTTTGATTATAAAGTTAGAATTTTTCTTTACTTCTTTTAGCATACATGAAAACATAAACTATGAACTCCCTTCTGGCACCGCAACATATCCCAAGCTCATAGTGTATTTGCCCTGCCAAAACTCTGTAATTAACCACTTTTCCGGTGAGCTCTGGCTCCTTTTGCTAGTAAATGAAATATAGAAACCAAGATCTGGGTATTAGATGTGCCATAGGAGTGTTTTCAGGCCCTCTTCATGGAGAGAACATATACATGGGTTAATATACACACATTTATATTTATTTCAGTGTCTGTATATGTAGCAACACTCTCTAGTAACATACAATATGAGTTCATGTTGATGCCTGTGACTTAAATCTAGAACCAGAAGACCGACTTTAATGTATAATGTTAATTTTAGTGCATGTGTTATAGTATGTAGATATAGATATGACACACATACTTAAGAGTAATCATTGAAGGAACACAAATAAAAGCTATAGTTTAAAAAATGAATAGAGAAGGGGCGCCTGGGTGGCACAGCAGTTAAGCGTCTGCCTTCGGCTCAGGGCGTGATCCGGCATTCTGGGATCGAGCCCCACATCAGGCTCCTCTGCTATGAGCCTGCTTCTTCCTCTCCCACTCCCCCTGCTTGTGTTCCCTCTCTCGCTGGCTGTCTCTATCTCTGTCGAATAAATAAATAAAATCTTTAAAAAAAAAAAGAATAGAGAAAAAAAGTGTGGTGAGAGAGAGTAGATCATATAAAACTTTACCAGTTCTAATCAAGGAGAGAATGAGGAAAATTGAAGGACAAATACATTTTTAAAAATATCCAATTTATTTTCCATTTTTAATGAAGATTAGATATAATACCTGAATAAAACAATATCCACTGATGGAATTGAAAGTTTAAGTACTTTGCCAATTCTTCTTTTCCTCACAGAAAGGAATATATATGAAGCTCAGATATTCATGGGGGTGATTTTATTAAAATTCAAAGATCAGATGAGCTACAGGGCTTCAAAATGTATCTTTTGTAAATAGGAAAAAAATGTATGTTATCTCATTAGAATAATATAACTTTGACAACCAATCAAAACAATGTAAATTAAATAAATAAATGCGTAAATCAACCTCACATGAAAAGATTTACCACATCCAGCTATAAAAAAAAAATAAAATCATACTAAAAAAGTGAAATCCTAACTTTAAAATGCAACATTCTTTTTTATGACTAATATTTCATTGTGTGTATATACCACATCTTCTTTGTCCATTCGTCAGTCGATGGACATTTGAGCTCTTTCCATAATTTGGTTATTTTTGATAATGCTGATGTAAAGATCAGGGTGGTTGCTGCAAGGGAGTGGGTGGGGGATGGGCTAAGTGGGTGGTAGATATTAAGGAGGGCACTTGTGATGAGCACTGGGTGTTATATGTAAGTGATGAATCACTAAATTCTCTTGAAACCACTGTGTTAACTAGCTAGAATTTAAATTAAAACGTGAAACAAAAAAAAATTCAATACTCATTAAAACAAAAAAAAAGAAGCTCTTGGTAAACAGATAAGAAATTAGAATTTGCCTAACTTTGTAAAAAGTATCTAAACTGAATCTACAGTTCTAAGACAGGGGACAGTCATGTGAAGCAAGAGTGGGATAGAGAAAACGTGTTCAAATTATATGACCTCCTCCCACATTTCTTAAATTTATGAACTGCATTAATGCCTTCCTTGACTCTTATTTTCCGGTAGAATTTAATCAGCTGAAAGATCAGCAAGAGATGATAGGGAGGAAAGAGAGTGGTGAGTTAGGTGTATTTATTTCTGGTTATTTTCTTGCCAGATTTGCCAAAGATTGGCTATATCCCTCTACCAAAATGTGACTGCTCCTGTAACAATAATTATTCTCCTGGAGTCAGAAGAGCCCCAGCATGCAGATGACTGCATGGTGCAAGCCCTCACTGTTTCTGCCCTCTGCTAATGCACATTGACTTTCTATATAGATGAGAAATAAACATTTGTGTTACACCACTGAAATGGGGTTGTATGTTATTTCAGTTAATCTATGAAAATTCACTTCTTGTTTAGTTGAACTTTCAGAACAATTGACACTGTTGATCACTTCCTCATTCTTAAAACAGTTTTGTTTCTTAGATTCCGGTAGTGATCACTGCTAGGGATCAATGCTGCTTTTGATTCCTCTCTTCGTCTTTCTGCCTTAGAAATGCCATGATGTCTCAGTGTTCCATGTGCCCTCCTTAATAGCCTTCACCCATTTAGCCCATACCCTGCTCACCCCCACTCCATCAACCCTCAGTTTGTCTCTTATGGTTTGCCTCCCTCTCTTTTTTCCCCCCTTCCCGTATGTTTAACTGTTTTGTTTCTTAAATTCCACATATGAATGAAATCATGATGTTTGTCTTTCTCTGACAGACATGTTTTGCTTAGCATAATATACTCTAGCTCCATCCACGTCATTACAAATGACAAGATTTCATTCTTTTTGATGGCTAAGTAATATTTCTCTCTGTGTTTTGTGTGTGTGTGTGTGTGTGTGTACACACCACATCTTTATCCATTCATCAGTTGATGGGCATCTGGGCCCTTTCCATATTTGGCTATTGTTGATAAAGCTGCCATAAACATCAGGGTGCATGTGACCCTTTGAATCAGTTTTTTTGTATCCTTTGAGTAGATACCTAGTAGTGAAATTGCCGAGCCATGGGTTGGTTCCATTTTTTTTTTTTTTAAGATTTTATTTATTTATTTGACAGAGAGAGAGACAGCCAGCGAGAGAGGGAACACAAGCAGGGGGAGTGGGAGAGGAAGAAGCAGGCTCCTAGAGGAGGAGCCTGATGTGGGGCTTGATCCCATAACGCTGGGATCACACCCTGAGCCGAAGGCAGACACTTAACCGCTGTGCCACCCAGGCGCCCCCCATTTTTTAAAAACTTTTTGAGGAATGTCCATACTGTTTTCCAGAGTGGCTGCACCAGTTTGTGTTCTCACCAACAGTGTGTAAGACAGTTCTCTTTTCTCCACATCCTCATCAACATCTGTTGGTTCCTGGAGTTAATTTTAGCCATTCTGACAGGTGTGAGGTGATATCTCATTGTAATTTTTGATTTGTATTTCCCTGATGATGAGTGGTGTTGAGCATGTTTTCATATGTCCGGTAGCTGTCTGTATGTCTTTGGAGAAATGTCTGTTCATGTCCTCTGCCCGTCTTGACTGGATTTTTTATTTTATGGGTGTTGAGTTTGATAAATTCTTGGATAGTGGCCCTTTATTTGATAAGTCATTGCAAATATCTTTTCCCATTCTGTAGGTTGCCTTTTAGTTTTGTTGAGATAAAACATATCCAAGTCCAAACTCGTGATTCCCATGCCCTCTCTATGAATCTTCTTCACTGCCCCGTCTTTTCTAAGTGTATGAGACTACCCGTCCATTGATTGCTCAGACTGAAGACACTGTAATCAGTTTTGACTCTTCTCAAATACTATATCTAATACATAAAGGAATTCTTTATCTTTGAATTATTAACCAAATTGAATATACTTATTTCAGCTGTAATCACTAACATGCTAAGCTGAGCCATTTTTATCTCTTGTTTGAACTAATCCAGAACTCTCTCACCTAGTCTCTATGATTCCTTTCTTTGCAGCTCTTTTCCACAGCCACACTATTTCTTTTAAAAATAACTATCATTCTTCTGCTCAGAATCTCTGCATGGCTTTCCAACCATATTTAGAACAACATCTGTAGTACTTACCAAGGTCCCTGTAAGGCCCTGGTTGACCCTGGTCCCTGGATAACTCAGACCTCATGTCTGACTTTTCATACTCTTGTTCGGATATTCTGGACTTTTTTTGTCCAAAAATATGCCTATGACATTTTTCTGA
This sequence comes from Ursus arctos, assembly GCF_023065955.2. Taxonomy (NCBI): domain Eukaryota; kingdom Metazoa; phylum Chordata; class Mammalia; order Carnivora; family Ursidae; genus Ursus; species Ursus arctos. The sequence continues at coordinate 77,232,339 of NW_026622985.1, forward strand.
AGTTTTACACCTGAGTTCCCCTCAGATTAGAAAGCTCATGCCCAGATATTCATATGGTTGTACTTTCACTTCACTTAATTCTCTGCTCAAATATCATCTTTATACAGGCCTTCCCTGACAACCGTATCCAGAACAGGTATCTCTACTTTTCTGAAACTTTCTCCTTACATTGTTCATGTTTTACTACTAAAAATTATATAGTACAATTAGCTTTTTACTTCTTCTTCTTTTTTCTTTTTTTTTTTCCATCTCTTTCACTTGAATATAAAGTTCTATAAACTCAGGTGCTTTTTCTGTTTCATTTACTATTCAGTATTGGGTCCCCTAACACTTAGAACAATACCTGGGGACATAAGACACTAAAAATAAAACAAAACAAAAAAATCCCAACTTTAACAAAATAAGGAGAAGGATAAGTTTCCTCAGTTTAGTATGTGATGCAGAATAGTAACTTGGGCCAATCTAATTGAAGAGCTACATCAAGTATCTAGATTGTAATTAAATAATGAAATCCTCTTCTACATTCATTCTGCTTTACTTGACAGTGCTATATTTTTTAAGTTCCTCCAAGTTGAAAGTTTTACAGATTTAGAAACCATTTTAGTTCATGAGGAGATTCAGGTTATTTGTGGTGACAGCCAGCCTCTCTAATTCCGTTCCCTCTATTACCGGACCATGAGTTGAGCATACATTGTCTTTCACCAGAATCAATATCTTATCTATTCAGCTCCCTGAAATGAGCTTTCATTATCCAGGTAGTTTTAGATAGATGACTTGCAACTTTTATTACCTTTAGTATTGCCTGCTAGGATATATTGGCAACTTTGTATAACGGGTTTAGGCATACATCAGACTGGGTCACCTTGAGATTAAAAAATCGATGGGGAAGAAAATAACAGTTGAGTACTTCTGAGTTTAGCACTCATTATCAGAGCAAGATAGTATATAACTGGTGACAAAAACAAACACGTGGTGAACTCTCTAAAGCACAGTCCTGAGGTGTTGGGCTATGAACTATACTGTGAGAACCCTGACTGGGTTAAATTCATCTACGAGACCCTTTATAGTATTTCTGCATCCTTGAAGCTTCTTGGAGCCTTGATGCTCAGTTCCACAGTCGGGCAAAATTACAGATACTTATATGGATGTTTAAAATTATGAGTCTAAATTTAGAAAATTTTCACTAAAATAAGAAATCCTTAGTAAAAAATTATGTGAGTTATTATATTAGTTACCCAGAAAAGGCAAATTAGAGAGAAAGTAGATTAGTGTTTGGTTAGGCCTGGCGATAAGGACACTAATTAAATGGAAATCTCTGTAAATTTACAAACAGTAATCATTGAATTAAAGTGGGTAAATTCTGTTGCATGTAAATTGTACTTCAGTGAAATTGTTTAAAATTATATAAAGGATTCTTCTTTTTTTTTTTCCTTTTTTAAAGTTATGTTCAGTTAGCTACTGTATAGTACATCATTGGTTTTTGATGCAGTGTTCTTTAGTTCCGTATAACACTCAGTGTTCATCACAACACATGCCCCCCTTAATACCCATCACCCTGTCATCCCATCCCCCAACCTCCCTCCCCTCGGAAACTGTCAGTTTGTTTCCTGGGGTCCATAGTCTCTCATGGTTCGTCTCCCTCTCTGATTTCTCCCCCTTCAGATTCCCTCCCTTCCCCTATGGTCCTCTGTGCTATTGCTTATGTTCCACATATGAGTGAAACCATATGATATTTGTCTTTCTCTGCTTGACTTACCTCATTTAGCATAGTCCCCTCCAGTTCCATCCATGTTGATGCAAATGGTGGGTATTCATCTTTTCTGATGGCTGAATAATATTCCATTGTATATGTGTACCACATCTTCTTTATCCATTCTTTTGATAAAGGATCATATGTAAAGTAAAGGCAATAATAAACTATATTTTATCAAGATTATAAAATATTCTTCAAAAAGTAGAACACTAGACTGGATATATTTAAAATCTTACTAGTTTCTGGTCTATTGAGGGAAAGCCATTATAGAAAGAAAGACCAAAGAAATGTCCCAGCATACTCCTAGTCACCCTCTAGTCCAAGATAATAAATCATAAAGACTGCCATATCCCAGGAAGAATTGCAGAAGTTAGTGATACCCTCAAAATCAGAGGTGATTGTTTCCATGATATCTTCAGTCCATTTGTATGGCCCCTTCAAAACACAGGTGAACTGTGGTGGATAATCAATTACTATAAACCTAAAGAATGATACCACCTTTGAAACAGTTTTGCTAGATATGTTTCTAGAGAACAACATGAATTCTGGTACTTAAATGTCACTATTAATGTAGAAGATGCATTCTTTTCAGTATCTTATCAATAAAGATTATCAAAGTAACATCTTAATTATTAAGAGAAGAGAACCAGTATTTATTCACAGTTTTGTACCAGGGCTACAGTAACTCCCTTGCTCCTACGACATTATACTCTTTGGATGCCTTGGGCATCTCTCATAATTTTATGGAACATCACAGTAGTTCACCATATTGGTTTTATTATGCTAATTATACCTAGTGTTCAACAGGTGTTCTAGATACCCTTGTAAGTTTTATGCATCCCAGAAATGGTAAATGAACTCCTGGAAAGTTACATAGGCCTGCCACTTCAGTGAGGATTTACTTTCTGAAGTAAAGGACAAGTTGTTATTCCTCATGCATCCTACCACTAAGATAGAGTCACACGACTCATTGAGCCTTTCACATTTGGCACTATTGTAGAGCAGTGCCAACTGATTTACTTGCTTGGACCACATGAGTCTTAAATTCAGTGGTGTCAGAAGTATCCAGGTTTGCTAAACTTGTTGCATGTATTTCAGGGTCATGTCATCTGCAGCAGAGGACTACATGCTGTCTGAAAGCCAGATCCTTATTTGCTGCAGAGCCCAATAGAAATTGAATGCCTACATGCAGAACATCTGTTGACTGTGCAACCAGAGCAGGTCTTTACAATGAGGTCAAGTGTGTGCAATATAATTTAGTGTATATTTGGAGTGGTACATTTAGATTTAGACCATAGCATGTCTAGAAGGAACAGTACTTTACATGAAGAAGTATAATTGTTTCACTTATTTCACTTACTCCCTGGAAGAAATGCTTCTCCCTTAGTCCATAACTATGGCCTCTGGGAATTTCCCTAAGTGAGGAAACTAACTGGATGTGTTGCTGCAAATCAAACTAAATGTCTGCTTTCCTACACCCTAGCTCAAAGATGGCCCTAAAGACATTGATTAGAAGAAATTCTTCCAGTGTGAATAGCTGTAAACAACATGTAGGTCGATGTGATCTGCTTTTATATACACAGACAATTGAGCAGTCACAAATGGCTGGCCTGGTTGGTCAGGGGTCTGCAAAGAGCAAGATTGAGATGCAGTGAAGAAACAATAAGAACTTCATAGAAGAGGCACCTGGAGGGATCATTGGTGTAGGCAAAAAGCATGAGAATCTGGGTCTCACGTTATTAACTACCTAAGCACATCGAACCTAGAGGAAGCCCTTAACAACAGGAAAGTAAGAGGACTTTTCTTAAGGATATTAGCCAGAATTTCTTCTTGTTCTTACTCTCCCCTCTGCCTCCAGTGCTTGAGCACTGGACCCATGAAGAGGATAGTCCAACAGCAGGATTTCCCTTTCTCTATGTTAGGTCTAGGTACTGCCACTGCTACATGCTCAATCTGCCAATATTGGAGATGAACATGGAGCACTCCATAGAGCAAAGTCAACTTACAGGACCAGTCAGCCACTTGGTCCTGGATTGATTACATCAATCTTGTCCAAAATGTTCAGGGATAGTGGTAGTCTATTCTTACTGGAATTGTCTTCTAGTCTACATATGGACTAAGACCCAATGCCTTTGACAGTACTACCACCCTACCAGGGCTTATATAATATCAGATTTATACCATGGCATGTTGTATAACATTTCCTTAACCAAAGTATCCATATTCTGATGGCAAATAAGTGAGTATTCTTATTGTGCATAACAGATCATATATTTATGTGTATGTATAACACATTTGAGTATATATTATATGAACAATACATTTCAATAGAAAAACAATCAAAACGGATAAAATTATGTGTCTTTTTAGGAGTATGTGTACATTCATTTATTTCATTCATGCATTCACTTCACAAACATGTATTAACCCCTTGTAAACTATTCTGTGTTAAGCACTTGGAAGCACAAAGGTTAATAAACAGGCTGTGCATTTGAGGAATCTCTAGTACAAGAGAGAGATACATACTTTAAAATGAAAATACAACATAACAGTGGTATTGCACAAGTAGTAGGTATTTGTGGTTATACATTTATTTTATGAGTATTTAGTAGGTTTTTGTGGTTTCACAGTATTGAGTAATGATATCAGGGGAGGTACATAAAGGAAAATTTGAGAGGAAAATGTAGTTTTGTTAGTATTGACTCTTCAAGTGAAAGCAGTATTCCAGAAAAATGAATAACATGAAGAGGCAAGAGGTGTGAGAAGCTATGGTAGGTTCAAACAATGATATGTTTTGTTGCTAGAACCAGAGTAGGATTTGTAGGAGATAAAGTATGTAAGGTAATTTAGAGTCAGATTTTAATAGACCATGAAGGCAATGTCACCTAGTTTGGATTTTATCCCATAGACGACATGGTGCCACTAAAAGCTTTTAAGCTGGGAAGTTACAGAACCCAATCTATATTTTAGAAACATCAGTCTGCCAGCAGCGTTGATAACGCATTAAAGGGATATGAGATTAAGTTTTGGTGGTCACTTGAGAGGATATTGACATTGACGTGTTGAAAGAAAGGTTGCTTTTAAGAGATTTAGAAGTTAGGTTTTATAAAAATTGGTACAAAAAGCGCTAGCAATAAAATGTACTGTGTATCCTTACATATACGGTATTCAGATATCTTAACATTTTCCTCAAGTGAATACAAGGTCCTTGAAATTAGAAATTGTATCTTACTAGTCTTTTTATTCTATATGTATTAGGGGCATTGGGAATTAAAAAGACATTTATAACAAGTCTGATTAAAAAATTTTTACAAGATGCTGAAGGAATATTTATTCCAGTCAAGAGATGATATCATGGATGTTCTTTTTCCTTCTATTCAAGAAGCCAACCAGGTGAAAAGGGAGTAAGATGATTCCAGGTAGAGAAAAGTCACAGAGATGTTCAAGAGTATGATGAATTCAGGGAACTTTAATAAGTTTAGCGTGTCTGAAACATGAGGCACAATTGATGTTGAAAGAAAGGGCATGTTTTGAGTGGGTTTTGAATGACATGATAAGGAGTTTGAGTTTTATCCTAAGAGCAGTAAAGAATTATTCAGAAGGGAATGAAATCATCCATTTGATATTTTTATTTTTATTTATTTTTATTTATTTATTTTTAAGATTTTATTTATTCATTTGAGAGAGAGAGAAACAACCAGCGAGAGAGGGAACACAAGCAGGGGGAGTGGGAGAGGAAGAACCAGGCTCCTAGCGGAGGAGCCTGATGTGGGGCTCGATCCCAGATTGCTGGGGTCACGCCCTGAGCCGAAGGCAGACGCTTAACGACTGCGCCACTCAGGTGCCCCCATTTGATATTTTTAAAAAGATTACTCTCACAGAAGTGTGATACATTTATTGATGGAACTACAATGGAGAGAGAGAGAAGTAGAGGGCAAGAGAGAAGGGGATCTGTTGCAATATTATAATAGTAACCCAGAGCAAGACATAATGAGAATCTGAAATGAAGTAGAGTCAGTGCAAATGGAGGGAGATGTTTATTGAGAAGGGAGAGCTATCGTATCTTGATGAAGATTAGATATTGACAGAGGGACAAGAAGACTTAAAGAGAATCTCCAGGCTTCTGACAAGGGCAAAGAGATAATGGTATTTGTTTCATGATTAAAAAACAAACAGAGAACAAAAAAAGCAATATATTTTCCTCTGTGTGTGTGTGTGTGTGTGTGTGTTTTGAAAGGAAGGTCAGATGTTAAAGATACTGAATTTAATTTTATATATATTGAACTTGAAGTACCTGTGAGATACCAGACTGGGAAGTCCAGATACCTACAATAAATGTTCGGAAGTCTTCTCATTGTTTCCCAAACGTTCTATGTTCCTTAATGCCCTCTACCCCACAGCAAATAACACCACTTACTGAATTCTATGCATCAGCATTTTATCTAATATATCTATATGTACATATTTTTCAAAATTGATATGTGAACTGTAAATCCAAGCTCCCAAACAATTGTTAAACCTCCTTATAATATTTCTCATAAGTGATACATTGAAAAATAGTTTTTTTGGTGTTTTGATGGAAATGCAGTTAATGAAAGATTTTATCCATAAATGCCCAATTTATAGAGGTACACTGCTAGCAACCTGATTCTGGAACATGGGGAGAATGAATTGTTGGTTTCTTAACTACAGATTGAGGCAATACTAGATTTGATGACTTTGGTCTGTTTTGTGAACAGAATTTCCTAGTTCTCTTCCAACACTTCTGAAATTATACATGTATCGGCTCTAGTGAATGGTTATCAAACTTGTGTTGTTCACTGTGGAATCCCAGTAATCTTTCTCCTGCTGAAACCCAGGGACCTTTCTCGGGTCTATTAAGACCTTAATGAAGTCACAGCTATATGCAGCTACATCTTCTCACGGATACTGGATTTCGTGGTGGAGTTGGGGAGGTTTATGAAATTTGATCTTCTAGAGCAACAGGTTTATTAACATTGCAGAGACATATATGGAAGGTATTTTGTTATGGGCCTAATTACGTTTTGGAATACTCAGCTGGCATCATAAGCACACATTTTGTATACATTTCTGGACATAATGACTATTATTGTAATAATAGAATTCAAATATTGAGTATTATTGATGCATGTTTCAGTAAGAGTGATACTTCAGGGACATATCATTAATAATGTTATTCAAACATTATTATTAAAAGATTAGTTGAAATAATTTGTATTGTGCGTGCCTACCAAACACTTCTAGAAAGGAGGCAGGCAGCAGATAGCTAGGCAGGGGAACAGGATGGAAGGAAGGAAGAAAGGAATGAAGGAAGGAATGAAGGAAGGAAGGAAGATGGCTAGCATTTTCTTCTTCTTTCTTCTTCCCCTCGCTTCCTCCCTCTCCCACCCTTCCTCTCTCTCCCACCCTTCCTCTCTCTCCCACCCTTCCTCTTTCTCTCTCTCCCTTCCTTCATCCATTTCTCTTCTTCCCCTTTCCTCCCTTTCTTCCTTCCTTCCTTGACAAGGAATCTGGTGAAGATCATAGCTGTGCTGGTAATATAACAGATTAGTATTTGGAGCACATGGAGACCCCTCTGCTTTCAGAAACGTTAACATAATGATATCAGCTTTGAATTTGAAATTGGAACCTGCCTTATATGTCACACATTAAGGCTGGCTGCTAATGAACTGTTAAAACTTGAAACCAGAGTAGTTACGGACACCAGCAAATAAACAGTGAAGAACAAAAATGAAATTTAAACACACCACAATTGCTCAAGCAGTCAATGAGCAAACATCCCTCACTGCTCATCCCCATCAGCGGAGAGCAGGCACAAGTGGGGAAGGAGCAGTGGGATAGGGAGATTAGACTTCAGGTTGCCTAGCTCTCCACCAGAAGTGGCTCCTGTTTCAAGCAAGCAAGCAAGCAAGTCTAGGCTTGAGATTTGTTTCATTTTTTTTCAGCTCCATTAGCAGGCAGTCAGCCTGTTTAGGGTGACACAATAACTCAGTTCCACACACATGCACTCAGGGGTGAGCCCAAGACTTCATACACAAATATAAGAGCTCTCTTTCTCCATTTCCCTTCTCTCCTTAGGGTTGCTCACATCCTATGGTTCCTAGGACCCCTTTTCGTGGTTCTCTGGCTAAAAATATGGTGTTTTCACCTACCTGTGTTGTCACACATTATTTTAAATGGGTCTGCTTTGGGGGCTAAGCAAAGAGAGAGAGGTAACAGGAATTCCTCACATGAACTTTAGATTGTAGGGACATCCATTTTCTAGTTCCTTTGGCCAAATATAAGTATTTTCCCTCATAATTTTAGGTACGTTTTTGCCTGTTTGTCCCATATTTTGTAGATATTCTGTTCTGGTGTATGTGTATGTGATGGGGTATTTTAATTTTTTTTTTTTCATTTCAGTTTGAGAAGCTTCAAGTTCATAGACTTTTTTACATAGCCATGTCCAGTCTGCTGACGAACTCATCAAGGCTCTCTTCATTTCTGTCACAGGGTTTGTTATGTCTAATATTTTAATTCTTTTCTTAGAGTTTCTCTCTCTCTGCTTACATCACCCATCTGTTCTTATATGATGTTTAATTCTTTTCCCATTGTAGCCCACAACATATTAACCACAGTTACTTTAAATTCCCAACATCTGTGTTATATCTGAGTCTAATTTTAATGCTTGCTTTGCGTCTTTAGACTGTATTTTTACTTGCCTTTTGACATGCCTCGTAACTTTTAATTGAAAGCCAGATACATGGTATTGGATAATGTTAATATGACTAGAAGCTGGCTGTGTTTACTGTTTACTCTAGGTATAGATACCAGAGGCTGCAAATTCATCTAGTGTCTTTGTTTTTGTCTCCTCTCTTAATTTTGGGCCTTTCTAAGTAGATATGGAGGAAGGGAAACATTCTATAATATCTTATGATTAAATTTCAGTCTTTTAGTGAGCAGAAGACTTGGGGCCATGGCCTTCACAAATATTTCCCAGTGGTTTAGCTTCCTCTCTATACATGGCTTAGCTGAGACAAGAATGCTAGAAGGTGCTGGAGTGTGGTAAATGGCCTGGTTGGATAAGGCTGTGCTAAAAATCTTTCCCTGGAGAGCAGGCCTTTGTTTAGAGATGTATTTCACAGTGATCACTGTCCTCTTCCCACAGCCAGAGCTATGTGTAGATCTTTCTTGATTTTCACCTTCAGAACCTAACAGGAACCAGGGAGGTAAAACCCATGAAAATTTTACCCAAGTTTACCCCTAATACGTTGGCCCCCAGAAGTTTTGAATTCTCATACTTGTGCGCACACAGCCTACCACAATGTATCAGAATTACCTTTGAAACCTTTTTACCAGTTTGTGGCTATAGTAGCTTCTTTTTCAGGTAAGTAAATCTCATCTGTGACTCTGGATTTGCCTGTCTTTCCAGGTGTCAGGGTTCCAGTTCACTCCACAACATTAATTCTCCGACGTATCTAAGAAAAGTTACTGATTTTTGTTCTTTGAGCATTTTCTTGCTCTAAGAAGGGGAATGACAACTTCTAAGCTCTCCAGATGTCAAAGCTGAAATTGCCAGTCCCGAATGTTATTTTATTGGTATTTATTCTTCTTTATATTCTCTGAGCTTTTTGGATATGTGTTTGCTGTCTGTTATTAATTCAAAAGATTTTGGGGTGCCTGGATGGCTCAGTCGGTTAAGCATCTTCTTTCGGTTCATGTCATGATCTCAGGGTCCTGGGATCGAGCCCTGTGTCGCGCTTCCTGCTTAGTGGGGAGGCTGCTTCTCCCTCTCTCCCCTGCTTGTGCTCTTTCTTGCTTGCTCTCTTTCTGTCAAATAAATAAATAAATAAATAAAACCTTTAAAATTTTTCTTAAAAAAAAAGATTCTAAGCCACTGTTTCTTAAAATATTTCTTCTACCACATTCTTTCACTCTTCTTCAGAGATTTCAATCACACTTATGGGAGACCCTCTGATATGGTACCACGGCTCTTAGATACTCTGTTCTGTTTTATTAGCATTTTTGTCTTTTCATGTTTCGGTCTGGGTAATTTCTATTAACCTATGTGAAATTTGCTGATTCTGCTCACAGATGTATTAAACATGCTGGTGAGCCTTAAACATGCTGCTGAGATGAAGGCATTCTTCATCTATGTTATTTTGCTTCTAGCATTTGATTGTATCTGATAGTTTTTATATTTCTGCTAAAGTTACTTACCTGATGTTGCATGTTTTCAACCTTTCCCATTAGTCTTTTGCACACTAATCATAGTTACTTTCAGTCCCTTGTGAGCTAGATTTAGCCTTCATGTTATGTCTCCTTCTGGCTGTTAATGTTTTATTCCTTGGCAGTGTGTTGTTTTTTCTTTCTTCTTGGATACCTCATACTTTCTTTTGTTGTAAGCCATATGTGTTATGTAAAACAATGGAGAATGGAGTTGATGCCTGGAAATGGGCCCATCTTTTCTTCTGCTAGGCCTTTAGTGTGGAGTTTAAATTCATGTTATCAGAAGTTAGGCCTGGCTTAGGTTTATAGTTGCAGTGGTTGCCCTAAATGCACCAGAGGTTTCAAATTCCTTTACAATACTTTGTTTTTGTGGTCTGAGTGTTCTGATAGGGGGTTTGTGTCCTTGTCCGCTCTCCTGTCAGTGTAGGCCTTCCCTTCATGCTTTGCCTCCGTTAGGGTCAGTCTCTACACTCTTGCCAACTCTTCCACCATCTTTCCTCTTGTTAACTTGTCACAAGGCTCTTGCTAGCCTGGTGGTTGCCAAGCAGAGGAGCATTCTCCACTGTGCCTGCGAAGCCTCAGTCTTAGATAGGCACTGCCTCTCTAAGTCCCTGAGGTATAACCTTCTCGCTGACACTGCACCGTTTCACCTCTGGTTCTGTGCCCAGAATATATTCCTGCCTTTTCTGAAGTGGTTTTTCTTTTCTCTTACCCCATGTGCAGTGGGTTTTCTCCAGTGGCCTAAGGGGGCAGTGTTTATTGCTCTTCCTTTCACAGAATAAGCCTTTAATTCTGTAGTGGAGATAAGGAGGTTTCAGGTTGAGTTTCCTGTCCCTCCTATACAGACTGTTCTCCTCCCCCATTCACACATGAGAGAGACTTTCTCAGGGCTCTCACCAGTCACTTTGTCTTCATCTTTGTCCTCTTTTCCTCTTCCCCCTTTCTCTCCCTTTCTCCTTCCACTTTTCTCCTCTCCCTCCTTCTTTTTCTCATTTTCTTCTTTCTTTATGGTTTTATAGTGTGGATAACGGTGAAGTGCCTGCAAAAGGATGTAAAGTCTTCCCATCTCTGTGACCTGCAGGGGCTCCACACTCCTGCCAGTCCTCACTCAGCGTCCACTAACTCATTAACTTTTGTAGCTAATTTAGTTTGTCTCAGGTTAGCAAGTGCTCGTGTTCATCCTTCCATCTTTCCCTGCAGGAGTCCATCTCATTAGATTTGTAGGTAGTTGGTTGCCCTGTGACGTTATCTCTCTGATGCGTTCAAGAGGAGTCACAAACTTGCATTTTGTCCAAGTTTTAGTGTTGTTACAAGTTGAGAAGGAATGTTTTTTCTAGTTCTCTACATCCTGGACAGAATCCGAAAGTTGATCTCTTTATTTTTGATTACTTTATCTAATTTATTGAGTTTGAGGTATCTTAAGTAAGAGCCTACTGTTTATTTACTTTAATGGCATTTTTTTATATAAAAAAAATCCCCAAAGTCTCTGTGGAATTCAGTATTTTTTTGTTGTTGTGAAGCTGAGCTGAAACATTTTTTTTTTTTTAAGATTTTATTTATTTATTCAACAGAGATAGAGACAGCCAGTGAGAGAGGGAACACAAGCAGGGGGAGTGGGAGAGGAAGAAGCAGGCTCATAGTGGAGGAGCCTGATGTGGGGCTCGATCCGGTAATGCCAGGATCACGCCCTGAGCTGAAGGCAGACGCTTAACCGCTGTGCCACCCAGGCGCCCCTGAGCTGAAACATTTTTAAAAGCAAAGCAAGAGCAAAGAAGAATGAAAAGACAAGAGAAGAGAGTTTTGTGTTCACATGAGATTTACAAACAGTTGGAAACTAGATGAGACTGAAAGATAGGGAAAGAATTACCTTTAATCAAAGGGTTTCCCTTTTGGTTGTATTCTAAGTCCCATGATGAATGTTATGGCAACTTCTCTATTACCGAAATCTAGTTTACAGGTTCAACATATCACAGTTTGCTGTGTTTTCACTAGACACTACTTAAATAACTCTCATATTTGTTCTCAGACTTTCACATAGATCATTTTCCTTTGTCTTTCCAGATACTTTAGCTACTAAAATTACTTTCTGTGTGAGTTAAAAGCCCAATTCATAACCGCCTTTACTTTCAATACTGATTAAACTGAATGTACTATCTTCCCTTTTCAATTATTGGAACTTTTTTTGCCCCATGACACTTCCCTTTAGAAAATCTGGTTTCTTTTGCTTTGTCACAGCAAATTACTTTAATTCAAGCTGATCCAATATCTTTCTTCTGTATTCATTTTAACCTATATTATGTTTGCATTATAACTAGCTTTTCCATGTGCATTTTATTAAATAAAAATCCAGATAATTTATTGAATGCTTAGTACATATTGGTTGATTGAGTAACCTAGGCTTGGTCCTGAACTTTTATCAATTCCCATGAATGCTTTACCCCTTGTTTTACAGCTGTCCTTACTTTGGATCGACTGATAAATCTAAGTACACAGTTACAACTGTGTATCTTGATAAAAAAAAAAAAAATCAACTGGTCTGGTGATTTGCTCACAACTGAAATTATGTATGTTTCATTTATTTTGTTTTTATAGATATGACCAGAAACTCCCGGTTTCATTCATTCATTCATGAGTCAAAGTTGACTCATCATGAAAGAACTGATAATATTTTGTTCCATGGATTCCAAAACATACATGGCTTTGTGTTTTTAATTTCAAGGGCATTGTGAGCACTAGTGAAAGAAGATAAACTGTAATATGAATAGCACTTTCCTGGTGGGTCAAACATTCCTGTTTATGTAAGCAAACAAAATGAGCTTTACTTTATTAATTGAAGGAATAGAAGAAGGGGTTGCAACTCAGAAGAAATTATGAGAAGAAAAAAAAATTACTTGGAGTTAGGAATTCCAGTGCTTTAGATCAGACCCGTTTGCTTGAGGTCACTTCGTTTTGCATTCTGATGTTTGTCGCCTCAGAAGCACTGAAGCTAGTACTTAGGGCAAGGGACTATTTGCATAGACTTGAAGGCTTATCTGGTACTGAAGGTCAACAGTGACCTTCCAGAGAAGGCCAGCCCTTTGTTCTACTGCCCAGGAACTCCCAAATAACTTAAAATCAGGGACTTTTGGACATATAATGGGTGGAGGACCTCAAGTGCCTATGCTCTAGGGAATATATATAAGGTGTCTCTGTACGCATTGAATCTAATTCAAAGGAAATACTATATTACAAAGTATATTATAAGGAATCTATAAAATGGACTATCAGCAAGTATATGATATCTTTCTGTGGTAGATAGAAAGAGTAAAATGGAATTCTATATGATTATTTGTTACTGAGGGTCTCCCTTTTTAAAATCTCTCCAAAAGAATCAGGTGATCAAAAAAAATTCTTGATCAAGACCAAGTTCAGGCAGCTTTGATTATTTATCATTCCATCATTTTAATTGCAAAATGTACTCAATTCTATAGGTTTTTTAATATAAAATTAAAAACTAGTGTAGCTTTAGAATTTTTTGAATTTAAAGTATTCTTTACCTGATTAATTATAACTACATTCACATAAACCCCCCAGTTTGACATATTCCATGAAAAATCCATACTATCAAGTTTTTTTCCTCCAGTATATTTTACTCACTCTTTCTCTCTTTCAGTTTTCTAATACTTCTAGCAGATTTTATATAATGTATAACAATGTATTTACTCATCTAGATACCTGATTTTTCTTTATGCAGTACTGTATTTCTTTTAGTAAAGTTTCAATTCAATTTATTTATTTATTTATTTTGACTGCATACATACTTGTTGTTAGAGAGCAAACACAACTCTTATTAAAGTTATAGTTTCAGTGAGGTCACTCTATATTGTATTGTCTGTGGTGTTATTTTCTTTCTTTCTTTTTTTTAAAGATTTTATTTATTTATTTGAGAGCGAGCAAGCAAGCACATGAGTGGGGGGAGGAGCAGAGGAAGAGGGAGAAGCAGACTCCCCAGTGATCAGGGAGCCCAAAGGACTTGGGGCTTGATCCTAGGACCCTGGATCATGACCTGAGCTGAAGGCAGAAGCATAACCCACTGAGTCACCCAGGTGCTATTATTTTCTATCATAAGTATTTCAGATATTTTAAGAATATTAATTTGTATTCTTCAGAATTAAACTAAAATGTACATTGTATTTAAATATCCATTTGCAAAAAATATCCGTTTACATTACTCTTGGAAAGATATATTGTATGCAGTCAATGTTTCAGTTGATTTCAGTATAATAAATTTTCTTTGAACAAACACTTAATGCCTAGCTTGTGTTAGGCATAAGGGGGTTTAAAAATATATATTCCACAGGCAAGGATCTCAAATAGTTAAAAATATATATATTATAACTGTCAATCTAATTATGCATATTTTAAATATATGATAAAATTATGTAACTATATAGAGATATTTCTGTATATGCATTGACATAGCATATGCATTCTCACAAAGTCAACTAACTAAAAACAAATAAATCTTTTCAACATGTTGGAAGAGTTTTAATATTACTTTTAAAATGTGACTTAAACTATCCTAAAATTGTGTATATACCCCAGTTTCTAAACAGAGGCAGTTAGGAATAAATAAAGAGATTTCAAAATGGCATTATTGGTCTCTAAAATTAGAACATCATGGAAATCTTTCCTTAATTTTATTTTTTATTATTGAGGAACAGTTGGATTACAATGACCTATGGCCTGCAAAATAGTTTAGATTTATCATGCATTCTCTTACAAATTCTATTATTACCACATATTACTCAGTTACATTCTTTTTGTTACTTGTTTTCTTATGATTACTCAATGGTTGCCTTAATTTTAGGAAAACTTTGTGTTGATGGGGATTTGAATTTATGGTGCAAAGTAATTGTCCATTTACCCGGGAAGTTATGAGGTCCTGAATCTACCATATTCTTTCAGTTTACACATGCATTACAAATATCTGAACAGAATCCTTTCATTAATTAGGTAAAGTGAAGTAGGTAGATGACATGCTGAAGTAAAGGATGTGTATATTCACTTTTTGATTCAATAAGAAATTAACTACACCATTTTAGCTGAACATGAAGTAGTATATGCCACAGATTTATTTTCTATAGCAAACCTTTGATAGGTTAGCCTGTTTTGTTTTGTTTTTCCTTATGTCTTGCCTGTGGCCTATTTCTCTGGAATATTTATAAAATCCTCCAATTCTTGATCAGTAAATGACCTTCACTAAGAGAGATTTGCTGATGTTTTGGAGAAGAGTATCGTGTGAATATAAATCTTTGTAAATATGGCTTTAATAGATCTTAAAACCAGAGACCAGAATAAAATAAAACAAACATAGTGTCTTCTAAGAGAAAACAAAAAAAGCAGATCAGTCCTTGCCCAGGTACTGTAGTAATTATCTGTTGACAAGAGGTCTTACTATATCTTCTTTAGGAAAATAAGTATAATTTAGACCAAACAATGACAAACATTAATTGGTGTTTAAAAGGAAGAGTATTCCTCAGGGAAGTAATGAAACTGCCGATCTCCACTTTTTGCAGCTGAACAATGGGGCACATTGCCTTTTAAGAGATGAATCATTCTGACTTTATCAACCTTGATGTTTTGCACTGTAAGCCTAGCACTCACACACCAGCACCCATTTAAAAAGCATCCAAATTATCATATTACATGTCAGATATGCAGTACATAATCAGAGACGAAAAAAATAGTAGCATTTCGATTGTAGTGGGATAGATAGAGGGATGATTTGGGGATCGATCTCACTTCTGTGAGTTTAAAGGAATCCTTCGGTAAGGCTTTATGGGAAAGGTAATAAGACAGGCCATGCTCAGTATGAGACTTGCACACATCTTGCACCCCACAATTTAATTCAAATTAGTCTGTTCATATTATTTCATTATCTCATTCTAATTTCAGTACCACAGATGTTACCTTATATTATAGTACAATGCATGAATCATTTTTTTTTTTTTTTGAAAGTACTTTCCATATAACATTGTGAGTCTTTTTGTGCTCTGTTTCTCCATTCTCACAGTGAAGTGAAGGAATCTGGATTTCTCTGTGACAGAATTATACACAGATTCCTAAAACTGCTGCTAACAGAATATATTTCACTGGCAGTTTAAGTGATAAAGTAAGGGACCAGAGTATGAACTCTTCCTACGTTTGTCACTATCTGATTTAATGTCTTTATGATTTTTGTTGGTTTTGCTCTGTGCCCATGCTGTGTTCTGAATGTGTCTCTTCTATTTATATGTGAAAATCCCAGTTCTCAAAAGGGATCACATTAGGATGTGGGGCTGTTACAAGTGTGGAACCTCACGAATAGGATTAGTGACTTATAAAAGAAGCTTTAGAGAGATCGGTAGTTCCTTGTGCCATATGAAGGTACAATGAGAAGTCTCTGAGACCCAGAAGAGAGTCCTCACACAACCACTGTGGCAACCTGATATCAGACTTCCATCCTTCAAAACTCTGAACAATAAGTTTCTGTTCCTTATTATGTACCCAGTCTGTGGTATTTACTTATAGCAGCCCAAATAGATTAAGACAACCCATTTATGAAAATTCAGGTAGTCAATCTGACATGCTATGAAATTCATGATATGTGTCAACTAGAATGTGGTAGGGTACTTGGGACATGCTAAATTTTGTGCCTAAGGGAAAATGAATTCCATATAACAAAATCTAATAAAACTGAATTCCATTAATTCTATCTCTATTAAAAAGCCTGTGTAACGGGTTCTCTGGTAGGCCTCTCTTAGTCTTATGGAGAAGGAATTACTTTTGAATCAGCAGGTAAATTGTTTTATTATTTGGAGTAAAAAACAAGGTTTAAGAACAGACTCTTAAGAGGTTTTGGAGAGTGATTATAATCCTGTTCAGTTTCTACATTGGTTCATAGATTTGGGTAACCAACCTCAAATGAGAGACTGAAAACAAATGGTTATATTTAATTGTTCATTACAATTATAGGGCTTTTCCTATTTATTTGTCATAGTGTTTAATTTCTTGATAACAAACATTCTATGAATCTTAGAATGGCTGTTTGGCTACAGGTCAGTTAATTCAGAGATTGGATAGGACCATGACTAGAGGAAAGTCATGCACTTCCACAGTGGAGCTCTTCTGCTACATTGTCCTATTTTCCATTATATGCAGGAGTGGATATAATCCCATAAGACTTTACTGAAAGAAACCAGACGTATTTCTAATAATCAGGTAATAACCAGATTTCCTTTGCTAGACTTAAAACTGTTTCCAGTGCATAACACATTTTCAGAATATTTGAATATCTAAAATCACTAAATTTACATACCAAGCTTGCCATTTCCATGTATCTATCCATTTATCCGTTTTTGGGGGGTTTTAACGTTAACTATCATATAACAACATGTGATCAGAACAAAAAAATCCAAAGAGACTTGAATTATTTTTTTTTAAAGATTTTTATTTATTTATTTGAGAGAGAGAGAGAGGACAAGTGGGGTGGGGGGAGCAGAGGGAGAAGCAAACTCTCTGCTGAGCAGGGAGCCCAATGTGGGACTTGATCCCAGGACCCTGGATCATGCCCTGAGCCAAAAGCAGACACTTAATCGACTGAGTCACCCAGGTGCCCCGAGACTTGGATGATTTTAATAACGAGTCCGTAATCTAATTTATCTTCATCCATTGATGTAAAGAAAATGCCCCTCAACCTTGCTATATAAAATAATAGACCAGATACTATATAATATAGAAGTTTTAAGTTTTTAAAATATTCTTATGAATATAGTTCTTAGATGAAGTGATCCATGGGGGTGGGTCTTTTAATACTGAATGATTGAAAATGATGATTCACGTTTTTATTATTTTTTTCAATTGTTTCAGCGATACCATTAATGGAGTTTGAGATAAAATGAATCCGTTATTATTTAATTATTTTAGGTTATATTTTCTGTAGTAAACAAGAGATTTATAGCTTTCTCTCCTCCCAGAGACAACTTTGAGATTAAGAAGAAAAGCTCTGCCCCAAAACAATTTTATCAGTGTTATCTATGTTGCAACAATGCTTTGGAATTGCAAGATATTGCCTCTTCAAATATTGAATCTCTTTGTCTCTCTCTTTCTTTCCATGGAATGAAAAGTGTTGGTCCAGGTTACTGTGACAATGTCCAAAGAGAAAGAGGAAAAGGAAAGAAAACCATGCCATCAGTAACAAATTCTGCAGGTTTATAGAATAATCTCTAACAAGAAAGGACGGTCTAGAGAAAATTGGGTCTATTTCAAAAGGGCCCCTTAGTTAGAAGCATAATAGATCCATTATCATTAGAAAACAGAGAAACAGGCTGTCTACACAGTGTTACTAAGAAAAATCTGAACACCTCCATGTTCTCAAATAGCTTTAAGAATAGTTTTGCAAGCCTAATTCATCTTTGGGATAGGGCAATAAATTCCACTATTCAAATTCCAGTAGTCTCCTGGGAAAGTTAATTAATTCACTCTCCAATATATTTCTTTAAAAAATTTGCTTTGTTATAAAATATTTCAACTTTATAGGAAATTATAGGTTTAAAAATTTATACATGTTATTTGGACAAATATTAATATTTAGCAGCCAATTATTTGGTACATGTTATGTACCAGGCTGTTTGTTAGTAATGGAACTTTTAGGATTTAAAGAGGGACAGAAGACAGTCTTTGCCTTCATTGGCCTTTGATTCTTATAATTGAGACTTGTGCACATAGCTCACTATTGTAAAAGATTGAAGGTAGCAAATGCTATGGGATAATTATACAAACAATACCATATGAAAATGAAAATATGTAATAACGTGATAAGAAAGGAAAGAAGACTTTAGGTCCAAATTTGCTGAGACAATCCTGTAACGCTAGTGAGTAGAAGAGGGTTGAGTAGAGGTTATAAGAGAGGGGGTAACTCTGTGCATTTTGTAGTTGTGCCCTTAAACACATCAATGTTGTCCATCGGGGAAATATGAGGAAATACAAGTGCTAGTAAGTACAAATAAATAAGATGGGAGAAGTTCTAGCAGTAAAGGAGAAGGTGCTGTTTATATGGAGTAGTCAGATAAAACCTGTCTGATAAAATTACATATGAGGGGAAAGCTAGTGGAAGGAAAAGCATGAGCTCTGTGAATGGCTATCTGGGGTTGGGGGAGTGGATTTTGGATCTTCCTGTCTCAGATGAAAGCAGTACAAAGGCTCAGAGTCTGGAGAGTAACTGCTGAATTACAGGAATGGGGAAGCATTTGGTGTGGCCGGACCAGGGGGAGTAAAGGTATGGAGTGTGGGTAGTAAGGCAAGTGAGCTAAGAGGTAGATGAGTTGTGCTGAAATTTAAGGAATGTTATACAGACTTTCTAGAGTACCCAGGAGAGCACAACATTGACAAACGGTTTTGATTAATTTGCCTAATCTTTAAATGACTAGGATTAGAAAGATGGCTGTTTTTACCATACATTTTAACCCCTGATTAATTATTTCTCTTTTCCTCCCCTAAATTGACTTCCCCATAACCACATTTGGAGCATGGATCATTTGATAAATACTAGAAGATTTTAGTTCTTAAAATTAATTCTGTGACTTGAAAATTATTTTACCAGATGGACTGAAGTTTGTAGCTTACCATATTCTTACGTAGGTGGTATTATCAATTAACTGTTGAGTGGAGATGACACCTGGAAATTCCATTGAGAATTTTGTACTTTTCTTTCCTTTTCCTTTTTCTACCTTTGGACATTGTATCAGGACCCTTGTCCAACACTTTTCTCTCCATAGAAAGACAGAGAGAGATCAGAAAAGGTTCAGTATCTGAAGAGGTAATATCTTTCAATCCCAAGGCACTGTTACAACATAGAAATGAAATTTCTTTTGGAGCAGCATTTTTTTCTTTCTTTTTTTTTTTTTTTAAAGATTTTATTTATTTATTTGACAGAGAGAAACAGCCAGCGAGAGAGGGAACACAAGCAGGGGGAGTGGGAGAGGAAGAAGCAGGCTCCCAGCGGAGGAGCCTGATGTGGGGCTCGATCCCAGAATGCTGGGATCACGCCCTGAGCCGAAGGCAGACGCTTAACTGCTGCGCCACCCAGGTGCCCTTGGAGCAGCATTTTTTTCTTTACCTGAAGTTTTCTCCAGGAAGGGAGGAGAAATCTGTAAATCACTTGTTTACTCCAGGAAAAAAAAAAAAAGCTGAAAGAATAAAATAGATGACAAAAGATGTGTTTTATCATAAACTTATTTTATCATAAACTTCAAAGAAACTGTATCTTTAATTTCAGTGGACTTGCTGGAGATTTGGATGTCTGCAGCTTGCCCTGAGAAAGGTAAAAATAGCAATGAAGATAATTAGAAAACTGTGATCTGACTATTTTATAGTAAGAAAGGGAGGAGATTATAAGGGCAAATACACATTAAAAATAAGAAGCTTAATTCTCCCTGTTGAAAATAAGAAAATACTCTTTCCTTTCACTTTTCTTAGAGCACTTACTTTAGAAAACCTGTAATGTTAAGTTCTATCTCTTTGGAATGTATATAAATTTGTTAAAAAGCAAAATAGTCTCTTGCCAGCTTTAAGATCTAGGAATGTCTGTTTGGAGGTGTTGGGAATAATCTCTGGTATGTAATCATCAAGGCAGATAGCCACCCTATCTCCCAGTTTCTGTAGAAGGAATGGTAGGAGCCTAACTTGGGTGAGCAGTTCCTTCCAAGTTGCAAACTACCTCCTGTTCTAAAGATATGAATTTATTATTCCTTTGGATAAGCTAATTAACAAACTCAGTTGACCACTCTAATTACTGAAAATGAACTATGTATGACAAATGGTTTTGTCAAATCCTCTTACCTGAGATCCAGTTATTATTTATCTTGAGAACATGTGTGTAATGTGTTGTCCCTGCTTGTCTTTTTAAAGGGAGAGATTTCTTTGTCTGTGCAATGTTTTAATAGCTTACCTGTGATGCCCAACACAGTTTGGTTTAATGTTTATTCAGTAGCAAAATTGCTTTCTTTCCCTTCTACCTTTGTGAGAAGTTTTCTAGATTAGGAGATTAAAAAATATATGTATTTCCCCAATGCATGTAATGTATTTATTTAGTATACCTACTTTTGCTAGACTCTAAGTTCCATGAGTGCAGGGCTTTATCTGTTTTATTCTGTGTCTTCAGTATCTAGAATACTGCCTGGCATGTAGAGATACCGTGTGATTGTCATGAATAAATAAAGGTATCAATCAATAAATGAACTAGAATTTATCATGTGATTTTTGTCACCAAATATTTCTTTGATAAAATGTCATTTCTACTTTCTGGTGGCTCCAAAGCCTAGTTCCATCTTATAAACTAGTGTATAAAGCATAGAAAGACCCAAAGTTTTAATTGAAGGGTAAAGGAACCCCCAATTACTCAGACATCTTTAAATCTTACTCAGGATAGTAAGGATGTAGGGATAAAAAAGAAAATGCCTTAGTCTCCATTCCTGTCTGCTGCCCTTTCCATTGTATAAGGAAAGGAACAAGTCATTAAACCTTGATATCAGAACTTCTTAGAATGTTCTGGTATCAAAATTGTAGTATATATGAAGATTTAGCCACAATGTCTTTTTGCAAGTCATAAAAGACTTTTTCCTCTGACTTAAACATCATTAGGAACCTTAGCTAGGAGTGTTCTCTTAGAATAGTAACATAAATATTGGCCCGTACAAGAAGACACTTCAAGGCTTTTGTAAAAGATGTGTATATACCTATATTCAGAAGAGCCTGAGACTTGAAATATGCCAGCATCTCAGTTTGTCTGAAGGAAAAAGGATTTATCACAGCTGCTATCCATAGGTCTCTGCACGCAGTGATACTGATACAATAGAGAGGAAGGTTGCAGAATTTAAATTAGACATAATAGATACTTTTAGAGGATATTATATGGAGCAATCCAGCATTAGTAAGATAATATATATGAATCCTTAATAGTTTACCCTGCAGAATGATTTTTGTATATTTTATGCCAAGGAAAACAATGCTTAGATACTCAAAAATGAGCTCCCACAAGATTTTCCCATAAACTCCTTGGCTCTAGGGATTATTTATTATTGCTTCTCTGTTGCAGATTAAGAATATGGGGAAGAAAAGTAGGAGAATGTGATAATTTTAATACACTGATGATAGCTTTAGTTTCAGGATATTCTTCTGAGAATGAAAATACTTAAAGCCTTCATTGAGTCTTCAGGCAATTCAGCAGCTCTTTTCTCCTGTTGCTTCAAAAACCACGTATACCACGAAGCCTATTGGACTTCCTAACACCCCCTCCCATGAATCCACATCCAAATTTGATTGTACCGTAGAGGTGATGGATGCCTCAGGCCTAAATTCCACTTGGGCAAACATTCAAAAGACCCACCAAAGCCATGAGATGTCGTTGGCATAGTTATGTCTGCACAGCCAAAGCTTCTACCAATTCCAGAAATAAAAGAAAGAATTATGATAGAGAAAGGACTCCAAATACTATAAGAAGTTCTCTCTGATATATTTGTTCTTATGAATTATTATGCCAACATATTAAACATACGATTTCTTGTAATCGAGTGGACATCTTTACAAAAGAATTATCAGCTTGCGTGTAAGAAAGAAAAGTTATTCTATTAGAATTAACTTATGTGTGACATTATGCTTAGATTTTTCAAGATCATTTTGGCGATGGCACTTCTTGCAGCTGGAGTATAATTTCATTTGGTATGGAAGTAATTTTTTTTTAGCATAATGTTTCTCACAGAAGCAGGTTTGCTTCACAACCCACAGACAGGAAGATTTTAGAAGAAATGGATCCATTTGCTGGGGGAAAAATCTGTTGCTAATACTGACTGCCAGAAAGAAACTGAATTTGCTTTTAATGTAAAGAGCTTTATTATCACAACTAAACAGACATGTGCCATTAACATAAACAATTCAGTGTATTTTATGCCATTTATGTTGGTATGGACCAAAATGTGCCCTCTGCCCCCCCAAATTAATATGTTGAGGCCCTAGCCGCCAACAAGACTGTATTTGGAGACAGTTAAAGTTAAATGAGGTCATAAGGGTAGGGCCCTAACCCAAAAGGCCTGGTGGCCACATGCAAACAGGAAGACACACCAGGAGTGCATGTGCGAAGAGGGAAGGCTATGTGAGGATACAGCAAGAAGGTGCTAGCTGCAAGCCAAAAAGAAAGTTCTCACCAGAAACCACCCCAGTTGGCAGCTTAATCTTGGATATCCATAATCCCGAACTGTAAGAAAATGAATTTCTGTTTTTTAAAGCCACTCAGTCTGTGGTATTCTGTTATGACAGCCCAAGCAGAGTAATACATATGCTAACGCCAATTTCTTTTAAATATGGAATTCCAGAGATGGGAAAAGTGACTCAACTAAGGCTACTATTGTGCCTTACTTTTCTTGAGGTGATAAATATGGTGCTATATTATGAGTTTGGGGTATATCAAAACCAGCCTCTAACTATAAGAACAGATAGGGTTGGGCTGAATAAAATGATTGACTGTTACTAGTAAGTCTTTATAATTGTTGAGCATAGGGCATTTAATTCAATAATTGTCAACTGTAATAATGGACTGAATGATTGCAGATATACTTTATTTTCATTTCAATATAAAACTGCTTATGGATTATGTGTCCTTGTGGGCTTTGATCCAATAACAAATCTCTGTCAGACAAACTTTCAGAAGCAGACTTAACAATTTTTCCCTACTCTAAGTTTATAACTGGCTGATTTTGACAGGGCAGGTCACAGAAATGGCCAGTTTGGTCATATGAGTCTCCTTGGGGGCTTCAGCTCAAAACACTTTATATTGATTCCTAGGTAAATAATACAGTGCCTTGAAGGGTCTTTTCTCATCTAATTCTTTCAGCTCACTTATTTTGTATTTTTCTCCTATAAGTTTCCATTAATTTATTATTGTTCCTCCCCAGCCAATTCACTCTCCCCCAGATTTAGCAACTATTTTTCTCTGGTCATCTTCTATACCTGTATGCTGAATTTACTCTTTTAGATAACTGTTTCCTTTCTGTCTAGCATTTTTGGTGCATTTCTCTCAGTTGGTTCTCCTCTTAAATAATCTCATGTCCCCAATATATCACTTCCCCAGTAGTCTCATTGGAACTTACTGTGAATTTCCTCTTCTGTCCAATTTCTCTTCGGCTTTTGTGTTGACTTTATTGATTATATAGACTTTATTTACCCTTTGTACGTCTATATTTTCTACCCTGTTTACTTAATATATGCTATCAAAATAGCTTATCAAAGAAATTCATGAGTTCTATTAAGTATTTTCAAGAATATTATCTCTGGGGCATCTGGATGGCTCAGTTGGTTAAGAGTCTGACTCCTGGTTTTGGCTCTGGTCATGATCTCATAGGTCATGAGATTGAGCCCCATGTGGGACTCCATGCTCAGTGGGGAGTCTGCTTGGGATTCTCTCCATCTGCCCCTCCCATCACTCACATGTGTGCATGCTCTCCCATTCTAAAATAAATAAAGAAATCTTTATTAAAAAAAATGTTACCTGTTAGTTTGAAATCAGAGGCTTTTTTTTTTTTTTTTTTTTTGGTAATGGCTTATTTTGTGATTCAAATCTGTTCCAAATAGTGGCCACCATGTATTAATTTATTCACATATATAGGTAGATAATAGCAAATGTCAGTCTGGTCAAAATCATGGTTACTTTGGAGACATACTGGCAACACAAATAGTATGTTAGGTAAAGATGGGATAAAATAAATAGATATTTTGTTTTATGACATGGTCATTGGAATGGTTAATTTTATGCGTTGACTTGGCTAGATTATATATAGTACCCAGTTATTTAATCAAACACTAATCTAGTCGTTTGTAGATGTAATTATCATGTACACTCTGTTGGCCTTATATATGTGGCTTTGGAATTGGGTAATGAGTAGAACTTTGAAGATATTTTATGAATGCTAGAAGAAGCCTATATTGTCCTGAAGAGAAATATGAATGTTAAAGGTGATTCTGTTGAAGACTCAGAAGGAAGTGAAAAGGATGGTAGAGAAAGCTTTGGAGAACACATGTATTGTCATGAACAGAATGTTGGGGAAATAAAATTAAAGGAAATAAGAGGGAATTGTATATCACGCTATTGGACAATGGTGGAAGGGTGATTCTTGTTATAAGGTGGCAGAAATGCTGGCTGAATTGTGTTCTGTTGTGTGTAAAGTAGAACTTGCCAGCATTGAACTTAGATATTAAGCTGAGGAGATTTCAAGCAAAAAACGGAAAGTGCAGCTTGGTTTCTCCTTGATGCGTATAGTAAAAGGTGAGAGGAGAGAAGTAAATGGAGGAAGGAACTGTTAAGCACTTGATGATTTGGGAAGTTCTCAGCCTTTCCAGATAGTGTACTTTGGAATCAGGGCCAAGGATGTGACTGGACAATCATATGCTAAAAAGATTAGTCCCATGTTTCATGGATTCAATCAGCCACCTCTGGACAAGCAAGGATAGAGATGGGGGTTATCTAGGAAGGATGTGGATATTTCTCTTGTGGAATGGCATCTACCCCCTGACATCGACAGAAGGCTAACATGGCTTTTTAAAAATGTTACATCAGTAGACACACTTGTACTTTGGACTGAAGGGGGCCCAGAGAGGGCAAAATGAAGGAAAGCTGTCAGACTTCTGGGATTCCATACACAGGAAATGGACTGATAGAATTACTCAGCTATGAACATGCACTATTCAAGAGAAGAAAATAATGATTTCTGTGTCAGAGTGCAGATGTAGAGACTCAGAAGGCAGAGTCAGGGGTCAGCACAGTCCAGAGGTTGGGCCTGCAGGACTACTACAGGCCCATAGGGCAGACCAAGCCACAGAGAATTATACTCAGGTCTTGAAACCTATTGGAAATTGTCCTGCTTCATTGTAAACTTGCTTTAGACTAGGAACCTGTTTATTCTTTTCCAGATCCTTCAGAGGGAGCATGGCTTTGCCAGCAACTCCTTTTCAAACTTCTGGCCTCCAGAACCATGAGAGAATTTATTTCTGTTGTTTTAAGCCACCACATTTGTGGTTATTATTGTGGCTATCCCTATGAGACCAATAGAGATTGTGGAACAGTTAACAACTAGATACTTCCTTAATTGTATTATACGTAACTTTTGCTTCCTCTAGTGCTAAACAAATACTGCTTATATAAGTCAAGGTGTATGTAGAGTTCAAACACTGACTTGCTCAGTATACCAGGTTCTAAATGAGTGCGTTATGCCTAAAAGTTGTAATCTCTTTTTTCATCTCACTTTTCCCCCTCCTCTTCCTCCTCTCTTTTCTTCTCCTTTCATTCCTCCCAATTTGATACTTCTAATTTATCAGTTATCAAAAATTTTCTTAAAAGTAGTTGAAATGTATTTAAAGTCTCTTTAATGTGTGAAATGAAAAAATAAAGAATTCTAGTTCTGGACCAAAGAGAACTTGATTTTAGTTGGCTAGGGCTTACAATTCCATTATATATATACATACACATATATACACACACACATATACATTTATATCTGGGAATTTATAATATGAACATATAGAATAGAAAAGTTCTAATCTCATTTGGATTTTTAACAGCATATTGGTAAAAATAATTGTAGTTGTTTGAAAAAAATTCACAGGATTTACTTAGGAGACCCTAATAGTTTTAATGATGTGTTTACATGACATTTGAAAATGTATTATAATTTTAGTCAACCAGAACAATTGTCTTAATCTATAAGTTACAAACACATTCACTGTTTAAATGGAAAAAAATCATCAATTAATTACTTACCATGCACTTTTTATCCTTATGAATAATTCATAGGATAAAAGCTCCCCTGCAGGTAATTAGAGCACATTATGTATAATCACTTGCCAAATTCCATGTTTTAAATCAATCATTTTTTGTGTTCATATGTTTGAAGTACTTTCAGAAGTAAATAATCACAGAGCCCAACAAATGAGATAAAATGGTAAAACAAATATAGCAAAGTATATTAAGAAAGCGGTGGAATGAAGCAGAATCTCTTCTATGAGCAACCAGGCAGCTTTATGGCAGTTGGAGGTATTGGGAAAACAGCATTTTAACAACAACATATAGTTGAGGATCCTGGAAAATAATTTTTTTAATGCAGATACAACAGGAAAAAGTGAAGGTATAATCAAAGTGCAATGCAATTAATGAGGGACAACTATCTAGTGAAACAGAAGATCAAACTTGTTTTTAAAAAAGGCAATGACTGTAAGCTGTTTTAAAAAAATATTAGTTTCCAGAATCCTCAACTATAAGATACTGTAATATTTCTTGAGACGTGAGTAGTGCATTACATTGAGTAGATCATAAGCTACAGGACTGTCAGTTTCTCCAGTTCACCTAGTATATTCTACACATAGTCAGAATTCAGTAAACATATATATTTTAATGTAGATGCCAGGAGAACATCAATCACAAGTCAGTCAGAGAGCACAGAGACATTCTTTTTAAAGCTTAATTGAAGTGTAGAGTATAGCAGTAAGAACTTCTTCAATACAAGTGCTTAATCACCCTTTACAAGAATAATAACCCCTGGGAGTTCGAATATCAGGCTTTACACCTAAGCAGGTTTGGGCTGTAAAGAAACGCTTTCCTACGATGGTACACCCAAGGATACTACACCTCATTGAGGAGGGTATGGGTGGGAAAAGCTGCCATTCTGCAAGGGTCTTAATGAGCAAATATGCTTTTTCTTTAGTTCATAGGAAAGAATAATAGAATCCTCTGAGAATGTGCAATCAATGAACTATTCTTGCTGATTTTGCTGGTTTATTTTCTTTAAAGAAAAACCCAGGCCAAAGCCTCAATGTGTTTCAAGGTTGGTATTGCCCTTTGATGCCTGGAAGATGCAAATAAAAATTTCCTCTGGTTATATCATCCTAAGTCCATTTTCCTGAGAATTCCAGAGATTTAATTTAGCCAAATATGAGTTAGCACTTAGATAGATGATCAGAAACATACAAAAATAACTCCAGTCTTCTGTAATGACTTTAGTAAAGTTTTCAGCTTTCCTCAATAGTGATCTTACACATCTTTTGTTAGAATTTTTTTTTCCCTTAAGGTGCTTCTGTGGGTTTATCACAGATTTGACCTTAATTCTTCATTCTATCCTGTAGTCATGATATTTGTGTAATATCAGAAATCAGGAGAAAGAAATAAAATTATCAAATACTTTTTAATTATTGGAACCTGTTCCTTTATAATTAAGAACAAGGTAAATATGCCATTATTATTAATTCTGATCGATATAATGATCATATAATGTATTTTATATGGTGTCTTATAAAATAAGACAAAAGAGAGTTAAAAGGATTAGAAAAGTTACAGTACAATCATTTTCACAGGTAAAATGCTCAGATACATAGAAAAGCACAATGATTTTTAGGTAATTTAGCAATTTGGCTGTGTATAGAATCCATTAGAAGAGCCAGTTTCATTGGTAGAACATTAGTTTAAAAATAATTCTTTAATATCCTATCCTATTTACAATAAAGTCAGGGTCAAAACCTAAGTCTAGGTCAAAAACTTGGCCGATAAATGTGTGAAAGTTTTGATAAAGAGCTTTTTATAATCAGATTCCTGTGATTAAATATATCTGGAGTGAGGCATGGGAATCTGTATTTTATAAAACTTTTAGGCAGATGTAAGAACACATGATCCTAAGGATAATGTATAAATTATTCAACTTGACATTTAAGACCTTTCACACTGTGCCTTACCCAAATGTCTCCCATTTCCTGTCAGTCATGGCCATGTGTTGCTGGGTGTTAGACTAGAATTTTCACCATTCCCTGAGCACAATACTACTTTTTTTTTTTTTTAAGGATTTATTTATTTTATGGTGGGGAGGGGAAGGGCAAGAGGGAGAATCTCAAGCAGACTCCCAACTGACTGGGAGCCCAACCTGGGGTTGAATCCCATGACCCTGAGATCTGACCTGAGCCAAAATCAAGAGTCGGACACTTGACTCCCTGAGCACAGTACTTTCTTAACAAATTTTAGTCCTTTCTGCCATGAAGTATCTTTCTCTTCTGACTGAAAAGACATGGCTTAGTGGATAGAGTTTAGATGAAGTCAAATGTATACATTGTGACTAGTTTATAGAGAAGTTTATTTCAAGTTATTAAGTGACTTAAAGGATTATTTGAAAACCTAAATAAACCTAAAGGAACTTTTCAAAAGAATTCTCAAAGCTGCACCTCAAAAGTGACCACTAGGGATTTGTTTCCTCTTTTAAAATTAGGAAGTCATGTTCTGCAATGGAAAGCTTTGATAAATTCTATTTCCACATTGCTGTTGTTGCAATAACTAGGAAGCCACCATGTTCAGGAAATTGCTGCATCCGAACTGTACATGTACTGCTCCAAGTTCCAAAACTTTGTCATGTCAGCTCTGATCACATGAAAGATCACATAAACACTATGGAGTTGCTCAAGGTTGAGGCTCTTCGAAGACAGAATGGTCAAGATCAAGTATTACTTCTTTCAATAAATTTCTCCAGTTTTCAGAAGAATTAGTCCCATTCAGTATCCCCATTGAATTCTGTATATAATACCATATTATCATGCATTACTATCCCTGGCAGGTATTTGTGTGTGTTTCCATTGAAATTTCTGATTTCCTTTAGAACAGTAGTTCTGAGCTTTTTGCTCTAAAGTTGCCTTTAAAGTTGACTTAAAATGATCAAGTCCTTCAAAGAGGTTTTGTTTGTGTAATAATACCTATTGGTATTTATCATGTTAGAAATTAAAACTAAATAAGAATTTAAGGCATGAGAATTCACAAGCACTTATTACATTAGCCGTCAAAGCAATAATGTCTTTAAATGTTATGCAGCCTCTGTAGATACTCATGGGAGAATGAGAGTAAAAAAGGAATAAATATCTTAATAGTATGAAAATAATTTTGACAACACTGACCCCATGAAAATGTCCCCAGAACTCCTAGGGGTCCCAAAATTATTCTGAGAACCACTGTTTCAGGAAATTGTAGTAGTTTGGAGGAATTTGAACTCTCCATGCACTGTCATAGATTTAGACCATGAAATGTTAGGTGAGTGAGAAAACGTAGTCATTAGTGTTTGGGGAACCAAGTTGGGTATTAATGTGGAAGCTCTGAATTTAAGACTTTATTTTCAGGGGGTGCCTGGGTGGCTCAGTCGTTAAGCGTCTGCCTTTGGTTCAGGGCGTGATCCCGGAGTCCTGGGATCAAGCCCCACATTGGGCTCCTCTGCTGGGAGCCTGCTTCTTCCTCTCCCGCTCCCCCTGCCTGTGTTCCCTCTCTCGCTGGCTGTCTCTCTCTCTGTCAAACAAATAAAATCTTTACGGAAAAAAAAAAGACTTTATTTTCAGGAGAAAATAAACTGTTTACATGATTATATTTCTATCCAGATAAAACGTAGAACCATATGAAGTAATTATTTTCAGATCTGAAACATTGAATACTAGAAATTGGTGCTAACTAAATAGGATACACTTTAATTCAATGAAAAAGTAAAAATATAGATACATTTTTACTTATAGTACATTTCAGTTTTACCCAAATTAGATACACCATGGATCACATGTTGCATTCAACTCTATTTCTACCATGATGAAAATCTGTGTATCATGTTTATTTCTAAGTAGAGGTTTGTCTTATTTCCACACTAGTACCACAAATAAATTGATGTTTCTTTTGGAGTTTTCAGAGCTAACAAATACCTCTAGTCAAATATGGGAGAAGTTTTGCCAACATTCAGTCTTGGATCTCATGGACAGTGAGTTCTAATCCCGATTTTGCCAGTGACTAATTCTGTGGCATTGAACATGTCATTTTACTTTTCTGTCTCGGTTCTGTCATCTGTGAAGTAGAGATAATATTGTTCAGTTGAGCACATTGTTCTAACTTGTAGCCTCTGGGTGACTTCACAAAAGAAATTCTTCATATGAATTTGAATATATGCCGAGAAAATTAGAACAAGTTATCTACTTCAAAAACATTCAAGAAAGAGCCAATGGAAATAATTTTTAAAATGTACCATATGCATTTTAAAATTGGAATAAATATCATCCTAGGAAATCCATCACCACATTTGTAAAAATTTAAGAGATAATTGTTTTATTCTCTATTGTGGAAGAAAGACATCTAAGTGCAACTTGTCTCTTTTGGAAAGGTTATAATCCCATCACAATCATTTAACTATATCTGTGAGTCACAGTTGGTGCTAGGTGATTTACTGGAAAAACTATTCAAACAATGACAGAAAATGAAGAAGAATAAATCTTTTTGCTCTTTGTACAGTTATTAAGTAACCAGCTCTCTCAGCCTCATGAAACATCTGTATTGCTAGTTTAAAAAATAAATTTCCTGAGGTACAATGTCAATTTTTCTTGAAAGTAGTAGCCAAGTCAGAGAAAAAAGAATGCTGAAAAAAATTATATACATATCTTTACATATATAACAGTGAATTACTTCTAGTTTACTTTTGGCCATCCCTGGCATTTTACATTGTTGGTAATAATTGTTTGCTGCTGTTTCAAGAATCATGCATAGTATCTTCCAGGTACACTTAAATTAAAGTATAGCAGTAATGATTATGATCACAGGATCTGGAATCAAAGAAATTTGGGTTTGAATTCATTTTTTCCATTTATAAGCTATAGAACTTTTTAAATTTATAATTTCAAAAGTTACTTACTGTGATGAATATATAATTGTACTGAACATCAAACATTTGCTTTAGAAAATTAAAAAATATCCATTATGTGAGAACTATCCTTTGAATAACATGAACTCTGATTTATATTATAAATGTTTAGAGTTGTATTATCTTGCAGATACATAAATTAAGTATAACTATATTTTAAAGAAGTTTGGAGGGAAACAGGCAGATAGTAATAGTGGCCATATTTACTCCTGGGGCATGGAACTGGTATGTTAAAGATTATTGTTTTAGACCATTCTGCATTTTCTAAATGTTCTGTGGTTAGTAGTTCTGTGATTAGTACTAACTTCTACAGTGTTTTCTGTTTATCCTGTTGGCAAGTTTTGTTCCATTTTTGGGTTTGGTTTCTGTATCATTAAAACAAAAATAATGATACTACCTTTTTAGACTCATATAAATAATAAAATATAAACACAGAATTGATAAAAAAAATATTACACCACTTTTTAGATCCAAGCCTTCTCCTATACAACTTATTCCATTTTTCAGATTTGTATCTTTAATTCTTAACTATGGGAACAGAATCCCGCAACTTCAAGACAAATGTGGATAGTTTAGTGATACTGGACTGGGGCTGATTAGATTACTTGGGTGGAGTACAGTATAAAGCATAAAGGCTATGGGTTCAATCCACTGTTGTCATATCCCATTGTTTCAGCTAAGAAGTCATTACTCTGTAATGAAATTTTCTTATCAGACTGCTTTTAATTTTTTCTTTATTATTAGGTTTTCAGAAATTTGATTGTAACATGTCTTGGTATGGTTTGTGTTTTCTCTTTCAGCTTCATTGAGCTCTTGAATATTTCATTATGTAGTGATTTTGTGATACATCTCCCAGGAATATGGATATAAAACTCAGGATCCTCTCCTTCAGAAATACATTGGCTCTTTCCTTCCTGTAATTCTTTCTCAGTTAAGGTCCTTTAATTAATTAATTAATTAATTTTGGCAGGGAGGGAGTAATTAGGTATCATAAGAGAGTACTACAAGGATGAAGATCATACAAATGACTACTTGAAAGAACAATCACTCAGACATAGTCATAACTTTTCACCCCCAAAATCAGGTTTTCACAGTATGGCTGAATTTATGCTTAGTAAAAATGGATTTTAAATGGTGAACCGCTGACTTCTTTAAAGGCATTGTGAAAGACTTAAAATGAATCAGTGGGATTTATTCTATGTAATACATTCATTTCTAAAAATTTACCATTAGGAAGGCAAAGATGAAGTTGGGGGCTCATTCCCTGTGGGGAACAAACATGATCACAGTTTGGGACAGGAGAAATGGGCTGAGTGCCCGCCTGAAAAGAATGACGGCAGCAGAAAGGTCAAGACTGAGTTTGTCTTCAGCTCCCAAGCTGTGTAGCTTTGGGCCAGTTATTTAACACTTTGGAATCTTAGTTACTTCACATATAAAATGGGAACAATGATACCTCAGGGTATTACTACAAGAATTGAATAAGAACAGATAACTGATGTGTAATGGAACATGATGTGTGCATAAAGTTCAAGAAATTATAGTTCTATACTCTAATTTTTCTTACTCCTAGGATCAGAATCTCATAAGCCCCCTAAATAATATGACAAAGTATGGGGTGCCTGGGTGGGTCAGTCAGTCAAGCATCTGACTCTTGATGTCAACTCAGGTCACAATCTCAGGGTCGTGGGATCGAGCCCCACATTGGGCTGTGAGCTGGACGTGGAGCCTCCTCTGGATTATCTCTCTTCCTCTGTCCCGTCCCCCTGCTTGAGCACACACACACACACACACTCTTAAAAATAATAATAATAATAATATGACAAATTAGTGAGATAATTTTTTTCAGCTGGTAACTTTGTTTTTTCAAAAATAAGTATTTGCATTCTAACTTTCATAATATAGCAGGTTATAATAAACACCAGAAAACATTTAACTATGGACTAGCTGTCCAGTAGGTCTAATTAAGAAACTTAATCTTTGGCATTCTATATTATTTGCACACTGCTACTTATACTATAAAGAATAAAATTGTATAAAGACATTTTGTATGGCTCTCAACTATATGAATTTCTCCTTTCTGTGAGTGCTTGTGTAATTTAAATGCCTTCACATATGCAAGTGAATTACTTTTATTTAGGATCATGGAACCAAATAAAAAGAACAATTGAATAGGATAAAGTAAGGAAAGCTTTACATATGCAAAGCTTCAGGGCATGTAAAGATTTTTCTGGTCATATGGGACAAACTGTTATTTTGATGAAAGAAATTCGTATCTTAATATATTCAAAGTAAATGAGATTATTAAAGCAAAATTGTAGCTTGAACACATAATTTAAGACTCTGGTTTCTATTTAATGGTCTTGATCCCTAGAGTTTTATGAAGATCAAATTTAGCTGAGTTTGACTTTCCAGATCTTGTTTAAAGAGGGACAACTCCTTTAACATTTTACTCCAGTGTGCCACCTTTGGCATGACTTAGGATCATTAGTGCAAAATGGTTCTCTCTGCTGTGCACCCAGACTTGATTTAGTGCTTCTCTTTTTACTTCTTCCCAGTAGAAATTCTTTTCTTATGGTCTGGCCAAAAATACCCCAAACATATCCTAGTGCAGTGTTTTTATCTTTTCTGCTTTTTTTTTTTTTAACCACATGCATATTCTTTCACACATGTTCTAAAAAGCATACAGATTAACAAGTTGAAGAAGTAAAACCACACATAATTCATGTTAGGAAAGCTAATATGGCGTGCGCACGCACACACACACACACACACACATGCACACACTTCAGTTTACCTGTAAATATAGAAAGATCTACAACTTAAAAAGCTGACTTGTGGGAGAGAGTTGTGGGTGCAAAACCTTGTTGGGATAGAGATAAATACACCCTCAGAAAGAGCAAATCCTACTTATTGAAAACAAGTCTAAGTCCTGATTTCAAAAAAGAACTTTGGGTGGGATGGCAGTGTTAGAAATTCATCACTTATGAGGCAAAAAGGCAGGGGTTTTGGTGGAGGTGTTCCTCAGAATGGTTGGTGGTGAATGTAAAGGAGAGAAGCAAGAGGAAAATAAGTCTTCTAGAGAACAATAAGGGGGAGAAGGATAAGGAAAAGAAGCACAGAAGTAAAAGACACAGTGATTCCCCCCCAAAGAGAAAACTGCCATAATGGAAACTATACTTCTCTGTAACAAGAAGAAGGCGGCGAACTTTCCCTGAACAATTTAATTGGCAACCCAAACCTCTCATCCCTACTTGGTATTGTTGCCGATTCTGTAAAATAGGAGACATTACCCAATGGACAAAAAACTGCTTACAAAACACATAAACCACAACAAGAAGAAAACATATAATGAGAGTGACAAGATTTTAGCTAATGACTTGCTCTTCAAAAAAAAAAAAAACAAAAAACTGAAAAACCTGGGGAACATATCAATCTGAATTAAACATCCTTAAGCAGTCATGTGGATGAATAAAAGAAACTGCTTCAAGTAAGACATTCAAAATCTCAGATCAGAAATGGATAATAAAGTAAAATAGGAGATAAGAGTTGGCAAACTCATGAAAGATTCAAAATCATTTTACGAATGAAGAATGAATTACAGAATACCCACACAAATAGCCTTGATTCAACGGAAACCATAGGAAAAGTCATTTAGTAAAGGTAGGAACAGAAACAAGAGAAGAAATAAAAAATAAAGGAGCAAATACTATTAGAAGAGAGGGAGTAATAAATATAGAAGATAGGCATAGAATGTCCACACATATACATGCATTAGTCCCTACAAAGAAAAAGACAAAATAACGAAATAAAAACTAATACTTAGAAGTACACTCAAAGAGACCCTTTCAGAAATAAAAGACTTAACTACAATTTCTTTTTGAAAAGGCTGGTCATATAAGTTAGAAAATTGACCTCCAGTGGACACCTTGGAGATTTATCCTGATAAAATTAGTAGACTTTAAAGATAAAAGAAAAAAAATACTTCATATCTCCAGGGGGAAAAATGTTAGTAAGGAATAAAACAGAAAACAATCATAAATATTTTCTACTTCATGCTGTCACCAACTCCTTCAGCGCCAAACAATTTCTTTTATAAGATAGGCTCTTTAAATATAAGAACACAAGAAGATTGAAAGCAGTGCATACCTGAAAACAATAAAACCAAAGAAAGGAGTGATAGCTATATTAATATCAAAATTAAATTGAAGATAAAAAGTATAAGGAAAGATAAACATACATTTCATAATAATAAAATGGCAAGTTTATAAAGAAGACATAACATGAATAAATCTGTAAAGCCCCTAAATATCATGTAAATTAATTTGATATAGTTTGTGAAATTGACAAACTCCTTGAAAAATGCACCAAAAGCTGAAAAAAGAATTAAAAGTACTGAGTGTCCTATATCTATAAGTTAATCTAAAAATTCTTACAAAGAATACTCGAGTTCTAAATAGCTTCGCTGTTCAAATTTTCCATATATTTAAGAAAAAAATACAAATCATATAAAAATAATCTAGGGAGTAGAAAAAAATGGAACACTTCCAAACTGGTTTTATGAGTGCAGCATAATTTTAATATCAAACCCTGAAAAGAGCATTACAAGAAAAACAAAAAAAAGCAAGACTGTATCTCTCACAAATATATGCAAAAGTAAATTGAATTCATCAGTATATAAAAACAATTGTACATTATGACAAAATGAGGTCTATTTTAGGAAAGCCTGTTTCATTTAACATTAGAAAGTCAGTGAATACATTTTATTCACAACTTCAAGATAACAAGAAGAAAAACGTATCTTTTCAATAGACAAGGAATATTTTTTTTGACAAAATTCGATACATCTTTTTGAAAACCACATAAACTAAAAAAAAATTAAAATCTACAAACTGGGAATAGTACAAAATTTACTTTTCAGTTGATAAAGTGCATCTGGGAAAAACCTACAACCAATAATATAATGATGAAATGTTAAGGTTGTCCCACTGAATTAAGGAAAAAGTCAAAATTTTCTACTATTCTATTTAGTATTTTATTGGAAATCCTAGCCAGTGGATTAAGACAAGTTTAGTAGGACAGCTGTTATAGAGATTACAGAAGAAGTGAAACTGCCACTGTACACAGAAATTTCAGAACACTCAACAGATAAAATACTAGAAATCATCAGGGAATATAGTGTAGTTGATGGATAAGTAGTTGATATAAAAATAAAGGATGTTTTATATATGAGCAAAAACCAAATTTAAAAATATCTCATTTATTCACAAAATGCATGCAAGGTAGAAATGTAGGCAAAATCTTTATTTTGGACACCTTTATTGCAGTATTGTTGACATAAAATAAATTTCACATTTGAAAGTACACAAATTGATTAGTTTTGACAGAACTATATCCTATGAAACTCTCACAAAAATAAAAAAATCTTTCCTACTAAAAATGCATTTAAAACATTTGTAGGAAAATTATTTTGTGTCGGAAAAATTGCTTTGAAATACTTAAAAAAGTAGCATGGGATGGTGCTATAAATAAAAGAATGATGGAATGTTGATAATTGCCAATACTCTTGATAAATACATGAAAATTTATTACGTCATCTTCTCTATTCCTGTATGTCATTGAACATTTTTTTAAGGGAGGAAAGGCAGAGGAAGGAGGTTGATAGTGATCAAACCAAATAATCAATAAAGCATTCAAGCACATAGTGTTCATAATAAGTAAGATTTTAAGAATAAATATCTAGATAGAAATTGAGTTATCAAAATTTGTATTTCCTCAATTAGCTTTTATAGTTCTCACAAATTTCAGCTCACAAATTTGAGAATATCATGTTTTGAAATTCACCCACAAACCTCACCTCAAGCTAGATTTTCTTCTCCAGCATACTCAGTTTGAAACTTCAGGCATCTTTGTGATCAGAAGACCCTCAAATGATCTGACTAGTCAATAATAATCTTCTAAGATTATTATTATTATAATCTGCTATGGGCTTTCTTTTCTCAGCTTAACTTTGCATTGTTTTATATGGCTCTGTGTTACCATGCTGCTGGCCATCTTCTGAATGTCATAAAGAAAAACTGCCAGAGTGAAGCTAAAGATATATTTCCTCTATTTTCTAGCTATATCTTCTCCCTTTTCCTGTGTTGTCTTATACCTCTTTTTATGTGTAAGAAGTACAAAACTATACAGCTGTTTTCCAACCAAAACAAAGAATTTTTTTCTTTAAAAAACTAAGCATATTTCCTGTAATATATATTTCCAGGTACTGGCTCTCCATTTGTTATTAAATTGCTAATGTAGTGACTACTATAGTGTTGGTATTTAAAATTGCCTCTAATAATAATTTTTTGAACTGCCATGTATTTCTGCTACAAAATATTAAATTTTGAATATATTAGAGCAAGATTGAATGTTTAAACTAGTCTGGCACTTGGTAACCATTTCGTATATGTTTATTAACAAAAGAACAAACTTGAGGTACTTGGTCAAATACTCAAATATAGAGTATTTGTTAATGAATAAGTAAATAAAATTGATATTTATGTAGACATGAGTATGATAATATAAAAGGTAAAACGATATAAAATGTTAATGAAATATATTTTTACCGGATATATTCACTTGACAGTTGTACAAAATACATAATATTAATGAGAAAAAATTAACAGAAGATAACAGAAAAATGGTAGAGGACAGAAGGAAAGGAAAAATAAAATAGAGCCCGAGAATGCATGAGGCTACTGGATGTTAGGAGCAATGCCTGGAACAGATCCTTCACTAGCATCTTTAGAGGGAGTGTGTCTCTGCCAACATTTTTAGGATTCTGTTCTCCAGAACTGTGAGACAATAAATACATATTGTTTTAAGCCAGGTAGTTTGTGGTATTTCATTTCTGCAGCTCCACCTAGGAAACTAATAGAGGTGGGGAGAAATTGCATATTTGTTTTCAGTAATTTCTAGCTCAAATTTAAAATTTTCTTCCATTAAGATTATAGGTAACTCAACAATGTTATTTGCAATACCTGAGATTTGCCAACAGAAAACATAGCTGTGTTTATATTGGTGGTGGTGTTGGAGTATCTCTAGGTAATATTGATGCTCATCATTACTTCGTTTAGAGTAGCTACTTGAACCACAGCTGTATTTTGTTAGATCATATAATAAAGAACATTATTTATATAGAGTATATATTAGTATATCATAATTTTGTTAATATGTTGATAACTTTCAGTGTAATTGGTACCCTCTATAACGGTGTAAATTGTAATGCACATTTTAAAAGATTAATCTGAGAAGAGGTTTAGAGATTCATAAGACTGTCAGGGGTGTCCCTGTCACAAAAAGTATTAGGAATCTTGTTCCAAAGGAAATTCAAAATGATAATAGCTGAGATTTTTCTGAATCCAATAAATGACATCAAACATCAGATTTAAGAATTACAAGAACACAAGGAATCTGATCTGCAAAAGCACACCTAGACATCTCTTGATTAAACTTCCGATTGAGAGAAAGACAAGGGGGTATCTTGAAAGCAGCAAGAACAAAGGCAGATTATCTTCAAAAGAACAGCCAACTTCTCAGCAGTATCAATGGAAGTATTAAAACCATGGATCCTTCAAATAGAATAGGGAAATACATGGTGTTCTCAGAGGTGTGAGGATAGTTCCATTTTCCATTGGCCAGAATGGAAATCCTCATATTCATAAGCATCAGGTAGAGTAGAGGACTCAGAAAAGTTTTGCCTAAGTAGACCTAGATTAAATGATGTACTGCTCCATAAAGTCTGAAAGAAACAAACCTGAAGAAACAAACTTGAAGAAATATTTAGTTGTTTATATTAATAAGGATTTATTAGCCAATGAATTAGGGCAGTAGTTGTACTTTTTTATTTTAAAGATTATAATATAGTTTGGCAAAATTTTATCTATCCTGTGAGAACTCATGGATAAATTGTGTGTGTAGTATTTCTCACAATTATATTTAAAATTGTTTAATGTTTGGCATTGGCAACTCCAATTTATCCATTTCTTTTCCAGCTATCTTTGATGACTCGCAATATCTTTCTTAAGCTGTCACATGATTTTACTTCAAAACCAGATAATGGCCTAATTGTCTTCACAGTTGTGTTCTTTGTTTAGGTGTAATTTATCCTTCTCATCCTGCCTGTTTCTAGTACCACTGACTAAAAACCAATACAAATAATTAATATTTACCAAGATCATAAAATAATCAAAACAATCAAATTGGCATATGGCAATTAAAGGAATGCCAACATCTCAGTAGTCTTTCCTTAGGACTTTTGAAACAGATTAAATGTCCAACAGATCTTGGGCTGCCTTTTTTTTTTTTTTTAAACATAATCCTGCCTAAGGGCTGGAGGATGGATTAGATGAGGTCTGTGGCTTGAGAGGTTCATGATAATACAGTGATGGATGAGAACGGATCATTTACAACTTTTTTTTTCAGTTATCAAAAAAAGAAAAAGACCAAAAAACCAAACCTGGAAGTCAGTGTCTAGAGTGGCTGCCAAGCCAGTAAAAGCAGCAGGCAAAGCATTAACAAAAACAGATGACAAATTCCCTGTGGAAATGTGCTTGCTTGGCAGCCACTATAGGTAATGTCAATGAACAGGCAAAGGGGGAATAGGAGCCTGCAGGAGGGGATGCACTGAGTGGATTCCCTCACTTACTGTAATCTGATATGTCTCTTCAATCATAATATAGTTTAGTCATAAATTACATCATATCATAAATCAATCATAAAATAATAGCAGACTACTGTGATTTAGATAAAATGTCTCAAAATAAAACATTTGGTTGTTTATTTTTTACTTAGAAAGAAGCAGGTTTAAATAATTCATTTGCCTCCCCTTTCCCCTAGGCTATGTCAATTCCATCTTTACCACATTCTGTTAAATGTCATTTACTGACAACAAAAGAACATGATATGTTATGTTAAATTGAAAATAAGCTTTGTCATTAGGAATGAAGGAGATAGTAAAATAGACAATTACTGCATAAACAAATTAAATACATCTGACCCCATTACTTTAAAAAATAAGAATTTTAAATTAACACATTTTAGTTTTGGTTAAGGGTTAGATATATTAATAGTCTTTCAGATATAAAGTGAGCAGCCTACAAACATATTGTGACAATTAAATTGTTATCGATATACCAAGGACATTCAAAATTTAAGTGAATTTGACTTTAGGCAAGTTACTGTGCTTCAGTTCCTTGTTTTATAAAAGTCGCTAATAATACCTATATCAGACATTTGTGGTGGGAAGTAAATGAGATAATATATGAAAACCACTGGCATGAAGTATGTACTCAGTATTTTTAAAATGCTATTATTAGTACAGTTATTATTTTATATATTATTAAATACTATAATAAATATAATATCCCTTTTTTAGATTCAGAACTTTATTTTTGTAGTAATCAAATTTCACAGTGCATTAATCAACACTGGGTACTAGCTGCTTCTATGGAAAACATCTAAATCAGAAAATACTACTAATGATTGTACCTTTTAAGGAAATGTTGTTACATGTGCCACTTGCCTTGTCAAATTTCAGTTAAAGCTATGGAACATACAGACACACTTTTGCTATTTTATATATTTTTACAATTAATTTTAGTCTTCATCTTGTTAGTAATCTTTAGTATTCTTTTGGTATTTCTCACCTCTCTACCATTTGTAAGTAAATAAAGGGAATCATAAAGTTGGAGGAGCTTCATAGTCCCTGAAAAATATGATTCTTTGAAATGTCAGAGATTGGGAAGATAGGGAAGTAGGAAGATATTAAATGTATAGAAAATATGCATGTGATTACAATAAAGAAAAAGGAAAAGAGAACTTAGAATGTAATCACCAAGTGTTCAGTGCTCATGTATGTCTGTATTTGTGACTTGTTGCTGCTGTAACACATTACCACAAATTTGTGGCATAAAACAATGCAAATTTATTATCTTATAGTTATGGAGATCAGAAGTCTAAAATGGATCATCAGGACTGTATTCTTTCTGGAAGCTCTAGGGGAGATCTGTTTCCTGGTCTTTCCCAGCTTCTAGAGGCCCTCTACATTTCTTGATTCATGATCCCTTCCTCCATCTTCAAAACTGGTATCAAAGCATTTTCTTGCGTCTCTGACATTTGCTTCTATCCTTACATCTTCTTTCTCTGATTCTTATTCTCCTGCCTTTCTCTTATAATAACTGTTGTTATTACATTGGAACGAATGCTTATCATCCAGGATTATCTTCCCATCTCAAGATCCTTTTTAACTGCATCTACAAAGTCCCTTTAACATGTGAAGAAACATTCACAGGTTTTGGGATTTAAGATGTGGACCTCTTTGGGGATATTATTCACAGTGTTACATGCTTTATGGGCTACAGTGAAAAACAAAAACTTAAAAATAAAAACAGTTAAGATGCTTTGTTTATTCAAGCTCAGACTTACTGAGGACAGTCTGAAGAATAAACTGAGTAAAGCCTAGTTTCTTCAGAGAAAGAAAAGGAAGGGATGAAGGGAAAGAAAGAAATATTAAAAATCTCTGCTGCGCAGAAATAGTAGCAGGACAAATTGAGAAAAACTGTAGTGCGAACGTTGGAGAATTTGAGCAATTTTCTGGGAACTTGATGTAGATATTTAGTTTAGAGAATGAGGGCAATATTAGAGAACTTGCTATGGCATATCTACTTGTACTGTTAACTGTGTTATTTTTCCTTGCAGAAGATATACTTACAAATATGACAATATAAAAGCCCAGTATCTTTCTTTTATAGAAAGTTTGCCGCTCCCAAAATGAGCAATTTGAAGACCTGGAGTGGATTAGTTAATGCTTTAACTCCCTTGTGTTATATCATCATCCCAAGGCAGTATGTCAAGGTAGAATGCAAAAATGATGCACTAGGAGTGTGCACGCCCACGTGTGTGCACACACACGTAGCCACAACTCTTCATGTGCAAAAGGAAATGTATATAGCTAAAATGAAGTTTTCTGAAGAAGCCATTATTGAATATAATGGCTTATATTGCCAATCTAAAAGTAAATATCTATTGTAAATATGGCAGTACAATTCTGTTTTCTGAAATTGTTATTTTCAAGTGAATGGTATTCACGAAGAGGTTTTAAATAGTGAAGTCAATCCAGTGCCATGTGGAAGTTAAAAGGGAGCCAAATACTGTTTTCTGGCAGACTGTTATGACAAAAGAAATGACTTTGTTAATGAGAATAAATTAGTTTATCTTCCAGAAAATAACTGAAATTCAGTATCAGTTATGTTTGCCAAACTGTATTAGAACTAATTAAACACAACTCAGGAAATTCTAATCATGTAAAAGCAAAACATTGTGCCCCCAGATTAGGAGATGCTCCACATGTTTGAGAAAAAGTTATCACATAGAGTGATTTACTTGTGTTTATTCTTTTCAAGAAACTGCTGAATTTGAAGCTATTGAGTGTATTCCTGAATAAAGTTTTTAAAATGTTTCTATCACTATATCACTATGCCCATAGCCTGCCCCTAAAACCAAACAAATGTGGTTCAGTAATCATTGGATATCCTGAGGACCATGGATTTCATGAAAAGGTTAGAACACCTAGTTTTTCTCTATATCTAATTTGTCATTTAAAATAGACTTTGGTCTCATGTATTAGAGAAGATACCTTATGAAATAAGTCATTTCAGTAGACGACCCTGAAAGGTCATTATATAAACACCTCATATATATGTGGTATTCCTCTTTCCAGAGCATCTGGATGGATTCATGATCAAAGGTACTGCTTTCTTTTGATCTATACAAGCAAAGCTCAGTCATGAGTTTCCGAGGGATTCATGGAAGAAAAAGTAGTAATGTTTGTACACTCAGTGTTCTTTTTACATTCCAAGCATTTCTTAAGGGCTTCCCATATATTAACTCATGTAATCCCCATAACAAACCTATAAGGTAAGTATATCACTATCCCCATTTGCATTTGAGAAAAATAAAGTCAGTAGAGGATAATTAACTTGCTCAAAGTCATGTGAGTAGTTGAACTTAGTCTGCTTCTTGGAGCCATGCCGTTAGCCATCATTCCGTATAGCCTCTCCAGTATCGTACACATCTGCATAGATGAAAAACAGTGGAAAATTTTTTAGTTTACCTATTATTATTGTCATTATAGTAATTCAATACCAGTTACTTTTGGATCAAAGTTAAGGATATATGAAGATATAAGAATTACCGAATGGCAATGCTGCCTGTACCAATGTTATCTGAATAGGGAGGCTGTAGAGAATTTTCTAGTCAGACATTCAGCATATTGCTTTATGTATCATGCATTTCTCTTTTTTATTTCTGCTTTTCGATCTTGGATTCTGTCAGGTCAGTTGTGTCATTTAAGCAATTTCAAGATTTAGTGAACCATGAACTAAATTTCCATAAATATTCTAGATGGAAGACAGGTAAAATAAAGATGTCTACAAAAGTGAATGCATGTGAACATACTCATTTCAAAACCTCTTTCCGTAACTATGCTACCTTTTGGGTATAAACCATATCTTAGTTATCAGACTATCCTAGCATAGTATTTTCATCAGTTTTTGCTAACAG
This sequence comes from Ursus arctos, assembly GCF_023065955.2. Classification (NCBI taxonomy): domain Eukaryota; kingdom Metazoa; phylum Chordata; class Mammalia; order Carnivora; family Ursidae; genus Ursus; species Ursus arctos. The sequence goes on from NW_026622985.1 coordinate 77,276,676, forward strand.
CATATCACATGATAATAAGTACTGTGGTAGAAATAAAAATGATAGTTCTGGGGTGTACCTAGATATGGGCTTCTAATTTGTTTTTCACCATAAACCATATTCTGTTTTCTTCCATTCTCTTCAGCGGTGAAAGGAAATGCCATTCCCTATTCTAGTACTTTTAGCAGAAGCCTCCCTCTCTACAGACATCTGAGATGTATGTACTGAAATGATTTAACATTTTTGGATTATCCATGATGGAAAAAAAAACTTTCTATGAAGAAAGATAATTTTTTTTTTTTTTTAAGAGAGAGGAGAGAAAAGGGGAGGAAGAGGGAGAGAATCTTAAGCAGGCTCTACACCCAGCACAGAGCCCGACATAGGGCTAAATCTCACGAGCCTGAGATCATGACCTGACCTGAAATCAAGAGTCAGAAGCTTACGCAACTGAGCCACCCAGGCTCCCCCACCCCTGCAAAAATTCTTAATATGGGTTTATTCACATTCTGGATTGGAAAGGGTTATATCAAGATGTGACACATATGCTTTACAATCAGTTTACATTTGGAAAAAATGTGCTGTATTTATAACATATTTGCAGGTGCCATTAAGAAGGAACCATCAATTTTAAAGGTTGAAATGGCTTCTTTAAATATCCAGCATACATTGTGATATCTTGTGAAGGACGCCTCATATAATACGTAAGATTTTGTGTAACGATTAGAGTAAGATATAAAATATGTTCTCTCTTTCCTCTAAAACCTTTAATTTATTTACAAAGCTCTATCACATCCTGTTGACTTGAGGAAGTGAATTAAAAGTGTTTACTAATGCCATTAATGAAAATGAGGTCGTGATAAATGGAGATGCTTGTGACATGGATCATTGTGCTAATGATCAATATCCATAGGTTTGTAGAAGTTGCAGCTCTTACAAAAGAAAATTAGCTAATGCCGATTACAATTTATCAAGGTGCCATTGCTAGCTAGTGTGCTGTAAATGCATTAATAATAGCTTACAGCAGGTTTGAATGTAAAAAGGTCCAAATAGCCCATTTTGCAAATAGTATGCTAAATTGGAATTTAAAGTAGTATGCAAATAACTGAGACATGTGAAATAGGAGTTTGAGATGAATAGTTTACATTTTTTTTTCCTTTCCATTAGTCAGCTGACACCAGTTTTTTTCGGAATGATTTTGTCAGAGAAAGTCAATTCTATAAGTTTGAGAGTTTTTTATAGCTAAATATAAACTGATAATTAGGATTAGACATTTATAAGAAGAAACCTGATGTTAAAAGTAAATATGTTTTCGTGTGGAATTCCGCAGAAATCAAGATTTTGAGTCATTGCATTATGAGATAGGACATAAAAATCTGTAAAATCTTGAAATATTACCAGGAAGCCAACTTAAAAAAGTTTTTCTAATAAATAAGCCTGTGTAATATTCCTGCAAATAGATTTAAAAAAAAAACTAAGTTCAGTGATGGTTCAGATAATTGGATTTATTGGTGGGTATACTCCTATGTCTCCTGCTTGGCTTCTCAATGTTTCCATAAGATATACAACCAATTCCCTAGATTAAAGTGAGTCTCTCTTAATATTCAGGTAGTTTGTGTTTTCCAGTCATACCCTGAAGTTCTATCAAGTTCTTGGTTTCAAAAATACTCCCAGAGAACAGTACTCATGCTGAGATTTTTAAAAACATTTTAGAAGTATTTTTTATTTTATTTATTTATTTTTTCATCATAAGTGTACTCTTTAATCCCCATTACTGGTTTCACGCATCCCCTCACCCACCTTCCTTCTGGTAACTATCAGTTTGTTCTCTATAGTTAGGAGTCTGTTTTTCTCTCTCTCTCTCCTTTTTTTCCTTTGCTTGTTTTGTTTAAGTTCCACATATGAGTGAGATCATACGGTATTTCTCTTTTTCTGACTGACTTACTTTCCTCAGTATTATACTTTCTAGTTCTATCCATGTTATGCAAATGGCAAGGTTTCATTCTTCTTTGTGGCTGAATAATATTCTGATGGATATATATATCGATATATAGGAGATATATCGATATATATATAGATATATCGATATATCTCCCACATGTTCTTTATCCACTTATCTATCGGTGGACACTTGGGTTGCTTCCATAGTTTGGCTATTGTGAATAATGCTGCAATAAACATAGAGATGCATGTGTCCCTTCAGATTAGTATTTTTGTATTTTGGTGGTAAATACCCAGTAGTCCAATTACTGGATCATCAGTTAGTTCTATTTTTAATTTTTTGAGTAACCTCCATACTCTTCCACATGGCTGCAGCTATTTGCAATTCCACCAACAGTGCAAGGTAGGTTACATACTTCCTACTTTCATCCTCCAAGATCTGTCTGATTTCTTCAGGGGCTAGAATGATGTATTAAATGGAGATATAAACTGGAGGTCTCATGGGGACTACCCATCTAATATTGTAGGGAGGAGAATGGAGGAGATTAGTGTCATACTTAAGGATCTAAAAGATGTGGGGATGGTAGTCCCCATCAGACCTCCAGTTTTTATCTCCATTTAATACATCATTGTTATCTTCCCATTTTGTTAAACTTTTCCTGGGCTTATTGTTGTTTTTGCAAGTTTTAATATATAGGAGGGTTTGGCAGTATATTTTTCCTCAAAATTCTTTGTAATTTTTTGATTGCAAATTAATTGCTAATTAATACATACATGTGTACGTATACACACACAAACACACACATATATAACATTTATTAGTTAACTTAGTTTAGTCTGCAATATTTTCTTTGATGAGCCTTTCTAATACATACATATATACAGACATATATGTAAATACACATGTATGTACAAGCACATCTAATATATTTATTAGTTTTCTTTGTTCACTCTGCATCATGAAGAAAAAAGCATCCCCTATTTAATTAGTGTGCCTCAGGATACATCAAGATATATTCACTTTGCCAGATTGCTTTGCTTCCCAGTTACATCTCCCTAACTCTTAGTCTCAGATGATTCTTAATTGCCCTAAATAATCTTTGTTGAATTCAAATATGCTGGTAATTTTTTGATTTGCATAAATTCTGTCATTGGAGGCAGTTTAATAAATTTAAAAGAAATAGTAAATTTGCAGCTGGAAAGCAAAAGGATGAAAAACAGCACAAGAAGTACTAGATCTGATTCAGTAAACAAGAATGACTTTAAATGAGGGATTAGTATAATGAAAATTATATTTTATTTTAAAAAAATAACTTAAAAAGTAAAAGCTTTCAGAGAAATCTAACTTATAAAGAATCAATGTAAGGCAGGTTTCACAAGTATGCATTCTCAGGGTAAAAAGGAAACCTCAAATTGGAACACATAATTAAGGAATACTAAGTTATGGATGACTTTATCAGAAAACATACAGACAAATATGTGAATAAATATTTTTCATCAATTTGTGCTTTGTTTTAATTATTTTTACTCTATGCTACCAATAAATAGGAATTAAAAAAATTTTTAAAACATTTTTTAATTATTTTAAAGATTTATTTATTTGAGAAAGAGAGAAGGTGGGGGAAGGAGAAGAGGGAGAGAATCTTCAAGCAGATCCCCTGCTGAACTCAGAGCCCACCATGAGGCTTGATTCCACAACCCATGAGATCATGACCTGAGCCGAGACCAAGACATGGCCGCTTAAGCGACTGAGCTACCCAGGTGCCCCTAAAGATATTTAATGCAACGGGTGTCCTCTCTGCATAACTTCAGGGAAAAAAAAATTTTTTTTTAATTGAGACTGTAGATGCCATTGTAAGGACATCAACAATTTCTTCCCACAGTTCTCACTTTTTTTTTATATTGACCACTTTTTAATAACTATCATTTATAAAGCACAGCAAGAATTTTGAAAAATGAAGAATTTATATGACTTGCTTCAGTGAGAACCCCGGAAAAAAGGATTTTAGCCTATCCACCATGACTTTTGTAAGAACTAGGTAAAGAAACTAGGAAGAGGCCGGGGGAGACTTGGACCTATAGTAATTTAAAAAAATTGGCATATTCTTTTTTGAAAATTCAAAAAATATATAAAATTGGGCAAAATAATTGAAAACAATCTTACTGTGTTCTCTGAAAAGGATCAAACAAACAGATTGAGAGGCATTCATTTATAGAAACTGCCAGCAGCTTCGGGAAGAGTATCAAAGTCTGTGCTATTCTTTCCCGGTACTGCTCTAATCAACCCCACCCAACTAACAAGAATGTTACCAGGCCATGAAAATCAGCAACTGTGTTGGTAAAGAGAGTAGATTCTATTTAGAGCAATAAGTGAACTTACATTGGTGATATTATTAGTAAAATATGCCAGCTTATAGGAAAGAGAGGAAACTCACATTATCTGTTAGCCATAAGGTGCAATCACAGTTGGGGCAGACCTCCCAGAAGTTTAATGAGGAATGCTTAGAGTTGAGTGGTCCATGCATAAGCCATCCAAACCTCCCTGAGATAGAAAACTGGCTGAGGTTGAAATGAACTCTCCAATAGACACATGGGGTTTGAGGGTTTGAGGACACATTATCTGCCCAAATCATTAGCTGAGCACTAAAATATAAAATAGCATAATGTGAAATAAGTGGCCGATATTAAGAAAAAAAAAAGGCAGTAGAGACAGACCTTGAGTAAGCTGAATATTGTATTAAGCGAACAGTGATACCAAAGCAGTTGTAAATATGCTTAAAGTACTGAGTTACACTGTTTGAAAAATTAAAGAAAAATATGTTTAGTATGGCTTAGCAAATAGGGAAACTTAAGGGAGAAACAGAAATACAAAATGGAAATTCTGTAGTTGAAAAGTACAGTTTGGGAGTTGAAAAGAAAATCTGCTAAATGGATTCTTGAAATAACAAAAAAATAGTAAATGACTAAGAAGATATAGATCAGTGAAAATTCTTCAGTGTAAAGAAGAAAGAGTAAAACAGTTGAAGAAAAATAGGCAAAAGTGGTACAAACCCTACCTATGCCCTATACATTCTCCCAGAGCTCCCAAGAAGGATTGAGCTTCTTGTTATTTATTTATTGGCTGCCTTTTCTTCCCTACCTCAGTTCCCCAGTCACCTACTGGTGTTCCTAGGCTGATTCCCAGATAAACTAATTGTCCTCAGATACTTTTATTTATAAGTTTTTAAAGGATCTCAAACCTACATAATAATATATAAAGTGATCTATAATTATACTTAAATTATTTGCCTACTTATTTATTGCCTTGTTTTTCCACCACAATATCAACTGATTGAGAGAAGAGATCTATTTCTCTAAGGTCATTGCTTTCTTCCAAGCAATTAGAAAAACATTTTCGCCATTAATAGTAAATTCTTCACTAAATTCTTGTATCAGTGAATGAACGCACGGTATACTGTATTCTTATTGTGCTTTCTCTTATTATTCTATTTCCTCTAGTCCTTCCTTTTTCTTCTTTAAAATGAAGAAAGGTGAAATTCATAGTAAGCTGGTAGATGGCCTATGTTAAAGCATGAACAGCTCACTGGCCTTTAGCTTTTAATGGTTTCTTTTAAGCCTACCCTCACCCCAATCTTCTATTGCAGAGTTATTCTTTTATCTTAAAGAATAATTAATCCCTGATAAAGGTTTTTAAACCTTAACCTAAAAATCACAACTTGGTGGAGCTACAAAGGAAAGTTTTTCTTCCAAAGGCAACTCAGCACTTGTGAAAAATACTGTTTTATCTCATTAAATACTGATCATCTCTATGTGAGTAAAGCTGTGTAATTAAAATTCGTGGTGTCTTCTGTAAAAGGCAAAACTACAGGGATAGCAAACAGAGAACAATGTTTGCTGGGCTGAAAGTAGGGGGGAGGGTGTACAACACAGGAACAACACGAGGGAATTTTTTTATCTTGATGGTAGCAATAGATAGTAAGACTGTACACTTGTCAAAATCCATACAACTGTACATCAAAAATAAGTGAATTTTACTCAGTTTACATTAAAAAAATCATGGTGTATAGTATTTTTGACATCCTCACTGTTGGTGAAGTCTCCCAAGCAGTTTGAAAAAAAAATGTAGAAATTATTAACTAAGGTCAACTCAATGAAATTTCTCAGGTTTGGACAATAGCTAAAAGCCTTGTTACACGGTGAAAGGCATTTTGAATATCTTCTGTATTTAGTGCCATCATTAATATGAATGTTTCATTTCATTTTATTATTTTTTAAAGATTTTATTTATTTATTTGACAGAGAGACAGACAAGCAGGGGGAGTGGGACAGGAAGAAGCAGGCTTCCAGCGGAGCAGGGAGCCTGATGCAGTGCTCGAGCCCAGGACCCTGAGATCAGACCCCGGGGGGAAGGCAGACGCTTAACAAGACTGAGGCACCCAGGTGCCCCAATATGAATGTTTTAAATTGTACTGAATGTATTCTCCCTTAACTTATTTGATATTCTGCCTTTCACCATACCTATCACTGAGAATCATAGAGTTGGAACAGCTAAAAAGGAGCGGGTACCTCCCTCAGTTCTACAGCTGAATTCAGCTTTATCTCACCGGTCATTTCTTTTTTAAGAATAACTGTTGTTCCTAATTATTTTCCAAGAGATTAGATTAGAGACATTTTGAAACCAGCCTTGAGTGATTTTTGTCTATCTCTGTCTCTCTCTGTATCTCTCTCAATCTCTATCTCTATCCTTCTCGGATTTATAAAGACCAAAACAATCACAAAATTCGTACAAGCAAAACTCAGAGGAAGTCACTTAAAAAAAAAACAAAAAAAAACCCTGTTAAACCAAGATCTGCTTATAAGCACCTTACAGTTTTTAAATGGAATTATAATAGATCCCAAAGGGATACATTGGTATTTAGCTGTCAAGGCCAATAAGAATTGAAGTTTTGGTGATACTGTCACACATGCAATGACTTCTAATAAGAGACATCATAAAGGCATAAATCTTCAGATATGAAGCGGGTTTTTTTTTTTTTTTTTTTACTTTTTAGTCCTGTGATAATCTTTTTTATTTCATAGTTAAAAAATTTCCAGAAGCTAGGGTTCTCTAACAAGGGATATAAAATACTTGGGACAGCTACTTGTAAAAAATGTCAGGCAAAGATGCTGCACATTCTGATTTACTTGGATCCTTTCCTGAGAAAATGTTCTCAATTTTTAAATTTTTTAATTTATTTTTTATTTTTTAAAAAGATTTTATTTATTTGAGAGAGAGCAAGCACACAATGGAGGAGAAGGGCAGAGGGAGAGGGAGAAGCAGATTCCCTGTTGAGCAGGAGCCCTGTACCTGCGCCAGCTCACCGGCTGGATCCCAGGCTTCTGGCATCATGACCTGAGCCGAAGGCAGCAGATGCTTAACCGACTGAGCCACCCAGGAGCCCCTTAATTTTTTTTTTAATTAGTTAATAGTGATTCAGTTATCAATTGCCACATAGAAACTGTCCACAATTTAGTGGTTCACAATGTCTCTCAAGGTAGTCTTTTTGATTAAATAAACAGATGTGTTTTAGGCATTACTACTTTTAAATGTATTAAAATGTGTTATTTAAATGTACTTTCTCTGTGCTGAGATTACTAATACTCTTTGCTAATCTAACTTAAATGTTATTTTGTGTCCGATGCTTAGCATGGAAAACACACGAATGGCCCTGAGAGATAAATGCTACTATTCCTATTTCACAGTTGAAAAAACTGAGGATTAGAGGTGTTAACATCTCTAGATGGGGATAGAGGTCTTTCTGTTTTTTAGGTACATGCTTTTCAAAATAATACAATAATATACTGCCACACCATTAGTGAGAATATTGTTTTCACAAATTGATCTGTCATCAGTTTTCAACTTCATAGTCAAAGATTACTGTAAACACAAACCTTATCTTAATGTTGATGCCTCCCTTTATGCATGCTACATGTTACTACTCAAAATTAAGTACCCATTACATAAAATGAATGCTGGTACCAGTAGAGCTAATTCGATATGAACATGAATTTTTCCAGTGTGGTGGTGAAGAGGAGCACTTCTCGTGGGATCCCTGGAAAGCAGACGAAGCGTTGGCAGAGATGGAAGCCACAGAGAAGGTAGAACAGGGTTGAAATGAAGAGAAACAAAAGGAAAGCCAACTCAAGAGCCAAAGGCCTGGGAAGATTAGAACAAAGGGAAACACATTTTCTTTGAAGGAGAGCTAGATATTAAGGTAGTTTGTGGAGTTCCTAAAAAAGACGGTATTTAAGACAGAGAGTGAGTCATGGCAAGGAAGCAAGATGGGCTAGTGGCTTCTATGAAAATTGAAGTCTCTTTGAAGATGAGGTTCCCTTCTTTATTACCATTCTTAGATAGGACATTCCCTTCCATAGAAAAAGACAGAGACATTATTACAACTAAAGGCTTAGCTGCATACTTTGTTTTATTTGTGTGTTTTGTGTTAAGAGTCATGCGTTGCTTCAAGAATGGATACTGACAGAGAAAAATTAAAGAATTCTAAAAGGACAGAACAACTGTATGGTTGACCCAGCCCTGAAAGGCTCTTTGGAGAAGCTTGGTTATTCTGAAGCCCTCTGGTACTTTTCAGGAAAAGAAGCAGTGGTTCCTCTTACAGGTCTTTCGAAGCTGATTTTGTCAGTAAATACTGTTCTTTATGGACTGTGAGTCTAACCCAGCAATGGTGTTCCTTTACTGAATATAGGATCTGCTGGCCAACTAGTTGATGAAGTCTCAATAGAAAATAAATGATCCAGAAAAGATATTCCTACCACGGAAAATCAAATAAAAGACATATGCTGATAATGGATGGCTACATAGACCAGAAATGAGTAATGTACTCAGTGGATATTGGTCACTACGATTTGGTCATAGAAATCTTATGCAGGTGGCCCAGGATGTGTGTCATAATTTAGGCAGGTAGGACTGACCTAAGACTTTACTTTCTTATATTTTATGTATTAGGAAGTGAAGGAAAGTGTATGAGTCAGGGTTATTCATATTCCTTATTTGAGAGGGGTGCTGTTGCTTCTATTTTCTTTAGATGGTATATTTAAATTTTGTTAAACCATCCTTTAACATGTACGTAAAAAAATGTGTTAGAAAATTGGATGTTGATATGCTTTAAATTCCCACACTTGGCTGAAAGGGCAATGTGAGGGTGCACATATTTTGGTGCCCATTTCTTTGAAAAGTGAAGGAAATGCAAGACCATTTTCTCATCTTAAGTCAGATGCTTGTGATTTCAGAAGCGTAGTACTGAAACATTTGTAACCTGAGGTTGTGACCTCATATACTTGGCATATATTAATAATTGCATGTGTCAGTATCTCACATTCATTGCATGTATCTGTGATGGAGAGATATACCTATATAATGGGTCTATATATCTGTGTATCTCCTATATTTATCAGTGATTGAAACCAAAGTCTTAAGGTGACTTCAGGAAAAAGTCTTGAGAAATGTAGGAAAACTAATTTCTGCTGGTTTTCTGCTGGTCCCATCCTCAGCAGTGCTTCCATGGGATAGGAGATTGACCTCCAGGAAAGATCTTTGGAAACATCAAGTAGGTATCAGCTGCACTCTGTATCTCAGGAAAGCGGTCAGGGCTCCCAGTTCATTAAGCACAGGTTAACCCATTTCCACTTGCTCTGGGTGGTTACTGAATGAGACTTCAGGTCACGAGACATTCTTGGGTGTTCTGAATTTACTACCTACCACCTGAGCTGATAATTCTTCCTTCTCAGAAGACAGAGTCCCCTAGGCTAGCTAAGAACAAGCTGAGTTGTGTGCCAAAACACAGAGTGACGCTATTCTTCCCACCACCCTGCTCTCTTCCTCCTTTGTCAGATCAGACCAGCACTTTCATTTTTACTCGAGTAAATGAATGTGTAAAACTGCCAGGTGTAAAATCTTAGGTGTGGTAAGTCCTGTTGCAAACTGGAGTGTATGTAACTCTTAAATCTTGTGTTTTTTAACTCATATGCTGGTTTTGTTGTTTATGTTCTTGTTTTGTTATTTATTAAGAAAGTAAAATAAATTAACTTATAGCAGGTTGTTATTGCACATAGGTCAAGAATTCGAAACCCATCTCTAATTGATTGTAAAAGAGCTTTTTTAATGTGTCAAGAATGGAATTTATCCAGAGGAGTAATTAATTCATGAAAGTATCAACAAATGATATTCTGTGGGAGACTATAATATCCATGATTCTAAGCTGTTTTTAGAATAAATCTTGAAACAATTCTTCATCCATAAATGTATTGTTTCATCTGATATCTGTGTTTTTCCATGAGAGGAGGCTGTAGGACAATAATGAATTTTTTTAAAAGATCTTATTTATTCATTTGAGAGAGAGAGAGAGATGGGAGAGAGCACAAGCAAGGGGAGAGGTGGAGGGAGAGGGAGAAGCAGGCTTTCTCCTGAGCTGAGAGCCGGACGTGGGGCTTGATCCCAGGATCCTGGGATCATGATCTGAGCTGAAGGCAGATGCTTAACCATCTGAGCCACCCAGGCACCCCGACAATGATGATTCTGTGTGTTTATCTTCCACTGTAAAATAATCCATTTATTTTCTATTCAGGTTTACTTTAGGAGGAATTTTTTTTTTAAGTATTTCCCTTCCAGTTCCCATTCTACTTTTTCATTTCTCTCATGGCATTCAGACCCTGTTCACACAGTTTATACAATGTTTTCAGCTGCAGGTCTTCTCAATGAAACAAGAGGAATCATTTCACTCTTTCATTTTAGAAGGCATTATACTTCTACTTTCTACTGTAGAGAGGGAATAATAATAGCATTTACCTTGCAGGATTAAGTTATATTTTTAAAAGAGAGCCTGCATGACATACTTAAGAAAGTGTCTGACACATACATAATTTGAGTCCAGAATTATTGGTTTTCATCATTATCATTATCTCAGAATCTGTTCACACACACAAAAAAACATCTAGACAGTTTGGGTGGGGCTATATTTCCCCACTTTGAAATACTGACAGCCTAGTTATTAATTCTGTAAGAACTTTGCTAACTTTTGTCAGGCCTACTAGCTTACATTTATCAACCCTGAGTCAAAGATTCTGAGAGAGGGTCATTAGTTATACTTCTATCAATGGTGTGTGATGCCTTCCATTTCTCTAGTACCTCCAAGTGGATCTAAAAGGCAGCACCATCCCTAATGAAATCTAAACTGAGGAAATGTATCCATACAGTCAACCTTGCAAAGGATATAAAGAAATACATACTGTTTTATTTAAAGCAAGCCAGCAAAAGTGCCTGGTCTTTTAGAGTTAGGTAAATATTTTAAAATCCAAAGAGCCATTTAATATTAACCCTGTGAAGGGAGTGTGTGTGTATGTGTGTACAGGGGTAAAGGTGGGGGAGGATAGAACTCAGAGGTAAGCCTAATAAGCACATGGGGCTTTTACTGATGAGTTCAGACCATCCTGGAGGAGACAGTCAGTCCATCTTGGCCATGCCTCCTGCCATGCTTCCTTTTATGCTTTAAGCATAGCATAATGGGCAGCTAGTGATTTCCTTGCTACATTCTGTTCCCAGGAACCATTCAATCTCGGGGGATAAATTCACTCATATGCTTTCTATTTTTGTTAAATCTGTTAAGATTTTTTTCTTGAAAAAAAAAAAAAATCGCCTGCAGCAGAGCTGTATTTCACAGCTGGCATATTGATTTTAGTGTGAAGTTCCTAAGGATACCTACTCTATAAATGGTTATTGTGTTCTATTATAAAATAGTGCCACTGGCTACAGGCATCTCTCTCTTCCAGCCTCTCATTCTTCCTTGCTGGGTTCTCTCTGTCTTTTTTCAACTCATAGTCAATTCTGTTAGCCCAGTCAGTGGGAGCAGGGTTAGATAATTCCATCCCCCAAACCCAGATGTCGTATGTGTAAAGGTACAATAGCATGGGTGGGACGCACCAAGCAGAAGTGCAGGACTCTGTTACTTCTAGGTACTTCTAGGTAGGCTGGGAAGGGAAATAAAAGCACATTAGAGAAGATGTTTTATCAGTATAGACATAAGAATTTTTAATTTATGTTCATTAATTTTTCCTTTCATCATTCCTCTAGCTACAGCTACAATCTCATTCAACCTTAAGCAATGGAAATGAAAGCCAATTTATTTGCCTACCATATCCAGTACTACAAGGGGTCTTAAATCCAACGTCATCGCAACACAATTAAGTAGCTTAATTCTTCTGTTGTGTATTATTTTTTCTGTTGTCCTCAAGTCATATATATTCTTCTAAGACAACAGTCTTACTTCTGCTTAGTTTATTATATGTCATGTTTTATATATTGAGGGCTGGTCATATGGTTATGTAGGTGTTGTCAATCTGTTGTCAAAGGATAAGTAATTTTTTCTAACTTGTGGATACTGCCTTGTCCTTGAAGTGTGGAGCATATCAAACAGTGTTTGTAAAACATGGCTAAGCAATTGTGTTTATATATCACCAGTAAGTGCAGTGTATTAAATCTATATCTATCTATCTATCTATCTATCTATCTAAACTTTTGATAGTTTAATAGTATTTCTTAATAGTATTTCAATAAGAAAGTGAGACTGTTGACCAGATAAATAGAAAAAGCTGTTTTTAATGTGCTTACAACTAGACATTGTAGGAGGTTAGAGAGAGAGACAGACAATCAGATATCAAAGGAACATATCATCTAAGCATCTTTTATGTGATAGTCACCATGTTAGACATCTTAGATTCAGGTGTTTATATTTCATTATTTATGATCTTGTCTTCAATATATCAGTCTCTTTGTATTATAGATAAATTAACTGTGACACAGAAAGATTAAAGGTGTCCCAGAAACTTCAGCGCTGATCAGATACAATGGCATTGGTGAGCAGATCAAGCAGGACTACAGGCTCTAGGACTAATTGAGAGCCATGCAATAACTAAGTAATGGATCTACAGCTAGATCTCAGGTCTTCTGTCCTATAGTCCAGTTATTTCTTTATGCTAACATATCGTATCCTGATCTGCACTACTTTTTAGCATTTCTCCCAACCAGAGATTTGCAATAAACTTGGTATTGAGATAGATGTATGAAATAACTGAGTAAAATATATAGTATAATAAAGTCTACCAGTGTAGCAGAGATAAAGCATTAGACTGTTTAAAGTTTCAGTACTTGGTACAAAGGCATTTGGTTTGATTTTATTAGTGGGAAGAATAGTTTAAATAGATAAGGGCAGTTTATCTAATGCCTAGTCATAATTGGGCTTTTGCTGTTACATATATATGTTGGACATTAAATGATAGAGTTCACACCCACACATACATGGTCATACCTTGCATAAATGTTGTGCAGTGATGTGTCATGTCTGTATTCTATTGAAGCACATTGAGTAAGTGCATAAAGTGTGGTATAATACAGCAGTGTCACAGAAACTGCAGAATTGTCTCACAAGATTGTATACGGGATTAAATGACATAATAACTGAGAGAATACATATGAAGACATTTTATAAACTATGATATGTTACACAAACCACAGGTACTATTTCATTTTTTCTATAGACCTTATACCTTAAATGAGTTTTTATATAATTTTATTTTGTTATATTGGGAGATACAGGTTAATACTTTTTTTATGGATGAGGAGACTGAGGCTCAAAGAGGTAAAATAAATTTTCAGAAATCAAATAGTATAGAAGCCAGGACAGAGAGATGTAGATATAAATATATCTCTCTGTCTGATTCCAAGCTTTGCTCAGTCTAATTGAAATAACCTATTTTAAAAGCAGTGGGATAGGCTCGTCCTCTCAAACTTTCTAACGATCAGTAGATTCAGAGGTTTTGGAATAGGTAGTTGGACTAGGTAATTTCTAGACTAACCTTAAGCCCCCAAATTACATAACTCAGAGTTTATTTTTGGAGAAAATATAAACCCGTGTTGTTTGCCTTATATGCTTTTTTCTCTGATTTTTTTTTATTGAGTTGTAATTGAAGTATAACTTTATATTATATGTTTTTAACATAAATTAGACACTGAATCGCCATCATTAATATTAAAAACAAATAAAAAGAATGGATTCTATAAGCTAAAGGTATTCAGATTCAGTTTCCATGAACATTAACTGAACATTTACTATGTACTTATCTACTCAATATGGGTTTTTTCCTATTGATTTGGGACTTTCCTATTGTCTTCACCTTGAAATCTACAGCTCAAAGCTAAGTGTGAAAAAAACTGGTAACCATTATGTATAGACTCCTTATCTCCTTCTAAGAGACAGAAAAGTTAGTGATAGCAAAATCTGTAATCATGCCTTCCATTGCCCTCCCTAAGTCTGTGTAAGCAAAAGACTGGAGGAGGAGTGGAAACAGATTTATGGGTATCTTTGGCTGTGGGGAGAATTGCATTCTTTTTTTTCTTTTTTTTTTTTTTTAAAGATTTTGTTTGTTTATCTGACAGAGAACAGAGAGAGAGAGACAGCCAACTAGAGAGGGAACACAAGCAGGGGGAGTGGGAGAGGAAGAAGCAGGCTCCCAGCAGAGGAGCCTAATGTGGGGCTTGATCCCAGAACGCCGGGATCACGCCCTGAGCCGAAGGCAGACACTTAATGACTGAGCCACCCAGGCACCCCGAGAATTGCATTCTTGTGTTGAGAGATCATACCTTTTTTTTTCTTCCTTTATAAAGAAAGGAAAGGGGTTCTTTTCCATCCTTTTTAACCCTTGTCACATGACCCTGTTCTTCTCCCCTTTCCCTGTGCATCACATTGGAGAAGGTATTCCTGTGGGGAATACAGGATGTCTTAAGGGTAGTTCATGCCATGATATCCTAACTCTGTATTCCAAACAGTTGGGGGCCTAGTACTTGTGGACTAAATGAGAGGAAGGTGAGAAGCAAATGGAAGAGATGTAAATGGGAGCTCACCAAAATTATGAGATCTACCTGAGATGTTAAGATGAAAGGGAGATTGAGAAAAAGCACATATACCATACTATCCTTATATACTTTCCTTTTGGGAATTTCCAGTAAACTTGGGTGGTGCAGTTGGTTAAGCATCTGACTCTTGTTTAGGCTCAGGTTATGATCTCAGGGTTGTGAGATCGAGCCCCACGTGGGGCTCTGCACTGGGTGCGGAGCCTGCTTAAGACTCTCTCTCTCCCTCTCCCTCTTCCCCCAAACCCCATTCTCTCTCAAAACAAAACAAAACAAAACAAAACAAAAAAAACTTATTCCTCCATCATCATCATTGTCTTCATATTCTAGTACAAATTGTTAAAGGTATTATTACCCCACTTTGCTTATGAGGAGACAGAGCTCTGACATTCCATATTCAGATGTAATGGCTAGAATCTAAATGTAGGTCTGACTTGAAGTCCATTTATTTATCTATTTTTTAAAAGATTTTACATATTTATTTGAAAGAGGGAGTGCAAGCGAGGGGAGGGGTAGAGGTAGAGGGAGAAGCAGACTCCCCACTGATCAGGGAGCCCAATGTGGGGCTCAGTTCCAGCGTCCTGGGATCATGAGCTGAGCCAAAGGCAGACACTTAACTGACTGAGCCACCCAGGTGCCCCTTGAAGTCCATTTATAAAAACAATCCTTCCAAGTGATCCTTCCGTCCTCTCCCAGAGTTTTACAATGAGAACCAAGCCTTGTCAGAAAGTCTTGACAAGTCTTATGTATTTTTTACTGTTTTTGAGATACTAACCTGAAGGTTTTATGGAAATATGTACTTGAAATTCCTAATTTTTGCCTTTGACTAAGCATACAGAAGTTTTTACATTGTAATGAACTTCCATCTGCCACACTAGTAAGATTTAGACCTTCACAATTTTTAAGTAATGTAGTCCTAAGTTATGAAGTGGTAACTCATAATTAAAGAGTGCCAAGTGGGTTATAACCCGTGAGCATTAATTAATGCCTATGTATTACACCAGAAATAGAAGTAATTGTCAGTGCATAGAGAAAATATAGTCTTTGCTTCTAGAAAATCATTACTAATGTCTATAGTAATTTTCTTTTTTTCAATTGGCACACCAACATTTGAAACACCTTGCCATATTAGAGGAATCCTCCATCTTTTATTGACATTCTCCTTCCTCACTGTAGAAGCTGAAATCTCTATATTTTTTCACAGTTCCCTAGAAGCTTTAGCCTGAGCATCAGATATATGCTCCAATGGTCAGATGGATCTGCTCTGGATGATGAATCTGGATCTAAAGATATAAGGAAGGCTGGATCACACAGCCTTTTGCTATTGAGTCATAATAGCTCTACCCAGTTTCCAGAACCAGTGCCAGCATTTCTCATAGAAGCAGAATACAGTGCCCAGTACAGGTGGCAGTGTCTGGTTCCTGTGGTTCGAGGCTCTGGTGTTTTCACTTGCTTAGTTTTTTGCATGATATTGGTTATTGCCTCCCAAACTTGATTTTCTGGCCCTTGTGGATAGGCTGCGAACCAATTACACTCCTTAAACAAATGCTTAAATTACATAATCAGAAGTCTAACTAATGAAAGTTCAATTGTGGAATAAATAGGAAAATATACATTATTCAGCATCCATCATGCATAATGGTATACCTTCATGCTTCTTAAGTACCTCAGTTTCTTCATTGATACAGGGTTGAGATGAAAAAAAATCTTTCTAAAATTGATTAAGATGAATTTATGTTCAGAAAGAATTAATATTTTATATGTAATTTTATATTTAGAGAGAAATGATGCATTTTCAAGTGAAATATATCAAATGATCCAAAATAATTTGAAATGTTTTGATGTGGATAATTAAATTGGCACATTTTAAAGACTTAAAGGCACTTATGGATTTTAAGTGTATTTGCACACTAAACTGTTTTAGGTGTTTGATCTTTTTTGATTGTTTCAAGTTTTTATTTAGATTATAATTTGTAAACATAGTGTAATTAATATTGGTTTCAGTAGAATTTAATGATTCATTACTTACACACAGTGTTCATCACAAGTGCCCTCCTTAATCCCCAACACCCATTTAGCCCATCCCCTGAGCACCCCACTCCATCAACCCTCAGTTTGTGTTTTATCGGTTGCCTCACTCTCTTTTATTTCCCCTTTCCCCTCTGTGCATCTGTTTTATTTTTTTTAATTTCACGTATGAGTAAAATCATATGGTATTTGTCTTTCTCTGACTTGTTTCACTTAGCATAATATACACTAGCTCCTTCCACATTGTTGCAAATGACAAGATTTCATTCTTTTTGATGCCTGAGTAATATTCCATTATATATATATTACTTTATCCATTCATAGGTAGAAACCTAACCAAAGAGGTAAAAGGTCTGTACTCTTTATGCATTCACCAGTCAGTGCACATTTGTGCTCTTTCCATAATTTGGCTATTGTTGATAATGGTACCATAAACATCAGAGTGAATGTACCCCCTCAAATCAGTATTTTTTTTAAAGATTTTATTTATTTATTTGACGGAGAGAGAGACAGCGAGAGAGGGAACACAAGTAGGGGGAGTGGGAGAGGGAGAAGCAGGCTTCCTGCCCAGCAGGGAGCCCAATGCGGGGCTCGATCCCAGGACCCTGGGATCATGACCTGAGCCGAAGGGAGACGCTTAATGACTGAGCCACCCAGGCGCCCCTCAAATTAGTATTTTTTGTATCCCTTGGGTAAGTACCTCATAGTGAAATTGCTGGGTTGTAGATTAGTTCCATTTTTAACTTTCTGGGGAACCTCCATACTGTTTTCCAATGTGGCTGCACCAATGTGCATTCCCACCAACAGTATAAGAGGGTTCCCCTTTCTCTGCATCCTCACCAACATCTGTTGTTTCCTGGAGTTGTTAATTTCAGCCATTCTGACAGGTGTGAGATAGTAGCTCATTGTAGCTTTGATTTGCACTTGCCTGATGGTGAGTGATGTTGAGCATCTTTTCATGTGTCTTTTAGTCATCTCTATGTCTTCTTTGGAAAAATGTCTATTCATGTCTTCTGCCCATTTCTTTTTTTTTAATTATGATATGTTAATGACCATACAGTACATCATTAGGTTTTGATGTAGTGTTCCATGATTCATTGTTTGAGTATAATACCCAGTGCTCCATGCAATACGTGCCCTCCTTAACACCCATCACCAGGCTAGCCCATCCTCCCACCCCACTCCCCTCTAAAACCCTCAGATTGTTTCCCAGAGTCTATAGTCTCTTGTGGTTCATTTCCCCCTCTGTTTACCCCCCCCTTCATTTTTCCCTTCCTTCTACCAATCTCCTTGTTATTCCTTATGTTCCACAAATGAGTGAAACCATATGATAATTGTCTTTCTCTGCTTGACTTGTTTCACTTAGCATAATCTCCTCCAGTCCCATCCATGTTGATGCAAATGGTAGGTTTTCATCCTTTCTGATGGCTGAGTAATATTCCATTGTATATATGGACCACATCTTCTTTATCCATTCGTCTGTTGATGGGCATCTCAGCTCCTTCCACAGTTTGGCTATTCTGGACAATGCTGCTACGAACACTGGGGTGCATTTGGCCCTTCTCTTCACTACATCTGTATCTTTGGGGTAAATACCCAGTAGTGCAATTGCTGGGTCATAGGGTAGCTCTATTTTTAACTTTTTGAGGGACCTCCACACTGTTTTCCAAAGTGGCTGTACCAACCTGCATTCCCACCAACAGTGTAAGAGGAAGGTTCCCCTTTCTCCATATCCTCTCCAATATCTGTTGTTTCTCTCCTTGTCAATTTTTGCCATTCTAACTGGCGTAAGGTGGTATCTCAATGTGGTTTTGATTTGAATTTCCCTGATAGCTAGTGACGTTGAATATTTTTTCATGTGTCTGCTATTTCTGCCCATTTCTTAATTGGATATTTGTTTTTTGGGTGTTGAGTTTGGTAAGTTCTTTATGGATTTTGGATATGAACCCTTTATCAGATATGTCATTTGCAGATATCTTTCCCATTTCGTAGGTTGCCTTTTACTTTTGTTGGTTGTTTACTTTGCTGTGCAGAAACTTTTTTTCTTGATGAAGCATCCCAGTAGTTCATTTTTGCTTTTGTTTCCCTTGTCTTCAGAGACGTGTCTAGAAAGAAGTGGCTGTGGCTGAGGTCAAAGAGGTTGCTGTCTGTGTTCTCCTCTAGGATTTTGATGGTTTCAGTTCTCATATTTAGGTCTTTTGTCCATTTTGAGTTTATCTTTGTGTATGGTGTAAGAGAATGGTCCAGTTTCATTCTTCTGCATGCGGCCATTAGGTTTTCCCAACACCATTTGTTGAATAGACTCTCTTTTTTCCGTTGAATATTCTTCCCTGCTTTGTCAAAGATTAGCTGACCATAGAGTTGTGGGTTCATTTCTTCATCTGGTTTTGGAATCAAGGTAATGCTGGCCTCATAGAATGAGTTTGGAAATCTTCCTTCCGTTTCTATTTTTTGGGAACAGCCTGCAAAGAATAGGTATTAACTCTTCTTTAAATGTTTGGTAGAATTCCCCTGGGAAGCCATCTGGCCCTGGATTTTTGTTTTTTGGGAGATTATTGATTACTGATTCAATTTCTCTGCTGGTTATGGATCTGTTCAAATTTTCTATTTCTTCCTGTTTCACTTTTGGTAGTTTAAATGTTTCTAGGAATGTATCCATTTTGTCCAGATTATCCTATATGTTGGCATATAAATTTTCATAATATTTTCTTATAATTGTTTGTATTTCTGTGGTGTTGGTTATGATCACTCCTCTCTCATTTGTAATTTTATTTATTTGGGACCTTTCTCTCTTTTTTTTGATAAGTCTGGCTAGGGGTTCATCAATTTTATTAATTCTTTCAAAGAACCAGCTCCTAGTTTCATTGATCTGTTCTACAGGTTTTTTTTTTTTTTTCTGTACCAATTATTTCTGCTTTAATTTTTATTATTCTGCTGGCTTTAGGCTTTATTTGCTGTTCCTTTTCTAGCTCTGTTAGGTGTAAGGTTAGGTTGTATGTTTGAGACTTTTCTTGCTTCTTGAGATAGACCTGTCTTCCTATATATCCCTCTTATGACAGCTTTTTCTTCATCCCAAAGATATTGGACTGTCATGTTTCCATTTTCATTTGCTTCCATGTATTTTTTAATTTCTTCTTTAATTTCCTGGTTGACCCATTCATTCTTTAGTAGGATGTTCTCTAATCTCCATATTTGTGTTCTTCCCACATTTTTTCATGTGGTTGACTTCAAGTTTCAAAGTGTTGTGGTCTGAAAATACGCATGGTATGATTGAAATCTTTTTGTTCTTGTCGAGGCCTGATTTGTGACCCAGTATGTGATCTATTCTGGAGAACGTCCCATGTGCACGCAAAACGAATGTGTGTTCTGCTGCTTTAGAATGAAGTGTTCTGAACGTATCTGTTAAGTCCATCTGGTCTAATGTATCATTCAAAGCAATTGTGTCCTTGTTGATTGTCTACTTAGATGTGTCTGTTGATGTAAGTGGGGTGTTAAAGTCCCCTACTATTGTATTATTATCAATGAGTTCCTTTATGTTTGTTATTAATTGATTTATATATTTGGGTGCCCCCAGTTGGGGGCATAAATATTTACGATTGTTAGATCTTCTTTCCAGATAGAACCCTTTATTATGATATAGTACCCTTCTTCATTTTTTGTTACAATCTTTGGTTTCAAATCTAGTTTGTCTGATATAAGTATGGCTACCCCAGCTTTCTTTTAATGTTCATTTATATAATAAATGGCTCTCTATCCCCTCACTGTCAATCTGCAAGTGTCTTTAGGTAAAATGAGTCACTTGTAGGCAGCCTGTACTTGGGTCTTACTTTTTTATCCATCCTGATACCCTGTGTCTTTTGATTGGATTAGGTGTTTGATCATAACTATCAGTTAAGTTAAAAATTTCAAAGAACCTGAGGATATCTACATAAAATTATTGCTATAAAATTGTTAAGGTTATTTTTGCTCTTAAGGTGATATCCCTAGCAACACTTGGTGTGAGTTATTTCATCATACATATTGTTAGATCTGAGCTTACATAATTTATAGTCAGACTGCTAATTGCCCTAGACTCTCTGAAAGTTCCAGCCAATACCAGGAATAGGAAAAAACTAAAACACAAGTGATAGGAATGGCACATGGATGTAGTTGCCAAAGCACTAATTTCCCAGTTCTAATTTTAAGGTAGTGGATTGTAACCATTTCCATGACCATCCTCAATCCTCAGTGTGGATATGGGCGACAGCTTCTGTGATAGAAACAAAAGAAAATGAAAGCAAAAAGAAAATGAAACAAAAAAAGTCCCCTCTTAACAACAACAAAGGCTGTTACTAGGGCCAGAACCTAGGTGTTGTCTAGCATCCATTTTTATGTGCATTGCTTCATATTATGGGGGGGATGTATTGAGAGATGGTGTCCCGAATCACTCCAGTCATGGAAGAAGCACAGCTGTGTGCACTGACTACCCTACTTCTTCATGCTGTGCACATGGCTCTTGTCAGTCAGAATAAGGCTAGAATTTCATTGGTTCCTCTCCACTTATGGCTTTTCTATCAGAAGTGAGGTTATTACTGGGACGCCTGGGTGGCTCAGTGGGTTAAGCATCTGCCTTCAGCTCGGGTCATGATCCCAGGGTCCTTGGATTGAGTCCTGCATCAGACTCCTTATACAGCGGGGAGCCTGCTTCTCCCTCTGCTGCTCCCCCTGCTTGTGCTCTCTATCTGTCTCTGTGACAAATAAATAAAATCTTAAAAAAAAAAGTGTGGTTATTACTATATACTGCATTAAAATAAGAAAATCTTTCAATAAAATAAACTCAAATATTTTTAGCCTGGTTTGTCTAATATGGTATTATATCTGATCAGTTTTATGTGTACCAATACTTTTGTGATGTAATCTTTGCATATGTAGTGTGCTTTCTTTTCTCTCATTGTATGTATGAGGGTGGTGGTATAAAAATGTGTTTTGCAGATGTCCAAATTTATAAAACTGACATTTGTAATTTCTAATGGCAAATGTGATTGTACATATTATACAATAACAAATGTTTAAAAGTACCTTTATCAGTCTTCTCTCTTTACAGTTAACATGCCATTTTAACTTTAAAAAAATAAGTAGTTTTCAAGTTAGAATATAGCCTAGTTACTGCAAATTATATTTGATAGAACCAAATTTGAAGTATAATAATGATACTTAACTGTGGTTTGGAGCCTAAAATTTTAACATATGATTGCATTCATGTAGATACAAATTAAATGTCTTGTTCTTTAAAATAGGTTTTTATATTCATCACAACAAAACATTGTATGTTTGTTGGGAGTTGACTAAGGTTGAAGAGTTAAATCTTTGATATTAGGTTAATTGTCGTAATCTTTAGAAAAGTTGCTGATTTTGTTTCTTTAGGCATTATAGATTACTTTAGTCATTATAGATAATCACTCTGATTTAACTTTTAACACGAATTCAGATAAAAAAACTATCTCCACAGTGTTTAACTTAAATACTTTTCAGTTTCCATCATACCTGGTGTCTCAATAGCATTTGATTTTGTTGACCCACAACTCCCTTGATTGCCTTTCTGTATTGAGGCATAATTTACCTGATGTAAAATTTACCATTTAATCTCCACTGTAATTAAGATATAGGATATTTCCATAACTCCAAAAATTTTCCATCTGACCCTTTGCCATCAGTTTTCTCTTTTCTCTCCCCTTCTGCTCAGAGCTCCAGAGAAGCATTAATATTTTTTATTTCTTTATCATTTTCTTTTTCTAGAATTTTGTGTTTTATCACTGCTTTCTTTTATTTATCCACCACACTTTTCATTTTTATTCATATTATTGCATACATAGATCATTAGTTTGTTACTTTTTATTGCTGAGTAGTATTCCATAATGTAACCACTTACTAATTGATGGGCATTTGGGTGGTTTCCAGTTTTTTACTATAATGCTGCCATGAACATTTATATACACGTTTTTGTTTAATACATGCTTTTATTTCTCTTGGTCAGCCTGTCTCTTTGGAAATACTCTTTCTTTTGCCTATTATGACATCATTCTCTGATTTTGTTTCTATTTATTTCTTGCTTTGTTTTCTAATTCATTGTTCCCTCCTCAGACATTATGTGCTAAAGGTTATCACATCCCAGTCTTAGGCCTCCTCTTGTACTTGAGCAGTTTCATCTGCATCTTGGTTTTAATTATCTGTTGTATGTAGTTAACTCAGGTTTATATCTCCAGCCTAGAATTTCTAAGGACAGAGCTGTATATCTATTTGACATCAGCTGTTGACCTAATCTGAGGCATCTTAAAATCAACATGTCCAGAAGTTTTATGACTGTTCACCCCATTAAACCTTGTCCTTTCCCATTTCTCCCTAAGCTATACAATTAGATCATAATAAGTGATATTTAACATCATTTTTGTGCGTTTGTGTCAGAGAGATCATCTCTACTCAGTAGCATCTGAAAGGACTACTCCTTTCTAGTCTTTTCTTTACATAGCTAAGCGATCACCTTTCAAAACACATATCTGATCACATCACTTCCTCATTTTCCATTTTCTGCTTGAAGTAAATTATTGGCTTTAAATACTTTATGCTAAAAAACAGATTTTTTTAATATGTCTTAGAAAGTTTGACATAGAAAGGTCCCTACTAAGCTTTTTCAGACTCCTTTTGAAAGTTTTAATTCCACTTTTCAGACCAGTGTACCAGCCAGAATACTGCCTTCTATTAGTATCTCAAACCTAAAGCATCCCTCTGACCACTAAACCTTTTGCATATGTTCCTCCCTCTCCTGAAATACTCCAAACCTCCTTCACCTTCTCATGCCCTATTTTCCTTTAAGTTTTGGGAACAATGCAACACTTCCTAAATGAAGTTTTATTAAATGCACTAAGAGCACTAAGGACCTCTCCTTCATATAGTTGTGGTATAACTGCAGTTGTGTTTTGAGATTACTTGATTAATGTCTTTCTGTCCTTCAAGCTAGTCCATAAGATCCATGCTGTCAGGGATTATGCAAATTTAGCTTATCCTTCCATCTCATCGTATATCAAAGTCCAGCATGTGGCAGGTATTTAAGAATTGTCTGAATGAGTAAATACAATAGATTTAATAGGATTAGATGAATGTGTGAACTTGTGAAGGTGATCCTGAGAACTGTTTCAAGTTTTCTGGTTTAGGGTAGGAAGAATAAGGAATCACCAATGGAGACAAGTAATAGAGTAGAAATAATAGGTTTAGAGAATTAGAAAATGAGTACTGTTCCCTTGTCTCACATCTTAAATGGTACAGCATTCTTTGAAATAATATTTTCCATAAAATAATGAAATGCTTACCTTATATGAAGAAATTTTCTTATATAGCAAAGGTTTGGAGTATGCTTCCCAGAAGTAGCTTAAAACTGCTTTCATGTAATTTTTTCATCACTCTTTTCTATCTCTACTACTCAGTATTTTCATGATATCAAAAAAAATGTACATCAAGCACATGGAACTTCTCAGAAGAAGGTCACCATTAAATAAAGAAATAATTAATACATGATATAAATAACTGACAAGTAAGGCACCAGAGATAAGTGAAACGTCAAAGAGAAGACAGTATTTAGAGGCCTTTGAGAAGTCAGTAAACAGTATCAATCATATCACTGTCACCTTAGGTGAAAAATAAGAAGGGGTTGATCAGCAGAGAACAATTTTGCAGGAATACAGGAGATCTGATGTTGAAAAGTCTAAGTGTCCTATGTATGCTATGAAACATTTAAGGCAGTAGTTCCCAGTGGAGGTTTCCGTGCTCAGGTGCAGTATAGTTTGAAGAGTCTGTGCTGCTTGTTGAAGCATCACAAATGGCATGCTTTGACAGCTGGGGTACCTGTTGAATAATTTCTCTGTCAAACATTCAAAACAAAATGGCACAGATGTTAAGGTGCATGCATATGCAGTGAAAATATCCTACTGGAGGGCAACAAAAAGCTCTTCACGCTCAAAAGTTTGAAAGATTAGAATGCTTTGTTTTGAAATATAACAATTGTTATATTTAAAAATCTTTCTATCTAAAGTCCTCTTAACCCTTTTATAGCAAATATGTAGTAAAATTGAAAGTCCTGATGACATTAAATAAATAAATAAATATTAGAAGCTTTGCTATATCTCTATTTTTTAACAAAAATTTAACAAAAATAAAAAGTATGTAAAATGTTCTGTCTTATAAGTGTCCTGGGAAGATGGTGAATCAGACATAATACCTTCTTTTAAGCATCTTTTAAAATGTTGTCTATTAGAAAGAGAAAGAGATCAACAGGAAATTTCAGTTCGGGTTTATAAATACTATGGTAAGGATAAAAACTTCTCACTTGGTGGTACACAGGAGGAACACTCAACACAACCTTGATGGATCAAGGAAGAATTGATTCTTAAATGAAATAATATTTAAAACAAACCCTTAAAGAGAATTAGGAATTAAAAATATAATCTTGGAGAAAGAAGAAGAAAGGCTGAGAAAATATTATTTAAAGATCCACATGTTGAAAAACACAAACACTAGAAGGCTTTAAGTAATGAAGCATTGTTGTATTTAAAAATAAAGGGAGAGTTACCTCCAAAAAGGATGCCAGAGAAGAAATCAGTTTTCAGGTTAAAAAGTGTTCTCTGTACCGATTAGATGTTTGGACTCTAATCTTATGGTAATTAGAAGCCTTTTAGAGTTCTAATAGGAAGAGTGACATGATGAGTTTATTCTAGTCTGTCATGTGGTAAACAGAATTGAATGGGTGTAGTGATTAGTATTTAGTATAGCTATATGTAACAGGGACCAGACCATAGTGGCCTAAAAAAAATATATATATATGTGTGTGTGTGTGTGTGTGTGTGTGTGTGATGTGTGTATCTCACAAAGATTGTTTTATTTTAAACCATTTTATTGTAGAGTTTTCATGGGAACTTTATTAAAACTGCAGAGACCCAGTGTACAACTCCCTAGTCTGGCATGCTGCAGTATGTTTCCTTTTTTTTTTTTTTTAAACTTATTTATTTTAGAAAGAGAAGAAGCAGAGGGGAAAAGGGCAGAGGGAAATAGAGACAGAGAATCTCAAGCAGACTCCCTGCTGAGCCTGGAGCCCAACTCAGGACCCTGAGATCATGACCTGAGCTGAAATCAAGAGTTGGATGATTAACCGACTGAGCCTCCTAGGCGCCCCTGGTTCTTGATGTCCTAATCAAGAGATGGCTATTGAAATTCTTGCCAGTATAACCTCCACTGAAGCATCAGTAAAGAAGAAGAAGAGTGAACCTTTCATCAGCAAGACTTCCTAGAAGCTTTCCTACAATGTTTTCTTATCTCATATTGGCCAGAGATTTGTCACATGATCTCTCAAGCTGAATGGGAGAACAGACAAATTCCCACACTGGGAAAAAGTAAGGTTATGGCATAAAACAGGAAGTAGGGAATAGATTTTTGGGTAGGCACCTAGACCCTTTGGAGGGGATAATTCTGGAAGAGAGGAGACCGATTAAATTACTTTTTTTTTTTTTTTTTTTTGTAATGTGAACTAGAGAACATAGTATAGAGTCAGATAATTAGAAGGAAATTGAAAGATATTTATGAGGTATCATTATGTGGTTAGTGATTTTTTGAACATGGGGAAGGGGTTGAGTAGGAAGGGAGATGCCAGGATAATTTGGGTTTCAATTTTGAATACTCGAGTTAGGGAGTAGCTGGAGGAACTAGTTTGGATAAAAATGATTAATTCAGTTTAAACAAGATTATAGCTGAGGTACCTTGGAACTAAATGTATGTTTAGCAAATAATTACAAATACAGGTCTGGAGAGGTAAACAGAAGGTTGAGAGAGTAATACTGTGAATATTGATGTCATTTTGAAGAAACTGAATGTTACTGGCAAGAAAAATATAGAGAATATCTGAAGGGAAACAGAAGTTGAAATAATTTACTTATTTTTGTTTGTGACATATTGGGGAAGGGATAATTGAAGATTTTGATGTTAAAAGATCACCATCAGAAAGGAAGACACTGAGATAGAATGAATACCTGGAAGAGTCAGTCTTGAGAAAAGGAATGGTATGGGAATTTGAACTGTATGAGGGAAAACCCTCTCATTGTAAAGTGGGAGGAAAGACATTAAAACAAAACAAAACATGTATTTCTAGTCATGGGGCATAGAGTACAATAATTCATTGTTATTGGCTTCCATTTTCTCAGTGAAGTAGAATATGTGATCACTTGGTGATAAAGATATATGGATCAGGGTGAGTTTTAGAATAATAGTTTTTTTTTTTTTTAAGTTTGTCATCCAAAATGGTATAAAATTGAATGCTCTTGATGTCAGAAACAAGGCAAAATAGCCATCTTATCATCTCTATTCAACATTGTATTGAATGTTCTAGCCATTGCAATAAAACAGGAAATAGAAATAAAGACTGTAAAGATCAAAAGGAAGAAATCAAAGCATTTCTATTTATGGAATAAATAGTATAGTATAATTGTTTAATAGAAAATGCTACATGCCATGGACTGAATATAGCCCCCTAAGATTTATACATTGAAGCCTTAACCCCCAATGTGATGGTATTTGATGATGCGACCTTTGGGTAGTATAAGGTTTAGATGAAGTTATGAGGGTGGGATTAGTGTGCCCTTTTATAAGAAAAGATATCAGAGAATTTGCTTCCTTTGTCTCTCTTCACCAAGTGAGGGCACAGTAAGCAGGTGGCTGCAGGCCAGGAAGAGGGGCCTTCATCCTTGCAGAACCAAATTGACCAGCACCTTGATCTTGACTTTACAGCCTCAAAGACTGAGAAATAAATTCCTGTTGTTTAAACTGCAGGAATTTTGGTTTTTTGGTACGGCATGCCATGCAAACTAATACACTAAACTATCTGAAAATCGGTATCTAGGACTAATCAGGTAAAAAATAATACTATATTTTTAACTTTTAGCAGCAAATATAAAAATGAAATTTAAATAATATGAATAAAATTTAACAAAAGTAGTGTAGTATCAAAAAAGCCCACTTAGAAATAAATTTGACAGAAGTCACGCAAGGGCTCTACACAGAAATTATAACACCTTTCTCAGAAAACTTACAAATCTATAATGCAGAGTTTTATAATTTTTATGAATTGGGAGATTTGATATTTCTAGGATATCAGTTGCCCCCACATTTTTCTTTGGATTCAACATAATGCAAATTATGATCACAGAAGTCTTCTTCTTCTTCTTCTTTTTTTTTTTTTTGGAAGAAACTGACAAAATAATACTGAATTTATCTGGATATGCAAAGGACTAAGAAGTGTCTAAATAATTTTGAAAAAGAAGACCAAAAGTGGAAGGACTTACATTACTTGTTTTCAAGGACTGCTACAAATAAACAATAACAAAGCCATCTGGATTCTAACTTTTAGGATCCTATTCTTTCCCAGTTAACACCCTGTGAGTCTGGGAATTCAATTTCTTTTACAGTTCAGATGCTCACAGGATGATATTCTGAGTTTGGGTTTCATCCGTCTCAGCTCTGTGGCCACAGAAGATAAAGGGTCTCTTTCAGGGCAGATACAGATGCTGTCAGGTCATTTGTGCAGTGCTTGTGCTGCAAGTTTGGATTTCTGAGCTTGTTTTTTTGTTCCCCACTTTGTCCAGTGACAGTAGGAACAACCAGCCAACCTTATGTTATTCATTGGTTCGGCAAAAAATACTCAAGTATCATATAGATGGTCACTCAGATCCTTGCCTCTTATAAGTGTTTGATTAGGAGTATACAGTGGATATATTTTGTGTGTTTTTATTGCCAGATCATGCCACAGACTCTCATTGTTCTGCTGAAAATAGAGTCATTTGTTGTCGTTACGTGTGGTCAGATTAGATAGGCAATTAAACATATGTCTACTTTTTGACTAAGCCATTCCACTTGTACATATTTACCTCAAAAACGAATGCACATGTCCACTAAAAGACTTGCACAGGAATACTTACAGCAGCTTTATTTGTAACAGCTGCATATTGGAAACAACTTAAATGCCATCAGTTGATGAATGTTTAAACAAATTATAGTATATTTATTAAATGAAATATTTATAATAGGGGCACCTGGGTGGCTCAGTTGGTTGGGCATCTGCATTTGGCTCAGGTCATGGTATCAGGACCCTGGGATGGCGCCCCATGTAGGGCTCCCTGCCCTGCTTCTCCCTCTTCCATTCCCCCTGCTTATGCTGTTCTTTCTTTCTTTCTTTCTTTCTTTCTTTCTTTCTTTCTTTCTTTCTTTCTTTCTTTTTTCTTTCTTTCTTCCTTTCTTTCTTTCTTTCTCTCTCTTTCTCTCAAATAAATGAATAGAATCTTAAAAAAAAGAAATATCTAAAATAAAAGGGAATGAACATACAGGCAACAATATGGATGAATCTAAGAGTTATAATGCTAATTGAAAGAAAGTAGTCTTTCATTAGAAAACTGGTAAAACTAACCTGATCTAATCTATGTAAAACCAATCTGTGGTGGGAAAAAAATCAGAACACTGATTACCTCTGTAGAAAGGGGATTGAGTAGGAAGGGACATGACAGAACTTTTGTTCTGAAAGAAATCTTTTGTATCTTGATAGGGGTGTGGATTACAATGATACCCATTTATGAAAATTGGACTGTTAAGATTTGTGTTTTTTAATAGATGGAAATTTCATTTAAAGAACTGAGAAGTGGGGGCCTGCTGAGTGCAAAGTTTAAAAGAAACATGGCAGATGAATGATGTTTGTTAATGGGGATGATGGGTGTATTTGGGGTTTATTACAGCATTTGGTTTACTTTGTATATATATTTGGATTTCTCCATGAGATGAATTTAAAACAATTTTTAGAGGACTGGGCGAGTGAAATGCCAACGGGCCTTTGCAGGTACCATTGGGGTTCAAAGGATTTGGCTTGCAGGTTTGTAGAATATCTCTGATCTGCTTAAATGGAGGCGTGGTGAAAAGTGACAGTGGAATTCAACCAAGACTCAAGTTTTTGCCCAGTGATAGACTAAAGAATAATAAATCATGGAATACAGGCTGGGAAAGGAAGAAAAATTAGCTTCGATGGGGCTGATAGGTGGAAAAAAAATACTGAAGTGTTTGGTGAGACCAAAAAACTCACTTATGGGGAAAAGCTGTTTGAGAGAGCTGGAATTAAATGACACTGTGGTTAGAAAGTGAGATAACTGATTTTATTATTTCAGGTAGTGAGAGATGATAAATTAAGGTATATATTTGACTGTAAATACAAAATTGTGTTCCAAATTCAGAGATGCAAATTTTTAAAAATTGCCCTATTTTAGCCATTCCCTTCTTTTAAATATAAAGAGGGAATCATTAAATAGGTTTATGAAGAGAATCTGAGAGGAAGTTCTTGTCTGACAACTACTATTAGAAATTCCTGGAATATATAGTTGTAAAGAAACAGTTTTATGGAAGATGGAGTATTGGCAGATCATAAATCATGTAAAAATGCTGCTGTCAGTTCGTGGAAAGTTTAACTTATTCTGCTTTTCAGAGCTAAGCTTCAGTGCATATCAGACAGCGGAATTTGGCCCCTAGTACTATTCAGTCTTTTTCTGTGTGGTCAGTAATTCAGATTGTCATACAGAAAGTGCCCTTGGCAGAGATGGTAAATCACATGGGTATGGAAAAAAGAAATGAGGCACAGGAATTCTATTTGATTTTCCTTTTTTTAGGTACCATAGGAGATAAGATGGCAACAGTTTAATCAGCTCTAATTAATTCCAATATGCAGAAGAAAAACTACCAATCCTTGTGAAGTGGCTATATATAGAAATCCCATATATATTATCTCATTTAACCCTTAAAATGGCTTTGTGAGATTATCTTTATTGTCTTTATTCTGAGATATATAATAGTTCAGAAACCTTAAGTGATTTTATAAAGGTCAAAATATTAGTGAATCTAAGTGTTCCGTATTCCCAAATCCTTGCACATTCCTTTATGGGAGGATTAAAATGGATGTCCTAAATATTATCGGTAAGAGCAAATCTGAGTACAAAGCTGAGTATTGCACATTAAAATGAGAAGAGTTCTTCTGGGAATTTAAAGCTTGGTTTGACTTTCATACATTTTGTGTTTGTTCTCTTGGACATACTTACAATTTTAGTTCTACGTATTTCTTTCATCTGGAAAATTTCACTAGTCCTTTTGACTTAGAATGATTTTTACAGACATCTTTTGGGGTGAGGCTATAACTAGGAATTTAAAACTGGGAAGACTTAATTTTACGCAGTTTGTTTCACAGGATGCCAAACAAACAGCAGACCATGATTTGGGGATATTTTTTATTGCAATTGATTTAGCAAATAAGATGCAAGAATTAGCATTGCCTAGAACTGTGAAAGCAGAAGTTCTGCAGCAGCTGTAACGTGGTCACTAGCTCTTTCACCCTCTTTTAGTAATGTGTCTTTGGCTTGGAGTGGGGCTAAGACATAATAATGGTTTGATATCTCACTCTCTGCCATTCTTCACATATATGGATTTTCCATAAAAGTAGTCTTGCGCAAAGTAGAGGGGATGTCTGAATAGGAATGTTGCTTAGTAAAGTTGAATTCCAGTTCTTGTGTCAGCTGCAATTATATAGATAACCCAGTGATAGGACCTTTCTAGGACCATAGCAGCCCTTCCACTTGTGGTGAGAAGTATTTGAATCTGACTTGTTCGTTGGCAGCCAGCCAGACAGCTGCTGGAGTCATTCAGTGGACAATTCTATTTGTCTTTCCGAAAATGCATTTATGTAATTTTGCCACCTGACTTGTGTATGATGCTTGGATGCTGGGTGTTGGGAAGAATACCTGTGAATATAAGCAATATATCATAGGTGTCCAAAACTGGAGAGCAAATTTTTTTAGAATTAGGGTCCACCAGAGGAGTAAAAGAGCAAAGGTAATACAAAAAGAGAAACATCAGAATATTCCCCTTTTTACCATTTCATTATGAAGAAAATTATTGCTCATAACAATGTAATTGAAAAGTAGATAAACTACAATTTGATAGGGAAATATGTTTCTATGTAGAGAGTGGTGTTGCTTAGCTTAACATTTTATAAATGATTACTTCTTTAAGTTGGATTTGATTTTTTGTATTACACTTACGATGGTACTGGCTGAAATGTATCATGAGGTTAATTAAGTTTCTTATTTTAGTTGCTAGCAGGTATGGCAATAATTTTTCATGGGAGACAAGATGAAATATCCATGTAATCCAGCTGTAAGTAAGGGTGGTTCTAATCAAGCAGACTATAACTGTATTTTTGCTTATTGATTGTGCAATTGATTGTGTAATTTATGTGTACAGTGTGAAATCAAAGTGCTAACCAGGTATTTGACCATAGAGGTCAAAATTACATAGCATTTTATGAAGGATTGCCAGTGATAGTGATGATAATTTGGGACACTTTGAAATAAGTGAGGTTGGGATAGGAGCATTACACTAAAAAGAAATGGACCAGAGAATGAGAAGGAGAGAGAAATGAGTTAATTTATGATATATTTTAATTTAATGACTTAGATTTCATTACCTATGTTACTTTAGTCACAACTCACAAATAATTTTGTAATACGAATAAAAAGTTACAGGAAAAAAAGCAGAGTTCTGTTAAGTCACTTGCTCTTCCTACATTAAAATCTGTTTGATCAATAGCACTAAAATCTATTTGATCAGTAGACTTCTCGATGATCTCTTTTTGGGCTAACTTGACACATTCTGTGGTTCTGAATGACTCTATTCATTTTCTATACCAGTGGAATTAGAATAAGAAACCATTGTCTCTTTGTAATTAAGCTGTCTGAAACAATAGTAAATTGAGAACATAGAAACTGTAGTTTTAATTGTATTACTGATTTATAAAGGATAGATTTTGATTGTTTCACTGAAAAACAAGGAAAGCTTTGTTGTCTTAAACAATGCAAAGATCAGTTCTATATTTATTAAATTTTCCATCTCTAATACTGGTTAATAGGATTAATAAGAGATGGATAATGTCTCCCAAAATAGTGATGGGTGAAGATGTAGTAGTTACTTCTAATACACACCTCTAAAACACACACACAGACACACAGACACACACACTATTGCTAGTGTATTGCATTGACATGATAAAGATTATACCTTTTTAATAAAGGAAAGATAAAATAAGAATATGAATTCAAAATCATTGAATATTACCTTATTTATTGCTTATAGAGTCTTAGATCCTGTCTGTTCTTAAGTATGAAACTCTTGTACCTAAGAATAATTTATTGTACCTATATTACAGTCCAGTGGTAAGAATATAACAGGGAGTAGGTGTGTTGATAAGCATATTAACATTTGGGGTTTTAGACTTAAAAAATATATCTCCTAATCCAGTTAGTCAGAATAAATATAGTCAAAGACACTTGACCAGCACAGGAGAAACTATCATGAATTTATCGTATACCTTTAAAGTCCATTATGCTTATACTTTTACCTACGTTCACATATATGAATTGTTGAGCACAACAAACATTATTTCTGTGTTTAAAAATTTCACAGTTAGTTTAATTCTTCATATGTTTTGGCAAATGATTTACCCAACATTGTTTCTATGTTCCCTTTAAATAGATGTGCATGTATCTAACACAGTAATTTTAACCATGATATAGTTTCCCATCCTCTCTATTTTGTAATTGACCATTCCACTGCATGAGCCTTTTATTTGTTTCCAAAGAGGACTGTAAAAAGAATTTTTGTAAAATACCTCCTTTTTCTCATGCAGGAGATAGTCCAGCATGTACATGAATTGCAGAATTGCTTAGTCTGGTATTTGGGTATAGATATGAATTTTACTAGCTGCTAATGTACAGTTGTGCTAACAACTTACACTATCAACAGTAGTATGTGAGTTATCATTTCTCCAGACACTTGTCAATACTTGATATCGCAAGACTACAGTTTTCCTGCAAATTTGATATTTATGAAATAAAGTTTTATTATTATGTTTAATATGTGTATCTTTGATTTAATATGTATTTCTTTGTTTAATAAGTATAGCTTTGATTATTAGTCAAGTTAATATTTATTTCGTATGTTTGTAACACTTATGAAAAATTGGAATCCAGTGTGGTGCATTAGTAAGGCAATTTTATTCTTAACTTTCAAATGCCCATAAAACACCGAAATATTGGTTCCTTTTTCCAAATCTATGGATAAAAAAGCCCTATGTTTTTTTAGATCACTCTTACATAATAAATACATATAATATATCTGTCTCTTCTAGTTTCACAACATTCTCACATCAGTAATTAAGCTTCATAATAGAGGAAGGGAAAACAAGAAACACAGTTTATGTGGATAAGGTGGTTGTTTAAATCTGTCTCATGATGTGCCTGCTGGTTTCTTGAGAGACGCATTGCTGCTGAGCCTCTCTTCGGTTATCCTTGGTAATGTCTCCTCCAAGGGGCAGCTTATGACTTGACTCAGCTCTTGATTCTGGGTGACACATCTAGCATAGTCTCCCTGTTGAGGTACAGTGCTCCTCTCAGTGACCATCTCAGTCCCAAGTCTCAAACGTGTGTTTTTACCCTGACAAATTTGGAATTTCAGGCTCTCCCTGAAGCAATTTCCTTTCCAGCAAATACTGTCAAAGCAGCCAGCCAGCTACAGTCTTTCACTTTCCTAGGTGTTGGTGCTCCTCAACTGTGAAAGTGCTCTGTAGGCTTGAATCCCATGGCACCAATCTTTTCACCAAATGATTCCTCTCTCATTTCCACTTCCCCCTTTTTTCAGCATCAAGGTCTTTATAACCTTGTTGTGAGTGATAGCCTAAAGGGCACAAGCACAGGTATTCCTTCACACTATTTTCAAAACCTGCTTATTTACTTATTTATTTCAGTGTAGTTTCTTTTTTTTTTTTTTAAGTTTTTATTTAAATTCCAGTTAGAGTGTAATATTAGTTTCAGGTTTACAATTTTGTGATTCAGCACTTCCATACAACACCCAGCGCTCATCACAGCAAGTGCACTCCTCAATCGCCATTACCTGTTAAACTGCTTTAACTAGTTAATTTGGTATATATTGCCTGGTAACCTTCTTTAAGACCATGGGTGGGTTGCGGCCTGGGTGATGCAGTTGGTTGAGCGACCGACTCCTGGTTTCATTTCAGGTTGTGATCTCATGATCTCAGGGTCGTGAGCCCCCGCATTGGGCTCTGCGCTCAACATAGATTCTGCTTGAGATTCTCTCTCTCTCTTTCCTTCTGTCCCTTTTGCTCATTCTCTCTCTCTCAAATCTTAAAAACAAACAGACAATAAAAACCAAACAAACAGAAACAACTATGGGTGGGTAAAAGAGTTCATTAAAAAAATTTTGTTAGAAGATTCAGGTTTCTTTGTGAACTATATATTCACT
Organism: Ursus arctos; assembly: GCF_023065955.2. Classification (NCBI taxonomy): domain Eukaryota; kingdom Metazoa; phylum Chordata; class Mammalia; order Carnivora; family Ursidae; genus Ursus; species Ursus arctos. The sequence continues at coordinate 77,311,990 of NW_026622985.1, forward strand.
GGGTTGTTCATATTTTTCTATTGGATTTGTAAGAATCATCGTTTATTCTGGAAGCAATTCTTACATGTATTGCAAATAGGTTCTCAGAGTTTGCAGCTTAAATGTTATCTTTTATATTACAGAGGTGTCTCATTTAGAAATAGTCAAATCTATCAAATTTTTCATTTATGAGTTTTCCTAAGATTTCAAATCCTTTCTTATTTTGTTATGTGAAAGAAGCTCTACTTTGGAGGCAATCAAGACATTTCATTTTTTTTTTCAGTACTAATTATAACCAGGTCACTGTTAGAAAAATATTTGTATCTATGTATTACTGAGTTTCTTCCAAATGATTAATTTTGAAGACTAAGGTATTCCTATCAGGAAATAAGGACCAATTATAAGAAATTAAGGATTCACTAAACACAAAGATTGATCAGATTATTTTACAACTGGAAACTATGTTAATAAATTTGCTATATTTTATCCATTAAATCATAAATATTATGAGACATATTCTCAGTGGTATAAAAAGATTTAAAATACATATGGACTGGATCATTTTTTGAATTGTTCTTATTAAGTATTGAGAACTTCCAACCATAAACTTTAAAAAGTTTAATCACTTTAAATATTGACTTCAATATTCAATATTGTTTAAATATTGACTTCACTAAAATGGGGAGTCGATATAGGAGGGGAAACCCACATAAGTATGTCTTTATTATTTACATTAAGAGGACTGTTAGAATATAATATCTTAAAGGTTGTCTTGACTGATCATTAGGCTTTCCATTCAATTTTTTCATCCAGCTTTTTATTCAGTTCATCACTATCCTTTAACTCTTTAGTTTGTCTATGTGGCATCTCAGGGTGAAGGCTGTGCTCTAATGGATGGACAAACTGAATAAAGAAGCAATTTCATGTGTTTTTCCTAAGATTTTTGGATTCATTTACAACTCAGTAACAGTCTTCTCAGTATTTTTGGTATTACCGTTAACTGAATTGATAATAATCTACATGATTTTTTTCAAAAGGTCAATCTCTGCTCAGTTGGCAGGACTCTTTATTTGTTAATCATATAAAAATCTTTAGCTTGTGTGTGTATGTGCGGGGCAAGTTGGGTGGAATATTTGTGTAATATCCATTCGGAGTCAGAGAGGCAGTTTTCAAAATTGGAGTGTATGCCCTGAAAATAATGACACAGATTGGTATCCTTTTCATGCATTAGAACGTTTAGTTGTCATAGCTTCTATTCTTTTTCCTGGCAATACCACTTCTATGTTATTGTGACGTTGTGGGTTCCAAACAGCAATGTAGGCATCATCAGTCATTCTCGTTCAGAACTGCTCAGCTGCCTAGCAAGGTACCCAGGGCTGCATGATCTCCCTGCTGAAAGGAATGATTCTACCTTAAAAGGATAAAATGATAACCTGTAACAGAGATGGCTGTGGTCTTAAATATAAAAGGTCTGTGTGGTGCATTGAAATGGGAATGAGGAGTGAGAATAAAAAGGTAAATGTTGAACTACAACTTTTTAAGTATGGAATTTTGTGTACCAAGGACATGGAATGTCATTTGTCAGAATCACCTAGGTCTGCTGTTTTTAGGAAAAAGGCTTATTCTGAGTAAAAACACAAATGAAATAATATAAAAATAGAGTAACTGTTGAGGTATACCTGACATTCATGATAAAGTATAAAAGTAGAAGTAAGGATGGCTGAAGAATACTGTTGGGGTGAAAAGACAGGATTTAAACAGTGGAACAGGGGAGCTCTTTCTGATACGTGTTCTGCCTTTAATATCATCTCTTCAGGTGACCATTATTTAAAATTTCAGTGTGCTCCTTCTTCAAAATGAAACTGTTTAATAAACTCTGTGTTGCATATTATGAATGAATGAAAAATGATTGTATAATCATCAAATATTTTTTCTGGGTGTGAAATTAGAAGGCAGCTCTAGAGAAAATAAGAGAGTAGAGCAGAGCATTCGATAATAATTAAGAGCAAACGTGTATGTAAGAGGGACAGGTTGTCACATAAGGTGGAAAAGATTATTAAAAGACCACAGGCACATTTGCCTGTGGTAAAGTTATATTCCAAGGTAGTGACATTAGTACTGGAAAAACTATTCCTTTCTCTGTTTCTCCACTCCCTCCTTCTGTCTTCCGTGTTTACCTGAAATATCGTATCATTGAAGTGAAAATTGGCTAAGTTCCTAGGTAAAGTATCCAATTGAGGAGATCCCAAGGAGATTTAGAGGAAGAATGAGAGAGACAGTGAAACTCATTTTTGTTCTATTTTTTACTGGTGATAAATAATGAAAAAGACATGGAAATCATGGTGACATTCTTTTATCAGATGGTTCCTTCGGGAGATCATGGCTATAGGCAGGGTAACTGTAGCTTTTGAAGACTAATATATATTACATTAAAACAAATGCACATTTTGCAAATGGCATTTTGTGTGGATTTATTTTTTGGTAAATCAGGCATATTCATTTATTTGGTTAATTTCATGTTTTTTCAATTGTTGCTAGAAATAAAATACAAGTAAATGATTTCTTTATTTTTTATTCAAATGTTTGTGCTTGTGTTCATAATTGATCCAGGATGTCCGTGTAGAATTTAAACTCAGCTAGCTGAATGCTCTGAGATGTAATTTCCAGAATTCCACTAGTGTTGATTAAAACACTACAGCTAATGTATCATACATCAAAGTTAGGTTAGACTCCATGGTGTATAATTCTGGCAAAGAATAAACGTGAGGTATTTCTTAAAGATTGGAGATTATATTTATTGGTGATTATGCTTGAGGGGAAAATAGATAGATAGATAGATAGATAGATAGATAGATAGATGGTAATATTTAACTTATTTACTGACTGAATGCTTGAAATCTGGATGCCAGGGAAATACCTCTGGGGAATTTAGGTTTACAAACCATTAGAATAGCACGTGAAAAAAATATTCAACTCAAGGCTGCATATAATCAGTAATTAGTTTTCATATGCAAACACAGCACTTTAAAATCACAAAACTAATTAGCCACTTTACGATCCAATAATATTTTGTGTGTTTATTAACCCCATAGGATTCTTTTTTATTAGAAATGAATAGCTATTAAAATAGTACCTATTCAATGGCTCCCATTTTTCAGAATATATTTTATGTGCAGATTCTGTTTTATTGCATGTATTAAATCTTGAACTGAAGTTAATATATTCAAAATAATTTTTTGCATGAAAATCCAAGTACTTTTTATTACCTCATTATCTAAAATTTCTAGAATTTATAATATAAAAGCAATTCTTAAATATTTAATGGGCAGATTAACTTGACATTGGTTTGAGTCAACTGTGCACTTAGTTCTGGTCTTCCTCTGGTCAAGGTGAAAGCAGAATTGAGTAAAGACTGTATGTGTGAATGTGTGCATATGTACACATGGTTAAAGTGTGTATGTGGGGGGTTGTGTGAGAAAGGGAGGGAGAACAAGAAGATGATGGAGGAGGAGACGAGGGAAAGAAGAGAAGAAGAAAAGTGGATAGGGGAGAGAAGGTGAAAGGAAGACCTGGGTGGTTTGTAACAAATTACTTAATATTTTTAGCTTTGTGTATATAGACTGGGCTAGTTAATCTCTAAGTTTCCCAAATAAATTAGAATATTTCTGCTGCCGCTAACAGGAAACCCAACTAAAAATGGTTAAATCAATAAGTAGTTTATTTTTCTTATGACTAGAAGCACAGCCACATTTTGTGGCTGGTTAATTTGATGACTCAGTGATATGACCAAAGACCTAAATTCTTCCATCTGTTTTATCTGCATCTTGAGGTGTTTTTTTGTGGTTTGTTGGTTTTTCTTTTAGGGTAGATTTCCTCCTAATTCAGTATAATGCCACATTTCCAGGCACCACTTCCTTACTTAGCCCTTTTCAGAGTTAGAAAAGGGAGTTTTTTTTTTCACGTTTCTGACTGAAAAGCTAAGAAACTCATTCCTAGAAGCTCTTTGGTAATCTTCCTCTTATTAACTAAAATTACATCACATGTGTACCCAAACTAGTAACAGGTAAGGAGAACAGGATTTCCAGGATGGCTTACGCTGTTCAGTAGCCACCCACTTGTTCAGTGAACAGGTGACCGAGTGGTCAGAGAGCAACTGAACAAATAAAGGGAAACTCTCCCAGCCACCAAGAAGAGAGTGGCTTTTGAGTTAGCAGTTAAGTTTTTGATTTCAGTTCTTCTAATTTTTAAGAATCTACATTTCTAAATTTATATTAAAATAGTTAATTGGAGCGCCTGGGTGGCTCAGTCAGTTGAGCGTCTGACTCTTGATTGTGGCTCAGGTCATGATCTCTGGGTTGTGGGATGGAGCCCTGTGTCTGGTTCCACTCAGGGAGTCTCGTGGAGATACTCTCCCTCTGCCCCTTGCCCTCTTCTCTCTCTCTCTAAAATAAGTCATTTAAAAAAATGAAATGAAATAGTTAACATTGACTTTCTTTAGGCAAACAGCGTGTCTGTGTCATGTTTGTTGTTTTTTGTTGTTGTTTTCCTTCTTGGTCTCTTTTAGATTTACTTATTTCAGTGAACGCATTATGAGAAAAGATTAAATGAAGGCTGTGTGTGTGTGGGTGTGTATGCATGTGTGTGTTACGGAGGGTGGAAGAAAGGGAGAAAGTGAGAGAAGCATATTCCTTGTTACATGCTCAGAGAGAAAGTTATTGGGTATTGGTAGTTTGCTGGTATCTTTTTTGTAATTCCCTAATGGCTTTATGTGGCAATAGAGTCAATGCACTATATAGACTTTGAACCTACAGTCCCTGTGCATTCATCTGTAAGAGAAAAACCTCAGTAAAAATGACTGTCACAAATACTTAAGCAAAACTCTAGTAATATAGTATGTGTACCAGTAGCAACAAAGAGAACAAAGTTATAGTTTTGACAATTTGGATGGATACTGATGGAACTTACTGATAGGGCACATGTTTGAGATGTGGAATCCAGTGTTCTTTAGACTTGTTCAGTTTCATATACTTTTATACAAGTTGAGATTTTAAATAGGCAATTGGATATATGAATCTAGATTTCAGGAGAGGTATCATGTCTAAAGTCCTGTATTTTAGGTTAATTGGTATTTACTTAGTCTTTCAGGCTGTGGGACTGAATGTGGTCACTCTGTTATAGAGAAGAAAGGGAGCCCAGGGCTAAGCCCTAGATAGTTTGACATTTAAAGTAAAGGTAGAAAAGTCAGAGTCAGGAGAAAAAACAAAACCAAGACCAAACAAGGCAGTGAGTAGCAGAAAATCCTGCAGAATATGTTGTCATGAAAGACAAGAGATATGCTTATTTGTGTTTTTTGGCAATAGGCATAATAGAATAAAAATCGATTGAACAACCTTTTCATAGGACAATAAGAGATAATTTGTTATATTCCTTACCCCTGTACAATTTATAGTTATGTGGTGATTAAAAAAAAATAAAAAGACCACAGATTTTTTAGCATTTCTTTCATTAAGTGGTGTCCCCATGTCCCCTGACCTTTGTATCTGGGAAGCCTGGGTACTTCATTTGTAACCAAAACAATTCAGGAGAAATTATATTTCATGGCTTCCAAAACTAGGATATAAAAGTTAATGCAGCTTTTATACTTGTGCTTGGGTTGCTTGTGCCTGGAGCCCTGAGCCACCGTATATGAAGTTCAACTGCTCTGAAGCTGCCATGCTGTGAGGAAGCTCAGGCCACATGGAGTGGCCACTTAGAAGTGCTTTAGTAAACAGCCTCAACTGATATTCCAGCTGAGTTCTAGAATCATCTGCAAGCCATGTGAATAAGCCAAAATGGCAATTATTTGGGAATTAGCTAGAGCAAACTAGAGCACCTGCATGTAGCCTGAGCCTCCTCAGAGCATGGTGGCCTCAGGATAGTAGAAGTTTTACATGGAGTTTCAGTACTACAAAGGACTGTAACAGCAAACAAGTAGAACATTCAGATAATTACAGTCCCAGCCACCAGCTGATTACATCCACAGAGAGACCCCAAGCAAGAACTTCCATCTGAGCCTTTTCATAATTAATTCCTAACCCACAGAATCTGTAGCCTAATAAAATGGATGTTTATGCCAGTAAATTTTGTGGTGGCTTGTTAGTCAGCAATAGCAACTGGAATAATCTCACACTCATTACCTTGTTTCATTCTAAATATAAATTTGATAAATAAACACCAAGATATTTTTTTATTCCATTTTATAGATGATAAAGTGGGGGTCACACAGTTTAAGCAGTTTTTCATAGGTCACACATCAAAGATATGTACATGGACTAGAAGCCAGATCTTTTGTCACATTTATATGTTCATATTACATTGTATCTTTTTTTTTTTAAGGTTTTATTTATTTATCTGAGAGAGAGAGAGAAAGAGAGTGGGATCACGAGTAGGGGGAGGGGTAGAGGGAGAAGCAGACTTCCCACTGAATGTGGGGAGTCCTTTTGGGGCTCAATCCCAGGACCTGGAGATCGTGACCTGAGCCGAAGGCAGACACTTAACTGCGGACGCCACCCAGGCGCCCCATATTACATTGTATCTTATTGTTTCTCTATGAAATAGATCCACAAGTGTTTTAAAACAGCATTGTTTTATTCAGTAAATATGCTGAGTATTGTGATAGGTATTGATAATATAGAAATGATAGGAATTGATTTTTCTTCCTAAGGTATTTATAGTCCAGAAGGAAGACAGGAATTTAATCCTACAAATGCAACCAATCTAATAGATTTTATTATGTTGGTTTGCATGAGTTGTGAAATACTTGTGGGAATAGCATAGAGATTAGATGAAAAGCTGAATATGTCTGTCAGGCTGTGGAGGGGAGGTAGTAACTGGAGGCGCAGAAAACAGAAAGAAATAAATAGCCATAAGAGCTTAATTAAAATATCTGATTTAGTATTTTGTAAGTGGATGGTGGGAGAAGTTAAATGTATAGGTTAAGTTCTATGCAAATCAATAACTGGTTTGGGGTGCATAATGTAAGTTTCTACCTTAAAAAAGAGCAAGAACAACTGAAGTAAGGAATAATCTCTTAAAGCTAGAAATATTCAATTAAGTGTACAAAAAGAAAAAGGAAAAAAGAAAAGAGGGAATAGGATGTCCATTTATTAAGCACCCAGTCACATTACTGATAGAAAAAAACTCCAAAAGAAGTGAGAAAAAAAAAAAAAAAACTCCATCACCCATTTTTTCTCATTTCTTCATACCTGTTTATTTCACTCTCACATATAGGTAGAGAGAAAGGGGACAGAAATCATCTTCCCACTCTTAAGATTATCTGGGTAGGCCCTAAATCTAAGGACAAGTGTCCTCCGAAGAATGAGGCAGAGGGCGATCACAGACTGAAGAGCAGACTCCTTTGCTTCCCTACTTCTCTAAGGCGCTCTCTCTCCCCTTCTGTCACATCTAGCGTAATAACATGAATGACCAAGCTTTAGGAAGAAAAAGGCCAGAGATTTGAGTTGTAGGGACTTTCTTCTTTGGGCTCCATAACAAAATACTCCTTGAAGGCAAGGAGTATAATAGCTCTGCCGTATTTCTAAAGTTAAAGGGGAAAAACTACATGGGCAAAAATTTAGTATCTCAGGGAAGATGATTGTGGATATTTCTTTTGATATCATGGAATACACTTTGAATTCAATATATAAGCCATTTACTTCTTGGAATTATATATTTTTCATTTCAGAACCATATGTGCTTAAAATATTATTTTCCCCCCAAGCATTCAGTACTCCTCTCTGTGCAAGCCTTGTACTCCTGATTTCACTGGCAGACTTCTCAGCGGTGTGACTACCCTTGGCCAATGGATATGAACAGATATGACATCCCACTTTTGAAAGCAGCTTTAAGAGTTAATTTGTGATGCCATTTTGCTCTTTTCCTTCTAATATGGCCTAATATTGTCCCAGATGTGGTCTGTTTCTTGAGACTCCGTTCTAGAGTGAAGAGGAACAGAGTTCCTGACTGAGGTCTGACTGAACAGGGTTGTAGCCAAACCATAGTTGACATGTAACATTGGTAAGAGATTGAGCATGTGTTGTCAGCCATGGCTGTTCTGTGTTTGTTTTATTATATAACATAATTTAGCTTACCTGGTTAGTACAGAATTCCTGTAGTTAAGAAATCAAAGGAATCTACTGGAGGTTTATTCTTGTGTTTGGTATTAACAAAACATGCAGGCAGTACAAAAATCTGACCCATAAAAATAACACTATTTCAGTATTAAACAGATTTATCATTCCAAAAAGATCTCTGAACAGTTCTTTACTGGTGTCTGGGAGATGATATAATAGAAGCCTTAATATCGGGGCGCCTGGGTAGCGCAGTCGTTAAGCGTCTGCCTTCGGCTCAGGGCGTGATCCCGGCGTTCCGGGATCGAGTTCCACATCGGGCTCCTCCGCTGGGAGCCTGCTTCTTCCTCTCTCACTCGCCTGCTGTGTTCCCTCTCTTGCTGGCTGTCTCTCTGTCACATAAATAAATAAAATCTTTAAAAAAAAAAAAAGCCTTAATATCTCCTTCTCATTTTCACTCACTCTTAATAAGACTTGATGTTTTGGAAGGACGATGATAGAATATCCTGGTTATGAGACTTTCAAGCATACTGTGCCAGAGTCGTTCTATCAGAAATATGTCAGACTACTAGAGAATTAGGGGGAGGTTATTCTTGAGTGGTGTCTTTACTTTGATTTGGCAAGCTTTGCCAGAGAGACAGCTCCTCACTGGGGTGAGACAGTAGGCGATGGAGGCTGGAAGGGATGGATGGTCAGGAGTCATGGGGAACATGGAGTGACTTGTGTCTATGACCATGTTCTGCTTCTTTTCATTCCTGATTAAGAACAGTCAGGACACCATAAAGATCACCTGGAAGATAAAAATCAATAGAACAAACATTCTCTAATGGTCAGGTGGTGACCTGATCACTTGTATTTTCTCCTTCATTTTTTAATTTTTCTTTTATATTCAGGATTGATGAAATTGGGAAAGGAGCTAACAGTTACTGACTCTCTTTATGTAAGCACAGGCTAGAAGTTAAGGTTATAGGCTATGGAGATGTGCTGTTTATATTTACATCTAAACTCCACGACTATATAGTTAATGCAACACTTGGGTATTTGTCACTGTACAGAGCAGTGTCTTCATCTGTCGAATAGGGATAACACTGTCTTTTGGAGGATTATAGTTAAGGTTAGTAGTAAATTAGTCAATATCTGGAAAGTGCTTAGAATAGTTCCTGATATACAGTAAGCTTATATATGTGTTATATATTCATTTTTCATTAAAATCTCTTAAAATCCTCATGAGTTAGGTGGTGGTATGTAGTTCTACAACTGAGAAAACTGAAGCACAGATGTTTAACCATTTTTATCAAGGTCATTCAATTAGCAAATTGTTAATTCCAGAGTATAAATGTGTCTGTCTTACAACATATATGTCCATGTTCAATGAGATGGGTCGTGGATGGCTTACTTAAATAAAAGGGAGAGCGGAGTATTGACTAGAGATGTGATAAATGTGCTAAAATGAATTATGGGAAAGCAAATTTAAGATGCTGATTCAAATAAAAAAATAAAATGGGGAAAAAGATCAGCGATCCAAGCAAAAGAGCAATACTTTTCCATTAGTCCCCCAATTGTTTGTTTGTTTTAAACCAAAATGAGAGGTGCATAAGGAGTTATCCAAAAGTTCATTATATTGTGCTCCCAATCTCCCAATCTGGAACCTTCCACTAACTTTATTGGAGCTACTACCCTTAAGAAGCCACCAATTTTCAAGTCAGGTATAGCATGTCTGGCCTCCTTTTGCACTGGTCCATGACATGAGACCTCTGTTTAATTTTTAATTTCTTGTATATTCATTGTAAGGAGATTTAGCGAGTGCAACATCTTAACTCCGGAGCTTGTACAAGTGACCAGGTATCTCCAGGTATGATCCAGACTGAACCTGTGAAACTTGCCCAGTCTGCATATCTGGAAGGAAGAAGTACCAGCTATGTAATCTTTTAAACTGTGGGTCTAATGACAGTGATTGCAAAACACTGGATGAAATAGTAGTTCTACGTGCCTGATACAAAGGAAATATCTTTCCATTTAGATTATCTAATGTTTATGCAATATATGGTGGGGAATTCCTTCCCAAGGCAGTAAAATGCGTACTATATTTATATATAAATATAATGTAAAACTTTTGGGCTACTAAAAGGGAGCCCATTAAAATAAAGACAAATAACAAACTTGGAGTAGGTGTAATTTAAAATGATAAAGGATTAATACCTTTATTTTTAAAAAAATATCTTTACACAACATTAAGAAAACCCCCAAAATGTTGTAGATAAAATAACTTAGAATATAAATCTACAAAATTAGAAAAAGAAATAGATGCCAAACATGATATGAAAAATGTACTCCACATACCAGTAATCAAAAAAATGCAAAGAAAAACAATAATCTGATGTAGTTTTTCCCATCTTTCCATTTGATAAAGTAAAAAATAGCTAATAACAGATAACTTTATGCCTGTTGAAATACACTGCAAATTTTGTCATTAGGTACCAAAAACCTAAAAAATAAATTCTTTTTTTTTAATTTAATAATAATATTTTCTTATTATATTACATTAGTCACCATACAGTACATCCCTTGTTTTTGATGTAAAGTTCCATGAATCATTACTTGCGTATAACACCCAGTGCACCATACAATACATGCCCTCCTTAATACCCATCACCAGCCTATCCCATTCCCCAACCCTCCTCCCCTCTGAAGCCCTCAGTTTGTTTCCCAGAGTCCATAGTCTCTCATGGTTCATTCCCCCTTCTGTTTACCCCCTTTTCTTCTTCCCTTTCTTCTCCTACCGATCTTCCTACTTCCTATGTTCCATAAATGAGTGAGACCATATGATAATTGCCTTTCTCTGCTTGACTTATTTCGCTTAGCATTACCTCCTCCAGTCCCGTCCATGTTGCAGGAAATGTTGAGAAATCATTCTTTTGCAGGAAATGTTGAGAAATCAGATGGCTGAGTAATATTCCATTGTATATATGGACCACATCTTCTTAATCCAGTCATCTGTTGAAGGGCATCTCGGCTCCTTCCACGATTTAGCTTATTGTGGACAATGCTGCTATGAACAGAAATGAATTCTTGATCCAAAATTCTGTATTTGAAATTTATTCTAAGAGAAAATAAGTTGACTAAAATACACAAAAGAGCATGTATATTACAACATTTTTTATTATGTTAGCAGCCTTTAATACAGATTATAGTACAGATTTAAATAAATTATGCTGTACTATAAAAAAGTAGCAGGCAGCTACTAAACAGAGATAGATAGATAAATAAGTTGGTAGAGAGATATAGGACATTCATGATAAACTGTGTTATACACATACACATGCATACGCATATATAAACACACATATACTAATTAATATGTAAACAAGATACACTTTGTGTTAAATCAGAAGAGAAAGAAAGGCTATGACAGTCAACAAATAAAAGTTATGTAAACATTAATATCAGAATCCAAAATCATGAGCAATACAAGACATGCGTTAGTGGTTATGATTTTGAGAGTTGGAACCAAGATTCAGAAAATCTCTCTCTCTTACCCTCCCTTGAATCAAAGCTATCATCAAATTATGTAACTTCTAAAATGACCAAAACCTGTGAGAAGATGGCCTGTAATATAGTCTGATCTTACTAAATGCATCAAGGAAGATATTAATGAATATTTGTTACACGCATTTTTGTATGTGAGGGCAGTGCTGACTGATGCCAAATTGCAAGGAGTTACCTCTGGCTTTCCAGTTATAAACTTTTATTCTCACTTCAGTCATATTTTGTACCTTTGAAAAACTGCTCTCAAGAAAAGCTCTGAAACCCATTAGCAGGAAAATATAAATTGTATCCTGACCTAAGAATATTTGTATTTCATCTTTAGAATTATCTACAGCAACATTTTCGGATTTAGGGAGCCTGGGGAGAGGTATTAGGAAATCTCCCTTTCTGCCAAAACACACTGTGTTAGTGGTTTCCTCCTCTATCTCTGTCCCCTGCAGGGGCCCTGGCATGCGCTGATATCTAGGGAAGTGGCCAGACTGCTTACAGGCCTTGAGCAAAGAGTCAGTTTCAAATTATCCTATCAGTCTGGGGACAATAAGAGAGAAGTCAACTTGCCTTCCAAGTCCATAATGACTGAGAAAACTTAGCAGAGAGGATTCTTTTGTAAAACTGAATTTGCCTATCTTTCTGACTTTCAAATGTGCTGGGGTTTTCAGGGACTCAGATGTGGCTAAAATACCCTGTAGTCTGTTCACTTGGTTTAAGTTTTGAATGAGACAATAAGGCCAGCCAAGATCTCTGAAGATCTTGTGTCTCTACTCTTCTAAATTATTTGCATATATTAATTCATAAATCCTCACAACCTTATTAGGCTGAACTCATTACTTTCATCTTCATTTTACAGATTTAAAAAAAACTCAGGAAAGAGAGGAAAATGTTCCTATGGCTTTGTGGCTTTTTATGGAAAAACCAGAATTTCAATCCAAGCACTTTAATGCCAAGAGTCTGCATTCTCAAAGAAATTTTATGTTGTGACATATTATAGTAATACGAACTAAATATTATACTACTTGCCTTTTAGACTCATAGCTGCTGATTCCTAGCCTTATTTGCTTTTTATATATAATGTGTAGTTCTTTTGTATTCTTTATTAGAAAGTTTAATAATGAATAAAATAAAATAGAAGGCAGGAAGAGAAATAAAAACTGCCATTCTCATACCCCATCCCATTCCTCTGATGTAAACATTAATAAATGTCTGCTGCTACGCATATGTACCATCTTCAAGTTCATACACACATTGATTAATTTAAAAATATTTAGAATTACCTGAAGGTATATAACTGTTTTTGATTTTAAAAAATGGAATCACACTGTACATATTGCTCTGCCACTTATATTTTTCGCTAAGATACACACATATATGTATATGCTTCTGTATGTGTGTGTATATATATGTACATACATATGTATATATAGTGGATATCTCCACTGTCAGGGAATTTCTCTTACCATTTCTGTATTTATTATGTCACAAGCTAATGATTTTCTTCTTCTAGATCACCTTGCTTCTTGTTTAAACCAATTATGTCTTCTCTAATCTTTTTCAGTCAGCTCATTATGTGTTATGTCTTCATTAGCAAACATTTCCTAAGCCCTTTGCATGTGCGGGGTACTGTTTTATGTGCTTAAAGTAGAGAGAGGTATTTAGATGTGTACCTGCCATCTTGGAACTTAACGTTCTTATTATTGTCAGGTAATATTTCCGCTTGATCTTTCAGACCACTTAGATTTTAGCAGTTGCATTCTGTTTTTTAGTTTTTTTTATTTAATCTTTTCATGTAAAAAGTCATTTTTTTTTAAATACCGGAAAGCTTTTTGCACTGTAATTTTATGTCACTGGGAATTTCTACTATAAATATATTTTAAAAGTTACCATTTTATCCATTTGTTATTCCGTAGTCCACTGATTTTATACTTTCAGCTGGATCTCCCTTCTCCGAGCTACTGATCCTCCTTCAGTGAGCTGATATGTATTATTTTTTAAATTACACTTTTTTTTGTGTTCTTTCATTAGCCCTCTAATAGGATTATTTGGGAAATGGCAAACCAGTACTGGTGGATGCTGTGGTAATATCTGCCTGAGTTGAAACTAGCTGGGGTAAAGTATTACCCAGCAGTTGAGATGAAGAGAGAAGCTCACTAACCTTCTTAGAGCCTCAGGGTAGAATATATGGCCTTTTCCTCTGATACCATTTTCCCAGCTCTTGCCTTATGCTCAGAGAATGGATCTCTTTACTTGCCCTCTCCTCCAGAGATCCCTTTTAAATCATGGCTCTGAGTGTTGTGGATTTTGTGAGTGTGCTACAATTGTTCTTTTAACATAGAGACACAGGGTGTCACAATATTTCAGGGAAGTTCATTCTCATAATTCTATTTTTTGCAACTTTCCTTGTCCCCACCCCCCATCCTGCTCTTTTTTCTCTGTACAAAAGAAATATTAAAGCAAAACGATCAGAGCTAGTGAAATAATCAGATATCACAGTGATCTGAAATACGTGATTCGATTGGTATTACTAATTTTCATCTAATATGTCCACTAATTATAGTTTAGTATTTTCCCCTGTTGTATGTATATTTAAGTCTTTATTTTAAAAATTTATACAAAAGCATCAGAGAACAAAGTCAGGCTTACTAGCTGATGCCCAGGGGCCACATCTTTAATAACATCATTTGTGAAAGTGTATCTCTGCATATTTGTGAGAGCAGCCTTGCATGTGTACTGCTTAGGGGGGAGATGCCATCTGATACTTCAATGTATTCTTTTCACATTAGCACAGATCACAGCTGGCAGAAATGTATTGGCTTTTTAGATTTTTTTTTTTTTTGAGGTCCTTACACCAGTTAGATAATAAAATGGGCAGATATTAAAGTATCAGGTTGGGTTATAGGAACTGAAAGCAAATGTCATTTCATGATGAATGTGAAAATTCAGCTCAAACTTTCTTCCTTTAGGGGTTTCTTCTAGTAAGAACAGAGCACAGCTAAATGGTGTTTGTTGCTCATAGGCATATTTTCATATATAGTGGGCGGCATCATTCTCTCTGTTTGTGTTGCTTGTATTTTCAATAACCATTGTATTTTACATTACCTAAATATTAAAATAAAATATGCTAAAATTTGTGCTAAAACTCAAGACCGAGATTCCCATTTTCTGTTTTTATTTCTGTATTTATTTATCTTGGTGAGCTGAAATCTGTATGCCTTTTACTCAAAGAGGAAGCACACAATAAGAGTTTTATAGTTGTATAATTCATGACACCAATTTTTAATAAATGTGATAATTTTATATATGCATATGAAGTGTATTTTGCATCCTAGTGTGAGGCTTCTGTCTTCAAATACTAGTATGTATGTTAATTTATGGCTTTAAGAGCTAGAAAGAAACAATAGGATTTTTAAAAATTAAATATGTAAACTAAACAAGGTAATGTAGATAATGATATCTCATGCCAAAGACAGTTAATACTTTGTTTCAAACTGGAGTGCCTATGCAGATAAAGAAAGGGACTATAGATAAATGTACCAAGTATTTGATTCATTCACCTTGTATGCACCTGAAGGAACTTGTTTTACATGTAGACATTTACCTTTAATATTTGCAATTGGTGGTAATTACAAGCTTGCTGTGTAGTTCTTTGCAACATCCATTCCCTATATTTCATATTGTAAAGCAGTCAGTTATAACTACTGGGTTTTTAAATTTCCTGTGAAATATGTATATAATACATTATTACAAATGGTTATTTATTTTCTACTTGTATTTATATGTCTTGTATTTTATATATTTATATTTTTTATTTGATTGAAGCGAATGGTTGTGAAAATCTGCCTCTTTATCAGAGAGTCTGATCAGTTACGAATTTACACATACAC
This sequence comes from Ursus arctos, assembly GCF_023065955.2. Lineage (NCBI taxonomy): Eukaryota > Metazoa > Chordata > Mammalia > Carnivora > Ursidae > Ursus > Ursus arctos. The sequence continues at coordinate 77,327,501 of NW_026622985.1, forward strand.
ACACACAAACACACAGGCACACACACACAATCATAGCAAATAAACTAAAAAATATAAAAGATAATATTGAAATCTAAATCTCACCGTGCTTCCTATTGTTTATCTACACACTTTTGAGCTTTTTGGTTCATCTACCAAATGGAAAATTATTTACTTCCTATACATGCTGTAAAAAACACAAACTATTTCACACACCATAAAATACATTTGGAATAAATGTTTTTCACACTCTCCTGAGAAGCTACCTGTTTTTAAATGTAGTAATTGAATTATACTCAACTGAACTAATTTTATTGGGGCGGATGAGTATGATCAGACTGGCCTAAAGCTACAAATGAACCACACATCTCTCCTAACATTTTAACTTTTGATTTAAAAACTGTGCTCTATCAGTTCTATTAGTTTCCCTTCATTTTAGAAACCACACCATCATTTGAGTTTATGACTGTAACTGTTCCCAGCTGTGTTGTAGGAATGCATTAAATGAGAATGTGAAATATAAAAACAAATCTCATCTCATTTGGTGCTATCAGATAAACCAATACTAAAATGAAACCATATCACTATTGAGGGTATGGGAAAAAAAGACATTCAGCGTGAAGAGATTCCATGTAAATCTGGACTACCATAATTTCAGTTATTTCAGTTAAAATGTGATAGATTATAGTAGACAGTGCGTTACCTGTTCTTGTTAAGGAGCCCTAAACTATGCAATAGGTATGCACATTGATAGGTTTTATAGACATATATAGTATAACCTGATATGATATAACATCATAATATATGGTAAAATATTGTATAAATGACTAAATCCTGTGGAGGAAAAAAAGAAGTAAAATTTTTTGAGATAACATATTGAAAAAGCTAACCAATTTCCACTCAGCTATTTGTAATAAACAGTTCTCTACAGAAACTGAGGTGTAAGATATAGGTCTTAAATATTTTAATGTATGAGGGATCAACTAAGAATTGCATAACTATTGTAATGAGTGAAATGAATAGAAAAAAACATTTTGGGATCTAGGTAAATAGGTAAAACATTGACTTGACATAAAGGCTAAAAAAAATTATGTATAGTAGAAAACCTGTATTTCATGTAGTACCTCAGAGTTCAGTTTAATTTGACATGCCTAAATTGTGAATCCCGTATTTTTATCCATTATATTACATGGATAACAGAAGATGCACTTCTGTTAGAAATCAGTTTGACAAAAGTAATAAGAAAGCAATGTTTTGGTAATTTGTATTTTTCATATAAATAATATAACTTAAAAGTCTAATTTTAAGTGTGTAAATTAAAATTTTTCTCATTTACCTAATCATGGATATTAATGTAATCATCAATGCAAAAGTTAGCTCTTGTGTATAGTGTGTGTGTTTAGAGGAAAGGAAGAAGAGAGAATTAGCTCTTATTGATTTCCTACTATGCCAACACCAAAATTACAAACTACATGTGTTCTAAAGAAGGTACCTTAAATTCTTACAACAAACAGAAAATAGAGATTTTATTCCCTTAAATAAAATTGCTGAAAAAATTGAAGCTCATTTATCCATTGAGTCAGTCAACATTTATTGAGCTTCTACTAAATGCCAAGTAATATTCTTGGTTTTGATAACACAATTGTGAAAATGGCAGGTAAGGTCTCTGTTTTCATAGAGCATGTATTCAAGTAAGTGAAGGGTGACAAAAACCTACAAATTAAAACAAGATGAACTGAAGTGCTTCCTTGGTAGTAAAAAAAAAAAAACCTCTTCACTGAGGTGAATATAAAAATTTTCTGTGTTTCAAAATCCTGTTTCATGTATTTGATTTTCTGTATTAAATCTGGATATGTCCATAAGTACTAAAATTGTACAGTACTGTAATCAACTGATAATCATTTAATGACTTCTGATAATGTACTCTTAGTGATAATGTATATAATGAGCCATGCCTTCTCAATCTAGTCAAAACCTTTACTCCTTTCGACTTCTTTATATATTCCTAGAAATATGTGGGATTCTGTGTGATAATTTCCAAGGTAATAAGTATATCTCTGATGTAAATAACTTACTGTGTTTAAAGGGGCATCTGGGTGGCTCAGTCCATTAAGTGTCTTCCTTCAGCTCAGGTCATGATCCCAGGGTCCTGGGATCGAGCTCCACGTCGGACTCCCTGCTCATCGGGGGCCTGCTTCTCCCTCTCCCTGCTTGTGATCTCTTGCTCATGCTCTCTCTCTCAGATAAATAAATAAAATCTTAAAAAAAAAATTACTGTGTTTAGACTTTCATAACATTTCTTTCTTTTTCTAGATAACATCAGTTTTGTTTTATTTTTAAAAATTTTTTATTTAAATTCCAGTTAGTTAATATATAGTGTAATATTAGTTTCAGGTGTATTATGTAGTTTTAAACTTGCATGATGGCAATGGCACCAAGATTTAAATTCTGCATTTACCCCTCAGCTTGTTTAGTTAATTTTTGCTTTTATGTAACTGTACATATGCATACTCATCTAAGTCAAAACTTTGACATTCATTTTTTTCTTGTTGGCAAACCTGTCCTTATCGAGCTTTCCTTTACATGTTTTGGCCTTATCTCTGACTGGCACTGTTACAGAGCATGCTAAACTTTAACTTAGAAACCCAGATCCTAGAACCAATGAAAACATTTTTAGCAATGGCATTTTCCTTTATTCTAACAAATCTATAATAAAAGCATATGTCATACAAATTGGAAACTGATACGCGTTCTGGTAGTAATATTAACAGATCTAGCTAAACAAGGTAGCTAGTTGAACATCTTTATTACTCTTCTTTAACTAATGATATGTAAAATACTAATTGGTCCCTAGTGTTCTAACCAAGGGACCCTTGTATTGGCTGGCTAGGAATGATACCAACTCCTATGCTGTTCTTTATCGAAGCTGAATTTTCAACACAATCTGCTCCCAGGCATTCGACTTGATATCCTCACTATCAGTTCCAACAGCACATGTTAAAAACCAATTTCATGATGTCACCCAATTCTTTTTCTTTCTTAATATCTTTGGGCATAGATAATCACCAATCTCCTTTATTCTCAAGCTTGGAAATGTGGAATCACAGAAACCATCTTCAACAGTACATCCATTACAAAAGTGCACACTGTGGCGGCAAGAGTGATTTGCCCAAATCCAGTCAGGTATGGAAAGTAACAAATCCTGATGGCTCAACCCTTAAGTTCAGGATTCTCTCTGCTTGACTCATTTACCTCCTTCATCCACCACATGCATTTCTTAAATCCTAAAGGTTTTCCTTACAGCTTTTTGTTTTTGTTCTTGTTCATCCTACATAATACCACTTTGCTGATTGGGGCCTGAGAGTCACATGTTAAATGTGTCAGCTTGTGTCACACTTCTTACAGTTCTTTTCAAATATACACCTTAATGAAAACTTGCCATTTTTTGGCTCCCCTGTATCTAAATACACTTCCTAGTTTGGAGTAGTTTTCCACTGTATGAGTGATTGTGGGTGGTGAAATCCACATTGCTATCCAGAACTTAAACTTATTATTTACTAACCTAACATTACTAATGTCTCTGAAAATTAGGACAGAGATAAGTGACCTAGTTTCAGCCAAAGACTTTGAAGTGAAGGCTAGTGGTTATACTTTTTCCCTAGCAATACAGTAGGTTAACTATCCTGAAATCATTCCACTTACTCCAGAATAGGTGCTTTTTATCAGACTGCATCACCTCTCTTTAGTTTTAGCTGAAAATTTTATAATCATCCACCCATAACATTTATTATGTTCAAGCTTAAAACTAATATCGTGCATACAAAATATTTGGCCAGTGGTATGTATCATAGAACAGAGGAAGTATGATAAACACAGATGGGGTAAAAGCCAAACTCTATTGGCAGCTGAGCTAAAAAAGCAGTTGACAGTTCTTAATGTTTATAATAAATCCTTGATTCTGAGGATGGCCCAAAAGGCTTTAAACAACTCTATCTCTGTCTAACTGCTGGGCCTCATCAAATATTTCCCTCTACTTTCAGACCAGTGTCTTTCTTACAGTCCTGCAGTCTCACACATTGGAACTCTTAATTTTTCTTAGAACATGTCAGGATTGTTCCAATTTCATATATTTGTTATTGCATGAATATATGTACGTACTTTCCGTTGGCAATCTACCAGCTGTAATAGATGGGTATGATATAATTTGAATCTGTGCCTTGTGAAATGGTATTTTTTGCCTGCACCCATGAATAGTATTTTGGCAGGCTAAAGAAAAAGTGTTGCAGTGACACATTTGATGCAATTATAATTTATTATTATTATTTATAAATAACCTCTTTTCTCTGAATATTTGTATAATATTCTCTTTATTCTAAAGAGCGGTCTCTTTCACAGTAAGTTGGTATCTGAAAGGAGGTGGAACCTTCTATTTTAATAGTGAAAGAGGGAATACTGAGTGCTCAGAGTTGTACTTTGAGAGCAGATAGACCATTCCCTTCCATTTGAGGAGAACAGTTGATATCAGGAGGCTAACTTGAAGATAGTCTGCATTAGAAGACAGATGGAGTGGGAAAACATCCAAGAAGAATTAAAATCCTCCTAGACATACTGAAGAAATTTCTTAAACTCAGTGTAATTTACTGACCTATTCAGAGAGCACTAGGAATATCTCATTTCATGCGTAACATAGACCCCTTTATGCTGGATTCTTGAGTTTACCACCATCGTGTCAAGCACCCTCATACCATAATACATGGCAGCTGCCTTCCCTTGCGCTCTTAATTTGCACTTCTCAGAAGATACGCTTTCTTTACTGTGTCAAATATAGCCTTCAGATATGGTTTTTAGCTGAATAGTTGAGTTGTCATTGGAAGAAATTGGGTAACAGTGATAATCTTCAGTATGTTATTAAGCTTTCATCTTTCAAAAAAGAAGTCTAAGAAATATCTTACATAGCACATCCTTGTTTTCAGAACCAAACCTACCAAGAACTGGTATATTTTGCTCCTTTACAAAATCAGAGATAAATAAATAGACAAATAAATAATCTCTCTTTTCCTTTCCATTAGACTAGATTGTCAAACACACTCCAACCTAGACCTTCTAAATCTGGAACTCTAGTGTTTTAGGAAATAATTTGCATTTTTGAAAACTATGTAGGTAGGTACTGATAGGTTTATGAACTACTGATGAAAGTTAACAATCCCCAAGTTAATTTCTTACCTGATGATTGGAAATGGTCTTTCTCTAGTCAAAGCAGCTCAAAGTCTAAGAGTTCAGAGTTCTTCCCTCCTCCATCAATAATGATGCCTCAAGTATCAGCTGTAAGATCCATCTGATGTTTACACTAAAGTCTTCAGAAATGTTAAAAATCTCTCTGAAGTAGTCAGAGTGTCATTTATACTGTTCCTGCTTCACCTGTCATAGAAATGTAAGATCAACTTGAATATGATACAAAAATCAATTTGAGGGGAGAAGTGGGATTCAGAGAAACACATGTGGTTAACTTAAATTGAGAGAAAAACAGAGATGCGTGGATATAGCTATATAGAAAGACATTGTTTGTAATTAGGAAAGACTTAGAATCACTAATGAAAAAGTTGTTTTCCAGCAGAGAGATTGCTTGACATAGAAGAAAATGTGTTAATTAAACTCAGTCAGAGCAAACAATACACTATCAAATTTTTAAATAGCCTTAAAAGTCATGAGATTAAAATAATTTTGAAAAAAATGATTTTTTTTAATTTGCCAACCCAAAGAGTAGCTTAATAAGAAGGACAATGTTATGAATTTCTGTTTCTTTTTTTTCCCCTCAAGCTAAAATAAAATTGTACTGTAAAAAGGTACGGCAGAAATGGAAAATCCTCACTTAATACTATGTCCTTAAAATAGGTGATGTGTTAAAGCAATAGAGTCATATAAATGCTGTTTCAGTTTGTACCTTGATATTTAGAGAGATTAGCACATTCTAAAGATTTGATACAATGGAAATAATAAATTCAGGTTTTATTTTATGGTGCTTTGACAAATAAATAGCTAAGCATACACAAACTTTCTGAAAAGAGAGAGAGAGAAAAAAAAAGCTCTGAAAATCTTGAGAAACACACAAAGCTACCTTGTGTATGCCTTAGCCAGTGTTAGCTTCCTGTAGAGGCACCTTGGGAGTGAATAGAAGCCAACACATTTCCTTGGAATTGTACCATATCTTCTTTTATCTTACCTGTTTTGCTTTTCCTTGGCTCACATGCTTTTGGTTTTGTGGTCACTCTTTCAGTTTCATAATTTGACTTCTCTGCTCTTTTCCATTGGATCTTTCCCCCAGATTTAGAGTTACTCTTTTCAGCTCTCATCCCACATACAACTACTAATTTTCACCTTAAATAAGATTGAGAGAAACCTGTGCAGCTTAGGACCTGCCCCTTGTCCCAGTAGGCAGGAGATGCAGCTCAAATTATCAGAACTGAGGCACTTTGTGCAATCTGTACAGCTTGTTCTGTTGATACTTCTTAACAGACGGTATAGTTTAGATGAATCCCCTACACTTGGATGTTAAAAAGGAGAGTACAACTTGACTTAGATTCCTGGCAGAGGCAAGTCAATTGGGGGAAAAACCCATCAAATTTCTCAGAGTTCAAATGGGAGATGCTAAGCTATTTGCATTAAAGGACTCAAAAACAAATCAATGACACTTCTTCAATCAGTATTTAGCCTATGTCTTTGAAAAGCAGGAGGTTGATCAGAGAGAGTGAATGAGAATTCCTGTGAAGAGAATTGTTGGAATGATTTATGCATTATTATACCTCTGTGGGAAAAGCAGGTGTATTCAAGGGAGTATTTACCAGGAGTGCAGAATAACATCTTAATCCCAGAACAGTTATTGCTGAGCTGTAAAACAGCTTAATCCCACTTGCATTGCCACAAAAGTGGAATGGGTAAGAAAGTTCTTAAAATAAATTGTTCCAGGGCTCCTAGACTTAGAAGGAATAAGGACCCCATTTTTCAGTCTTATCTGGAAAAACCAAAAAGGTAAGTCTGGCTAAAGGTATTTGTGATAGCAGAGAAAGGTTAGTGACATAGTAGGAGTACCCTGTACTTCTAGAATTGGGGCAAGAGGCAAGTGACAGTAGTAAAGCTAGAGCCACTTTCGAATACTGTTTCAGAGAGAGGCACCCATTGAAGTAGAGAGACCCCAACAGTAGAAGCCATTGGATGGTGAACTATGAGAACTGGAAGAGCCACCTGACACCTCTCTGTCTCCTTACTTCATCTCTCTTCATCAGTCCCCGTGTGGAGGAATTTGTAACAGCATAATGAGCAGAGGAGTAAAGTACAAAACAAGACGAAAACAGGAAAAGGGCAGAATGCATCCAGTTTCTCTACTGCAGATGTCCCTGACTGCTTGAGCTGAATAGGGGGAAGAGAGAGAAACTTTAAATTGGAAAATGAGCTTGAAGTTTGGATTTAGATCACTGGGATTATTAATACATAATTGAGGAACTGTTCTAATGCCCAGTTTTTCCTGGGAAGCTATAGGATTTGCCTTCCATATCATCCAGGTATAGAAAGGGATATTTTACATTGTAGTCTTGAAAGTAGTAATGAGAATGAGTGAAATTTATTATTCATTTAACTGAAGGAGGCCCACCCATTTGGTAATCTGTATACATTTGATCTTTTTAAAATCCAGGGAGTTTTAGTAACCTCAAGAAATCTCATGGATAGATCAAAATTCTAGTATCAGAAAGCAAAATCAACTGAAAAAAACATCTACAAATTGATAGAAAAGGTTTAAAATTTAAAAGAATATAGGACGTTAAAAAAATACTATTTAACTCCTACTAACAAAAAAGTAGTGTTTCTCAAAGTATAATGTGTAATATACCTGGATTAGAATCATAGAGGTAGAGGGGGAGTGAAAGTTAAAGATGTTAAATACTTGTATCATGTTCCAGATCTGTTACTCAGTCAGAGCCTTTGTGTGCTGAGCCCAGAAATTTCATAAGGTCCTTATATGGTACTTACCAACAAAAATTTGAGACTCTTCTAGACAAAAGAATAAGGGGAAGGGGCAATGGGAAGAGAATAAAATCAGTTTGAGACTCATAAAAGACAAATACTGTTTTGCTGAATTATCATTAATCAGACACTTCTTTTCAGTATCTTTGATATATATACTTTATGGACAACATTGTCATAATAACTTCACACTAAAGGTACAAAATGTCAACTGTTCAAGATAACTGGAATGTCTCTCTTTGCTCTGTTTTTAACATGAAGTTTTAGTTCTATCTAATCACTAAAACAGCATTAATTTGCCTATTAATCTGCTATCCTTGATCACATTGAATGGTAATAATTTAATTAACCAAAAGGGTTCAAATTTAGCTTAGCTATTTGAGACACTGTAAGATTTTGAGATTCTGTTGTTTGGTAATTTTGGCTTTACATAATTGATTGTGTGTCCTCTTTTTTTTTTTTTTTTTTTTTTTTTTTTTTAAGTAGGCTCCATGCCCCATGTGGAGCCCAGTGACCCAATGCAGGGGGCCTGAACTCAGGACCCTTAGAGGAAAACCTGAGCTGAGATCATGAGTCAGACACCATCCGACTGAGCCACCCAGGCACCCCATGTCATTTTTGAAATTATTTATTCTAAAATATTATACAGTTTTTCCTTGTGTTATAAGTTGAATGTGCCCCCTCCCCCATATATGTTGAAGTCCTAACTCTCAGGACTTCAGAATGTGACCTTTTTTGGAAATAGAGTTATTGAAAATGTAATTAGTTGAGTTGAATTTATCATAACAGTGGTTCCTTAGGGGTGCCTGGCTGGCTGAGTCAGTGGAGCATATGACTCTTGATCTCAGGGCCATGAGTTCAAGCCCCATATTGGGTGTAGAGATTGCTTAGAAATAAAATCTTAAAAAAAAAATAAAAAAAGGAATGGGTCCTTAATCCAAGATGACTCCTATACTTATTAGAAGAGAAGAGACACACAGAGAAACACAAAGAGAAAATACGGCCCTATGATAATGGAGGCAGAGATTAGGATGATTCATCTACAAACCAAGGAATGCCAAGGATTGCCAACAAAATCCAGAGCTAGCTGAGGAAAGGTAGGATTCTTTCCTAGAGGTTTCATAGTCCTGCTGACACTTTGACTTTGAACTTCTAGAATCCAGGACTGTGAGACAATAAATTTCTGTTGTTTTAAGCAACCCCCTTTGTGGTACTTTGTTATGTCAGCCCTAGGAAATGAATATGTCTTGTATAAGTACAAATAGTAATAAGTAAGTGTAATATTTCCAAAAGGAAATTTAAAAATTTGTTTTCATAAGAGGAAAATGTGTTTTTAATATTTTAACTCATAAATGTTTAACTATTATGAACATGTTAGGACAATAAGTAACATATCTCTTCATATTTTGACAGTTTGTGTAAACTTATTAAATATAATTTTGAACTTCTGCAAGTAAGTTCAATATGGTAATATTACAGAAATAATATAAAAGTTTTGTTACATTTGAAAGAATACTTACAGATACATTGATGAAGGTAATAGACGCTATCTTAGAGATTGAAATGGCTTACCTGAATAGAAGTGTGTTTGATATATGAACATGTGTCTCTAAGTTACTCAGACATTGGGTATTTTTATTTCATTTGTTCACATTTTCAGGTATCTTCTTGAGGAAGGACTCACCTCATATCTTTACTACCATTCCATTAATAGATCTGTTTTTTAAAAAGCACAAAGCAGTATGCATCCATAATAGTCCTACATAGGGGTGTATTTGGTGTTCATCAGGGCACCATAGTTTTAATGAAATAACTAAATAAATGAATATTGAACGAAGCTGAAGATAGACAAAATCTTAAGATTTGAGAATGCATCTTACTCTATGTTTAATAGGATTTATGAAACAAAACAATCTCTACTAAGTATAACCACACACATTGTGGTAAAATTAATGAATCAGGCAAAGAGAAGATTATAACATCTAGAGAGGAAAAGAGGGATCTAGATTCATGGGGACAGATGTCAGAAATTACAAGATTTTAACTTCTGAGACAAAAATGATATTAAACACATAGATCAGTGGAAAGAATATAAAGCCCAGAAATAAACCCACGATTATATTATCAATTAATCTTCAACAAAGGAAGCAAGAATGTGCAATGAAGGGATATATGCACCCCTATGTTTATTGCAGCATTATTTATAATGTCATAGCAACCTAAGTATTCATCAATAGAGGAATGGATAAAGAAGATGTGATATATATGTACATACTGCTGTGTATCTCTGTATGTGATACACACATGCATGTCCACACAGAGACACAATGGAATATTATTCAGCCATAAAAAGAATGACATCTTGCTATTTCCAGTAATGTGGATGGATCTAGAGAGTATAGTGCTAAGCAAAACAAGCCAGTCAGAGAAAGGTAAATACCATATGATTTCACTCATATGTGGAATTTAAGAAACAAAACAAAATGAACAAAGGGGAAGAAAGAGAGAGGTAAACCAAAAAAACCCAGACTCTTACCTTTGAGAACAAGCAGGTGGTTACCAGAAGGGAGGTGGGTAGGGGGATGGGTGAAATAGGTGAAGGGAGGAGTACACTTATCTTTTTTTTATTTTTAAAATTTTATGAATTGGAGGGGGTTAGGAGCAGAGGGAGAGGGATAAGCAGACTCTGAACTGAGTGCGGAGCCCAATGCAGGGCTCAGTCTCACCCTGACATCATGACCTAAGCCAAAGTCAAGAGTTGGACACTTAACCGGCTAAGCCACTCAGGCACTCGAGTATACTTATGTTGATGAGCACTGAGTAATTTATGGAATTGTTGGATCACTATAGTGTATACCTGAAATTAATATAACACTATATGTTAACTACATTGTATTAAAATTGTTTAAAAATGGTGTTGAAACTTGAATCCTATGTCCTAATAAGTTTCCAGTTGTATATTAGGACAGTTCAAGATAATTTTAGGAATAGGAGATCTTATTTCCTCATTGTATTTTGTGAGATGACTACTCTTTACATTTATAAAATTACTGCAGCAGAAGAAGCAAAAATCATAAGACAGATAAAGATACGGATTTCAAGAAAGAGTAGAACTAACCTAAAGTGTAGTGTGATAAAGAACTGTAGAGTGGAGCTATACATTTGACCCCAAAAGCAACTTGTCAATATTAGAACAGCAATCAGTAGAATTCTAAAGCAAGTAAAGCTGTATACACACAGAAGGGAATTTTAGTCAAGAAATAATTGGTTAAAGACAAAGAAAACTTTGATGATAAAATCTAAAAATACTTAAAAATTTTACAAATTCCAAGAAATTATCAATAAAAACTAGAAGTCACAACCAAAAAAAATTGGTATGATTTTGAAAATCATATTATTCTTATATTCTTATAATCAATTATAAGAATAAAGTCAACTTGATTATAATGTTTGAACCATTCTGTCTTAAATGTCACACATTTAGAATCAATGTGATTAATAAAGTCCAATACATTATTTTATATTTTATAATGAATAGTTGCAAGGTCATAATAATTTATTAATATTAAGGGCATCTAAGAATCATCAAGGAAATGAGAATATTATGTTCCAAAATCCTATTAAGAAAAGACAATCTCTGTGGTAAGCCTGACATCTTAAGCTATATTTCCTATAAAACTGTTTGCCAGTTCACAAAGAATATGTGGCACATGGCTAAGAAGTCGAGAAGACAGTTACAGAGAGCAGGAGTTGAGAAATCTTTTGGTAATCTCCTAAGACTGAAGAGAGAACAGTTTAGAGTTCTGAGATGGCAAGGTAGCCATGCCTTGAGGAATCAGGATCCTTAAGAGAAGTGAAGCATAGAGAAGTAAGTCTCATACACTGTACTACTCCTCTCTTTGAGTCACTTGCACATACATAAATGCTGCAGGGTGAAAGGATAAAAAGGCATGAGGACAGCTTAAAGCAAGCACAGCTCCTGGCAGTCACATGTTTCTAGAGATAAAAACATTTTTCACGACCTTCCCAGGATACAGAGCTCTTGTCAATATTCCAGACCCTCACCTGGTACAAGTGAAGGGATATAGCCTAGGATTAGAGCAAATCAGAAAAAGGCCTGAAAATACAACTCTGATTCAATTTCTGATTTAATTTAAGCTTATCGACATCAAAACTTACTGATAGTCATAAACTAACATAAACTTTCCAGATGTAGATAAGATTATCTAAGATGTAGAGATTTTTAAAAAGAGATTTTTTAATTTTGCAAACAAAATATTTGGTGTTTAATGAAAAATCACCATGCATACAAAGAAACAGAATCGACAAATGAAAAATAAAAAGAGATCTACATTGTTATTCACATGCAGTTTATAAAAATACAGGCTTTTAAAAAAACCCTGTAATTATTATATTTAGCAAAATCAATGATTCCAGAGAACTGGGCTCTAAGGAAAAAAAAAACAACACAACACAGTGACAATTCTGGAGCTGAACAATACAATACCGCTAATTCAGAGCTCAGTAGATGAGCTTAACACTAGAAAGAACAGAGCTAAGGAGATGAATAGTGAATTGGAAAATAGGCCAATAGAAAACACCTAATCTGGAACATAGAAAGTCAAACAAATGGAAAATACAGAAAATAAAAGAACAAACAGGTGATAGTTGAAAGAATTTTAGCTTAAGTATAATCTGAACTGTAAAGGCTGTGGAGAGAAGGGGTCATTCAGCCAGATTCAGGAAAAACTAAGAACTCCAGGAATGTAAAGAAAACCTACCTGAGTTCTATAGTTAGGGTGACTATATGTGATAGTTTGTGATATGTGGTAGTTTATCATAGTTTGCATAAATAATATTGGGTTATGTACGTACGTTTGTTTTTTTCTGGTGTCATATTTAATGCTACTCTCTTTCCCTCCTTAAAGTTTCCAAGTTGTTTCCAAAATACAATTATAGTGGAATGAATAATAATCATAATATAGTCAACCTAATGAAAACATTATCTTCTGATTAGGGACAATAAAACTTACTGTTGACTTCTCAAAAGAAACAAAGGGAGCCAAAAGAAAAGGAGATGACATATTTGAAGGTCCAAAAATAACTGCTAGCCCTGATATTTAAACCTAGGAAACACATGTTTCAAAAATGAGGACAAAGTAAAGATCTTTTCAGATAGTGAAAAACTGAAAGAATATCCACCAGCTTGGCTTTTGTTCAGGAATAGATTAATGAGAGGGCATAGAAAACCTAGAAAAAGAATTATGACTATGTGGATATAGTTTATGACACAGGTGAATCTACAATGCAGTAACAAAAAAAAATGTAAACGATACTGGATGAACTGAATATTTATCTGAAAAAAAAAGTAATCTTGAATTGTAAAATTAAAAATTAAAAAATTGCTAGCTGTTTTAAGATCTAAAAACAAATAGAAAAAAACAAACAAAACACTCTAGAAGATAAACACAGAGGAACAACTTCTTGACCTTGTGATATGCCAAAGCTTTCTTAAAAAAGATGTAAAGAACATTAACTATAAAAGAAATATATGATTAAAGTGGCTACCTAAAATAGTTGTTTATTTAAAGACAGTAAAACATTTAATGGCAAGTGAAATATGGAAGTGTGTAATATATGTGGATAACAAATGAGGTATATTTCCAATAATATTAAGAACCATTATAATCAGTAAGAAAAAGACAAGATGAAGCAATAAAATCATGGCTAACACTGATGGACAAGGGTGCCATACAGAAGGAAGTAGAGTTAATAAAAAGGATTTGAAAAAAATGTTCGGTCTCACACTTAACAGACGAATGAGATTTAAAACTTCATCACTACAGACAAAGTAGAATGGCTAGAATGAAGAAAAGACACATGGCTAGAGCAAAGACTGGCATTACCTAGTGTTGTCATGAATGTAAAGCAAATGGAGCTCTCATATGTGACTATATTTTCTTGGACTTTGGAAAACCCGTTGGCAATATCTACTAAAGCTGAACATACACATGCCTTGTGACTCATGTCTAGTTAATAGAGACAGGGTGTTCTACATTTGGAGGTAGGTGGTGATCAGAGGAAGAATGAGAGTGAATTCTGGGTGTTAATGATTTAATTCCTGACTTGGGAGTGGTTATCCAGGTCTACTCCTTTTGAGAAAATTCATGAGGCTATACAATTATGATGTTGTACTTTTCTGGTGTTAAGTCACATTTCAAAAAAAGTTTACTTACAAAGACCAAATGACAAACTAGAAAATCTATTTTCAACATATATTGAGGAAAAAGGTGATTAACTCCTGTCTTAGTGTTCTAGGGCTGTCATTAAGATGTACTACAGACTGGGTGGCTTGAACAAAATTTATTTTCTCACAATTCTGGAGAGGAAGTCCAAAACAGAGTGTTTTCAGAATTGGTTTCTTCTGAGGCCTCTGTGTTTGCTTGTCGATGTTCATCTTCTCTTTTTGTCTTCACATAGTTTTTCCTCTTTTCATGTCAGTGTCCTTCTTACAACATCTGTCAGGTTGGATTAAGGCCCATTTTAATGACCGCATTTTAACTTAATCATATCTTTCAAAGACCTTATCTCCAGGTACAGTCGCACTCTGCCAGACTGGAGATTAAGACTTCAACATATTAATTTGGGGTGGGAAAGATGCAATTCAGTCCAAACAACATCATTAAAGAAAATTGAAATAAGACCATATAAAGCTACTAATTTGATATAAAGTGGGATAAAAATGCTATTCACAAAATAAGAAAAACTACAAATGGCTGAAAACATAATGATAATTTTAAGTTACAGTTTTAAAAGAAAGTATACTTTAATGTGATTTATGTTATTCCGTTTTTGGTTGAAATGAGGGAAATGGAAAGGGAGGAGGAGGAGGAGGAGAAAATAGAAGGAGAAGGGAAGGGAGAAGAGTGAGAAAATAATTGAGAATGAAATGAATATGGCCATTTTGATAGTTCTTTGGGCATGTAAACTGATACATTTATTTTAGAGTGTAAATTTACAATATTAGTGTGTTTGTGTGTATCCTCACACTTATGTAGTGTTTATATGTATGAATATACAGATGTAGATTTAAAAATAGAAATGCAAACACGTAAGATATATGTACACATAGATGTTTGTAAATGTGTGTGTATATACATATGCATATATAGTATAGGTTAATGCAGTTATATAAAAATCTTAAGATATACAAATGTTAATTGCTGTACAATTTATATTTTTTTAAAATGATAATCTGAATGTTTTTTATTTCTATCTTTGTGTTTTTACTCCAGAGTTTTCAATAATTATTTGTTATTCTTATAATAAGAAACAAAAACACTTTTCCAAAACATTTACATTACTTTCCTCTTACTTCGAGATTACTGAAATAACAAATGATTTTCAATCATGACAAGGATTTAGTAAAGGAATTTACATGCTGATTAAAGTGAAATATCATGGATTTCTTGGGGGGAAAACACTAAGTGAGTCTATGAGAGCTTCAAAATTTCATTGAGTATATTGCTGGTTTTGAGAGCTATGGGTCTATATTCTTAATAGAAGTGCCACCACACAGCTGTGTAGCAAATGAGAAGCAGGCTGCCTGGGAAGTTGAGAAGGAAAGCCCCAAGGAATAAAACTCTCAGATGTTAGAGTTGGACCTTTGGGGCAGTAAAGGAATCATAAATCAGCCTCACCAGAGGACCATGGAAGATGTGAAAAATAATATATCTGTAATCACTTCTTGGTGGAAAGTAATGAGTAGAATTAATAGAATAATCGTTTTTTTAAAGATTTTTATTTATTTATTTGACAGAAAGAGAGAGAGCACAGCAGGGAGAGTGGAAGGCAGAGCAGGCAGAGGGAGAAGTAGGTTCCCCGTGGAGCAGGGAGCCAGATGTGGGACTTGACCCCAGGACCCTGGAAACATGACCTGAGCTGAAGGCGGATGCTCAACTGCTGAGCCACCCAGGTGCCCCTAGAATAATTGTTTCTAAGGAAAATAATATAAACACTAGATAGGTAAATACATATATATAGAAACATTATATATAGATACATTTTTTATAATTATTTTTACCTGAGCAGTGCAGAAATATGTAAAATATGTCTTTTACCACCAAGCCCCCCAAATTACCAATGTACATAATTTAGTAAATACATCTCTAATGATAATCCTAGTCTTTATATTTATATGGCAATAAAATAACAAAAAGTATGTAACAACTAACATTCTAGGACTTCCTGTGTGCCAAGCATTGTGAAAAATATTTATTGATATCTTCCTAACAACTCCTTTGTGATAAATACTACTATTTTCTTAATTTTATAGATGACTGAATTAAACCACAGAGAAGTTAAATAAGTTTCCCTATATAACACAGCCATAAATTGGCTGAACAAGGATTTGAACCCAAACATCTGACACCAGATGGCTCATTCTTAACCATTGGGACAGGTGATTAGTTAATTTGCTTATTCAGTAAACAATTATTGAACAGGAGTATGTTGCAGGCATAGTTTTAGACCTGTGGGAGTATAGCAGTGAATTCTCTGCCTTCATAGAATTCATGAATTAGTGGGAATTCAATGAGTAAACAAGACAGAAGTCTTGTATGCTGTATCTTGGGACATACAAAGAAACAAATGGTAAAGGGGAGAGGATTAGGGTTAGGGTACACATAAAAATAGGATAGCCATAGAAGAGTTCATTAAAAAAGTGAAATTTTAAGGAAGACCTCTAAGAATTGAGGAAGTGAAGCAAGATGTTATAATGGGAAAGATTATTCCAGGCAGTGGGAATAGCAAATGTGAATGCGCTGAGATGGGACTGTTACTGGCATTGGGAATGGCAAGATGGTCAGTTGTGTTTGTGACAGAAGGAATAATATGGACTATAGTAGGAGATGATATAAGGCTAGTTAATGGGTCCTGAAGACCCACAGTATGAGTCTATTTTTTACCATGAATGGAGTGGGAAATGATGGGAAAGTTTTGAGTAGAGAATTGTTATGCTATGAATTCCATTTTTAACAGGCACACTGATAAATCAGTTTTACTAGCTTTTCAGTTTTCCCATGGTAATTGGTGTATTGAGGTTTTCTTAAATAAATTGAATGTATGTATTTTCCTAGAAAATCATTCTGGGATAGAGCGTGCCATGTATTTTTGTTTTGTAGAGTTTTTTTTCAAATTGAAATTTTTGGTTGTTCAGGGTTCAGGGTAGAACAGGATATAGTTCTATATGTTCCATCTGCTGGCTTGATTGCATCTTATATTTAATAGCATATACACTGAGTATCTTAAGTTGTAAAATAAAAATTTTTCATAAACTATGAAATGACATTCTAATTTCATCATTTTTCTTTTGAGAAAAGTTAAAATTGAAAAAGAGCAGAAGATCTGCTAGTATGTATCAGTTTGTGCTTTAAGCCTCTAGCAATGTAATGTGTCAGTAAAAGTTATTTTAACAGTAAGAACATTTAATTATTTCATTTAACATAAAGTCTAAAAACAGGCCATGTGAAATTCTGTAGGACTCTGTCAACTTTGCTTTATCTTATGGCTGTCTTGTGATTTTAAAGAAGAAAGAGAAGGAGGAGGAGGAGGAGCTACAGAAACCTCTTAGTATGTATCGTGTCTTAAGTATTAGCATACAAGTCAGAATACAAAGGCCCTATCTTTTTTTAAAAAAAAATATTTTATTTATTTGAGACAGAGAGGGAGAGAGAAAGAGCAGGAGTGGTGGGGAGGGGCCCAGGGAGAGGCAGACTCCCCACTGAGCAGGGAGCCTGATACGGGACTCGATCCCAGGACCCTGATATCATGACCCAAGCCAAAGGCAGATGCTTAACCAACTGAGCCACCCAGGTGTTCCAAAAGACCCTATCTTTTTATCAAGGAGAAAGATTTTATACAGAAGACTCTTCAAAAGACTTCTCATGTGTCTTACTGACAACAAGTTAGTTCATCACAAGCCCACCTCTAAAGCAAATTGCACAAATGAATAAATTAACAGCATTGGGCTAGACCAAAGTTCTGTATTCAGTCAGGTAAATCTTTGTCCTGGTCTTTGTAAAGAAACATATAGCCATTACCAACATGTTTGTACACTAAGAATGTGGACATACATAGACTTCACGGAGATGACTGGGTTCTTACTCTGAATTTAATCTAATATGCAGCACATGTTCACCTTTCAGAATGGGAGCTTATGAAGTTCAGCTGATCAGTTGAAATTTGACTAGATTTACACACAATATAGTCATGTGACTCTGTGACCCGCTGTGTACTTATTTTTCCAGTTTCTGACCACTTAGGTAGAATGGACATACTCCATTCAACCTTGCAGAAAAACCACTTCACCCTCATGGCCTAGAATAAGGACCATTAATACAGGAAATGTTAAATGAAACCTTTATATTGGCCCTCCTGTTAAAATAGCATTATATACATGTTCATATGGCAATTCATTTTTTACACGACTAGGGAAAAAACCTTCAGGCTGCCTCATCATTAACTATTTTTGAGAAGAACAGAGGGCAATTTCTTTTTGTATTCAGTAACTATATCACCTGATATACTGTGGGATTGCTTTTTTGTTTGTTTGTTTTGTTTTCTGTTTTTTGGGGGGGCGGGCGGTGTATGTATTTCCTTTTTAAAATAATGGGAATTACAGTACTGACAGAAATTGAAATATAATATATCAAAATATTTAGGGTGCAATTAACGCAGTACTGAGAAGAATATTTATAAGACTATATGTTTACAATAGAAAAGAGGAGGGCACCTGAGTGGCTTAGTTGATTAAGCATCTGCCTTCAGCTCAGGTCATGATCCTGGAGTCCTGGGATCAAGTCCCACATGAGGCTCCCAGCTCAGTGGGGAGTCTGCTTCTCCCTCTGCCCCTCATCCCACTCTCATGCTCTCTATCTCACACTCTTTCTCAAACAAATAAATAAAATCTTTAAAAATAGAAAAGAGGAAGGGTTTCACATCAATAATCTAAGTTCCTAACTTAAGAAAACGGAAAAAGGAGAGCAAAATAAACCCAAAGTAGCCAGAAGGAGGGAAATAATAGAGTCACAACTCAATAAAATTGAAAAGAGGAAAACAGTCAAGAAAATGAGCAAAACCAAAAGATACTTCTTTGAAATAATAAATAAAAATAATGAAGCCTCTAGCCAGGCTAACCAACAAATCTCTCTCTCTCTCTCTCTCTCTCTCGATCACACAAATAACTAATATCAGAAATGAAAGGGAGGTCCACCTGGGTGGCTCAGTTAGTTAAGCATCTGATTTCAGCTCAGGTCATGATCTCAGAGTCCTGAGATTGAGCCTCATGTCAGGCTCCCCACTCAGCAAGGAGTCTGCTGCTCCCTCTCTCTCTGTCCGTCCCTCTGCCTGTGCTCTCTTTCTCAAATAAATAAATAAATAAAAATCTTAAAAAAAAACGGGAGATCAGTACTACTAAATCATCATTATGAGTTTGTATCCAGGGCCTGTATGTAGTAATATGATGACTAAATTCTTGTAGGTGAATGGTTAAGTGATCTCTGCTATAAATCCATGTCATAGAATACTACTTGGCAAAAAAAAAAAAAAAAAAAAAAAAAAGTTTGATAACACAAAACTTGTTTGAATCTCAGCAGAATTATGCTGAGTAAAAAAGGCCAGTCTCGAAATACAGTATGTAATTATATGATTAAATTTATATAACATTCTTGAAATGATAGGATTATAGAGGTATAGAACAAAAATTAGTGATTGCTAGGGGTTAGGGAAAAGGAGAGAGGCGGATGTGGCTATAAAAGGGTACCACAGGCATCTTTGTGATGAAACTGTTATTCAGTATGGTGACAGTCATAGGATTCTACATGTAAAATAAAATGGCACAATAGTGAACACACACATGCACACACACGTGCACACATAAATTAAAATTGGTAAAATGCAAACATGGATGGTGGATTGTATCAATGTCAATTTCCTGGCTGTATTATCTTACTGTAGCTATGTAAGATGTATCTTTCTCTGTATTATTTCTTAGAACTGAATGTGAATCTACAATTATCTCAAATTAAATAGTTTTAAAACTACCTAACAAACATTAAAAGAATAGTTTTTATAATTTAAAACTTTTAATATCTTTATTTTTTTTAAGATTATTTATTTATTTGAGAGAAAGAGCGTGTGAGCGAGGTGGGAGGGCCAGAGGGAGAGGGAGGAGCAGACTCCACTCTGAGCAGGGAGCCAGATGTGGGGCTAGATCCCAGGACCGTGGGACCATGACCTGAGCTGAAGGTAGATGCTTAATCGACTGAGCCACCCAGGCACCCCAAAAACTTTTAGTTCTTTAAAAACAAAATGAAGACTATCAAATATTCTAGATTAGAGCATAGATAATTATGTATTATTCAAGTTTACACTAAACCTCAATTTTTAATACCTTCATTACTGAGCTATTATGTAAGCTGTATTTTATAATGTCAATGAAGAAAAAAAATTGAAGATAAATTTTGTATGTCTAAATTCTTTTAAATATCCACCAGAAAATGATCAAAATGTGACATTTTCATTCCTAAGAGGGCCATCTAGTTGTACCTCAAGCGAATTGTAAACATGTGAAACTCCTCCTAATTGAATTGGTTTATTAGGGTATTTGTGAAAGTTTAATTCATGCGAGTGACATTTAGTAAAATACATGTTTTCCCATTTGTTAGCTTGTTTATCCTTACTCAACAGCATATCACAACAAATTTACCACAAAGAGTACCTTGAACAGTTGCTTGTTTCTGAGGACATTTTATTTGCTGTTTTTATAGTCATAAATATCTTGATGCTGGCTCTAGTAATTTTTCATTGAAAAATATATCTCTTATATAACCGATTAAACACAACAGTCTGTAGTTTCTTTGATGTAATTGCCAGCTGTATGTAGTTCTGTTTATTCCTCAAGCACCTAGCACATAACCACATTCAGCTATATTACCAATGGTAATAAAATGCACTTAGGATGTACATGCTAAATACTGCCTCTGTTCTCTTTTCGTTCAGAATCAGAAAAGAAACGACCAAAAGTCCTTGAAATTTATTTCAGTGCACTCAAAATACAAAGTAATTTTTTGAAATACTAATATAAATGAATTTGTTGATAAAATCATGAAAAAAGTAATACCTTTGGGATAAATTTGGCATGTAGGAAAACATTACAGATACTAGAATTCCATATATTCAATTAATTTTAACCCTATTTCTAAATATTTCAATATTGAATCTATGCAACAGAGTATGTTCATGTATGCCCATCTCATGATTGAGTGGTCCCTTGAGTCCTGGGAGAGTGAAATAAGAAGCCTGGAAGCAGAATTATTTAGTGTGCAGCATCATAGAATACTTCTTTTATACCCATGGTATCTTTAAAGCTATAGGGATCAACTTTTACCAAGTCGAACAAGGCTTGTATTCCATTAATTCAGAATATCAGTAACATCCCAAGTAGCCTTCCAGTATTTTCAGCTGTCCTTCCCAGCAATAGCCTTTAAACACCAACATCTATTTGACCATGTGGGTTCTTCTATTTGTTTTAATATATCACCTAATGGATATATTAAAAAGCCAAAGCCACTGTGGAGGGCAGATACCTAAAGGAAACTTAAATAAAAGATGTAGGGATAGGGGAAATCCTTATTTTGTGAAAAGTTGGAAATGAAAATTTGAACCATCAAGAAATTATTATTGGTAAAGATTTCAGTTGCCTGTATTTCACTTAATGCTATTCTCTGACATTCTCCTTTTATATAGTCTTCCTTTCTGCTACACCTGCACCTCCCCATCCTTCTGAGGATGCTTCTACCTTGTATACTGTTTTCCTTAACTTTGGTTCAGTAGGTCCTCTTTCTAGATGTGTGTGTGCTCTGAAAGGTTTTTCAAAATACTCAACATAAGCAATTCTATTTCATAAAGACTGTAGGATGAGTGGTACTTGTTTCTTTCCATTTCTATTCAGTAATTTTGTGTTTACAGAAATCTGCATTATAATAGTGATAAAAGAGAATAGAATATAATAATCCATGTGTTTCAAATAAGAAGCACTCCCAAATTCCTCTGTCTTCTGATTTGTTGGTGCAGTCTGTCTCTGGTAAAGTCAAGATCATTAGGAAGAAAATTTCAAATAATTTTTATATTTCAAGAATATAAGTTTCTTTATGTAGTAATTGTTTTAACTTTACCAATAAGCTGAACTGAGTGCCCCTTTTATGCCAAATACTATATTAGGTGTTGCAGGAACCCATTAAAGGAAACCCTGGAATGTTAAATAACCTTCTGAAAATAAAAACACAAAACTATTTTACCTTAAACAAAATGAAACATAATTGAGGCAAATTAATATTAACAAAATGGTAATTGACATAGGATTCGGGAGAGTACTAGTGCAGTGGAATAAACTTAAAACATATTGAAAAAATAAAATAATATGAATGTATTATTTGTTTACCACCAAATAGAACATTAATATTTGAGGTACCTAATATTTGAGATACCTAATTCCAGAGATTTAAGCCAAGTTTGCATAAAATAGACTTTCTTCTGAACTTCTGTAATTGTGTCTAATGTGTCAAGAGTATATACCATTGATATATCCATGTAGAGTGACTTGTGAGGACCATGTATGTGTAGATCACAAATGTATCAATCCACATTCCAACTTCTTTCTCCCTAAATTTCCCTTCTTTTTTGTAGAGAAGGTCAGAACGTTAGGTCACCACTAAACCCCTAACAGCCCTCATTGAGTTCTGATGTCAAGCTGTGAAGGCAGTTTTTCTAGCTTTAGCATTTGCCTATTGGCAGGCTCCCCAGGAAGCTAGGCTGGAAGATTTTTAATTGCCCTTGGGCTTGTCATACGATTTTTCTTCCAGAAGCCAGGATTGAATGGCTGTTCTCTAGTCTTTCACTCACTTTCTTTTTTTCTTTATTATTTCCCCTAAATTTTATTCTGTTTATGTAGAGGAGAATGCAAGTCACCTTGAATGGCAAAGACCTTTTTTATTGCTGTGCTTGCACTTATATAATCAAACTTTTAATTTGGCTTTGCTGATGAAGGCGAGCTCTCCCTCCTCAGATCACCCATTCTTCCTTTGAAATGCACTTCTAAATAATGAAAATCATAATATTCTCCATGGAATTCATTTAATTTTTCCTAGTTTTTCAAAATTTAGAGAAAACATAGAGAAAATAATTTGTACCAGTACTGCTGTTGATTGACTTCTGGAATGTTATTGGGACATAAGTGAAATTTCCACTTCGCTGTGTTTTCCTCACAGAGGGTAAATACAACTGAATTTGTGATAATCTTTTCATAAGGGGTGTTGTCTAAGGTTAGGCAAAATATATTTGTTATCCAAATTGTAAAAAATAGACATATATGCTGAAAAATTAACTTGTATGAAAGTGGCATACTTTATTAAAATGGGAATATGTGAAATTTATTATTAGTAAGTTTAATCAATAACTTTTAAAAGGAATGTAAGTTTTATTGGATTAGTTTCCATACATTTAATTAGTTTTTAAATTATAAAACTATATTTCACAAGTTTGAATATGAAAATGAAGTGCTTTGTAGAAATTTTAATGGTCAATGTATTTTTGTTTTAGTTGCTTTAACATGTTTAACATTTCATATTGTCTTGAGTTAGATACGTTTTTTTTCATTCTAGCAGCCCCCAGACTATTCTTCAGCAAATTTGTCTTCTCTTAAACTATAACTTTTTACAAACCTTAGATATGGTGCCAGGGTGTATTTTCTATAAATAAAAGGACATTTCGCTACATAACCATAATGGGGCCAATATAATAAGGAAATTTTCATTGATACATTACTATCATCTGATCTTTACAGCCTGTTCATTTTACCAACTGCCTCACTAATGTTTGTTAATAGGGAAAGTGTCCACTTCAGAATCACATACTGAATTTAAATATCATATATTTCTTTAATCTCCTTCATTCTGGAACGGTTTCTCAGCTTTTCCTTGACTTTCAGTAGCTTAATGCTTTTGAAAATTACAGTCTAATTATTTTAAGGAATGTCTCTAAATATGAATTTGCTTGATATTCCTTTGTGATTATATTCAGGCTACACTTCTTGACGAGAATGTCACAGGTACGTGCTGCTTGGTTTTCATTGCATCCTATCAAGTCGCACAGGATTTCCATTTGTACTGTGATTGATGATGCTCACTTTGACCATCTGATTAATGAAGTGTCTGCCAGACTTCTACACTGAAAACTTATTTTTGCTCCTTTGTAAATGTGATTTAGAGAGAGGCTCTTTGAAAACATATAAATATCTTCACTCATCAAACTTTCAACTTATTTAATTTATTTATTTACTGTTAATATCTATATAATGGATGACAAAAACAAATCCCAGTTTGTCAGGATTGGGGGTTTCTTAGCATTCATTCTTGCAGTAATAAAAGTGGAAGAGTATTGGGCATAGGGACACGTCTTTACGTTGAAAAATGTTTCTCTTTATATTGAGTAAATACACAGAAATGAAGTGCCCGGGAGTTATGGCAAGCATATGCTTAATATTTTCTGAGACTTCCAAATATTTTTCCAACATAGTTGTACCATTTTAAGTTGCTGCCAGCGATGTGTTACATTCTAGCAGAATCACATCTACTACAAAACTTTGTATAGATAATTCTTATTATTTTCGCCATTCTCATAAATGTGTAATGGTGTGGAGTCCCTTAGGATTTTGGTTTGCATTCCCCTGATGACAAATGATGTTAAACACTTTTTCATGTGTTTATTGGCCAACTTATCTGTCCACATACTTGTACTTTTTAAAATGGGTTGTTTACCTTCTTGTAAGTGATTCATAAGATTTCTAGATATATTCTGGCTACAGTTATGTCACATATATGTGCTGAAAATGTTCCTATTTGGTGGCTTGCATTTTTGTTTCCTTTAATGGCACCTTGTGAAGATAAAATGTTCCTATTTTAAGAGACTCCAATTTCTCAGTTTTTCAATTATGACTTGCATTTCTTGTGTTTTACCTAAGAAATCTTTGTTTACCCAAGGCAACAAATATGTTCTTTAATGTTTTCTTCAGGAAGTTTTATAATTTTAGCTTTTAAATTTAGGCTCTGATCCATTTGCTTCTCTTGTTTTTCAGTTTGGCTTTACGTTTTCATCATGCTCACATAATTTTTTTTTTTTCTGTTGTTGGCCCATGGTTGAGGGTGTTTCTTTCTGAGATCATACTACCATCAAAGGGAATTTTAGAATTTTATTGTTACTCTGCTATTTTCCTTTTAACTAGTGCTTCTTCAGTCACCTGGGGATATTGCTAAAATTTAGTAGATCTGGGTGGAGCCTAGGATTCTGCACTTCTAACAAGCTCCCAGGTTTTGTGCTTGCTCCTGGTCCATGGACCACACTTCGAGTAATAAAGCTTTAAACGTCTATATCATTTTCTCACAGTAATGCGATTGATGATTACAGCGTTCTGCTTAACTTTGATCAGGTTTGACCCAGAGCTTATAATAAGCTTTTCATTCTTTGGGAGTAGTCACGTTTGCCCCTGCCTTGGAATTAGCCCCTTTAGGAAATAAAGTAGGCTTTCAATCATGTAAAAATTAATTTTGAGACAGTTGATGATAGGTGCATTTTCATCTCTGTTCTCTTAGAGTTTAAATCAAATTAAGCTCACTAAATGACAAAATGTATCAGCTTACTACGTGTAACTGATCTCTACAGATTATCTTGAATAATCAACTGGAAAGTGATATTTGTGGGTAAAATATATGTAGTAGTTCATGACCAGCACATGGGCTATAAGAAAGTATTCCTTTATTTTTCAGTTCTTGACTTCACCAATATTTTAATGTCCGTAAAGCTCTACTGGGGGGAAATAGCATCTCTCTATGTATTTGCATCTACCTATCTGTACAACAAAAATTTGTGTATAAAAGCACAACAAATTCTAAGGTTTGTAAGACTTTGAGTCATATATTTTTGCTAATTCTCTGCAATAATGTGATAATGAAACCAGTGCCTGACATTCATATAAAATCCTTAAAAACCACTTATGTTTCAAAGCAAAAGTTATCCTTGTCATCTTCTGAATTCCGAAGATGATGATTTTCATAATTTGTGGACATTTGCTGATGTTCTGCCCATTCCTCAAATAACCCAAGGCTGTCCTGCATTTTTGCTTATCTTATTTATGTGGTAGGGTCATAACGATAAAGTTCTTATTAAAGCAACTATATTTTAATTGCTAAAATGAGTGCTGAACAGAATGGAATCAGTAAAGTTGTGACTGCTTACATTTCATGCACATTGTACTCTGGAAAAAATTGCTGCTAGGTGGCTAGTAAGTGGTGTTTACATCCTAAATTTATGATAGAAACTAAAATATATTAATTCATGAGTAAGAGTAACAGTTTTTAGCATATTTTCTTTTCCTGCTAGGAAATGACCAATTTTTCCTAAGGAGTAATATTTTACATAATAAAATGGCCTTGAGGAATTCCACCAATGTCATTTATAGACACAAGTCTTCCTTCAGCATTAGTCATACAGTGACATTGAAAATTCTTTGGCTTATATAAACATATTCATTGTATTCATTAAAGTAAAATTCCATTCCCTTTTCCTTTCAGTTCCATATGTCTCTACTCCACTACCAAGTCAGTGATGCAGCACAAGAATCTTGCCCCAAACACACATTTGCTTATTTGGGATGCCTCTCTTGCACCGTGTCATAGAACAGCTGGTCAAGTATAGCTACTGTAATTCTAGTGCTGGGGGATAGTTCCTTCTATTTTTATATAAAAAAGAAATATTTTCTTTTAGACTCCTAGAATAATCTTATATCATTAAATTGTTACTATAAAATAATTGGGGAGATTTTGAGAATTAGAATAGCATTGCTAGAACAGACTGTAGAGCAGATAATGTCATGACAACATTGAAAATGGACTTGCTTTCTCTGCTTAGAATTAATATTTGTCAGCTATCATTTTAAAATGCCCAGCTGAAAATTCTACTTACTGCTTTTTCAAAGAATTAAGATTATTTGATTATAAATACTATATATGCTATTGATTCAGAAATAATGCATTAGAATTTCAGTATTTGTGCATAAGAAAAATATTGACAGACTGGAGGTGAGAAGTAAAAGAAAGACAGAAATGTTATTTGTGAATAGCTGGACTTGTTTAAAGATTTAATAGAGTCTATGTTAGAATTTTTTCTATTGTGTTTCTTAGCTAAATATAATTGCTAGTTGCATAATTTGCTAGAGGTAATTTTGAGTTTGTTGTGCATGGACCAAAATAAATATTTCTAGTACTATCTTGGAAGCTAATTTCTTTGAATCTCACACTTCTGTTGCCTAAATACAAGGCATTTTATTTACACTAAAATTGTGGTTTTTCAGAAGCCAGCTATAAAATGCAAATTTTAGAGGAGCAAAAAACAGATGAAATCAGATAACATTAGCCTAAAATCAAGAGCGTTTAGATTGTATGCCAAATAAAATTTGTACTTTCTTTTCAAAGCTTTGGTACTTCAAAATATTTTAGTATTCTTCTTACTGTTTATAGGACTGTAACAACAGATAATTGGTACAGTTTATGTTAAATAGGCCAACTGAAATGGTGATTACCAGCCTTTTAAACTGCAGGGCATTTAAAAATGCCTAAGGTTTTGTCTTTTAATTTTTGAAAACTGGGCTGTTTTGAAGAGAGATGCATAATCCTTCTCTATGCTTGGCACAGCGTGTTAAACCTAATTTAATGAAAAGAGAAAGGAGAGAGGTAGGGATAGTGAAAGGACCACATAAGCCAAAATTCTGTAAAACTCTGTGTGATGCCCCTGGAATAAATCTAGTGTGGGAAACCTATGCTCAAGCACCCTGAGGAAACAGCCTTTGTTGATTTATGACCATACAGTGTACACATAAAAATAACTGAAATATCGTTATAGGACACAGATAAATAAGAGTAGGGATTGTTGCACACTGATATTTCTTGGGAAGAATCATGATTAGAGCACTGCAAACAATCCAACATGTTGAACTATAAGAAATTAAAGTTGAATCAAAAGCATCAGAGTAGGCAGCATCACAAACTCATTCCTTTTGTTTGAAGGTAGAAGTCTGGGCAACTTTTGTGAAATTCTTGAATAAGAGAGTTCTAAAAGTGTGTTTCTGGGTACAATATGTCAAATAATATTTATAATATCAACAAACCTGTCATAGAAGTTATGGAAGAGAAAGTCTTTCAGTGAAGAATGATTTCCCCCTAGGCATTAAAAGTGAAAATCAGAAATGCAATAATTAAATCTCCAAAATCAGGGGTTCCTTAATCTCTTTTCGTTTTGCTACTTTGGAAGTAAGAAAGAAGGAAAATAATTTGAAAAAATGAAAAAAGAAAAAAAATAGCAGAGGAAGACATAAAGGATAGTAGTTTTCCCCTATAGAAATGGAAAAATGGGATCAGAGCCACCAAAGAGGACTAAAACTCCACTTCAAGCAATCTGTCTGAGAAAAATGAGGTATGATAGATTTCCTTCCAATAATATATTCCAAATTTTGGAAGCATTTTATAGATTTATCTACTTATATAAGAGTTTTGATGGTTTCCACTAAAGTGAACACAATGACTTTAATATCTTCCCTTTCACTGTAGAGCTCTGCTGTTTAGTATGGTAGCCACTAGCCATATATTGCTTTTAAAGTACTTTAAATGTAGCTGGTTTGAACTGAGATATGTAATTGTAAAATACCCCATTTCTAAGACTTACTATACAAAATGTAAAATATCTTATTAACATTTTATATTGATTACGTGGTAAAATTATAATATTTTCTATATATCAGTTTAAGTAGAATACGTTAAAATTAATTTTACCCATTTCTTTAAGTTTTATAATCTGGTAGTAGAAAGTTTAAAATTACACAGAAGGCTAATACTTAACGGCACCAGTTATATTTGTATTGGACAATGCTGGCATTCTGACCAAGTGGGATCCATACCCAAAATCAGATAAAATCCAGTTCCTTTTTAGAGACTTAGGACACAATCATGCATTCACATTCACATCTCAGGGACAAGGACAATTCTCTTTTCAAACTAATCAAAATTTTAACAAATAATTACTTACTTTCTCAGTGTGAAAAAGGTACTGTTAAGCAGTTGGGATAATAGGAGACAAAAGAAAGACACAGACCTTCCAGTCGTGAAGTATGTATTTTAGAGGAGGCGATAGAAAGTAAACAACATTAGTTCTAGAAATCAGCTGAATTGGGTGGTAGGGAGAAGTGTGGTATCTTTTGCTCTGGGTATGAGGGGGACCTAACGTAGTCAACATGTCTCTTCTGTTACTAGGTACACCACTCTGAACATAAAGGATGCTATTTTTTTTGATGGAAGTAAGCAAAGAGATTATTTTATTTTTATTATCAGAAAACTGTGTGTGTTTAGCCAGTGAGTTACATTTTTAACTAACTGTATCATATTTCAGGAATTTAAAAAGCATAAAGAATAAAAAACATACTTTTAAAATACTATATCTCAAAGGCAACTGTATATAGTGAAGGCTTAATAGAATCTGGTTTTGTCTATGAATGGTGACCATACAATCTAGAAAATAAATGATCTCCTTATATTTCTTTATAAATTACGTACTCTCATCATGCCTTTAGAGTATGCTAAAGTTGAACTTCTTGTCAAGTAAAAATCAGAAACACTTTGTCTAGGGAAGTGTATCATGGATTCATTTGCTGAGATTGATACAACTGCTGTGTTAATATACTACATTCATTTCAGTTTCGCAAAGCATATTGAAGTATGCATTGCTAATGAGGGACAACACATTGCAAAGATCATGTATTTTGATTTAATATCAATAAACCATATACCATGTCTGTTAATGTGTGTTTTCAGATGTTGTCTATTGGCTTATGTTTCCAAGTTGTATCACCCTCTTGCCTCTATCCAACTAATGTAGTCGCTAGTCCTCACAAACCCTTAAGGCTTTTATCTGTATAGACTTTTTTTATATGTGTGCTTTTACCAAATATTTGTATATTGACTTATCCATTTGTACTATAATATGCACAAACTGTCAGTTTATGAGCTTCATAATAAATTGGTGTCTTAATATATATCATTATAGTATAGAAACATGGTTTTCGATACATGTTTATTGCTTAAGTTATTGAAGATTCATTCATTTAAAAATGCTGAAAATTTACTTTTTAGCAAGTATTTTTATAGACTGCTAGAAAGTAGTTCTAAAAGTAAAATAAGAAACAAAAGTATAAATTTCAGTGATGTAAAAAGGTTTATATAGTCATTGTATATGAAAGAATTAATAAATACAGATATCATATGTATTTAATTTTTAACATATTTATATTAGAACTTGTAGGAAAATGAGAAGCTAAGTGTTCTCTTGTGTAATAGGCTGATTCTTTGTGTGTCTTCTAGAGAAGAGGAAGTATTTAATAACTTTACTGATCTGGGTTATAGCTAATAACTTTGAAAATATATTGTTGCACAGCACAGTTATTGAAGATGTGTGCATAAATTAAAACTTTATTTGATGCTGAAGTAATGTTATTCTGTGCATGTATGTAAGTGTTTCTATAGAACACAATAGAAATAATACTTAAAAAGTCAATGAATTAACCAAAACTTTATTGAAAAAATTTGCTGCTTATAATTGATTAATTGGGGTGGGGTGGGGTTCTAGTTTTCAGAAAAATGAAATAAATCCATTTCTCTTAGAAGAGTAAGAGAACTCAGTAATTACTAGGAAGTAAAAACATGAATTGATAAGTTACACAAGTTTGGAAGGACTTGTAACTCATAGTATTTTTGCTATATTTATTAATAGTAAGGAAAGCATGTGAAGAGATTGAGGGTAAAAGTTTAGACTTGGAAAGAGATAGAAGTCAAGAAGTGAAAATCAAGAAAGGTAAAAGTTTGCAAAAAAAAGTATTCTCTGTTAGTGGAAAGTTACCCTTTTTCCAGCTTTTTATTTTCTTAATTAAGTATACTTTTCTAGTTTTATTTCTGTTCTGCTCCAATTTACTGATTTAACAAATATATACTGAGTAGCTAGTTCAGTAAGTAACATGGGCACTTGAGATGTGTCAGACACAAGATAAAATATATCACTTAATAGTCAAACATATGTTGTAAGTGCAGATACCCCTTACGTATTGGGATGCTGGATTCCAGAGAGATTAAATAACTTGCATGTGGTCACATTAAATAACTTGCATGTGGTAGAAAAAGACTGAAGAAATCATTTTACCCCAAAGCTCTCATTCTCAGATGTTACACAGAGATTAAAACTTTCAGGCATTGAATTGGAAGCTAGATCTATAATGTCTCTATCCGTTTGTTTGTTTTTTGCCTCCCTTCACCCAGAGGTAAATTCTAGATTCCCAATGCTTAAAATAATGACTGGCCATGTAGAAAGTGTGAAATAGATATTTATTGAATTAAAGAAAAAGGGGACAAGGGGGCGAAGGGAAGGTAGGAGAGAAGGGACAGGAAGGAGGAAAGGGGGGAGGAAAGGGGGGAAGGAAGGAAGGAAGGAAGGAAAGGTTCTGAATGAGATGTGTCTGCATGTTCCCTCCTCTCTGTACCTCACTAAGTAAGTATCACAGGCCTGGCAAGGGACTACCTAGTTATTTTATTTGTCTTATTTTGTTTTATATGTCTGTGAGATGCACAACTTGAGCACTTCCAAATTTTTTATCACGCCGTTTGATTCTCACTTAAAAGTGGACTCTCATTACTTAGAAGGATACAATCCTAGCATTAACGGTGACTTGCAGACAAATCACTTAACAGTTTGGTTCTATTATCTCATTCTTCTCAGCCCACATCAGTGGTTTCATTAAGTTTGAGATTCTGAACTATATGATATCCCTCTGCTTTGAATGTCATTTTCTGTACTTTTGCCTGAAAAGTTTCTGCTCACCCTTCACTACCCAGTCGATTATCACCTTTCTTGGAAACCTCATAGCAGTATGCTGCACACTCAGCTGTCTGCTCTGGAGACACTTACATAGCTGCCATCCTTATGTTTTTATCCTTTAACACATTGTATTGTTGTAATTGTTTACATGTACTAGATGAAAAGTCTAAAATATTGAGGATCATGTTTTCTTCATCTTTAAAAATGCCATAGCAGAGTGCTTGACACATGGTATGGGTTCAGTATATTTTTATCAATTATATGAATAAATTGTCTACGGGATTTCAAAATGGGCATAATAGGATGAAATACAAAGCCCTGCTAGGGTGATACTTAACAAATCATCATTAATCATGAAATCCAAATGAAAGGGAAAAATGGGCCTATTTTTTTTTCAAAAGAGAAAAAACTTACTGTAATGAATATTAAACTATCAGTAATATTCAACAAAGCTCTATTACAATAAATTTTGTTTTCTAACACTGTCCAGAAGAATTTTTTATAGTCTCTTATATAGACTTACGATTGCTGTTTATACCAGGGATGTTGTGCTCATTTATTTATTCATTCATCAATTTATTAAACAATGTCATTGGGTGGCACTGTTTGGTGTGGAATATAAACTACGTCAGATATTGCTCTTCTGTGTGAGAAGGCCTTGAGTCTGGTGTGTGAGTGGAGTAAAAGTCTAGTGTGGCTGTAATGGGGAGAGCAAAGGTGTGAATAAAAGGAGTGTGAAAATTGCTGAGAGTAGATTTTAAGCACTGTCAAACAACAACAAAAAAGGAGCTAACTATGTGAGGTAATGGAAGTATTTATTATCTTGATCTTGGTATAACCATGCTATAGTGCATATGTATATCAAATCTTCAAGATGTACATTTTAAATATATGTAATATGTCAGTTATTCCTCAGTGAAGTTTGGGAGAAAAAAAGATCTTCAGTAAAAAATCCTGAACACTGGTAATTAAACTCATAAGTAAAGCATTAAAAAAAAAAAGTGTGGAGATGTCTGTAGAACTAAACCATGAGTGATTATTTTATGAGTTATGTAAATGATTCAGGTTTTTACCCCTAGTAATAGCAGAATTATAAGATATTTTAAGCAGTTTGGTGGCAGTCCATTTTTTAAAATAGGTATTTGTTTGGATAATGAGTATGAATGAATGAACAGTGAAGCTTTGAGAATGATTAGGTACTACAGTAATCTAGGCAAGCAATGAGGATGGCTCTGACCAGGGCAATGAAGAAGGAAAGAAGTAAGATTTAGGGGATGAAATTGCCAGAACTTATTGTTAGATTGGATGCAAAGTATGTAAGAGAAAAGTCCGTGGTTTAAGGAGAATATTGTAATTAACATGGAATTAAAGAGAAGAGAGGGAGAGTATCATTTGCACTAAATTTTAAACTAAATTAACTTTATAAGATGTATAAATCAATTAAATATTATAGCAGCAAGTAAAATTTCAAAATATTTTTGCTGATGTGTATAGTAATAAGCATCAATTTAGTGATTATCACTTGATAACCTTTGATAAATGACATCTGTTATTATGTTCTTAAATTTTGCCAAGCCCGGTTCCACCATAACCTAATTAGAGCTATCTGCAGTTAATATATAAATTTTTCTTGCCTTGGAATTCATTTTGGCTGGCTGTTTTGTTCCCCAACAGTCAGTGGAGTTGGAAAAATATTCTTCTGCTGCCTTAAGCTAGAAGGCTAAATGCCTGGAGATTATGAAACCTCTTGATGTTTACCTGTCACTCTTCCATGGCATAACCTCAATATGTTGTGTCAGGAAAGTATCTCAGATACAATCATTAAAACTCTCCACTGCTTATGAACCTCAGCCATCCAACCAAGTTGTGCCATGTTCAGGTAATAGTGTGCGGTTTGTAAGGCTGTACCTATACTTACGATTTTTCTTTTCTCAAGTTAAACCACTGTACCCAGTTTGTAAGCAAGTCTGACTCTTATCTTCACCATATGCACTTTTTAGCTTGCCACTGTGATGCCCCTAAATGACATGTTTGGATTAGGCAACTCCCTCAACCCTCAGCTCTCACCAGCAGCCAATCAGTTATTGAAATGTGGATGCCAGAAATCAGAGAAAAAGTTAGCTTTCTCCATGGACTCATTTATTTTATTTTATTCATACTAATTTTTTGTTTTCCTATTTTTTTCATTATGGCAAAATACACATAACATGAAGTTGACCATCTTAACTATTTTTAGGTGCATAGTTAAGTGGCACTAACACATTCATAATGTTGTACAGCCATAACCACCATCACTGTCTGTAACTCTTTCATCTTGTAAACCGCTTGAAACTTGAAAGTTTCAACATCTTGAAACGTCTTGTAACTCTATATCCATTAAACAGTACCTCCCCACCCCTCTTTCCCTCAAGTCCCTGGAAACCACCATTCTGCTTCCGGGCCTCTATAGTTTTGACTGTGCGAAGAAGCTCTTATAAATGGAATCTTACAGTATTTGTCTTTTCTCGTTAGAGGCTTATTTCACTCACTGTAATTGGTTTGCTTATTTTAGACTGCCGTATGATGCAGAAGAAAAGGCTGCCACTGTAGTGCCTAATTGTCACACTAAAATTCTGTCTTTCCCCCGTCCCTTCAATCATAACCTTTGAAGTAGCAGACCTTGCACTGGCTATACTTTTCCCAGGAAACTTAAATAGATGAAAATTCTCCTACTGCTCCAAGTTCTTCAGCTATATAGTATTCTTCTTTTCTAGTATTCCTTTGGTGTTTTTGTGATTTCTCAGTAGCTAATTTTTTTTTATGTCAACAAGAGAAGATTAGAATTATTTAACAGATTTGTCATGGTTACAGTATTCCACATAAAATTTTAGTATTTTGGTGCCTTTACACAATTGTTTTCCCTTGTTTTCTTTTTTAAAACACATTTTGTATTAGTCAAGAAGCAATTTTCTGGATTAAAACATTGTTTCAGAAAACAGAATTACATGTGCCTGATGATGTTGTAAATTTTAATTCCAGTTTTACATAACATACCAAAGCCTTTGATAGATTTTCAATTTAACTTTATCTTGTTCTGCCTTGATTGTGGGAGTGTAGAAGCAGGGCATTGAAAGCTCAAGAAATATGACTGTAGATTGATTAATCCTAAAGTAATGCTGCCATTACTATACCTGGCATTTTTAGTAGGATCATCATTTTAGATTCTGAAATATTTTGAACTCCCAATAAGACTGATTGCATTTGAATATAGTGGCCCTGAAATTATTGTACAGTAATTAGAGACATGTTCAGTGGTTTAAATTGGCAAATCACTGTGTATTATTAACTGCTGCTCTGTTTGTTATGTAAATACTTCAGGTTGCTGCTTTGTACAATGCATGAATTGCTAAAGGGATAAATAATTTACTTTCAAGGCAGATGGCTGCCACTATCCGAGTTAACTCCATGTTGCATGAAAGTATTGATGTATCTTAACTGATTCTTTGAGTTCTGTGATCTTGCCAGCACTTTCTTAAATAAGCATTTTGGTTAATTCTTATCTTAATCTGTGTCTACAAAAGTTCAGAAAATTATTCTCCCTGAACAAATAGAAAGTGTACATGAAATTGGGAGTCCAAGGGAGGAGATAAAAGGCTTATTTCTCTGCCTTGTGTTTATGCGATATTTTCTTATATATTCTTTTATTTGTATGTATTTTTTTACTATGTGTAAAGCTTTTATTTCCATTATGTTAT
The DNA here is from genome assembly GCF_023065955.2 of Ursus arctos. NCBI lineage: Eukaryota > Metazoa > Chordata > Mammalia > Carnivora > Ursidae > Ursus > Ursus arctos. The sequence goes on from NW_026622985.1 coordinate 77,363,251, forward strand.
TCATGAGCTAATTTGACTTACGGGGTCACATTAAGATTTGACATTATAAAGATACTTCCTCAACAGTTTGATTCATGTATCACTGTTCTGCCAACTTATTCTTCTTTCTCCTATTGAACTGATATTTGTTATGAGATAAAAATACTGCAGTAAAGCTTCCTCAGGTTTTCTGTGAAGTAAATAAATGCCAGTGTTTCCATGAAGATTTATCTATTTCCTCCTCAGTTAGAGTGCTAGTGTATACTGGAAGAAGGGTATCCCAAAGCAAAGATTGCCCAGAGGTATCTGTCCTAAATGTAATGTGGGTTTTTTGGTATTGGTTAAAGCTGAACATAATGCCCATCCTATGATATACCATTCCAATTCTAGGAACATAACTACAGAAATGTGTGCATATGTTCATCAAAAGATAAACTCGGGTGATTATAGCAGCTCTATTCAAATGGCTAAAAACTGGAAACAACCCAAATGTCCATCTACAATAGAAATGTATACATGAATTATGGTAGAAATTGCATAGTGGAATACTATATGGCAATGAAAGTGAACTAACTGTGTCTACTGAGAGGATCATATAGTTCTTATCCTTTCTTTTATTAATGTTGTGTATCACTTTGATTTGCGGTTATTGAACCACCCTTGTAACCCAGGAGTAAATCCCACTTCATTGTGGTGAATCGTTCTTTCAATGTACTGTTGGATCCAATTTGCTAGTATCTTACTGAGATTTTTTTTTGCATCCATGTTCATCAGGGATGTTGGCCTGTAATTCTCCTTTTTAGTGGGGTCCTTATCTGGTTTGGGAATCAAGGTAGATCTTCTTGTTGGATAGACCCCCTTATTATAATATATAGTGCCCTCTTTATCTCTTGTTATGGTCTTTGTTTCAAAATCTAGTTTGTCCGACATAAATATTGCTACTCCGGCTTTCTTTTGACATTCATTTGCATGATAAATATTTCTCCATCTCCTCCATCTATCTATCTTTCTTTCTTTCTTTCTTTCTTTCTTTCTTTCTTTCTTTCTTTCTTTCTTTCTTATTTGACTAGAGAGAGAGCACAGTGGGGTGAAGGCCAGAGGGAGACGGAGAAGCAGGCTTCCCACTGAGCAGGGAGCCCGATGTGGGACTCAATCCCAGGACCCTTGGATCATGACCTGAGCAGAAGGCAGACGCTTAACGACTGAGCCACCCAGGCGCCCCATCCTACATCCCCCTTTCAATCTACAGGTGTCTTTAGGTTTAAATGAGTCTCTTGTAGACAGCATTTAGATGGGTCTTTTTTTTTTTATCCATTCTGATACCCTACGTCTTTTGATTGGACCATTTAATCCATTTACATTCAGAGTAATTATTGATAGATACACATTGACTGCATATTTATTTTGTTGTGTTTTTTTTTGTAGATTTTCTCTGTTCCTTTCTGATCTTTGTCACTTTTGGTTTTTCTTTCCTATGCAAAGAGTTACCTTTAATATTTCTTGTAGGGCTGGTTTAGTGGTCATGAACTCCTTTAGTTTTTGTTTGTCTAGGAAATTCTTTACCTCTCCTATTCTGAATGGCAGCCTTGCTAGATAGAGTATTCTTCGCTGCACATTTTTCCCATACAGCATGTTGAATATATCATGCCACTTTCTTCTTGCCTGCTAAGTTTCTGTGGAGGAATCTGCTGCTAACCTTTTTTGTCTTCCCTTGTAAGTTAGGGATTTCTTTTGTCTTGCTGCTTTTAGGAGTCATTCCTTATGTGTTTTCTGCAAATTTTGCTACACTGTGTCTTGGTGTTGGCCTGCTTTTGTTGAGTTTGGTGGGAGTTCTCTGTGGCTTCTGGATTTGGATGTCTGTTTCCTTCCTTCAAATCTCAGTTATTGCATTTTTCATTTTCGCCTGACTAGTTTTTGTGTCTTTTATCTTTGCAGTAAGGGACTCCCTGGCATCTTCTGTGCTTTCCTCAAGCCAGATAGTATCCTTATGATTGTTGTTTTAAATTCTGAATCATGCATATCACTTATATCTGTTTTGATTATATCCCTGGCCGTGACCTTTCTTGTTCTTTATTTTGGGATGAATTTCTCCATCTTGGCATTTTGTCTAGGTTTCTGTCTTCTTTGTGTTGGAAAAGCCTGTTATATTTCTTGCTTCTGAGAGGAATGGCTTTATTAAGAAAAGTTCATATATTGTCCTGGACCTGGTGCTTCCAGAAGTGTATCTCATGTATGCTCTGTGTACTCTGTGCCATGTTTTGGCTGCTCTTTCCCTCAGGTCAGTCCTCTGAAGAGTTTCTCTCTGCCTGCTGTGGGGAGTGTTTGGACCTTGGCCAGAGTGTGGCAAGTTTTAACTAGATGTGCTCTGGTCTGCTTGTTAAAAGAGACCTGATGCTATTTCCAATGGAGCTGAACCTTTGCGGAGCTCATGGTCAATAGACATGGGAGGGGGGTTCTGCTGATCTTCTGGGAGAGGGATCCCCTGCTCTGGTTCTCAGGCACCCTTGCCCTAGAAAAGTAGCACCTGCAGAACACAGAGGGGTGGGGCTCGGTGTAAGTGGTTTAGGCTGCCGCTGCTTGCGCTGTGCTGGTTCCTGAAGGTAGTTTAAACTAATGGGTGGGGGAGGAAAATGGTGCCAGCCAGCTCCCTCATCCTGGAGAAGGGAGTTCACACCCGCAGCTTTCCTGGAAGCCCTCACAGAAGAGTGAGCAATCTCCCTTCGTGTTTCCCATGTGTCCCTCAGCTCCCTGCCTTCACCTTGTCTATGTTTGGGATGTCTGCCAGCCTGGCAGCACAGTGCACCTTGGGTTTTATCCCAGGCAGGCCAGCTCAGTTTTCAAACTCCAAACGTTAGAGACCTGGCATCGAAAGGACCCATGCTGGTCCTCTGAGGGAGGATCTTGCCTCACTGGGACTGGTGTAGGTTTGTCCCAGGAGGGCAGTTGCACCAAAGCACATGGGCATGGAGTTTGGAGTAGAGCACAGCAAAGAGCCAGTGTCCATGTTAGCCACCCTCAGCCAGTTTCTCTGCACTTGTGCTGGGGGTGGAGGAGAGAAATGGCACCCCCGGCTCTTTTGACCCCAGAGAGACAATGCCACCTCTCCTAGATGTGCTTCAAGTAAGGGGAACTGTCTCTTCCAAGTGCATCCCAAGGGGTCCTTAGCACTGTCTACCCTCTGGGCTATCTGCCCTCCTTCTCCACAGGGTGGTGGAGGAGTGCCCTCAGGGCTCTACACCAGCCATGCTGCAGATGTCTAAAACTTGTCTTTGAGCTCTGCTGTTCACAGAAACTCCCAAAATTCAGCCCCTTTCTTTGTTCTCTGTCAGTGGGTTTTGGGAAAGTGTTTTCTTTGTGCAGTCCCCTGTGTGTTCCTCTCTCATGTGCTCATTCTCTCTCTCTCTCTCTCTCTCTGTCTCACATCTCTCCGTGACCAGGGCTCCCTCCCCCACCCCAGCACCCAGGATCCATTTCTCCTCAAAACCATGTTTCCACACTTTCTACCTTCCACAATTTGGCCTCTCCTCTCCCTCTAGTTGTGCAGTTTGTTCTGTCAGTCCTCAGATTGAAAAACCCTCAACAAAGTAGGTTTAGGGGGAACATACCTCAACATCATAAAGGCCATATATGAAAGACCCACAGCAGTACCATCCTCAGTGGGGAGAAACTGAGAGCTTTTCTTCTATGGTCAGGAACAAAGCAGGATGTTTCTCTCACCACTGTTACTTAATATAGTACTGGAAGGCCTTAGCTTCAGCAGTCAGACAACAAAAAGAAAATAAATGTCATCCAAATCAGCAAAGAAGTAGTCAGACTTTCATTGTTTACAGACAACCTGATACTCTATATAGAAAACCTGAAAGACTCCACCAAAAAATTGCTAGAACCAATACACAAATTCAGTAAAGTTGCAGGATACAAAATCAACATACATAAATTTGTCTAATTTTTATACACCAATAATGAAGCAGCCGAAAGTGAAATCAAAGAATTGGTCCCATTTACAATTGCACCAAAAGCCATAAGATATCTAAGAATAAACCTACCAAAAGAGATAAAAGCTCTGTACTCTGAAAAGTATAAAACACTTACAAAAATTGAGGTGATGCAAAGAAATGGAAAAACATGCCATTCTAATGGATTAGATGAACAAATATTGTTAAAATGTCTCTACTACCCAAAACAATCTACACATTCAATGCAGTCCCTATCAGAATACCATCAGCATTTTCACAGAGCTAGAACAAACAATCCTAAAATTTATATGGAGCCACAAAAGGCCCCAAATAACGATAGCAATCTTGAAAAAGAAAAGCAAAGCTGGAGGCATCATAAGCTGTATTACAAAGCTGTAGTCATCAAGGCAGTATGGTACTGGCACAGAAATAGACACATAGACCAATGGAACAGAATAGAAAACCCTGAAATGTACCCACAACTATATGGTCAGCTAATCTTCAACAAAGGAAAGAATATCCAATGGAAAAAAGACAAGTCTCTTCAACAAACGATGTTGAAAAACTGGACAGCAACATGTGAGAGAATGAAACTGGACCACTTTTTTACCCCATACACAAACTTTAACTCAAAAGGGATGAAAGACCTAAATGTGAGACAGGAAACCATCAAAATCCTGAAGGAGAGCACAGGTAGCAACCTCTTTGACATTAGCAGCTTCTTGCTAGATACGAATCCTGAAGTAAGGGAAACGAAAGCAAAAATGAACTATTGGAATTCATCAATATAAAAAGCTTCTGCACAGCAGAGTAAACAATCAACAAAACTAAAAAGCAACCTTCAGAATGGGAAAAGATATTTGCAAAAGACATATCTGATGAAGGGTGATTATCCAAAATCTATAAAGAACATATCAAACTTAACACCTAAAAAAACCAAATTACCCAGTTAAAAAACTGGCAGAAGACATGAATAGACATTTTTCCGAAGAAAACATATCGATGGCTAACAGACACATGAAAAGATGCACAACATCACTCATTATCAGGGAGATACAAATCAAGACTACAATGAGGTATCACCTCACACTTGTCAGAATGGCTAAAATTAACAACACAGGAAACAACAGATGTTGGGGAGGATGCAGAGCAGGGGAACCCTCTTACACTGTTGATGGGAACGCGAACTGATGTAGCCACTCTGGAAAACAGTATGGAGGTTCCTTAAAAAGTTAAAAATAGCACTACCCTGTGATCCAGCAATTACACTACTAGGTATTTACGTAAAGGATACAAAAATACTGATTTCAAGGGATACATTAACCCCAATGTCTATAGCAGCATTATCAACAATAGCCAAATTATGGGAAGAGCTCACAGGTCCATTGACTGATGAATGGATAAAGAAGTGGTATGTTTATACAATGGAATATTACTCAGCCATAAGAAAGAATGAAATCTTGTCATTTGCAATTATGTAAATGGAGCTGGAGGCTATCATGTGAAGTGAAATAAGTCAGAGAAAGACAAATACCATATGATTTTACTCAATTTAAGAAACAAAACGAATATAGGAGAAAAGAAAAGAGGGACAAACTGTAAGAGATTAACTATAGAGAACAAACAGGGTAGCTGGAGGGGATGTGGGCAGGGGATGGGTTAATTGGTTAAGGGGGGGCACTTGTGATGAGCATGAGTATTGTATGTAAGTGATGAATTACTCAGTTCTACTCCTGAAACTAATATTAAACTGTATGTTAACTAACTGGAATTTAAATAAAAACTTGAAACTAAAAACAAAAAGTGAACAAACTAAAACTACATACAGCAAATTATATGAACCTCATACACATACTGTTAAGCAAAGGATGCCAGACACAGAACAGTATATACCTTATTATTTTATTTATAGAAAGTTCAAAAACAGACAAAAACCCATCTTTGGTGACCAAAGGCAGATAGTGTGTACCTTGGAGAGGTAGGAGTTTAAATAGTTTGAAATGAGTATGAGAAGAGTTTTTGGTGTGCTGGTAATGCCATTTATTGATCAAGAGTGCTTAGTACACAGGTGTGTTCCGTTTAGGAAAATTCATTGAATTCTTAGATATTTTGTCTTCAAAAAAAATCATCTTTTTCAATTTTTATAAATCATTACTTTTCATTATAATTTCAATACTTCCTTTATATTTTAAGAGTATAGTAAAGAAACTAATATTCTGTAACTAATAATTATCATTACTAGTATCTTTTAGCATTCTGGCTCATTAATATGTATAGTGATTTTTAAAAATATTATGTCCTCATATTGTTTAATTTTTAATTGGTAGGAATTCCTGGAGGTTGTCATTTGAAGATCATTTTTTCAGTATATTTGCTTCTGTCAGGCACCTAGAAGCACTACTAATTTGGGACTACACTAAAATATAATATTAACTAGTGTGCTTTGAACCACACAGATGATATGAATTCATGAACCAGATTCAGGTTCATATGGGCATATGATTAGATATTCTTAAGGGATGCTTATTTTATTTTGTCTGTTCTCCTGTAAGTAGAATTTGAGAAAAGCATATATCGTCACTCTGTTTAGGGTGATTTTTCTCTGCAAAGTGTTTCCCTTCAGGATTCCAAGTTTCATGAGGGTAGAAGTGGAGTGTCTCTCTAATATGACCCTAAAGTATTGGCAATATTCAAGCTGTGTCTCTAGTGCTCTAAGCCAGACACCTGTTAAAACCCAGGCTTTATCCTACCGGATATCCCCAAGGACAATGCCAGGGGCAGAGCTCACCTCTCTTTTTGTAATAAAGCTTTCTTAACATTTGTGTAATTGATTTTCCTGCCATTCCAACCATGGAATAAAAAATTATAACATTTTATGGAGAAATTATTCAGTGTGTTGGATTGAGAGGGTTTCCTCAGAAAATTCATTCAGCATTTGCTACAAATTTACAAGCAATCTTTCTAAATTTTTTACAATGTGATTATTTCCCTAGGTGAGTAAAATCTTTCAGTGGATCACTTTGATTTTAGAATAAATTATGAAGTATTGAACCTGGTGTCTAAACCTATTTCTCTCATTTAAACTCATTTCATCCCAACTCATGCCCATGATATCAGCAAGTTTGACTTATGCACTTGCATTGCTCAAAGTATGCCCTGGTCTCAGTCCTCCATGACTGTGCTTTGATAATACTGCGTAATAAAAGACCCTAAAATATTGACTGGTAGCTTAAGATAGTTTGTATTTATTTTTTTATGCATGGATTTGCATATCAGCTTCGGTTTGGCCAGATTTTGATGTTGTATTCAGTTGGCCTTTAGATTTCAGTTGGCCTTAGATGTATTCAGGCTTTAGATTTAGGCAGTACTCTATTTGTCTTCATTCTGGGCCTTAGACTAAAGGAGAAGTGGTTCCTGGAGCATGCCTTTTTTTTTTCTTGTAGGCAGACACTCAAGAGAAAACAGAGCAGGAATGCACAAAGTCTCTTAAGGCCTTGGCTCAGAACTAGCATTCTTTTTTCTTTTCTTTTTTCTTTTTTCTTTTCTCTTTCTTTCCTTTCCTTTCCTTTCCTCTTCTCTTCTTTTTTCTTTTCTTCTCTTTTTTCTTTCTCTCTCTCTCTTTTTTTTTTCCCTCTTATTTCTGCCTGCAAGCAGAGACATGGTCAAGCATAACATCTGGGGTGGGGAAAGGTCCTGCCTACAATGAATTATGGCAGGGTAGGGGAAGGTATATTGTAAGAAAATAAAACAATCTAAAAAATCTCTAAAAAATGACATTATAGCCTTGCAATATCCATTAAAAAAGTATTTAGAGACAAAAAAGGGAGCTTTTTACCAGAGTGTTAGAACTTATGTTTTTTTTTTTTTTTTTTTTTTTTTAAAGATTTTATTTATTTATTCGACAGAGATAGAGACAGCCAGCGAGAGAGGGAACACAAGCAGGGGGAGTGGGAGAGGAAGAAGGCAGGCTCCCAGCAGAGGAGCCTGATGTGGGGCTCGATCCCATAATGCCGGGATCACGCCCTGAGCCGAAGGCAGACGCTTAACCGCTGTGCCACCCAGGCGCCCCAGAACTTATGTTTATGATATTACTCATTATCTTATCCACAGAAGTGGTTGTGTTTAATGTAATTGATTTTATTGTATACTTTATAACAATATAGTTTGAAGTTTTAGAAATTAGTTGATCTACTTCAATTTTTTTACAAAGTTTGCACTCTAAATGTGTCATATACAACACAATGATAATCAGCAATGTGTTGTTTCATATTACTCTTGCTCCAAAATAATTTTTTCTGCAATTCCGTATTGTTTGTAAAATTCTCATCTCTTATTTTCAGTTTTTCTAAACCTGAATATTAATCTACCATGGGATTTCTCCTAATTGCTTCTCTTTTTATTTTTTGGCTTCTGGTAACATGTTTTATTAAATATAGTTATTGGGGTAAACCAAAATTAAAAAGGAACATAACACAATATATATCAAGATCAATGTCTGGATATTTATTAAAGCAACTTCAATCCTATGTAAAGAACACTTGATTGTATTTCATAGGTACCAGGGTATAATTTCTTTGGCAACGTTAGACTAAAATCTGTCAGTTAAAAGAACGTTATTTGCTATAGAGTGAATGTTTGTGTCTCCTCAGAATTCGTATGTTGAAGCCCTAATCCCTAAGGTGATGATATTTGGAGGTGGGGCCTTTGGGAGGTTATTAGGTTATGAGGCTAGAACCTTCACGAATGGGATTAGTGCCTTTATAAGAGACATGACAGAGATGTCTCTCTCTGCCATGTATGGGTATAGCAATAAGATAGCTTATCTGCAGACTAGGTTTCACGAGAACCCAACCATGCTGACATCTTGATTTTGAACTTCTCAGACTCCAGAATTGTGAGAAATAAATTTTTGTTGTTTAAGCCACCTGGTCTGTAGTATTTATTAATGCAGCCTGAAATATGTTGTTGTTTCATTAGAACATAAACCTGAAGTTTATTTTAAAGTAAGCAAAAGAGTTGGCCAGAATTAAATACATTAAATACATATAAGCCACATGAGGATTAATTGTTCTTATTTCAGTATTCAATTAATTAGTCAATTTAGACAACGCCTATTCTAACCAATTAGTTGTTTAATTTGAACTAGTTAGTTATGTAACTAAGACTGCTATTCAACTCGAATAAAATAGGTGAAACAGTCTCTGAATAGATATAATCTAAGAGATATCTTGTCTTCTTGCTGAGAGAATTACATAACATTACTGATTTCTTTAAGTATAAGTTATTTGCTTTTAAACATACATAGCTACCTTTGAGGCTCGCCTCAGATCTGTTCATTTTATCTGAGAAAACTATTTTCATCATGAAAATACTACTGAATTATCATGTAAATAGTATGATGAAAATTGTGAGCTATACTTTACTGAAATATTTGGACATTTTTTTCAGTGAACCTCAGACTCCATTAAGCTCCAAAACAAAACACATTCTTGTTTAATAGATATTAATTTTGAAGGCAACTTCAATGACAGTAACAATTTCTACATAATATAGGGTCATTTTAGATTCAGAGTAGTATGAATATTGTGCCTGGAGCCTAGTGGCTGTTTTTTATATCTTTTTGGTAGCATTGACACTCCACTTTCACAGAACTGAAGCTAATCTTATCCTAAAATCTTTCTTGTGTTCTTTAAATGTAGTTAAAGGGAAATATGAATACATACTCCTGAGAAATTCTGAAAGGAAATAAAGAAAATCAGGACATTTTTCCCCATTTTTTTTCTTTACAAAGATGCATGCACTACAAAAAGCATGGAATTCTCATGTCCATTAACTGAAATCATCAAAGACCTGTCAGTCAGGGTTTGGTGGTCTGATCTCAACAGACTGTGCCTCCTCAGGACTATCAAGACAAGTAATGATTATATAAGCTTTTACCATCTATCTAGAGTAATGGTCACACCAGTATGCTATCTTAAATAAAGATCATCATGGTTACTCCTGATTTTAGCCCTGAGATCACTTAAAAAAATTATATGTTTTTCATAAATGTCTGAATGATTATTTCCCAAAATGAAGATTTCCAAATAACCCAGTATCTAAGGAAATGTCTACATTAGTTACAAATTTTTTTCCTAAATTTAAAAGTTTTAACTATCCTTCTCAATTTCCTGTTGATTAAATACATACTGAATTTTAGCATTGCTGAAATGATTTCTTAAGTAATAATAATGTTCATAGTTACACAAAAGAATCTGTTAGCTGCCCGAATAGCTTCAAGTTTAAGTTGTAATGAGAAAACAAATTAAATATTAAGAGTAAGGGACAATGAAGCATCACGGTTTTAGAAAGTATCTAATTTTCTCTTCAAATAATATCTTACTGAACATATCTCTTAAAAATTATTAAAGCATGTATTTTCATTAACATCTTGTGTATTTTCTTTAATATCTAGTTACAAAATATTAACTAGTCATGTAAGGAATACTAGTTACCTTTCTTAAGCAGTGGTATGCTTTAAAGCCTTTTTAGAGTTGTGTTATTTCTTGTAATTAATTTGGTCCAAAAGATGGTAAAAATATTTTGCTACTCTAAGCTACAGGACTTCATTTCATTTGGATTACCTTTATTATGCAACCCACATATAAGTAAGCAAATTAAATTAAAAACAAATATCTACCAGAGAGCAAGATTATACACATGCACACAAATTTTGCTTGTGACTCTTCATCTAAAGTCAGAGTACAAAGAAGAGCTGAGATAAACCCTGTAAAAAGGCTTTTAGGCTAAGGTTGGAGTGAAACTGAAAGAATTCTCCTCCCAGGTAATTTGTACTCTCACCTAAGGAAGACAGGGGAAGGGCCACAATCAGAAAACTTGAAACAAAGAAGTAAGGCTAAACAGTATGTCTAGAGGCCCAGAAATCAGGGAGTGATGTGAAGAGCAAATGTGACTCTACAACCATAACAAATACATGAAGCAGGGCTAGAAATCAGGGAGAGATTTCCCACTTCTGAAAGCTTACAGCTCAGCTTGGACTCCTAAGCAGATCTTCAGAATCTCACCAGAGCTTAGATCCCAGACTCAGCTAAAGAAAAAGTTGTGAGTCCATCTTCAAAATATTTAAAGCCATTGTGAACTGATTCTAGATATAGGTTAAGCCCAAAATTAAGTAAACTGCCAATAAATTCTATATAAGGAAGAATGTGACCCTTTATGGGGGTAAATATTGTTTATTTACTTGTAATGCAATAAAAGCAGCGTGTAATAAAAAATTATAATGAACATAAAAAAAATCAGGAAAATGTGGACCATGGTTGAGAGCAGCAATGATCATTATAAACAGATACTAAGATGCCCTAGATGTTGGGATTATCACACCAAATTTAAAATGACTGTAATAAAAATGAAAAAGAATTTTGTGGGAAAGGTAGAAAGAATATAGATATGGGAATTTTAGTAGAGATATGAGAACTACATAAAGAACAAGTAGAAATGCTATAAATTATACACACACACCATACAGCAGAAGTAAAGAATTCATTGAATGAGCTTAAGACTTGATATAACAAAGGAAAGGATCATTGAAGAGAAAATATACAACCAGAAATAAAAATATAAAAGGGGAAGAAGAAATAGAGAAATATCCAGGATATGAGAGAAAATATCAAGCAGTCTACTATATATGTAGTTGGAGTCTCAAAAGGACAAAATAAAACAATGGGAAAGAAGAAATATTTAGAGATGATGACCAAAAGAAACTTGGCCAATTGATGTAAAAAATCAACCCAGAGCTCAAACAAATTCAGTGAATGCCCCAAGGAGTAAACAGATAAATACAAAATACATAGGCTCACTCATACATGCAAACACACACACATGTCACAGCTAAACTGCATAAAGTTAAAGATAAAATCATGTTCTTAAAAGGAGAAATTGGAGGAAGAAACCTCTTATATATAGGAGAGAAATAACATTAATAAAGATTGATTTCACACCAGAAATAATAAATAATATTTGAATATATTTTAAATACTAAAAGAGAAAATACGATTCTCAAGGTAGAATTCTAACTCTAGTTAACCTTCACAAAATCATCCTCAGACAGACAAAAGCTGAGTGATTTTGTCCTTAATAGATCTTTACTATAAGAAATGGGGAAAGAGGGGCGCCTGGGTGGCGCAGTCGTTAAGCATCTGCCTTCGGCTCAGGGCGTGATCCCAGCAATCTGGGATCGAGCCCCACATCAGGCCCCTCTGCTGGGAGCCTGCTTCTTCCTCTCCCACTCCCCCTGCTTGTGTTCCCTCTCTTGCTGGCTGTCTCTCCCTCTGTCAAATAAATAAATAAAATCTTAAAAAAAAAAAAAAAAGAAAAATGTGGAAAGAAGTAATTCTTGCTGAAATAAAATTATGAAATTCTAGATAAGTAAGAATGAATGAAGAGCACAGGGAATGGAAGATAACTGGTACTATGCAAATAGTCATTTTTCTTAGTTTCTTTCAAAAATTGGAATTGGTAAGTGATTAAAGCAATCATGTTAACATTTTAATGTAGCATGTACATAAAAAACTCATAAAATAATATGAGCATAAAAGCTTGAGTAAGTTTTTTTACACTGTGGGTGAAGTAGTACATTGTTTGAAGCTTCAGTGTTATAAAAAAATGCACATACTAACACAGAGTTAGTATCCAAAATATATACAGAAGTTATACAACACAACACACACAAAAAAGCCAAATAATACAAATAAAAATGGGCAGAAGACATCAACAGAAATCTTCTTCAGAAAAGACATACAGATGGCCCACAGAGACATGAAAAGATGCTGAACGTGACTTTTAATCATCATGGAAATGCAAATCAAAACCACAGTGAGATATCACCTCACACCTGTCAAAATGGCTAAATTTAAAAACACAAGAAATAGCAAGTATAGGTGAGGATGTGGAGAAAAAGGAAGTCTTTTGCACTGTTAGTGGGATAGCAAACTGGTGCAGCCACTGTGGAAGATAGTATGGAAGTCCCTCAAACAGTTAAAATAGAAGACCCTATGATCCAGTAATGGTACTACTAGGTATTTAACCAAAGAATACAAAAACACTAATTGGAAGGGATGTATGCACCCCTCTATTTATTGCAGTGTTATTTACAATAGCCAAATTACAGAAGCAATGCAAGGGTTCGTTGATAGATGAATGGATAGAGAAGAAGTGGTGTGTGTGTGTGTGTGTGTGTGTGTGTGTGCAGTAGAATATTATTTAGCCATAAAAAGAATGGAATCTTGCATTTCCAATGACATTCATGGAGCTAGAGAGTATAATGGTAAGTGAAATAAGTCAGAGAGAGAAAAATACCGTATTTCACTCGTATGTGGAATTGAAGAAACAAAACAAATGAGCAAAAGGGGAAAAAAAGTGAAACAGAGTCTTTAACTATAGAGAACAAAGTGATGGTTACCAGAGTGGTGGTAGGGGAAAGGGGATGGGTTAAATAGGTGATAGGAATTAAAGAGTACACTTAAAATGAGCACTGAGTAATGTATAGAATTGTTGAGTCACTATATTATACACCTAAAACTAATATAACCCTGTATGTTAATTACACTGGAATTAAAACAATCTTTTAAAAAATGCACATAGCAATATCTATGGAAATCACTAAAAACAGCAGAAAGAGATACAGCTGAGATATCAATACAAGAGATAAAATCAAATACTTCAGTTTAAATGTAAAAATGGGAAAATCATTTTATGAGGCTGTTTGTTTTCCCACAAAATTCTTATGTTAAAATCCTAACCCCCAGGGAATATTAGGAGGTGGGGCCTTTGGGAGGTACTCAGGTCATGAGGATGGAGCCCTCACAAATGGAATTAGTGCTCCTAGTAAAGAGTCCCCACAGAGCTCCCTAGGCCCTTTCACCATGTGAGGACACAGTGAGAGTCCACACTGGCAGCCTGTGAAAGTGCCCTCATTTGACCATGTTGTCACCTGATCTTGGATTTACAATCTCCATAATTGTGAGAAATACATTTTTGTTGTTTATAAGTAACTTAGTCTGTGGCATTTTGTTATAGGAGCCTGAACAGACTGAGACAGCCCAGCATAATTCATATATCAAAACATGAAAAGTAATACAAGGCAAAAGTTAGAAAACACTATCCCTCTTGAATATAGATACAAAATTTCTTAAAATATTAACAAATCAAAATCAACAATAATGAAAAAATAGGTAAGCTGTGTTATCCCAGAAATTTAAGTTTGGGTTAGTTATAGAAAAGTAATAAATGCAATTCATCGAATTAGCAGAATAATTGAGAAATTATGTAATTATCTCAATAACTGCCCCCCAAAACTTGAAAAATTCACACCTGTTATGTACTATTATGTAAAAAATAATACAATAACAAAACTGTCAGCAAGCCTGGAATACAAGAGAACCCCCTCAGTCTGATTGGTATTTATTTAAAAACCTGAAGTTAACAACACCCATAAAATTGGAACATTAAACACTTTCCTCCTAAGTTCAGGGAGATGGTGAAGATATCTGCTCATGCCACTTCTATTAAACATTTCCTACATATTTTAACTTGTACAAGAAGGCAAGATAAACAAAACTGTAAATAGTAGAAAACAAGAGGCAACTATTTTCATTTACAGAAGATATTGTTGTCAATGTTTAAAATAAAAGTTTTCTTTATACAAACTAAAATGTACAAGGGAATTTAATAAGGTCACAAGACAGTATAGAGCAATCTATTTTGTTTCTATATAATTGTAATGACATTTTTTAAATGTAAAATATGGTAGCATAAAAATCAGATGTCTAGGAATAAAATTTTTAAATGTGAAATGACTTTAATTAGGAAGCTACAAATCGTTAACTGAGAGAAATTAATACAGATCTGAATTAATGGGGAGAAGTATCAAGTTTAGGAATTGGAAGAACTGATATTGTTAAGGTGACTTGTTTTCCCCAAAATTGATATGTAGATTCTGGTCACTTGTTCTGAAGAAACAGACATAATTCTGTAACTTATGTGGAAGTAATGAGGATATAGAAGAGCTAATTCAGTTTTTCTTTAAACTGATCAGCTTTCTTTAAATTTAAAAAAAGTTTAAGGACTTAATTACTTAATTTCAAGAATTACTATGAAACTATAGAAATAAGAGAGCATTATATTGGCATATAGAATTACATGAGCATAATTAAGTAGAATGTTCAAAAACAGACTCTCACATATTCAATAAAATGATTTTGACAAAGATGCCAAATCCAATAGGAAAAGAAAAATCTTTTTAACAAATATTGAAATATTGGATATCCATATTAGAAATAAATGAAACTCTTCTATAACCATTCAAAACATCAAAATACCTACTATCATAAAGCTTTTAGAGGAGAACATAGGAGTATATTTTATTGGACAACAAACAAAAAACGCAGACTATAAAACAAAATGAAATAAAAAATTAGTCGACAACAAAAATTTATGTATCTATTCAGCCAAAGAAACCATTAATAAAATGAATATAAAAAACAGAATACTGGTGGACATATATCACAACATGTATTTCTGACAAAATATCCAAAATATGTATCATATACAAATGAATTATAAAATGATTAATAACTGAATATAAAATGGATAAAAGGTATGAGTACACACTTCACAAGTTCATACATACAAATGACTTATAAGCATGTGAAAAGATACTCAAGATAGTCAATATGCACATCTAAATTAAATCCACGATGAAATGCCACTCTAATGCACCAGAATGCATGGACCAAAAATTTTTGACAAAACAAAATGTTGATAAGGATCCTTTCCTCTTCCCATTGCTGTTTGGAATATAAAATTTTTTAAGTTTCTTATAAATTGAACACATAATTTAATTCGTAGGTACTTAGAGAAAAGAAATGAGAATATATGCTCAAATAAACTTATATAAGAATGATAAGCCTTCTTTATAATGTGTAAACAGAAACCATCAAAATGCCCAAAACCAGAAAGAACAAATCATGTTACAGATTTATCTAATAAAAGACCGTTAAGCAACAAAACCCAAACAATAAAATCAAATGCATACAAGCTCACATATACAGATACACAGAATGTCATAGATGATTCTCGGTCAACTGACACATTATAGATTAATCTCAAAAATTTTATGGTAAGAGAAAAAAACATAAAATATAAGTACATACTTCATGGATCCAAAGTCAAAATTAATCAATGGTGATCAGATAATATGGGGAGGAAGGAGGCACAAAGGATCTTTCTGTTGGAAAAGAATGGAAATGTACTACAGCTTGTTGTGGGTGATAGCTTCATAGGTCTTTTAAAGCTAATCTAAAGGACTGTTTAAAATTCATGCATTTCTTTAATGCATGTAATTAAGAAGCAAATCTTGAATTTCTAAATACACAGAAGCTGAAACAATATAAAGACATATACAGGCAACAGCAAAGTTTCATACTGCTTGGTCACTGCTTCTTTGTCAGACAATATCTACAAAAATAATGAAACATCTGCTTTGAAGAATCAGTTTTCCTATCTGATACGGTACAAAAAAACCACAGGATACTGAAATGATATTTTGTATGAAGACATGATAAAGTCTGAGTGTCCACTGACTTGCCCCTGAAACAGATATGTGCAAAAATATTTTTCGGGGCGCCTGGGTGGCTCAGTCGTTAAGTGTCTGCCTTCGGCTCAGGGCGCGATCCTGGAGTTCTGGGATCGAGCCCCACATCAGGCTCTTCAGCTGGGAGCCTGCTTCTTCCTCTCCCACTCCCTCTGCTTGTGTTCCCTCTCTCGCTGGCTGTCTCTCTGTCAGATAAATAAATAAAATCTTTAAAAAAATATTTTTCAACATATTTATCTGTTGTTTAAATAAAATCTGTTTAAAAAGTAAATGTATTTTATATATCATTAAGTTAATAAGTTTAGTTAACCTTCTAAGTCAATAGAGGTTTTTTCGACTGATAAGAGAGTGTGGAAGAGGAAACAACTCTGGATATTAATTGCACTGCAGTGTGGTTTTCCCAACAGGGTGTCTCTTCTAAGTAGCGTTCTACCATCTGCAACCCCTAGGCAATAAATTCTGAAGATGTATGTAATAGCAGCTTGCAAACAGGACTTTTCAAACTGAGAGATGTTATTATTCTTTCCAGTATTCTGCTCTTTGTGTGGTTAGGCTATGTATCTATCATGCCTTAATTCCTAGGTAATTATACCTTAGACCTGATGCTTGAAATCATAATGAACCAAAAACTGAGGTTCCTGATTAAATTGGAAACCAAACTATTGTGCTAACAAGTAGCACGGTGGTTTTAAACTTGGCTGCCTATTACAATCAGCAGAGGTTTAAAAATAAGTAAATAAAGAGCCTGAGTTCCATTCCAGAGGAATGTAATTGTGATCTAGGAAGTCATGCTAAGGCATCAGTAATTTTTAAAACCTTACCAGTTGATTTTATTGTGCTACAAGTGTGTAGATTTGCTGGTAGCAAATACTAAATGTTGATGCCTGAACATATCAGAGGATACAAATGGGGAGCAGACAGGTGGAGATAAAAGCCCAATTATTACTAAACCCAGCACAACTGGGAGCAATAATCAGCTGACAGAGAGCCATGATTGGCAGTCTAGAAGAAAAGGATGGATTACCTTGATCTACTGAAGGATGAAAACTGAAGAAAGTTATAGTGGCCTGTGATTTTATGTACTGAATTTTTTTATTAATGATTTTGCTCTTCTGCACAAAGTGATATTTCTAGCATGAGGAATGTTGCAAGTAGTGGTTCTCATATGCATAAAAATCACCTCTTATGTAAATTGTAAATGAGGTCTTACTCTAGAAGTTCTTTCAAGTTGTTCTTGGTAGGACTCCTGAATCTGCTTTTTAAATCCTATTTATTCTGATGCAGTTGGTCCACAGTTTGCATTTAGATAAGTAGTAGTCTGAAGGATGAAGTCCTGGACAGAATAAATTGTGTGGTCTAAAAAGGAAATGAAAGCGGTATCAAGGAAAAGAAAATGTGACATAAAGAAGAAAGGAAATAAGAAACTCTATCATTTGATCATGTTAAGTCTTTTCATGGAAAAAAAACCAGTTCTCTTTATTACAGAAAAATGAGGATTCACAGGCAATGCCAGCTATAATCAGTAAGAAAATAAACAAGATTACATCTAACATCAGCTATAACATTAACATTCTATGATTCAGTTATCTTTAGGTGATGTGTAGGGTTAGCCTTATATTTGGAAAAGCATTTCCTGTTTGTTTATATGTGAGGACCAATTGATTGATTCTGTCTCCACGTGATTTAATTCTTGATTCAAGTGAATATTTGTTTTGTCTAGTTCCTATGTTAACCGTGATCAAATGTGATTGCAATTGGAATCATCTGGGAGATCTTTCTGAAAACACTTGTATTTAGATCTCATGTCTAGGGATGCACCAGGGCAGAGCTTGGGCATTGACAAGTTTTTAAAGTTCTTTGGATGATTGTTAACATGTGGCAGATTTTGAGAATGACTGCCTTAGGTTAAAGTCAGCTTATTAACATTATCACTGAACTAACTGAGAATTATGTGTTAAGAATTGTTTTAAAGGGCCTGAACTACTAAGTGAGTCTCAGCTTTATGTAATATTGTCAAATCACTGTATTACAGATAAACTGAATCTGTCTTAGAGGAAAAAAATGGAGTAATTGAAACCAGTACAGAATTATAGTTGGAATTTTGCACAGTTTACCTCACTTCTCTATTTTTTCTCTGGCCAGTCAAATGAGTCTCCCTGAAGCCGATACCAGAGCATACTTTTGTTTCATTTTTCAACAGAAATATTTATACTGACCTACCTGGGACTTCTTTATAAGAAGTTTATAATAAAATATTTCAAAGGCATTCACAGATCTAAAGTTATGTGTCAGTGATAAATAATAATTGCCCTTTGTGTTTGACTCCCTACTCATTGATCATACTGCAGGTCTATTAGGATCTTTTGACTCCAGAGCCTATTCACGTGCCAAATATTTTAATAAAAGATATTTCTAAGGAAGCATAACTGCACATAATCATGCTATTTCATTTTATGACTGTGGTCATAAAAAATAGTTTGCTCCTGCAAAGTGACGGAAATAATAGTACGATTAATCCAAATAGATGATATAAATATTTATTTTGTCATGTTTTAAAAATAAAAACTAGAATTTATTTCTTTTAAATTTAGTCACTTTGTAGAGATTTTTGGTGTGACTCTCTGCTGTGCCTTTGATATGAGATGGATACTCTATATAGTTTGAGGTTATAAACCATTTTCCTGCATTTTGAAGATTAGTATTATATTATTTTTTAAAATAATGCTATGAGTTATTACAGATATCAAAAAATCAAAGTAAAATGCAAGTAAAATCCCAATAAAAACTCCAGACTGCCTATCCATTAATAAATTTATCTATTAGTAATAAGAGCTCAAGATAGGCAAAATTTTAAATACAACACTCTGGAGTAATTGGCAAATTTTTGTTATTAAAAGTGTACGTTTTACATTTACATCTCTTCTCAAACTAAAATATTTTAAATGATACAAACATCATGTAAGACAATATAGTGAACTACATTATAAACTGTAACAGCCAGAAATGTGTTATTTTACATGTGTGTCATAAAAAATAAGGTTGGTAATGATAGATATATACTATAAACCACCTCAGGTAACATAATAGCAACACTCCTGTCTATTCATTGAAAAAAAAATGTGTAACACTGTCAGAAAAATTCTTTTAAAATACATATTTTAATAAGAAATGTATTCAGTAAAGGATGATAATCTTGAGAACCAAGGAAATCACAAATTTAAAAGTCATGTTCTTTTCCCCAAAATTTTTCTAGAAAAATTTTCAAAATTTGTTTGGAGCAAACACTACTCACAAACAGCACATATTTACAAATTTCACACACTTACTTTGTTCCTAATAAGCATCTTTGATAAATATCCAGGAGTCCTAAACCATCCAGGTAAAACACAGTTGAGATGAAACTAGATAAAATATTGGTATTATTTTAAAGAAGAACTTGAGTTTTTGAGTGTCCAAATAAGCAAAATAAAAATAAAATGTCACAGTATAAACTAATTAAAATAAATGTGTGTAACTGGAAATAAATGCATTAAGCCAAAGCTCCTTAATAGCATGTCATCCATATTTAAGAAATATACCATTTAAGGAAATAGTTTAATTCAAATATAAGAAAGGAGTAAAATTATCTACTACATTAAAGTATTCACTTCTCATGCCATTCATTTAAGTTAAAACATCATTTTAATAATTTGTGAAATGTTGCAAATATTACGCTCGTATTTTTATGAAGCCATGACAAAATGGGTTACGTACAATTTATCTTTTTCTGTCCTTTTGATTCCAGACCTATTCATTATAACACCAAGTTTTGGTTTTTGGTGTAGTCTCTGCAATGAAGTCAAAAGCTTTAAAAGTAATGTATAGCGTTGAGGCAGTGAGAGCAAGAGACTGGAAAAGAGAAAGAAAGAAGAGCAGTTTGAACTTCATATACCTCAGTTAGTGGCAAATTTCTAGGAACTGTTTGCTCTCCTTTTAAATGAATTTCTAGCTGCCTCGTCCTTGCTGGCACTGACACATCCCCCACTTACGTGTCCTTTATCAGCTGTGAAAATGACTAAACTGAAAAAAAAAATTCTCCAGGAAGCAGTTATAGTGTCTGCTTCAAAGTGGACCACCCCTGCCCACTGGCCTTGGCAATGTTCACAGGAGGATCATTAGGGAATCCCAGCTAGCTGGTTGATCGTGGTGTTTCTAGAAGTGAAGTAGATAGGCCAATAAATTCTAACTTGATCTGCATAAGCAGAGGAGTTTTAGGTCTGGGTCAAATGAACAAAAGTCTAACTCGAATCATAAAAACAAAGAGTCACTCAATCAGTTACCAGATTTGAGTCAATATACAGACCCAGAAGCTCTTGCATGAAGGGGAGGCCAGGTCTCCTTGAGAAAGGACACAGTACACTACAAATAATTTATACTATTAATCATTCTCTTAACTTTCCTGAAAGGGGCCTATGACCTTTTGCTGAGGTAACAATACATAGGGAAAAGAAAATAATCAGGCCTTTCAGTGACTACTGGATGCTGGCTCTGAACTGACACTAATTCTAGGAGACCTAAAACATCACTGTGATCTGCCAATTAAAGTAGGTGCTATGCAGGTCAGGTGATCAATGTAGTTTTAGCTCAGGTCTGTTTCGCAGTGGGCCCAGTGGGCCCAGTGGTTCCACAATCCTGTTTGTGGTTATTTACATAGTTTCAAAATGTATAATTAGAATAGATGTACTCAGCAGCTGGCAGACTTCTCACATTGGTTCCCCGACTTGTGCAGTTAGGACTGTTATGATGGAAAACGCTAAGTGGAATTCCCTAGAACAGTCTCTACCTAGAAAAATAGGAAATAAAAGTAATACTATTTTCCTAGAGGAATTGCAGAGATTAGTGACACCAGAAAGGACTTTGAAGTTTGCAGGGGTGGTGATTTCCACCACATCCCCATTCAACGTGTCTATTTGGTCTGTACAGAAGACAGATGGACCTTGGAGAGTTAGAGTGGATTGTCATAGACTGAACCAGGTGGTGACTCCAATTGCAGCAGCTATGACAGATGTGGTTTAATTGTTTGAGCAAATTAACACACCCCCTGATTATGTGGTATGTAGCTGTTAAGCTGGCAAATGCCTTTTTCTCCATCCCTGTCAATAAGGTCCACCAGAAGCAGTTTGTTTTCTGATGGCAAGGCCAACAGAACTTACCTTTACTGTCCTATCTCAGGGATACAACAGCTCTCCTGCCGTACATCATAATTTAGTTTGCACGGATCTTCATCATTTTTCCTTTACATAAAATATCACATTGGTCCATTCCATTGATGATATTATACTGACTGGACCTAGTGAGCAAGAAGTAGTAACTACTCTAGACTTATCGGTAAGACATTTGAGAGCTAGATGGTAGGAGATAAATATAAGAAAAATTAAGAGGACTTCTACCCCAGTGAAATTTTGGGGGGGTCCAGTGGTATAGGGCATGCTGAAATATCCTTTCTAAGGAAAAGGGTAAGTTGTTGCATCTGGCCCCTCCTTCAACTAAAAAAGAGGTGCAAATCCTCATGGGCATCCGGATTTTATATACAACATATTCTTCATTTGGATGCATTACTCCAGCCCATTTACTGAATGACTCAAAAAGCTGCTGGTTTTGACTAGAGCCCAGAATAAGACAAGGCTCTGAAACAAGTCCAGGCTTCTGGACAAATTGGTCTGCCACTTGTGCCATATGATATAGCAGAGCCAGTGGTGCTTAACGAGTCAGTGGTAGGTAAGGATACTATTTGGAGCCTTTGGTAAGTCCCTTTAAGTGAATCATACCACAGGTCCACAGGACTTGGGAGCAAAGCCCTGAAATCACACTCAGGTAACCATTCTCCTTTTGAGAAGTAGCCTTAGACTGCTACAGGGCCTTCATTGAGACTAGACATTTAACCATTGACCACTAAGTTATTATGTGACCTGAGTTGCCCATTATGAACTAAGTGTTACTTGACCCACTAAGCTATAGTTGGGTATGCACAGCCAAACTCCATCATCAGTTGAAGTGGAATGTAAGTGATGGGAACCAAACAGGCCCTCAAGGCATAAATAGGATGACACGAAGAAGTGGCTCAAATGCCCATTTTCCCACTCCTGCTACACTGCCTTCTCTCTCCCAGGCTGCATCTAAGTCTTCATGGGGAGTTCCTTGTGAGGAAGGCTAGACCCAGGACTGTTTTACCCATGATTCTGTACAATATGCAGGCACCGATCAAAAGTGGACAGCTGCAGCACCACCCAGCTCTTTTCTGGAATATCCCTGGAAGACTAGTGGTGAAAGTAAATCTGCCCAATAGGTAGAACTTCAAGCAGTGCACCTGGTCGTTCATTTTGCTTAGAAGGAGAAATAGCCATACATGGGATTATGTACCAATTTATGAACTATGGCCAACGGTTTGTCTGGATGGCCAGGGACTTGGAAGGAACATGCTTGGTATATTGGTTACAAGGAAACTTGGGAAAGAAGTATCTGGATATACCTCTATGAAAGGACAAAAAAATGAAGAATTTGTTTTATATGTGAATGCTTACCAAAGTGTGACCTCAGCAGAGAAAGAAGTGTATTTAAGTGGATAGGATGACATATTCTGTGGAACTAGTCAGCTCATGAATAAAGTCATGGTAGCAGGGGTGGAGGTTATACATGGGCTGAGCAATATGAACTTCCACTCACCAAGGCCAACGTGGCTGTGACCACTGCTGAATGCCCACTCTGCCAGCAGCAAAGACCAAAACTGAGTCTCCAATAAGGTACCATTTCCTAGGGTAATTAGCTAGCTACCTTATGACAGGTTCGTTATGTTGGACTGCTTCTACTATGGAAGTGGCACGGTTTTTTTTCTTACTGAAATAGAGACTTACTGTGGATATGGACTTGCATTCCCTGAATGCAATGCTTCTGGCAAAACCGACATCCATGAACTTATAGAATTTGTTATCCATTGTCTTTGTATTCCACACAATATTGCTCCTACACAGCAAAAGAGGTGTGGCAGTTGGCTTTTCTCTTGGAATTCACTGGTCTTACCACGTTCCTCACCATCCTGATGCAGCTGGCTTGATAGAACAGTGGAAAAGTCTTTTATGACTTGTTATGACACTGGATAGATGGCAATACTTTGCAAGGCTGGAGCAGTGTTCTCCAGAAGGATATGTGTACTCTGAATTAGCAACCACTGTATGGTGCTGTTTCTTCCATAGCCAGGAATCACAGGTTCACTAGCAAAATTTTTGCTTTCTATTACTGTGACCATATACTTTCCTGACCTAAAGATTCCAAAGGGAGGAATGCTTCCACCAGGAGACAAAACAATGACTGCACTAAACTGGAAGTTAGGACTGCTGCCCAGCCACTTTGGACTCCTCATCTTCTGAACCAAAAAGAAGAGAGTTGCGGTGCTGACTGGGATGATTCAACCTGAGTACCAAGGGGAAGTTGGACTTCTGCTGCACAATAGATGTGAGGAATAGTATGACTGGAGTACAGGAGATCCCTTAGGCTGTCTCAGTATCACCATGCCCTGTGAACAAGGTCAGTGGAAACTACAACAACCCAGTCCAGGTGGGACTACAAATGACCCAGGCTTGTCAAGAATGAAGATTTGGGTCATCTCACCAGGGAAAAACCATGAACAGCTGAGGTGATTTCTGAAGGCAAAAGGAATATGGAATGGGTACTGGAAGAATGTTGTTACAAATACTAGCTACAACCACATGACCAGTTATAGAAATGAGGGCTGTAATTATCGTGAGTAATTCTCCTTATTTTGTTCTTAGCATATTTGAATAGATAGATATAAAATATCTTTTTTCTGTTCTTATCCCCTTATCATATAACATTAGATGTATTAAATTTTATATCATAATATTTAAGTATTAATACTGCATCATAGTGTTTAAGTTATGGAATATCAAGAAGAATAAACAGCACTCACAGACTTTTCCTTCCCTTCTAGGGAAGGTTTAGTGCATTTCAGTTGTATGTGAGGAATATGTGAAGAATGCATGTAGAACAGTTGTATTATGTTAGGTGGAACTATGACCTCATTGTTGGTGTTATTTAGAGATTAAGTATAGTTTAAGGAGATGTGCCGGATTCACAAGGTGTAGACTTGTGATGGTTAATTTTATATGTCAACTTGAGGGGGCCACAGGATGCCCAGGTATCTGGCTAAACATTATGTCTGGATGTGTTTGTGAGGATATTTCCAGAAGAGATTAGAATTTCAAATGACAGTAAAGTGGGTTGACCTCCCCAGTGTAGATTGACCTCCCCATTCCAATTCATAGAGGGCCTGAATAGAAAAAAAAAAAATGGTGGGGGAATAGAGAATGTGCTCTCTCTCTGTCTCCCTCCTACTTCCCTCCATCCCCCCTTTCTCCATGTCCCTCTCTTTTTCTCTGACTGTATGAGCTGGAACAGCAGTCTTGTTCTGCCCTCTCTGCTCCTGCTTCTCAGGCCTTTAGACTGAGACTGGAATTTATACCATTGGCTCCTGGTTCTCAGGTCTTTGAACTGTACCACCAGCTTTCCTGAGTCTCCAGATTGTAGAAGGCAAGATCATGGGATTTCACAGCCTCCATAGTCATATGTGCCAGTTCATTATAATCTCGTTTTAGATATATATCCTATTGGTGTCTTTTTCTGGAGAACTCTAATACAAGTGTGTAACCATTCTTCACTCGTTGATCCTTTAAGTTATTTTTCTTATTAAACAGAACAATGAGGGCGTCTAGGTGGCTTAGTCAGTTAAGCATCTGCCTTTGGCTCAGGTCATGATCTGCAGGTCCTGAGATTGAGCCATACATCAGGCTTCCTGCTCAGCAAGGAGTCTGCTTCTCTCTGTCTCTCTCTCCCTCTGCCCCTTCCCACTGCTCGTTCTCTCTCTCTCTCTCAAATAAATAAATAAAGTCTTTAAATAGAACAATCCTCACATCCTCTTCCCACCAACTCTTGTCTTGAAGGAACCCCTGCATCATGCTACTGTAATCATGTTGCTTACCTCAGAGCTAAGAGTGCTCTGACTCCCACTGAGAGATGGGTGAAAGAGGTATGCTTTCCTTTTGCATTTTCTCCTAATGCATTGTCTCCTAATGTGTCAAAGTAGTTGTCTGATACTCTCTGTTGTTGTTTTATTAATTTTTTGTTTGTTTGATTTTTACAAACAAACTTGCAATATTCCCGGACATTTTCTTCATAGTGTGTTCTCATGAACAGAGCATTCTGAACATTCTAATTGTTTTTAGAACATTTTGCTTTAACATTTGTATACATTTTGCTTGTGACAATATCATAATTTTCTAAGGAAATAAAATATTCAAAAATGGAATAAATTCACCACATCTTATTTTAGAGAGTTTGCTGCTGTGCTGCAACTTAAAGTTGATGTCCCTTACAGTGCTGGGATGCAGACTCAAAAAACCATGATAAATGACGGAACTATTTCAAATTTCTTTAAACACAAATGTTGTTAGGAAATTAGAGAAGAAGTCAGGGACAATTTTAAATGTGTGGGAGAACAGAAGACAGAAAAGTGTCAGTCACGAATGCCATCAAGAGTTATCTTTTAACCAGGAGACTGATGTCATTTATTTTCTCATTTGTGTTTCAGTCTTCTACTGAACCAAGAAGAGTTTTATGACCTTCTCAAAACTAGTTTCTTTCATAAATCCAAATCTTATTTCAAAGTTTCACTTTATTACTTCATTTCCTTTCCTTTTTCTGGCAAGTGAACCAAATCCACAGAACTGCTAATGGAACTTTCTGGTGAAGTGTGATGAATTTAGTTCAACTCCTGTAACAACAAAAGAAAAATCTGAAAAAATGTAGTTTATTGGTAAAGTAAAACCTAGCCCTCCCAAAAATATAGTATATATGCAAAAATAATTTAAGAATCAAAGTAATTCTCCTATCTTGGCAATGTTGGGTAGGTAACATTTCACCAAATTCCTGTATCTGGAGAGTGAAGGCAGGAGTCTAGGAAATAATACCAATTATTTAAAATATATGATCAACCTCAGTAAAGCATAGGTGTATCAGTGGATTTTACTGAAAATAATTAAAGTGGTTGACAGACTGGTAGATGTATTTTCTTTCTCTCCTTCCCCCCTTCTTCCCTCCCTCCCTGTCTCTCTCTCTCTCTCTTTTATGGATTTAGCATACAAGTAACTCTATCAATAGGACACATGTTTTGGGCTTTATTCAAGAAGTCAAGAAGATTTCCCTTGATTAAGGAATGGAAGGAGAAGAAAGAGGAAGAGTCAGGGACATTGTTCATTTTTCAAGCCAAATCTATACACTACAGCAGAATTACCTGGAGGTCTTGTTAGACCGTAGATTGTTGGGTCCCCACCAAAGTTTCTGATTTAGTAGGTTTTGGATGAAGCCAGATACTCTGAATATCAAACAGGTTTCCAGGTAATGCTGATAATGCTATTCTGGAGATCACATTTTAAGAACCACTGCAATAGAATATCATGGAAGATAAGTGGAAATTTTCAAGAAGATGAAATGGTCCAAATGTCAAATATAATTGAGTATTCAGAAATAATAACTACTGAGAACCGACAACTTGGTTTTCTGTTCTAGCATATTTGATTTCTTTCATTACCCTACCAATGAGTTAGAATTTAGTAAGTTCAATAAATGACATTAATAGCATTAAAAAAAGTTGCAAGTGTATATGTATGGCTAGGAAATTAATGTAGTAAATATAACTTGATTAAAGGGTTGATGGCAAAGAAAGCTTTGAAAGGATAGTTAAGCTTTTAAAGGATAGTTATCTTTTATTCTGGGTCTCCCAAGATAATGAACAAAATGATCGTTTTTTCCCATGCTACAGTGATGATATCGAGAAAATGTTCTCTTCCTAGTGCTGGTAGGAATTCCATTGTAAAGAGATGAGATTTGTAGGACTTGCCAGAAGCTGCAGATTAGCTCGCACACGTTTTACAGAGGAACTTACTGTAATAAAGGAGCAAGAAGGAGGGGGAGAACTTACAAAACTCAACACCTAAAAAGCAAATAATTCAGCTAAAAAAATGGGCAGAAGATATGAACAGACATTTTTCCTAAGAAGACATACAGATGGCTAACAGACACATAAAAGATGCTTAACGTCATTCATCATCAGGGAAGTACAAATCAAAACTACAATGAGATACCACCTCACACCTGTCAGAATGGCTAAAATGAACAACACCACGAACAACAGATATTGGCAGGGATGTGGAGAAAGGGAATTCCTCTTACACTGTTGGTGGGAATGCAAGCTGGTGCAGCCACTCTGGAAAACAGTATAGAGGTTCCTCAAAAAGTTTAAAATAGAACTAACCTATAATCCAGCAATTGCACTACTAGGTATTTACCCAAGGGACACAAAAATACAGATTTGAGGGGATGCACGCACCCTGATATTTATAGCAGCATTATCAAATTGTGAAAAGAAGTCAAATGTCCATCAACTGATGAATGGAGAAAGAAGAAGTGGAGTGTAATATACACAATGGAATATTGCTCAGCCATCATGAAGAATGAAGTCTTGCCATTTGCAATGATGTGGATGGAGCCAGAGAGCATTATGCTAAATGAAATAAGTCAGAGAAAGACAAATACCATATGATTTCACTCATATGTGGAATTTAAGAAACAAAACAGATGGGCATGGGGAAAAAAAAGGGACAAACCAGAAAACAGACTCTTTAACTAAAGAGAACAAACTGAATGTTATAGGAGGGAAGGTGAGTGGGCTAAATGGGTGATAGGTATTAAGGAGGGCACTTGTGGTGAGCACTGGGTGTTATATGTAAGTGATGAATCACTAAATTCAGCACCTGAAAGTAGTATTACACTGTATGTTAACTAACTGGAATTTAAATAAAAACTTGAAAAAAAGGAAAAAAGAGACCGAAGAGGATTGTGAGGAGTGATCCAATGGCCCAGGGCCAGGAAAAGAATCACATCTACTAGAGAGCTTCCAGTGAAATTCTATGGAGATGTAATTGTACTTCTCTTTGGTAACTCTGCATTATAAAACAGATATAACTGGTCTTCTCATCGAAGCCAATGAAAAAGCTAACCTGTGCATGTAGATTTTAGCAGATCCAAGAGCACTTACAACTGCTTTACATTGATATACTAATTCAGTAAATTAGCACATAAAATAACCTCTTTGTTCTCCTAATTTACATGTGATAATTTAAACATAAGACTGAAAACTTCACAGTGATCAAAAATTTTAATCATCACTATTTTAGCATTTTACATAAAAAAATAAAATTTCTAGTATCGTCAGAAAAATCAGTATATTTTCACTGAAAGGAACCTCATGGAAAACTCTAATTCATAAAAAAAAGATTTCTTTATGTTGTATCCAAATCCATCTCTAACTAACTTCAAACCACTGGCTTTGCTCTGTTAGTTCTTCCTTCAGAGTTAGCGGACATATAATGCAAATCTCTTCTCTCGAATGTTCTTACAGATACTTCAGATATTTTGTTTGTTTGTGGTTCTGTTTTAATTTCATCTACTCTTTTAGCACATCGTGTTTATTCAGTCATTCTTTGTGAGAGTTGGCTTCCATTTCATGTCATAAAGTACTCATCTAAGCTCACTGAAGTTTGTCACTATTCCCCTTCTCACACTGTGGTGTTGAGAACCAGATGTGTTTCGGACAGTGCTAGGTTGTAATCAACATTTTGGGTTTTTTTTCCCCTTACCATTATCTATTCCCTCTTTCTAGTAACGGAATTTTCTTGGGGGCATCCCCTTGCCCCCAGTACCTTTATATATGGTTTAGGGGCACTTGGAAACAACTCTGATCACACAGGAGCTTATCTGACCCTGTGGTAACCAAACAGAGCATCAGATCATCTGGTAATAGTGACTGGTCCAGGATATGCAGTCGACCCAGACTGATCAAATGCAACTTAATCCTGGGGCTCTTTGGAAATATTGAGAGGAATGAGTCTCTCTCTCCATGAACTTGGAGCTGTGTTGATTTAAGTCTGAGTTGCTGGGGGGAAACCATGTGGAGAAAGTCTGCTTGAAAACGAAACCCACGCAAAGGAAAGCAGTCAAAAGAGACTAGTTAATGATGACATCCTTTGAGTCTTTGGAGCTCAAGAGGGCAAGAAAGCAGCTCAGCTACAGGAAATCATATATTCTCTGTTTCTACTTAAGCCAATTTTAGTTTAAATTTTTTTAGTCCTAATTTAAGCAAGAGTTAGTAGAATCAGCATAGGGTGAAGAATGCTGGAGGCATAAAGCTTGGAGTCCTGTTTCTATCCTAAAATTTTCAAATGGTAAACTTTCAGTGAAGTTCATTAATAATTGCATTCCATCTACTTAAAGACTAGTTGTTACTCAGAGTCTGGGCAGTGGAGCAACAGCACCAGCCCCCTTACCTTGGAGCTTATTAGAAATGCAGAAGCTCAGCCTGCCCTCACCCTATACTTACTGAATCAGAATCTGCATTTTGAAAAGATACCCCACATATTTGTGTGCATATTACCATTATTTGGGAATCACTGCTATGAATCTGTTAGGCCTTGCCTGGTATGCTTCTGTTTTGGGGCTTTCACACTGGCTGTTGCTTCTGCCTAGAATAATTTTCTCATAGGTTATTGCATCTCTAAGCCTCTTACAAGTTTTTCTCAAATTTCTCAAATTTCCAATGAAAGCTATTTTTTCCCTCCCTCCCTCCATGAGAACGTGAATTCCTTGAAGCAAAGAGCTTTTGGCTGCTCTCTTTTGTGATATCCCCCAAACATCTGATACATAGTGCTTAATAAATATTTGTTGGACTAATTGATCAAATTCTAATACCTATAAGAGCCACATGATTGGCATCCACTTACCTCTCAGACATCACCTTATATTACTCTCCCCCTTTTTTGTTCAGATTTAGATATACTGCTTTGTTTTTTCTTCTTTAAATATGCCAAGCTAGTCCTGTTCAAGGCCTCTCCCCTTGCTTTTCCTTTCTCCTGCATATTCTTTTTTTTTTCCCCCTACTCCTGCACATTCTTTACCCAGATCTTCACATGTTTTTCTCCTGTTCATCATTCAGGTTGCAGATCAAATTTCGTCTCCCCAGAACTGCCTTCTTTGACAGACTTCAATCAGAGTTACCATCTCCCCAGGAAACCATCCCTGGGTATAATAGCCCTGTCCAACAAAGAGTCACTGTTGTAACTTTTTAAATGTTTCATTTTACTAACAGCTTTATTAAGATATAATTCACATACCATAAAATTCACCCTTTAAAGTAAAATGTAATCGTCAATGTGGTCTTTAGTATAATCACAGAAGTGTGTAATGATCACTATCAATTTTAGAACATTTTCATTACTCCTAAAAAACACCTGTACCTATTAGCGGTCCCTCCCTAATTTCTCCTTTCCCCAGCCCATGGCAAACTATTTTCTATTTTGATTTGCCTTTTGTGAACATTTTATTTAATTGGAACCATACAATATGTGGTTTTTGGTGACTGGCTTCCTTTATTTAACATAGCATTTTTAAGGTTCATCCATGTTGTTACGTGTATCAGTACCTCGTGTTTTTATGGATAAATAATATTCCATTGTGTGGATATTCCACATTTTGTGAATGGATGGATACATTCACGATGTATCCATGGATGGATGGATACATTCATCAGTTGATGGACATATGGGCTGTTTTTCCTTTTTCAGTATTAAGACTAATACTACTTTGAACATTCTTGCACAAGTTTTTGTGTGGACATAGGTTTTCAGTTCTCTGGGGTATATACCTAGGAGTAGAATTGCTGGTTCATGTGGTAACTGTATGTTTAACAATTTGAGAAACTATCAGACTGTTTTCCAAATTCTTCAAGCAATGTATGAGAGTTCTGATTATTATTATTCTCATTTTAATTTTAGCCTTCCTAGTATATGTGAGATGGTTTCTCATTGTACTTTTTCTTTATATTTCCCTGATGACTAGTGATGCTCAATATTGTCTCATGTGGCTGTTGGCCATTTGTGTATCTTCCTTGGAGAAGTGTCTGTTTAAATATTTGATAAGTTTTCTATTGGGATGTTTTGGTATTAATGAGTTTAAGAGTTCTTTATATATTCTTATCAGATACATGACTTGGAAATATTCTTTGTTATTATGTGCATTATCTTTTGCATCCTTGATGGTATCCTTTGAAACAGAAGTTTTTACTTCTGATGAAATGCAATTTATTTATTCTTTTGCCATTTGTACTTTTAGTATTATATGTAAAAAAAAAATTGTTTATTCTGAGGTCATGAAGATCTACCCCTTTGTTTTCTTTGAATAATTTTATAGTTTTAGTTCTAACATTTAAGTCTATGATTAAGCTGATATTTCTATACTGTATAAATTAGAGATCCAGCTTCATTTTTTGTGTGTACAAGAAGTCTAAGTGGTGCCGTATTTGCTACTTGTTAGTTACATTCAAAGTCTGTTGTACACAGGTGGGAGAAATCATGGGGTTCTCTTAAATTTTCGAAGGCCTTTCATATTAATGATCTCATTTTATCTTCATAGCAACTTTGATACTGGTTGTATTATCCATATTTTTACATGTGGACACTGACAGACAGGTTAATTAGCTAACTCATGAACACTGAATTACATATGGGGGGAGTTGTTTTGTAGCATGTGTTAGGTAGCTTCCAGCCTTTTAAATATAAAAGACAGCACACTGTATAATTTGCTATATGCATATCAGAATAATATGTCACTTGATTCTAGGTTGTTGTATAATCAAATACCCACTGTTTTTAATAGCAATTTGTATCAGTTTATTTTTTAAAAACTTATAATCCTTATTCACATTACTTGTAAGATGCATCCAGATTTCAGAAACAAAAAGAATGTGAAAATATAAAGTGCTCAGCAGTTTTCCAAGTCAAAGAAAATAATAGATGCTTTCTTTCTGATTGTGATCAAAATTGTATATTCATGTTTTGCCAGTTGAATTCTCTGGGAAATAGTCAGGAACACTTTTTAGGAGTTCAAACTTTTATATGATAGTAACACCTATGAAATAAAACAAGAGGGAGCACGATTGGGCAGGAAGAATCATCATGCCATTACCCAGACCTGATGAACTCTCTTTTGGCTCATTGAGGAGCTCTAAAGCAGAAAAAAAGGGGGGGGGGTGAGGAAGTGCCTATTAGAGAAGTCTTGCTTTGGGTGGAAATGACTAGGCCTTTGTGGCAACACCTTGCTTAATCATTAGCTGAGGGCCATCCTTGAAAAAGTGTATAACCTTAGCTCAAAAATGAGGCCAAGTATAAAAAAAGCTAACAGCTAGAGACTTCCTAGTACCCACATTCCTGGAAACTGTACAGTAAAGAAGAATCTTGAGGGACAGTCTGAGTGATATATGTTCATGAGTGCCACACACAATCTATCACAAAATCAATATTTTTAAGCATACATAAATAATTACACTGTGGGATTTGTATATTCTGTATAGTCACAAATATCCAGCAGTTCATCACAATATATACTCCTATGATTACAGATAACAAAAATCATTTTCTGGCAGGGGTTTAATGCAAACTCAAAATTAAATAGATAGGTGTTTATGCATTTACAATCTTATGTTAATTACCTAAATCTTCTCAACTTTGATCACAGAACTTAATTTATATTCAGTAGGCCATCTTCCCTAATAAAAATTGGAGACAAAGTAGCAAAAATTAACATATTTCAGTGAATCTAAGCCATTCCTAATTGTAAGATGCAGCACTATGTGCTACTAAGGAAATGACCAAGTAAGCAATGATACAGTTGTATCTTATGACATTTATTGTAAGATGTAATGAGATTTCAGAGATATCAACGTGAGAAAAAATACATATTTTGCAGAATCGTAGAAATGTGATTTTGTTGTTGTTATAGTCCCATTGGTGGCTTTGCCTCAGAACCAGTAATCGTTCATTACTCTGCCTAGAAGGAAGTCAGCGACGTATTGGAGATTCTGGCTTATGTACAATTCAGAACTGTACACTCTTACCTCCTTTTCCCTCTATTACCCTTGCTCTGGCCCTTCTCTTATTTTCTTGCTTCCCATTATGTAAAGTCTTGGCCACTAAATATTCCTGCTCCGTTATTAGTTAGCGTAAGCTAACATTTCGTAGCTTTATAAATAAAGATTTATTTTTTTACTCATGGTAAATATCAATGGCATGAATGGGGCTGTGTTCAACGTGTCATTTGGGGACCCAGGCAGATAGAACTCTACCATCCTGTGATGGAGACATCTTAACACGTAACTTCCAGAGAAAGATGACGTTCGTCTTCTTGTTATACCAAAGTGGTAGGTTCTTTTCCTACTCAGTACCATTCGCCAAATAGCCAAATATAGTATTTGATGGCAAGCAGGTAATTCAGTGGCCAGGGAATGGAGAAGGGGAGCTCATGCTCTAAAGGCACCTTCTGCTGGATGTCATGGTCAGGATTTTATGGAGTTAGGGTAATTAAGGGGCTGGTAAGTAAGCTGACCTCAGAGTTTTTTGGGAAGGGGGAGGAGGCTTCTCAGAATCAGAGTCCCACTTCTTGTCTTCCCTTAAATAGGCACAGTTGGATCTGTTACGGAACTGGTAAGTGTGTTTTCTATTATTACAATTAGATGACAGTGATCTCAAGGTCATCTGGAGGGTTAGCAGAGTATCTGAACTGAATCAAACCGGTCAAAAACTGGGTGTTGGGGGCTTGTTTAGAGCTTGTGACTTCTGGCATCTGGCCTTAGTTTTTGGTGGCAAGCAGCACCTGTAAGCAGGGTAGAAAATTGGGTTGTTGTGGCTTGTTAGCAAGTCCCTGGTGACATTTTGTCTCAGCCAAGAAGACAGACATTACTTCAGCTTCCATTTGGTTCTCAAAACTAGTCGGATGGCTTCACCTGCATGCAAAGGGCCTGAGAGTCATACTTTTTGCGTGTCAGATAAGGGAAGAATTGTGTGTCAAATAATTGGAAGAATATGCCTGCATCTCTGTCACAACTGGTAACATTATTATAACTCATTTACGTCTCATTATAATTATTGAATAATGTCTTCCGGAGACTTCATGCCTTAGAATATAGGGATGATATTGATTCCACACAGCTGGTCTCCTCGTGAAACAATGGCTAATTCACCAATTTGAAACACATCACTGAAATCTACTCTTACATTGCTGTTTTGTTGATCGGTACTTTCTGCTCTTTGTACATTTCCTATCCTTTCAGAACTATCTCACTTAATAATTTCCTCAATCCAGAAAAGATAA
Organism: Ursus arctos; assembly: GCF_023065955.2. Taxonomy (NCBI): domain Eukaryota; kingdom Metazoa; phylum Chordata; class Mammalia; order Carnivora; family Ursidae; genus Ursus; species Ursus arctos. The sequence goes on from NW_026622985.1 coordinate 77,398,141, forward strand.
AAACATATTTATAATTTCTAAAAAAAATGTTTATTAATAGAGGTCTAGAATCCCCAGTTATTTGAAGTTCTTAACGTTAAAAAATAATTTCCCATCTTTTCAAAAAAGTTGAAATACTATGTATTTACATTTTTATTTTATCCTATTTTTATGCATTTTCTTGTATTTTACCATACTCGTAATTGATAATACTATAACTACTGGTATTGCTCCTACATCTAATATAATCTTTAATAATTATTTCCTTGTTAAGACTGGATCTAGTGTATAATCATATTTTTATTTCAAAAACACTTAAATTAAGCTCTTTTAGGTCTCTGTCATATCCCTACCTGCTAATTGAGATGATTACATTTGGTGTTGACCAACTTTTGAGTGTAATACTTAAATAATTCAAGTCGTTCAATACAGAATATACCACTTTGATCATACTGTGATATATAACAGGACACTTCCTCTGATGTATTAATTTACAAGTAATTAAAAATTGGTTTTAACGCAGTGGCTACAATGGATTTACCACCCTCATCACTAATTCTGTAACCTATAAAGTATAACTGTGGTGAACAGAAATATTTTCTACTGTTACTACCAGTAACAGTAACTCCTGTTCTTGTAACTACTTTCTTGTAACTACTAAGTTCTAAAATGTAATTTTTCATCTTTAAGTCTTAATGGATAAGTGAGCAGAAAAACTGACAATATGTTAATGGGGACTTTCTGCCATACTTATTGCTATAAACAATGGGCTGGATTCTACCTTACTGCATTATATTTTGTAACCTGGTTAACTGCCTTTAAAAAAATGTTAACAATAAATTAAAGATAGGTAAATCTCTCTGAACTGGTACTAAAAGTCTTATAATTCCTTCAGCAAAAATACATTCCAATTTTTATTAAATTGTGACAAGCAAATCATTTTGAGAAAGTAGAAATTGCATTTACCTCTTTTTTGTATTATGTAAGTTTCAGATGTACAACATTAGAATTCGACATCTATATACACTACAAAATGATCACCCCCAAAAGTTTAGTTACTCTTGACCTGGAAGCACCAAGGACCAAAATTCCAACCACTAAAGAAAGTAGATATAAAACAATAATCAGAAATACTAAGTCTTTATTCATTTACTCAAACAGTCTTAATATGAAAGCTCCTGGGAGCAAGGGGCCTTTTATTTGAATACTTTGTGTGGAAGCCGCCTTCAGGCAAACAGAGGGAGAATTTCATTTGTCTCCACACCTAGTGTCTTCCCGCTTTAAAAACAGCCCCCACCCACTACCTCAGGGCAGACAGCCACTCCTCAGCTGTCCTGCCCATTGCTCCCTAGCAGTGTATTTAGTAAACTTGTATCTCTGTTCTGCCTTTGGTGAATCCTTTTGCCTGTAGCACCACTGGCTTCCACCCAGTCATCGCCCCACATTTAGGGGCCCCCTTCTGATTGAGAAACACCCCATTTAGACACCACACTTTGTTCACATATTGGTGAATTGAAACATAATGAATTATAAAACCAGGCATATCTAGTTTCAAATTTCAGACCCCGAGTTGTGTAATTTAAGAAATTATTTGATTATTTTTTTCTCTAAGTTTTCATACCTTTTAATGTGTAGTGGGAATAAGATTTAATTGTAAAGAGTTTCTATAAAGATTAATTTGGACATTTTTTTAAAAAAGACACAGTGGCACAAAATGAGTTTTGGATAAACTTCCCTTGCTTGCCTTGCATTTTATATTGGAATTTGGAATTCATACTTAAGTTCATAATTCCGTAGCACTTGTATCCGTAGAGCACTATAGAGAAAGAATAGACATGGGTGGGTCTTTGGACATATAATAAAGGTAGACAAAAGTTGGCAAAGGTTGTCTAACCCAGGGAGGAATCAGGTAGACAAAGAAGCCTTCCAAATTCAGCACCCATGAAATAAACCAGATGTTGAAGTATCATTATTATCGAGCTTTCCTAATTATTACTCTGATTATTGGTGTTTACTAGAAAGGCTGCTATATGCAAATGGAATTATATACTTGCAAAACTAAAATGTTATCGAAATATACAAGCCTTTTAACTTCTTATGCAGACATACCCATTCATGTCATTCACAATTCTACAAATATTCATTGAGCACTTTTGTCCCATGTAAACAAACACAACAGTATGATTAGGTTTTAGAAGGTTGAGTGATATTGTTTCAAAACTATCAACCACAGACAATGATTTTATGAGGACTCCAAAAAACCACTTACAATTCCCTTTAGATTCATTTTATCTAAAGGAGAGTTACTATATCATAACCACATACTTATATTCTACATACCCATTTCATGAGCAATAGGCAAATGGCAAGGGTTTTTGTTCCTGTAGTTAATGTGAACATTTATGAGGTACATCTTCAAGTTCTACTACCCACATATTTAATATAGTATTTGTAACAGATTGCAATAGTAACCTGATTCATTTAAAAATTAAGTTGTGGTTTTACTAAACCTGGAAATTAAGTTAAACAACAGATTGAATAAAATAGTTTAATTATCCAAGAATAGCATTTATTGAAAAACCCTGATTCTTCAGTGTCAAGTAACTTAAATATTTCCATGTTTAGAAAAGACATTATATTTCCAAGGGCCTTATTTTATCTGTGTTAGGAAGCATCGTAGTATAGTCCTTGAGAGCACAGAGTTTTAATTTGGTTTGGTAGAACAGAATTCGGTTCTGGAGCATATTGCTTAAATTAACTGAGTATCAGTTTTCTCATCAGAATGCAACTATTAAAAAGGTTTTGTAGAAATCAAATTATATGATTTATTTAAGATGTATAACACATTATTTGGAACACATTTGGTAAGGATTTGATAAGCAATAGCTATTGATGTTTTTATTAAGCATTTCATATTATCATTTATTTTATGTTATTACTTTAGTTTTCAACCCACTTAAAGGGCAACACTGTTACGTTGGTATTAGAAATTGTTTCCGTAAAAGAGTAAAGGTGGTGATAGTCATTCTAGTAAATTCTCAGATGTGGTCAGTGTGCTCATTTACCTCAGATGAGACAGAATTACTTTTTTATTTGTTCTTTTTTCTCTGTTAGCAAACTTTATTAGACACAGTAGTTGATGCCTCTTTAGAACAGGATTTTGAAGGACTGTATTTATCTGTTTACATACAAAGTAAGGGAAATTGAATTTCTCATTCATTTCATGTTCTATTTGTTTATACTATTTCCTACACTCAGCTTTTTTTCCATGAGAAAAATGATTTAAAAATGTGAATTCATTACAACTATATTCAGAGACCTATGGCTTCCTTTTCTGCACTGCTAATACTTCTCTTTATAAAAAAAAATGGATAGAGAGAGAGAGAAAGAAAAAAGTTTTGGTCTTCTCCTACGGCCTTGGCATTCACTGGAAATTATCTTTTTCCTCTGGAGAGGTACCTGAGATCCCCTAACCTGGGTGACCCTACTTGACTCTTTCACAGCATTTAGCAGACATGAAACAGCAACATGACTCTGTGCTCTCAATCAATTTGCTGTAGAGACAAGAGAGGATTGTGATTAGATAGTAAAAGTAATTAATTCATCGTATAGTATTTAAGTTCATGATCGAATGTCAAGAGATCTAGTAGTCAGAATTTGCTTTCCTTGCCTCATGAGTATTGACTCAGCAAATTACATGTTATGAGTCTGAAATTCCGGATCCAAGGGAAGAGTTTCTAATAGATGTCTTCCTGAAATATGTGGAAATGAAGGAGGGATTTGAATAAATAGGATGAAGATGACTGCTAGTTCAATGAGTTGCTATAATGCATTTCATGCTATAGATGATAAATAACTTCTGTAGTTATAAAATATCTTGATTCCTAATTCCAGATATTGGTGAAGTGTTTTAATTATGTACATGAGTGCAATTCAGCTTTAGTGTGACAATAATAAGTTTGGAAAGCTATGTTTTGAATGAATAGATGAAATATTAAATATTTGATAAGCTATTAACAAGAAAATACATGCTGTACTTCCATAATAGAAATGTGAAATGCAGGAACAAAAAATGTACTGTAGATAGTTTCTACACAGAATACTATTACTTGTGAAATATTACAAAATAGTAATTTCCTACAGAGGGAGAGCTCCCATTTTTTAAGTTATAATTATTATTATTAGAATATTAACACTTGTCCATTATGTAAGAATTATGTAAGAGAAAAGAGATCTCATGCTTTAAAAAGTGTACTGGAATAATGAGATTTCTCAATTTCTGTTTTATTCATCTAAGATAGTAATATTGCCTATCACAGATACATCTATAGAAGACTAAGGAAAAATGATCTCATGTGAACTATGATAGCTGTTTTTGAGAATGAAAAAAGTACTAGATGTCACAATTACGCTTAAAGGGGAAATATTTGCTTAGGTGAGTAATATTAAGGGAGATTTAAAAAGGATAAAAAATTTTGAATCCTTACAGCAAAATATCTGAAAAGACTGACATGGTTTTTCAGTATTAGTGATCATGATAATTTTGAACAAATGCAAGTTTTTATCCTTCCTTACATTTTGAATGGCACGGCCTTTTCATAAGTCAAAGGAATGTGTAAGTAGTCAGAAGCCAAGGAAAAAGTCCAGCATGGAGGAATATCCAAATAATACTACCAAAGATGATGAAACAAGTGTGCTTTGGAAATGAGGCCAAATGAAATTAGTATAGGATAGGTATAAAAAGCCATGGGTTCCTTGAAAACTTGAAACCCTCCTCAGGATCACAAAAGCAATTAGTTAACACAGAGATCAATAGGACTAACTTAATTAGGAAGGTATTTATGATGCCATGTTTCGTGCTGGTAGCATGGAAGTATGTATATTGTAACTTCACAAGCCCAAATTTTGAAATAGCCTTTCACAAAAGTTTTTATAAACCAATCCACCCTTTTATCCTTTAACATATTTTATAATTCTCAATTCAGTTTTTCCCTCTTCCCTAATAACTCTGATAAGGAAGTGATACAGAGTGGTGCCTGGTGGCTCAGTCATTTACGGGTCTGCCTTCGGCTCAGGTCATGATCCCAGGGTGCTGGGATCGGACCCATATCGGGCTCCCTGCTCAGTGGGGAGTCTGCTTTCTCTCTCCATCTGCCTCTCCCCCTGCTCATGCTCTTTCTCTCTCAAATAAATAAATAAAATCTTAAAAAAAAAAAAACCAGAAGTGACACAGAAAAAGAAAACATGCATTGATGTTTCTTGTCAAGGGTGTCATCTGGAGATCCAGTTTTCCTCTCCAGAACCTTTCTCTGCACCCAGTTAACACATCTAAGAAGGTCCCTCAAGGCTGGGGGAAGAAGATCCTGCTAAGTATCATAACTTCAAAAACCTATATCTATCTATTAATGGTGGATCAAATATCAATTTTATAAAAATCCTACATAGCAAATATGCATAAGGTGAAAATTTCCAATTTGAACTATCTATCTCACTAAATGTCCTAGAATGAAAATGAAATGTTAATATTCTAAGGAATAAGAGAAGTCAGATTAAGCAAGAGCCATAATTAAAGAGATATTGGCAATGAGAAAATAATATAAAAGACATTATATCAAGAGAGGCATGGATCAAGAATACCATTTTTTAAAATTTTTTTATTTCAATTCAATTAGCCAACTTACAGTACATCATTAGTTTCAGATATAGTGTTCAATAATTTATCTGTTTCATGTAACACCCAGCGCTCTATCACATCACCCAGTTACCTATTCCCCACCACCCCCCTCCCGCAACCTTCAGTTAGTTTCCTATAGTTAAGAACACCATTTTAATGAGTAACTGGATGATAATAATGGTTTTGAGATAATTGCAGAATCTGGAAATAGTAAAAGTGGTTCTGAGAGTCTCCTGTGTATGTTTGCTTAATCCCACAGCATTAAACATGATGTGGGATTAAAGGTGATAAATTTGATTTTTAATAAGTGGACAAGAAAGAAAATATTAAATATTCTAGTATACATGTTAGTAAATTAAGAGCGCTACACATATCTGGGGATCAGGAACAAGTTCTGGGCAAAAGACAGAAATTAAATTTTTTTGACTTATTGAAGTCCTTTGAGTAAGTTCATTTAAAAAATGTCTGTGGAGACTAAACTCAAACCAATTAAATGACAAGGAAGTTTGTCTTGTGTGATAAGCCAGCAAGTGATGCTATAGGTCTGATACATCAGACCTCTGATTCCATTTTGCTATGATTGTCTTGCCTCAGTTCTCCTTAAAGAGGTTGTGTTAGACTCACCTGGCTCTCTTCCTCATATACTGGCAGCAGCTGAGGCATCATGCTTCCTTATTCAAATCTGGGATGGAAAGAGCGGGAGCAAAGGAGAGAAATGTCATCCCAAAGAACAGAAGGAAAGTTCTTTGATTCAGTTGTAATGAGCCATGTTAGTTTACATGCTCACTCCTGAGCCAATAAAATTGGCAGCAGTTTGCCATGTGTGGAGTCATTTAATAATGAAATAACCATAGATCTAGGGATGGGAGGTTGGTTTTACGTGAGTTAAGTAAAAGGAAACTGTTAACCTGAACAAAATCAGATTCTGTTAGGAATAAAAGGATAAATACTTGGTAGGCAACTAATAATGCATACCGTAGGTAAAGAAATTCAAGCTTTGCTGAGAGAAACTTCAGCAGTACAAAACAAAAGGATATGCAGAGGAGAAGGAAGTTCTTAGGAGATACTGAGAAGAAAAAGTTAGGAATCTGCATGTAGGGGAGGAAGGAGAAAAAGCGAGGTACTCTGGAATCTAAGGGAGGAGAGATATTTTATGAGGAGAATGAGATGCAGAAATTTTGGAGACTTGGGGTCTGAAGCTGGGTTCATGATTATTCAGTGTTTCAAAATACCTACCTAAAGGTAAGTAATAATATTTATAATTTAGATTTTGTTTTTCATCACAGAATTTTCCAAAATTCATAGAAACCAAGGAAACTTAGATCTCTACTGACCTTCAAGATTACAGTCCTCTCCAAAATCCACTATTTTCAAAACGTAGCTAGTAATTAAAACCATACAAAGCATTTGTTAAAGTATGGATCAGTGATCTCTGGAGATTATGTTTCAATAGTTCTGAATAAGACTCAGGAACCTGTAGGTCTGATGCACCCACTGTTTCAGTTGATGATAGTCAAGTTTCGAAAACTCTATCCTGCATCATGGAAACTTATTATTTATTGAATAATGATCTATAAATCTTTTTAAGCACATAAAGAGAGTGAGGATGAACACAAAATTGACCAATATAATCAGGTAATATTTTAAGGAAAATAATATTTCTATGTTTGTAATATATAGACTCTGTATAATCTTTTATAGCCCATTTTTTTATGGCCTGGCAAAAGGTCAATAGGTTGAAAGTATCCATTTCAATGTGCTACTGTATTTAGAAAGAAAAAAAGATAACCACAGATATTGACCACCATCAAAACTTATTGAAAATAGGCACAATGCTTTTTTTTTTTTTTAATTTTGCACAACACCAAGATAAAGCTGCACATGGCATTCTGTTTAGACCTTATCAGTCAAAGTACACAGAATGTATCTGGAAAGTATGTGGAGGCGATAAAGTAAAATCAGGAAAAGCATAGCAGAAATTCAAAGGAGATGATTGCTCAGTGAGGACAGGGTGAAAGTTTAGGACTTTAGTGTCTTGAAATAGCGCAACAGAAATGTTGTTGGATCCTATAATATAAAAAAAATTAAGAGATAGGACCTGAAAACATGAAAAAGTCTAAGTTAAGACCTCAAATTGTAAGTAGTATGTTACAGACCAGGTAGTAAACTCAAGAATACCCTTTACTTAGGAGTATGGTATGCACCAAAGTTATAGTTACAGACGAAAGGTTTAGAGAGCTTTGAGGGTGAAAGATCTAGTGTAAATTCATTCTGCTAATATGGAAGCTAATACCTCATTCTGGCCTAAAACCAAGCCCTCTACGTGCCCCGCAGTCCATTTCCTTATTCCCTCAGGTCAGGGGCATTCCAGTATTTCCCCTTCATTCTCCTGCTTCATTTTCCCCCCATAATGTAGATTTCATTTCCATCAATATGTGACCTTGTTATTATTTTGCTTATGTTAAAAAAACACTTTTCTAAAAATTAGCCTCGTTTAGACTATTCCATTTTTTTTATGTCCTTTAACAAAATTTTTAGAGAAAAATTAATAGTAAAGAAGGAAGGAAGAAACTTATGGAGGTGATGCATATATTTATGGCATAGATTATGGTTTTTTTCAAGGTTGTATACTTACCTTCAATCCCATCAAGTTGTATACATTAAATACACAGCTCTTTGTATGTCAGTCTTACTTCAATAAAGTGGTTTAAAAAAAGGAAAAAAGGGGTGCCTGGGCGGCTCAGTTGGTTGAGCATCAGACTCTTGATTTCCACTCAGGTCATGATCATAGGGTTGTGAGATCCAGCCCCTTTTTGGGCTTCTCACTGGGCCTGGAGCCTGCTTAAGACTCTCTCTCTCTCCCTCTGCCCCTCCCACTGCTCCTAAACTTGCTCTCTCTCTTAAAAAAAAAAAAAAAAGTAAAAAAAAAGAAGAAAAAGAACTGTCTCAATTCACTGTCATTCCTCACCTTTTTATTCTCTCAATTTTTAAAATAAATATTATAATTAAAGTATAACATACATACAGAAAACTGCATGCGTCGTGAGTGTTCAGCCCAATGATTTTTACAAAATGAACATGGAAGTGTAACCACCACCCAGGTTAGGTAAAAACAAAACAAAACCCTACCCCTGCCCACAAAAACCTCACTCTTGCACCATCCCAGTCACAGTCCACCCTCCCTTCGTTGAAGTAACTTCATATTCTGTGAATAAGCTTTCCTGTTTATAAATATCACATATACATAGAATATTATAGCAATTAGTTTTTTTCTTTTAATTTAGCAATTCTGGAGATGTGTGATGGTACCTCATTGAGGTTGTACTTTATATCTTCACATGACTGAGGTCTAGAGACATTTCATAATTACCTTGGCCATTTGAATATCTTCTTTTGTGAAGTACTTTGTTAACTATATGTATGTCTTACTCATTTGTAATGGCAGCTTTTTTTCTTTTTATTGATCTGTAGGTGTTTCTGTATATTCTGCATACAAGCTTTTTGTCAACAATTTGATTACAGATGTCTTCTCTAATCTGTGGCTAGCCTTTTAACTCTCTTAATGGTATATTTGGAGAAATAAAGTTCTTAAATTTAATTAGGCCTGTGTCCCAAATATTTAGGATCCTTGGTTTAAAAAGCTTTTACTACAGACCCACAATCAGCAAGGAAGTTGAAACAGTAATCAAAACTCTCCCAACAAACAGGAGCCCAGGGCCAGATGCCTTCCCAGGGGAATTCCACCAAACATTTAAAGAAGAATTACTACCTATTCTTCTGAAGTTCTTTCAAAAATTCAAAATGGAAGGAAAACTTCCAAACTCTTTCTATGAGGCCAACATTACCTTGGTCCCAAAACCAGACAAAGACCTCACCAAAAAGGAGAATTACAGACCAATCAATATCCCTGATGAACATGGATGCAAAAATTCTCACCAAAATATTAGCCAGTAGGATCCAACAATACATTAAAAGGATTATTCACCATGACTAACTGGGATTTATTCCTGGGCTGCAAGGTTGGGTCAACATCTGCAAATCAATCAATGTGATACACTACATAAATAAAAGGACAAGAACCATATGATCTTCTCAATAGATTCAGAAAAAGCATTTGACAAAGTATAGCATCCTTTCTTGATTAAAACCCTTCACAATGTAGGGATAGAGAGTACGTACCTCAGTATCATAAAGCTATCTATGAATAAAAACCCACAGCGAATATCATTCTTAATGGGAAAGAACTGAGAGCTTTTCCCCTAAGGTCAGGAACACAGCAGGGATGTCCACTATCACCACTGCTATTCAGCATAGTACTAAAAGTCCTGGCCTCAGCAATCAGGCGACAAAAAGAAATAAAAGGCATCCAAATTGGCAAAGATGTCAAATTCTCACTCTTCGCAGATGACATGATACTTTATGTGGAAAACCCAAAAGTCTCCACCCTAAAATTGCTAGAACTCATACAGGAATTCAGCAACGTGACAGGATATAAAATCAATATACAAAATCAGTTGCATTTCTATATACTAACAATGAGACAGAAGAAAGAGAAATTAAGGAGTCAGTCCCGTTTACAAATGCACCCAAAACCATAAGATACCTAGGAATAAACCTAACCAAAGAGGCAAAGGATCTATACTCAGAAAACTATAGAATACTTATGAAAGAAATTGAGGAAAACCCAAAGAAATGGGAAAACATTCCATGCTCATGGATTGGAAGAACAAATATTGTCAAAATGTCTATGCTACCTAGAGCAATCTACATATTCAATGCAATCCCTAGCAAAACACCATCAATTTTTTTTCACAGAACTGGAACAAATAATCCTAAAATTCATATGGAACCAGAAAAAAACCCTGAATAGGCAAAGGAATGTTGAAAAAGAAAACCAAAGCTGGTGGCATCACAATTCTGGACTTCAAGCTCTATTACAAAGCTGTAATCATCAAGACAGTATGGTACTGGCACAGAAACAGACACATAATAGAACAGAATAGAGAATCCAGAAATGGACCCTACCACATGGTCAACTAATCTTCAACAAAGCAGGAAAGACTATCCAATGGAAAAAAGACAGTCTCTTCAACAAATGATGTTGGGAAAATTGGACAGCTGCGTGTAGAAGAATGAAATTGGACCTTTTCCTTATACCATAAACAAAAATAGACTCAAAATGGATGAAACACCTAAACGTGAGATAGGAATCCATCAGAATCCTAGAGGAAAACACAGGCAACAACATCTGTGACCTTGGCCACAGCAACTTCTTGCTAGATACATCTCTAAAGGCAAGGGAAATAAAGGCAAAAATGAACTATTGGGACTTCATAAGGATAGAAAGCTTCTACACAGCAAAGGAAATAGTCAATAAAAATAAAAGGTAGCCTACGGAATGGGAGAAGGTAATTGCAAATGACATATCAGATAAAGGGCTGGTACCCAAGATCTTTAAAGAACTTATCAAACTGAACCCCCAAAGAACAAATAATCTAATCAAGAAATGGGCAGAGGACATGAATAGACATTTCTGCAAAAAAGACATCCAAATGGCCAACAGACACATGAAAAAGTGCTCAACATCACTCAGCATCAGGGAAATACAAATCAAAACCACAAGGAGATACCACCTTACACTAATCAGAATGGCTAAAATTAACAAGCCAAGAAACAATATATGTTGGCGAGGATGTGGAGAAAGGGGAACCCTCCTACACTGTTGGTGGGAATGCAAGCTGGTGCACCACTCTGGAAAACAATATGGAGGTTCCTCAGGACATTAAAAATAGAGCTACCCTACGACTCAGCATTTGCACTACTAGATTTTACCCCAAAGATACGTATGTAGTGATCTGAAGGGGGATCTGTACCCCAATGTTTATAGCAGCAATGTCCACGATAGCCAAACTGTGGAAAGAGCCCAGATGTCCATCAACAGATGAATGGATAAAGTTGTGGTACACACACACACACACACACACACACACACACACACTGAAATATTACACAGCCATCAAAAAATGAAATTTTGCCATTTGCAATGATGTGGATGGAACTATAGGGTATTATGCTAAGTGAAATAAGTCAATCCTAGAAAGATAATTATCATATGATATCACTGATACATGGAATTTAAGAAACAGAGGATCTTAGGGGAAGAGAGAAAAAAATGAAACAAGATGAAACCAGAGAGGGAGACAAACCATAAAAGACTCTTAGTCATAGGAAACAAACTGAGGGTTGCTGGAGGGGACGGGGGGGGGGGGGGGGGGGGGGGCGGGGGGAGGGATGGGCTTAACTAGGTGATGGTCATTTGGAAGGGTATGTGTTGTAATGAACACTGTGTGTTATGTAAGACTGATGAATCACAGACATGTACCCCTAAAACAAATAATACATTATATGTTAATTAATTGAATTTAAATTTAAAAAAGCTTTTACTATCTAGTGATTATAAAGATGTTTGCTTATGTTATCTTTCATAATCTTTACTATTTTACCTGTCATGTATAAATCCATACCTTGAATTGGTATATTTGTGGATTTTGGAAGGAGGGACTCAAGATTATTTTTTTAATGGCTATTTAACTTGGCTTAATTTATTGAAACGACTGTCATTCTCCTGCTGCTCTACAGGACCAACTTTGGCAAATATCTTGTGTGCTGCATGTGTGCATAGGTGTGTTTCTGAACACTATGTTGGTTAGAACTATACAGCCTTGTGACTTTACTAAAATTACATAACTAAAATTTTGTTAAGACATTTTGATACCTGTTTGGAAAAGTTCTCTAGTTTTGTTCTTTTTCTTCAATATCTTACTGTATAGTGTTGGCCCATTTCATTTGCATATAAATTTTAGATTTGACTTGCCAATTTTGTTAAAAAAAAACCTCCAACTTTTCAATTTCCTTTAAAAAAAAATCTAAAATTGAGGCTGAGATTATATTAATCTATAGATCAGTTCGTGAGGATTGAGTCTTCAATGCATAAACATGAGTATTTAGACCTTTAGTTTTGCTCAGTAATGTTATACAGTTTATCTAAGTAGAGATGTACACGATTTTCACTGTGTTCCTTTCTACAAAATTTATGGGTTTCTGATGTTTCTATTTGAAGTAAATTTTATTCCCTAATTGTTCGTTGCTATCAAATGGAAGTACACAATTTTTTTGTATAGTTTATTATCTATATTGACATAAGGCTTTTGGAGGCTAAGGTTTTTATGAGCTGACAGTAATATGTATTTGTGGGAGGGAAAAGTATCTTGGAGGAGACAGATTACATCCAGAGAGAAACCAGACACTTATTTCATCATTTTCTTCTCTGATACTTCTTTCAGTTGCCCCTTTCTCCATAAGTCATTTTATTACATCGTTGTAAACATTAAGAACAATTCTGAGTTTGGCCCATATAGGAAACCCTCTTAGAGACACCAACAGCACAGAAAGCTGTTACTATATTTTGTGCTGCCACTGATTAATTTTAATCTTTCCGAATTACTAGTGCTTTTTTCCACTGACAGACAATAGAAACTCAATGTCTGAGCAAACTGTGAAACTGTTTAGGTTGCAGTGGAATAATATTTACTGATGAAGATTCCTAACGAGGAAGACTCCTCAATGTGGAATTCAAAGATGCCTGCGGAAGATTGCACTGTTTTGTGAGATGCATACTTAAAAACACAAATTGTGCTATTGTGTTTTGGTTATGCATGGTATTATTTCATACAGACTTAAAAGTGGCAAATAAAATTTATAAAATGATACATAAAATGAGAGAAAAATCTATTTTCTATGGGCAGCAAAAACAGATCATTCTGTGCAGTCACTGCTCTTGGTATTGCAGTAGTCTGAGAAGACCCCTGCCACTCCAGCAAGAAATGAGCAGGCAGCTATTAAAAATTGAGTGTGAATCTCCTCCAAAATGAAACAGTCTAATTTAGTCTCTGGTGGCCTCTCCTGAAGAGAAGCCAGATGATTACAAAGGAAAGCAGAAGGGAAAACAAAAGAAGCATGGGAGAATTAAAATATTTCAGAGAAACACATGGAAAAACAGTGCCCTATTTCTGCTTTGAAGAAATAAAGTAATATAAAAAATACCGTTTTATAGATATGCAGATATAGTTTCAACAAACTGTGTCAGTTACTTTCAATCTCTAATACTTGTTTATAGTGTGTACATACATGCCGATTCTAAATCACAGAAATATTATATGTGCTATGTTTGGGTAGAGAGAGGCAGTTGGTACTTTATAGAAGAAAGACGAAAAGTCAGAGTGGAAGCAGAAACATGAGGATTTTGTTAATTTAGTTTCATCATTGTGAACTTAGCATGTGTCTGGCTCTTGGATAAGTCCTCATTTAATCTCTGCACAAATCTGTGCATTTTCACCCCCATTCTACTTATGAGCATACTGATACCCAGTGATAATAAGTGATAGGTGAAGGATCGTGTACATTAGGTGATGAAAGGCAAATTGAACCAACATTTCTGAATTCATATATGCTTTTTCAATAATACGAAAAAATGTTGTATTGTTCTCCTTCACTTAAAAGGTAAATGTTAGTATATAAACACAGACCCAGTAATACGAATGCTTTTATAAACCTAGAGCAGGATTTGGAGGAGGGAAAGTCTTTTGACATGAGTAATATTATTAATAGTAAAGTCCTAATCCATTTAGTCCTTTTATTCAGTGTAAATGAAGGGTTACATGTGTTGTAAAATGCAGTAAATCAGGAATGAAATGTGTTCCCGCGTCACTTCTGGAATTGCACTGGCACTAAGATAAAATATTTCATAAACGCAAAGAGATGTAGTTTTCAGGATATACTTTATAGTAGTAATTCTTAGGTTGATATACAAAAACATGTGGCATTTCTCTTTGTGCCTGTTTTCCTATAACTCCTGTGCCCTCCTGTCAAAACATTTTATTATTCACCTTTGCAAATCATGTCACAAATGGTGTAAACAAATGTCCATGACATATTATAAGATGAGTGTTGAATATTGAAACAAATTTTCCTACACTATCATTGTTTCCATATCAAAAAATAGTGATCAGAAAGATATGTAAAGTAATCACCATTAGAGAGTTTGATATGAATAGGATTTTATTCCTTAATTTTAAAACCCATCACTTAATCAAACTGGTATATAGTCCTAATCTCTTACTGCCTTAGGAAGTAGTATAAAGTGCCAGTAATCTGTTAGGAATCTCACTGCCTTACTGAGTATTTTTTTAATATTGAAAAACGAAGAGGGAGAATTTAAACAGAGTTCGATCACCAGTGATTATTTGCTAACCCTCTGTATTTTCCCCATTGATATTTTAAAAGACTATGATCCATTATAAGTAATAATATGAAAAAAGAGTAATTATTGGAACATTCTTAATGTCCGGATGTAATTAGTGAGTTGGCAACTGGCCTCAACAGCCAGGGCAATATATTTTTTTTTTAGGTCTTCTAATCTCCTCTCTTCTGAAGTATCAGCAAAAGTTACGAGTTTTAGCCCTTATAATTTCCTGAATGTCTGATGGGTTACTTCAAACCTGAGCCTCAATTCTGTGTTGTTACTGTAAACATTTAGTATATTAGTATACTATATATATATATATATATATATATATATATATTATACATTTATATATATACTATAGTATATACTATATATATTATATATATATTATATATATATATTATACATTTAGTATAATAAAAACAGAAGGAAAATGTTTTAAGTATGATGACCACCACAACAAAAATGTTCAGTATCTACTGTGTACCAGTAGTCTCTGTTCTTTAGCTATCAGTAAATGATCAAACAATGACAGTGTTTTTCTCTCCCTCTAGAACTAGACAGTACAAATCCCCCATAATAGGGTTTTAGCTAAGATCTGGAAGCTCAGCATCTTCAGAGCATGTCTGGGTTTATTAAATGTTATATTACATTGAAGACCATGAATTAACAAGGAAGAACTACAGAGAGAATGTAAAATAATCTGGTTGGAAGACTGCTCCACTTTTTGTAATGATAAGTCCTTTCTGAACATAGCAAAATAGCAGAGACTCTCAAATTATAGTAGCAATGTTTTTTAGTGCCCCTTACGAACATAATATATGCACATAATTAGTTTTGCATATGGCTCACTATTTGGACTGTATTGATCTAATCCAGTCCGTTTTCCTTTAAGAAAAATGAAACTGAAATTCAGAGTGCCAGTTGTATAGGTAGTCAATGGTAGCATTTGAGCTAGAATATTTATTTTTCAAATCTTATTCTATGTTATTTCATCTGTTTATTTTGTAGATTGGGTATGATACAACATGAAAAATGTTAATATGTTATAAATTAAAGCAATATAATAGCTATAGTCTCTTATGCATTAACATATTTAAGGATAAAGATGGGAATAAAGTAAGACTAATTTTATAATTCATGATAAATATGATGGTGTCTTAAAATAGGGGTGTAGCAATGGGGAGCTATTCTTAGGTTTAACAGTGCTCACTATATTGGATATGGACAGCAGTTATGGGGGTAAAGAGACCATATGGGTGTTCAGGTTTCCAACTTGGGCAATTGGGAAGATGCTAGCATGATCCTTATAGATTTAGAATATAGGAGGAAGTTTGGTAAGGAATGATTCATTTTCTATTTGCATTTGGTTATATATATATATAACCAAGTACGTTTGGAAATCTGGGTCTGAAGCTCAGGGAGAGAGATGTGGGCCTGAGATTTAAATTCAGATTTAATTGGTATATGGATTATAATTGAACCCAGAGATTGGGAGAATGAGATGATGACTGAGACTTATCCATTATGATGTTGAATGAGAAGCAGATACCAACAAAAAGGATCACGGGATTTAAAGGTCAAAAACAAGCAAAGAAATGAAAATGAAAAAGAAAATCTTTCAAAACAAGATTGCATTCAGCAGTTTGAATGCAACTTAGAGTAAGAGAAGAGCTGAAAAGTGTCCATTGGCTTAATCACAAAGATATATCAGTGAATTTCATGAGAACATTTTCTGTGACTTGGTTAAGTAGAAGCCAGGGTGAGGAAGGCTGAGGTGCTGACATGAGGTAAAGAAGTAGAGAATGGAGAAACTTGTTCAAGGAATGTGGGCCTGAAGATGAAGAGAGAAAGAAAGTAATGGCTGACTGGTAATGCAGAATTGAGTGTGGCACCCATGAGAACGCAACTCTCATACCTCCTACTACCTGGAGCATAATTGACAAAGAGCCCCAACTCTGTGCTTTCGAATCCATTACAGCATTTACACCAAGGCCATACTTCCTAAAAGCTTCATCTCGCCAACACGAATGTGTCAGAAATACTAAAGTAGATCATTTCTGGGAGACAGGGGCAAACTAGGCTTAAGGACTCCTTGGTTACTTTGTCGAACATTTCTTATATTGTACAACTCCCACCCTACCTTCTCTCCATCTCTTCTTAACTAAAGATCATATTGCATCGCTGTCTGACCGGTTCTCTCAACCTCTCTCTTTTCCTATTTCCTTTCACATAGGCCTTTCCCCAAATAAAATCTTCACATGCCTACTCCTTTGTGTCTGCATCTCAGAGGACCAGACAAACACATCAGGCAAAGGGTTGCAGGGGCGCTAGTTTCCAAATTCATTTGTAGGTAGAGAGACTGTTCAGGGGGGAATATTAGAACATAAGGAATCTCTATATTACCAACCAGAGTTCCAGAAAACAAAGTTGATGGTTTTGAGAAGGTAAGGAGCTAGGGAACTAGGGAACACGAGGAGATTATGTTTGGAAGAAGAGGCATTGCAGTCCACATGGTGAGAAACTTCTGAGGAAGAATAAGCAGGAGGCTTTACTTACCAGGCTGTGATGAACGAAATGCCCATAGGGTTATGTTTTCATTAGATTTGGTGATGATGATGATGACGATGACGACGACACTTGACATGAGATCTGCCCTCTTAACAAATTTTTAATTGCACAATACAATATTTTAACTGTAGGCACAATGTTGTACAGCAGATCTCTAGAATTTATTCATCTTGTGTATTTGAAACTCTATATAGTTGAACAGAAACTTCCTATTTTTCCCCCAGCCTCTAGGAACCACCATGCTACTCTCTATTTCTGTAAGCTTGACTATCTTAGATACCTAATATAATGGGAATCGTGCAGTATTTATTCTTCTATGACTGGCTCATTTCACTTAGCATAATGTCATCTGAGTCCATCCATGCTGGCACAGATAACATTATGTTTTGATACAACTACTTCCAACCATCTCCTAGTGGATGTAGGTTTGTAGGTATGAGGGCTCCAGCTGTTAGATGCGTGCTGTCTTGCAGTTCTGGCAAAGATCCTGGCTGTCAGTTTCCTTCAGGTATAAACAGAGGCTTGTGTGGTCAAATGCCTGGTTGAGGATCTGATAATGATATGGAAATGGCCGTGCTAGACTCTGGGCATGAGGTGGAAATGGGGGCAAAGTCTTAGTGGTGGAGAGCCTAATGTATAGGCTAAAGCAGAAACCTCACTGATCAGAAGTGGTACAAATACAGGCCTGTCTATAGTTTTATTTAATATTTTAACCCATTATCATTAATGTCAGTAAAATGTAATAAGCAATTCAAACTATATAAAAGAAGATCTTGTCTTATTTGTGTGGATTTGGAAGCAGCAAAATATTTTAACTTGGGTTAAAATGTATCTTTAAATAACTTTCAAATAAACGATACTTACATTTTTGAGGAAATTTTAGACTTTCTTGGTCAGAGAGTGCGTACTAGAGAATCAGCTTTTGTTGAAAACACTGTTGCTATGGGATTGTGATGAATCAGCTGTTTACCATTACTAGCCCTAAAAGTGATCCATGTTTAGAAAGATCAATATATAAAACTCCAGACTTAGCCATTTTAAAGCAAATATTTATGTTGAATTTTGTGCTAGAGGCTGTCAGGATGCAGCATGCATTACAGAAGCATGTGAATCAGCAGTCTACTGATTCCAGATCTTGAATTAGGAAAACGATGAAACACTAAATAGTAAAAATAAAACACAATTTCATATCATAAATGAGTGTTTAAGTTGTCAACTCTGACATGGTATCTCTTGGTGACAGAAAGTAGTGACTGTGCATTTGAGTGAGGGGAAAATTCAAATAAATAATTACCATCCAGCACTCAGTTTGAAGGGATTCAGTGATTTCGCTTTATTTACGTACAGTTATTTTGAAGTTCCAACATCCTCTGACTTCAGAGTTGCTAAAGGCATGGTTTTTAATGTGTAATTGGTTTTTAATTGTTTTTGGAAGAGATTATTATTAAGTGGTAAAGCAAGTAGCCACATTGTCTTCAACAACATGGAAGTTTCCTCGTCTATTTCATTTTGTTGTTGATTATTTTTAGAATGCAGGAACCTATTGATTTTTCTATGTTGAACATTTATCTAGCTAGTTACTTACTGAGTTTCCAAGTGGATAAAACTACTTTGCCTGTTGTTTCTTATGTTTTACTTATATTGCATATGATTAGTGTGGCCAGCATGATTTCTGCCCTTGCAGATTTACTTCTGGCTTGATGCAAAGTTATGTTCTTTAATATACAAAGAGTTGATATACAAAGGGTTGATAGCTTCTTCAAGAGATAGTTATGCAGAGATAAACACCCACAAATTTTATGTTAATAAAAATGTATGTATAATAATTAAAGTTATAAAACTCAGTTTTCTTAAAGATTTATCATTTCATTATCTTAGTCATATTCCCTAAAATTTGCACTGCAATTTTATCTCATAACTGATTTTTAAAAACTCAAGTTTCTTTATAGAACACAAAGCATAGATAAATAAAAATATTATGTAACTTATTAAGTTATTTTAAACATATCAACATAAAGTCAATTAATATTTGTGTAATTCTAAGTGATGCTTATCTTGGGATTTTTGTTATCCCCACTTTTATATGTTCCTAATGTTTTAATGCATCACTTTCCTATCTTCCGGTGTCTGCAGTTAGTTTACCAGACCTAAAAGTAAAAGACCATCTTCTTAGCCCACATAAATTCACAGTATTTTAGTTTTCAGTTGATTGTTTACAGGTTTGACCGTTTATGTAAAGGCAATTCAAAACTAAACAACTGAACATCAGACTAAGCTTCCCTTTGATGGATAAACTTCAGTTGACAAATCAATGACATTTTATTTCTAAGTTTATTTCCTTTTCCATAGGCTTTAATTGTCTGAATTTTTTGTGTCTCCCCAAAAAGTGATATACTTTTATTTTCTATCCTGTCATCCTTTAATCGGGATATATTGACCAAACCTGTTACCATTATTAAAAACGTATGTGTCTTATCATTGTCCTATTATAATTCATAGATGATCAATAGTATTCATTTCCTGGGATATGGGAAATCAGTTACTGGCTTCTTTTCGATATAGCTGGCCAATTCATCACTATGGTACTTACTCCTGAATCTTTTGCTGGGTCATTAAATGTGACACTGAACTGATTACTCCTCCTTATTCATGGTATTTTTCTTTTACTTCCTAAGATAAATTGACCTTCTCATTTTTCTCTTTCTAAAGTTTTTTTCCGGCTTATGCAGGTGGTAGGTGTTGATGAAACTTAAGTTTCAGAGAATTGAAAGATGGAAGTCAAGTTACATGGTAGTAAATATTTGGTAAATAAGTCATCTGTAATTTCTTGGAAGGCACATACTCAACCTAATGAACTTGTAGTTCTAAGGGCGAAAGTATGTGAACAGTATGTTAGCATTTTGATTTTGTTTTTGTTTTTGATGCATCTAGCGTGGTGTTACAAGAGAGATGAGCTGTTTGCAAGCAGAGAAAACAGGAGTGAGATTTCAGGGTAGAAATAAGCACTGTTTCTTAAATGAAAACAGTAATGAAAATGAGGAAAGTAACAAATTTATGTAAAGGTGATAAAGTAAATGCTGATTTTAAACAGAGTCGTGAGATGAGGCAGTGATTAAATTAGAGTATGGAAAGAGTATTGATCAGAAGATGGAGGGAGAGAGTTTGTGGAGAGTTGTGTAGGTTTTGTTTGAGCCAGGCCTGGAAGTAGGTCATTCATGGCCACCCACCTCTGTCATTCAGAACTCAGTTCCCTTCTCATGAAAACCTCAGGGAAAGTTGTGAAATGGAGTACAGTTCTTTGACCAAGAGGAACAGAAAAGGGGTTTGGTGAACACACAGCAATCTCTATCACACTATCCTTTCCTCTCTGCCTAATTCTGAAGGGGACCTATTAACACCTGCAAATAACTATAGATTTTTCAGGTTCTCTTTGCATTTCATTCAGTATTCCCTGTATGTATTTTAAAACAGTGATGTTTGGGGCATATGAACTTATCACTGTTATAGTTTTCATGGTGAATTTTATTCATTTCAAATATTAAATATTTTCCCATTTGTGCTTATTCTTAAACTTAAATTTATTTAAACATCACTTACCCTGATTTCTATTTTATATACCTATTATATCTTATTCTATACCTTTTTTTCATCTTCCTCTGTCATTTTGCCTTGATTGAATTTACTTTATGGAGCACAGAGTTGGATTTTTAAAAATTTTTTATCCCAACTAAGATTATCTGATTTTAGTGATGTAAGACATTAATACTGATTGTGGTTTGTATTTAATGATATGTTTGACCTTATTACTACTACTTTATTTTACATTTTTTATGTAACTTCTTTATTATTTTTTTCATTATCTCCAAATTTGTGTTTTTCCTCCTGAAGTTTAGGACATGCCCAGTGCTTCACATTTCAGAATTAAAGAACATTTCAGTACCTGGTACCAGTTATTTTATTAATATTAAATATTATGTCATGATATTTCATACTGTTTATGGGCACTCTTCAAGACACCTGTGCGCGGGGCACCTTAGTTGTTAAGTGTCTGCCTTTGGCTCAGGGCGTGATCCCGACGTTATGGGATCGAGCCCCACGTCAGGCTCCTCTGCTTGGAGCCTGCTTCTTCCTCTCCCACTCCCCTGCTTGTGTTCCCTCTCTCGCTGGCTGTCTCTCTCTCTGTCAAATAAATAAATAAAATCTTAAAAAAAAAATACACCTGTGCATGAAAGAGGTAGCTCTGCACGTCTGGGTTGCTTAAATCCTGTACATTCCCAGGAAATGCTTGTCTTCAAGACTGGCCCTTGGCTGGCTCTGAGATGATGAACTCTGAGCCCTTGGAATATTCTGCCTTATAAAAATATTTTTGTATGCCTGAGACTTTGGCCCATGATGTTCAATTTGACCAAATAATTTATGCTAACAATGTAATCTGTGGTGAGTGCAGCTTTTTATATGCCTGAGGACACCGGCCATGCTGTACCAGTTTGATCAGACAGTTTATGTTAGCAATGTAATTTATGGTGAACACCCATTTTTGCTCTGAGGGGGCTGGAGTCTGAGTAGCTGTGGTTAGTCATGCAGCTGCCGCATTCCTGCATGACTGACCCCAGTTAAACAAACAAACAAACAAACCTGGACACAAGGCTCAGGTGAGCTTCTGTGGTTGGCAACACTTGCTACAGGTTGTTACATACTACTGATTCTGGATTAAATGTGTCCATGTGACTCCACGGGGAGAGGACACCTAGAAGGTTGTGCCTCCTTTCTCCTGGACTTCACCTCAGATGTCCTTCCCTTTGCTGATTTTAATCTGTATCTTTTTCCTGTAGTAAACTCTGAGCGTAACAGCTTTTGAGTCCTGTGAGTCCTTCTTATGAATCCTTGAGCCTGAGGGTGGTCTTCGAGATCGTGGCACAACCTCTGAGTCATTAATATTATTAAACAAAAAGCCATTTTGAGTCCTTATCTTGAGGTTGTTTTTTGTTGTTGTTGTTGTTTTTCAGTTTATAGTGTTTCATTCTATTTACACCTCTGCTTACAGCCCTCCACCAGGGTGCCCTTGAGGTGCCCTTGTTTTCTTTTTCCTAATCAGCATCTCTTTCTGTTCTTTGTTCTCAGCGCATACCTTCCTGTCCTCCTCCAAGCACTTCTGTTCTTTCTTACACTGAATCCAGTAACACCGGGATTAAAGTTTCTCCTCCAGACCTTCAAAATAGGAAAGCAAATCCGCAGGTATCTTCATACACAAGTCTTAGGTTCCTGAGACTTACATCATTCATTTCCCACCAGAGGTGTGACTTCTTTTACTTACAAATCACTCACTCACCAAACATTCCTTGAGCCCCTGCTATGTGTTTTCTTTGATCATTACCCTGTACTAGATAAATCAATCATAGGTTTTTAACTTCTAGGAGCTTAAAGTGTAGTAGAAATTTAAATAGTTGCAAATGAATGTTAAGAAAAGGTATAAGAAAGGTGCAGAGGGAGATTTGTGGGATACTTAAAGGCACTACTTTCATTCAACGCTAACTCAGGAGTTTTGTTGATTTTTAATTTTTATGTGTCTCCATATTTTTATTTCTAACTTTAATTTCAAATTCTTAGTAGACAAACTCATGCTTGCTCTTAATAGGCTGGCATCATGCCTACTACAGTAAAATATAGAAATAGATAATGTAGATTTTTTTTTTTAAAAAGTTGGAGTTATTTTGAAGGAATATTTTTTTTAATCAATGTTAATTTAAAAAACCTGTGTTACTATAACATCATTAAAGCTACTCATGCTTTTAACTTTAGCTTCAAGGGATTGTCTCAGTTTTCAACATTGCTTCTGTGTGTTAGTATTGATTATAGTTTTCGTTAAAACACAAATAACTAATAAATTTACTCTTTAGTGATATTAAGAAGCAAACCTTTATAGTAATCAATAAATACACTCATTTACTTTGTAAGATGGTAAAGGAACAATTGCTTATTGAATGGAGAACCTTTAACATTCAGTATCTTGATTCAGTCATCCTTGTTTGCTCATTTATATTTTCTAGTTACCCTACAAAATCATATTTGAGTTTGCGACCCACTAGGTAGTGCTTGAGATTTATATTATTCAGTTAAAATGTTAAGTATTTACATTTTACCTGGCTATCCGTTGTTCCTAATTGATTATCTGTATTGTGAGTCATCCAAGTTACATTCTAAGCTATTTTTTTAATAGATTTTATTTATTCACGAGTGACAGAGGGAGAGGCAGAGAGAGAAGCAGGCTCCCTGTGGAGCAGGCAGCCCAATGCAGGACTCGATCCCAGGACCCCCGGATCACGACCTGAGCTGAAGACAGATATTTAACTGACTGAGCCACCCTCTAAACTATATTTTTAAAAAATTGTGTATGATACTTGTGAGCTCAGATGCATTTTATAGAAACTTAAAAATGTATACATCTGTGTGAGCTTGAACTTCAGCTCAGAATGAAAAGTGGCAGTCTCAAGGTCGTAAAGTAGTTGGTGATATAGCTGAGGAACAGAATATAGCACTACAGTGTTCCAACTTGCAGAATAAATAAGTAAATAAAAAATCTAATGTGCTTATATATTTTATCTAATGGATATGACATCATTAATATCCACAGTGACAAAATAAAAACAGAGCACACCATAATCAACAAAAAGTGTAAGCCACAGGCCTTAGGAAAATTGTTTGATCTCTTGAATTCTTGATCCTCTGTTTCAAGTATCATTGAAAGACATTATTGAATTAATCTGAAGAAGAGCTGTAATTTGTAACCTGCAAGTTGTAGGTAATTAAAAATAGACTTTTGCTTCACCATAGGTGCTAGTAATTTTCTTAATATTAAGATAATTTTACAAAAATTCATCAATTATTTTGTGAAGTCTCTATTAAATGCCAAGCAGAATACTAAGTTTTAGGGAATGCACAGACTGTACACAAAGTTATTTGCATCAAAGAAGTCATAGTCTGGGGGAAAAGTGCATATTTTTCTTATTTGAGTTAAATGCAAAAGGACAATGATTACAGGTGTCCAAAATGTTGTTAAATTCATTTTAAAGATTTTGTTTTGTTTTTGCTTTTGTTTTATGTTATAAAAGAGATCTGCCTGGCTCTGTGGAGTGCATTGGTGGAGAAGACAAAAGAATTGGAAATTAATCTGATTAAAGCGTTGACCTCACCCAAAAGCAAAGTCAAATCTCTCATGCAAACTGTTCAGAAATATATAGGAAATTTTGGAGTCACATGAGGGTTTCATTCATAACAATGTAGAGTCTGAAAAAATGTGATCCACAGAGTTGAACATAGAAAAAAAAGGCTTAGATGAATCTGGAAACAGATAACTAGGGGATATTGGTCTAGCTAGTTATGTCAGAAGGTTCTACCATTACGTGTGAAAGTAAGAGAAATAGAGTCCATTTACCAAGAGACGGAGCTCCAGGGGACCATTTCAAATGTGCCTAAGGTCAATGGGGGAACTGAGGGTTAAACAAAATACAAAACAGAAATTCCATTTACAAAGACTCTACAACAAATATGTAGGCAAAGAAAGCTGCCATCTAAAGGGTGCCCAAATTCTACCCCAGACAAAATCAGTTTTGAATTAGTGCTAAGACGTTAATATAATGGTACGGTTTTCCTCTGCTCTGCCACCCCACCCTAAAGTTGTATTGACTAAGGACATGGAAGTGCAGGGCCACTGATCATAGCTCATCGGTTGTGTCCAAACGTGAAGACTGTCATTTCAATTAAGTAGTTTGCTGACTATGTAATTGTCCTATTAACACTATCAGACACAAAAGGTGTATCCTGATGAATTCAGGAAAAAATTAAGTTGCCTTTTATCTGAATATTATTCCCATTAAAAACTTCCCCTAGAGCAATATTTCACTAAAATATGCCTAACTTCAAGAAAAATGTTCTGAATTACTTCTACTTGTAGTAATTTGAATTTCTTTTTTTTCCATTGCTGTCTCTGCACTGAAACATTTTAAATGATGTGCTTTAGTTACTAGTTTTGAAGCTAGATATACATATTTGTGGGTGCTATTACAATAAAAACCGTGCAGAGCAACTAACCCTTTGGCACTGTTTCTTTCTATTATTTATCATATCTAAGACTTCTTCCAGAAAAGCAAGAAAAAATTAAACCAAATGGATTCTTAATGGTGACAGATGCCATTTTTTTTCAAAATTTTAATGCTAATATTTGAAATGAAGAGGCATGTGAAATGTGGAGAGTCGATGTTCTCATGAATTCCTTTTGAATGCAGGGGATAGTAGTATTTTTCACCATTACTAAATTAGGTCAGCATCTGTATGTCCTTTACTATCTCCACACCAAGATGATGCCTGGATGTGTGGGTATCATGAATCCTGAATACATTTAACATTCCCAAGTACACACATTTATTTGATTATTATAAGCATCTTGAGACCTAGTTTGCACCCAGAAATGCTGCTCTGCTTATAACAAAACAGGATTTGCCTCTCCATTATGCAACATAATTTATTTGGGGTCAGATTGTGCTATTTAAGGGGTGTATACTGATTTACAGATTTATTTCATTGTCTTGCTCCTGAAGTTGTGGCACGATACTGATATTAAATTTTCTGAATACAGAAGTAACTAGCTAAAAAGTAGATTAATTCTGTTGTTAGCCCCAAATTTTTGATTTTTATTTAGACCATCTAAGTTTTCATTTATTCATTCAGCAGGAATTTTTAAGTGCATACCATATGCCAGGAATGGTTAGATGGAGAAATACTACAACAAAAAATAAATATAACATGATTCTTTCTCTCTAAATGTTTTGGATAATAAGAAGAAAAAAGATGAATTAAAATGAAAGCCGTAAATTCTTGCAGGCAGTATGATAGATAGAAGTTTTTATGGTACACAGTGGGTGTCCAAAAGAGGTCATTGTGATTTACATTTCCAGTTTCTAAAAGGGTTCCTAGAGAAGGTATCCCTAGTTGCAAATTATTTGTTTTCCAAAAACTGTGGCATATGTGTTTTGTTGTTGTTGTTTTTGTTGTTCCAAAAACTGTGGCATGCTTGTTTCAATGTTTTAATTTTAATATCATGGCCATTTATACTTGCCAGATTTTTTTATTTTTCTTCTTCTTAAGCTACACTATATTTAAGAGTTTGAATAATTAGTTCACAATTATATTTACAAAAGCCTACAGCTTGTTTGTCTGTTTTACTTACTCTATCCTTCTCCCCTCTACCCATCCCCCAAGAAGGCTGACATTTGCAGCCTTCATCAAGAAGCCCACTTGGCTTTTCTGATGGAGAAGAATCAGGGGAGACAGGTGGACGGTAGATCTTGTAGGGCAAGCAGAAAAAATTGAGAACTTTGAATGAAAAAAAAATCCTGTAAATGTATGCTTTTTAGTACATGGTAATGTGTTTACTTACTGCTTTCTAATTTCAGTTGAGTGAGTGCCCACTGCACTAATTTGTTAGGGACATGCTTCCTTAGGAACAATAGAGAAAGCAGAATAGTCTACAAGTTTCCAGAAACAGTGTTTTCTCTCTTTGATGACTGTCAACTTTTTTCCAATAAACCAGGCACTGAACAAATATTACCTTTTTTTTTTTTTTTTTTTTTTTTTTTACATTTTACCTTTGTTGGTGGGGGCTTGAAAGAGGAAATTTTGTGTATAGCATTTTTTTTAATGTGTTAATTTCCACGGCTAGGGATTGATTTATTTGTTTCATGAAACATTTGAGCTTTGTTCTTTTGTCCTAAGGCAAATCTATCAAAGTGTACATAACATTACAAATGAAAACAAACAGAATATCTTGGAGCACTTTTCTTGTGATAATCCACACACCAACTCAGATATTAAGATTAACCAAAAGAAAGATCAGAAGCCAAATGCTGAAGTTTTTCAGGAGCATTGATTAATAAATGCGAGTATTATATAGCTATGTGGCAATTTCATATATATAGTGAAGTCCCCCCTAAAATTTAACTCTTTGTAAAAGAACTCTTAAGAATTCTCTACAGTACTTGACCCAATAAACCTCTGTTTGATTCTCACTTGGTCAGAAAATATTAACTAAATTGATAGTATGTAGGAAGCTCTGTGCTAGACTGTACACATATAGCAATGAATCATTTCAAGGTAGGTAGAGGAATGAAAAGGCATTTTCAAAACAGTGTAATGGAGTTAAAGTACATGATGCTATGGGATTATAAAGGATGGTTATGTAGTCCAGAATTGGGGGCATGAAAAGGAGAATGATATATCAAACTCCAGTTATGAAGGGAGGCAAAGAGAACAATTTGAGGGGAGAGACGTCTAGGCATAAGTGGCGGTCCAGGAGTTGGGAAGGAGCTTGCTTGGTGCATTTAAGCATAGATAGCAGAAGCTTGGTGTTTCTGGAACTTGGGCATGATACTTAGAGGTTGGATGAAAGGGAGGGGAGTAGGCTAGAGAAAGTGGTGGTGACCTGCTCCTGAAGAGTTTCCATTTAAGATTAAATTAGGATTCATCTGCAAAGATGGGACGTCATAAAAAGAATTTTAAGTGAAAATGGTAAGAATTACATTTTTTAATAGCTATCCCAGAAGCTATGTGAAATGTGTTCAACGTGGGGGAATTTATATTGCCTTTTGTTGCCTGATGTAATTATGCTTTTTTCTAACTATTTGTGTCATTCTCATCAAAATCTTTACTTACTTAGTCATAATGCAAACTTCGTCCTGCCTCCTTTGCTGGCATGGAAGTATTCTTATTTTGCATGTTTCTGTATGGAGGGTGACTCTTGGTAATGAGGCAGTTAGATATATACATGCTCCTTTCCCCTTTGTGCCATTTCATCATTCCTTTTTGCTAAATCAAATAGAATGGCAGAGTAGTATGCTGTCTTTGTATCTGTTTTTACATGATTATTCAGTTAAAGTATTGTTTGTTCTCCTGTGGACAATGTTTCTATATTTGTTTTGAGATTAAATAATTTTAAACAACTCTTTCCAGATGTGCCTCACTGCCTGTTCTGTCTCCTATGTTGGTTGTCCACAGAAACTGGTATCATAAGTTACAGAAATGTGACAGTGTGCTAAAGGTTTAATCAGACAGTAAACAAATTCTTTTTTTTTTTTAATGTTTTATTTATTTATTTGACAGAGATAGAGACAGCCAGCGAGAGAGGGAACACAAGCAGGGGGAGCAGGAGAGGAAGAAGCAGGCTCACAGCGGAGGAGCCTGATGTGGGGCTCGATCCCATAACGCCGGGATCACGCCCTGAGCCGAAGGCAGGCGCTTAACCGCTGTGCCACCCAGGCGCCCCCAGTAAACAAATTCTATATGGCTTTGCTCCTGGCTTGTGCCAAGAGCCTATCTATAGAATGAGAAGTAGACAATCCCAGGTTCTTGCTAACCCTTTGGAGTTTAAGGAGGACTTTGTCAAGTCAGTGCATGCAAAAAGCAGTGGAAAACAGTCAGAAGCTCAGTTGAGCAAAGTTGAAGGGTAGAAGGGTTTGTTGGGTGCAACTGAAGAAGGAAAAGAAATCTATACATGACCCATGACCTAGAAAAGAGTTGACCAATCTATAGCCTGTCCAAGACTATAAATTATTTGGCCTATATAAATCTCTAGAAGTAGAAGATCAAAGTTTCTAAGTCAATAGGTTAGTCACTGTAGGGGAAAAGTCAGAGGATTCTAGCTGAAATACACACCAACTCCTTGGTGATAACAGGGAACCCAGCAACAGTTAAAATACTTGAATTGGTGCAAGATATCTATCATTGTGCAACCTCATCTGCTACCTTTTCCACTAAAGTGTTCTCAAACCTGCACAGTTCTTGCTATCTATAAAATAAATGTCTCACTCTTACAACAAAGGAGCAGGGAGTCTATACTCTTTGGAGTTGCTCCAACATTATTCTTAAATTGAGCTTTCTTTTTAGTCATCTCTAACCCATTGGATAAATATGTATGTGAACTTCTTTCCTGGAGCAAATGTCTGTTTTTTCTGTTTGGGCTTTAAGGATTACTGACAAAAGCAAGTCATTTTTGTCTTAGATTTTTGCTCAGCGGTTCCTGTTTCACAAGCTTTGTTTCTGTTAACAGGTTTTTGAATTTCAACTTTGTTCCAATTATAAAGCTCTTTGAATAGAAATCCTAGAGCCCCTCCTTATTAGCATGCCATCAGGTTCCAATATATGTGTTAGTAATATTAAGTAAGAATGTCAGCTATGCATTCCAAAGCCTGTTAACCTGAAACAAGGTAAACAGTTAAGAACTAAACTGCTTTTGGAGACAGAATTCTATATGAATTGAAATCTAACAAAACACACACTGCAGTTATTATGAATTCATAATTCTGTAATTCCACTGTTCAACTGTATGTGTAGAAAAATTGAATTTTTCTTTTTTTCATATAATGTGACTGAAGTTGGACACACACACACAGAGATTAATAATGAAAGGTTGTAAGTTTGAGTTAAACCTGTGAACAAATTTATTGCAGTAAAATCCCTTTGGGAATTTGATTCATATTTGGCAATTGGTTCTAGGGTTGAATGCTGTGAAACCGAATTTCAGAGAAGCTGGTAATATTTTTCTTTTAAAGCTTGATTATCTTTTCTGTGGCGATACCCCTTTGAATTATCTGATCATTTCTCTTTCATTGTCTTCCTGTTACTTCTCCCCCTTTTAAGTAAGGACAAATAACTAAACATACGCCCACAACCTCACCCCCAATACGAAGAATGCTTAACTTCTGATTTTGTTTGTATGTCAGATCAATATTTTGGGTCCTGATCATTTTATGTATTCTCCTGTGAGTTACTCCCACTTTCTCTTCATCTTGTATGTGTGTGGGTATGTGTGCGTGTGCTCAGTGAGGCTTAGAATTAAAGACTCTATTCTACACAATGCATCCACTCCATCAAGAGCCAAATTCTTATCTTGCTTTGAACCCTCAGGGATCATTGACTTCAAAAGAATATATTATGTTCCAAAGTGGCTCCATACAGCTGTAGAGGAAGGCATAAAATTGGTCCCGAGAGACTAGTTCCTCAATTCAATGCGGTGTTATTCTGCTGCATACATAAGTAGCTCTGTCTTTCTCTCTGGTGCGTGAATGTGTGTTTGTGATCAAGCGTACTTGGGCAAAACAGAATCCTGGTATTCTTTCTGTTATTATTTTCAGGTAATAGTAGAGATAATATATCAAAATAAAAACTCATTAATATTTTAAACTGAAGGTTGTTTTATGATTTGTGTTATCTTTGAAGTGCAAATAAGCAGAAAGTCAGATTAAAAAACAACAACAACAGATCCACTGTGCATAAATGGCCAATCTCTAGGTGCCTTCCAAACCAAAAGGTTTCCAGAATATCAGTTTATTTGTTTAATTGCAGTAATTATGATGGGGGTCTCAGATAGAAAGTAAAAATCACATTGTAGAATTTGAAAGAAAAGTGTATGATTACTGTGTGTGCATGAATGCCACCTGATACACAGATAAACACACACACACACATACACACACACACACACACACACACACACACACACACGGATATATAACATCAGTTTGTTTTTATGTGGTTTCATAGTTCAGCCTGTTTTCAAAGGAATCTGAATTCCTAGTCATGGATGTATCTCTTTTAAACTTTCCCCTACACAATCTAACTGTGCAAAATCATTTGGGATCTACATTTTTCTATAGCACTTTTTTTTCATAGAGTGTAAATTATGTTAAACTGTTCAGCAAAAAGACAAAACAAGGTTCTCAGGTCAGATATATTTGGGAACTTTTAAGGTAAAAAAATGCTAACCAAATTTCTTTAGTTTGTAGAGCCTTCACTGTACCACATTATTCTGCAAAAATAGGATACAGAGTATGCATCATTCTCAAATTGTGTTTGACCACAAAACCAAGGCCACCTCACCATCCCAGCCCTGCCTCCGTATTAGTTTGCCATTTTGCAGGAATTTTTGAACTTCTAGATATATATTTATATTTAGTAAGAAGAATTTCAGTTGATTCTTTTAAGTTTCCCTTTCCACATTTTTTAATCTTTTTGTTAATGGCTCAAAAACGAGCACCACTATTTACTATCAAATATACCCACAATTTTGCATTATTTGACAGTTTGGATTTGTGCTGGTGTGTCAGGTTGGTGTTTTAGCCAATGGATAAAAATGGATGGCTTTCCAGCTCTAGACATTTAAACTTTTCTGGAATATTATATATGGGCATAGCTAATGAAGCTTAACATTGGCAACCTCAGTTGTAAATATAAGAGCAATATTTTTTGGATGTACTGAAAGACATTAATATTTTGATTTATGCCCTTATAATTAGATGTTAATTAGATTTTAACTATCGTTACCTGTTCTTTCTTCTGTTGGCAGTATATATGGGTATACCATTAGATACTGCTATTAGGTGGATTATAATCTTATTATCTAACCATGTTGGAAATTTATGGTACAGAAATCATATTTTGGCACAGATTGGATTGGTATATAGAGAAAACACATTACAGTGAGACAAAGATAGTTGTTAGTCCCAACCTTCATTCTAATGAGTTAGGTGTTAGTTGTACTGTCGTCATTCTTACCAGTGTTTTCCTAAAGAACCCAAGAAACAATAGGCTAGGAAAACCAATAATTATTTTAGTGGGTCAGATACATTCATAATTACAAGAGTTCTGCATCTAATTTCTGAATATATACTTCATAATTTTCTGGATTCAAAGTGAGGAGGAAAGCAGTTTTATGTTTCTTTCCTAGAAAAGAAATGAGTGCAGTAGGAAACACCATATGAAAATGACTTGCATAGCACTTTTCCTAAATTCTGATTGTGATTCATAAGAAGTTACATAAGCACTAATTTTGACAGAAAGAACAGCATCCTGTTTATTGGAATATATTCACTAGGTGGGAGATATGCAAAAAGATGTAATTCTGAATCCCAGATGGTTTTTGAATGTTATGGGGAGAAATTTTATATATAAAATACCTACTGTAAATATTTCTCCATGTTTATTAAATTATGCTTCATTGTTATAGTATTTCAGGTCTGTAAATTTTGTTAAATTATATATATTTTCACTTTGAAAGAGTACTCATACCAGAAAAGTAAAATACACTAATTAAAAGAAGCCTAATTTTTTGTCCCCTTGTCTAGTTTTCTATGACTATAAATACATAATTACACAACTTTTGTAATTTTAGTCAATACAATAATAATAAAACATATTAAGGGGTGCCTGAAAACCCATAAATTAAACAAAGATTAAGACAAAAATTGGGTGTTATAGTGACCTAAAGACATAACTCAAGAGATGAGAGAGATGGTTTCAAAATATGTGATGCTTTTCCTCACTATCTTTTTTGCTAATTCCACAGTATATTTCTGAAAAAATTGAGCATTTGCTTGAGTTTTACAGTTTCTGTTTTACATGTTTTACATTTTCTTCAGGAAAATAAAGGCAGCACATTAAAATGTACTTTTAAATTTGTTGAAGGAAACTTAGAGATTACAGGCAAATTACCTAAATTAGAAATTGGGGAAATGAAATTTAAAAAAGCCTTTAGCAGAGCATATCAAGTAAGTGCTGCCGTGTTACTGTGAACGTCTGCATATATGATTTGAAGACTAAGATGAATATTTTATACTGATGTCTATGGTTTGGAATTTTCTGCAAAATAATTGTTATTTTTGTTACCGTCATAGTAATTCGCTACTAGTCGTGTCATAGTAGTAGTCGTGTAGGAGCAGCAGTAGTATAGTAATAGTGGTAGTGATATCACCAGCATTGCTTTGCCATAAAATTTATGTGAGAACTCTTTTGAAGATCAGGAGATTGTCTTTTAATATTAGAGCCCATAAATCCAAATTAAGAGATATTTAAATGACCATATTTGGAATCCAGATAGGTTATGGCTTAACTACATGAATAAATCTCACATTTTAAGATCTCTTTCAGCCATAGGTCTGTCATGGCTGCATAAATCTACTATTACAAAACAATTTAGGCAACAAATAGTTCAAAGTATAGCAGGATCTTCTCATTAATTGTCCCTCCAAAGGTATTATGAATCTACTTAGAATAGAATGAGTTCCTCTATATTGTATAATTGCTTAACAGAGGACTTCAGTAAACCTTATTCTATGTAATATACGCTGTAGTTATGTTCCCATTTTAAGGACCAGTGCTTTTCATTTAAAGACCTTCATATGCCATGGAATATGCCAATAGCTATTTTTTACTACCTTCTGTCCTGAAGTGCAAATACATGTTTAAGCTGTCATTAATTTCCACAAACTTACAGGTGAAGTCAGTTAGGATTTTATTTTAGAAATATGTAGCTATCATATTTTACTTAAAGGGGAAAACTGCCATCTATATAGCACACAAAGTGTGCTGTTTTCCCAGAGTTCTCAAGAACATGATATAAACAAGAGGGGACACTATCTGTGGATATCCATATTTTTGTACTAGCATCAAGGGGATGACTTTTAAAATTTGGAGTAATTATCTTCTTATTAGAGGGGTGACTGTGTGGCTCAGTCGTTAAGCGTCTGCCTTCGGCTCAGGGCGTGATCCCAGAGTCCTGGGATCGAGCCCCACATGGGGCTCCTCTGCAGGGAGACTGCTTCTTCCTCTCCCACACCCCTGCTTGTGTTCCCTCTCTTGCTGGCTGTCTCTCTCTCTGTCAAATAAATAAATAATCTTTAAAAAAATTATTTTCTTATGAGAGAAATTTTCTCCACTGAATTACTTTTAATAACAACTCAAATAGAGTATTTGAAATACAATTACATTAATAAGATATTGATTTATAACAATTATTACAAGATAATACCTAATGTATTAATAGACATATATCTGTAAAGTATCATTTTACCTAATTCAAATTCTTAGCTTAAAATAGAATCTCATAAATCTGTAATCACTATATGCTTTTTACAAAATTAGTCAGAAAGTTTTTCTTTAAGATACCCTGACTGAATCCGGTAACTAAACAACTTCATCTACTCAGTATTTGAAAACAGCCTTCTAGGAAAAAAAAATATATATGAAGAAAAAAGAATGGAACCAGATTTAAACAACAATTCTCAACCAAATAAAAACTGCATTATTGACATTTTATGCCTTCTCATTAAGTTATCATGGAGAAAATACAGAGAAGCCCATCCTACGGTCTATAATGTTATCTCCTTCAC
This sequence comes from Ursus arctos, assembly GCF_023065955.2. Lineage (NCBI taxonomy): Eukaryota > Metazoa > Chordata > Mammalia > Carnivora > Ursidae > Ursus > Ursus arctos. Next base: position 77,432,882 of record NW_026622985.1, read on the forward strand.
TGGGCTAGTACCTCAATGCAATTTACAAAATAAAGTGAAAAATATTCCTAAACAAATGGACTTTTCTTTTGAACTGTGAGATACACACATGCACACAGAAATTCTTGTGTAAACTTTTTCCATACTATTCCAGTGGTGGAGGCTGGTGAAAATCAATATCCCTTTGTTAATTAGGGATGCTTGCTGCAGTGTTATAAAGGTCAGTTTCTTTATTCTTTACCTGTGTCTAAATGCCCTTAGTTTCAAGGGATATGTGAACTCCACAAATTGTATTAAAAAAAGATATAATGAATTTTCCTGGATTGTCCATAAAATTTTTAAACACATCTGTGTCACCTCAAAATTACGCACTGCTTTTCAGTCCACATAATCTTATTGCATTGATAACATCAGCAATATGGCTTCCTTACCTACAGAACAGCGTGGGGCGAGGTGGTAATAGGCTGAAGTAAATAGAAGCCTTGGCCTTCTTGAACATGGAGTTTGACCTGGACTTTCTAGATTTCCTAAACCATGGATTTATTTTTCTTCATAACACTTATCACTCCTGACATATTATGTTTTATGTTTGTTTATTGTCTCCACTACGATCAAATTTCCAAGAGAAGGATACTTTTTTTTTTTTTAATTGCACTACCTCCAGTATCTAGAAAAGTGCTTGATACATGGTGGGTTTGCAGTAAATCATTGTTCAATGAGTGGAGGAAGCTCTGTTCAGGAAAGTGTACTGGAGAACACAGCATGGTAATTAATTCATGATCGTAAATACCTTGTAAAACATGATGTTGTAGAACGTCTTTAAAATAAAAGTATTTAAAAACATAGCAAATGGTTAAAACTAGTAATAACTGCAGGCCCATAACTACAGAGGAAATAACATATAAGGGAAATTACGACTGTGGTAGCTTCTCTTCAATATGGCCATCGTCAATTCCTTTTCTTCTTGTATGTACATGTGTATATGCGTTCCCCCATCCAGAGCTGGAGTCTGTTCTTCCCCACCTTGAATCCAGGATGGAATTTGGTTTACCGGTAGAATGGGTGAGAGTGATGTCCTGGGACTTCTGAGGCTGGATTATTAGAAGCCTTGCATCTTTTACCTGGACTGATTGGAACGCTTGCTCTGGGAAAACAAACCAATGTGTAGGAAATCCCACTACCCTGAAACCACCAAATGATGAGAAGCGCAAGCCACATGGACAGAACCAAGATATTAAGATGCCATGTGGAGGAAAAGAGAGACCTAGAAGTATTGGGGCACCAGACATTTGAATGAAGAGGTCATTTTGAAATTGTGTCCTCTAGCCCCAGATGCCCAGCTGACACTGTCACGGATCAGAAACAAACTACTCAGTCAAGATCTTCCTGAATTCCTGACCCATATATCAAAAGCAAATAAAATACTTGTTTTAAGTCTCAAAATCTTGGGGTAGTGTGTTACCCATAAATAAATACATGGAGCAAGTTCCAGTACCATCACTAGACGACAGAGATACCAGCACTCTAAGCTTCCAGCACAGAAGAGAAGGGTGTATTTCGTTCAGGTTAAATAATGCAGCGTGTGCTAACTATACTGAAATGTTTGACACAGATTTAACTGAGACTGTACTGGTTCAAAGGGCAAACTACAAAGACATGACTGAAATAGTTTGATTATTGGGTCAGAGAATGCATCAGAGACTCAGATATTGCTTTGACATATATTTTTATCTTGTTGTCTTGTTTTCTTGCATCATTTAGGTATAATATTCATAAAAGTGGCCCATTGCCCTGTACTGACGCTGCTGATGTTTTATTTATGATACAAAGGTCTTTCTTTGCCTTTTAGCTAAGCTCTATAGGGATATTTCAATGAATTTTTAATCTTCATTTTTACCCTCCCTTAAAGCAGAGTTACAAGTGTGTCTCACAGACAGCTATGCTGAGCAACCAGGTATTTGTCAGACTGCCACATGAGCCATTTTTTCAATGACAAAGCAGGTGGCTGCCCCGGAGGGGGACATAAAAGGAATCTCAGTAATCATGTCCTATTTGAGTTGCCTACACACTGCTGACTCAACAGCTGGTTCTATCCAGAAGAAAACAAGGCAGGAAATAAAATATAAACTAAAAACAAACAAATGAAAAGAAATGTAATAAAACCACCACTGAAACAATAACTGCTTTTTTCCTTTCAAAGAATGATTTCTTAGCATGCATGCCTTAAATGAAAATGTCTAAAACAAATTACAGACAGAAATCTTTGCACTTTACAGGACATTGGATCTGGTGTTTCATCGACAAAAGCTGCTAGGAAAATTGCAATCTCATAGTCTTCAACTCCTTTCTTATTTGCTGAATAGGATATCTAAGCCCAGAACAGTTCTAGAAGTTTTCAGTTGGATGTTGGGCCAAGATCTGAGTCAGGAGTCTCACCACATGATTTGCTGATAGCATCATTGCCTAAAAGGAAATACAACTTCTGAAAATGCCCACAATTATATACTAAGTAGACACATGTCATTCTCTTCTTTAATCCAGTGGTAGACAAGAGAAGTCCCCCTAGTGGCAAGTGGAGCCTTTTTAACAATCACCAGTACTTCTGAACATGTAAGTGGGCTTCTGCGACACAGTGGTTTTCCGTTTCTGATGAGACCACATTCTTTTTTTGAAAAAAGCTGTGAAATTACAGAAAAGGTTGGAATTTCTGGATGGGTAATAAAATATGGAGAGATTTAGAAATCTCTTCTTCCCTAGATCACCTTGAGGCAAAGAAAAAAGAACCATTGTGTTGGAAGAGGCCGTTAATAGGATTACATCCCCAGCTGAGACTAGGGAATATCCCTGTCGCTGTGCTGAAGACTTTGGAAGTGACCACCAGAATGTCTTTGACATTATGAGACAAGAGGACTACAATAGATACTAGGAAGGAAGAGTGAGGATGAATAAGGAAAGGGAGCACAGGTAGATCAGCTTGAAAAGGCACCAGGACCATGAATAAAAGGCAGAATGAGAGTTCAGCATTCCCACCACTGATGGTCTAAAAACAAATTGACAGAAAACATACCTGCAAGATAATGAAATAATTTTAATATTTCCATGTTATAGTTATCAATCCCTGACAAAGTGGTTTTGCAGACCTGATCACAAATTCTGAATCTTCACATTATTCCATTTTTATTTTATAAATTTGAGGTGTACAACTTGATACATGTATACATTATAAAATAATAAGCACCATCAAGCTAATTAACACATGGATCACCTCACATGGTTACCTTTTTGGTGGGGGGTGGGGAGGTGAGAACACTTAAGATCTATTCTTTCATTAGATTGAAGTCAATAATACAGTATTGTTAACTGTATTCACCATGCTATACGTTAGATCTCCAGAACTTACTCATCTTGCATAACTGAAACTTTGTACCCCTGACCAGCATCTCCCCATTTTTTTTTTTTTTACCTCATACCAGGCCCTGGTAACCAACATTCTAGTCTCTGCTTCTATGAGTTCGATAGTTTGCCATCCCTTCTGAAACAAAATCAGTCCTTACTGCTGAGATAAGAGTTTGCTTTTATGTACCCAGCGTTCTTCTACTATTGTTTCTACAAACCAGCCATACTGACCACCTCAGCACCAGCTGATTCTCAGTCTCTTGCTGTTTCAATACATATGCATACATTTACTATTCATTCCACCTAGAACACCTGTCCCATGTCCCATTACTGCTTCCTTTTGTCAGTGCCCAACATATACAACTTTACCTGTGTAAATTTGTCCTTTTTCAGTTTTCAAAGCATCAAGTAGTCATTCCCTCAAGGAAAACTTCACCAACACTCTCAGAATGGGTTAGCAACTTATTCAAATGTTTATATTTAAATTCTTGGCTGTCTATTAGTTTTATCACATTGTGGGTCAGCTCCTTCCCACATACTGCTAGGTTCGCTCATTTTGAGGCAAATGTCTGAACACAGCACTCTCTGTACTTCTGTGTATGTATTTAAGCTTTGTCAACATACCATTGATTACGGACAATTGTAGCTCTGCATTAGGGCTTATTAAAATTCAGTACGGCACATGTCTGCTCATGTAAAACTGTAGAAGTAATATCCATATACAGAACCCGAACGCCATGCTCAATTAAATGCCAAGCACAATCCCAGTGCATCTGCTTGGTACATGCTCTGGTCACAGCCTAATAGTCAATTGTCAATGACAAATAAATGCATAACATATCATGTTAAGATAATTTTGTATTTTAGAAAATCTTAGCAGTTTCAAATTTTGAGCCTTTGTGGTTGAATTTTTTTTTTAATCATGGAAAGTAAGCAGCAGTTCCTTTGATATTGTTAGTGACCTAACTTCAAACCAAAAAAAAAAAAAAAAAAGTCTTACTATTCTTATAAACTGCTTTATCAGTTCAGTTGAGTACAAACATGAGCCATTAAAAATGCAGCTTCTTAGCCTATGAATCAGAATTTCTCCATGGTCTACAAACCAAAAAGTACCAATCAATTATATTACTTTTTCCATCATCTTTAAGCCTGGATCTACATTTTAATGTATAGCTAAAGAGCCTCATTTCTCTTGACAAACTCTTTTGTGCATAAATGTTGTGCCTTTAAATTTATAAACCAGGTTTATAAAATATCACTTTAAATGTATAAACCATATTTATTTCAACAAAATACCACTTTAATATTCAACGATTCCCATTTTATAGTGAGTATGAACTTTTCCCTCCAACCTGGGATGTAAAAATGACACTTCTCTTTTCTTTCTTTAAAATTATATTTTTAAAAAGTTATATTTAATCTGCTTTATGTCTCCAAATCCCTGATGTGAAGAAATTCTAGTTCAGTCATTATTGGGCTTCTCTCCTTTGTAGGGTCAGACAGACATCCTGAAGTTATTGTCACCATTGATATGCTTATGGTCCATGTGGTTCCTTTAAAGGCAGACAGGTCCACTGCCCACCCAGGAAATCTCCTGAGATTAAAACTGGCCTTCTTAGTGTGTCATGCCATCTTTCCCTAAATACAACTAAGATGAGGAGAAACACAAAACTACTTGTGGAACCCACAAAATCCTGTCCCTTCACAGTCTTGGGTTGAGTTTCTCAAATGTCACTGAAATTTGGCCCCAGATGTTACCACCCTTTTTTTTGTTTGTTTGTTTTGTTTTAAGGTCTCAGGGGTTTCTAGGATGGTAAAGTGGAATGTTTAAAGGAACCTTTTGGGGTTCATGGGTGACTCGGTTAAGTGTCTGCTTTCGGCTCAGGTCATGATCCCGCGGTCCTGGGATCGAGCCCCTCATCGAGCCCCTGCATCGAGCCCCACATCAGGCTCCCTGCTCAGTGGGGAGTCTGCTTCTCCCTCTGTCCCTCACCCCACTTGTGTGCTCTCTCAAATAAATAAGTAAAATCTTTAAAAAAAATAAAGATGCTTTTTCCAAAAACCAACTATAAAACTGGACAAAACGGTTGATAACAATTCAGAGTTCTCGAAGTTGATTAAATATAAGCAACACATTGAGAAATATTTATTCAAGAAAAATGACTCACCTTTGGGTAAGAACAGTGGGAATCTGTAGCATTCTTCCCAGGGACTGCTCTCAACAGCCCCTCTCCTTGCTCAATGTCCAGGTCAGTAGGCACAGTGCTGCTGCCAGAAGTGGAGAGCCCATAAAAATCAATTACTTCACTGGGACGGGGCAGACTTGATTTTGAGCAAAGGACACAGAAGTCATGCCCAGTAGTGTTTGTGAATAAGAATGGCAAAATTGGTAGGAAATGAATAAGAAAGCTGACAACACTTAAAACCTGAGATTGCAGTTGTCTTTGGAGTGAGCAATAAACTGAACAGACAGAAACTTAATAGGCAAATCCTGGAAATGAGAAGAAAAAGCCATGGAGGGGCTAGATCACCTTTCCACATATCCATGGCTGACTGGGGAACTAGAAAACTAGTTTCTCTGGAAACTACCCCAGAGAGGAGAGATAGACTTTAAAATACCCAAAAGTCACCATTAAAAAGAAGCACAAAGAACTATGAATAATTTAGACCCTTACCTAATACCATCTACAAAAATCAAATTTAAAAAATGTATCTTAGATTAAATGTAAGAGCTAAAACTAAATTATTTCTCATAGCAAGCATAGGAGAAAATGAGACCTTGAATTAAACAAAGATTTCTTAGGGGTGCCTGGGTGGCTTAGTCAGTTAAGCGTCTGCCTTTGGCTCCGGTCATGATCCCAGGGTCCTGGGATCAAGCCCCACATTAGGCTCCCTGCTCAGCAGGGAGTCTGCTTCTCCTGCTCCCCCTGCTTGTGCGCGCTCTCTCTCTCCCTGTCAAATAAATAAAATCTTAAAAAGATTTCTTAGATATGACACAAAAAGCCAATCTATCAAAAGACAAAAAAAAGTTTGGACCTCATTAAATTTAAAATGTTTTTGTTCTTCAAGAAACACTTATGCAAGTGAAATATAAACTACAGACTGGGAGAAATATTTGCAAATCATGTGTCTGATAAAGGATATATTTTCAAAATAATGAAAGAAATTTTACAACTCACTAAGAAGATGATGAGCAGCCCAGTTTAAACATGGGCAAAATATTTTATTTATTTATTTATTTATTTATTTATTTATTTATTTATTTATTTATTTTTTAAGATTTTGTTTATTTATTTGACAGAGAGAGACAGCCAGCGAAAGAGGGAACACAAGCAAGGGGAGTGGGAGAGGAAGAAGCAGGCTCCCAGCAGAAGAGCCTGACGTGGGGCTCGATCCCACAACGCCGGGATCACGCCCTGAGCCAAAGGCAGACGCTCAACGACTGAGCCACCCAGGCGCCCCAAAATATTTTATAACACGTTTCACCTAAGAAGATATATGAATGGTTAAACAAACACATGTAAAGTTGTTCAGTGTAGTTAATATTCATTTTGTCATTTTGCCCTAAAAGTCTCCAGTGTAATGCAAATGAAATACTACTAGACATCCACCGAAATAGTTATCAGCAAAAAGTCTGATGTTACCAAGTGTTGGCAAAAACATAGAGAAAATTGAACCTTTATATGATCTTGGTGGGAAGGTAAAATGGTACAGATTCTTTGGAAAAGCTTTTGGCAATTTCTTAAAAAGTTAGTAATTTTAATTCCATTCTTAAGTGTGTAAGATATCAGAACAGGTCTACACAAAGTCTTGTATACAAATGCTCATAACAATATTATTCTGAATAGCTAAGAACTGTAAACAATCTAAAAATCTATCAACTATTGACTAGATAAACAAAATGTGGTATATCTATAAAATGAAATTCAGTTATGCAGTAGAAAGAACAAATTGTTGATACATATTACAACATGAATGGACTGCAGAAATTTTATGCTAAATGAAAGAAGTCAGGCACGAAAGACTATATCCTCTATGGTTCCATTTGCATAAAATTTCCAGAAAAAGTGATTCCATAGAGATAAAAGTAGATATGTGCCTGAAGCTGAGGCAGAAATCGAGATTCCTGCAAATGAATGCAAAGAAGCTTTTTGAGTGATTGCTCCACAGTCAGACAGTATTATGGCAATAGTTTTAACTATAAATTTCGTTTAAAATATTGTGCATTTAAAATGGGCTTATGTTACAGTATCTGAGCTATAGTAAAAAAAAAAAAACATTAAAATAACTAACATTCTTCTCAATAGTCTTCAGAAAATCAATACTTGAGTCTTTTAAGGAGGTCACTGATACTAAGATTAGTTAGAATTTTCAGACTCTCATTTCATGTTGCATGTTACATTTATGTAAAATTGGCTTGTGCTACTTAAAAAAAAGTTTGGAAACTAAAATAATTATTTTTTTTTTAGTTTATGTTTTAAAAACTATTAATACTTATGTATGGTTGAGTGATGTATTTTTGATAAATGGAAATATTATTGTTTTTGAAAAGAGAAGAAGTAAATCATTTGGAAAACCTTCCAAAAAGGATCTTCTATGTCTGTGACTTGACTAACACTTAAAATTAGGTTTTTGTTTTTAGTAGATTAAATCAGCAAAACAAACTGTTTCCTTCAAGTCATAGAAAATAACAAATTTATATAAATTATAGGTATATTTATTTATAAAACTAATGCAACTAGTATTTTCCTAGGATTCTCCAAGTTGAGAGTGTATGTATGAATTGGTCTTAATTATCCCATTGCAGAAACATCAGATCATTAAGTTTTCCCTTCAGGACTTTAATGACAGGTAGTCTCACTTGTGCTTACGAATGACATCCTCTAGCATACCCTGTAGCTTCCTCCCCTGCTTCTCCCTGTGATGGCCAGACAGGTCCTTAGCTATGATACTGCATAACCTGCCCTCCTTCCATGAGCTCCTCGACTGAGAGTTATGCTGTTGTTTTACACAGTTCTTAAAATCAACCGTGAGTTGCTATTATGAAATATTCTGATCTACTTTTCATCAGTGGCTATGCTGAAATAGAGAACTACCTTATTTATCCGTTCATTTTACCCATTTTTTACTAGGCCATAAAGCGTGCCTTCCTTCCTTCCTTGCTTGTTTTTTCAGATAGTCACTATTAGAATAGTCAGCCCCAGTTTTCAAAGATAGCAGGCCAAACAAATGAGCTAGAACCCAACATTCTCAGTATCATACCTCCCCTTCGTCAGTTTTTTTTTTTCCTGAGTAACAAACTACCCATAATGCTAGAGACTTACAAGTTTTTTGTTTTTTTTTTAATGTTTATTTTTGTTGCTTATGGATCCCCAGGTTAGGTAGAGTGATTGCTTCTTTAGGCTCTCAGTTTTGTTCAGGTCGGCTTCATGTGTCTTCATGATTCTGGGTCCAGTGGTTACTATCGAATATACTTCTCACTAATGATCATAAGAGATCAGGAGAGAAAAGTAAATCAAGAAAGCATTTAAAAAATCTCTCTCTACATCATATAAACTGGCTAAATCCAACTCAACAGGGTGGGACTATGTTTTCCATCCAGGTAGGGAGACATTGCAAATTTCCATGACTGAAAAGCATGGCTGTATTGTAGGCAGTAATAATTGGAACAGCAATCCAGTGTATCACACATCCCTTCAGCGGGAATCTGTTAGCTCAGGACCAAGTGTGTATATCTCGACCTTCTTCCCTCTCTTCTCTACAGAAATTTCTACCTATAAAAATACTCCCTGTCAGTCCTATTCCATCAGTTAGCTTTTGCTGCTTTATGTTTTATATGTAACCACAGATGTCTCAATACCATGCGACAATAAACATGTATTTCTTACATATTTGCGCTTGGCTGGGACAGCTCTGCTTCCAGCTCTCTTCATTCTTGAACAGCTAGGTGGCTCTCTTCATTCTTGAACCAAGGGGGAGTGTCTATCCTCAATATATTTTTCTAATGGCAAAAGCAGTTGGACAAGAAGGCAACCAAACTGCATAAGCAATACCAGCCTCAGCCCATGTTACATTGCTAACTTCTAATTGGTCAAAGCATCACCTAGCCAGACCTAGAGTGAAGGGAAGAGTACACCTGATGCCCCATAAAGCCACAGTTGGCTGCCTTAGTCACAATTAGTCATTTCCTTCCCTGAGGCTGTGTCACTTACTTTTGATTTAGTGTGCTGTAGTTTTATTTAAAAACATTGAAATTTCTGGACCTCTATATCCCCACTTAATTTCCCTTAAATTGGCCAGTTCTGTTTTGTGCTCATCTTCCTTTTGTTTTAACTCTCATGGTAGCTAGCTCGTGCTTTCAAATCTTTGCATCCAAACTTTCTTGCACCAGTGTAGCAAGTTTATTAGGTACATTGTCTGGAGTGCAGTTTGACCCAATGTTTTGCCAGTACAGAATAGAGGTTATCATTTTTGCAGCCTCAGGTAAAAGTGGGTTCTTTTTTGTTTTTTTTGTTTGTTTGTTTGTTTGGGGTTTTGTTTTGTTTTGTTTTTGCCAAAATTCAATACACTTACTTTAGGTTTTTTGTCATGACACCACCCCTGTCCACACACTAAAATCACTATAGGTCAAGGTTTGGTCACAAAAACTCTACATATTCTGAATTAAAAGAAAGCTTAATACAAAATTAAGTTGAAAAAGCACTGAGGTCACAGAGTTTGCAGCATGGGTCTGAGGATTTGACACTGAAGCAGTTGGAAGGTGGTTCTCACAAGCTAACCAGGCCGTCGCCATGCCTCTCTGTCTACCTACAAGCCTTGCTGCAACCTCTTCTAGAGAACCATGGTTTCTGCTTTTCATCTGCCTTCCAAATCTTACATGAATTCCTCTTTTGGGCAAAAAAACCCCCAGAAAAATAGAGAATTCTGGGAAACATAATAATCGGCCTTACAATATGGGGGAACTGAGTTGACAACAGAAAATCCAGCACGGTCATGTTTTCACAAATGGATACGCGTGGATCTGCGAGATTTAAATGTTGAGTTTCTCACTCTGAGATCCCCAGGCACTCTAAATTAAATCAAAATGCTTATGCATGTACACCAAGGATTTAGGACATCAACCTGGAGTGAAATGGACTAAGGAAGAAATTATGGGACAAACATATACACATTTTAAAACAACTCTTTTCTCTGTTGAGCAGAGTTTGACTGAAGCCATTACCCAATATGGGTATATGAGTCCAGTCTTTTAATAACAGTGAAAAAAATCAAACATCACTGCCAATCTACCAAAAATACCTTTGAATGGGTTTATTTAAGCCTGGAGAGATAGTTCCCTTTTTTCTATTTTTTAGAGAGAGAGGGTGGGGAGGGGCAGAGGGAGAGAAAGAATCTTAAGCAGGCTCCACGCCCAGCACAGAGCCCAAGGCAGGGCTCCATCTCACAATCCTGAGATCATGACCTAAGCGAAATCAAGAGTAGGATGCTTAACCAGCTGAGCAAACCAAGGCACACCCAGCCTGGAGATACTCCCTGATGGGAAGTTTGATCATAGGTTTTATGTTTACTTTGATTGGACAATTTTAAATGATCTTCCAAGTCACTTTGATTTGTAATGTTCTATACTCCACAGAATTTAATAAAACTTTCTTTGGCTTTAGAGCTAGTTGAACATATCATTTAGACTACTGATTAAATATTCAAATATTTAATCAAATAGATTTGTTATTAACCTGAAGTTTTAATCCGGATCACATAAATAATGTCACATTCATTCAAGAATTTTTTAGAAAAATTATTTATCCATCAAATGGAATTTATAAAATTTTAAAAATATTGGTCATAAAAATTGGAGAAAGGTGTCAGGGAGTACTTACAATAAAATTCTAGATGCTCAAGTGTTTGGATACCTTTGTATATGTGATTGCTTACATGACTTGTAAATATTTGAAAGTCATACAGTGAAAACAACATGTTTTTTACCAACTGGAGGTAAATGGCAGCTCCACCACATAATTGATGCTTGATTTTAGGCAAAATACAAACTTTTCTAAACTCTAGTATTCTTATATTATAGGAAGACTGTAATAATACAGAAAGTTGTTTTCTGAATGAAATCATTTAATTCATGTTAAAGCCCTTTCAAATTGTACACAAATACTTATATAATTTTAGCTCTATTTGTGTATCTATGCAAGATGAACAATAAAGAATACCTAATTTTAAAATGTCCATAGTAATACTCAATAATAATTATCATTTATTATATACTTACTTTGGGCCAAACACTGAGCAAAGACTTTAAAATTATTATCTTTAATCCTCATCATGTCCCTATAAGGTAATCTTTACACATTTTACAGTTGAAGAAACAAAGCCATTTTACTATTTTTTTGAAACAGAGCTAATTTTAGAGTTTTATTTCACAATTTGCCAGTTTCATGTGTCTGCTTTTTACCATTATGTCAGCTTTTCCAATGTCTAGTCTTGGAATAAATGGGTAAATAGAGTTTTAAAACACTCTAACCTGTAATTTTTTAAGAAGTAATGCACAAGGAGGACCTGGGTGGCTCAGTCAGTTGACTGTCTGCCTTTGGCTCAGGTCATGATCCTGGGGACCTGGGGTTGAACCCCTCCTAGGGCCCTCTGCTCAGCAGGGAGCCTGCTTCTTCCTCTCCATCTGCCTTCCCTCACCCTGTGCTTGTTCTCTCTCTTTCTGTCTCTCAAATAAATGAATAAAATCTTAAAAAAAAAAAAAGTAACCCGCAAACTGCATAGTATGTTAAAGTTTCTGAGATGTATTGTAATACATATTCTTCTTTAAGTGTGTTTGAACCTGATATTCCCAAATGAATTGATTAAATTATACTCCTACTGTGTTCACTTCTGCTTGTCACTTCTGTGTGCATGGGTACATGGGTATGTATATACATGTGTGTTACTGCAGGGGCAAGCATCTAGGTCATACTGTATTCAAACTTCATGGTTTGATGGTCTACTTATAAAATTCAGATATTTGGGTGTTCAAGTTATTTGCTTCTAACCTCGTATCTTCCTTGGTATTTGCGTGTGGCTTTAATCACTGCACAGTATTCCCCAACTTTGCATTTGGAGATCATTTCTATGAGACTGTAACTAAAAAAGCACTTCCTTTAAGAAAGATACTTTAGATTTGTCAAGAAATCATGTAATATCTATGTTTTTCTCCACGAAGTAGAACTTTTTGATGAGCCAGTTTTGATACTTGATGTTTTTGATGCAGTTGCTTCATTTTAGTGCTGGTAGTTTTGCACTGAAACGTCACTGTTTCATCTATCTTTTGGGCTTCTGACCTTTGACAGTAATGCTTTTTAAGTAATATTCTTGCTGTGGTTGGATGGGGGGACGGTGGCATATTTGGAGGATTGCAGATGGAAAATAATCCATAGGGCTTGATCAAAGCTGATAGGTAGAGATTGACATGCGACTTCAAAAGATGTAATAAAGTTGTTTTGGGCAACATTAGAACACTGAAGGGATTTAAGACTTTCACATCTTTATTACATAAAAAAAGAAAGTAGTTTGATCCTACTGTTGTGTCTTTTACTCCACCAATACCACTCTCCTTAAGAAATCATTACACATTAATAGTCTTGCTATCTGACAGTACATTTAAATATCCTTTTGGAAAATTTCTTGGTTTTTCTTTCATTATACTTCCTCTATATAAGTTTCAAAACCTATTTGAAAATTTCATGATAAATATAATTACATTATATTAATAAATTATTTCAGGAAGAACCAATATTTTTCTAATATGGAATATTACCGTTCTAATTTTATATTTATATACCTCTCATATTTGGTGTACTTTATGTCATATCTAATGAATTTTTTTAGGGTTTAAACTTAGTATTATCACAATTATGAACACGTCTGGTGTAAATGAGATCTATTGCATGTTGAAGATTATGTTTATTCACTTGGCAGTACTTATATTGCTGCTTTTTTATTTCATTTAACGCTTCAGGATTTTTTACATGGGCAGTCATATCTTATGCAAATGATTACATGTTTTGCTTTTTTTCTTCCTCCCCATTATTTATATCTTTATTTCTTTTTTATTTCTTATTACTTAACTACCTTATAGTGCAATATTGAATAATAATAGTGGTAAGAATTTATGACTTATAGTTGACTTGATGGGTAATGTAATGTATCTAACATTTAATTACTAATTGCAATGGAATTCTGGTAATTTTTCTTTATCAAGTTGTGTATGTGTGCATGCATGTGTGTACACACACATGTGTGTGTGCATGCATGTGTATGTGTCTGCTCATTAATTTCTGCCATTCCTGTCTTTTTAGGAGTTTGTTATCAGTTGTAAAGGACATCATTATATTTCTTCTGTCGATACTAGCTAGTCAGATTTTTATTTCTTCTTGATTTTAATTTAAAATGTAATGGCAGGGGCGCCTGGGTGGCACAGCGGTTAAGTGTCTGCCTTCGGCTCAGGGCGTGATCCCGGCGATCTGGGATCGAGCCCCACATCAGGCTCCTCCGCTATGAGCCTGCTTCTTCCTCTCCTACTCCCCCTGCTTGTGTTCCCTCTCTCGCTGGCTGTCTCTATCTCTGTCGAATAAATAAATAAAATCTTTAAAAAATAAAAAAATAAAATGTAATGGCAAAGCCATTTACTATATGTAGTTTTTGAAATTACTGCAAAGAAAAGTAGAATTACTTTAGAATTGTTTTATTCTATGTAGGGATAAACTGTTTCTAATATTGTTGTGTCTTTTCATTTCTTGTTCAGATTTGCCACAGAGTCTGTTTTATTAACCTTTTAAAGGAATCCCTTTTAAATTTAATCTATTGAATTTAGTATAATAAAATGCTATTGTTTTGTTTCACATACTTTTTATTTTATTATTATTAAAGATTTTATTTTAGTGTGCTATTTTTTTCTCTTTTTCTGAAATGGATCATATATTCATTTACCTCCATTATTTCTTATTTTTGTTTTTTTTTTTAAAGATTTATTTATTTTAGAGAGAGAGAGAGAGCAGAGAGACAGAGGGAGAGAAGGAGACGGCCCGCTGGGTGTGGAGCCCCGTGTGGGCTCCATCTCACAAGCCTGAGACCATGACCTGAGCGAAACCAAGAGTCGGGTGGTTAACCAACTGAGCCACCCCGTGCCCCAAATATCTATTTTCTAATAAGTTTATTTATAGCAGACAGTTTTGCTTTGAACTTCTCTGAGCTTTAAACTTAATGACTTAAAACAATCATTTATTTTAGCCATGTTTTTGTTGGTCAGAAATTTAGTAAGCACTCAGCTGAAGGATCACTTCCAAAATAGCTTCTATACTCATATGACGGGCAACTTAGTGTCTCTCTTCCCATGTGGCATCTGATCCCCAGGTTTTTGTGGTTTTCCCATAATGGTAGTCTTAGGTAGTGAGTCTTCTGTGGAGCTTGGCCTCCCTAGCAGGAAATGTTCCAGGTGATATCAAGTAGAAGAAGCAAACTGACATGGCTTCATTTCTGAGGTATTCTGTTGGTTAACACAATCAGATTTGTAAGCTCTGCTTCTTGTTGGGAAATGTCAGAGTGTTGTGGCTTTCTTTATTTCACCACATCCACTTCAGCTCTGTATTCTAGCCCTTTATAGTATATTCTAAATAATTTATCACTTAAGGTCTCTTGTTCTCTAACAAGTTATTTAGAACAGAGTTAGACTTGTCTTTTCTCCCTCCCTTCCTTCCTCCCTCCCTTTTCCTTCCTCCCTCCCTTTTCCTTCCTTCCTTCCTTCCTTCCTTCCTTCCTTCCTTCCTTCCTTCCTTCTTTCCTTCCTTCCTTCTTTCCTTCCCCCCTCCCTCCCTCTCTTCTTTCCTTCCCTTTCCCTTCCTCCCTCCCTCCCTCCCTCCTTCCTTCCCTTCCCTTCTCTTTCCCTCCCTCCTTCCTTCCTTCCTTCCTTCCTTCCTTCCTTCCTTCCTTCTTTCTTTTCTTTTCTTTTCTTTTCTTTTCTTTTCTTCCCTTCTTTCTTTCATAAATGTTCACTCAAGTAGTGGCTTTTGGCTTTTAAGCTATCATATAAAATATTTTCAGGGCACGTTGCTGGTTCAGTTGGTAGAGTATGCAACTCTTGATCTCTGGGTCATGAGTTTAAGCCTCATGTTGGGCATAGATTTACTTAAAAATTAAAAAAAAATCTTAAAAATTAAAAAAATTTCTCTAGTCTTAATTTCTGTTGGACAAAATATGGCCAGCATAAATGTTGATTTTTTTAAGTTTATTGAGATTTTCTTTGTGACCTAATATTTGTGATACATATTTTTTAATACCTCTGAAGGAACTTGGTTTATTGAACTATTCAAATTAATTACCCTGTGATTTATTTACTTCCCCCTATTTTGGATATGTATTTTAAATTCTTCAAATTATGATGTGAGATATATCTGATTCAGTTTGTATTTGTTACAGTTCATGCCTTAAATGTACTGAAGTTATTAGGTTTATAAAGATGATTGATATTTAATTTATTTATAACTTTACAACTTTTATTATAAAGCAGTATTGTTCTTATGTAATACATGATTAGTGTATTTTATCTAATAATAATACTAACATCTATGCACCACATCATTCTTTTCTTACATGCTCTTTATAGATGTAATTGTTGTGTTTTCTATAAAGAATTCTGAATCACTCAAGTTGAACCCCATTTAAGGGTTAACTATGTATTCCCCTAATGTGAGAAAATAAAATCCATATTTTGAAGGGAACAGAAGCTTTTTAACTTAAATAGCTAAATTTGCTTGCTTCAGTAATTTTTTTTAATATCCTTTGAATTTGTGGAAGTCAGTTCTGGTGCCCCTGAAGTAATCACACAAGGGAAGTCTCATCTGTTGGTAGTCAGCCACAATTCAGGGAGAGGCTTGTGTAATCTTGTTTTAGGATGGCAGAGTTTCCACATAGCAAATTTCAGAAAATGTCCCAAAAGGCAGCTTAGCAATAGCCACCAGCCACAAGTCTATACAACAGTCAGCAAAGAAAGTACAAACTGTCACACAGAATTGCTTTCAAAAAGCTCTTTACTTATTTGATAGAGAGACTTGGAATGCTTTGTTCTGTTTTGTTTCTTCAGAGCAAACCCTTTTTTTTCTTAGCTTTTGTTGTTGTCATGATAAATGCCGTGGGTAAATTCCTTTCTCAGTACCCTTTGAGGTAGTTTAATTTCAGGGAATACTTAATCGAATTGTATTTGATTATTGTGAGAATAATTATCTGGTTCAGTATGATCATATAATTCTAAAATCAGGTATCAATATATGTGGTTATGCATTTTCAGCTTATAACCTCTTTAATCTACATCCTTTAAATGTAAACATTAAGTGAAATAGTAACTCAGATAAAACAGCCCTAGAAATCATCAGATAACCAAATTAACTGAGTTTCTGACTTTTTGAGACAAAAATTTAAATAAATAGTAATTTTAATTTTCTCCCATGTAATTCTATAAATATGTGATTATCCTACATATGATAATATATTTAATATAATTTATTTTATAAAACACATTGACAACATTCAACTTCAAGTTTAGATTTTCCAGTTGATGTTTAATACACTTGGTGGACAAATGTAGAATATGGAATGGAACTATTTTACATCACCTGGTGATGGACAGTTCCTATATTTATATTAAATAATAACAGTGTTACACATTATGTTTATATCATATATAAGCATACATATCTATCAGTATGTATGCTTTTATTATGTAATTTTCTGGTTTTAGAATCTCTGCTCTCTCCATGATGTGTTGTATTAATCACAAACTTTATGGTGAGCTTCTACTGTAGAGTAGAATTCTAGAGTAAAATATTTTAGTCATAATAAATAGATTAATTCTTAAATGCTATTTGAATGTCAGTGGGTTTTATAACATACCTCTGTAATGTGGCTGTGGTGTCAAAACATACATCATTGCCTATTCTTCCACTGCCCTGAGTACTCTAAGATGTTAGGCTTTTGGTTAATTTCATAATTTTCTGACCTCAAATATGGGTATTAACCATTAATTTCCATACTTCATGTAGTTGAGAAAAATAGTATTTTCATTCATTGGAAATTGTTTAAGTACTATGTTATCAGATGAAGAAATTTGTTGGAACAGTTGGTAAATGACATCTGTAATTCTCTCAGGATCATGTGGGTTCAGTGAAGGGTAGAATCAATAGTGTGAGTGTTGGATGGATGGGAAGGAAGAATAAATCAACAGTAGAGTTGGAAATGACACAAAATAAGTGTCCAGCTTAAGAATATATCAAACACAGTTATCCAGTTTGGAATCCAGAAAAATAGTATCTTTCTTTGAATATCGATGATATGCTACCAAATACAGTAACAGGTCTCAGCACATCTCAGGATTCTGGTCCTTGCAGTAATGAAGCAATAACATTTTCTCAAGGTGCATGCTCGTGTCTTTAGCTGAATGCCATAGATAGATAGTAGATTGCTACACTTTCAGAGAAATCTATTGCATTGGCCGCTTATGTTTTTTAATACCTCAGTCTTGAATTTGCCATAGCATTTTAATGGTACAAAATGAGAACATTTAAAGATACGGGTTTGGAAGCATGTAGAATGTGTATGTAAGGAGAGAGAGATGGCACTGTGAAAACAGTTTAAAGTAGGGAGGTACTCAGGGGATGCTGTAGGGTTTTGTATGATATGACTGAGCAGTCACCAGGCAGCTTGGAAGCTATCACCATGAATACCTTGATTTAAGTACTAATGAAATCACGTTGTTTTAAATTCAGTCTGGGATTCAAAATGTGAAAAGAAAATCCCTGTGTGCAGTTTAAAAAATTACTGAAATGGATTTTGAGAGAATCCTATCCTGTGGTTTTTGAGGAATCATAAATCATTCTCAGTTCTCTTCTCAGTTCTCTCATGGTTTTGATGTGATTTGTCCCTTATAAATCACTGTAGGCCCTGAACCTTCATTCATGGGGTTAAAAGGTCATACATTCAACAGTGACTCAGTGGTTTGTTTAAGATCAGGTTTCACCCACTGAGTGCCAGAGTCTAGCACTTTCCTCTCCCCTGCTGCTCCCTAAATATTCAACCAGGTGCACCAATGCTAAACACAGGAGTTATTTCACAGTCTGAAATTGGAGAAAAATCATATGCTTCAGCTTGCAAAATTTTAAAAGCTTAGAAGAGAAAGAAGAAATATATAAAAAGCATGTGGGGTTAAGAGAGGGTTTCTTTTTTTTATTCTATAATTTTTTATTATGTTAAAGAAAGGGTTTCTAAAGCAGACTACTTTTGCTGTCACTGTTTTCAACATATAAATTATTACATTAAAATGGATTTTCCATAAAAATCTGTGTTCGGTATACCACTTAATGTTTTATAAATAGTATTCCCTGGTAAGAACATTTTTTTAATGAATTAAATTTCTTAAAATGCTTAAAATGTTTACTATGGGAAATTAAAGTATATACAAAAACAGAAAAGCGAAGTAATCTCTCATGTAGCCATCACTAATTTAAACAATTATTGTGCATCTTAGTTTTGTTGTTTCCTTCCCAGTGCAGAAGCTTTTTATCTTGATGAAGTCATTAGTTCACTTTTGCTTTTGTTTTCCTTGCCTAGGGAGATGTGTCTAATAAGAACTTGCTACCTCCTGAGGTCAAAGAGGTTGCTGGGGAGGTGGGTGGAGGATGGGCTAAATGGGTGATGAGGATTAAGGAGGGCACTTGTGATGAGCACTGGGTGTTCAATGTAAGTGATGAATCACTAAAATCTACTCCTGAAACTAATATTACACTACATGTTAACTAACTAGAATTTAAATAAAAACTTGAAACATTTAAAAAAAATAAACAATTATTGTGCAGTGGCCAATCTTATTTCACTGATAGACTACCCAGTAAATCCCTTGGAACATTGTAAGCAAAGGCCTTATATCATATAAGTTTAACTGTAAATACTTCTGCATATATCTCTAAAATATAATTATTCTTTTTTTTAAATAATACTATATTCCTAAGAAAATAATAATCCCTTAATGTCATTAAATATGCAGTTAGTGTTGGCCCCAATTGTCCTTAAAAAAGTGTTTTGTTTTGTTTTATTGTTGGATTTTTAGTATGTTGATCTATATAAGATTCATACATTGTTAGCTATGTCTAACATTTTTAACATCTAGTTTCTGTCTCTCATTTGAGAGTTAAGTTATGAACATGAAACTTCGCTCCTACTACACAGTTCTCACTGTACAATTTTCAAAAAGTAAGAAAATTAACACTGAGAGAATACTATTACATAGTGTACCATCAGTCTTTTCTTTATAGGAATACCAGAATTCTGGCCAGGACCAACCCAGTAGATCATATTACATTGTGTTGTCATAACCCTTAGTCTCCTTTAATCTGGAATACTCTTTGTCCCTTATAAATTTGAAGTTTGGAAGAGTACAGACTAGGTTTTACTTTTCTTCCTTCCTCCCTCTATCCCTCCCTCCCACCCTCATGTCTCTCTCTCTTTCCTTCCTTCCTCCCTTCCTTCCTTCTCTCTTTTTTCCTCTTTCTTTCCTTCTTTTATAAAAAGTCACTTAGGGGCGCCTGGGTGGCGCAGTCCTTAAGCATCTGCCTTTGGCTCAGGGCGTGATCCCAGCATTCTGGGCTCGAGCCCCACATCAGGCTCCTCTGCTAGGAGCCTGCTTCTTCCTCGCACACTCCCCCTGCTTGTGTTCCCTCTCTCGCTGGCTGTCTCTCTCTATCAAATAAATAAATAAAATCTTAAAAAAAAAAAAGTCACTTAATTTGGGTTTCTGTGCTGTTTCCTCATGAATAGGAAAAGATCATGCATTCTTAGTAGAAATACCCAAAGATGATGATTTATGCTTCTTAGTGCATCATTTGGGAGGTATATGATTTTTAGATTGTCCCATGACTAATGATGATAATTTTGATGCTTTGGTTAATATGGTGTCTGCCATTTTTTCAATGATAGCATTACTGTTTTTCACTTTTTAATCAGTAAGGAATTGTGAGAAGGTACTTGAGACTATGTAAAATGCTGTTCCAGATCAAACATTCCCTACTAGTTTTAAAATCACTAATGACTTATGTGTGAATCATTTATTACTGTGATGTTTAAAATATGGTGTTTTTCCAATTTCATCAAGATGGAGTTACGGATGTTGGTAATCAATATTTTTGACATTTTTGATTGACATTCTGTTGTAAGGAAGAGCTTGTATCCCCCATAATTTATTTATTTAAATAATATTTATTTAAATAGTATTAATATAATCAAATATTATTAAATTATTAAATAATATTCGTTTGTTTAAATATTTATTTAAATATTAATTATTTGATATTTAATTATTAATTATTTAGATATTTAAATAATATTTCATTATTTAAATATTATTAAATATTAAATAATATTTATTTAAATAGTATTAATATAATTAAATATTATTAAATTATTAAATATTATTTATGAATTTATGGATTTAATTTTTTTCAATATACTGACATTTATTTTTTCTCTCCAAACTATCTAAGATTTATTCCTTAGACTGGAGTATTTAACTAGTAGGAGACCCTACATACAGGATCCTTTATTATTTTTAATTGCTTACATAAAATGATATTCCCTGTTGCCACCCAGCTTAAGCCATCTCTCCAAGAAGCCCCAGGTTTCTGTAAATACAAACTGATGGTGGCCAAAAGGGAGGTAGGTGGGAGGCTGGGAAAAATGGGAGAAGGGGCATGGGAGAAACAGGCTTCCAGTCACAGAATGAATAAGTCACAGGAATGAAAGGCACAGTATAGGGAATATGGATATCATAGTAGTGCTGTATGGTGACAAATGGTAGCTTTACTTGTGATGAATATACATTAGGTATAGACTGTCATATCACTGCTTGTATAACTTAAACTAGTGTAACACTGTGTGTTAACTATAATTAAATTTTAAAAATTATAAAAAGAAGCTCCAGGTCCTCAGTATAATGTGTTATTAAAAAAGAAACATACATGCTGACATGTTTGTGCATATATATATATATATATATATATATATATATATGAATACATTTATATAGTTTGCATGCTAGGTAATATTATTGCTATTGGGTATCATTGCTTTTCCTTCTCAGCATACATAGCTAGAAAATGTGTTCATGTCTGTATCAATATCTGTGTATCTTACCAGCCATGAATAAATTCTAATCCAATACAATATGTTTTATCCTAATTTCCATTTCTCGATATTTGAAACAACCATCTCAACATTTAATTATTAGCTCCCTTAAATACAGAAACTAATCTCAAACCTGCTAACCCACACTACTCAAAATCAAAACCAAAACAATCCCTACTATTTAGAGTTCAATATTCATTTATAGTTTTCTTTTTCCTTTTGGTCTGGTGGTAGTATATGGGCAAGATACATTGCTCACAAATTATTTGGGTTCCAGAATTCCATCGCCTCTCACCTTCTTGTGAACTTTGTTCCTGCAATTATCCTGTTGTACCTACACTATCAGTTTTACCTTGTCCGTTTCTATCAGCATGCATACAGGGTGCTTTATTCTCACTCATCTTAAAAATTAAAAAAAGAAAAACTTCTTTGACCCTTTCCCTCATTTCTCTACTCCCTTTATAGAGAAGCTTCTCAAAGCAGTTAGCTATGTTCACTGATTCCACTTTCTCAACTTTCGTTCATTTTCTCCTCAACTTAGAATTTGGGCTCTACATACAGCTACCCTGTTAAAATAGATGTTGTTGAGGCCGTCAGTGATCACTTAACATGCTTAAATTTTACTTCCCACGTAAAACATTTCTCTATACTTCTATGGTTATACTATTATTTTCCTTGCTCCTCATTATACCCTTTTTCTCAATGCTTCTCCCAAACCCCTGTATCTTATCGAAGAGCTTTAAATTTAGAAATGTCCTCTCTGAGAATTTCTTCTTCAAGTAATCTCACCCAGTTCCAAGGCTTAAAATACCATCTATACGTGGATGACTCATAAATCCACATCTCTAGCTACCATCTCTCCTTCTGAGCTTAAGGTACATATATCCACATAAATACATGCTCTTTCAACTTGCATGTCTAACAAACACCTCAAACCTCCCAAGGCTGGAACAGAATTATCCCTTCCTTACACACACACACACACACACACACACACACACACACACACTCACACTCTTTCCAATTCCATCCAAATTTCTCCAATTCAGTACATTGCCTACTATCCATTAGTATAAATCAGTTATAAATCTAGTAAACCTTGGAGATTTCTAAATTTCTCTCTTTCTTCTCTCACACACATCCAATCTATCACCAAATCCTGATGGCTATAACTCTGAAATATGTTCCAGTTGAACTACTGATTACCATCTCTACTACTGTAATCCTAGCCAAAGCCACAGATAGAGCTCATCTGCTTTACTCCAGCACCCTTTTAGCAGGTCTTTCTGTTTCACTCCTGCCCTTCCACATTCAACTGTTAACAAAGCAGGAATGGTTTTGTGTACATCAGTTTACATCATTCCAGTTGAAGACCTTCCAGTGTTTTCTTTTTCTCTTCGAAACCTAAACAAACTTAGAATTCCATTCCATAAACTATAAGTTGTGGCTTGACTTGCTTTCTGCTTCCTTTATGACCTCATTCCACCAACTTCTACCTTTCCATTTATCAAGCTTTTCCATTTGGCACTAAGTGGTAAGTGAGTTCAATTCAGGGGGAGAGAGTAGAAAATCCTTTATTAGCTTCAAAAACAAGACAAGTTCTAGAATCCAGCTTTCATGTTTTAAGTGATAAAATTGTCATTGCATTTTAATTTCTGTGTTTAATTATGTTTAAGTGGAGGAGTAAGGAGTAATTTTATGCCTCAAAATCTCCAAAAATAAATAGTAAAAATATGCATAGGGATTTGATTGTGACATATTTACATTGATTTTAAAGTAAGTACCATCTTTACAATATTAACTTACATGTGGTGTATCTTTCCTAATATTAAAGCTTTCTTTTAGATCCCCTACTTCTGATTTACAGTTACAATTATAATATTATGGCTCACAAATAATGAGTGTTTACTATATGCCAGGCATAGTGTTAAATAGTTTACATTAATTACCTCGTGTTTTTCATGTGTATCCCTATACTTTTCTTATTAAATATAGCTCCTAGTTGTTTTATAATCATCTAATTAATAAAATAAATAGAATTGTTTTCTAGATTTTATGTTTTTACATTTAAAGTGTCTTGTATAGCTTATAGTTCATATGAGTTATAATTCAGCATCTACTTTAAATACGCATCTTGATTCCATTTACATTTCTTATCATAAAATTATGATTGATCTCATTTCCTTCATTTTTGTAGGTTTCAACTGAAATTCTTGCTCGAGTTTTTCTCAGTATTCCATAAATTTTCTTTGTGGTTTGTGTTTTATTTACTCTTTCAGGAAAATGGAGAACACATTTATGATTCCTTTGCTGAAAAAGCCTAGTTTTTCTTGGAGAAAAAAAAATACAGCCTATTATAATTGCATTAGAATTATCTTTTTCACTGTTTACTGTTATTGACTTATTACATTTAAGTTTTATAGTTTTTTGTAACTGTGTCATTATGACAATTAATCATTTCTATTTCTAATATTTCAGTGCTCATCTGAAAGCCTTGAATGCAGTAATTTTTCTACTTCTGTGCTATTTTGCTTCTTACTTTGATGAACAATAGACTTTCTTCCATACATTCTTTATGAACGATATAGAACATTCTTCATGTAAATTCTTAGGAATGGCTTATGTGAAATACATGTATAACCACTGTTCCAAATAAATGGAATCAGTTTGGTTTGCAAGAAATCCTTCCACATCTTTCAATATTATATTACTCTCCTAGGAAGAAGAATAATGTGTTAATTCTTGGTGTCCTCCACCATTTTTTTCCCAATCTATCTGATGTTTAGGAAAATTTTTATCCAGTGGTGGTTAACACCATTTCTGTTCATTCCATTTCAACACTAATTGAGGCCAATTCATGATCCCAACTCCAATTCTGCTTCTTTGTGGTCACTTTAGTCAACTTCTAGTCTAGGATAAGTTGGAAGCATACTTAACTCCACCTTATTTTTTGGAGATCTGCCCTTCAGTTTTTTGTTTTTTGGGTTTTTTTTTTTCCTCTTAAGTTTGAATTCAGGCTTTTGAATTTTTGGATGTCTGTATCATAGCATTCTCATTTACCAGAAGCCCACAAACAGTTAATATAAAATAGGTTATCTACAAACATTATCTAATTGACCATCCACTTGAAATGTACAGTTAATTTCAAAAAGAAAAAAGAAAAAAAATCTTGTCAAAAAATTGATTTTTTTAATGCATCTTCAAAAAGTCATGTTTATAGCCAAACAGGATTTTAATCTCAGTTTGCTTTAGGTGTTTAATGTATATTGTGGATGGACATGTTTTATTTTCTATATATACCTATATCTTTGTAGTTTTATGTTTTGGGGTTTTTTATAGCTTTTATCTGTTCTAGGTCCATTATGAAGTTGTTTTGTTTTCATTCACCATTATGGGGAAATATAACTTGTATTTAAAATGTTCTATATTTTTTATTTGGGTGATAGTCATATGGGACTATACATTTGTCAGAAAGTATTGACCTGCATATTTGGCATCTATACCTTTCACTTTTTGAAATTAGAAATACAGATTAGAATAACCTGGGATTCTTGGAATAAAGAATGAATTACTGATCTATCAGTCTGGTTGACTCTCAAGAAATACTATATTGAATGAAAGAAGCCAGAGTACATCATTTATGATTCTATTTGTAATAGCTTCAAGAACATGAAAGACTAATTTATGGTGATAGAAATTAGAGCACTAGTTTATCAATGGGAGTGATGGGGGCAACTGACTGGAAAGGAACATGAGAACATTCTGAAAGAATGGGTTTGTTTTATAACTTGGTTGGAGTGTATATACATTGGACAAAACTTATCAAATTGTAAACTAAAATCTGGAGATTTCATTGTACATAAATTTTACTTTGAAAGTTAATAATAAAGCTATGTATTGCAGAAAAATGTGTGTGATGGTTGATAGTAGGAAATTGATTCTCTCTTCCTCTTGTGAAAATATCATACTCTTTACTGTGAGGAATTTGAAAGCCCCCAGGTTTTTGGATAGCCACTCCTCATTATAGAGAACTCCTTAGCCATCATTTACTATTTGCTGACAGCTCATTTCTATTTCAACTTTGGATTCATGAAAGCTATACTTAGGATGTCACTAACTCCTCTTTTCGTTCAAGTAAGCCACATCTCCCATGATTCCCACCAGTATGAGGTATCTAAAATAATCAAACTCATAGAAACAAAAAAGTAAAATGGTGGTTGCCAGGGGCTGGAGAGAGAGGGGAGTGGAGAGTTACTAATAAACAGATATAAAATTTATGCAAGATGAATAAGTTATAGAGATCTGCCATACAAAATTGTGCCTGTAAATAACACTACTGTATTATATTCTTAAAAAACTGTTAAATGGTAGAACACATGTTAAGTGTTCCTTTCACAAAAGAAGAGAATAGAAAAGAAAGAAAAGAAATATCAGGCATTCTTTCTCTGTAGCCTGGTAATGAAAGGTTTCGAAGATAGGAAAACCATAATCAATGCCCTGGTGTTAGTAGGAAAAGGTACGGGTAACTTAGTTCATCTTAAAGACCCACCTTGCCTTCCAATATTTAGCCATTAAAATGAAGATTACTTTAAAGACAACTATGCCTTAAAACACATAATTACTTTTGCTATATATCTGAAAATTTCCGCATAATATCTTTTAAAGGAAACTATGTAACTATGTTATAAAGAGAAGGAAAATTTAAAATTTAAAAGGTCATTATTATTGACAATAATTGTGCAGTTAGCTTAATTGCTAAATTTTTATATTTGCCTGATTTTTTAAGTTTATAAATGAAAGAAAGTAAATATTCAAAACAAAATAAGCAAACACAGAACATACAAAAATATTGGTTGGCTATCCCAACTCAAAGAAAGCATACAGACCCTTGTCTCAGAGAATGGTGCTTCCAAGGTCCTAGCCCAGTTGGAGGGCTTGTCCTACTATGTCTCCTGAGGTGTAGAAACTGTGCACCTCGCCTTCATAAGATACACAGTCCTGTAAGTGGTGCAAGAGGGGGTTAGGTCTGGGCCAGTGACCTAGAAAGGTGACAGGGCTTGGTATATTGTGTGTGGTTGAGGACATGGTTGCAGGATAGTTGTGCATGTTAGACAGTATCCTGTGGAAGACAGTGACTTCAGCATGGTCACTAATGTACATTGTGCATAAATTATTAGGATACCCTGAATCTAAGAAAGACAGCAGACCTCCTAGCCACTGGTTGCCATACTCTGGCCTTTGACATTGTCTCTATTTGTTTTTCTTATATTACATAAAGTGAAATCTGGAAATTTAAATGCTAGGTTTTACTTTATGTAAAATTTCTAAATTTCATTATAGCAATAAAATTAGATAAACCTAGCATGCCACATAAACCCATCTGTGCATTATTCAGTGGAAACTCACGTACAACGTTCTTTTCAAGCTCAAGAACCTTATCAACTTTGTTTCCTTAGAAAAGCACTTAAGGCTCCCAAATTGGTGGAATAGTTTGAGAGCAGCCTAAACACCACCTTGGAGGTTTTAACACTATTGTCTTAGCAAGAAATGAAAAGTAGAGTGTTTAGTGAGGAGGGATAGTGGCGGCTTGTCAACTCAGAAAGAGCTTCTCCTGAAATATCACTCTTTAAAGTAGCATTTCCAAATGGGTTTAAGAAAAAAAAAAAAAAACTTGCTGCGAATATACTTTGGTGAATAAGCAAAGGCTATTTTCAATCAAAATCTTCTCTGAGAATGTTCCTTTTTTCCTCTCTCAAAGAAATTTTTTTTAATGTACCTTGCCTATTTGCATTTTTATATGCAAAAAGAAAAATAGGAGTAAATTGACACACCTAGTTTGAAAAGAAATTGCAAACACATAGTGACATCTCAAGTTAGTTCTTTGAAAAAGAAAAATGCAGTTTTAATTGTTTACCATGGTTTTCCAAATTAGATGCTTTTATTTTCATTTGGAGAGTTCCAAAATGAGTTTACTACCCTCTTATCAAATTCCATTCCAATGTGTAAAGATATAAAATACATTTGTTCTAGTCAGTGGTTAGCTTTCTTAATCTTTTCTTAAAATTATGGATCATGAAGCATAGCTTTTTGTTAATAAAACTGTATTACAAATATCCATTCTTATAATCCATACTACAGCTTTTTCCATTCTTACCTCAGTTCCATTATCCTCTCTGATAATTGCTATAGTACTTTTTAATTGTCTGTGGCCCAAGTTTTCCAAAAACAAATTCTGTAAATGATTCATCAAATTTCTGAACATGAATTTAAAGTTATAATTTAAAAATCAAATTAATTTTCAACAAATAAGGAAATAAAGAATGCCTCCTAATTTTGTGTGTGTTTCTATGTTCCTGTATGTTCCTGTAATTTTATTTTAATGAACAGTTGATTAATTTTTTATCAATAATGTCAAGGATAAATTTTGGATTCCAGGCACCACTGCAATTTGTTTAAGATGGAGGTTGCTGGGGTGCCTGGGTGGCTCAGTCGTTAAGCATCTGCCTTTGGCTCAGATCATGGTCCCAGCGTTCTGGGATAGAGCCCCGCATCGGGCTCCCTGCTCAGCAGGAAGCCTGCTTCTCCCTCTCCCACTCCCCCTGCTTGTGTTCCCTCTCTCGCTGCCTCTCTCTCGGTCAAATAAATAAATAAAATCTTTAAAAAAAAAAAAAAAAGGATAGAGGTTGCTACTAGGGAAAAAGCTGCCAGGCCTCAGTATTGAGAGATTATCTAGAGTTAAATTCTGATTTTTCCTTGTAAGAGAGAATAGCCAAAGATTGTACATCACTTTATGCCTATTATTTGTTGAACTGTTTTTTTTTTTTTTTTTTTTTTCTAGAGCAAAAACTGTAAGACATGGCTGGAGGATTATTGGGCATTGTTGGAGCAGTGGTCTGAGCAGGCACACAGTGGTCTGGTGTATGTGATGTGCTTGCCCAGGATGAATTGGGTGGGGGAGGCAAGGAGGCTAGCCCAATGGAGGAAAGAGGAATAGCAGTAACATGTATTAAGCCAGACTCTTTGCTAGACACTTCATGTATATTATCTCATTTTCTCCTATCTACAACCTTGCAAAGTAAGTTTAATTCATGAACCTGTATCATGTTTTAGTTCCTACAAAGGTGGTAGGTGTCAGAACTGGAATGTAAACCAAAGACTGAATTCTTGTCGTTAAACCAGACTGTCTCATTTAAGTTAAAGGGTCATGATCTACAGAAATACACTCATTTTCTCTGATTGAAGAACTCTGAGCTATCAATGTAAATATGATAAACGAATGAGATAGACATGTTAGATCACTTTATACTGAGACGTTATAGGATGTGTATGCCTGGGTTAGAAAAAGTTCAGATTTTGAAGTCCAAAGACTAAGATTTATTCCCTGCTTCATCATTAACTGTATGCACTTGCACAAATCAGCCTCTCTGGCTAGCCTTTCCTTCATCTTCAACACTCTACCATGGCAGTGTTGTGAGGACCAAATGAGATACTGTGTTTAATGGTATTCTTAAACTATAAAGCATCATGCACGTCTTTATTATGGACAAAGAATTATTATTAGAGTGGTAGTTTCATACTCAAATATTTACAGCCAAGGTATTATAATGGCACTTTAAATTTTATTATCTGAACTATGGGTGTTTTAAATTTGAGAATTAAATATATAAGAATATTCTTCACTTTCAAAGAGATATATAGTTTCCCCTCAACTTTTTTTAAGAATCATGCAATGCTTTAGGTGTATTTTTATTTTATATTTTTTTACAGAGATGTAGTTTCTTGTGCAGGAAACGTTTTTTTTTTTTCCTTCTTTATTTTACCATGAGAAAAATGGCAGCATAAGTATAAAGAATGAAAATTGGCATCTGATACCTGTTCTCAGAGTTAAGACACCATAAGGAAGGCTCGACACATTGGCAGCCTAAAAATACACATGTCCTGTGGCTATTGGAGAAGGTAGATCCAGTGTAGTCAAATTTCTCAATTTTTAAAAAAGAATCTCTGATCCAGAATTTTTGCAATTACATCTAAAAACTAAAGATAACCAACTAGTCATATATATGTATGTATAGTATTGTTTATTATATATACTATACTAACATTAATATAATATATTCATATATATGGTTCATATACATATTAATATAGTCACATATATTCATATGTAGATTTGTATATGTTTAAAATAATATGTATGTCTGTGTGTGTATACACAAAACCATCGTGAAGGACAGGCCATGGCAGGGAGGGGAAGTTCAGGCCAAAGGCTCTGCAATAATCTCACAGAGAAATGATATTAACCCAGGCACTGAAGTAAGAATAAGAATGGAAGAAGCACGTGGATTTAAGATACCTTATTTCAGAAGTAGAATAATATAATTGACCCAAAACAATGCAGGGGTGAAGGAAAAGAGGGTTAAGAAATGACTGTAAGTTATGTCCATGCGAAGACTTGCATATGCATGCTTATTGTAGCTTTAATCCTCAAAGCTCAAAACTGGAAACAACCTAGCTTTCCATCAACCAATGAATGGATTGGTAAATTGTGGTCTGTCTACATTAAGAGAATATTTTTCACTAATGAAAAGGGTATGGATTAATTTTACACATAATAACATAATAAATCTAAAAAAAAACATAAGCTGAGTGAAAATAGTCAAGTTCAAGATAGTCTACACTTGTGATTCCATTTACATAAAATTCTAGAACAGGCAGAATTAATCTATAGAGAAAGAAGTAAATAAAGTTGATAATAAGTAAACTAATTAAAAGTTTTTAAAAAATTGATTATCTTTGCATGTACTAATAGTCAATAATTAGAGGAAGAACTTAAAGGGTAGAGGAAAAACTTAAAAGGAAAAACTTAAAAACTACTAAGTAATTGGAGGATATTAAAAACATATACAGGAACTTACGGAGAGGGGGAACTTCCTGGTTCTTTTTGGTGAATACCTGGGAGTGAAATTATTTGGCCAAATATAAAGGTATGCTTCACTTTATAAGAAGCTGTCCAACAGTTTTACAAAGTGACTGCACCATTTTACATTTCCATCAGGAAGATGAATGTTGTGCTTGCTCCACTTGGTATTACTCATTTTTAAATTACAGCCATTCAGGTAGATGTGTAGTGTCTTTCCTTCTCATTTTTTTTACTTGTAACTTTCAAGAGAAAGAGCAGAAGTTATTAATTTGGGAAAGTCCAATTTGTGACGTTTTCTTTGATGTGATTTTTGTGTTCTGTGATAACTAATCTTGACTTAAAGGAGGTGAAAATTTTTTCCTATATTTTCTTCTTGGAGATTTATATCTTTAATTTTTACATTCAAACCTACATTAAATTACATTAAACATTTCTTGCTGAATCTTGTAAATAGGGAGAGGTAAGGACTGAACTTCACTTTTATTAAAAAGACTATCCATTCCTGTTGACTTCAATTGACCAGATATGTGTGAATCTACATCTTGATTCTGTTCTGTTTTACCCCAGTAACACAATGTCTTTTTTTTTTCATTTTAATGTTTTTTTATTATATTATGTTAGTCACCATACAGTACATCCCCGGTTTCTGATGTAAAGTTAGATGATTCATTAGTTGCGTATAACACCCAGTGCACCATGCAATACGTGCCCTCCTTACTACCCATCGCCGGTCTATCCCATTCCCCCACCCCCCTCCCCTCTGAGGCCCTCAGTTTGTTTCTCATAGTCCATAGTCTCTCATGTTTCATTCCCCCTTCTGATTACCCCCCCTTTCTTTATCCCTTTCTTCCCCTACTGATCTTCCTAGTTCTTATGTTCCATAGATGAGAGAAATCATATGATAATTGTCTTTCTCTGCTTGACTTATTTCACTTAGCATTATCTCCTCCAGTGCCATCCATGTTGCAGCAAATGTTGAGAACTCATTCTTTCTGAGAGCTGAGTAATATTCCATTGTATATGTGGACCACAGCTTCTTAATCCAGTCATCTGTTGAAGGGCATCTCGTTTCCTTCCACGATTTGGCTATTGACAATGCTGCTATGAACATTGGGGTGCATATGGCCCTTCTCTTCACTATGTCTGTATCTTTGGGATAAATACCCAGTAGTACAATGGCTGGGTCATAGGGTAGCTCAATTTTTAACTTTTTAAGGGACCTCCACACTGTTTTCCAGAGTGGCTGTACCAACTTGCATTCCCACCAACAATGTAGGAGGGATCCCCTTTCTACACATCCTCTCCAACAATTGTTGTTTCTTGCCTTGTCAATTTTTGCCATTCTAACTGGCATAAGGTGGTATCTTAGTGTGGTTTTGATTTGAATTTCCCTGATGGCTAATGATGTTGAACATTTTTTCATGTGTCTGTTAGCCATTTGTATGTCATCATTGGAAAAGTGTCTGTTCATATATTCTGCCCATTTTATGATTTATTTGTTTCTTGCGTATTGAGTTTGAGAAGTTCTTTGTAGATCTTGGATACCACTCTTTTATCTGTAGCATCATTTGCAAATATATTCTCCCATTCCGTGGGCTGCCTCTTAGTTTTTTTTGACTCTTTCCTTGGCTGTGCAGAAGCTTTTTATCTTGATGAAGCCCCACAGGTTCATTTTGTCTTTTGTTTCTCTTGCCTTTGGAGATGTGTCATGAAAAAGGTTGCTTTGGCTGATGTCGTAGAGGTTGCTGCCTATGTTCTCCTCTAGGATTTTGATGGATTCCTGTCTCACATCGAAGTCTTTCATACATTTGGAGTTTATTTTTGTCTATGGTGTGAAAGAATGGTCAAGTTTCATTCTTTTGCATGTAGTTGTCCAATTTTACCAGCACCATTTATTGAAGAGACTGTGTTTTTTCCACCGGATGTTTTTTCCTGCTTTATCAAAGATCAGTTGCCCAAAGAGCCGAGGGTCCATTTCTGGGTTCTCTATTCTGTTCCATTGGTCTATGTATCTGTTTTTGTGCCAGTACCATGCTGTCTTTGTGATCACAGCTTTGTAGTAGAGTTCGAAATCCGGCATTGTAATGTCCCCAGCTTTGTTTTTCCTTTTCAACAGTTTCTTGGAGATTCGGGGCCTTTTCTGGTTCCATACAAATTTAAGGACTATTTGTTCCAGTTCTTTGAAAAATGTCATCGGTATTTTGATTGGGATAGCATTGAAAGTGTAGATTGCTCTGGGTAGCATGGACATTTTAACTATGTTAATTCTTCTGATCCATTAGCATAGAATATTTTTCCATCTTTTTGTGTCTTCCTCAGTGTCCTTCAAGAGTGTTTTAGAGTTTCTAGAATATAGATCCTTTACGACTCTGGTTAAGTTAATTCCAAGGTAACGTATGGTTTTTGGTGCTATTGTAAATGGGATGGATTCCCTAATTTCTCTTTCTTCAGTCTCATTATTCGTGTTTAGAAATGCATCTGATTTCTGAGCATCGATTTTGTATCCCACGACATTACTCAATTGCTCTATAACTTCTAATAGTTTGGGAGTGGATTCTTTTGGGTTTTCCATATAGAGTATCATGTCATCTGCAAAGAGAGACATTTTGACTTCTTCTTTGCTGATTTGGATACCTTTTATCCCTTTGTTGTCTGATTGCTGTGGCAAGGACTTCTAGTACTATGTTCAGTAATAGTGGCAAGAGTGGGCATCCTTGTCGTGTTCCTGATCTTAAGGGAAAGGCTTCCAGCTTTTCCCCATTAGAATAATATTTGCTGTAGGCTTTTCATAGATGGCTTTTATGAGATTGAGAAATGTACCCTCTATTCCTACACTCTGAATGGTTTTAAGCAGGAAAGGATGCTGTCTTTTGTCAGATGCTTTTTCTGCATCAATTGAGAGGATCATATGGTTCCTGAGTCTTTTCTTCTTGATATGATGTATCACGCTGATTGATTTGCGAATGTTGAACCACGCTTGCATCCCAGGGATGAATCCCACTTGGTCATGATGGATAATCCTTTTAATGTACTGTTGGATTCTATTAGCCAGGATCTTGTTGAGGATTTTGGCGTCCATATTCATTAGGGAAATCGGTCTGTAATTCTCCTTTTTGATGGGGTCTTTGCCTGGTTTGGGGATCAAGGTAATATTGGCCTCATAGAATGAGTTTGGTAGCTTTCCTTCTGTTTCTATTTTTTGAAATAGCTTTAGGAGAATAGGTATTATTTCTTCTTTGAATGTTTGGTAGAATTCCCCAGGAAAACCGTCCGGGCCTGGAGTTTTGTTTTTTGGAAGGTTGTTTATCACTGACTCAATCTCTTCATAATTGATTGGCCTGTTTAAAAAATCAATTTCTTCCTGTTTCAGTCTTGGTAGTTTATAGCTTTCCAGGAAGGCCTCCATCTCTTCCAGATTGCTTAATTTATTGGCATATAGCTGTTGATAAAAGTTTCTAATAATCCTTCCAATTTCATTGGTGTTGGTCGTGACCTCTCCTTTTTCATTCATAATTTTATTAATTTGGGTCCTTTCTCTATTCTTTTGGATAAGTCTTGCCAGCGGTTTGTCAATTTTATTGATTCTCTCAAAGAACCAGCTTCTAGTTCTATTGATCTGCTCTACTGTACTTCTGGTTTATAATTCATTGATTTCTGCTCTAACCTTTGTCAACTGCTTCCTCATGCATGGATTAGGCCTGTCCCTCTGTTGCTGTTCCAGCTTCTTGAGGTGAGAATATAAAAACTGCATTTTAGATTTTTCTATTCTTTTGAGTGAGGCTTGGATGGCTATGTATTTCCCCCTTAGGACTGCCTTTGCAGCATCCCATAGGTTTTGGACCATTGTGTTTTCATTCTCGTTGGTCTCCATAAATTGTTTAAATTGATTTTTGATTTCCTGGTTTATCTAGTCATTCCTGAGCAGGATGGTTCTTAGTCTCCAAGTGTTTGAGTTTCTTCCAAATTTTTCCTTGTGGTTGAGTTCCAATTTCAGAGCGTTGTGGTCTGAGAATATGCAGGGAATAATTTCAGTCTTTTGGTATTGGTTGAGACCTGTTTTGTGTCCCAGAACATAGTCTATTCTTGAGAATGTTCCATGAATAGAATGAGTATTCTTTGGATCTGGGGTGTAGTGTTCTATATATATCTATGAGGTCCAACTCATCGAGTATGGCATTCAAAGCTCTTGTTTCTGTGTTGGTTTTCTGCTCTGGTGCTCTGTCTATTGCTGATAGTGGAGTGTTGAGGTCCCCTACTATTAACGTATTTTTATCTATATGTCTCTTTATTGTGGTTAAGAGTTGGCTTGTGTATCTTGCTGCTCCCCTGGTGGGGTCATATATATTTATAATTGTCATATCCACTTGTTGGATACATCCTTTAAGAAAAATGTAGTGCCCTTCTGTGTCTCTAACTATAGTCTTTAGTTTAAAATCCAATCTATCTGATATGAGAATTGCTACCCCAGCTTTCTTTTGAGGTCCATTGGCGTGAAAGATGAAATTCCATCCCTTTACTCTCAGTCTGGATGTATCTTTAGGTTCAAAATGAGTCTTTTGTAGACAGCAAATGGATGGGTCATGTCTTTTTATCCAATCTGCAGCCCTGTGGCGTATTATGGGAGCATTTAGGCCATTTACATTGAGACTAATTATTGAGAGATATGATTTTAATGATGCATGTTGTCAGTAAAGTTTTTGTTTCTACAAATTGTGACTTTCTGTTCTGTATCTCTCTTGGGGCCTTTTTACTTTTATAGAACCCACCATAATATCTCCTTTAGGGCCGGTTTCGTGGTTACGAAATTGGTCAATGACTGGCGATTCTGGAAGGTCTTTATTTCTACATCAATTCTGAATGACAGCCTTGCTGAATAAAGGATCCTTGGCACATGTTTTTCACTAAAAGAGCTTTAAAAATGCTCCCCCAACCCTTTCTCTCATTCCAGATCTGTATAGATAGGTCTGACGTAATTCTGATACCTTTGCCATGGTACGTGAGAAATTTCTTTGCCCTGCCCGCTTTCAATACTGTACCCTTGGATCTAATATTTTCGAAATGCACTATGACGTGATGTGGTGTAGGTTTGTCGTGGTTGAGCTTGGGAGGGGTCCTCTCTGCCTCTTGGACATGAATGTTTGTTTCCCTTGCTAGATTAGGGAAGTTTTCAGCTACAATTTGTTCAAATATCTCTTCTAGACCTCTGTTTTTCTCCACCCCCTCGGGGATGCCGATGATTCTGACATTGGAACGTTTCATTGAGTCAGTAATCTCCTGTAACCTACATTCCTGAGCATGGATTTCTTTGAGTCCAGATTCTGTTTTAGCTTTTTCTTCTACTAACCCATCCTCCAATTCGCTGATATGTCCTTCTGCCTCATTCACCCTGTCCTCAGAGCCTCTAGTTTTGACTGCATTTGGCTCGTAGAATTTTTAATTTCTGCCAGATTTGCTCTCATTTCCGCCCTTGGAGATTCTATATTCTCATTAACATTTTCATTAATACTTTTTTCAGTCTACACATCATCTTGACCATTGTTACTCTGAATTCCATTTCTGATAATTTGGTTATATCCATATCCATTAGTTCTGTGGCAGAGGCCACAGACCCATTGTCTTTTCTTTGCTGGGGGGGACTTCTCCTTCTCGTCATTCTGATGAGGAGAGGTTGCGGGGTTGTCCAGAGCCCAAATTATTGACCGGGACCCAGGCCGTGCGCCCTTGTTTTATAGGGATCTTAGGGATGTGGGCTTCTTGATTTTTCAGCCTGCCTTCTGGGGGAGGGGCCTGCCGCGCAGATACTCAGGCAACCCTGTTTGGGTAGAGTCTCTGTGTCCCCTGCGAGGGGGGATGGGGATGGGCACACTGTGAGCCGGTATTTCCAGGCTTTTGTTCTCTGGTGGCTTTCCCTGGCGGTTTGCTGTGCCTCTTCTGAGAGGAGCAGCAGTGGCTGAATCTCAGCCTCTGTCTCAGAACAGAGGGATCGCGGACTGTTCTCCACTGATGTTCTGGCCACTTTAACTCTGTTACTGTTGGTGCTGCTCAACCCTGCAGCGTCCCGGGATGTGCGCCCCACACCCGGCATCCCAGCCCTCACTTCCAGGGCCGGCGCGTCTCTGTCCTTTGTGTTTCTAACACCGCCAGCCGCCCCCGTGCTCCGAAGCTCCGGCCCTCAGTCTGGTCGCCCACATTCCTGGCTCACGGTCTCAGTCTGCTGTCTCACGGGTGCCCTTCCGCAAGCCCACCCACTCCCCCGTGCAGGTGGCTACAGCTTCCCGGCACCCGAACGCGGCGGCTCCCTCCGCCTTCCGTTTATCTTCCGATATCTGTGTGTGGCTTCACGGCTCCCCGCTTCGTACCTCAATACTCAGTGCTGGAGATGTTCATTTGTAGAGATCCAGATGTATCTTCCTGCGTCTCAGGCTGATTCCGTGGATGTTCAGGCTGGTCTGGTACCTATCCAGCTCGACTCGGGACCGGCTGAAAAAGGGGACCCTTACTCCTCCGCCATCTTAACTCCCGTTCCACAATGTCTTGATTACTGTAGATATATAGTAAATCTTGAAATCCAACTTTGATCTTTTAAAAAATTGTTCTAAGTTTATGGAATTTCTGTATTATTTTGGGATTATCTTATTGATTTCTGCGAAAAAATGCCTACTGGGATTTTGACTGGGGTAGAATTATAGATCAATTTGTAGACAGTTGACTTTTTAAGAGCAAAGAGTCTCTCAATTCCTTAAATTGTATATGTCTGTTCATTTATTTGGGTATTCTTTAAATATTCTGAGTAGTGCTCATACCACATACTACACCACATATTTTGTTTAAATTATCCCTATGAATCTCATATTTAATGTAATTATAAGTGATATACTTTTAATTTCATTTTTGTCTATTGTTAACATAGAAGTGTAATTTATTTTTTTCATTGATCTTGTACCTGAGACTTTGCTAAATTAATGTATAAGTTTAAATAATTTTTTGTAGATTTGTTAGTCTTTTCTACATACAGAATGATGTTTTTTTTTTTAATTTCAAAAAAAAAAGAAAAGAAATTACTATAAGGTTTTTAACTTAAGCATCTGGATAGATGATGCTTCATTTTAGCAACTTGAGGAATTTTGAGGTGAAGCTGATTGAGAGCAGTGGAAAACAACTATTTGTTTTGACTGTGTTAAAGTTGAATGCATATTTGTTATACAATTACAGATTCCAAATATATATGTGTATGTAAGTGTATGTGTGCATGTGTGTGGGTATTTGTTTCCAGTAAATACCAAAAATATGCTGAACTGGGTGTCCTCTAACACCCAACCTGAAAAGAATTTCTGCCAGTATTCTGATGAGGACAGAAAAGGTCATATTATAGCATTTGGCCTGTGAGTACAGTTTTCAAGTTTGAGCACTGTGACATCACTAAGCCTTAATTTAAGATGGTTACAGAGCTCTGTATGGGTTTCAGAGGCTTAGTTGTGTTTAATGACTGTAAGAATAGGCACTTTTTGGCATTTGTTTGGCCAGTGGAAGCATGAGAACATGTTCTTCTTTGCCTACCAGAGGGGAGACTGTGTTTGACTGGTCCGTTGTGCAGTCTCTTCAGGAGTATGATCAGAAACCACTGTGGCCAACGAAAATCTACCTGTTTCAAATAAATGAAAACTGCAGAGCATATTCAGCCAGTAAAGTGGTGACTTCCAGGTATTTTATACCAAAAAATAACTTCATACAAGAAATTGGAAGCTGAAAAAGTTGGAACTATAGGCAGAAAGAGGGTCAGGGAAGCCACTATAGTATTCTTTAAAACAGGAAGTGCAGAAATAATCAGAAGTTGCTACCAATGATACCAGGTGCCTACAGTACCAAGTAAGTGACATATAACAGGACTTTCTGAACCTGGTGGCAAGAGTTCTCCTTGGTTACCCACAAAAGCCTGTGTCCTGCTCACTTCTGTGGCATAAGCAATACTGACTTCTGCTTCCCTTCTCCTTTCCAAATATCAGTGTGTCTGTTTTGGCAAAATCTAAGCTGGAACTCTAATTTGGGGAATGATGGGTATGGAGAAAAGCACAAAAAAATTGGGGTAAACATAATATACAGTATGTAACGTGCTCACTGGTATGACCAAGACCATATTCTGGAAGAGTGAAAACCCTTTCTTCCTTCACAGACATTGTATTTTAGTGGGAGATTATCTATAGGCAATAAACTTACTAACAAATTCATATGAAATATTATGCCAGGCAAAGGTAAGTGCTATAAACAACATAGTGCAAGATAAAGAATGAAAGATCGATGGACTGGGGGTGAATATGTGCTTTATTAGTTAAGGTATCAGAGAAGATACCTTTGATTTGGTGGCTGCTTATAAACTGATGTATTCCCCCAAAATTCATTGGAAGCTAACCCCCAATGTGGTGATACCAGGAAGTGGGCCTTTGGGAAGTGGTAGGTCTTTCAGATAAAGCCCTCATAAATAGGATTAGAGCCCCTATGGAAGAAACCCCTTAGAGTTCCCTTTTACACGAGGACAGACTACATTAGTGAACCAGGAAGCAGGTTCTCAGCAGATAGCACGTCTGGAGGTGCCTTGATTTGGGGCTTTTAGTCTTTAGAACAGAGAAAATAAATTTCTATTACTTGCAAGACACTCAGTCCATAGACCGAGTATTTTGTTATAGCAGCCCAAATGGACTAAAACAGTGACTTTTTTTTTTTATAATGATTTTTTATTATATTATGTTAGTCACCATACAGTACATCCCCGGTTTCCGATGTAAGGCTCGATGATTCATTAGTTGTGTATAACACCCAGTGCACCATGCAATACGTGCCCTCCTTACTACCCATCACCAGTCTATCCCATTCCCCCACCCCCCTCCCCTCTGAGGCCCTCAGTTTGTTTCTCATAGTCCATAGTCTCTCATGTTTCATTCCCCCTTCTGATTACCCCCCCTTTCTTTATCCGTTTCTTCCCCTACTGATCATCCTAGTTCTTATGTTCCATAGATGAGAGAAATCATATGATAGTTGTCTTTCTGTGCTTGACTTATTTCACTTAGCATTATCTCCTCCAGTGCCGTCCATGTTGTAGCAAATGTTGAGAACTCATTCTTTCTGATAGCTGAGTAATATTCCATTGTATATATGGACCACAACTTCTTAATCCAGTCATCTGTTGAAGGGCATCTCAGCTCCTTCCACGATTTAGCTATTGTGGACATTGCTGTTATGAACATTGGTGATGTTTTAAATGTGTTGCAAATATTTTCTCCCAATCTGCTGTTTTTCTTTGAACTTTGTTTATCATGAGCTTTTATGTAAATATTATCATTTGATAATGTCTAACAAACGAGTTTTTGTAGATATATTTTAAAGAATTTATATGCCTTGGGGCACCTGGGTGGCTTAATCTGTTAAGCGTCCTGCTCTTGGTTTTGGCTCAGGTGATAGTCTTAGGGTCTTGGGATGGAGCCCCGTGTCTCCCCAGCGGGGAGTCTGCTAGAGATTATCTCCCTCTCCCCTTTCCTCTGCTCCACCCCCTGCTCTCTCTCTCTCAAATAAATAAAACCTTTAAAAAAAAAAAAGAATTTAGGTGCTTCAACATCATAAATTTATTCTACTCTATATTTTTTTTATTTTTTGTGGATGGTAAAATTTAGAAATTAACTTTTTTTCCAAGTTATTTTTTAATTAGTCCACACTTCCCCACATATTTTAAATGCCACCTAAATCATACTATATTCCCATATGCACATGCATCTTTAATACATTCATTGTCAAGCTTGGAATGAGGAGTGAGAAGGTATTGAAGATGAAGAGTAAGTAGCCTGACTTTTCCAGGACCATGTTATTATTTGAGGCCACATAGTGTTGTCAAAACTCTTCATAAAGTAAGGTCTTTCTTAAGGTATACCCATGAGGCTTGTAAGCACGTTGAAAAAAACTTATGTTTTATATTCATTGAATATGAGGCAATTTGACCATTAGAGCAAAGTATTTATCTACACTTTACCTAGTAATTATAAAATAAGATATTCCCAAATTCTTTCTTAGTATGTTTATTTTACATTTTATTAGCATGTGAGAATTATTTTGATTATTTAGTGTAAATCATTGCTAGTAATTACTCTCCAGAGTTGAATATTATTACAACGCCTTTCTTTTAAACTTAAGTTTTAGAAAAAATGGCATTTCTGGAACCACCATTCTCCTTTAAAAAAAAAAAAAACTTCCTTTGTTGACAATGTAAATTTTATAATTAATCATGTCTTTTTCCTTTTGCCCACTAAAAGGTACTGAACCAAATGTGTAGCCCAATTTTAAAAACTTTATTTGACTCATATCTATGTGTTTGCTTAATTCACACTTATTCCTCATGAAAATATCTTTTGCTATGATTTTTTTTACCATATTGAGTGTATTCTAAGAAAGCTGCCTCAAATTTTCTGTGACATGAATCTGAGTACAGTTATGTTTATGACATATCTAGACAGCTTAAAACACAACAACACAACAATATAAATAACTGTGAAAATAGCAGTGAAGTGTATTAATGGTAAGAGAAATAAAATGAAGTCAGGGATGAAGCACATGTCATAATGTCCTACACACTTGTTGGAATTGAGCCACAAATTTCCTCTGAACTTCTAGCAATCACAGTCAAGGGAGAAGGATCTTCAGCTACATGATTCACAATGCCCAAAGTTAAGACAAAGTTAGGGAAGTCTTTTCCCATTTCTAAGACC
This sequence comes from Ursus arctos, assembly GCF_023065955.2. NCBI lineage: Eukaryota > Metazoa > Chordata > Mammalia > Carnivora > Ursidae > Ursus > Ursus arctos. Next base: position 77,474,138 of record NW_026622985.1, read on the forward strand.
TCACTGAATCTCATTCCATGAATCCTCATAAGAACTATACATTGTGATGTATAGAACACTATCATCAACAATGTCGGTACAATAAGTAACTCCAATTTCGCTTCTCTGGCAAGTACCCACAGAGCAGAGATTTTATGTTACTAGTTCAGAGAATCCCATACAGTTTAACAGTAAGGTAACAGTGGGCAGGGTTAATTCTCTATTGTGAAAGCTGGGAGCCAAATGAAGACTCATGCCTGAATGGCAGGCTGCTCTACCTACATATAATTAGAGATCGATGACATAAACATCTAAATAAATAGATAAATAAATAAATCTTAATTCCAGTGTTAGGAATAAGTGTAACAGTCTCTTTGAAAACACTATGCTTTAGTGAGCTTTTATATGTGCATTTTCTTGCACAATGGGGACATAGCCAATGTATTATTACTCCATACACAGTACAGCAAGATGTTTTATAGTATGGTTGAACCATGATTTGAACTAAACAAGGCACTTAAGTTTTTCTAAATGAATAATGGAATTGATAGCGCTTAACCTGCAGGGATATTGTAAAAATAAGTGTAATGAGTGCTTGAGAGGCACTGCATATGTACTTTCTGTAAACATTCTCTGCAGTGCATGTATCCCATGTAAAGCAATAATATTGACAAATTATTGTAAGGTTGCTAGAATTCTGTTTAATTACTCAGCTTCTATATTACAATGCATATTTATTATGGTTTTAAAATTGCATCTTGGGCTTTAATGCCTTTTAACCAAGGCATTGTAAGACATAATAAAACTCCAGCAGCTATAGAAATCACATATCATATAATACCATTTTAAAAAGCAAATATGTCTTACTGCTGCCTTGCCTAAGTAGACAGTCATATAAATGTATATTTTACACATATTTAAAACTTAAGTATATAAAATTTTTACTCCAACTTAAAGCTATCTTTAGAGTTAGCCTGGAAGTGAATTGGTGTGGAAGAATATTGTTCTGTATTCAGGAGGCACATGCATATAAGATCTTTGAATTGTGCTGCTATCACCAGTAACCCAGCATTCATGTATTTTGAGATATTTTTGTAAAATCTGTTTTGTTTTGATATACCCACTTCTTTCTCATGGCTAAAGAGTGTACAGGCAAGCTCCTTAAGCTAGATTTTATGTGACCACTGAAATAGGAAATCAAATGGCTTCAATTAAGATTATGTATTAGTTTGATTAGCACTATGATCTAATCAACTTATATAATCAGGCAGAACAACAAAATATAACTTAAGTAAAACTCCACCAGAAAAAAATCCTACTGTATCTCTGGATTTCATTTTGGGGAAAGTGTGTAATTTCCCATTATTTGCATTGTAAGAATCTGTATTCCTTAATACTCTTTTTAAAAAAATATGTATTTATTTTGAGAGAGAGAAAGTGTGTGCATGCAGGGGAAGGGGTGGGGGAAGGGGGAGAGAGAGAATCTCCAGAAGACTCCCCACTGAGCATGGAACCTGATTCTGGGCTCCATCTCATGACCCTGAGACCATGACCTGAGCCAAAATCAAGAGTTGGACTGGACGCTTAACCAACTGAGCCACCCAGGTCCCCCTCCTTAATACTTTTAATATCCAAAGTTTAATAACCATTGTGTCTATTTGTTGTAAAATTAATGATAAAAATATATTTTTAAAATATTTCAAAAGAAATTCAATGCCATTTTTCTGATAAAGGAAGTTTTTACTATATTTCTATCTATCTTACATTACTTATATTATTACTTATATGTGCAATGGCATTTCTAGTGTTATTTCAAATGTGAGTTTTTTTATGTGTTCTTGAGAATAATTTTCAATATAGTTGAAGAATTCTTATATTTTTATATAATGCAATTTATTAGGGAAGTAAATTCATTAAAATTTTTCAGTTTGAAAGAAAAATAGGGCTCAGCTTTATATCAGAAGAATACATCTTTGGAAATTTTTCTTTTACATTTTAATAAACTGAATTTGTAAATGACTTACATTTATCTCTTTTGTAATTAACATATTTAATCTGGTTTTTGTCTTGGATAGATGTGAGGAACTCAACTAGTAAAATCAGTAATTCCGACTCAAAAATTGATACAGAAATCTGTTTAAAGCTTAGAAAATTTTTAATAACTTCAGTGAGGTTTTGACACTTAACTTTTGTTCCCAAGAAAGATAAATATCAACTGTAATTGTGTGAAGGATTATCAACATTCTATTGCCAAAGTCTGTAATGGTCACAGAGGGTTTGTGAATATGGCATTGAGAAAAAGATCTGCTGCAGAAAGTCTTTAATTATTCAATAAGAGAGAGAGCCTCAGGAAGAAAGATTATGCCTCAACTTGAGTTCATTGAAATAAGTACTATTCCCATATATATATATAGATAGATTTTTTTTTTTCTTTTGAGAGAAAGAGTGTGAGAACTAGGGGAGGGGCAGAGAGAGAGGGAAAGAGAATCTTAAGCAGGCTTCATACTCAGTGCAGAGCCCAATGTGGTAATCCATCTCACAATCTTGAGATCATGACCTGAGCCAAAATGCCAAAAGGCAGATGCTTAACTGACTGAGCCACCCAGATACTCCCAGTCTGTACTTTTTTTTAAAGTAATACTTAGTTTATCTTTAAAATTACATGATCTCAGCTAAAACCCACTCTGTAATGTACTGCTAGACTCAATTTTCTAATATGTCACTCTCAGTTGGCCAGGCCTTTGGAAAAGAACCTATAATATCTCCCAACTAATCATTTTAGCAAAATAAAACTGATATTTACATCTTCTATTTTTATTAGGTGAGATTCCTCACTGTCCCACTAACAAACTTATATTTTATTTAAGTAATATATTCTGAATGAATAGTGTGTTCCAGAAAGATACAAAGGGTTGGGTCTTATAGGATTATATTAACCATGTTAAAGACTACTTACACTAAGTGTATATCCTAACTGCACTTAGAGTCTATGGATCTTTTTTTGAGCGAAGTAATAAAAGTTGCATTTTAGAATGGTCTTTCTGATTGAATGGGGAAAATTATTTGGTTAAGTTGCTGTTTATTACACCATTCATTATTCATCTCATCTAACTTATGTCTAGTTTTCTGTTAAATCTATTCACTGTATTCCCAATTTAATATAAAATAGCTTTAGAATATCTGTACAATTCTTGTTTTGCAGATTCCCATTCTCTATCCAGTATCTTCATCTTTTCATTTATTTGAGCCATCTTTTCATGTATTTTATTTACCATATTCATTATACTTATTTTAAAATCTTTCTTTTTAAAGATTTAATTTATTTATTTTGAGAGACAGAGAGTGAGAGAGAGAGCACGATGAGGGAGAGGGGCAGAGGGAGAGAAAGAAGCAGATGCCCCAGTGAGCAGAGAGCCCGATTCGGGGCTCAATCCCAGGACACTGGGATCATGACCTGAGCCAAAGGCAGCTGCTTAGCCAACTGAGCCACCGAGGTGTCCCATACTTATTTTAAAATCTTTGTATGCATACTCCTAGGTGTGGATTATTTATGTGTCCCCTTTATCAGTCATATTTTCTTGCCTCTTTGCATATTTAGTTTTTATTTTGTTTTGTTGTTTTAGTTGTTTTTGGATGCTAGACATTTATAAATAAAGAACCATAAGAATCCGTAAGATATTACCTTCTTTCAGAGTAGGTGGTTTCTTTAATTATGCAAATTAAGCTGGATCAGATGTGGGTTGCAATTTAGTTAAGTCACAGTTTATCTGTGATTTCACCCCTTTTCTCTGAAAATAGTTTTCCTATGATTTTGATTGTCTGGTTAGATATCTGATGTTGCTGCATTAAAGACATCGGATTACACAGTCCTTTGGGTGATTCAGCTTTTCCCTTTGGTTTTCCAGCCTACCTGTCTTAGCTTCCTACACTGTGTAGCTTCAAAATATGGCTTATACCTTAACTGGATAACTGGTCATGTTCTCCGACTCCAGTCCCTTCTCCAATAGATCTCTGCTTTTTAAACACCATGAAACTCTAGAAGATTTCACTTTACCTTTAGAAGATTTTGGTATAAATCAGTGCCCTTCTACATAATCTTAGAACCTCGCAAATAAATATTAATTCTCAGTTTCCTGTCCCTTTCACTTCACTTGTTCTCTTTCACAAAAAGTTTTAGGAATTTCTCTACCCCAGAATAGGCTCTCAAGTCCAAGCCAGACTATCAGTCCATACCAAGGATTAACACATGTCCTCAGGAAGGAAAGAGATGGATGGCAGTAATCAACATTATCATTTTACTTCAGAAAGTCCTTTCTGCTTTTGAAATTTCATTTATTCTATTCCTCATTTTTTCCATAGCCCTTGAGTGCTTTCTAAAATGTGGGATGGTTTAAACTTATTTGGCTTTTTCTAGTTGTTTTAGCTAGATCATTGGCCTGCGGCAATCCATTTTTCCTCAAAGTAGAATACCCAGGAATCTTGAGTTTAATGGCCAAATAGAGGACAGAAACAAAGACAAAGGAAAGGACAGGCCTAAACACACACATTCACAGATCCTGCATACTTTCACTGTAAAGATACATTAAAATATCAAAGGGAGATGCCCATGTTTTCCCCATCTTAGTGTGCTTTAGGGGGTGACAAAACTTTTGCCTAAATCTGTAAGTTAACACTGATTGTTCCTGGATTAATAGTGTGTCTAGTAAAAGAAAACAACACAAACTTAAGTTATCCTCCTTATTTGAAGGATAGGATGCTAGAAGTCATGGCATGTGGAATGTCATGATTACCAAAATCATCACCAGTGGTGGTATAAGATGAAGTATAGATGGAGAACAAGATATTAGGTGATCAAGGAGCTTTCATACTTAGTTGCTTTGGTGAAAATGGTGATTACAAAGATGGCGGCATGTTGTAACTACTGATAACACTGGAAAATTTACATGGGGAAAAGAAAAAGCAAAGTCTTATAAATTCCCAGCTAATATCTTAGGTAGGAAAAGATAGTCTTCATTTCATATTTGAAGGTGTTTTTATCTCCTTTAACTTTAGGTCAGGTAAAACTGAGGATTGAAACAACAAGACAGAATCCTATAGAGCTATAAAAATACTGAATTGCTATGGAGTCATGTACAGAATATATTTTTAATGGAATAAGGAAGCCATGATATAAAAGAATATATAGAGTATGCCATCATTTGCTTAAGTAAAAATAAATAATATATATGTTTTTTTCTTATTTTTGTAGAAATAAATAATGGACCAAAAACCAGTCAAATTGATTATATATGGTAGATGGAAGTGATATGGAACTGGTGGGACAGGAAACGAAGCTTTTTTGCCCACACCTTTTGTTTTCTCTATGTAAAAAATAAACAATTCAGTAAAGATTCAAGTTTCTAGATGTCATTGTCCCAGTGCAGTATAGCTGGGAAGAGAAAGAAGGATAGCATGGGGAAAAATTGCTTAATGGGCAGCGAGCAGAAGATAATCCCATCATGGAGATAAGGAGATCAACAAAAAGTGAGACATGGCAGACTTCTGTGGTGGAAATCAAAGGAGGAAGGCTGCTCTCCATTCAGTGCCACAGGGAGGGAAAATAACACTAGGAAGATCCATTAGATTTGGCAATTAGGAAATAATTAGCTAAAAGATAGAAAGGAATTGGGAGGTGGGCAAATGGAGAAGGGAAAGCTATAACTCAAATAAGGAGCTCAAGATGTTCCTCAAAGGCAAGAGTCCCTTCACCATTTGCCCAAGGCTCTCTCCAAAATTAATATATTTGATGAACTGGTTTAATTCAATTCTTCAGTGTTAAAACAAGTATAGGAGGGAGAAGTAAAGTAAAATAAAACAAAACCAGCAAAACAAAAATGAAAAATAGCACTAGAAATTCTCAGGTGATAGTTTAAATTAGTCCCTTAACAACGGGATTTCTTTCAGTTTTTCTTTGTTTCTCTGTGTTCAAATCTGAATCTTTTGCAGAGACGCATGTACGAGGCTAGAACAATTCTCCAAAGGCCCTGCACTGGAAATCCTTTCAGGATGTTATAGTCATTTTTCCATACACAGAATGCCTTGCCTCTGAGCCCATTGTTTGAAATGTCTATTGCTCTTCAGGTCACAGAGGAGCAAATCTTTCAAAATGGCCATGCTGGCTTAACCCATGGAGAGCAAAGTCAACATACAAGAAGTTCAATTACTGTGAATTTAAAACAACAACAAAAAAATGCCTTTCTGAAGTTATAGTTATGTTCAACTAGAATGTGTCCACATTTAAAAAATGGCATTTTTTCTGTTTTAAATTTGCCATCACTGCTCTCTTGCTGCTCTCCCAGGAGCTAAGCCAGTGCTACCGAATACATTGCTCTACAGTGCTATGACCAGAGTAGTCAAGGTGACTTCACATGGGCTTTCCATAAGTAGAGCCACACCTGTACAAAGAAAAAACTCTTCATATATGATCCCCAAAATAAAGGCTGTTGATGAGGATATAAAGAAAGTAGATGAAAGATTGATACATACATGCATACATACACGTATAGATGGACAGACAGGAGGGAGAGGGAATTAATGCTATTTGAAGCCCTCATAGGAGCAGAAACTATAAGGTTTTTTTCCCCCCATAAAATAGAAGAGGCAAAATCTAACCCTAAAACAAGAAGTCATATGCCTATTGGAGCTTAAGCATGGTCCCTATACTTGTGACATTTCAAGAAACAGTAAAATCTCTAGTTCCTATTGCTATCATGCCAAATAAGTTTATAGTTCTGTACCTAATCTTTAGCATTGCCAAAGATCCTAAGAGTAGCTCAGTGATGTTCACAGAAAGAAGCATAAGTACAAAAGAGAAAACATTTGGTCTTGCCTGAATGTCAGTTATTCTGTGCTAGTTTTTTATAGTTAGAATGCCCATATAAGTTATCTCCCAAATTGAGCCACATTTGAGAAAGAATGAGCTGGAGGGAACAAATGCTAAAATAGGCAGGATTCTGGAAAGACAAAGATAAACCAGAACTGTCCTAGGTAAACCAGAATATATAGTTATCTAATCTGTAGTCTGTGATCTGTGCACACAAACTTAATTGGGGAAAGTCTTAAAAAAATTAATTTTCTAACTGTGTTTTACCATATTTGGTGGTTTGGGGATTGGGTAGAAATCCGCCTGTACCTGTGGTCCATATTTCAGTGTCATTTAAGATTTTTAGTATCTTGTGGAGCTTATTTATTCATTCTTGAGGCAGTTCAAATTACAGCATTTTATTTGAAAACAATACTTTTCAAAATCTTCTGATTTCTATTTCTTCTTTGAGCCTCCAGTATTTTTTGTGAGCAGACATCTTAAATTCTAACTCATGGTAGCTATAGTCCCTGCCTCTTTCAGAGGAGAAATGGCTTAGAAGTCTCTGTGTGTGATAGGGATATTTTTGTCCCTAAATTTATTCCAAAGGAAGTATCTCCATTAGTAGATTAGTGAAATTAAACTTCTTAAAATGTGCCTTAAGCCTATATCCCTGGAGTCCAAGGAAGGACGTCATTATGGCATAAATCTTTCAAGAGAATATCTTTATCTGGAAACTTGAATATGACAGGATATAAGTAGTATATCTTTCTGATAGATTTTTATGTTTGTTTTTCTTTTGTTTTCTGTCCTGATTCTTCTTTTCTCTTCTTCTCCTGCCATCTCCTTGTTTATAATCCTTTAAAGTTGTCTTTCCTATTCTGGTAATATCTGTTTTTCTTCCTACTTAATATTGTATCACCTTAAAGTCCTCTCAGTAGTGCTTTAAATGTATCATATTGATTTTCTCTATTTTTCTCTCGAAATTGCCAGATTTCTTTGTTTGGTTTGTCTATTCAGATCCACAAGAAATATTAATTGAGTGTGTGTGTGTGTTATTGATTCTCTTTCTCCAAAATTAAGAGGTATATCTCACTAGTTTCCTATATTCCAGCTCCTTGAAGAGCAATATCAGAATGAGCTCTAAGATACTGTCTTCTTCCCTCTTTCAATTATAATCTGGCCTCTGCCATTGTAAAAGTCAGCACCACCATAGAAAATAGATATCAGGCTCAAATTAGGATACTGCAATGATAATTAACAAGGGACTATCTACAACACTTTGGGCACAAAGTGTACCACAAGGGACAGTGCAATACCCCAGGACTAGTAATGGTGGACAGTTACCACATTTAAACTTAAATGAATGAGGAGACAGAGTGATTAATAGAAATTAGAAAAATAAAGTGGTGCTGCTAATACCCCAAAGCCCAAATGGATGAAGGCAGGGAGCAGTTACTTAAACCCAGCAGAATCATATAGAGAGGACCAACTTGAAAGAGGGCCAAGCTGTGACCTTCAGTGAAAGGATAGAACCAAACTAACGAGAGCAAAAGAGAAGAAATCAGGATGGGATACATCCCATTATTGCTCAGTGATCATTCCCCTTCCCTCTGCTCTCTTTGCAGAACTCATTGTTGACTGAATCAGAACTGAACCCACATGACATGGGAGCCCTTTCACATGGCCCATACACGTCATTTTCCTAAGACAGAGAGCAAAAGGGAAAAAGGTGGGAAAGTAGTTCTGAGGGACAAGTGGAAGATAATTACAACCGTCTATGCGCCTTGCCCTTCAGTAGCTACTCTCTCCTTTGTGTAGTGAAACATTTGTGTCTTAATCACAGACGATTCACAAATTACCATCAGAATATGACATCATCTCGGGTTGATAGCAAATGTATTATACTAAAAAAACCTGAAATACAGAGCATTGGTCACAGCAGTTATTCTCACTTTCTTTTATGAAAAAGCATGTCCTCTGGTCAAAGACACTATTATAAGAGATGCCATGGCTATGTATAAAGCATTCATAAGTGAAAAAAAAATAGTAGTACTGACAAGAACCACTACAGCAGGCAAATCCATATCCAGAATGTGTATGTTTTCTGATAACAGTAAAGTGCCATGTCTTTGTGAGAGGAGGGGTCAAACCTAACAACCTTACCATTGTCAAGGAGGTTTTTTTCCCCCAGAGAATGGTGATGTATCGGGTCGGCATTTGCCTCTGCTACTGACAGGTTGAATACTGAAGCAAACTCTTCTTTCACATTACATAACCAACCATATTTACCACCAAAATTGTGCGAACTGGGAAATTTTCCCTTCAGTGTTTAAATATAAGATCCCTGCTAAGTGGGGTGGTAGTGTGAAAGCCATCGACCTCAGCCTGAGACAGAATATCAGGAAGGTTTACCCACAAACCATGCCAGGGTTTTTTCCTTCTGGTTTTTCTTCTGTGTTAACTGGCCATAAGACCAGTCAAGTAGTAACTCTGGGAGTCTGTGTTCCAGTTCTTCTTTGGAGTTTTCTAGATGCTCCTACAGTATAATTCTTTGCCTTAGATCTTCCAGTATTTTTGGATCCAAGGGGGGTATCTTGACTACAATCTGGACCTGCTGCAGAAATTTGGGCTCCAGGTCTCAATCATAATTGTCCTCCATAGGGGTTATCTAAAAAATAGGCAGAGAAGAGTAATCAAATGCAGAATTTTCTGCTTCTGAAACTCAAGAGGTCTCACGGAGCACTCCTTCTTTTGATGGGTAGTGTGAAGTGAAGCAAGAGGTGCTTATTTTAATAGGCAACATCTCTAAATGCTCTATACCATGGATCCCTAGAAACTCCACCAATAAGACACGTCTTAAATTTGGGGAGGTTTAATTACCACACTCTTGGAAACATATCTAACAGCGAGCAATGTAGGATTCTTGCTACATACTTGTTACTGGACCCAACTAACATGAAATAATGTAATGGATCAACAAGACGCTATGAGGGATATCAAGAGGACCAGAAGTCCTCTACATAATATTATAGCAGAAAGAAAGACCAACACAATAAAGGTGTATTATTGTCATTGCTACATTAATGGAAACCGCTTCTGATTTTCCTCTTACAGGAATATAACCAACAGCATTTGGCAAGTCTGTCACTACATACCAGGTGCCAGGGTTATGAGTATTTTCCCCAATAAAATATTGGGGAAATAATATATTGTATCCAGTATGGCAGCTGCAGTTGGCATTATCATTTCATTAAGTTTATGAAAACCTACTCTCAACTTCCCAAGCACATTGCACTTTGCACAGGCCAAGCAGGTGATATAAATGGGGATGTGACAGGATTCACCATCCCTGCATCCTTCAGATATTTTATGGCAGTTCTCTACTCTACATTTGCCCTAATGAAGCTATATTGTTTTGATTTACTATTTCGATAGGGGTTGGTGGTACTTCCAAGGGCTTTTACTTGTCCCTGCCTGCCATAATGACTCTTACTTCACAAGCCAGGTAAACAATATAAGGAACCTGTCAGTTAAAATATATTTCCCCTATTCATTCTGAAATAACCACAGGATGGGCTCAAAATGACTATCTCCTCTTGAAGCTGGGCTCTTTTTCATTCCTGGTTATGATAGGAACTGTGTTGACCACAGCCATAGGTGACCTCCAGTGCCAATGTATAATTTCCTCACCTTGAATGGTGGTGGAATCTGTAACTTGCCTCTAAGCAATTGAATATGGCAAAGATGATGAGATACCACTGTCATGCTTTATGGCAAAGGAGAAGGGATTTTACAGGTCCAGTTAAGGTCCCTAATCATTGATTGACTTCAAGTTACCCTGTCTTAAATGAATGAGCCCTTTATAAGCACCCACAGGGCTTCCTTAAAGCTAGGACTCAAAGAAGAAGAGGTATTTGTTCTCTCTCTCTCTCTCTCTCTCTCTCTCTCTTTCTCCCTGTCTCTTCCCCTCTCTCCCTCTCCCTTCCTCCCTTCCTCCATTTTTTGCCATGGATTCCACAGCCATTATGAAATTAATTCTACCAGCAACCTGAGGAGCTTGGAAGCAGATCCTTCCCCAGTTCAGCATCCATATGAGAATGCGGTTGAGCCAGCACCATGATTACAGTCTTGTGAAACACTGAGCAGAAAACCAAGAATACAGCTAATCCATATGCAGACTTTTAAACTTTAGAAACTGTGATATAATAAACAGATAAAATGCTTTATTGTTTTCAGCTTCTGTTAGTGGTAATTTGTTTCCCAGTATAGAAGACTAATACAGGAACTCGGGGCACCTGGGTGTTAGTCGGTTAAGCGTCTGCCTTCAGTTTGGGTCATGGTTGCGCGGTCCTGGGATTGAGCTCCACATCAGGCTCCCTGCTCAGTGGAGAGCCGGCTTCTCCCTTTCCTCCCCACCTGTGCTCTCTGTCACTCTCTCTGTCTCTCTCTCTCAAATAAATAATTAGAAGAAAGAAAGAAAGAAAGAAAGAAAGAAAGAAAGAAAGAAAGAAAGAAAGAAAGAAAGAAAGAAAGAAAAAGAAAGAAAAGAAAGAAAGAAAAGAAAACTAATACAGAAACTCTTACTGTGGTTGAGCAGCATTTTTCAACTTCAGCACTCTGAGATTTTTGGCCAGATAATTCATTCTTGTCAGGGATTGTCCTGTACATGGTACAATGTTTAGAAGCATCTGAGGCCTCTATTCATTAGATGCCCGTAGCACCTTCCTTCCCGGTTGTGGCAAAGAAAAATGTCTCTAGACATTGCCAGATGTCCAACCAGGGGACAAAAATCACCCAGGTTCAGAAACACTGGTGTAGAGGCAACAAGAAGTGGTAGGAATTGGTTCACAGGAGAATCAAGATGTTCATGTGAGGTTGTACAAAATCATCAAAAGTGCAATTATTGAAAATATTTTTTAGGCAGGGGCACCTTGGTGGCTCAGTTGGTTAAGCATCTGACTCTTGGTTTTAGTTCAGGTCACGATCTCAGGATTGTGGGATCAAACCCTGGGTCAGGCTCCATGCTGGGCATGGAGTCTGCTTTAGATTCTCTCTCCCTCTCCCCCCTGTGCACCTCCCCCCACTCATATGCACGTGCGCTCTCTCTCTCTCTTTCTCAAAAAAAAAAAAATATATATATATACATATGTATGTGTATGTACATACACATATACATATACATACATACATACACATGTACATATACATATATATATATATATATGTATGTGTATATATATATATTTTTTTAAGAGAAGGGGTTGCTTCCATCAGCAAATAAGTGTCAGGGAAATGTAAAATTTCAAAGTTTTCCATCTCATTTCTCATTCATATCTTTCCACAAGACTCTATGCCTTAGGAATCTACAGCTTCCCCAGCAATATTCTTACTTCAGGTTTAGGAAACTTGGTCCTCCTATCCTATCAGATTTTATAGAGCATTTGGGAAAATTAAAAACAAGGACACCACAACTGCTGTCTTTCCTGAATATTTTAAATACGAATTTTATATCAAATTTCACTGAGCTTTGAAAATATCATGCTAATCAATTTAGAAGCCAGTGTGTGAGTTTTACTTCCAAACTTTATCAAAGCATCACAAACGCTTCACATTTTAAGTAGTTTGACAAGCAGGACTGTCTGGGAATGACCCCGGGAGAGTACTCTGTTACCTGAGCAATGAGGCACCTGTAACCTGGGACCCACTTCTCAATAGAAGCAGATGCACCCAAACTCTGCTTCTTTAAGGTCTAGTGCCTTCCTTCCCCTGGCTGGAGGCACTGTTCCTGAACCCAACTTCCCATGAGTCCCATAGTAGTCCAGATAATGGGTAGGTGTCTTTCCCGGGCCACAACTCTAAACAGCTGGAATTACAATTGAGACTGCTTGGAGCCCCAGTAATCTCATCATTCCCCTGCTGGAAAAGTTATCTTCTAAGAAGGTAAAGGTCATAGGATACTCCTTCTACTATTAAAAGTGAAATATACCACTACCATATCCAAATAGTTCCTTGATCTTGTATGCTTTTACATGGGATTAATGAGAACACTGGGGGAAATGTACCTTCTCTTATTTAGTAACTGCCTTTTACATTTCCTCTGGTAAAATCCATTCTTTAGTTCATACTGTGTGTTGTGAATTTGTCTAATTAGTGATAGGTGGTGACCACAAAAAGATCCACTTTGCATAACACTTAGATCAATATCCAAAATAATTTCCAATACTTTCTAAACAGATAAAACAAATAGGTCCTTCTTTATTCAGATTGGAAAATATGACTTCAGTTCAACAGGTTTTCTCTCTATATTTTCTCAGTAATCAAACATTCAAGCAGCTCTTCCCTAAGTGGCCTGAGGTGATCTCTGAAAATGGTTCACCATCTACTTGATCCAGGAAACCCTACGAAATCTTACAAATCAAGAGGTTCAAATCTTTGGGGCACCTGGGTGGCTCAGTCGTTAAGCATCTGCCTTCGGCTCAAGGCGTGATCCCGGCATTATGGGATCGAACCCTGCATCAGGCTCCTCCACCGTGAGCCTGCTTCTTCCTCTCCCACTCCCCCTGCTTGTGTTCCCTTTCTCTCTGGCTGTCTCTCTCTCTCTCTCTATCAAATAAATAAATAAAATCTTAAAAAAAAAAAAAAAGAGGTTCAAATCTTTGGGTTCACCTTAAGAACACGCCTGAAACTGCCCAGGCCATAAAGGGTATGTGCCTATCTAAAAAGCCACTAGTATCTGAAGAATTTTACTTTACAGAAGCGGTGTGTGCCATTCTGTCCTACAATGGTGGAATTGGTAGGTGTGCCCAGGCCAGAGAGTGGGGCTGCACACAGGCTTGATGGCCCAAAAAGAGTGCTAAATTTTTACTGCACATGCTTAGAAATGCAGAGAGTAATGCTGAAATCAAAGCTTTAGATGTAAATTCTCTGGTCATTGAGCACATCCAGGTAAACAGAGCCCCCACCATGCAGCATGGAACTTAGAGTAGACTCATAGATTAACCCATACATGAGCTCTCCTTGCCACATTGAGATGATCTGTACTGAAAAAGAGAAGATTGTTCCTAAGCCAGAAGAGGAAGTTGCACAGAAGAGAAATATCCCAGAAGAAACTGGAGAAACAAAAGCTTATGGCCAGAGAGTAAATTCTGCATACAATAAATGCAAATAAAAGTAAAAACAAGGAAAAAAATGTCCAAGCAAACCCTTGTGATTTTTTTACTCAGTTGAAAACTGAGCAGTGAGAATATATATGGTATGATATGTACAAATAAAAGAGCATAGTGTACGATACCACTGTGCACTACATATATGATGTATATGTATTACATTATATAATACATAGCACTCTGAAGATATTTTATGTAGCTACCTTAACGGACTAAGCTATGGAAACGTCCTTAATTTTGCTGGCATATTATTTACAAATCAGAAATATAATTGCCTTTCTCCAGTTTCTAACCTTAGCAACTTAAACATAAATTGTTCTTTATTCAGTGATGGAAAACGAACTCTAATAAATGAATTGTACAGGCATTACAGATTGGAAAAAGCAAGTATCGTTTTTGCAGTGTCAACTCTATTCTGTGTCTTTGTATAAATAGCCAGAGGCAGGCTTGAATACTTTACTTTCATTTGAAATCAACTGATGATTTGATTTCATGTTATTCATTCCCTTGTACCACCACCAGCAGCACTTCTACCACTACACATTTTATTTGTTTGTTTCTTTGTTTATATTTTAATTTAAACTCTGTATCTTCAACCTAATGGAAGAAAGGTTCTCAGAAACCATGGCAGTGTTTCACAAATTTATGTATGATTATGTCCATTTCAAGCATGAGATACAGGGAAGAAATAAAAAGAGGTAGATCAAGCTACCCTATAAAACAATTCCATAATTCCCAATTTAGCCTTGAAGCATAAGTTCTTGAAAATTCCAATATTAAACTCACACTCTGTTATTTCTGTCTTCATCTATACCAAGTATTTTCCCCATATACTCAGACAGGACCCTTGTTTTATTGCTGGTGTACAGCTGTTGTTTCATATGGTACATGTACCAAAGGAATGAATGAATATCAATAACAATATGTTTATATTTGCAAAATTATTTTAGGTATCTGCTACTTTTTTTGTCTTCTCCACCTCTTTTCTTTGGGGACTGCCCTTCCAGAACCAGCACTCAAATACTTGACCAACACCAGTCAATTAGAGTACGCTGTTCTCCTGGACCAAAGTTCTGGTGCAGGAGTATGCATGCAGCTCTAGCAGGCTGAAATTAGGGAACCTTTAAGGAGATTGATATGAGAGATGAAGAGGTAAACCGTCTCTTTCCTTTTCAGACGGTGAGCTGTATGGATCATGTAAGCCTGAGTGGCTGAAGAATTATTTCCCATCATGGAGAGAGCTCTCACCAGACAATGAAGCCAAACAACTGAAAACAGAAGTGAAAGGGTGAGTAAGAAACACAGTGACACCATGTGATAGATAAGAGAGCTGATATATTTCATTGTTTATTTTGTTTTTGTCATATTGTGGTTTTAAAAGTCATTCTAAGTTGTTTTATGACATTTTAACTGAAAGACTTCTGAGTAATATAACTGTCCTGTGTAATTACTATGAATTTCCTCCCTATGAATCAGAATTCCATTTTGACCTAGTTCCTTTTCTTAAGAGATAAAGAGTACATTAGTTAGGTTCCTGGCAGGAAACAGATCCCATTCCCAATGGGTAAATTGAAAATAATTACTGAAGAGACTTGCAGAGGTAGACAAGGTCAGAAAAACCAACAAAATATGATGAAATTAAAATAAAAATATACTGAATTTCATAATATCTTAAAAATCAGCATAATTCTTCAGCATATGCATGAAATATTTTAATTGGAGGCCTTTTTCCTCCCACTAGTGAAATTTTATAGAAAGAAGTTAATGATAAGCTTTTTAGTACAATTTTGTAGGCTCTTCCTAAAATTTCATTTGCAGTAGATTGAAATATTGGAAAATATTTTTCTTCTGGAGAAAATACATTTGCCAAATCTAGAAAAAGAAAGAAAGAAACAATAGTCAAAAGGTATGACACTCCTTAACCAAATTAGAATCTTTCCAAAATAAGTGATAATTCTCTTCACAATATCTGCCCAGAAAGAATATGTAAGTATTTAGAAAGTTTTTGTGGAGACATAATAACATCTGCAGATAGGTTTATTAGACAACGAAAGAATTATCAAATTTTCCTTAAGTCTATTAGAAATCTGCTGTAGCTTACGTGAAAATAGAATGCTCCCAGTTAAATAATATTCATTTATTCTAGGTACACAAATGGTTGAGTACACAAATGGTTGAATCATTTAGGGAAAATATACACTTAGAACAAATTATGAAAGCCATTCTGTAAATAAAATGAATGATTTTTGTCCTAAGTTCTTTTTGTAACTTGATACTAACTTAGGCTGGGAATAGTCTCAACTAGCCTTCAGTAATCTTTAAAAATATTCTTAGAAACAAGAAAAAACAATCATATCACATGTGTTTTCTGAGTTCACATTTTAATCACTTTAGAGAAGCAGCTTCTGCATTATTAGAATACTTGTTTAGCTTCATTTGCTTTATTCACTCAGTTCTCCTAAATGAAAAGCAATAATACTATCTAATAACAAAGTAATGAATATCTAGAAACTTGGTTCAGCATATCGGAGTATGGCTGTTTTATGGGCACTAGTGTGTTAATGTGGATTAACATCAGATAGTGGATTCTTATTGCAGGAACATGTACTCTGGGCATACACTTAATGTTGAGTTCTATGTGAAGGTTAGAAGTAGATAATATTAGAATTAAGTAAACACTGGGAGACTGCCTCATTTTAATATTTATTCAGCTGAAGTCCAAATAGCTTAAGGAGCTCCTTTAAGCTACTTCAGAATAACACAGGACTACAAGCCAGGTACAAATTAGGAGTGTGTCTTTAAATTCTTGGTGGAGACATCACAAAAAATACAGCTATTACAGTGCAAACTGCTTGATCGCTGGCATTAACAATAGGCTGAGAATCATTAGGTTTTTGCAGTTTCTCTTATAACTTTTATCACTCATATTAGTCTCAATATGCTGGTTTTAAGAATGTGTCATGCATGGTGCACATCTAGGACTCCCTTAGGACTTAAGTTAAGATAGTGTTTTGTACTTCCTTAAGTATTGAAAAAGAAGTTACACTTTGCATCAGTGTCAGCTTTCCCCAAGTTTCTAAGTCATGGCTGTAATGGTTGGGTCCATTTTTACCATAGATCTCGATCACTGAAGCACAGCTATTGAAGCTCAGAATTAACTCTGCTGAATAATTTTCTCTAAACGAGGATTCCATCACATGTAGATAATAATTTAATTTGCCAGGACATGATTTCTAAATATTTTGAACTGGGATTTCCTAACAGATGGTAGTGAATATATTTTTAAGATGACCATGAAAAGGTAAGTATGTTTATGAGAAAGATTCCATTCATGGTGGTAATAAAATGATACTGAATATTTCAAAGTGTAAGCTGAAAATTCTTGGTCAAGGTGATGTGGTAATTCGTATCACTGAAAATTCTGAAATGATAGCTAGAATGAAGCTTCAGGTTTTCTAAAAAGCTTTTTGGAAGTTGGTGAACTGAAAGTTTCCCATTCACGTAGTGATTCTTGTGCAGTAGGAAATTTGGTTGATGGCTCAAATTAAACATTTTTTTTTTCATGTAAAGAGAACAGAGATTCAATCATGGCTGTAAATTATAGATCTACTTCCTACATTTTGCTAAATGCTGGGGAGCAGAGGAGCTCCTAGAGAAAATTCAGTATAAAACTGATTTTAGAAAAAGTTTCTCAGTCATAATGAGGAGTCGTTGAATTATCATTTAAACTGCATAAGATTAAGATGTAAAAGCCATAACAGATATGCTAATGCACAAAAATGGTAGTTTAATGAGGACTGGGTCATCAGGAAATGTTTCAAGAAAAGATAGGACTGAAGCTATTATTTGAGGAGTAGTTACAATTCGAATTTGGCTTGGTTTAGGATGTACTTGATACAAAAATATTTTACTGATAATCCTCTCAGTTCCCTTAGAACAAGCATCCAGTTTATATCTGGTTTTTGTTTTGTTTTGTTTTGTTTTAGCTTTATGATTACTTAGGCATTATCAGTGGAAAACAAATTAAGAGACACTTACTTAAGCAAAAAGTAGTTAAGTATATTTTCTTCTACAATTAAACATAGCTTGAAGGATTTTGACCCAAAGTACTTCCTAAGTCCTTAGACCAGTAATAGGAAAGATTAGCGTCTAGACCAGATATATTTAATGAACTACTCAGGTAGGTATCCGCCCCCCCCCCCCTTTTTTTTTTTGGCTCTTACATTAAAACCAAAATGATTTTATGTCACTAAGCTAGAATATGATTTTAAGAGCTTATAGAATATGCCCAAGGACATCTACTGTGTCATCTGTTGCTGTCAAGTAAGGAAATCCACCTAACTGACTTATATTGCAGGATATTTAAAAATAAAGACTGAGTGAAATGACTGGCTGTTTGGCTTCCGTGAGAAAAGCTAATATGTCTTTAAAGAAGGATTATATTTGCTTAGAGGATTGAAACCTCGTTTACCTCTTATGACAGTATTCAGCTCAGAAATATTCAGTGATGCTTCCCATCTCTATTTTAGGTGCTGCATAGAGTTATGACTGATGCATTTGGTTCTCTCCATAATGTTTCTAATAATACAGCATACTCAAAAGCAACTGAGCCTGAGCTAGCCACTGAAGCTGGAGAACAAAGCATTTGGTTCAATCATTCTTAAAAGGGACAGCAACTTTTTGTAAAACCCCAGAGCCCTCAACATGGCTTCATTTCACATTCTTTTCTGTATGTACTGTTCTCAGCATGAAGCAGTTCCAAAAGACATTAGAACTGTGAGATTCAGGAAACCTTTGAATCAGATAATTACCATTTCCTTCATTATATATTAATTCAGGATGGTTTCCCTTTTGTTTCTTAAGCATAAATGGTGCCATATTTTTTTCTCCGAAACAGTTGGAATGTTTCTGTTCAAGGTGATCTGCAGCTGCTTAGGCAACCAATATATTTTTTTTCTTGAATAAATACTGAAACACACATTATTTGGAAGTGAGATGACAGATCAGGGCAGGTGATTTCCAAACGTTCTTCCATTCAAGAATGTCATATATTATTTCAGCATATTTTTAGAAAACAGATATTCAGTATTCCACTTTTCACAGAATGTTTCCCACAAGGTCACAATAATATGAAACACGTGCGCACACACATGCATATGTACATATGTTGCTCACAGGGACAGTAAAACAAAAACTCACATGATTGCGGGTCATATTTTGTCATGGTTGTTTTTCACCAAGAAATAAGATTTATAATGTAAGATTTAGGCAGTCAGCAGACATGCCTGACTATGTAGTATGGATCTATTATTGTGCTGCAGTGTGAGATATAAAATAAAAAGGCAAAATCCTTGTTCTTGAGGATCTTGAGGAATCCGGTTTATGAAGAAGATTAGTAAACACAGTCAAGACACAATGAGGTGAATGCTTCAGTGGAGGCATTGAGGAAAGGGCACTCTGAGGCGCAAGGGGATTGTGGTGAAACTCTACCTTGAAGATTGTGAAAGAATTCCTTTCTCCGACAAGGACAGGTCTTTTAGAGAAAGCCACCAGCACCTGCAGAGTCCTGTAGATGCGAGAAGAATGGGCATGCAGGTAACAGAAGGACAGTCTTTTAAAGGAAAAAGCAAACAAGTAGACCTCAGAAAAGGGAAAGTGAGGAAAGGAAGCACAGATTCAAGATAGGAGAGATGATCGCGGCTGTTTTTTCAAATAAGAAAACCTGCCGTTAGAACTTTAGAAGGATGAAAACAGGCTTAAGTACAGACTGTAGTGATACATATCACAGCACTCAACTATGGAATTTTCTAAAATAGAGCCAGAGTAAACAGCTGTGCCAGAGGTAGCATTAATAATAAATTATGGGGGCACAAGGTCGAGCTCTCTTCATTTATTGGGCCCTTACTTGAATCAACCAAGTAAAATGTTATTGTTCTGAATA
Organism: Ursus arctos; assembly: GCF_023065955.2. NCBI lineage: Eukaryota > Metazoa > Chordata > Mammalia > Carnivora > Ursidae > Ursus > Ursus arctos. Next base: position 77,494,068 of record NW_026622985.1, read on the forward strand.
CAACTTCACTTGCATACCTAATTTTGCATTCATAATTTTGTGATATATATTTTTAGAGAGTGCCTCCAGATTATATAAACTTTGGGCCCAACAAATTCTGCATTTACCTTGCCTAGAGGATAAGTCCATGGTAGTGCTAAAAAAGTAATAACTAAAAGAGTGTCAAAGTAACTGGCTTAATTTTGTAAACTAAGTCATTAAATTATAAAAAGGCATTATTGCTTAGCTACACAACAGACAAAATAGAGCTATGTTTTCATCCTCACTTCCAAACAAGAAGTGTTTTTTTCCTCACCAATAGGGATTTACATTTTGTCTTTGACCACCTATCCCAGCACCCACTTGGGGAGAAGTCTGCCACTGATCACAGGAATGCCTATTCCCTGATTCCTCAGAGATGTATTGTGCACAGGGTAAAGAGAATTAAAGCACAGGAATTCTGTAATGTGGTCCATGACAGAATTATACAGAGTCTCTACCTACTGTTGAAAAAGTGAATAAACAGGGATCAGTTTTAGTGAGAAAGGTTTGAAGAAATGGATATACTAGTGCAGAATCGACCACATAAAATAATAACCCCAAAGGTTCAGGATCCAGACGCCAGGGAGTTGTACCAATGATGCTAAGCAGATTTTTAAAAAATTCTGTTCTATGCCCTGAATTTTCTATATTTGTAAAGGTTGTTTGTTGGATTTAATTATTAAAATATACTTTTACAAAGCTGGGATAATCTTACCTATTGAATCTTGCGTGTGAAACAAATGAGGACTTCTACCATCTGACAAATCATAAGTATAACATACATACAGATAAGTGGCATATCTATCTTCATATATGTACACTCAGTTAATTTTCACAAAAGTGGATATCCCTGTGTAATCAGCATTCACATTAAAAATAGCAGCTCATAAAGTCCTTCTGTGTACCCTTGCAGGCATTATTTTACCCAAAGTAATCACTATCCACATTAGTTAGAATAACTTGAGAGAGAAGTTTTGTCTGCTTTTGAATCATACAGTACTATTCCTTTGTATCTGATTTCTTTGCCTAATAGTGTATCAATACAATTCTTCTCTGTTACTGAGTATAGTAGTAATTTATTCATGTTTATTGCTATATTGAATTCCATTGTGTGAACAAATATTTCAAAATGTGATCTTTTCCCCTGTTCACTGACACTTGGGTTGTTTGCAGTTTAGGGTTGCAAGCTCTGCGATGAATATTCTGGGTTATGAATGTTAGTGAATACCTGCAACATTTGCATTGGGTTTATAACTAGCAGTGGAATTCCTGGGTCATGGAGTAACTACATATTCCATTTTAGTAAATAATGCCAAACAGAATGCTTGTCAAATTTATATTCCTAGTAGTGGTGTTTAAGAATTCTATCTGCTCTACATCTTTAATTGTTGCCATTCTGTTTGTTTAGTAGTATCACACTGTTAGAAATTTTATTCTCCTGATGATTAATGAGGTTGAGTCCATATCCATATGTTTACTGACAATTTGGATGTCCTGTTTTTGAAGTGCCTGCAGTTAGTTTATTTGCCTATTGGATCATCTGTTTCTTTTTTTCTTTTTGATTTGAAGGAACTCTTTATATATTCTGGATCAAATATTTTGTCAGATAAGGAATAACAAATATGTTTTTCCACTTAGAGTCTTGGGTTTTTACTCAGAAATACTGTTTGATGAACAAATGATTTTAATTTTAGTTCAGTATACTTATGTTTTTCTGATTTTTGTAACCTTAAGTAAACATTTTGCTTTAGGTAAAGGATATGTTTTCCTGTATGCATAATATATCAGTGAATTCTATTTAGAGAGTGACCCCACCCCCCCATAAAAATGAAACAAGTAACCTGTGGTCAAGAGAAAATGTTTGGGTTCCATATGGCAAAAATAGAAGATAAGTAAACATATTTTTGTTAGACAATTTAAATTCTCCCCAAGTAACATCATTAATTATTGTTTAGGAGGAGGAACACACCATGGAAACAAGCAATTTTCTTTTACCATATATATCTTTGCATGCTCTATTTTCTTTTTATTTACTTACTTTTATAATGTGTTATCTATGCATATACATATAAAATATATATTTATTTGTGAGAGAGATATTTCTCTTCAACTCAGTTTTTTGACTGTAGGTAAAAAGATGTCAAAATTCTAAGTAAATTTCCAATTATATCCATACTTAACTAAAAATGAACTGGTTTATCTGTAGTTACCTAAACATTAACACAGTAAGAATGAAATTTTAAGAAAAGTAAGTTAACTAGGGGTGCCTGGGTGGCTCAGTTGGTTAAGCAGCCGACTCTTGGCTTCACCTCAGGTCTGATCGCAGAGTCATGGGATCCAGTCCTTCGTCGGGCTCTGTGCTCAGAGAGGAGTCTGCCCCATCTCCCACTCTTGTGAGTGTGCATGCTCTCTCTCTCTCTAAGAAATCTTTTGAAAAAAAGTAACTTAACAGCATTTACTTTTCAGTGTATACATGATGGAAATTCAAAAAAAAAAAAAAAAGCAAAGAAGAAAGGAAAGAAACAAGGGGGAGAAAATGTATAACTCTCTCGATTTGAAAATAGGGAAAACAGTGTTTGTACAATTATGGTAATCTTTTTCCTATAGTGAGGTAGTCATATTATCATAAAAAATGTATTCAACCATCTGCTAGATGACTAGAGATATATGTTTGATCCACAGCTGCTACAATAAATGCTATTTGTAAGTTGAATTGGACTGGTTGTATTGTTCTCAAATTTGAATATATATTTCCAGATGACATGTGTCACTTTATGGACATGCTGCAGAAATATTAAATAATTACATGGCAGAGTGTTATCTCCAAGCTTTTCTTCTACCATTCATAAACATAATGCCCTCATGTTCATACCTTAAATAATCAATCCAAGACCAATCCCAGTAGAACCCTGGCTTTCATATGATATAGGGAGTATGCTTAGACTCTCCATTCCATCCTTATAATGACAGATATCGGGATATGTTAAATAGCTCGATTGTGGTGATGATTACACGATATATATGTACATTGAAATTTCAGGTTGTACACCTTAAATGTATACAATTTTTACATGTTAATTGTACCTCTATAAGACTGTTTAAAAAAAGGCAAAGAAATTTCATCAAATCTGAACATTTTCCTTGAAGCAGATGAGTAGACTAAATTATCAAGTCAGAGAGTTGTCATTCTCTTTTTAATGAACTCTAGGAATAGATCCCCTCAAGCTTTCTCAGTAGAACTTCTAGTGTTTTATTTCTCTTATCATCTAAGATTACTCTTTTTAGTGTTTAACTGAAATGACTGGCCGTAGTGTTAAATTTCATGGATGTAGTTATATATTCATAAGATCCTTCATTTACTTGTAGCCGTCAATTAAGTCAGTCCATAGTCTTTTTACAATTTTCCTTCCTTTAAGCTAAATAGATCTAAATGCTGTGACCTTTCTTAATAATACGTGAATTCCATTCCATTGGTCATTTTTCTTTAGTATTTGTGAATCATCATTATCACCATTATCTTTTCTGGATTGGGTACAATATTTTCATTCAATTCTGAAACCCATTGATTTTCTCATAGAACCTTAAACAAAATCTATTACACAAGTAAAAAAAAGTGCAATTTTAATAAAAAGAATACTCATAATCAATACTCCCTCTGTTACTTCCATTATACAACTTGTATTTTATAGTCATCAGTCCTCAAGTAGTCTTTCACCATTGGCTTCATTTTCATTTTCATTTTCACTATGGGTCCACCTTCAGACTTCTCTAAATTGAATTTAACTCTTTAAATGATAAATGGAATGATTATATGTGAATATCGATGCTTTATTTTCAAGTTTGATGACTGAAAAAAGATCCTAGCAATAATTATGCAAGGGTCAAGGAGTCAGAATGCTCTGTGTGTTCTAAAACGATCCTCACCAAATTGTATACCTCCTTACCAGTATTAAGAGATCCAGTCATCTTCCATTCAAGAAGGCACCCCACAACTCAGAGTTCTAGATAAGTTCCACACCACTGCCATCCCTCCCCCTCCCCCCAGGCCTCTAGACATCTGTGTCAATCCCCTCCATCTCTGCAGCCTTCCTACCTTGGTGGCCTTTGTCCCTAGCAAAAACCCTGAACCTCTGCCAATAAGTTCAACTCCACAACAACCAACAATGCCTGGGATGTGAAGGACTATTGTTATAGGCCTCTTATCGCTGTTTATATCTGTATGTCCCAAGAAGACAAGAACTGTCACCCATTCATCCCTCATTCTCTGATTCTAATCTATATTAAGCTTATGTTGGCAGTAAGTAGCCCTTACACCATACCCCATCACAATTCCCTCCTTTATTTATGTTATGTAAACAACACTTATCAGCTTGACATGGTATATGTTTTACTTAATTATTTGTTTTTCTCCCCTTAAGTGAATGTAAGCTCTAGGAGAGCTGAAATTCTTGTCTATTTTATTTACTGTGGTATCCTAAACAGCTAGTATAGTGCCTGACAGGAGGTAAATATATGCTAAATTTCTAGGTATGTTAAATGAATATATAAATACAAATATATTTTATTTTATTTTTTAAAGATTTTATTTATTTATTCGACTGAGATAGAGACAGCCAGCGAGAGAGGGAACACAAGCAGGGGGAGTGGGAGAGGAAGAAGCAGCTCATAGCGGAGGAGCCTGATGTGGGGCTCGATCCCACAACGCCGGTATCACGCCCTGAGCCGAAGGCAGACACCCAACCGCTGTGCCACCCAGGCACCCCTCAAATATATTTTAAATAAAACACTTAAATATGTATAAATATATAAAAAGGTCTGAGTCATTAATTAGAATTGGCAGTGCACACTATATGTTCACAAATATTCAGGCTAGACAATTTTGTATTATTTTGCTTGTATTAATTTGTTGCATAGCAATGGAAGACCAATACAACTATAAAGTCTTTAAGAAATATGTTGTTTCATCTAGTAGGAAAAAAAGTGTGGATTTGCCTAAATGAATACATGTATTCCAAAAAATGTAAATAACAGAATAGTTATTCCACCTAAAGGAAAATATATCGCAATATATTAATAGTAATTTTTGCATAGAACAAGAGGTCTAATCTCATAGTAGGAATATGTAATCCTTGTGTTAACATTGCTTAAATTCTGTTTCTTACTAAGGAAACTTCTGGCTCTATGACAATGTTCTGGGAGTGTTTTGATTTTAAAATACCTCTGTAGCCAAGAACATGTCTGCTTGAGTAATTGCCAGACAGTGACACCATTCCAGAATCTTTTTCTTCAATCCTCAATTTGCAAGAAAGAGAAGGGGGGGAGATGAGAGAGGGAGAGGGAGAGAAATAGAGGAAAAGGGGAAGGAGAGAAAGAAAAGGAGAAGTCGTAGAAGGAAGAGGAAGTAGAGGTGGAGAAAGGAGAGGAGGAGGAGCAATAATATGTCATGAACAGTTACAGTGGGTGGAATAGAGAGCTTAATAATTTTTATGTTGCACTTCTCTGTATTTTATTGGGTTCTTGTTTTTCTATAATTACATGTTTTTATTTGTAAGAAGAAAAAATGTGTAAGGGAAAAATTGTGGCACCCTGCCCAACTGGAATCAGAACTGAAGGACAGCCGTGTTGTTATTTAGAATACTTATTGCCACAGAAACTAGCCATTTGCCTTTATTTTTCACAGTGTTTGGGGATTCCTTATAAAAAACTTGAACACTCTCAATTACAGTTATGGTTTAGTCCTAAAGAAGTATGACTGACAGATTAAGGATGGGATTTGGGATGATGAGAGCCAGATTATAGTAAAGGACAATGGAGCCCTGAAAAGTAGAATGAGTAAACATTAAGGAATAAATGATGACAGAAGAGATCCAGCAGTTTTTACTGAAATGAATAGAGTGTGCTGCATTTATCAGGAAAACACAAAGTGAGGGCCTGAAGTTGGTAGAGACGGAAGAAGGAGATGGTCCTTCTAAGAAGTTGGAGAATAGAAATAAAGAACACATAGAAAGGGGAAAGAAATGCAGAATATAAAGTTAACTAGATGAACCATTTGTAGAGGACATATAGATCACATTAAGGATTTTTAAAACATTATTGACTAGTTTCATGAAAAATGTGAGACAATTCGATTTATGTTTTCTGATGATCATCTGACAGCAGGGATTACTGGGGAAAACAAGAATAAAAATGAAGACCAGGGACCAGTTTGGAAGTTCCTGAGGTAAGAAGACATGTATGACCCTGACTTAAACTTATGTGATGGTGTGATTGAAAGATGTATATTTTTAGAAAACAAAATAAATTCTGACATCATGGTCTTATCCTGTTAAGACATGATTTAGTCAGGTTGCCATGGTTTTATTGTATCTTTCATATATTAAAACTCAATAAGTTCATCCTAAATTATGGTATTGTAAACTTTTGTATTTTTAAATTTGACTTTGTTGTCAGCTTTCCAATACTAGGGTCTAAAAGTGCTAATTCTTAATTTACAAACAAATGTTTCTGGCAGAGTGAAGGCATGGTCCCTATGCCAGAAATTCAATTGTCTGCCTTTATTTTTACAAGAGGACAGTAAAAAATACCAATTTGAATATCCTTGTAATTATTATTCATTGTCTTCATTGAGTTGAATAATACGGTTTTAGGATTACACAGCACCTAGTTTCTGATAGCCTTTATCAGTGTCCACAGGGCAAGAATACTTTAGTATTTATTGGTTTTATACACCACTTAACAAATTGTGCCTAGTGTTGTTCTTTACCTCTTTAAATGCTTCCCTTTTCCTATCCTCCCTTTTGTGTCAAGAAAACAGAACAAGAAAAACAAGCTTTGACATTCAATTCAATGACCATTTATGTAACTGATCTCATATGCAAGGGAGATATGATAAATTCGAAATCCAGATTTTATGTGAAAGATTATGTAATTCTGCCTAAGCATGACACACAGGCAAGGTGCCGGCATGTGAATTTAGGGTCAGAATGTGGCAAGAGCTAGGCTGGTGATGTGAAGTGCTTTGAGATCACATAAAAAAGGCAATATTATATTTATTGTGGGGAATGTGATGAAACTTCCTGGAAGAGAAGGCATTTCCAGTTTATCTTGAGAACCACATCAGCGTGGGAAAGTAGAATCACTACATCATGAAGACAAACTGCCAATCTAAACGGAGAGGACAGTAAGAAATAAGAATCAGGGTAGGAAAGAGGAAAGTGCTAAGCATGGAGAGAAAACTGAAAGCAGTCTTTCATGCTACTGTAGTTTGGAAATAGAATATTCTCAAATATTTTAGAAACCAAGTTATGCAGTGCCTTCAAACTGAGGTCAGCATATCTGGATGTTAATTTCTAGTGTGTAAAATTTCGAGGTTAATTTTAATTTTATAAAAGCATTGGAACACATTTTTCAAACAAAAATATGCATACGTCACAGTTTACAACCAAGGAAATTAAAGTTGCCCAATTTGATATAGAGATAGAAGAAATGGGGTTAGAATTGCCAAAGCTATACTCACAATTGGGTTTAGTAGTGAGGAGACAGAAGTTACAGAGAAAATGAATTGCAAGCTACATTGTGGAAGGGCCAACTTTGTGTGGATGGTCGTATGTATGTCAAAAGAATGAATTTCACTTCGGTTGTGCTGTTTCATGTTCCTAGGGTGTCTAAAATTCAGGACAGATTTCTTGGAAGGAGCATGTAAAGAGGTACTTATGCCAGCTACAGTAAATAGATTTCATTGCTACTTATTTTTTAATTCTTCCCATTAAAAGTACATTATACTTTATATGCATTAGGTAGTAAAGAATTGAAAATGCCAGATTAAAAATCTGATTCCCTCTAGGCAGAATAAGAGAAAAACATGCTGTAGCAGCATAACCCACAAATTCTCCTACTCAAGCCCAGCATTTTGCAGTGGCAGTTTACAAGTTCATTTACAGATGATGGGCCTCTGTAAAGATCTCTCACCTTCAACTGTCTGCCCCCATCTGAGATCATTGTTGTATCCTGAAATTCTCCATTGAGATAAAGATTACGTTATTTGTATATTTGTTTACAATTTAAGAAATTTTTGAAAAGATAAATCCTTGAGTTATTAGCACCTTACTACGTATTACTTTTTCCTTATTTTTTCTTTTTAAAAAATGTTATATAGAATATTATAAATACATAATTTTATGACAAAAATCAAGTGTCCATCACATAGATTAAGCAATAAATAATTAAAATTTAAATAAATAGCTAAATCTTTCTGTGCATCCCTATCTAATCATACTCTCTTCCATGTCTTCCCCTCCCACACACATATACCCTTCAGGTAACATTTTTGCTCGATTTCATAGTAGTCAATATGATGAGTGTCTTTACATTTTGGGGAGATAAATATGCATTCCTATAAAGTATGTACAGTAATATTTTACATGTTTATGTTTTTCTATGTAATAAGTGATATCTCATTGATCTTTCACTTTTCAGTATTATATTTGTCAGCATCATACTCAATGATAAATTGGTATTAGCAAATTTTTATCAATTTTAACATTTCATTATGTGATTTTACTAAAATTATTTACTGATTTTACTTCTAATTAACATAGAAGTGATTTTCAGTTGTTACTACTGTGCATTACATTAATGTGAACACTTTTATACATGTTAACATGCACACCTGTATGAGGATTTACCTAGGTATATACATAAGAATGGAATTGATGGGTCTGAGATACTGCCAAATTGTTCCCCAAAATTTTTATATCAAGTGACATTCTTATTGGCAGTGTATAAGAATTTACATTGTTCCATATTTTAAAAAGCCTAAATATTTATTTCCAATTTGATAATATGGTAGGGTAACTCTTTGTGATCTTTATTTTGCTTACACAAGTAAGATAACAGATTTTTATATATAGTTCATGAATTTTAACAGATTTATATATTCATATACCCACCATCTCAATAAGGATGCACAATGATCCCATCATCCCCCCAGGTTCTCTCATGCTGCCCCCATATGGCCAGACTTTCCTCTACCTTCAACACCTGGCAGCCACAGATCTGTTCTTGCTCCCTCAAGTTTTCCCTTTTAAAAAATTTCATATAAATGGGATTATACAGTCTGTATACTTTTGTGACTGGCTTCTTTCATTCAACATAAATGTCCTTAAGATCCATCCGTGTTGTTTGATTATGAATACTTCATTCATTTTTATTTCTCAGTAGTATTCCATTTTATGGGTGTACTATATAGTTTGTTTATCCATTGACCCATTGAAGGGCATTTAAGTTGTTTGAGTTAGGACAATTATTAAATAAAGCTGCTATAAAACAACCATGGACATTTGCAAGAATTTGCAAGAATATAGGCTGTCTTTTCTTTAGGGAAAATACCTAGGAATATGATTGCTAAGTATATGTTTAACTTGCCAAGAAATTATCAAACTATTCTCCAAAGAGGCTGTGTCCCCCCAGTACATTAAGAGAATTCCAGTTATCTTACACTGTCGCTAGCACTTGGTATTGTCAGTTGTGCTCGTTATAGCCATTCTACAGGTGTGTGGTGGTACTACTATCTCCTTTTGATTTCAACGTAAATTTTCTTAGGATAATTCTGTTGAACATCTTTCCTGAACATATTTGTCATCTGTGTATCTTCTTTGGTGTAGTGACTATTCAAATATTTGTCCATTTTTAAAATTGTTTTTTTTTTTTTGTTTCCTTATCGTTAAAGTCCCAACTTTTTTGTGGATTTTGCTTTTGTTCTCATTTTTAAGAACTTTTTGCATAATCCAAGGTCATTGAGATGTGCTCCTGTGTTTTCTTTAAATGGTTAATAATTTTCTGTTTCACCTTTAGATACATGATCCATTTTGAGTTAATTTTAGTAAAGCTGTGAAGAACAAATTAAGGTTCATTTTCATGTATATATCCAGTTGATCAAACATCATTTGCTAAAGACACTATTCTTTCTCCATTGAATTTCCTTTGCATATTTGTAAAAAATCAATTGATGATATTTCTGTGGTGATAGTAGTTCTTTCTCACTAATCTATGGGCCTGTCCTTCTTCTAAGACCACAAAGTCTTCATTATTGTAGCTATAACAATCCTTAAAATAACATAGTGTAAGCCCTCCTAACTTTTTGTTTTATTACCAAAATAGTTTTGACTGTAATTTACATTTTCTTATAAATTTGTTGTTGTTGTTTTTTGCATTTTCTTATGAATTGTAGAAGGCCTTCTCCGTATTTACAAAGAAATACTGCTGGAATAGTTTTGGAGACATTGTTTACTTATTTGATAGTATGGTGATAGATTTTAATAGACAAATTGAATTGCTTTCCATATATTTCTATTTTCTGAAAATATTATGTTATGACAGTTATGTGTTTCCTAAAAACTTTTTAGTAAACCATTTGCCTTGAAGTTTTGCCTTGAAAGTAAAGTTCTGGTTGCATTTCCACATTCTTTTAGTTGCAGTAAATCTATATATAAATTCAGAGGATTGCCATCAGAACTATGCTGGGCCCTTAAATTCATGAGTTCTGTATGTCTTCAATAGTAAATCATTCATTCTTTTTATCTGCATTTTATTTTTAACATGCAGATCTCACTTATGTTTTATTAGATTTATATGTTAGTATTTCAATATTTTAGAGGTACAGTAAATAGTATAATAGATAAATTGGCTCCCAATTGGTTTTCTTCGTTTTTTGTTTTTTTGTTTTTGTTTTTGTTTTATTGAGAGAGTGAGTGCATGGGCACATGAGCAGAATGGGTGGGGAAAGTGTGGCAGGGGAAGGGCAGAGGGAGAGGGATAGAGAGAATGTTAAGCAGTCTCTACACCCAGAATGGAGCCTGCCTCTGGGCTTGATCTCACTACCCTGAGACCATGACTTGAGCCGAAATCAAGAGCCAGACGTTTAACTGACTGAGACACCCAGGCACTCCGGTTTTCTTGGTTTTCTTTGTTTTTTGTTTTTGTTTTGCTTATTACTTGATTTATTAGAGAAGTCTCTTCAACATAAAAAGAAGGAGGGGTGTCAGGGATGGGGAGCAGGGGTCTGGAGCTGCATATGTTACTCGGGGCCAACAGTGGCTGCACAGTTATATACAGAAATAAAATTGATTTTTGTATGATGACTGTACTCTGCAACATTCTGAACTCACCTGGTTTGAAGAGATTTCCTGTAGATCTTTGGGGATTTTTCGCTTGAACAATCATGTTGTCTGCAAATAGGGACAATTTTTTACTTTATTTCTAATCTTCCTGACTTTATTTTTCGACCATAGTTCATTGGTTAGGGCTTCTGGTTCAATGTTGAATGGGAGCAATGTTTACAGTTTTAGGAGGAAATAATTCTGACATTCACAATTAAGAATAATTTTAGGTTTGGGTAGATGCCATTTACAGGCACTTCAGTATGGCAGAGTTTTTAACATAGATTATGTTGCTTTTTTTCAGCTGCATTTTGTGCAATTGATATGACTGTTTTTTTTTTTTTCTGTTTTACTTCCTTACAATAGTGAATTGTATTGATTTCTTTTCAAATGATGAACCATCTGTTCATTCTTGGGCTAAATTCCAATTGGTCATGATGTGTTTTCTATTTTTCGTTAGTTTGGTTCTTTGTTTTAACTAGTATACATCACAAATTTAAATCTGTCTACTTACATGTATTTCTCTGTCCTTCCATTAGAAGGACATAAGCCTTTGAAAGCAAGAATCCTATAGGGATTTTTTCAAAATATTTTACATATATTATATTTAGCCCAGTACTTGGCACAGACTTGGCAGTCCACACTTCTGAAGGAAAGGAAAAAGGGATAAAAGATAGAAGAAATAACAAGGAAATTTGTGTTTCCGTGACAGTGTATTTCCAATCAACTATGTGTCAAATATTCTGTGCCCTAAATTGCATGCAGATATCACCTGCCAGAAGTTAAAGTTTAGTTAATTTAAATAATTGTTTAAATTTCGATAGCTTGGGGCACCTGGGTGGCTCAGTCAGTTAAGCTAAGTGTCTGCCTTTGGCTCAGGTCATGATCCCTGTCCTGGGATGGAGCCCAGCATTGGGCTCCCTGCTCTGTGGGGAGTCTGCTTCTCACTCTCCCTCTGCCTGCCACTCCCTCTGCTTGTGAGCTCTCTCTCTCTTTCTCTCTCTGTCAAATAAAACCAATCTTAAAAGAAAACAATAAAATAAAATCGTGATAGCTTATAATATAACAATAGCTGAATATCAGAAATAATCATATTCTAAGACATCCAAAAAATGTCTCAGGAAAAAAATCTTATACATATTTTCCAGAAGAATATCATGTACTCAACAAAATAACGGTGTGAAATAGGTAAATAATATGAAATTCCTAATCTTTCTCTTCTTTCCTAATTAAAAAAGATACAGAAGAATAAATTGAGTAGTTAATAAAATATAATACATTATTAATTCCTCAGTGAAGTGTTATTTAACATTATTGTAAAAGATTCTGTCACATAGATTTATTCACACATATATTACACACATATATTACATACATAGTGTGTGTGAGTGTAATTGTAAAGCTCAAACTATATAAATGTTGGTTATTAATCATTAGTTGTTAATTACTATAAACATAATGTGACATTACTATAAATCTATCTTATTAATCTCAGACTCATACTCTTACCCTCTATTTCATGATTATGTAAAACTTTGAACTAAAGTGTGGGAATGTTCTGACACACAAAAAAATTTCCTCATTATGTAATAATCATATCTATACTGCATCCAATTTTTCATATGATCTCCAATATCACCTGATTATCCTTTATCATAGAATGAAAAACCTGCTGTCCATTGTTAAAGAACAGTCTCTCCTTTATACAAAATCATATAAACACCAATGACATTTAACTAAATTTATTTTTATCTGCTACAGGATTGAATTAACCAAATGTTTTTAAAGCTTTGCACACTGGATTATATAGTAGGAAATTTTCTGTTTGAGAAATTTCAGCATACTGAGAATGCCCTCTGGATCCATAATGCCACCCTCAACTTGGTTTACTGGGGATTAAAATGCCATAATTAGAATTTTGTTTCTTTGGATACAGGCTCTTTATATAAATGAAAATGCTCAGTTAAAGAAAGCACTAAGTATTTTCTATCATTTATATAACAGAATAGACTAATGGATAAGACCTTCACCTGAAAGAAAAATTACCAAAATTGGAAAGGACCAGAGAGGTCGCTGAAACTTGAGCCAAGTGTCACTGCCATAAAATGGTTCTGGAACTTGCTAAGTTTAACCTTTTCTATGTCAAAGTTAGGTCTTATCCAGGGTGGCAAGTGGCACAAGTGTTCATAATGGGGTAATAACTGGAATCCAGCATCACTAGAATCTTACAGAATTCCTTTGTGAAGTGTTAAAGTTCACTTTTGAGAATCTTCTCACAGCAATTTTTAGATGAAAAGTTGTGGGTGACTTTCCTTTTTCCACTTGGGACCATATGGAATGGTATTCACTTTTTAAAACCATCTGTCATGCAGCACCTTAATCTTCATACATCAAGTAGAGGAGAATAAGAACATCTGACTTTGCAGAGATAAAGTTAACACGACAAGATGTCAACCAGACTCTTTTCTATGGTGCTTCCAATATTTTGTCAAGGCACTTTGAGATCTTTTCAGTTAGCTGTCTTACGGGCTTAAGAAAGCAGAGAACACAATGCCTATTTTAGAAACTGGTAAATGTCATTACTTCCTTGCCAATATGTTTTTTTTAATTCATTTAGTTCTTCAAAAGGTGAACCTGAGCTGAATTTCCCCCTTTGGAGGTGACATTGCCTATATTATATTTATTAAAGCATCATAAATTATAAAGCTTACCATAAATAATATTTTATTGATATCAAGTACCAGTGTTTTCTTTAAAAAGAAACTTAGGCAAGACTAAGTATAGAAGAGGTAGACTGCAGTCATCTTTTTACCCTTTACTTGAAAATTTGTGGAATTTAGGGTCCCCCCCCAAAAAAAAGCTAGCACAACCAGAGTAATTGAGGGCACTTTAACATAGGAACAACTTTATTTACAAAGATAAAAGTAGAATTATGAGAAAAAAGTAAAAGTAAACAACCCAAAGGAAGCAAGAGCTGAGAGTATTCACCACTCCTCGTCTTGAAGAAAATAAGACAGGGGTAGGCTGATAGAATGAAACAAGAGCTACAGCTGAATTAAAAGGGGCACTTGACCCTAAAGATGAACTATGTGGCCTTAGGGAGAGAAAAGTATCCACTTCCAGTTTAAGGGTATCAGGAAAGAAACTGGGGGAAAATATATTCTGACCTCTTCCTCCCCCTCTCTCTTACCATACTGGTGCCCCCTATTAGCTAAAACCGCACAGAAACTAGAGGACAAGAAGCCTAATTGATAGAGCCCAAATAAGTCAGCTTCCTGAAACATTAAATTATAAAGAATTATAAAAAGTGGTCCTATAGTGAGAATTAGAAAATATCTAACACAATAATCCACTGAAAGTATTGTATTCCCTTATCACCTTTAGACTCACCAAAATATGGAGGACAGAGTGTAGGGAATTATTTAGTCAGCCAGTTAACATCTGGAATATAGGAAAAAAATTAATCCTGTGGAGATCTGCAGAGAAGAGTCATCAAAATCTCAATTTTGAGGATACTGCTTCTAGAATTTTTAAATGTAACATCAACATATAGGTAGGTGTTCATTGGACTTATATTAGATTACAAATATTAGGCTCTGTATTTTGATGATACAGGAGATAGAAGACATAAGACTTGCCCTCAAGATGATTTATCTAATTGGAGAAAAATAACAAACATACATCAAAAAATAACAAAGGATACAAGAAGAGGTAAAGATCAATCTTTTTCTGTTTGGTCTAGACTTAAAGTATTAAAAGTACTAAGAAGGGACAAATAGATATAGTAGTAGAAAACACTTACTGATTAGACCATGTAGAGAAAATAAGACATTCCAGAAGTTTTAAGAAGCCAACATTAAATATATGACATAATTAGGAATTGGAAGAGATTGAATCAAACATGTTGAAGAATTTTGTAGATAAAGTCATATATCAAGAAAAATATAAAAGCAGATTTATATTTTATTGCTTCTTTTCTGGAAATATTTGGCTCTTTATGGCAAATTTTTAAAAAAGCCTCCTATATATTAGTGGAGAGGGAAGCTGAGAGAGAAATGTCAAAATAGAGGAACAGTCTTGTTTCTCTCACCATAGGAAATCTACATGAAAACAAACAAACAATACATCATCAAACTAATTCAGATATGTTTTAGATGCTCGCTTCATTCCCTGGGGGATCTTTTTCTGAGCCAATATCAACTATTCAAAGTAATTTTAAGGAAAATCTCAATTAAGCAATGAACATATTACTACCTCACTCAAGTATTATCAGTCATCAGTCTCTCTCCTTGATATCATTATAAATATATAGTAGTGGATCAATCATGATGTGCCATATAGTGATTTTGGATAAAGAAAAATTATTTTCTTCTGTCCAGACTAACCATGAAGCTATGAAGTTGTCTGTTTATACATTTATACATTTATAGATTTTCAGTTAAAGATGTCCAGAAATCTAAAATCCACAAACCTTAAATATAAGATTGGTTTTCATGATTTAATCTTAATCCTCAAGGAGAAATTATCCGTAAAATAAAAATGTGAAAATGGCTATTAGCTGGCAGTGGTTGACATTTGAGTTAGAAATGCTTCAGCTAATATCAGAAAAGCAAAAAAGATTAAAAAAAAAAAGGTAGAGGGTGGAGAGTTACTGATGGGGCAATTGTCAAATCCTCCTAGTTTTCAATTGCTTTTATTTCATTTTTTGGGCAAAAGTTGTAAATTTGAAGAAAAGCTAGAAAAGTAGATCTAGACAAAGGGTACCAAACAGATGTAACAATAATTCAAGCATAGGTTATTTACTATTCCTCCTTGTAAATAATTAGCTGTACTAAAGTAAAATGTGAAAAGAAACTGATATATGAAGAGCAATAATATGTATGAGTATTACCAGATTTCCTTTAGTAGAAATATGAAAAAGTCCCAGAAAAACAGCGAAAATCATGAATTGTAATTGGCAAGCCATTTTAGAATAAGCATGCCATGGAATATTACTCAGTCATAAAAAAGAATTTAATCTTGCCATTGCAACATGAAAGGAGTTAAAGTATTATGCTAAGTAAAGTGAGTCAGTCAGAGAAAGACAAATACCATGTGATTTGACTCATATGTGGAATTTAAGGAACAAAATAAATGAACATAGGGAAAAAAAAAGAGAGAGGCAAACCAAGACACAGACTCTTAACACTAGAGAACAAATTGATGGATACTCGTGGGGAGGTGGGTGGGGAGATGGTTTAAATAGGTAATGGGGGATTAAGGAGTACTTGTCATGAGCACTGTGTGTTGTATGGAAGTGTCAAATCACTAAATTTTACACCTGAAACTAATAAAAAGTAGAAAAAAATAAATATAAATATCTCAAAATCCTTTCATATTTTTCTGCTTTGTTAGCAGTTGTTGTACTGAACAATTAGTTCACTAAAAGAAATCCTTTGCCTTTCATTTTTATTTATTTGAGCTTATTCCCTATGATGAAGATTCCACTTTATTTTCCATACAATATCAGAAGCAAAACAAAGTAACAACTCTGAGTGGATAACAATGTATGTTATAAAATAAGTTAGAGACTAAGACATCTAATACTATATGTAATCAAAATTGTTTACAAGATAGTAAGATATACTTTAAATGAAAATATTCTAGTAAAACATTTATAGTAAAGATTAGTGAAGAATACACACTCCAGATGTGTGGGTTGATAATTTCACCATTTCAAAATGTCCCTTTACTCACTGGTAATTTATATCAGATAAATCACTCCAGCCTTCTTATGTTTACTGTTTGCATGGTTTATTTTTTTCCAAGCATTTCATTTCAGCCAATCTATATATCCATATTCAGTGTATATCCTTCAGACGGCACATAGTTGAGTATTCTTTTTTACCCATTCTGAGGATCTCGGCCCTTTAACCACAGTGTTTATGCCATTACCATTTAATGTAATTATAGATATGGTTATGTAAAATGGATCTGTCATCTTACTTGCTTCCTGTTGGTCTCCTGAATTTTTCCTCTGTTGTTTCTATTCTGCCTTCTCTTGAATTATTGAATATTTTTTATATCCAGTAGGAGTAGTGGGAATGGCTTATAGGGCGTGACACTCCTAACAGCAAAATAAATGGGCAGGCAGCAACAAGGAAGCTACTTAATGTATACAACTAGAAAAAAGCAAGGATGGATAATAGGATGATGAAAATGGTCACCCAAGTAAAAAGAGACAACCTTTGCTCAGTTCTTAGACAGAAACCAATTTTTAAGTCACCAAAGAGGTGACTTCATCCTAAGAAAAGCAATACCACATTGCTGCAATACCACTTTGAGTATTTATTATAATGATATAACCAGTTCTACCTTATTATGAAATTTTGACCATACACCAGGATGACCATAAAACTGGTAAAAGAATATCAAGACTGCTGAAGACTGTTGGACACAGGATCTGAGTTGATACTGATATCCAGATAACCAAAGAATTATCATGCAAACCATGTTGGAATTGGGGTTTATTGAGGTCAGTTAAATGAAGAAGCCTAGCCAAAGTCTACCTCACAGTGTGACCATTGGTTCAAGTAATAATACCCAGTAGTTGTGTCTTCAGTCTTCGTATTATTAGAATTAGGCTCTTAGGTTGTAAAGTAAAATCTGTCGTAATGGGAAGAGTGAAGAAGCAGCCTCTGAAATAGTCCTTTCCATTTTAAAGAAGTAAATGCAAACATTTTAAGGAAGTAAATGCCAAATTGCATGTCATGGCGGCTAGTAAGGATGAGCAGTCATTAGAAACCTAAAAGATGCAGAGTTGGTGTTCCCTGTCATCTGTCCCTTTTATTTGCCAGTGTAGCCCTGAAGAAACCAAATGAATGGTTCCTGAAGAATGACTGTCGACTGCTAGAAGCTCAACCAAGTTGTGGCCTGCAGCACAGCTGGTTGGCTAGACATGGTTATTTTGCTAGAACAGATTAATAAGGGAATGGCTACATGGAGATAGTAATTTACTGGATAAATCCTCTTTTTGGTTCTGTTCTGGCTAGAAACAGGATCACAAGCAGTTTGTGTTCATTTTGGATGGACCACGATATTCATTTATACTTTGCCTCAGGGCAGTGTTAATTCTGCTGCCCTCTGCCTAAGATAGAGCCTGAAGAGCGCTCGGCCACCTGAAAACCCAGGAAAATGACACTGATCTACTACATCCATGACGTCATGCTACTCAGATAAGATGCATTAAATGTGTGAATAGTATGCTGGAGGACTTGATAAAATGCACACACTCCACAGGAGAGAGAGAAACTGCCACTTTGCTGAAACAGGTAGGGATCTAGCGGTCAGGGATATGCCTTCCACAGTGAAAGTCAAACTGATTCATGTAATCTCCACTACCACCAAGAAGGAAGCACAGCATGTGGGAGCCTCTGTAGGTTCTGGAGGCAAGACACTCCACACCTAGGAAAACTCACCCATCTCTAATATTCAATGATATGGAAGGCTATGAGTTTTGAGTGAGACTTGGAGTAGTAAAGGGGTCTTCAGAAGGCTAACGCTGTGATATAAGAAATATTTTTGAAATATTTTACTAATATATTGCCAGACATGTTTCAACTATATAATTGATAAAGCATTTACACCAACCAACCACGAGTTTTTTCCTTGCCTGTTACGTCGCTCACTGATAATGTCTTCATGTATCGTAATGGCAAAATTCTCACAACACAGTTACTGACAATATTTACTATCCTACCCCCAAAGGAGATTGATAAAAATATACTTAAATAATCGTACACACTAAGAATTGGGCAAAAGATTGATAGAAGGTAATGTGGTATTTTGTATTCATAACATTATTAAAAACAAGAATCTGAGCTATTCCCTTTAGGTTTCAGAAGATGGTTTTACTTTCATATTCTCCCACCAGTTTCAGAATTCTGTTAATGTTGATATATTTTAATTACTTCTAGACAAAATAGAACTAATATTTCTTTCATTGCTCTCTTCTGAAATGAATTCAGTGTGCATCCATTAGAAGGCTCCTTTGACCAAGTCATGAATTGTATCATGATTTAGTGATTTAAACATAATAATAAAGTTGGCAGGAGGGAAGAAGTAATTGCTTATCTTACATAGAGGAAACTGAAATTTTTTATCTGAGCCTGATAATTCAGAAATTGGTATTTTAAAATACAAATTGAACTTACACAAATAACCTCTAAAAGAAATAAAATAACAATTAAGTAAAAATCATGAGAAAGGGGGAGAGGGGAAGTAGATAGTAGCGAAAGTACTCTAAATTTTTCAGCTTTCACATGGGAAATAAGAGATGTTAGGGGTTTCAAATGGAAAATAAATGCACACCTTTATTGTTTAGACTTATAGTTTTAATGAATATTATAGCTAGAACAGAAATAGATATAAGTGGTTAATTCTGGGAAAGAAGGCTGACATACATGGAGAAATAATTTTATTTTGCATTTTATACCTGTATTTGATTATCTTACTATGTATTTATATTAATTTTATGTTTTATGATGTATGATTTTTAAAAGGAATTGCTTTCTGCGGAGAAAAACCTATATATTTGATATATATAAAACTGAATTAAAACAAAAGAATAAGATGTATATGTTCTATAGAACAATCTGTTTTAATACAAGAATAAAAGGAGTATTGACACAAGGTCTAAGTATTGAAAGTCCTAAGTATTTATTATTTTATTTTTTAATGTTTATTTGAGTATCGTTGGCATGCAATGTTATATTAGTTTCAGATGTACAACATAGTGATTCAACAACACTATATTTAAAGTGTAGCTACCATCTGTCCCCATGCAATGCTAATACAATACCATTGACTATATTCACTATGCCATATCTTTCACCCTTGTGACTTATTCATTCCCTGACTGGAAGCCTGTATCTCCCACTCCCCTTCCCCATTTTGCCCGTCCCCCACTCACTCCCCTCTGGCAACCATCAGTTTGTTGTCTGTTTAAATAGGTCTGAGTCTGCTTTTTGTTTGTTGTTGAAAATCCTAACTATTTAAAAGTAGCATCCCACTTAATCTTCACACCAACTCTATGTTAAAAATGTTATTGCATTCTGTAAATACGAAGTTCAGTTAAAGAACTTGCCCAAGATCAGATAGCATATAGTAGTTGAGTCCACTCAAAATGACAGCAATTTGAGATCTTAAAGGGTAAAAGCAGATGTGCAGAGGGAAATTGGATGGAATATGAAAAGAATGGTAGAATTAGAATCTGTATCATTGGTAATAAAACATACAACTGACATGACTGATCTTGATGTAGGAGAATACCATTTGAGGATCTTTCAAGAATACAAAATGAAACAATCAAGGAACAAATAGGAAAGAAGATTGAAACCTGGAAAGCCAATTTAATAGTTATATATTTCCCCAAAATAATTATTTTACTGAAAGAAAGATAGTAAAATAGATTAAAATGGTTCATAGAGTTCTAAGCATATGTAAGGAAGAAGATCTAATCTAGAAATATCGTGACTAGAGTGTGTGTGTGTGTGTGTGTATACATGCACCTATGTGTGAATTGTTTTGTAAGCCATATTGAGATATAATTTGCATACAATAAAATATGGACATCTAGGGAATACCTTTGATGAGGTTCAACAAAATATATACAAATATGTAACTCCCACCACAGTCAAGATATTAACTCAGAAGTTTTTTTTGTGTGCCCTATCCTAATCATAACTATAAGCATTATAAATTAGATTTATATTTTCTAAAGATTCATATAAATAGAATGATACAATATTTGTTCTTTTTTCTTTGGCTGCTTCTATTCAGCAGAACTACTTTTGAGCTTTATCTATGTCGTATACATCTGAAAAGTACTGCTTTTTATTGTTGAGTGGAAATTCCATTTGAGGAGTAGAATATATAAAATTTTGTTTCCATTCCAGTGAATGAAGCTGGTATGAACTTTCATGTGCAAGTCTTCTGAGGACATATGTTTTGACTTCTGATAAATACATAGTAGTGTAATAGCCACATCATATGTTAAGTGTATGTTTAACTTCAAATAGACTGCCACACATTTTCCAAAGTGGCTATATCATTTTGCATTATAGCAAGCTATGAGTTTCCTGCCCCACATTCTGGCCACAGCATAGTATTATCATTCTTTCTTACTTTTTGGTCATTCTAACAGGTGTAAAGTACTATATCAGCATGGATTTGTTGTGTATTTTTAGATGACTAGTAATGTTGAACATCTTATTGGCTATTTGTATATCTTCTGTTATGAAGTATGAATTCAAATATTTTATACATTTTAATTAACTTATCTTCTTACTAATGAGTTGTAGGACATCTTTGTATTGCAAATAAAGTGATTCATTAGGTATCAACTACAAATATTTCCCCCAATCTGTGGCTTTACTTTTCATTTCAACATAATTAAAAATGGAAACATTTCCGTTTTGATAAATAACCTTTGTTCATTTTTGTGTGTGTTTCATGTTTCTTGTGTCCTATATAAGAAATCTTTGCCCATCTCAAGGTCACAAATATATTCTATGTTTTCTTCTAGAAATTTTATACTTTAAGAATACACTTTTTCATTGATAATATATTTAAATGAATTTTTCTGTATTGCATGATATAAAGAACAAGTCTCATTTTTCAACAAATATTCAATGATTCCAGCACCTTTTGTTGAAAATATTATCCTTTCATTTTGAGGTACCTTGGAAGATCTGTTACCGATAGGTTGATTATATAAGTGTAGGTCAGTTTTAGGACCTTCTATTTTGTTCCATTGATCTTTATGTCTTTCACCTGGCTAATACTACATTAGGATAATTGCTGTGGTTTTATATTTAAAAATAAATAATGTAAGTTCTATAATCATGTCTTTCTTTTTCAAATTTGTTTTGGCAATGCTATCTCCTTTGCATATCCATATAAGTTTTACAATCAGTTTATTATTTTCAAAGAAAAGTCTGATGTGTTTTCAATTGGAAATGGTCAGTATCTCCAGGTAAATTTAAGGATAATTGACATCTTAACGCTATTAGTCTTCCAATTCAAGAATATATTTCTTATTAATGTAGGCCTTTAATTTCTCTCAATAATATTTTGTTGCTTTCATTGTATAAAACTGAAACATATTTCTTAAATTTATTTATAAACATTGCCTTTTTTTTTTTGTTAGTTTTTACTTAAATTCCGATTAGTTAACATACGCAGTGTAACATTACTTTCAGGTGTACAATATAGTGATTCAGGACTTTCATACATCACTGGGTCCTCATCACAACAAGTGCGCACCTTAATCCGCATCACCTATTTCACCCATTCCCCCCCCCACCTCCCCTCTGGTATCCATCAGTTTGTTCTCTAGTGTTGAGTCTGTTTCTTGGTGTGCCTCTTTATCTCTTTTTTTCCCTATGCTCATTTGTTTTGTTTCTTAAATTCCACGTGTGAATGAAATCATACAGTATTTGTCTTTCTCTGACTGACTTATTTTGCTTAGCATAATACTCTCTAGCTCCATCTATGTCATTGCAGAAGGCAAGATTACATTCTTTTTTTAATGGCTGAGTAATATTTTATTGTGTGTGTATATATATATATATATATATATATATATATATATATATATACACCACTTGTTCTTTATTCACTCATCAGTCAGTGGACACTGGGTTGTTTCCATAATTTGTCTATTGTAGATAATGCTGCTAAATATCGGGGTGCATATATCCCTTTGAATTAGTATTTTTGTATTCTTTGGGTAAATACCTAGTAGCGCAATTGCTAGATAATAGGTAGTTCTGTTTTTAACTTTTTTACTGTTTCCATTGAATTTTCCAGAATGGCTGTGCCAGTTTTGCCTTCCCACCGACAGTGCAAGAGGGTTCCCCTTTCTCCACATCATTGCCAACACGTGTTGTTTCTTGTGTTGTTGTTTTTAGCCATTCTGACAGGAATGAGGTGATATCTCATTGTAGTTTTGATTTGTATTCCCCCAATGAGTGATGTTGAGCATCTTTTCATGTATCTATAGGCCATCTGTATGTCTTCTTTGGAAAAATGTCTATTCATGTCTTCTGCCCTTTTTTAAATTGGATTATTAATTTTTTTGGTGTTGAGTTTTTAAGTTCTTTATATGTTTTGGCTACTAACCCTTTGTCAGATATGTCATTTGCAAATATCTTCTCCCATTCTAAAGGATGCCTATTAGTTTTGTTGATTGTTTCCTTTGCTGTGCAGAAGCTTTTTATTTTGATGAGATCCCAATAGTTTATGTTTGCATGTGTTTCCCTTGCCTCAGGACACATATTTAGAAAGAAGTTCCTATGGCAGAGGTCAAAGAGATTATTGCCTGTGTTCTTCTCTAGGATTTTTATGGTTTTAGGCCTTACATTTAGATCTTTAATCCATTTTGAACATATCTGGTATTTGGTATAAGAAAGTGGTCCAGTTTCATTATTTTGCATGTAGCTGTCCAGGTTTCCCAGCACCCTTTGTTAAAAAGACTGCCTTTTTCCCGTTGGATATTCTTTCCAGCTTTTTTGAAGATTAATTGACCAGATAGTTGAGGGTTTATTTCTATTCTGTTTCACTAATCTATGTGCTGTTTTTATGCCAGTACCATACTGTCTAGATTACTACAGCTTTGTAATATAAGTTGGAGTTTGGAATTGTGATGCCTCCAGCTTTGCTTTTCTTTTTCAAGATTGCTTTCACTATTTGGGGTCTTCTTCCACACAAATTTATTTTCTAGCTCTGTGAAAAATGCTGGTGGTATTTCGAGGGAGATTGCATTAAATGTATAGATTGCTTTGGGTAGTATAGGCATTTTAAAAATACTCTTCCAGTCCATGAGCATGGAATGTCTTTCCATTTCTTTGTGTAATTTTCAGTTTCTTTCAGCAGTATTTCACGGTTTTCAGAGTAGAGGTCTTTCACCTTTTTGGTAGGTTTATTCCTAGGTATCTTATTGTTTTTGGTACAATTGTAAGTGGAAGTGATTCCTTAATTACTCTTTCTGCTGCTTCATTATTGGTGTATAGAAATGCAACAGATTTCTGTACATTGAGTTTGTATGCTGTGACCTTTTTGAATTTGTTTATCAGTTCTAGCAGTTTTTTTTTGGTGGAGTCTTTCAGGTTTTCTATATAGAATATCACGTCATCTGCAAGTAGCAAAAGTTTTACTTCTTCCTTGCTGATTTGGATGCCTTTTATTGCTTTTTGCTGTCTGATTGCTGTGTCTAGGACTTCCAGTACTATGTTAAATAACAGTGCTGAGAGTGGACATTCCTGTCTTTTTCCTGACTAGAGGAAAAGCTCTCAATTTTTCCTCATCAAGGATGATATTAGCTATGGGTTTTTCATAGATGCCCTTCATTATGTTGAAGTATGTTCCCTCTAAGCCTACTTTGTTGAGGGTTTTTATCATGAATGAGTGTTGTACTTTGTCAAATGCTTTTCTGCATCTATTGAAATGACCATCTGGTTCTTATCCTTTCTTTTATTAATGTGGTGTATTATGTTGATTGATTTATGAATATTGAACTACCCTTCAACCCAGGCACAAATCCCACTTGATTGTGTTAAATGATTTGGTTTGCTAGTATTTTGAGAGTTTTTGCATCTGTGTTTATCAGAGATATTGGCCTATAGTTCTCTTTTTTAGTGGAGTCTTACCAGTTTAGCTCTCAGGGTAATGGGGGCCTCATAGGATAAATTTGTAAGTTTTCCTTCCTTTTCTATTTTTTGGGGGTAGTTTGAGAAGAATAGGAATTAACTCTTCTTTAAAGGTTTGGTAGAATTCCCCTGGGAAGCCATCTGGCCCTGAACTTTTGTTTGTTGGGAGATTTTTGATTACTGATACAATTTCTCTGCTGGTTGTGGGTCTGTTCAAGTTTTCTATTTCTTCCTGTTGCAGTTTTGGTAGTTTATGTGTTTCTAGGAATTTATCTATTTCTTCTAGGATATCCAATTTGTTGGCATATAGTTTTTCATAATATTCTCTTATAATTGTTTCTATTTCTGTGGTGTTAGTTGTTATTTCTCCCCTCTCATTTTGTGATTTTATGTATTTGGATCCTATCTCTTTTCTTTTTGATAAGTTAAGCTAGGGGTTTATCAATTTTATTGATTTTTCAAAGAATCACCTCCTGGTTTTATTGATATGTTCTTTCTTTCTTTTTTTTTTTTAATTTCTACAACATTTATTTCTGCTGCAATCTTTATTATTTTCTTCCTTCTGCCACCCAAATTATAGCTGCACTAGCCTATGTGAATTCTGGTACTGATTCATCAACAGAATGAGATTTGTGGATTTCATCTGCAGTTCCCCCCATGCACAAGGCTCACCTCTGCTGTTTCTCAGAGATCAAAGCCCTATCTGACCTGTTGTCACACATATGAAAATCATCTCATACATTCTATTCAGTTTTCTGGTGAAATGTGGGATATCCAGTCCCTCATACTCCATCACCGTTGGAAGTAAAAGTCTTACCACTGAATCTGTTATGTGTTTCCTCTTTTATTTTTTTCTCTTATTTACCACCATTTATTATTATAGGCAGTTAGCTCTTTGTGATGATTATTGTGCTGCCTAACCTATTCATATTTACACCAGATAGGGTAAATAGATGCAAGCTTGATCGATTTCTTTTTTGTCTATTGAGAAATCCTGAAATAGAAAGCAGGGATATTTACTGTCAAGTTAAACACTTCCTATGACTGTCTACATATTTGTAATTGGCTGTCAACAAACTGACATGAACCAGTTTTTCATTAGGTAAATGACAGGTTCTTTTGGTAAATATCAGGAGCTTTTGATGATTGGATGCAGGTGGTGTCTGAATGTACTTATCTCTGAATGCTGCTAGTAGGTTGTGCATCACAATGAAAGCAAGTGCGTATTTTGCAGTTCTGGCAAGAGAGCAGGGAAATACAGTTTTGCATTTTGTCTACAGTCCAAGGTGATCTCCCTCCCTTTTTTTGACCTCAAAATCTCAGAGTAACACCTCAAATGATATGACAATGTTTTTATATTAGGAACAACATTGTAGTTGAACTAGATGACATATTCTTCTATGAAGTGAAGTTGTTATAATGGACCAATCGGTCTAGGCCCCAAGTGCTGAAATAATGGTTTCCATTACATTATGACTCATTTAAATCACACCAATCAGATGCTACTTTTATCATCTCTCATGATAAATTTATCTAAGTCTATAGTGTTAATATAAATTTGAATTAAATTGTTTACCCAAACACACAGCTTATAGTATTCATAATGAGGTATTAACAAGTAAATCACCATCAGTAAAATATATCATTGCCCTATTACCAAGTGGAAAAATATCAGTGATAATCTGGAGTGCCCAGCTGGCTCAGTTGGTGGAGCATGCTACTCTTGATCTCGGGGTCATGAGTTTGTGCCCCACATTGGGTGTAGAGTTTACTTAAAAAAAAATTTTTTTTAAAGAAAAATGTTAGTGATATTTTTACATGAATTTTACCATTCAAAATTTTTTTTCAATAAAATGATTTACTGAACTGAAATGTATGGATTTTGGCATTCTGACTTATTTTCTTTCTCTAACTGTGATTTTTCAAAAATTAAAGTAATTAGCTGTGCCTTTTCTTTCTTAGAATGATTTATGTAGGTATATTTTTGCTAACTTTTATTTATTTATTTATTTATTTATTTATTTTTATTTTATTTAGATTTGGGAATTAAGATTTTGTAATTTGTATTCACTTTGCCATCCTACTGGAAATTAGTGATGTACTCTGTTGGTTGCTAAACAAAAGTTATTTTCTTTGATACAAATTTTTGATATTTCTCTGGTATAAATTTTGCTCATATTTTAAATAAATACTGCATGAGGAAAAATATTAACTTTAAAATTAATATTTTTATCATAAACCCATTTATATATAATTTTGCGAATGCTTAAATACAATTAACTTCATGCTTTTTCAAGATTATATATACTTGCTTCTTTTTCTTTTCTTTTCTTTCTTTTTTTTTTTTTTAATTCTCCGGTCTTACTCTTTTTACCATCAACAGGCCCTACCACCAAATTAATACATGTGTCAAATAGGATTCCATTAAAAAAAAAAAAAAAAAAAGAGGGGTGCCTGGGTGGCTGAGTCGGTTAAGCATCTGAATCTTGATTTCAGCTCAGGTCATGATCTCAGGGTTGTGGGATTAAGTGCCGTTGTAGGGCTCTATGCTCAGCAAGGAGTCTGCTGGAGATTTCTTTTCTCCCTCTC
Organism: Ursus arctos; assembly: GCF_023065955.2. Lineage (NCBI taxonomy): Eukaryota > Metazoa > Chordata > Mammalia > Carnivora > Ursidae > Ursus > Ursus arctos. Next base: position 77,521,522 of record NW_026622985.1, read on the forward strand.
CCTCTGCCCCTCCCCCCTCAAATAAATAAATGAATCTTAAAAAAAAAAAAAAAGGAAGCACTGTGTGTGATATGCAAGCAGGGAATTATTGTAGGGATTGGGCCTCACACAATTGTGGGAGCTGGTGAAGAAGCCCGTGAATGACTATTGCCTCTGTATTTGATAGTGAGCCTGAAGTCACCATAGGTCAGCAGGGTTGTCACTCAGGAAGTAAAACTGGATATGAAGTGATGGAGAGCAGGAAGAAAGTTGAAGCCATGAGAAAAAGCTGGAAGACTTGATGACAACCTGGAGCCATATCTGACCTCATGATATCCAACCTTGATAGTGTAGGCAGTCATCTGGGAGAGCGGTCCTTCACCACAGAGCAGCGCACGTGCCTGGCTAAGGACTTGGAGGAGATAAGTTGGAGTATACCAAATGTTTGTAATCTTAAATGTGCTAGAAAGTGAATCAGCCTCTGCCCCATGTTGTAATGTCAGTCATGTTCTCTGTTCCCTGAGCAGTTACTTAGAGGAATCATCTCTCCTCTCTACTTTGTGTTCCTTTGCATGTTTTCAGCCTTGAGAAGACAGAGAAGACTTTTTTGATTCACTCAGAAGCTCCCTTTTGGAGGTCCTGAAGACCTGACATATTCACATATGTCTGATTTTGGCTTTTCCCATTGTGCTCTCAAGGGAAATCTAAAATGCCAACTTCTTTACAGAATTTTTTATTTTTTATCATTCATCACAATGATATTATTATCCAAAAACTTGCACAGACTACATAAGAAGTGTTATAGATGGAATGTTTATGTGCCCCCAAAATTCATATGTTGAAATCCTAACCCCCAATATGATCGTATTAGGTGGTGAAATTCTGATTTCTGTATTATTTTTACCCTGGCCTGTCGTTTGCAAAATTCTAATTTGTTACAGCTTTATTGAGGTATATATTTAAGGTGAAAAAAAAAATGTCACGCCTCTTTCTCTGTCTCCTCTCCTTGGTTTTCCATTTCATGTGGGTTGATGCACTTGAAGCTGTTCACAGGTCTCCGAGTCTCTGTCCCTCTTTCCCCATTCTTTTTTTCCCTAAAGCTTGAAACCGCCTTAGGCAGTAAGCTGGGGAAAATGAGAGATTCACCTCTTGTTCCCTTTCCCTTCAGAATTCACTACCTGTTGCCTAACGATAGAAAACTATCATTTCATCATTTCACATATATTGTCTGTTTTCTGTGAAATGGAAAGTGAATAATGAAAGGATAGATCTTATAGCAGTTAATAATACGTAGGCCCATTTTTTTATTATGTGACTATTCTATATTTATATCCCTGTTTCTACATTCCAAAACAAGGTAACTAAATTATTTCACCGTGAAGATAAAAACTATATGTTAGGTCTCTAGGAATAAGAAAAAAACAACTGCATTTAAAACAAATGCACAATGTAACATTCATAGAAATAAGGATTTCATACATAACTTAAGTGAATTTTTAACTTCCTCCAGAAAATGAAGTGTATAAATATTATATAAAGGCAAAATTGGCACCTGTGAAATAGGCTGATTCAAATTTCATTTCAGCACTTCAAATAAAAAACACATAAAGAATAACTGTTGCAGATAATGTTTTTTTCTAATGATTTGTGATCCTGTGGCTTCATTGATTTTCCTACCATCTGATGTTAACCACTCACTAACATAACCCACCTACCATAATAATGTTGGTAATAATTATATCCTCCTGGCTTCTCTTGCAATGCTTTCATATGGCTAGTATTTTATTGCTATTTCTTGCTGAGTTTATCTAGCACTTTAAATTCCCCACTGCCTTTATTTAAAGTTACTGAACCATATAAACAAAAATATCACTTTCTTTGAAAATAGCTTTTGAGGCTAGTAGAAATTCCAAATCTCATATTTTTTGGAAGAAAACTCAAACTCAATATTATTAGCATAAATCTAACAAAAGACTTGTTCATAGTTTGAAGGACTTACATTGTGGGCAAAATATTACTATATAGAGCACAGTAGAATGGCTTAAGATATTTTCACAACAATAAAACAGTTGCCCAATTTAAATCTAGCTTTGGTGATTTTATATACTTAATTTTTCTTAAACCAAGTAAAATATTGTTTATAAGGACAAATCACAAAAGGCCATACATCCTTTTGAAGACATTCCTTTGAAAAAGGACAACTTATAGTAGAATTATATTTAACAACCAGGGAACTTTTTTCTTATGAGCTATTTGGTGATATTACTGGAGAATCAGCAGACTTATTTAATAATTATACTTGTCCCTAAAATATTATATTTGAACAATAGCAATATTTAAGCAGCGAGACATAATTCACATATCATAAATTTTACCTTTTTAAAATATACAGTTCTGTGTTTTTTAATATAATCATAAAGTTGTGCATCATCACCACCATCTAAATTTAGAATAATCACCCCAAAGACAAATCCCATACCCATTAGCAGTCACACTTCATGTCCCCCTCCCCCATTGCCACTGGAAAATGACTAATCTTTCTGTGGATTTCCGTTTCGGTCATTTCATGTAAGTGGAATCATACAGTGTGGTTTGTTGTGTCTGAATTCTTCCATCTGTCCCCATATCACAAAACTACCTCTAAAATACTCCTCCAATATATTCATGTGTCTCTACTACTACTACTGCTACTAGAAATCTATTTCAAGCCATCATAATTTCTTATATAATTTTAGCAAATTATGTATTTATATAATGATGAGTATATAAGCATATAATATCTACTAGATTTTGTTTATTGTCTTGTTTACAATCAGTCTGTGACACTTCTCAGTAAGCTCAGTGAGAGAGAGGGAAGGAGAAAAAGAGGTGTAGGAATGGGGAGAAAATGGATGCTTGTTTTGTTTTTTATTGCACCTTCATCATGAGTTACATTGACCTACTCATTGGAGGTGATAAAAATACGTTTTGAATATTCTTATGAATGAATGAATGAATGAATGAATGAATGAATGAATGAAATGTTACATTTATGACTGGAGGGATATATTTAGGCTTACTGTCCTGTAGTCTTTTACCATAGTGATTTTTTTCAATACCATTGACTATATTTCATGTGCATAAGTGATTTTTCTAAATGTAAATCTAGCCATGTCACTCTCAGGCTTAAAATCTTTTACTCCAGGGGCGCCTGGGTGGCACAGCGGTTAAGCGTCTGCCTTCGGCTCAGGGCGTGATCCCGGCGTTATGGGATCGAGCCCCACATCAGGCTCCTCCGCTATGAGCCTGCTTCTTCCTCTCCCACTCCCCCTGCTTGTGTTCCCTCTCTCGCTGGCTGTCTCTATCTCTGTCGAATAAATAAATAAAATCTTTAAAAAAAAAATCTTTTACTCCGTGGCCTTAAGTATGAAGTCCATATACTATGGGATCTAAGAATATCTGTTGCATCAGTTTTCACCAGTCTTCCACATATCCAGTATTTAGCTTACATTCAGTCCTTTCAGTTTTTGGTCTTTCTCTGAAAACACCACTTTATTGATCTCCATGTCTTTATGTAGAATACTCCCAGAGCACTTTAGACATTCAGTTCCTGAAGGGAGTTGAACATATTGCTTACGTCTATCACAGTGTGAGGCTACAGAGTTCTATTACTTTTGTGGCCTCTGCTTCCCTTTAGTTACGCCTTCCCAGATAAGAATAGAAGCTTTGCATCCCCAGGGTCTGTTAGACTCCTCTGCATTCAGTAGACAAACAATATATACCATTAAATTTTTTTAAAAAATTAATGAGCTAGGACATGCTCACAAAAATGTGCTAGTGCATCTGGCACTTGCACAGGGTTTAATTTGGGCTAGACATCATTAAATTAAAGGTCTGTCTGTCTTTTTCTTTCTGTCTTCCTTTCTTTCGTCCTTTCTCTCTTCCTTTCTTTCTTCCTTTCCTTTCCTTTCCTTTCCTTTCCTTTCCTTTCCTTTCCTTTCCTTTCCTTTCCTTCCTTTTTTTTTCCCCAGGTATCCAGGCAATTGAAATGTAGACTTAAAGCAAGATAGCTAATAAATGAGATGTGGGGAAGTTGGGAATTGGTATTTCTACCTTGCTATATGTTGACAAATAAAAATTACAGAAATTTCTAACAGAGGTTGGGAAAAACATGGCTACAGAGTTTTCTAAGAAACTGGCCCTATTGCCCTCATATGTTATAATATGCATTGTAAGGCTGACAATTTTAGATACATATCAAACATTAATATCCCTATTTTACAGTCAAGGAAATTACAGCTCTGAGATGTTAATTGTTCAATTTATACAAATAAAAGGAGAAAATGTCAGAGTTGCCCAATTCTGCTATATCCTTCTAGACCCAGAATAATAGAGCAGCCACTATCTTGAACTTCGATGGCCTGTATAGCACAAAGAAAAGTGAGATGTCTGAAGACTCTTATACCAACAATTAAAAGTACTGCCTGGGAATAACTCTTGTTACTTCCATTAGCAACTCATTGACTGGAATAAATCATATGACCACATTTAGAAGCATATATATTTGTAATTGTTATATGTTTTCCTGAAGATTGACTCTTTTGTCATGATAAGATCTCCATCATCCTCTCTAGTAATTTTTTTGTGAAGTTTATGTTACTAGTAAGGTCTAATATTAATACAGGCATGCCAGCCCTCTTTTGATTACTGTTTGCATGGTATATTTTTGAGCATCTTATTGCTTATTACTTATTACATCTATGTGTCTTTGAACATAAAGCTTGTCCCTGGAAGACAAGCGTAGTTGTATAATGGTTTTTAAATCATTCTGCCAATCTCCAGCCTTTAATTGGAGTGTTTACTCCATTTACATTTGATTACTGAAAAGATTGTTTTACATTATTTATTTGCTGTATGTTGTCTATATGCAATGTACCGCTTTTGTTCTTCTGTTCCTCCATAACTGCCTTCTTTTGTGTAAAATAGATGTTTTATAGTATATCTGTATGAGAACGAATTAACTTTACCCCAAGTGAGATCTGGCCTATGCCCCTATTCCTGAGACATAGTATCTAAGCCCTTGGAGTGTCTTTCCTGATGAGTTTCTTTGCTTATATGGGATCTTTAAGCCGCAGCAGATAGTAACAGTGTGATTTATTGTATTTTGGGTCATGAAGTACAACTTAATCTCTGGAAGGGCTGGAGGGTAAGATCAACCATGCATATGGTCAGCCATATCTACATGATAAAGCACCAATAAAATCTCTGGGCATCCAGACTCTGGTGATCTTCCCTGATTGGCAATGATCCATGTATATTGACACACATTGTTGCCAGGAGGAGTCAACACTCTCCATGACTATTGGGAATGGACAACTGGAGGCTCCACATTTGTAACTATCCTGGACTTTGCCCAAGGTGTCTCTTTCCTCGGCTAATTTTAATCTATATTATTTCACTGTAACAAACTTAACAGTGAGTATAATAGCATAAGTGAGTTCTGTGAGTCCTTCTGGTTTAATGATCAGCTCTGAGAGTAGTCTTATGAATCCCTGAATTTGCAGTTGGTATCAGAGTGAGGGAGGTCTTGTGGACTACTTTCTAGCTTTACGATACCATTTTAAATTTTTATGTTGTTTTCATCTTAACTTAAAGCAATCTAGTTTGAATTAACACCAACTTAATTTCAATAGTATAAAAATTTTTACTGCAGTATAGTTCTTCTCCACCCTTTTTATGCTATTATTGTCATACAAATTACATCTTTATGCATTATACAGTCATTAACTGAGTTTTATATTTATTGCTTTATTATAATTGCCTTTTATATCAGAGGGGAAAAGAGAATCACAAACAAGATGTTCATACTCTTTTTAATAGGTACCCATGTAGTTACCTTGACCAGTGCTCTTTTGATAAAGATTTGAATTATGGTTTACTGTTCTGTTTTGTTTGTTTAATGCAGACTGAATGACTCTTTATTATAGAAAATTTCTACTACTGACAATTTTTCTCATTTATTGTTGAACTGAAAATAGCTTAATTTCTCCTTCATAGATGAAGAATAGCATTGCCAGATATAGAATTCTTGGCTTAGTCTTCAATACTTTGGCTATGCCATCCAACTACTTTTGGTCTCCATAAGTTCTGAAAAAAGTTCAACTGTTAGTCTTAGTATCCCTTATACTTAAAGAGTCACTTTCTCCTGCTTCTTTGGAGATTCTCTTTATTTAGTTTTTTAGTTTTTTACAATTCAACTCTGATGTGATTAGGTGTATAATTCTTTGAGTTTATCCCAGTTGGAGTTTGCTAAGGTTTGTGGATGTGCAGATTAATTATATTCACTAAATTTGAAACTTTATTGGCTATAATTTTTTCAAATAAACTTTCTGCCTCTTTCTCTTCTCTCTTTTGAGACTCTCATTATACATGTTGACATGCTTGATGGTATCTGAGGGTCTCTGATGTTCTGTTCATTTGCTTTTGTCTCTTTTTATTTCTGTGTTCAAGTGGATAATCTCAATTTATCTTTATGTTAAATGATTCTTTCTTCTGCCAGTTCAGATATGCTAGTGAGTTCCTCTAGAGAATTTTTCATTTCAGTTATTATACTTTCAATTCCAGAAATTCTGTTATTCTCTTTTAGTTTTATATCTTTATTACTATTCTATATTTGTTGAAACATTATTCTCCCACTCTAATTTTTTAGATATGTTTTCTTTAGTTATTTGAACACACTTATAATAGTGTTTTTAAAATCTTTCATAAGTTCTATAGGTGAGCTCCCACAGAAACAGTTTTCTTTGGCATTTTTTTTATTTGCTTGTGTATAGACCATAATTTCCTGTTTCTTTATGTGTCTCATGATTTTTTTTTTAACAACTGGACATTTTAAATAATAGAATATGGTATTCCTGGAAATCAGATTTTACTTGATTTGTTTGGATTTGTGGTTGTTGTCATTGTAGTTGTTGATGATGATTGTTTAGCATTTTTCCTTGACTAATTCTTCATAGCTTGTATTCTTTGTCAAGTGCAGCTACTGGGGTCTGCTTTGTTAACTCAATGGTCAGATAATGATTAGACAGTGATATCTTTAAATATTTTCAACCAGTCTCTCTCTGGGAACTCTGATGCTCTGGGGAATGCTTTTAATGCTCCAGTAAGAAGTTTATAATTCTAACTTAGACTTCACTTTCTCTTGTACAAACCCTCAAGGTCAGCCACAGGTGAGAATTTAGCCCTTCTCAAGTCTTCCCTGTATATAGTACTGCACCTGTGTGTGACCTTTATATCCCTAAGAATATCTGATCTTTGTGAAGCTTCCCATGGAAATCTCTTTCTCAGTTAGACCCTTTAAGACTTTGGTCAGACTGTTGTTAGCCCCAACTTAGAACACCATGTCAGTCAGCAATGATATTAAACCAGTGCTGTTGATTGTTGTCAGCAAGTGTCCTAAAGATGGGGCTGTTCAAGAGTTATTTCTGAATCAGATCAAGTAAAAACAAATTCTGGTAATGGAACATGTTAAGGAACTGCTAGACACATCAAATAGTGACAGTTTTCTCCAAACCTCTTTGTCATTTCTGGTGACTGCTAGGTTTCTGTTTTTTCCTGAGTGCTTTACTTGTACGTCTGTTGGTTTTCAAGGCTACCACATATATTAAGAAGAAAAGTATGAGAATAGGATAAGTGAAAACATCACAAAGCTCACTTTTCTTACCAAGATTCAGCCATTTTTTTCTGAATAAACTCCCCTCGGAGTGTTATAAACTTTTGGTTCATTTCCAAAGTTCTGAAGAAGTGTTGGTTTTGACAATTGTTGCCAATGTTATTGTATTTATAGAGGAATGCACTTTCACAGGTCCTACCTCCATCATTCTGAAAGTGCTTTCCTCCAGAGAAAACTATTTTTTAGTTGATCGATTTTGCATATAAAACAATTTGATCCAAATATGAAACATGAGATTTATGTCAAACACTGTGCAGCAGAGTGGAAAAAATCAAAATACCAGGAAAAATGAGAGAACAGTCAGATTCTGATGGCTTATTTTAATTTTTATCACCAATTTCAAAATGAATGAGTGAATAAGTGTGTATGTATGTGTGTGTGTGTGTGTGTGTGTGTGTTTGTGTGTGCATGTGTGTGTAGGTATGTGTGTAACTGATTCACCAGGCTTTGGAACTGACTTTGTGAAACAGGTTCTGAGAAAAATAAAATTAATATCCTCTGTGATTTCATTATGGTGAACCTTCCAGAGGTTAATGGGATATGTTTTATAAGAAACCATTTTGGTCATATTTATATTGATCCATATAATATCTGCTACTCTAATAGAAATACACAGTGGACCCATATAATATCTGCTAGTGTAATAGAAATACACAATGGCAGGTTTTCCTGTAGTTTACCAACAGCTAGCAATGCAATAGAATTTCCATTAGTCAGTGAGAGTCAGCTGCAACCCCAGAGGAATGAGATCAGATAATGTGCAGGATGATACCCTTATGCTGGTCTGAGAAGCTCAATTATGAACACCATGCATTTATTTGGTTGCTGTATAATTAGTATAAATGCTGCTTTTTGGTGAATTCTGGAAATATCCTTTTTTTCCCTTGGATATTTTAGTGACCTTGCAACCTCAGAGTGTGATTCAGACAGCCCAGGATTCTATTGGAAGTAAGAGAGAGAGAGAGAGCAACAGGCAAAAACTGTCTTATGCCAGCAATTTTGAGACTCTTCTCTTCAGGGAAAGAAGTCCCCTTTCATTTCTTACATAATAACTGTGACTTTCATTTTATCACAAGTGGTATTTAATTCATCTGGTGGTTCCTGCTCTAATCCAATCTGTGACTAAACTACCAACTTGATAAGGGGAGGTGAAAGGGGTTAGAAAAAAAAAAAGACACACCTTAGATTGCTATAATTTATGAATGTTTAATTTGAGAAATCTCAAAGAAGAATTTATTTTTCTTTTTCTCAAAGGAAAGGCATAATTTATTATGGTGACTTTGATATTTTTAAAAATAATGCGTGCTTTGCCTACATTTGGTACTGTGTGCTAAATGAAGATAAATGTTATAGCTATGTATAATTATATTATGTTCTCTCTACTTGCCCCAAGTAATTTTGATGAATTTACATTTATCATTATATTATCTTAAGATAGAAATACATATGTGAAAATGTAACCAAATAATTTAGATTTATAGAGATTGATTTTCACTGGCTCTGCTTTGAGAATCCTAATATTTCTTTCATGCCTAAATTAAATCAGACACATTTTTAGAACACCATGTATGCCAGCAGTGGTGATAAAAATCTCAAAGTGGAAATCCAAAGTTCTTTATTTCAAAATAGCATGTTTTATCCAATTAAAAGCAAAATGATATCAAAACAAGTAACACAAGATACCTACAAATAAGCACATTCGGGAGCTTTGGCTCTACTACTGTTATCATTTATCAGTTACTTGGTTGTTGCCCCTGGTTTCTTCAGATTTTTCACTTGAACTTGTGGTGTGGCTATGTTGAACCTAAAAATATAGACCTAGTGTAATAGCTTTGAAGAATAACTTATATTATTAAATGCATTACTTAAATTAACTTAGAAAATAATTCTTTTCAACAAAAAACGTTCAGAGATGACTCACTCTTCTCGGATCCATTTCATGATATATCTTGTGATTTTTTTTTTTTTTTTTTTTACAAACCAAAATCGATACAAGCTACATTCCTCTATTATCAACTAAAGAAGTTTGGTTTTGAGTCAGCACAGCCCTTGCTTATTATTTTAGTACCCTGGTATAACCCTTGAATTTGAACTCTTTAAATAGGAGAATAATTTCTTTTGTAGCTGGCATTATTTTTTTCATAAATATGGAAAATGCTGTATCTTCTCCATGGTTAGAACTGAGTGCCTTGATTTCATACTATTTTATGAACTATGGTCAGGTATTTAAATAAAGTGGAAATTCAATAAACTTGTGTCTTTACATTGGGAAATACTTTACTACTAAATTTACTAAATAACAAATGTGGTTTGTTTACTACATTGTTTATTTAGTGTAGCATGTATGTTTGTATTTCTGTGTGCATATATATATCGTTAATTTTGGTATAATTTCCCAGGCATTCCATGATGATTTTTAGAGTTATGTTTATTTCTTTATATTAATTAGTAAATAAATTAGACAAACGTTTAAGAAATTCTAAAATTATTTACTTAAAATTACCTTATAGTTGAAAATTTTAATAAGAAATTATATAATATTAGTTCCAAAAATCATAATTATATTTGATGTTACATATATATTCGTAATCTCAATATATATATTCCCCTAAATTCCTCCACAACTTAACTGTGTAAGTTTTAGAGGTTATCAAATTCCTGATAAATTATTAGACTTATTGAGAATAAATTTTACCCATAGGATTTTTGATCTAAAAATAAAAATAAACTATTTAAAAATATTTTTTTCTGCAAATGGAAATGCTACTACCTAAATCACTTTTGTAGTATGAGACAATTTTAAAGTTTATTTCTTTTAGTAACGAGTACAGTAGACATTTCTAACATTTTGTTGTAGGGCAAATTTTATTTGCACCATTAAGATACCTGATTAGGTACTGTTTCATACAGAGTTCTCTAGAGAAACTGAATCAATAGGATATTAATGTGTGTGTATATTCATAACATATATATAGATAGATATCTATTCAAAACATATTGATATATAGGTATGTTTTGACTGACAATATATACACAGATTTATATATATGTGTGTGTGTTTTAGTATAAATAATCCTATACATATCTATCTATTCATCTTATATAGATACAGATATAGATATGGATATAAATATGGATTTATTTTAAGGAATTGCATGTACAGTGGTAGCTGATGAGTCTGAAATTTATAGGTCAGGCTAGTAGGCTAGAAATTCAGGTAGGAATTGATGTTTCAGTCTTGTGGCAAAATTTCTTCTTCTCCTGGAAACCTCAGATTTTGCCCTTTAGACTTTTAACTGATTGGATGAGGACCACTCACATTATGGAGGATAATATTCTTTACTCACAATCAGCTGATTCTATTAGCACACAACCCACATTAACCACATCAACAAACAACCCTCACAGCTATCCCTGTATTAGTGCTTGATTAAATTACTGGATATTATTATAGTAAAGCCAAGTTGACACATAAAACTAAATACCACAGGTACATATATATGAATGTAGCAAATCAAGGTCTAATTGCTTAGATATATATATTTTTTGATATCACTAAATTACATCTATTAGATGCTAAGTATTTTCTGCAATAATAGCAACTAAATACACAGAAGAAAACTTTACACTGGTAGTTAATGAGTAAGTACCTGATTTTTCAGATATCAGAACAAACTGCATATAAGCTTAATATCCAAAAGCTTTAAATCAGATATGAGTTCAAAGGTCAATTCTGCCACTTTAGTTAGTAATGTTTCTTCGAACAGTTTGTGTAATCTCTTTCTGTATTCAGTAGCTTCAGCTAGAAAATAGAGTTAAAATATGTCTGACACATAATATGTCCAGCACATCATAAGCACTCCCTATAAAATAAGTTTGATATGGGAAAGTATTTTGGTTTTTCAGTTGCATTTAAGATCAACAAAAATAACCCATAATCTTTCTACTACTCAACATCATCCCCCTACTCTGTCTTTTCTAAATGGAGTGGATTTTAATAATTGGAACATTTTGTTTTCTGAGCACAAATTCATTCTCCGTATAAAGAACTTTCACATTCTTAGAGGATATTAATTGTTGGTTTTGAAAGAGCTAGGGCAGAACTAAATAAATTTACATGCAAAATGAAGGACGAAGAATAAAGTGTTTGAGGAGCTGAAGGCTGGAGCCAAAAGGCTGGAGGCTGGGGAAAGTTGAGAATAGGAAAGAAAAAGAATGAGAAGGAAGCAATTTTGGCAAAGGGAAACGTCTAATAGAAAGTGTTCACCTTTATTACACAATATTCCCCCTTCTTCTAAAACACACTTTCAGTAAAATTCACACTTTCTACTTTGTCTTCTAGAATATGTTTTTTTTAGAGGAATAAAGACACTCCAGATTTGATGCCAGGTAATAATAATGGTCATGATAACAGCTGCTCCTGAAAAAGAGCCATACTAGTATTTTTATGCTAATCATTTGGTCCTGGCATGGGAAGAATAAGGGTAACCAATAAAAGAAAAGAGAGTGTCTAAACATAAACTTGATTATATACATATAGAAATAGTATGTGACAGGAGGCATTTCAAGGAAGTGAAGAAAAGCTGGGTTTGTTCAATACTGTCTGATGAAATGGTGAACTCTTTGGGGAGGGTGACGGCATTACACTCGATAATTTCAAAATGGATTATGAGTGTTAATGTCTCTTAGCCGTAATTATATGAGGAGATAACTCAAGCCGTAGAAGGGCAGGGAGTCTTTTTCTGTCATGTTAATTGATGTGCCCCCTCATTCCTAGAAAAATATCAGGCATGTATTTGATATTTAGCAAATATATATTAAATTAATGAATAAACCCTGTGATAAATATCTTAAAGCATATATTTTTTTGTTTGTCAGATTATTTATCTTAAAGTAGATTGCCAAGACTAGCCAGAATTTCTCCTACAGCAATTTTCTTCTAATAGTTCCAGATAAAAAGTAAGTGGCTGTTGACTAAAACCATTTCAACAGTTAGGGTCCACCTCTACTCCATATTACCTGGAAATAATGCCTCTTTACTTTGATGATCAATATCTCTGAATAATCCTGAGCAAACATATGCTATTCAGTAAAACCTAAAGAAACTTTCCAAAATTTATGGACTTCAGAGGGAATTTTTTTGTTAACCTGTAGACAACCTGGACATTTAATTAATATACTCCATTACCAGACAACTAGTCTAGCTTTTAGTGCAAACTTAATAAATGGACTTGAAATAAAAGGATCGTTCAGAGGGGATGTAATTTTCCAAGGTATATTTCATGGAGGTGCTAAGTTGAAGTTCTCAAAGAAAATGATACAGTCATTGGTGGAGAGAAGAGTAGAGCTTTTCAGCTGGTGGCAGTGAAATGAGAAATGGATGATTGAGGATTGAGTTAAAGTTAGAACTCTGCTCCATCACTGGGGTCGTCAGTCCAGGAAGTGATGCTGAGCCCTCAAGGCCTGACATCACTTACCAGGAGCCCCAGGGAACTCAGCTGGTATGCCAGCAGCCGCTGCAGTTTGGCTGTCGCCACTGTGATATGAAAGGGTTTTTGGAGTGTGCTCAGAACCAGGGTGACCTTAAAGCTTTCTGAGGGTCTCAGCGAAATGCTGAAACAGTGCAGATTTACAAGTGGATTAGCCTAATCAAGAAGTCCAAATCGAAAGAAATGGAAAATCGTCTTTCATGTCCAAGTTAATTTAGCATAAAAATATAATTGATAGTGAAAGTATGAAGTTAAAACCACCAGTTAAACCTCTCCTCTATCACTAATAGCTTCCTTGCTTCAGAATTGCAATGCAAGAGAGTGTTCTTACTATATAGGAGTTCGTTGAAATGGTAGTTGCAGATTAATTAGAATAAAGTGACTTTCTTCCCCTCTCCCCTGCACCAAAACAAAACAGTGAGTCGGTTTCTTGTTTCAGTGTATCTATATGAGGGCTTCTTGTTATTAATCATATGGAATAGGAATACTAATTTAATATTAATTCCATATTAATTAATCATATAGAATATCCACATCATTCGTAAGTAACTTTGTATTTTAGAAATCATATATATTCATAATTATATATTATGAATTAACTTATAGGGAATTTTGAACCTCAAGATTTTTTTAATAATGTACCATGAGTAATACATAAGACCAAAACAACAACTAAAAGTCCTCAGGTAATAATTTATGGCAGTATTCCGTACTGGTGAGGAGTTCCTCTCCACCACACCAGAGCAAGAGAAATTGCTGGCACATTGCAACAAATAGGTAAAATAATACTGTTATGTGACTTCATAAAAAGTATACATATAACTATTTATATGATTTTAATATGTCTAATACTCTAATATAACATGCCATTTTAGAAATCTCAAAAATAACACACATTGAGTTTCAATGTGTGTTATTTTTTAGAAACTGTAGAAAGATTGTTGTATCTTCTTTTTATCTTTCTCAATTATATATACATGCTGTTTTAAACAAATTTCTTTGACTACTCCTTCAAGAAGCTATAATTAATTTTTCATGTTCTCTTGTTTCTGGAGACTGTCATCCTCTATGAATTTATTTTGTTGTCTCTTACTATCACTTAGTTTTCTGTTGATGAAGCAGAACATTTCCCCCAGGGCAGCATGCTTATTAGTGATTTTATTTTCACTTTATATTATCATACTAAATCCAGTATTTCAGAAGAACTGAGGTAATTTACAAAATCAAATACTTTTACTCCTAAGAAATTGTGTAGTAGCCATAGAAGTTTTGCCAAAACCACATAGAAATTATAATGTCTAACTATTTTAATTTTTTGGTTTTAATTATGAATAAGTTCATGAATACAAAAGAGAGCGTAATATATGCTCACTATAAATATTAACAAAGACACAAACACCCGGTTAACCCAACAGCAAGCTTAGGATAGAACATTGTATTTTGAAGATTCCAAGAGTCACACTCCAGGATACTATCAATCTTCCCAGAGATGGTTAATATCTCTAATTTTGAACTTATTGTCCAATACTTATATATATATCCCCAGAATATAGTATTAGCTTTGTCTGTGATTGAATTTTATATGCATGAATCCTACTGTTTTGGGTATGAAGTTTTATCAAATTAGTGTTTTTCTTACTATTTAACAAATTTATATGTTTATAGAAAAGATCCTCTGACAATGTTTTGAGAAAATTTTCTCATCAGTCCGCACAAATATTTGCAAAGTACACTTGGTGGCATGGGATGGTACTGCAAGTCTATAGTCTAAGGACATCTTGAGTCTTAGTCTTTAATTCTTTCAAGTTATAATTTTATTTTTTTCTTTGTATCTTTTTTATTATCATTTCAATTAGCCAACATATAGTACATCGTTAGTTTTTGATGTAGTGTTCAACGATTCATTAGTTGCATGTAACACCCAGTGCATACTTTTTTTTTTTTTTAAGATTTTATTTATTTATTTGACAGAGATAGACAGCCAGCGAGAGAAGGAACACAAGCAGGGGGAGTTGGAGAGGAAGAGGCAGGCTCATAGCGGAGGAGCCTGATGTGGGGCTCGATCCCATAACGCCGGGATCACGCCCTGAGCCGAAGGCAGACGCTTAACCGCTGTGCCACCCAGGCACTCCCCAGTGCATACTTTTAAAAAGCATAAGAAAATAGTAAGTTAATTTAGAGGTAAACTGTAACCCACCCTGAGGGGTAAGGGAAAGTAAGAGATAGTGAGAAATATTCCAGACCTAGAATGAATGAATCACATGATGATTCTACATTTTCTGTGATATAAAAGAATTGGCTAAAATAAGTTAAATTCTGGGACTATCATCTAACTTAACCTGAAAGTTTTTATTTTTTAACTTTATTTATTAAAATCACTGATTTTATTCCAGCATTGTATTTAATTTGAATTATTTATTAGGCATTTTAATATTTTTGAGTGCCCCTTGCGTACTAGGTCCTGTGGTAGGCACTGGACAATCATATATGAGCATGAGTCAAAAAAAGTAGAGTTCATCATAGATCTTGCAACCTAGTAGCAGAGAAAGAAATTAATCAAGCAGTTATGTAAATAATTTTATGTATATAAACTATGATTGGGTTCTGAATAAAATCTGATTTTAGGTAGTGATGTAGCAATACAATGTCTATCACTGAAGATGGACAATGAGAACAGAAAACCATACTATGTTCTTCTATTGGTAACATAAGGTAATAGAAAAGTAAAGTTAGCCTTTGATTCTAAGCAGCAGTTTTCTTAGTCACCAAAACACAACAAACAAACAAAAAAACACCCTTTAACCTAGCTATGTAGTCTTAGTTATTCCTTGGGCTTTAAAAACCAAGTTATAAGAATATTCCTTATCTAAATAATTCAGACTAAAGAAAAAAAAAAGCCAGCTCTCAGGTCCTGGTCAGACAATAAAAGAAATTTTTTTGAATTATAATTACTTTGTCAATCAAGACCAAATTTTTATTCAGAACTTCACTTCTATTAAACTTCCATTTAACAAATTTCTGTTTATATCTAACTAAGCATTACATAGTATGCAAAATCAAGTAGGAATCTGTAATTTGGAGATAATGATGATAATGAATAAATTATGTTTACTAAGACAATACTAATTGTAGACTTAGATGCAGTAATTTCTTAATATCAATTGAAAGCTGGATCATAATATTTACATAAACTGAAAACACAGTTTATGGATTCCTTATCTATAGTCAACATTCTAAGAATTATCTTTTTTTCCTATTTTTCCATTATTTTCTATTCTTGTTCCATTGTTCGAGAGGATCCTATAAGCACTCAACTATAAAGGCATCTTTTTTAATTACCATAGAATGATTTATCTGTGTACTATTTTCTTTTTTGTATTACATGGTTATGAAATCAACAGAACCATGTTGTTCTCTTGCAGATTCTAATGATAATGGGTCAGATGACATCACTATCAGAATATTACAGTTCATCAACTCTTAGAAGGATAACTATAAGACTTCATTTATTTTAGCATTTACTTTGAGTTCATAGTCAATTCTCAATGTTGACTGTTTTATAACAGTAGTAATTTTGCAAAGATAGGAATGAAGACAACCAGGAAAGCATACTTTGAAATGTATACTCCTGAATGTACTAAACATTGGTAAAATGAAACATTAATTCTAGGATACAGGTCTGTCTGATTACACTGATGGTAGTCAGAACAAGAAAGGTGTTTATGTATCTAACTCTTGCCCTGTAAATGAAAAAGAGAGTTTCTTCAGAGTACATGAGTTGATAATATTCTAGACATTTCAAAATAATAATGATGATAATAATAATAATGATAATGATAAACTAGAAAGGAAATGTATTTGAGTGGTATTTCCTAATGGCTTTCTCAGATTGCCTACAGGATCGTTCTCTGAGTGATAAAAAGGGAAGTACATAAGAAATAGTTGGCCTTACCTGCTATAATAAATAGGTAGTCTCTGCCCATAAAAGTAACTAGAACAGACTGCAATTATACATACTAAGGGCAATACAGACCTATAACTTGAATTAATACCTGTATATAATACTGGAACCACACAGATCAGTTCACAACATAGAAGAATTTATTTTAGTGTAAATCAATTCAAAAACAAGATGGTTCTGGGAATTCTGCATTTTTTCAAATCAGAATTTAGTTGAAAAAAATATGTATCACCTATCTACTACGTGAAAGATAACCAAGCCAAGGACTGTAAAATGTAAACCATAAAATTCAAGTATTTTTCTATAAGTAGTCTATAATTTGGTATGTATGAATAAATAAAATTTGGATTTGGGAGTTGGATATGGACAGGAAGATCAGAATACATGAATAAAAATTTGCCACTGTTCAAGATTTAATTCTATGAAGTCAGGTAAAATGTCATTATAATGCAGTGTATGTATTGTCAACATATTTATTTCATAAGCATTAACTGCATGTTATTTAAAAATGAAAACATAATTAGGGAACTAAAAAATGTTAATCACTGTATCATTTAATGATAAAGAACAAAAGCTTGGAATAAAAATACTAATATTATTCATTAGTAAAAATAATTGTAAATCATACAACAGAAGCTATGTTTAAGAAAGAATGAACAGAAATAATGCAATATAGATTTAATAAGCTCTTCTATATATAAAAGATTGAAGGCAGAGATGTAAGAAAGAAAGTTAATGGCAAGAAATAGAATAAATTGTTCACATTGGTTGTGCTGTATTAAACAAAATTATTCTTAAGAATAAATAGATGGTGAAATGAAAAAAAATCAAGATCAAAATAGAATGCAAAGATGAAGGGAATAAACAAAGTGTGTTTAAACAAATGAAAAACAAAGTTTTTTAATGTTTAACTTTAAGAAAGTTACTTCAGGTTTCAGCTCTGACATGTAAAGAGATTGGAAGTCACCTCTTTATAATACAAAATCTGAACAGACGGAAAATTGATGACTTTTCTTGGAGCTATCAGTGCACTGAGATCACAAGGCAAACTACCATTCCAAAATCTGAAGAGACAGGTAGAGCAAGAGAGATACAGCCCAGATCTGTTCACACAGAGCAAACACCCCTACAGCCATACACTGGTAGGAATGCTTGAATGGTAATACTGATGAATTGCTGGAAGCACTGTAGGCTACCATGAGAGTGAGAAACCCTTGGGGGTCTGTAGTCTAAGGGGAATTTCCACAATTTCATGGGTTTTCCTGCCAGGAATTCTATCTCAGGTTCCCCAACTGAAGGTACTAGAAGAATCCCTTCAGGGTTCTGACAGTAGATTCTGAAAAGAGAGAGTTGCTCCATACTAAGGGTACAAACCTCTTACTAACACCAAAACCATTGAATGGCATAACTGTAGCCTTCTCTATTTGCATCTCTTAACAGGCTCCATTCATCTGTGTGTGGCCACCCCTTCCTAGTATTTTCCCTTTTTATGATTTACCTTTGACTATAATTTTAATTTATTGGGGATTCTGAAGAGATGTCAAGTAAATGTTTATGCTCATTTGCCATTTTGAACTAGAAACCCAATTGTTATTCTTTAAAATGTAAAATTGTGCTGGTAAGATACACATATAGAAACTTGTCAAAACTTATAAAATTATATACTTGAAGTGGATGCATTTTATACTACGTAAGTTATATTTCAGTAAATTTTATGAAAATAATCAGGTAACAACAGTCTTAGGATAATTATTACTAGGCTCCTATGATAATTTTTCAATAGGAATAAATTGGTTTGGAAATAAGCTTGATAAAATAATCACCTTTATCTAACAACTTCTTGAAAGACTAGAGTGATGGGTAAAACAGAGTTTTCTTCTTCTCTTTTAGAATTAATAAAGAATTTTGAGGCCTTCACAAGAATGATATCTGATCCCGTAGATTATATATGGCCTATCCATCACAGAACTCAACATTCTAAGGCTCTGCTAATATAACTCAGTAGGGAAACAGTAAAAGTAGTAAACCAGGTTGCTGTATAAAGAAACATAATAATCCAACATGCAATGCTCTAACTTCAAATAGGTAAATTTGAATTGCTTGTATTTATTTGCTTTCTTTATTAAATTAAAATTTTCTAGGGGCACCTGGGTGGCTCAGTCGGTTGGTTAAGCGTCTGCCTTCGGCTCAGGTCATGATCCCAGGGTCCTGGGATTGTCCTTGTTGGGCTCCCTGCTCAGTGGGGAGTCTGCTTCTCCCTTTCCTTGCTGAGCGCCCTGTGTGTGCTCTCTCACTCTCTATCTCTGTCAAATAAAATATTTAAAAAAATAAAAAATGAATTAAAATTTTCTACAACATATCAATAGAAAGATTGTTCATCCTTCAGAAAATACATATATCACCCTTTCACAAATACTATAAAATCTTCTCTGAGTTTATAACAGAAAACCCTTTGTGTTTTGCTTGATATCAGAACCCTCTTTTTTTTAAATACACAACACATTCAATATGGTTTGATTGGAATTGATGCTTTCATCCACAAGGAAATGTACATGACTAAGACTTGGCCAGTTATAATACAGCATCTTAATAGCCACCTTTGCCACCAATTTGAAGATACTGGATTGAAAAGCAGAGAAAAAGATGGAGAAAGAGAACAATTCCTTATGATATTGTTAGCACTCCTCAATCATGACTACCTGAAAACCCCAAAACTTCCCAGTTAAATGAGTTAATATATCTTTACCTCTTTAATCTACTCTGAGTTGGGTTTCTTCCAAATAACAACAAAAAATAGTATTATAAATATAATTGGTTCCTTTATTGAATAATATTGTGAAAGGTGTGTACAACATAACCATTTGGAATATTCAGAGTAAACACATCAGAAACTTTCTAAGCAATCAGTTTCATTTTGTTTTATCCAAAACAGTTTTTTTTGTTCGACAAGAAAATTACCCAATTCTTTCCCTCCCCAAAAAAACACTTGTATATATCTTACGAAGCTAGTTTTCTACCCAACATTCTTTCATAAATGATAGGTTTTAAGTGATATTCTTTAATTTAGCTAATGACAAGAAAATTTTATATAATGAAATAAATGTTACTTTATTGTAATAGTTACTAATTGAAAGAGTGGAATGAAAAGTTAACTATTGTAGTTGACTTCTTATCAGTGCCCGGCTATGTCTCCCCAGTTAAGTGGTCACATCTGCCTCTCCTTGCAGGAGATTGTCACCTTCTTAAATTTGGGATCAGTTGATTTCCCTCCATCCTTGGCTCTCAGAAATTATATACTAATTTGTATTTTACAATGTGGAAAAGTCTACATAACCATAAAGTGGGACTGCTAGATGTTACTTGATAGTCAAACTTTTAGCGAACAAGTCATTAGATTGATATACACTCTTGGATGAATGGATAGTGTTCTTAGCTAGCCCAAAATAACTTGAAAGTATGATTTTTACTTTCCTCTTTTTTTTTATCATGTGATCAAAAAAATTTTTTTGCACTTTTCTACATTCTAACTGGAAGCAAGTCCAAATGCCTTTAAAATAAATGGAAGTCTCAAGCTAGCTGGTTGCCAGCTTGATACTGAATTTACTTTTTCTGATTCCTTGAAACGTGCTTTTTTCCATCACATTCTTTGGAAAGTGCTTCTTTCATCAGAACCACTGATGAATTTAAAATAAACAACTTCAAGAACCCCAGACACATTCACAACCAAAACAGCAATTTGGATCAATTAGCGCTAAGCAAAAATAATCTGAGTGCTGTGTTTTCCGAAATTTTATTTCTTACCTGTGTATAGTGAACCTAACATACTAAGTGGGGACTCTAAACTTCCCTCAGTTATCTTAGAACTCTTTGACATGCCTACCTTGTTGTCACCTCAGTCTCAAAATGAATAATGTTGTAAACCAAAACAGAGATTGTTTTTAAATTGCCTCTTTAGACGTTGCTAATAAGAAGAATTGTAGAAAAACAAGCTCTAGATAACAGATATCTTTATTCTTTCCTGAAAGAAAGAAATCTTTCCAAATACCTTTCAAAAAGAACATGTAGGTATATCTCTGATATATAGCTCATCCTAGGATACTTGACAATTTAAGAAGGATAAATGGAAGGTAATTCTTTCAGGATTGCTCAATTGGAACACAATTTAGAATATGATATTACTGCTGCAATTAACTGATCTCTCACTTTGAGGGGCAAATAAATGCACCACTGATTTATATAGCATTAGCTTTCTCAGTACTGTTTAGACAATGACTCCCATCCACTTACTGAATTCACTGAGATAAAATGGAAATATGTTCTGTGCTGAATGCTACTAACATTACACAAAGAATTAGATTTGATTGCAAGAGTAAAATATAGGGTGTTGTAGAAATGGATCTCTTTGTTTCTTATATACCCAAAAGAAAGAAAAATTCTTGCTTTAGAAACTTAAATTATCCAGTTTAAATACCCTGGGGGTGGAAAAGAGAAAAATAAGTGAAGCGGTATTATTATTATTATTATTACTATTATTATTATTAATTTTTTTAACTTTTTCTAACATTCTTAAAGAAGGAATATTTAATTACTTTGAATTGTTCTAGAATTTAGTGTTTTGGAAAAGAAATTAAGCAGTCAAGTCATGGGTCAAATTTGATAATGATTATCTTTTATTAGTTTTTACTGTGTACCAAATACCATTTGAAGGGATTTGCATGCATTATTTCATTTATGTAAAATGTGTAATATCAGTTAATCACTTTTCAAAGCAACTAGGGTCTTGGTAAAGGAAAACATTGTTATGGCAATAGGGAGAGAACACAGATAAGTAGGTTTGAAAATAGATTTGAGAAGTCCAGCATTCTTCTAAGATGCTTAAAGAATTCACTTTTTTTCTTTTTATATAAAAATGTGGACTGCTAGGGAAAATTGTCACCATATAGAAGAAAAAAAAGATACTTCTTTAAAAACAGTTGCATAAATAACCTAAGGTAAAACAAATTCTCAAGTACTTTTGAAAAAATGAAGATTATGTCTGACTTTCACATAAATCATTTTAAACAATTAAGAACTTGATTTCAAATCTAGTATCTTTTTTATTAATGAAACAAATCAGGTAAAGAAAACATTATTTTATGATATGGGAAAGTATCATGAAAGTACTCTAGCTTTTTTGAAACAAGCTCATCACTTCTTTGAGGGGAATTTTGATGAGTTCTGAGGGGTTACAAATAGTGGTCTCAAGAAATTGATGTTTCAGTTGGGAGGACAGAGCTTAACGTGATGAATTTATGAAACATTCTGTAACTACTCAAGATGTGTTACAAGTGAGAATGTAAGAGACCACTGAGTGCAAATGTCGGCACAGAGAGTGCTGTGGCTTCTGGACCAGCCAGCAGACACTTCACAGTATAAGGAGTCAAAGTAAATTTCAAGGATAGATAGGAGGAGAAAGAAAAAGAGATTGCTCTGATATGGGGGACCCCCATCAAGGGTAAAAGTTTATGGTATTATATTTTATTTTTCTTAAGGTTCTTGGTTGTAGTAAACATAACTGAAAATTTGTGAGGTATTAAATGTATTGGAAAATTAAATGGAGCTATATAAATTTACTATGGATATCATTTGATTTTAAATAAATAACTTTTTTGCTGTATCTCATTATCATATCTGATGGATTATTTTCTTTTGTAAAAAATGATTTGGGGAAAGTTCAATTTAAAATATACCAGTTTTCTTGTTTTAAAAGAAATGTGATTTTTATATACAAGGCACCGATTTTGGCAGTTGCCTTCAGTCTTAATATTTATAATAGTCCATAAAATTTCACCCACCATTCTTATTCCTTGAATAAATTTGTAAGATTTCCAGCTCTTATTATTAACTGTTTTTTTTAACTTCCATTTAATATTCTAGAACTACGTAAAGTCCAAAGTTTGAAATAGTGTCTCAACTAAAGTATGAAAATTCCTTTATCTGTAAGATAACATACTGGCTGAATAGGAGAACAAAAAGACTCTATTAAGGACATACTCAGATTGATTTATAGGCACCCTAGGCTTAAGAGCTCTGTCTGATTAGGGGAGAAAACTGTATGTATACATTTTTGTTCTTTTCTGCAATCCCTTGGACACCAGAAGCATTCTATGTAATAGAGAACTATTTTTTTCTGACTTTGTTTCCCTTTTTGTAGTTGAGAATTGATTGAGATTGAGAAAAATGCCTGCATAGTCAGCAAGGAGAGAAAACAAATGAATAAAATTGTAGTTTCCTTATAGAATGAATCAAATCACATTGGAATAACGACCACAATTTCATACTTCTGGTTGCCAGTAAAACGATAAAAGCAAAAAAGGAGATAAAAATGCAACCTGATTTTAATTTCCCAGAGCTAGGAGCCAAAGCTAATAAGACAAAGTAAGAGCATCGGACTTGAAGTCATCACACTTAGATTTAAAGACTGGTTTTACCATTTCCTGGTTTTCCTTTGTCACTGAATGGCTCAGAGTTTGTTTTCTCATTTGCATATTTACACATCTCATCATTTGATACCATCTTAATAATTTTATTGCAGTTATTAAATGAGATAATGTCTGTAAAGTTAAAATGTTAGGTATTCAGATAGAACGAAGCTTCTGTAAGGCATTTGCATTGGTAAGTAAACATCATCTCTTTTACACTTTTCCTGTATTCATCTTTGATTGTCAAAGTTACTCTTATCTCATGTCTTCAGAGTCAGATTAAAGTATTTTGTTGTGTTTATTTTTTTCTATTATTTTGTGTGATTTATTTATTCATTACTTTGTTTTCCTCTCAGAATATTTACAAACATAGCTAGTGAAAAGTTCAATACAAGTAATACATCTATAACAATTAATTTTTATATTGCTCTGATAGCAAGATGTGCCTCAACCCCTCCTCTAGGAAAGAGGTGATGATTTAGTATCCTCACACTACTTCCATATTAATTATGGACGTACTCAGCAAATGAAATAAAAGTAGAAATGGTTTTAAAAGGCCCTGGAAATGGGTCTGAGAATGGGAAGAGTTGATGTGTGAATGCATTGCTTTAAATTATGTTTTTCTGTGTTTTTTAAAACATTTTTCCATCTGCATATTTTACTTTGACAAAAATAAAACTTAAAAATAATAAGAAAAATAAAAGTATTTTCCTATTAGAGAACACAACACCAATGATCAGGTGGTTGGAATCAGCACTTAGAATATGATGTGCAAGGGTCAGTATTCCAAGACATTTGGCGTGTATAGGGAGGAAGGAAGGCAATCTTGTTGTGGGCATTTATTTACAAAAAGAAAAATTGTTGTAGAGCTTTACTATTTTGGTCTTTTCTAACTCTTAATCTACTAAAAAATAAACAAAGGTGGAAGGATACATAGAGAAACTTAACTCAGTTCAACAAATTATTTATCACCTTCTATATGTTGTGTGTTGTATTGTACTGGATATTAGGGATGCAAAGATGAAAAGTCAAGGTCCCTGCCCCCTAGGAACGTAGTAGAGAAAAATATGAGGAACTATACAAGTTGTCACTCTTCATCTGTATTTCATGTTACCTTTAGAATCCTACAGAATTTTAACTTCTCCACGCTAGAAAGAGTAGGGCAAAGGGACACTGCAGTCAAGAAGGTTAGGGAGCTGAGTAGTACCTGAGGAATAAGAAACTGACAGCCATGTAAAGAACTAAGAGAAGAATTGAGAACAGGAGAGACAGAGGCTCTAATTTAGTAACAATTTTAACATATTCAGAGGCTAAGAAGAAGACCAGAGTAGAAAGTGGACAGTCAGCCAAGAGTGGGATGAAAGGAAGTCTGAGAGGATGGCAGGGGGAAGGCTTTTCAGGACTGTGGAGTCCATGAAAGGAGTTTGGATATTACTCTTGGTGCAACAGACAGTCACTGGGGTTACAGCTTAGTGTTTTTGGAAAAGATAACACTTAAGTGTAGTGAAGGAAATGGATGGTGTGAGAAGTGTGAAAGCAGGGGTATATGTTGAAGGCATACTGTCTTCCGTTTGCTGTATGGTCAGGAGCAGCTGATCCTGCTGTAACAAACACCACCAACATCACAGTGACTCACAGTAGCAAAAGTTTACTTTTCACCACACATCATTTCTGTTGTGGGTTGCTAAGGTCTCTGCTATATGCCATCACCAAGCTCAGGTTGGGATCTAAGCTAATGACGCGTGCATTTTCTGCAACGTCGTCGCTATTGCAGAGGAAAAAAGACTAGCAGAGACTTGGAAGTTTCTGCTAGTAAGTGACAAGTCTCACCTCTGCTAACATTTCATTTGCTAAAGCAACCGTATGACCAGACCTGATTCAGTGGGCCAAAATGTATAATTCTACCTCAGGTTAGGGAAATGGATATTGATCAATAGCAGTACTGTCTACTGCACCAAACAGGAGATGGTAGTGGCTTTGATTAAGGTAATGACAGTGTGATAGAAATGCGGGGAAGTATCGAAGATATATATTTGGGGCTAGAGCTAATAAGACTTGATGATGAATATGAAAGTACAAGGAATGTGCAGGCTCAAGGATGAGTTTTTTGGCTTGAACTCCCATGTGAATGGTGGTGGGTCCATTAACTGAGATGAGGAAAACATGAGGGGCTAAGATTAGGGGAAGGCAGAAAATAATAGTTAGATTCCAGCACGTCCATTAAGACATATAACAGGCAAGATAATCTTGTATCTATATCTAGATTGATAGAAAATTTTCAGTTCTGATCTCTTCTTTAGCACCACATTTAATATTTTACTACATATGTATGTACATATACATATTAATAGTATATTATCATGATATGGTATGTATCATATCATTATGTATCTATCTATGTATATCATTGGAATATAGGACATAGGCCATGAAACTGGATGAGCTCACTGAAGAAGACCATTCATATAGACAAAAAAAAGAGGGTTCAGAAGAAACTCCCAAAGCATGCACAATTTACTTATAAGGCACAGGTAGACCAATAGAAAAGAATGCTAAATTGTAGCCATCAGTTAAAAAGGATGAAAGACAGTGTCCAGCTTGGTAACTATACTTAACAATACTTTATTGCATATTTGAAAGTTGCTGAAAATAAACCTTAAAAGATTTCATCGGAAGAAAACAAAATTGTAACTATGTATAGTGACAGATGTTAACTAGACTTACTGTGGTGATCATTTCACAATATATACAAATAATCAAATTATCACATTTTACACCTGAAATTAATATAATGTTATAGACCAATCATATTTTAATGTTTAAAACAGCTGGAAGCCAAAAGAAAAGCAAGAGGAAAGCATGTGAGAAAGGATAAGGCCACTAAATGAAAACGCTGCTGTGACCCCAGAAAGGTGAGAACAGAAAATAAGCTGCTACATTTGGCAGCGTAGTAGTTGTTAGCAACCACGATAAAAACAATTTCAGTCGTTTGGAGGGAAAAGTGGGGTGTGGATAATGTGGATACACTAGACAGTAGATGACATAAACCCACAGGTAATATTAGCATTGATGACATTGGATTAACTCATCCATAAAAAATGTTTGGAGAATGATAGCAAATTGGAGCAGAGTTTAGAAAGCTGTGAAACACTGGTATTTATCAGTATTTAAGGGGAAGATGAAGAGACAAACAATATGAAAATAGAAGATAGGGAAGAATTAAGAAAATTAAAATAAGACACTATCCTAGAACCCAAAGAAGTAAAAAGTGCCCCCCAAGAAAGACAATAAATGAAAGTGTCAGAAGTGAAGCTCAATCACATAATGAATGGAACTGATTATCAGTACAATCTCAGCTAGTGAGGAGTTTCAGTGATGAAGCATGCGTCTACTTTGAAAGTGTGGAGAGTAGGATTAGAGCCAGCTCTCAGTACAGACAAATGAGATGGAGTAGGTCAGGGAGGGCTAGCTTAATATTACCTGGTGCTGGAATATAGGTACGGTTGAGGGTGGGACTAACATCAGATGCCAAAATAAGTTTAAAACACAAACAAAAACCACAATCTAGGTAGCAACATTAAAGAGGCCAGTGTTAAAGATCAATTGGCTGGAGAGGTGGGGTGGACAAATGAATTTGCAGGACAAGATGCAAGGTTAGGGTAAGGTAACTGCTGAGTCAGAGTATTTCTTATATACTGAAATGTCCTAATATTCTGGTCCTGCTAGGACCAGATCTCTCAAAACTGATCCCTCTCACTGTACTCCATTCCCTACCTTTCTCTGCTAATCCTATAATGCATCTTTGTCCTTCCAAAGATGAGTCTTAGGCATCTGGTGGCTCACTGAATTCCACCTGGACCAGAGCATAGGATTGCAGAGGATTGTAATTGCAAATAGAAAATTGAGGCCCTCTTATAAAAAGCATTGAAGAAATAAGTGAAAAGGTATTAATTTGAGGTATTAAGTGTGTACTAGGTGGATGAAAAGAAGACATCTTTGGCATCCCAGGAAAGATTTAAATGTAAAAGTAACAGAGACGGAATTAAATAAAGGCTAACTATAATGAGACATAAAGGTAATTGGCACAGATAGGGGTGCCTGAGTGGTGCAGTTGGTTAAATGTCTGACTCTTGATCTCAGCTCAGGTCTTGATCTCAGGGTCGTGAGCTCAGACCCTGCATTGGGCTCCATCCTGGGTGTGAAGCCTATTTAAGGAAAAAAGAAAAGTAAAAGGCAGAGATAAAAGTTTAAAATTAAAATTTGGTCAAAATTTCAATCAACTGAAGTTGAGTATAAATGTTAAGGGATAGACCTTGAAACATATATGTGTGTGATTAGATACAGAAAATACATGAAGAAAGAACAGGGGAGTATGAGTACAGTCATAATGAGAATATTAATATACACCATGATATGGTGTAAATAAATACAAAATGTTTTAAGGTATTCACTTAAGTAGAAGGATGGAAAATGCAGCAGAAAATTAAGTCCCCTCATTGGTTGAAACCCAGTTTTATTCAGTTTCACCAAATGGTTATCTAATGGGAAATGATTATGAATAAAAGTCCATATAATAAATAATCTAGTATTTTAAACTTGTAATCAAAATCTATTCATAAATTTCAAAGAAAGTACTTGGCTGGCAAGGAATGTTTTTTTGATCATAAAACGTACTTTAAAGACTAATCTGATAGTACATATTGTTACTACTGTCCCTCTGGGCTCTTTCTTGATGCTACATCCCATATGCTAAAATTCCTTGATCAGAATAAAACTAAATGGATGCCAAAACAATATAAAAGCATTCAACTAACTTCTCTTGAAATGTATGGTGCTTTTTGTTGCCTCAAGTATTGATATTGGCAATAGAGTATTTTCCAAGTTCCCTTTCCTGTAGAGGTGGAATTACATACACTATGTTACAAACTCTCTCATGTTAGCCATTCATTATGAAAAAATAACTTTTAAATGGTTAGTTTGTGAAAAGTCAAAGACCAGGGAAAAGAACCAAAGAAATTAGTGTTCATGGGGATTAAATGCATGCTTTTATTTCTCTTTTGGTGTATTCTCACTAACTGAGCCACATAATGTAAAAGCAGCCCTAAGTTATTTATTCGAGGTAGTGTCCTACAGCTAGCCCAGGTTTAAAAAGATGAACCATAACTCTGGAAGGGAGATTGGTTCAGAATAATTTTTTTGATCCATTTACATAAAATGTCATAGAAGTAATGAAAATCTCATGAATCACTGGAGTATATTATTTGAGCACACTAGGAAGTCATTAAATAAGTTACTGTGTTCTGAAACTCAGTGCACTAAATTCTGTTAGAACACAGGGGTCATATGGTTTCTCAAAGTAAATGACAAATAAATCAAACCAAAATCATTATTTAATTACTTCAGTATTTTGCTTATATAAAAAAATGGAAATTGAACCAATTGAAATTTCTTTTATTTGAAAGTAATGCACAGAAAAAGGAAATGGGAAATAACAATCACATTTGTTAAATAATAATAGAATATAAACTTTTATCTGAAATTTCTTTATTACCATTTAGTAGTCAATAAATATAGTATTTGGGGCTCTGCACCTAATTTCAATGTGTGAAATGGGGGTTTTCTCCCCACAACACCAAGCAATGCATGGGACACCAGCCTAGTGTCCTACAATTCAACTCAATTCTGATACTACCTTCTTGGAGACAGTATCAGATTACACAGGTAAAGGGCTCAGTCCCACAAGACCACCCTTCACTTGAGACTCTGATCACAAGTCCAGGTTATTAGCTGTGCTTCTGACAGTCTGTAAATCAGAGGTTCCCAAGACCCCCACTTTGGGTTCAATTAATTTGCTAGAGCAGCTCACAGAACCCAGGAAACCTGTTTACTCACTAGATTATTGATTCATTGCAAAGGATATTAAAAGCTATGAATCAACAGCCAGATCAATAGTCTCAACAGGGTGAGGTCTTGAACAAAGGAGCCTCTGTCCTGTTGGAGTTTGGGGCCCAGTATTATAGCACAGGAAGCTTTCTGGTTCCCCAACCTGGATGTTCTCCAAACTTCCTCCTTCTGGGTTTTTATGGAATCTTCATTACATACATGTGAGTGATTAACTCATTGGTTGTTGGTGACTGATTCAACCCTAGCCCCTCTCTCAGCCGTGGAAATCAGAGGGTGGGACTGAATGTCCACTTCTCTATTGGGAATTGGTTTCCCTGGCAACAAGCCCCCATCCTTAGGTGCTTTCCAAAAGTCACCTCATAACATAAACCCAGTTGTGGTGGAAAGGGGCTTATTACAAATAAGAAGACACCCATTTCACTCTTAGGATACTTAAGGATTTCTAGGAACTGAGGGCAAGAGACCAAATATTATAAGAAAGGTGCTCCCATTGTTCTTGTCACTCAGGAAATTCCAAGGGTTTGGGGAACTGTGAGCCAGGAACTGTGGATGAAAAGCAAATATATGTGAGGAATATATATTTTAGTCATTTAAGTGATCAGATATATACTTCTTATAAATCACAATATCATAGTTAGCAATTAGTTGATTTTTTGTTTCATTAAATTTTATTATATATACATGTATTTGAGATATGTATATACATACATATATATATATACAAATATATGTATATATATATGTGAGATATACTTACAACACTTTCTATTAGAATCAGAAGTTAGAAGACATTTCTGTAAAAGCTATACTGCGTCCACGTGCTGGATGCATACGACTTCCGTGGTACAGTTTTGGTATTGCCTGAAGTCTGATGATACATATAGGGAAAAGGAAACAGGTCAGGGATATGGAAAGTTCTATGATCCCTGCCCCTCTCTTTCAGCTATCGTGCTGAATCTAATGTGAACCTTTAGCCATCATTACTTTTATATATCCATAGTTCAGAAATAGCAGAGGTGTATAAACCATGGCACTAGTAATTAAGCGAAGCTTGCAATATTATTTTGGTGAGACCACAGCTTTGGCAGATGTGTTCGATCTTTCAAAATGAATTGATTTCCATATAACACAATACTTATGTCATCTTATTTTCCAGTGTGATGTCCAGTGTTTCAACTGCTGCTATTTCAATGAAAAATGAGTATATTATCTGCCCAAGAATTCATTTTCAAAGCAAGCAAACCTCACCTAGCTAAAACCAATCCCTTCATTTACCAGAAACCACCAGAGAATAAAACTAAAAAAGGATAGAAGGGATGATTTGATATTTTGACATCCTACTTTACTCAAGATCCAAGATGACTAAAGATCTGACAGGAGATAAAACAGTTTTGAAAAGTTGGACAAGGTGACAAAATTGAATCAGATGATAACATTTATAGAAAGTAGCACCTTCTGTGAATGACCATTTATCAGAATGGATTGACTAAGTTTAGTGAGCATGTTCAGAATATAAAACAATGAAAAAGTAGCAAATGCACAGAAAAAAATTCTTATGAAGAAAATTTGGGATAATTTTTGAAAATGTTTTTCAGTACACTATTTCTTTTAGCATTTTGGGGAAGGAATGTATCAGGAACAGACATAAATATTGTCACTACTTAAACAACAGTGATTGAATTTTTTCCTTTTACTTGCCACAATCTGCAGATGTTAGAAAATACAGAAGTGCCCCCTTATCCATGGTTGTCTCTCCACTGTTGCCGTTTCCAGTAGTCAGCTGTGGTCCAGAAGCAGATGATCCTCCGTCTGATATATCATCAGAAGGTCCACAGTAGCCCAAGGCTACCTCACGATGCCTATGTCACTCACCTCACTTCATCTCACCAGGTAGGCCTTCTATCATCTCACCAGGTAGGCATTTTATCATCTCACATCATAGGAAGCAGGGCCAGTACAATAAGAGATTTTGAGAGAAAGACCACATTTACATAACTTTCATTACTGTGTAGTTATAATTACTCTATTTTATTATTATTTATTGTCATTGTTGTTCTGACTGTGCCTAATTTATAAACTGAACTTTATTATGGGTATTATGCATAGGAAAAAACATAGTATATGTTCGGTTTGGTACTATCTGCTTCTTCAGGCATCCACTGGGGGTCCTGGAACATATCCTCTGCAGTTAAGAGATGACCATTGTATATTTCATTTTGCATTTTACCTTGCAACTGGAAAAAATATAGCCATTTGTTCCAAGTTTATAAAACTTATGTCTTTAGTCAGTAAGTTCTGGTTATATGTGCACGTATAACCTAACAGAGAACACACCCACACCCACAAATAATAAAACCTTAGTTAACTAGAATGTTTATATTTTTTAATAAAAGAACCCGCCCAAAAAATACTTAAAATTTTCTTTAGCAAATGATTTCTGTGTTGCTAAAGGGTGATTTCTCTAAATATCAGCTTCTACAATTCTAGGAATGTAAATATGTAAGTTGATTTGATTAAGTAGACTTTACAGTGACTGATCCCATTGTTTTACATGCTTCTTTCTTTCTTATAGTACAAGTCAGGAAAAAGAATACAATAAAATTTGCTAATCCCTGCCCAAATGAAATTAAGGAAATCAGGCCAGTTCTTCAAGAAATTTGTAATTTGCCCAGATAAAAAAAGAAAAACATGGACAGTAGAAAAATTATATGGAAGCAGAAATGGTTTCACAAAAAAAATGTATGGTAGTTGAAAGTTATTCTTGGCTCTCTGGAACCCACTTTATTTTTCTTTATATGCTTTACAGCCTTCTCTTTTTAATCGATAGAAATTGGGTTATTCATATTTTATTCTAAAACTGCTTTCAGTTGACTGTGATATTATGATAACAGAAGGTAAAACTCCTGAGTGTGTTGGCATTAATAAAAATGCCTCAAAAAGATTAAAGAGCTTCCAAAACCATCAGAATAAAACAACAACACTGATGGAATGAAAGAATATGATGAAAATTCAGGAACAGGGAGTCCTGACTCTGATCTCTTCAAATCACACTTAAATTATATCTGCTGTTAGGACAGATTCTATTAAGAAATAATCTTTATCAAGGTAGAAAGTGATATGATGTAGTTGTTAAATGCAATGAGAATTTAAAGAATAAATAAATCATATATTTGTGATGCATAGGAAAAATTTCGTAAGTACTTGGAATATAAAGGACGTTCAGTTGCGTCTTCACCTCGGAAAATCAGAATGATGCTACACTTGGCTTCTGAGTCCCTGAGACAGGAAGAGCTCTGTTCTCAGTCTGCTGCTCTGCAGAGTTTGACCTGAGGCGAAGGCCACACATACTGCCTCTTTTGAGCTTTTTAAGAAACTGTGAGATCTGTGGCCTACAGAAGGATCTTGAAGAAATGTTTTGAGTGGCTATGAAAGACTACAGAGATTAAAGAGAACAGTATCAGGAACTTTAACAAAAAGAAAGAGAAATGATGACATGACAAAGAAGGACATTTTTCAATAATCTCATGAATGACAAATTTCAAACCCCTTAGAGGAATCTTGTTGTGTAAATGGCCTCCACATCCTTTGCTATCAGTGGCAGGAGCCAGAGCCAATATAAAATATAGGGAAAACAGAGCACAAACATATAAATGGGCTTTGGTCTCAAAGGCTCTGTCAGCCTGAGTGGGCCTTCCAGATAATTTTGTGGTCTAATCAGCAAGCCGTTAAAATAGACTGGGCTCAGGGTTTATAAAAGGCCTGGCAAGTAAGTTTATAACTTCCACTCTCATCTTCTGAAGCTGGTCACCTTAGGGGCATTATTTATTATGGATTTTTTCCCCCTGGCATTGAGTTTTATGTCATTGGGTAAAGTCAAATGTCCACATATCATCCCTGGCTTAGCCAGGATGGTGTTAAGGAATTAAGGCAAAAGAATGTGGGTTCCCAACCAGGAGGCTCACTGTAGAACAAGAGGCATGGGACAATGGACAAGCAGTAGGAATTCATTACATATAAAGTTAGTGCCCAACAAGGTACCAAAGGCTGTGTTCATGCATTTCAAGAGTAAAGAGAAGGAGAAGAGAAAGAGGAAAAGGGGTCAAGAGGAGGAGGTGGGGTGGGGGAAGAAGAGGAGGAGGTGAGAATTGAGCTGTCAGAAGCAAGTTACAAGGGTGAGCCAAGCACAGATGTTGGGCAAACACTGTGTATGTGGGGAAGAGCATGTTTTCCTTAACAAAGAACATCAACTCAAATTGGGGGAGCAGGGCAAAAGCTTTCGTCTCCATGCAGTTAATAAAGCTATTCATTAAGATTTCCTGAGTAGGAAGTTGTATGATAAGTGCATGGAAAAGTCATGGATAATAGCTTCTCTGTGTGAATTGGGAACTTGGAGGTCAACAAGTTTAACCTCCTGTTAGATCCTATGTACCTATCCGAGATTAATCTTGCAGCTTAGTTATTGGAATGAAGAAAAACCTGTTATTTATTAATTTCTTAATGATTA
The DNA here is from genome assembly GCF_023065955.2 of Ursus arctos. Taxonomy (NCBI): domain Eukaryota; kingdom Metazoa; phylum Chordata; class Mammalia; order Carnivora; family Ursidae; genus Ursus; species Ursus arctos. The sequence continues at coordinate 77,555,531 of NW_026622985.1, forward strand.
ATTCACCAAAATGACTTAATCAAACAAAAGAAGACTCCTCCCTTGTGAAAGCCTCAGGTTTCATAAATTAGAAATATCATGGTAAAATGAGAAATATTTGATCAAGTTCTGTGTCTGTCTAAATAATGAAGACCTCATTCACTATTCATTAGGTTGATTTTTTTTTATGAATTATCTTCATATAAAATTCGCATATCACAACTCCAACCTAAATGATCATTCAGAGAAACCCTAACTCAACATAACATATGAATTAGTGGTGCTTTGGAAAGTATTGCTCACTAGGCTGGAGATGTGCTTCTGCAATGCAGATTAATTAAAGGAGAATATTGAAGCTGAACAAATCATGTGGCAGTGACACAAAAGGGAAAGTGGCAGACTTAATTCGCAGTGTTATTTAGAATACCATGGGAATAGAATTTAAATTCTGCTGTCAGACCTTAAACTTTATAAGAGAACATCATTTTGAAATTACCACCAAATCTAAGTTAAAACTTAGATGAAAGTAGTTATATTGGGGGGAATTTTCTGAAGGATACTTAATGCATCCATTTGCTAGACTTCTACTCTCACCAGGGAATTGGCAAAACACACAAGGTCAGGTGCTGTCCTAGCATTGCTTAATGAGCTCCAACCTGCCACACCCCATTCCAAGTGCATCTGAGCCAAATACCACACATTCAAGTGCACACGCCAACATCCACATTCTACAGGCACTGAATTGCTTTACTGATCGTACTCTGGTATGAGAACATGGGGAATTACATTAAGGGTTAGAGTGAATCTTGGTGCTGTAATTGTGCGAAAGCCACTGAAGTTGAACCGTGTATTACAGTCATGAAAGTTCTTGGGAAAAACTTCTTTATGACTTAGTATCATGAATATTTGTGCCTTTTCTAGTTAACGAATTTGCTTTCTGTTTTGGGCACTGTGATTTATATTGTCAATCCCCTTTCTCTGTCAGCATTGGCTAGGAGTAAGCTTTAGGTTTATTAGGGTTCTGCTCTTAGCAAATATAACGTTGCTACGGTGTGCATTAGTTCTTCATATAGGATCTCAGCCCATGCCTGTTCCCAGTGTAGCTCTTTTTGTCTATTTCCAGTGTTTGGCATCTTGCATCATTTTATCTTCATTAAACACTGTTATAAATCCACTTTTATCAAAAACATTTTTTAATTAAAATGGGAGATGGAAAGAAGTCAACTTTTCTAAAAGAAAATTTTTGTTTTTCAGCAACCAGTTACTTGAAGATAGAAGTTGGGAATAATGCTTAACACAATATCAGTATATCAGTATATAACACTATCAATAGGAAACACTTTCAGAAAAGCAAAATATAAATAAAGTCAGTTGAGAGTTTTCCATTTCTACATAAAGAAACTAGCTACATAGAGAGCAGTTTCAGTCAACAAAGCACTTTTGAAATCTGATTTTTCCTCAATATAGTTAAGCTAGAAGTAAACCTATAGACTTTGTTAATATAAAGTTATACCTACTTTTAACACTTTAGATAAGATTTAATAAAAGTTCAAATCTTTTCTTCTACCCGAAACCCTGATCAAATCCATAAGAAGCTGTGGTTCTCTTCTCTTAGTTTTGAGTTCACACAGAGTGTGCTTTTCTTCTATCACCTGGCTTGATTTTAAAAGGTATTAGTTTATACAAGATACTGGTATATTAATGTTTGATGTCGTTGTGACTATATCATGTGAATATAATGATTCTCAAATGATATTAGAGAAAACTTACGTTGACTCTAGTCCTTCTCTGGTTATGTGGATCATACTAATTTTCTAGTTTCATCAGAGCAATCTTAATTACATTCCCTAAAAGGAGTTAAAACATCTGTTTAACAGTATAATTTAAAAATGTATTTCAAGGAAAAAAGCATGAAGATAATGAGGTATCACATTGTATCTGAGATTAATCAAAGAGATTTTGAAGATAAAGGAAGAAAATGTACTTTATTCTGATAATCCATCAACTAACCCTATCAGTCAGATAGTGTAGTAAATTGTCATTTGGTAGCATATCACCTCTCGGCTAGGAGTACACACCATTTATACATTTTATTAAACTAAAAGACATACTTAGATCTTGTCCATCTCATATAATGAAAGTATGTACTGTATATCTCTTGGACTTTGAACATAGTTTGACCTATGTGAAAAAGCCAATAAGAAACATCTTTCTATCTCACATAAGTGAACTGTGGCAGTAATTTCATGAATTTTTTTCCGAGGATAAATGGAAGATGTTTAGGAACTTATTAATTGTTCTCTTGCTAAGTCCATTAGTCCCAAGTGACATACAAAAATTTAAAACTTGTAGCTTTGCTAATTCTTTGCAAGAAACTTCTCATAGGTATAACCTTACTGAGGTTACTTTACTCACTGCATTCCCCACCCTTGATAAGAGTTAAATGATGGTATGACCCTATGAGATGATGTCTTCAAGACAAATTGTTTCTAAAATACCATTGTTACTATTCTGTGGCAGCTGTGACTTTCTAAAATTGCTTTTTCAAACTTGAAATACCCAGATTTAGAATCTGACCAGCAGCTGGTGCTAACCAAGATTACAAAAAATGAAAACAGCAGACTCGTGCTCTAAGACCACGATTGAAACAGGTTGCATATACTGCAGAATCTGCCGGCACTGTAATCTGCACTTCAGGTCCCCCCCCCCCCTTTTTTTTTCTGGAATTTCACTTGCTCTTTGAAAGTACCAGTTTGTTTGTTTTGTTTTTTTCACTTGTTGAAATGTCTATCAATAATTATTTGATCAGTGGGTAAAATTTCTGTGAAAGATACACTAAAAAGTTTAGAGTTGACATAATATGAAAATTATAATAATAAATCCAGATGAGGGGGCACCTGGGTGGCTCAGTCAATTGAGTGTCTGCCTTTGGCTCAGGCCATGATCCCAGGTCCTGGGATTGAGCCCCGCATTGGGCTCTCTTCTCCCTCTCCCGCTCCCCCTGCCTGTGCTCTCTCTCTCTGTCAAATAAATAAATAAAATCTTAAAAAAATAAATCTTTAAAATAAATAAAAATCCAAATGTGTTAAGATTTCATATTGAAATAACATTATAAACAATTAATATTAGAATATTATGACAAGTGAGAAGAAATAAAATGCATCTATAAAAATAATATAAAGCAATCAAATAAGAAGAGGAACATAATTCAAGCAATAGATCTTAAAAATCAGTGAAATATGGTAAAAGAAAGGAAAAAAGAAGTCGAGTTCTGGAATGTAGCAGAAGTTGGCAGCTTATCACAACCCTTAAAATGCCCCAGTTTCCCAAAGTCATACTGGTAAGGTGAACAAATTCTTAGAATTCCAGTAGTACTGTGTTAGTTTCATGTGGCTGCTGGGACAAAATACCCAAACTCGGTGGCTTAAAATGATAGAAATTCATTATTTCACAGTTCTGGAGGCCAGAAATGTGAATCCGGTATCACCAGGCTGAAGTCAAGATGTCAGCAGAGCCATGCACCCTCTGGAGGCTCTAGGACAATCCGTTCCTTGCTTTTTCCAGCTTCTGGTGTTTGATGGCATTCCTTGGCTAATGGCCACATCACTCTACCTCTGCTCTGTCTCCACATGTCTTCACATCTTCTTCTGTTCTTACGTCTTTGTGAACTGTTTTGCTTTTCTCTTATAAAAGACACTTGTGATGGCATTTAGGGCACAAATTGATAATCAGAGTAGTCTCCCTATCACAAAAGCCTTAACTTAATCACATTTGCAAACATCCTTTTTCCAAATAAGGTAGCATTTACCCGTTCCAGGGCTTAGGATGTCATATCTTCAAGGGGCCATTTTCAGCCTGCCATGACTATGAAATTTGAAAAGAACCAAAGTTATGTATCTTTTTAGAAGAAGAATAAGAAATGATTGCTGGGGAGAAACTGCTGAAATGCTGAAAGTGAACAGGTCTTAAAAAAGTGAAGTTCAATGACTACATACTGGATTAAGGAAATGTCCCACAGCCTAAAGTCCTCAGTATTACCTTACCTCTCTGAACCCGATGGCATAAATCCTCGTACATGAGGCATTTGACAAGTACCTTAGAAGAGAGAGCAGGGCCTGGGCTTTTTATAAGTGATTACATTCCAACTTTTTAAGCTCTTTCCACCTCTGGCCCTGCCTCTCACCCCACCATTCCATCAAGCTACAGAAGGATATAAAGGATACAAATCTTTTGGCCTCAATCTAAGAGGAAAAAACAAACTGTTCTAAATGCAGTGAAAAGAGATTCAAGAAGGAAGGGAAGAATGAAGGGGGCGGGTAAACAGAAGGGGGAATGAACCATGAGAGACTATGGACTCTGGGAAACAAATTGAGGGCTTTAGAGGGGAAGGGGGTGGGGGCCTGGGATAGGCCAGTGATGGGTATTAAGGAGGGCACATATTGCATGGTGCACTGGGTGTTATATGCAAATAATGAATCAAGGAACACTACATCAAAAACTAAGGATATACTGTATGGTGACTAACATAACATAATAAAAAATTATTAAAAAAAGATTCAAGATTCACCCATGTTTTATCAGATTTAATAGAATGGCCCAAATATTAGCAAGTTAAAATAAAATACCATTGCAAATGTTGTAATAAAGGAAGGAAGAAGAGGAGGGAGGGTGGGAGGGAGGAGGTAGTGAAAACAATAAATAGTACCTGCTAGTGGGAGAAGAACTGTTATTAAAGATGAAGTTTCACAGGTTGGGTCAAAAAATTAGATTCAACTGCTATTTACAAGATACTAATTTAAAGAAATCTAAATAAAATGACACAAAAATAAAGCTAAATAAATAGGCCAATACATATTAAGTATACAATAACCAGCAATCTGTTTATATTTCAGCGATAAACAATTAGAAAATACAACGGAGATAAGCCATTCTTGTTAGCAATAACAATATAAAATGACTAGGAATAAGTTTAATAACAATTGTGTAAGAGATATCTGTAAAGTATACATAAAGTAATATTAACATATACTGAAAGCATTTACCAGTAGCTAATAAAATGTTAAACATTGCTTTTGACTAAGGATGGTATGGTGAGAAAAGACATTTTTTCATGTCTACCCTTTCCATTGGAGAAATTCTGGTTTGTTTGAAAAGATCAATAAACCTCCAGCTGGAGAGTGGTGAATTATTACAATATTGTAGATAAACCCAAGGAAATGAGCTAAGAAAGAAAATCACGTAAATTGGGGTGTAAAAAAGTTCATATTTATCTAAGACCAAAATATATTTTGTGACCAAGTTGTAAAATATTGTTTTGTTAATTCTGAGAAAGACAGTTTAGTTTATAAAGCATTATCTGAGTTCAGTCCAATTAACTTTTGTTTTATAAGTTTACAACCTGATAATCAAGAAACTATCATAAGGTATCTGAATATTCAGTAAGGCATTGAAAAGGTTTATTTTTGTTTGTTTGTTTTAAAGATTTATTTATTTATTTGAGAAAGAGAAAGAGGAAATGTGAGTGGTGGGGAGGGGCAGAAGGAGAGGGAGAGAGAATCTTCAAGTTGACTCCCTGCTAAGCTTGGAGCCCAATGCCGGTCTCCATCCGAAGACCCTGAGACCACGATGTGAGCCAAAATCAAGTCAGCTGCTTAACTGACTGAGCCACCCAGGTACTCTGAAAGGTTATTTTTGTATCTTAATGAACACAGTGGAGAACTGTTAAGCAGTCTGGCATGTGAATTTTTAGATACATATGTTTTAATGACCATACCAGAAAGAAATTTGATTATTTGGTGTTAAGCTGGAGTAAAGTCTCTTAGGGCAGTGTGAAGAAGTCTATTCTTCAAAATTTTACTATTCCACTCAAATAAATATGTAGAAGTCTTTTTAAAAATATATATCAGAAATACCATCTCATAATCTTCATCAAACATAATCTTTGATCAAATACAATCTTTGGTCCAATAATTATTTGGAAATTAAAATATGATATGAAGTATATTTATTCTTGTATTTAAGCCAACATTTAGTATAATGGGAAACTTAGCCAAGTTAGCATTGCCCATACAGTGAGTTTAACCATAAGTGTTGGTGTAGAGGATTCTCCAGACTTTCTTAAATGAGTGGTTATCCAATTTAATCACTTAGAGGTATGTATGTCATAGAATTCCCGTGTGTACCATAATAGGCAGCACAACACAGCTATAAGAAAAAAAGGGCATGAAATTATAGAGAAGAAAGATTTTATTTTATTTTTTAATTTAATTTTTAAGTTTTTATTGACTTATTTGATGTATAACATTGTATAAACTTAAGATGTACATGTTAATTTGCTACATTTATATATTGTAATATGATTTCCTTTGCAGCAATAAATAGCACCTCTATCCCATTACCTATTACCTGTCACCTCTTAGAAGAAAATTTTAGATGGAAGATAGGAAGGCACCATCAACAAGCTTTACCAATACCGTTGTTTGCCTTCTTCTGGTAATTTGAATACCATTGTTTAAAAGATATTAGCTAAGATTTCATTCATTTGGACTGGGCAGTTGCTAGAATCAAACAATATTTGCAAATACCTGTATCTCACTAACATTTATAATACATAAGTTCACAACAGAATAATTTTGATGTAATATTTGCAATATAGTATTCATAATCATTTGTAACTCATCTGACAAAAGATTTATATCCAGAATATATAAAGAGCTGTTCCACTTCAATAAAAAGCAACAAACTATGCAAAAAATGAGCCTATTATTTGAAAAGACACTTAACAAAAGAACATATAGAATAGGATATAAGCATATCAGTTTATGTTCAACATCATTAGTAATAAGGTAATTGCATATTAAAACCTCAATGAAAAAGAAAAGTCAAACTCTTTGGAAAGATTTAATTTAAAAAAAAAACAACAATACCAAGTGTTGATGAAGGTGAGGAACAAGTAGAAATTTTATGCATTTCTATTAAAAATGTAAAATGATATAACTATTTTGGAAGTTTGATAGTTCCTTATATAGTTAAACATATACTTACTGTATGACCCAGTCATTCTACACCTAGATTTTTAACCAAGAGATATTAAAACCTGTAAACCCACAATCTTGTATGGGACTGTCCATAACATGTATATCCATTATAGCCCCAAACTAGAAACAACCGTGATGAACAGCACCGACTGAATGGATAGTTATACAGTGAGATTTATATAATGGGAACTCGTTAGCAATAAAAATAAACTGCCGATATACATAGCAACATGGTATAATATCAAAAACATTATGCTGAGCAAAGTAAGCCAGGCACAAAAGAGTACATACTGTATTCTTTCATTTATGTAAAACTAGAGAAGAAAAATTTAAAATGTCAGAAATCAGATTAGTAGTTGCTCAGGTCTAGGAGTTGGAGTGTTGCCTGAAAGAGGACACAAGTGAACATTTTGGGGTGATGAAAATGTTTTATATCTTTCTTGTGGTTTTAGTTACGTCTGGTTTTAAATTTGTCAAAACTCATTGAAACACACCTAAAATGTATTTTATTGTATGCAAAATATGCACAAAGTTGATTGATATAAAACACCTTTTATAATAGCATCAGAAACAGAATATACTTAGGGATAAATTTAACACAAGATTTACAAGATCTCTGCACTGAACCCTTGAAAACATTGCTGAAATTTAAGAAGAGCAAAATAAATGGGAAAAATACCATGCTAATGTTTTAGAAGACTCAGTATTGTTAAGGTTTAGGGGGTTTGTTTTTGTTTTTTTCAAATTGATCTATAGAGTCAGTGTAATCCAAAACAAAGACCAACGTGATTTTTGGTAGAAATTGACAAGCGGGGGTTAAAATTCAGTGGGAATGTAAAAAAAAATAGAATAGCCAAATAATAATAATAAAAAAAAGAGTGTAGGAGAACTTGTACTACCTGTTTTCAAGATGTACTATACAGCTGCAATAATTGAGACAGTGTGATATTAGCCAAAAAGAAACAGAACAATGAAAATAATTTGAATTTAGGAATAGACCCATGTGTAATATAATAAACTGATTAATAGGGAAAACAGCAGTCCTGGATACAAATCAAAAAATGGTGTTGAAACCACCAGGTATTCATATGGGAGTAAAATGCATCTTGTTTTTCTTTCCCACATCATACATAAATTTTAATTTGGGAAAACTGTAGATGTAAAGCTAAAACTAAATCTATAAAGCTTCTACCAGAAAATGCAGGAGAATATCTTTGAGATTTTGTGTCAGGCAAACTTTTTTTTTCTTTAGATAACATACATAAAGAACTAAGCATAAAAGAAATCATTGATAAATTAGACTTTATCAGAATTAAAAACTTCTCATCAAAAGTCACAGTTTAGAAAATGAATAGGAAAGCCATATTGAGAAACGATTTTGCTGTAGATGTATCTGACAAAGGACTTGTACTCCTCTAATATAAGGGACTTTTCCCCTATATTAAAGAAATGATATAATGTAAAATAATATAATCATAATGTAATGTAATATTAAAGAAATGGTCCAATTTAAAAATGGGCAAAATACATGAACAGATATGTCACATGAGTGACAAATATGCACATGAAAAAGTGTTCAACATTAGTCATCAGGTAAAATGCAAATTAAAATCAGAATGAGGTACCTTTATACTGCCCCAAGAATGTCTAAAACTTAAAAAAGGTAGGCAATGCCAAATGTCAGCGTGGACATGAAATAACCAAAGTTCTTTTTTTTTTTTTAAAGATTTTATTTATTTATTTGATGGAGAGAGAGACAGCCAGCGAGAGAGGGAACACAAGCAGGGGGAATGGGAGAGGAAGAAGCAGGCTGCCAGCGGAGGAGCCTGATGTGGGACTCGATCCCAGAACGCCGGGATCACGCCTAGAGCAGAAGGCAGACGCTTAACGACTGAGCCACCCAGGCGCCCCGAAATAACCAAAGTTCTGGTTAGTGACAGGAGTGTAAAATGCTTTAACCATCCCGGAAAACTCTTGGACAAGTTCCTATCAAGTTAAATATACCTTATAATGCAACAATTCCACTCCTAGGTATTTCCCAAGATAAATGAAAACATAATGCCCCCAAAATATCTTGTCCAAGAATGTCTTTAGCATCCTTATTCATAGCCCCAAACTGAAAAGAACTCAGTATTCGTCAACAGGAGAATAATGTAGCCTTGAAATGTAATACAACTCATTAGTATATAAAAGAACAAACTACTAATAAGTATAGCCGCAGGGATGACTCTCACAGACATCATGCTGAGTAAAAGAAACTGCACGAAAACCATATAGTATATAACTGTATTTATGAAATTCAATAACAAGTAAAACTAATCTATGATGATAGAAGTCAGAAAAATGGTTCTCTGAGGGAGGTGGAACTATGGGTTTGGGAAGGAACACAGGCAACTTTCAGGGGCGGGGGGAGTAATATTCCAAATCTTAATTGGGGTGTGGTTAGACGAGTGCATGTATTTGTCAGAATTCATAAAGCCATGTTTGTCAATTTCACCATCATGTATATATCTTTTAAAAATAAAGCTGTGCTTAAGATTCAGCTCCTTTGTGTTAGGCAATTCCTGGAAACTAGCAGTAGCATGGAATTTATGTATGAAATGCAAACTGTAAGGGGAGCTGGAGCAGCACCACTGCATGGAATGATGTTGTAACAAGAAAACATTGGCAGGACTCCTTCAGAGCCTGCGTGGCTCAGGACGGCCAGGGAAACAGCACCAGCAGGCAGAGCGCCCTGGTGTGCAGTAATCAGAGGCGAGATGGCTCATTTCAAACATAGAGCTGAAAAGTAACCCTCAATAAATTTTTGCTGAATTGAAATAACTTTTTAACAGACTATGAAGAACAGTAAAACTGTTTCAGTGAAGATTTTAGAAAAGCTACAATTATACATTAACTGAACTTTTTTTAAAAGAAGACACATGAACCTTTTCAGCCTTCAACTAATTTATGGCTAGTAATAATTACATTCAAATATTGTTGATTTTATTAAACAAATATTCATTAGTTCTTCCATGATGAATGTTTCTCTAGTTAATATAGATAGATAAAAATATGCACTGAATCATTAAGACTTACACTGTTACAAGATGGCCTAGGTGAGGGCAGAAATAGTACTCTATATTTTGTTTGGGGAGATTATTTTAATTCTGTTACCAGCTTCTGAAAGTATATAAACCTTTCAGAGTGCCCATACTTAGTTTCTTAACAGAATTATTGTATCTAGATTCCACTTCTTTTTTTACAACTGGAATAAAAGTCATTGAAGCTAAGACTTACTGAGGGGCAAAAATTATTTCTGACACCTGAGGGCTGTTTATTATTACCTCCCTATTCAGTCTTTTAATTTTCCTATTATTTGCCTTTCTTCCTTTACTCTTTTAAAGCTGATTTCTAAAACAGATTTTTCTTAGTTTTCATTTCACATATGACGCACGAATAAGTTCCTGAGACACATGCTATTTATTCCATTTCTTCCTCCCAATAATACAGATATCTCTCATACATAGGGATGATTTTAAAAGTCTATGGAATGCCCACTGTTGATGAAAGAATCTAGCTGAATTGCATATGTATGCCATATACTCACTGGGGTGGGTGGGGGTGTGGGGAATGTGCTGACCTAACAAACTTCGGAAAATGATGTTTTGACTAGAAACTGAAGGTAAAAGAACTAAAGGTAAAAGGAATTTTACATCCACAATAAAGCATTTGGCAAAGTTGTTTCCCATGTGGATAAGGGTTCATCATTCTAATACTATTACACATACATATACAGGAATTGAACAAGTAAGTATACGATGGCAAAGTATAGGAACCAGGTTATTCAGTGTTGGAGTCCGGGGTTACAGATAACCAAAGGGAATAGTCTAGAATGACCTGTGTAGTAATGGGATTAGAGTTGGAAACAGTATGAATTCATGTTTATCTTAATATAGGTATAGATGGTTATGTATAGAAATACGTATACATATATGTATATTTATGTATCAGTATGCACATATAAAGTTGCTGCTCTGTCAGCTCAGAGGATCTAGAAGTAACACTACTTTAGTAACAGTGAACATACCTGTCATCCAGATCTTGGCCGCTGACATTATTCTCCAATAAAAAGAATCAGGATTCCTTGTAGAAAGATTGATTCTAGGAATGGAGCAGGAAGTAATATGAACATGGAGTATCTTCTAGCACTAGAAAAGAAGGAATTCCTAAAGAATAACAATAATAATAATAATAACCCTATAATGATGGTGTGTGTCAAAGGGACCTAGGAATCAGCTAAAAGGGCTCTCAGTGGCCAAAGCTAGAACAATATGAGCAACAAAATGAATAAAGCAATATTGGATCATAACCCAAAGTATAAAATAAATATCCAGGAGTTCATGCTTATATAAATAAATGATTGAATGTATAAATAAATGATTGAGTAAATAAATTGGGGGGAGGGGGGAGAGAGGCAAATCTCTATTAATTCCAAATAATTTATATAGATACTCTGCCTTCAAGAAGAAAGAGCATAACTCCATACTTCTTAAGTGTGGACTGCATATAAAGACTTCCTGACAAAACGAACAGTAAGGAAAAGGGGGAAAGAATAACTTTACAAAGAAGAAAGATGACAAAAATTCTTCAGCCAGGTGATCAAGGTTAACATCAGTAGTGATGAGTCGTGTTGATAGTATGTACCCTTGTTATGGTGTGATGAAAATGACACTTTACCTCTGTGGTCTTCCTCCCCCAAAAAACAACCTCAGTCTAATGAAAAAAAAAAAAAAAGGACAAATCCCAATGAAGAAATGTTCTATAATATACCTGACCAGTATGCAAAACTGCTTAGGTCATCAAAAAAAGGGAAGTCTGAAACTGTCACAGACAAGATGAGCCTAAGGACACATGACAAACTGAGTGTAATAGGATATCCTGGATGGGATCCTGGAACATACAAAGAATATTAGGTAAAAAAGAAGGAAATCTAAATAAAAACGGACTTCAATGATAATGTACCAATATTGGTTCATTAATTGAAATGAATGTGATTTATTAACTAACATAAGATGATAATGGGGGAAGTGGGTGTGGAGTATAGTGAGTATATCTGTACTATCTTTGTAATTTTTCTGCAAATTTTTTGCAAAACTGTTTTAAAATAAGTTTATTTCAGAAAAAAAGTACAGGGAGAGCTGCTTTAGTGGGAGCTACCCCATTGGCTTGTCCTTTGTCAGTTTTTTGGTTTGGCAGTGGATTGGTTTGTTTTCTTGCCTGTTGGTTGGTTTGGACCAGCTGTGGTTCAGTGAAATTGCTCAGGATAAGGTTTTGGGCCTCCATATTTATCACAGCTTCTGTGTTTTTCTCAATTCCTGAAACTGCCTTTAAGCAAAGGTTTGATTCAAAATCCATGAGTAGTATAGTGGTACAATCTTTCAGTGTCCAAACTGAAGGAATTCAGATCATTCATAAGCACATTAAATATCCCCCGGCACATATTTTATATATATATATATATATATATATATATATATATATATATATAATCTCATACGTCAGGGGTAAATGCATTTTGGGTACTGAAAGAATTGTGCAGCCCATAAGTGCACATGGGATTAACTATCTCATATTGAAAGAGATCTGGCACTTGTGGAAATTCTTCTCAGGCGCCAGGTCCTCTCTGGGAAGGCTCTGCCCCCTATGCTTGCTGAGAAAAACAGGTGTCATGGTGTGTGTTCCTGTGAGAACAAGGAGCATAGGTAGCCATGAGAACTTCATGCCTACTCAGGATACAATTCACATTCACTTCCCACGGGATTCTTTATAAGAAAATGAGTGGAGTGAATGAGTGCACATACCTGCTTAGTCCTGACATTAGTAGGTAAAATTCCTCTGAATCTCCACTGTTCATCCAAATCTCCATGAAACCAGAATTGTTTATTTAGAATAAAGAGCCCCTTACTCTGCCTGCATTTTAGAATCCTCTCTGGAGCTTCTAAAATTGCCAATGCCTGGGGCCCGCCCAAGGCTAATCAGAATCTCTGGGTGGGGAGCGCAGGGTACAACCATCAGGACTTGTTTAAATCCTCCAGGAGATTCTAACATGCATGGAGGATTGAGAGCGCTTGGGTAGACCAAGCTTTAAATCCCTGTAAACCTTAACCTTTTGGAGGTGAAGCTGCTTGTATGGGAAATGCATATAGGATTTCCCCTGATCCTAATTTTAAGCTTTTGCAACTTTCAATTTAAAAAGAAAAAAAAAATGGAGAAGAAATAAAACCCGCAAGCACATATGAAAACCAGAGAAAATGCTCTGGGGACAGTCTCACATCTGGAGAAGAGTGACTTTAAAAAATGCTTATATTTAAAATTCTCTTTCTCTCTCTTTTGTTTGCGCTTCCTGATATAATTAGGCAGAGGCATATTTCTGACTTCTAAAAAAGTAAAAAATCAATCATGGCTAGAGCTACTGAGCCAAAAGAGAACCTGGGGAAGTGAAAGGGGCAACATACCTGGTTTTTGAAATCATACAGACTAGAGCATACCCCTCAGGCATTCTGTGTGCTCAGTAACTCCAACACCCCTGACATCACTGTGTTCGTAAATGAAAAATTATAGGTCAATTACGAAGTTAATAAAAAACCTCAGATACAGTATGCCAGGAATCACCAAGCAGTACTGAGGTTATTGGATCTGAGTAGAATTGAAACCTTATGCTCTCCAAGACAATTAGCATTAAAGCAGAAAGAGGTGACTTACGATGACATCCAACTTTGCAGAATGAGAATTTTAAAATATTTTTCTAAACCTTTCCAAGTGTGACAGTTTGATTCTACACATTTTCACTGTTTTTATCCAGAGATGACTTGTTTCTGTGATCTTTTCTTAGAGAAATGAGTATCATTGAATAAGTAGTGAATAGAGGCACTAAATGAACCTATATTCTTAAAAGCTGCATACAGATCATAACAGAACTTGTAGATATGTACATCTTAGTGTACAACCTGCTTTTTAAGACGAAGAGAATCAGGTCATCCAACCCACATCTGCCTTTAAGCAGACGTTTGATTCAAAGTCCACGAGTGGCATAGTTTTCCATTGTCCAAATTGAAAGAATTCAGATCATGCATTAGCACACTAAAATTTGAGATTTATTAGCTTAATAATTTTCAGAACTCACTAAACTGGATATGAGATAGCAAACAGATATTTTATCAAACCAGTGAATCTTCTAGTACTATGGAAGATTCACTGGTTCTTTAAATGCAGCCTAAGAGAGTGTGTTTGGCCAGGAAAAGAACCACTAATTATCTGTAAATTCACAATGATCTTTAAATTTTCAAAGTAAATGGTTCTCAGGGGGACACTTGCCCTTCTAGCTCCAGATGCTCTAAAAACTGTAACAAACTGCTAGTAGTCGGGAGACTCCTGAGAAATCTGATAAATTTGGATTAATGTCCGTTTAGGATAAATTTCACTGGGAATATCTTTTCTCCTCCCTCCTAGGTACCAATTATATTTAATCAGTTGTAAAATATATAGAAAAATAAGATAGTTTTTCTCTCTCCTTGGTAGGTTAGACTGATTTTTTGGCCCCAAAATATACCATACTCCTTGCCTACCATCCACCCAGCATCTAGTAGCTCTCAGTAAATACTTTATGAATTAGAAGATGACTACAAAAATGAATATATTGCTATAACGATCTCAAATAATCTTAACCTAAACTCAGCAGTTTAACAGTAAACAGTTATAAAAGATCTACTACATGCCAGGCACTGTGCTGGGTTCTAGGGACACAGAGTTGAATAAGAGTTTTTTAAACACATTTTTAGAAAAAAACTGCTTGTCATAAGATATTCATAATATTCCACAATGACTAATAGCTAGCTGACGGCAAGCAGATATTTCATATGCCTAATTTCAGTGGATGCCCAATTTATTTCTACCTACCTCAGAAAAATACAGTTGAGAAAATATAAGAACTGCTTATGAGCAATCTATGGGCAATGTCAGTAGAAGGTGTTGCTTAAGAATAAACCACTGAGTTCAAATTCTGACTCCTTTGCTAACTGTGTGGTTTTGATGAAGTGTCTTAATATTTCTAAACTGTAATTTCCTAATCTGTAAAGTGGGGAAATAATGATCATGCATGTCTCATAGGGTCATCGTGACGATGAAGTGGGACCATCTCTATCTGAAACAAATTAAACACTTTAGTAAAAGCCACTGATGTTATAGTCCGTGGTAGGGCCAGTTTTTCAAAACAGGAAGACTCAAGTGTGGTGATTTGTTTGCAGGTAGATGAGACTAGTTTGAGGCTGTGTTCCTAGAGCAATTTACGTGAGATTGAGAAAATGTCCTTATCCCTGTCAGAATGAAGGAGAAAACTGGTGGAGCTGAAAGGGTATTTAAAGCTCCCCCAGGTGCTCGGCTGCTGTCGCCGTTATTACTACTACTTTATGTTACCACTTCATGAGGGGTGAGGGAAAACACGTCGTGCTAAACTCTGATAGTAGCCAGAAACTTTCTATGTTCAGAATAGTGGAAAGAAAAGTGATAATGAACATAAAAACGACCTATACTCCTGACTGATTAATTGAGAATTCTAAGGAATATGAGAAGCCTCAGTAGGGAATCTTACTGACAGCACTCCCTCACTCATTCATTTATTCACTCACCCATTTATTCATTCATAAATAAAAGAGCAGTAGTAGTAATAACCATGAGGAGCATCGAGAAGCACACATTTCTATCTCACACTAGTGCTATTATAATGGCCAAATTAAAATCTAACTTACAGGGGGGAAAAAAAAGAGTTCTCGTTAAACCTCCGGCTGGGACAGGAAGGAAGAACCAGTTGCTGAGGAAGTTGTTTCCTGAAAAAGAGAAAAAGGCAACGATCTGTCTGTGGCAATCAGCGGGTGATCCCATCAGTGACTCCCTGTGATTGCATGCAGTGGGGCGAAGTAGTAGGATAGAATTTTAAATTAAACATAGGTTGATTTTCTTGAACATTTTTAGAACATTCTCCATAATTAAATATAAATGATGAAGAGGATGGGAAGGGCAAAAAATGACAGAAATTAAAAATTGCAATTTAAAGCTATTAACTGTATTGCAGGGTCAAACGTGGCCCAGGTAACTGCCTCTTGGCATAGGAGTGTCTCCTGAAGTCACATCCCTGCAACAAAACTTCACTTGTCACTCTATAGTTGTAGAAGTATTATTTTGCTATAGTGTTTATATATATATATACACACACACACACACACACACACTTATTTATTTATTTATTTATTTAATATATATATATATATATATATATATATATATATAAAATTTTAACCTGCCAATGTTGCCTTGTCACTTATTTCTGAGCCCTGTCACTCAGGCAGTGAATTGTTGAGGATTGCCAGCTTTGCCACCATCACCAACCACTGGAGTTCCCTGAGTTTCTCAGACATTCTACACTCTGTGCCCTTCTGAGGACACATTTGCATTGTGGGGTCCCCACTTTGAAATGATGAGATCTGAACACAATCAGAGCAGCATTTGTAAACCTCTCCATTTTCCTGCAATGATGTTTCCCTATTGTCTGTGCATCTTGTTAGTGCTATGCTTGAATCCGCACCATTAGAGCAGTGACACAGCTGCTGTCATTCTTAGTTATCTGGGGCTCTGGAGAAGACAGATCAACTCAGAGAAAAAGCCTCTGCGCCCCCCCCCCCCCCCATTTTGTCACCCAGAGACATACAACCAATTATTTGAAGTCTTCCCAAGGCTCATAGGATAGGGCCAATTGCCCTTCCAAAATCAGAAAAAGAGCTGAACTAAGGAGGATAGGACAGCTCAGGACTGATCAAAATAACATTCAGACAAGAAGGGCCAATTAGGATGACGGCTGGAAGGGAATGCAAGACACCAGAGAAGCAGGTGTTTTGATTATTTTTTCTTTTCAATTTGAGAAAATATTACAAGTAAAAATTCCATTAATATCCACAATAATTTTAAACATGTATCTTTTACGTCATTTCAGGCAGCAAAGCAGGGATTGTGTGCAGTATGTGTGTGATGAATTAAAGAATGATAAGAATTTATTTAAATTAGCAAGGAAAAGATGAAAATATCTTTCATGGGACGCCTGGGTGGCTCAGCCATTAAGCGTCTGCCTTTGGCTCAGGTCATGATCCCAGGGTCCTGGGATCAAGCCCCACATAGGGCTCCCTGCTCGGCTGGAAGTCTGTTTCTCCCTCTCACGCTCCTCTTGCTTGTGTTCCCTCTCTCACTGTCTCTCTCTGTCAAAAAAATAAATAAAATCCTTTAAAAAAAATCTTTCATGGATTTAACTACACTATTGATTATGAAAAACTTTTAGCTAATTTGGAGTCTAGTTTCTTTTATGAGATGGGTTTTGAGATCAAAGATAATTTGAATGTTTAAATTTGGGTAAGAAAAGACTTGACAATGGGTAAAGGCACTCTATAAACATTAGTTCTCAAACATGGCTGCATTTTAGAATCATTGGGGAGCTTTAAAAATTAACTTATGTCAGTATAAGAGTGAAAGAACACTGTCAATTTAATGATCACTCTTCATAAGTTGTATGAAATGCCCTTAATATCAGAGAGATTAAATATGGAAAAATAGTGAGGTCTCCAACTGATCACAATTGTAATGTTGTCTTTGGAGATTAGCAGCCAGGAAAGTAATCTAATCAAAACTTTGCCTATTCCATAGAATATATTTGCAAATGATACTACAGATAAAAGACTGGTATCCAAGATCTACAAAGAACTTCTCAAACTCAATACACAAGAAACAAATAAACAAATCATAAAATGGGCAGAATATATGAACAGACACTTTTCCAATGAAGACATACAAATGGCTAACAGACACATGAAAAAATGTTCAAAATCATTAGCCATCAGGGAAATTCAAATCAAAACCACACTAAGATACCACCTTACGCCAGTTAGAATGGCAAAAATTGACAAGGCAAGAAACAACAGTTGTTGGAGAGGATGTGGAGAAAGGGGATCCCTCCCACATTGTTGGTGGGAATGCAAGTTGGTACAGCCACTCCGGAAAACAGTGTGGAGGTCCCTTAGGAAGTTAAAAATTGAGCTACCCTATGATCCAGCCATTGCACTACTGGGTATTTACCCCAAAGATACAGACGTGGTGAAGAGAAGGGCCATATGCACCCCAATGTTCATAGCAGCTCTGTCCACAATAGCTAAATTGTGGAAGGAGCCGAGATGCCCTTCAACAGATGACTGGATTAAGGAGTTGTGGTCCATAAATACAATGGAATATTACTCAGCTATCAAAAAGAAAGATTTCTCAACATTTGCTGCAACATGGACGGAACTGGAGGAGATAATGCTAAGTGAAATAAGTCAAGCAGAGAAAGACAATTATCATTTGGTTTCTCTCATCTATGTAACATAAGAACTAGGAAGATCGGTAGGGGAAGAAAGGGATAAAGAAGGGGGGGTAATCAGAAGGGGAAATGAAGCATGAGAGACTATGGACTATGAGAAACAAACTGAAGGCCTCCGAGGGGAGGGGGGTAGGGGAATGGGATAGGCTGGTGATGGGTAGTAAGGAGGGCACGTATTGCATGGTGCACTGGGTGTTATACACAACTAATGAATCATCGAATTTTACATCAGAAACCAGGGATGTACTGTATGGTGACTAACATAATATAAAAAAATAAAAAAATAAATAAATAAATAAATAAATAAATAAATAAATAAATAAATAAAATATTGAGCCTAACTTTTTAACTGTGGGAAAAAAAAAAACTGCCTAGCATTGGGAAAATGGGTACAGGAATAGTGAATATAAAGCCAAAATAACTGTGAAGAAGTTTACTTTTTTCTCTGTGAGTTTCTAAAGGAAAATACTGATGTTAAACTTTCTCAGAAAATGTCTTTTCACATCTCATTGTGCCCAGACGGCTCTGTTCCTTAGCCAAGTGCTAACGAAGTGGGCAGGATTACTTTTAAACCAATTATATGTGCTTCAAGCCATGAATATTGTCACATTTACCTGAAACAGAAGGGTCTTGTGGAAAAGGAATGAATTCCTGAACATAATTATGATTCTTTGAGGAAGGCAGATGGGAAAGAATGGATGTTGGGTGGGCAAAAACAATGTCCACTACCAGGAATGATCATGGCACCAGGGTTTGTGTTAGTTAAAAGTTGCAAACAGCTTATATGCCCAGGAGAGGAGGTTTCAAAAAGTATCGAATATAGATTAGTTAGTTATATAGATGTAACTGTCTATAATAACATGAAAAATGGCTACTAGATGCTAGGTAAAAAGCAACATTGTTTTTAGGTTTTTATATAAAGTATGTCTAAACATGTATCAAAATGCATGTGTATGATATCTGTATACACACATATACAAATAGAAATATACTGATATTTAGGGATTCAATGAATATTTTTTAAATATAAGTAAGGATTGTGGACATACCTTAGAGTGAAAATATCTCCTAGGTAATTTATGTGTTAAAATATATAATAGATAATTAA
This sequence comes from Ursus arctos, assembly GCF_023065955.2. Classification (NCBI taxonomy): domain Eukaryota; kingdom Metazoa; phylum Chordata; class Mammalia; order Carnivora; family Ursidae; genus Ursus; species Ursus arctos. The sequence goes on from NW_026622985.1 coordinate 77,575,089, forward strand.
GCTTAATTATACATTTAATATTGAAAAGTAAAATTAATTGCAGTAAGTTAATTATAGAAGCTATTAATTTGTATGAAAATGATAATCAACAACTAAAATAGCTAAATAGAGAAATAGATTGCTAATATGAATGTCACAAAAGCACCTTTACTAGATAACTTTAGAAAGAACACAATATCCCTTTCAAGTCAATAAGTCTATTTAAATAATTTAATAGTTATCCGATACCAAAAAAATAGGTATTCAATATCATAATTCTATTTTGTCAAAATGTTACATGCTTCCGTAAATGTTATATTCCTAACCATACAACTCTTATAAACTGTATGTAATGTCCAGCTGTTTAATTCAGTGGAAGATTTTAGTTATAAGGAAGGAAATCTCCAAAATCATGAATGACAGCATCATAATAAATACTCACAATAATAGCAATAATAATACGAATAATTTAAAGAAAAAAACAAGAATTAGAAAAAAATGAGATTATCTCCACACCTACTACAATCTTCACTTCTAGTAACATCTGGTAAAACTGAACCTTTTATTTAGCTTTATAAATGTAACCTGTAAGGACCACAGATCACTCTTGCATAGAACAGTGCCGAGACCTTATTGTTCCAGCATTATAATCTTAAATTTTAAATGTGTATGACTAAAAATTACAGTAATAAAGTAATTAAGTAAAATATCAGATTTATCCTTGTATTATAGAAGTATTATGGAAGTTTATTGTGATGATATTTGGCTTTGACCTTCGTTTTGGGTAAATATTTATGCTAGTACTTGAGCATCTCACATTGAACCAAATGGTTCTTAGAGGGACTTCTATTATGCATGTATGTCTGTATGTATGCACATACATATATCTATGCATTTATTTATATATGTGTATATATATGTAATTTGGACATGGGGTGTGTTTGTGCATACATATATGTATATGTGTATGCGTGTGAGATATCATCTATCTATCTATCTATCTATCTATCTATCTATGGTGAGAGACAGTGAGAAGGGAGAGAGAGAAAAGAAATTCTGGAAAGCTTTATAAATGTTTAATGGTAAATATCTCTGTGGGGTGTCATCAGTGGATCTTTTATTTCCAGCACACATATTTCTATTTTGAGTATTTTATTTTTAACATTCATTACATCTCTAATGAAGTAACTTCAATGAAGGGAAAGCACAGCAGACTTTGGTTTTAGAAGGTAAAGGCTAAGTTCTTAGGGAGCTTATTAGACTATGTTCACACTGGAGCAATCATCCAATTAAGACTGAGAGTAAGGTTAAATCCCATTAGGGCAATTATTCAGTTAATTACTCCTGTGTGAACACAGCCTTAGCTTAAGAGATGTAGAACCTGAGCCTGTATCTAAAGGGGAAGGAGGTCAGGGCCATCTCCCCAGCAAACCAATTCAGAAGATTTAAGTGAGCTATTCCAGAAGCCAAGAAAGAATCACTTTTGAGAAATTAGTGTTTAAAAGGAGAGTACACTTAATTAGTACCGGACACAAACCCCAAACATGGACTTAACCACCATAGAGAAATGCCAAAAGTGGAATATTTTTACAGTAGGACGGCCACTGGAGCAGTTCAGCGTCCTTGAACACAAATTATTTGTTAAATCATTGATTCATTTACTCCTTGCTTTATTCACTACGTAAATATGTATTGAGTATCTAACACAGAGTAAAAATTTGTCTGCAGTTTTAATGTGCAGGGCAGACATGAGGGAGGAATCACAGAAGCCGAGAGATGGAGTGGGTATTTCCTGCAACCATCTGTTCTGTGAGGATCTAAAATGCAACTTGGAGTCATGGACTCACAACCTAAGGAATCACTTCCTTTAATCCAGGGACTTTTGTTTTGCTCTTTGTATCTTCTTAGCTGTTAAATAGCATCTTTATGATGCCCACCTCTGGTGCTTTATAATGCAAAACCAAGCTACTACTCAATCGCGATGCAAAAAGACAGATATTTGTTCTTATATACCACAGGTGGGGTATAAGCTAAGCTCTAGGGATATTTTCTATAGTGACCTCAAACCCCAAAACAAATAAAATATATTAGTGCTGCATTCTTTTTCCTCCTTCCCTCCCCCAACCCATCTCCTTAGCCTGGCATTGGATTTTCAAGGATAAGCAGATGAGACCTTTTTTTATCTTGCACTTTCCACGTTACTGGAAAGTCCATGGGATGAAATGGATCTGTTTCCCAAAAGGGGAAAATCAGAACACTTTGTTTTCCTGCACTTGGGAAACTGCTCAAGGGTGAAGCTCTTATTGACTGTGCATCTGTCATTTTAAAAGAGATTCTGGGTTTATTACAGTTTCTTGGGATACAGAACAGGAAGCGAAATATGCTATCTGTTAACTAAACTACACGATTCATTCATTTTTTTTTTATATTTTAATGTTTTTTTATTATATTATGTTAGTCACCATACAGTACATCCCCGGTTTCCAATGTAAAGTTCGATGATTCATTAGTTGCGTATAACACCCAGTGCACCATGCAATACGTGCCCTCCTTACTACCCATCACCAGTCTATCCCATTCCCCCACCCACCTCCCCTCTGAGGCCCTCAGTTTGTTTCTCAGAGTCCATAGTCTCTCATGCTTCATTCCCCCTTCTGATTACCCCCCCTTTCTTTATTCATTCATTTTTTAGACACTATATTAATTGTTCTTGTAGATTGAAGTTGTTTTCAAATTTATGTAATATAATTCATAAGAATACAGGTTTTTAATGGCATCAATTACAAATTTTAATTTTATTGTTTTTAACTAAAAAATACTACCATACACTGAAGTTTTATCATTATATCATTTTCTAAAGGACCGAAAGCAGCTTAAGTCTTTCCTCAGATTTTGAATAAAGGAAATTACTAGTGAATCAGCAGGCTCTATATTAATCTACTTAGCTCCATGCCTCTGAATCCTGTGGAATATTTCATCTCTCCCAGAATTTTGGTCCTGCCCCAAATGCTGGAAGCAATGCTGTTCCTAGATGGGAAGAATGGTAAGACCTTTTCATCAGTACTCCATGAGATCAGAATTAAGTCAGAATTGCTTTTCCTATTCTGATGTTTTAACTTTTTTCTTGTAGCTGATCTCCTGCCTCATTCACCTGTATCAGAGAGTTATTTAAACCTCATTTCCAATAATATTCTTTTCTTTCTTATCTCCTTTTATCTAGTAGGTTAGAACATCATGCATGCTATTAGTTGTGTAATTCTGATTATGCATGTAATTTCAAAAAGGAGCGTAACTTTTGTGCATATGTACCTTTCATATATATACTATGTACAGTGTGTATCCTGTACATTATTTTACATATTATGTATTTATAGATAAAGATGAATATACAGGGTCATATAAGCCAAATCATGTTCATTATATTTTATGGGCCATATAAACTATTGTCAAACTCAGTATTGACCAATTGAATTCACCTTGTGTGCTGAATTTAGAACCTAACTTCTAACATGCATCTTCTGTTTAGGTTTCTGTTGTTGCTGTAATGCATTACCACAAAGTTAATGGCTTAAAACAACATGAATTTTCTGTCTTAGAATTCTGTAGGTCAAGAGTATGACAGGGGCCTCACCATGCTAAAATAAAAGTGTTTGCAGGGTCGAATTCCTATAGTATGTTCTGGGTGGGGTCCGTTTCCTCTCCTTTTCTAGCTTCTAGAGGCTACCCACCTTTTTTTGGCTCACACCTCTTTGCATCTTCAGAGCCAGCAGTGACAGTTCAAGTCTTTCTCACATTACATCATTCTGGCCTTCTCTCCTGTAGCTCTCTTTTGCTTTTAAGGACCATTGTAATTACATTGGGCTCACCCACATAATGATTCATCAGCTCCTTATCTCAAGGTCCATCCATACCTTTAATCATGTCTGCAAAGCTCCTTTTGCCATCTAGGGTAACATATTCAGAAGTTCTGGGAATTACAACATGGGTCTCTTATCCGTGGAGCCCTTATTCTGCCTACCACAGCTCCACTGTATGTTTCTAGCAATGTAGTTGTGGAAATGGTGTCTTGTCTTGCCTTTCCCAAGAGCTGATAGGGTTCGTTGCCCCTATAAAAATTCTCCTAGCTACGCTCTCCTCTGTCTTCCTTTTCCATCAGCCTGAACCAAAGTTTGCTGCTTAGAACTCCTTAAATCACTTGTGCTAGCCCCAGAGGGGTAACCGGACTTGGCATTTCCAGCAACCTCCACTGTACCCTCAGTTCCCCTTTTCCTCAGTTCTATAATATGTGTTTTTTTTTAAGATTTATTTATTTATTTATTCGACAGAGATAGAGACAGCCAGCGAGAGAGGGAACACAAGCAGGGGGAGTGGGAGAGGAAGAAGTAGGCTCATACCAGAGGAGCCGGATGTGGGGCTCGATCCCATAACGCCGGGATCACGCCCTGAGCCGAAGGCAGGCGCTTAACCGCTGTGCCACCCAGGCGCCCCTATAATATGTGTTTTATACAACAAGTTTTCTCATTATCATCGTGGCTATTCCCAACCTTTTCCATCAAGCTCAAGCCTCTATTCATGTCACCTCTGTCATGGTCATTGTGATATGCCCCAATTCCTCTTCAAGGTAGAACTTTTAGCCCAGCTGCTGGGAGCATGGTCAGCAAACACCATTTAGTTGTCAGTCCCTGATACACTGCCTCTCCTAGGAGGATTGCTGCTTCTTGGGGTGTCCTTCATGCAAATGCCTGATTGATATGAAGGGTATAATGGCTTGGTTATCTCAGTCTAGCCCAGAACAAACCTCAAAGTCCACTCTATTTCCAGAGCTCCCTATACGGTAGGACAAAGCTATAATTGGACCTCCATCACACTTGGACTTCACCTTCTACTCTATTCTGCTCCCTTCCTTTACTTCCATAGGGTCTGGTTCCAAGAGCACCTCTTAATAAACATTCTGCAAGCTAATCCCTGTTTTAGAGCTGGCTTTACAGAGAGCTGAACTTGCAAAACCCTCTCAGAAAATGAATTGCCTTCCAAACTACCTAATATATTTCTATTGCCCTCATATTTTTAACCCAAATATTCTCCTCTCTTTAAGGTCTTTCATAACCCCTCCAGGAAAACTGAGTTATTCTTTCCATGCTCTTCCATATTCTAGAACATAAGACCTCTGTCATAAGATGCTAGATACTAAATTGGTAAATATGATTATTCCTCTTTACCTATCACAATGTGTGTTCCCTAAGAATAAGCATTATGTCTCTTTTGTGTTAACTCTCTAATGTCTAACAGAACTTGGCATAAAGTTGCTTCATAAATTTTTTCAAAGACTGTATGAATGGGAAGATGGTCTCTTCTGCATCCATTGAAATCCCAGTTTAGTTACAATTCATCATATTACTATTTATACAGGGTGGCAGGATGGCACAGCATATCAACTCTGCTTTGCACTAAATATGTACTCAACTCATGCCCAACCCCCATCCAATCATGCTTTCTACATAATTTGGAGAAATAAAGAGTCCATAGGCCACATTAGGTAGATTGAATTTCTACCATTTAAAATGCTTTTTGCAATTCTTCTACTCACTTGTTTTCTTACAGGTTACTCCTTCAGTCTCAGTCACATTGTCTTTCCTGCCTATCTTTCTATATAGGTTGAACTTAACCGGGGTCCAATTATCAGGAGATGGTCAACATCTGTAATACAAAATCTATAATAGAAAAAAGGCAGTAGCACTACCTACCTATAAGTTGAACTGGAATTTTTTACATTCTTAATGGCCCTGCTTCCTTGGAGAGGAATATTCTGTATTCAATCGGAAAGAACAGAATACCAGAGAGAGTTCATCTTGTCTTCTTAAAAAAGTTCTCAAGCATCTACTTCACAGCTTTTCTTTCTTTATTTCAGTTGCTTAAGAATTAGGAATTTCTTTCTATTATGTTACATAATGGTTGACAATGCACACAAAACAACCACAAGAAAAATCTAGTGTAATTGATCACTGAGATATAATTCTTCCTTTCTTACCATGTTTATCCCCACATTTTCAATTTTGCCTCATTATTTATTTCCTTCTCCTTGACATGGTTTTCTAGTATCTGATTTCCACAGCATGTTAACACTTAATGCACTTACATGTTTTTTGTGATCTTTAAAAGTTGAGTGTGCTGGGATCAGGGAAGTGCAGAAACAGCTTTAGATTTCCCAGTCCCTGATAATTTTAAAATTCTGATATCCATACTGATTTTCTTCATTTGTGATTCCAGGTTATGAATTTTCTCCTAGATGGGTTTTGCTTATGCTTTCCTCCCAGTTGTGCATATTTAATCCTGAACATCTAAAAAATGTCCATAGAGACTCAGAAACACATCTAGGAAGTATATGCTTTGTGGACGCTCATATCAGTGGTGTCATGGTCGTGCTGTCATAGTGTGGTCAACCTGATATTTATCTAGGTTGTGAGTGATTATATCAAGACTAAACTTTAATTCCAGCGAAAGTGATTACATTTTTCTCTTCACATTTTCCCGAAAGTTCAAGAATGTTGTTTTTAAATTTATCTGTATGTGGGCATATTTTGAAATGTAAAATATCAAACTAAGTAAGCCAAAAAAAAAAAGAGGCAGAAAAAACATGTGTTGGGTAATTCATATAGCATGAAGATAAGAACTATGACTCACAAATATTATGGAACTTTCTTATTTGTATAATTTATTTATTGAATTGAAATATTACTCTGTAAATAAAGTAACATCTGAAGTCAGAACTAGAGAGCAATAAATAAATATAAAACTAGATAAACAGACTTTCTGATAATGGAATTAAATTAGACAGAAAAACACTGAATTATTAAGAGGAATGGCAATCAGAATCAGTTTTCAAGATTGAGAATCCCTCCAGTTGGACATGAAATTATTGCTGTAACATCCACAGAATGTTGGGACAGAGAAATAATCGGGCAGAATGAGACTGAGATGACGATGAAGCTAATGATGAATGAGGTGGAGAAATCATATTTTTCCACTTAAAGATGGTGCTACAGATGGTATTACTGACTTCTGAATATATTAAGGGTAGTCAAAAGTAAGAATTAGTGACCTAAAGTTCTTTCTACACTGAGTACAGATCTGTCTTACCAATTCAGTTTTTTCATAAAGACCTTACTATTGGTAGCTTTCCCTTTTGGACTTATTGGCATGCCACCTCTCTAAAGCAGGCACCTCGTTTATGAACTGTGCACTTCAGAGTCATCGACTCTGAGCTATTCCTGAATTAGTGCCTCAAGGATATTCACGGATATCCTCCTAGCTGTACTTAAAAGAATTTTTCAGGATAGATACAATTTTTAAGAAAACAAATACAGCCTCATACTTGTTTTTAGATTCCTTATATCACCTTCCAGCTGAATTGAACACATGTGATCCGATTTACTAGAACACATCAACTTATTATTGATTTAAAGTAATTTAACACAACCAGTCTTATTTGATAATACCCTGATTAACTGTATCTTTATCTTGTCATTCAAAAACGAACATCTTGAGAAACAGTATTTACAGTAAGCAGTCTTGGGAAAGCACAACATTTAAAGATTTAAAAAAAAAAAGTGAAGATTCACTTGCATCTTTTTATTGTCCTCTTGGAATAATAACAAACAATGTAAATTTAAAACCAAATGCTATGTAAAATGTTTGGCATAGAATAGTTGCAAAGAAACAACAGTGCTCTTCCTTTTTAGAGTCCCAAAGCAGGTAACATTTGTAATTAAGAAGGTGCAAATTAAATCATACTTAACAGTATCTAAAACATGCATCATTATCATTTAACTGGAAATTACAGGCTGGAATCAAGACATGGAATTGTCCCATTCATTTGTATAAGAGGAAGAGGAGAAACATCCAAGTCTAGTCTAGGATGGAGGCAGAAATTAAAGAGCCCAGAGTGATAATCCTGCGGATAAAGAATGGTTTCCAATATTAGTTCTTTAACCAAATTCCCTAGAAATTGTCAAGAAACATTCTAACCATGGAAACTATAGTTTCAAATTATAGAAACCAGTCTTGATTAAGGAAATGAAGGATATATATTTTAGCATAGGTTTATTATAATTCTGAGAGATGCAAAAGCAACTAAAGATTTAGATTTTTATCGTTTCCCAAATTATTATAAAGCCCTACCTAGATCTCTTTTTCTGATTCACCTCTTACTTATATTTCTAATCAAATTTAATTATTAAATAAAGCTATTTTTCACAGACTCCTAAACATTTTTGCCCATGTGAAATTTTAGAGAATGCTGTCTTCACTTTAATTATATTTTGTTTTAATTTAATCATTGGAAATAATTTGGAGCTTCTATCTCTCAGTAGTCATGCTCACTTTCAGTGAATGAACTTGTCCTAAGCACTACCCAGATTCCAGGTGCACTGCACTGCACAGGAAATAAATTAATGAGCAGGGTCTTCTAGTCAAGCAGCTTCAAATATGTAATAAGATTATTGATCCCTGACAGTGGACAGTTTAGTTACTAGAAATAGATTTGTTTAAAAAATGAATAAATATCTGGTAAAGTGTTATGTTTTAAAATGAATACTAAAAACATCAGTTCATGTGATTGCATACATTAAAGAAGTTTAGCCATAATGATTGAACTTTTACTAGTTTGGGGGTGCTTGACTTATCTCTATTATTCATTATAACAATATTTTAAGTTTGGCTTTATTATCCTATTCACTTCTCACACTAAAAAAAAACCCACAATAAAACAACTGAGCCTCACAGTGTTGGCAGTGCGTCCAAGGTTAAGCCACTAATGTAATGTTATCGTATGACTAGCCCATGCTCTTTCTTCTATGTAGAATTTGCTAGTTTTCATTTGAAACTATCAATGCATCCAACAATTTCACTGCATTGGTGCTTTGTCAGATTGCAGTGTATTTTCTCACCCTCAACTAATCTCTACACAGAGTGTCCTTAGTGAATACCAGATAATGACTAGACTCATGATCTTAGAGCATTTCCTGAACAATGAAACATTTTCAGTGAGGCTCAAAGGTGTATGCTGCTAACACAAACAAGGCCTACGGTAAGGTAAATGGCTATCGTGTATGCAAATTAATAACATCGGAAATGCCAAGATAAAATTAAGATTGGATCATTTTGTGACTTCAGTTGAAAACACTAATGAGATTCTAACAATACCAGGGTTCAGGAAGTAGAGCGAGGGGAAAAAACGAACAATGCAGCAACAGAAGGTAGAATTTTTGCCTATCCAAGATAGTTGTGGACGCCTCTGTGATATTACCAGCTGATGTGAGGGGATTCTATTTTGCAACATTATTTCAACAAATTATTAGAATTCTGTTTTGTAGTGCAATTATTATTAAGGAATATAAAGGATATATACTTCATTATTTATATCAGGATGTCTGAAGATATCTTTAAGCCTCCTGATTTTGTTGAATCTTAGTACACTTGAGGAATTTTTAAGGGATAATCTGTTGCAACCCCATTTTTAACATGTTAATTCGTTATGTGATTTTAATGCTGTATTTCATTAATCTACTCCTTAAATACATACTGAAAGTTAACTAAGAAAAGGATTAGACATGATAACACAGTCACTCGCTTAAAAAAAAAAACTTATAGTCTAGTAGGTGAAATGGCACAGATACACTGATAGAGACAAGGATACAAAACAGGTTAAAGACATAAGTATAATTAAAGAAGTATTCCTGGATTCCTTCATTTCATTTGTACGTATCCTTCAACAATATGTATTATTTTAACATACAAAGATGAAGGTCCTATCAACCAGAGGACACAACACAAATCAAAGGATTAAGCATGTTTAGGGAAAACCAAGGAATGTAATTTTGGTACAGGATGCATAAGACATGGCCTTATAAGATGAGACAATATAGCATCAGATTTTTCAAGAGCTTCGAATGTGTCATGATAGCAGTTGTTATAAAACAGAGAATTGTTGAAGATCTATAAAAGGGGATTAGGTATATAATCAGAAGGTGGTTTCAGAATGATTATTACAATAATTTCCTGAAAGTTTGGCTTATCAGTGAATGGACAGAAGACAAGGGACAACGAAACAACAATCCAGGTGTCACAATAGGAATCACAAGTCAGGGATTAATGCAGAGCCCAGGAAAATGTGGCATGCATATTAAAAATTAATAAAACAAGACTTGCAATTCAGTGGATTGAGGGGTTTGTGCAAAGGGTGAAAGGGTTATCAATAATCATGTGAGTTTTTAAGAGCAATGATAACAGTAAAGTGTGGAAGCCACAGGAGGAGTTACTTGACAACTGAAATCTAAGCAGGATTTGATATCCAACAGGCAGTTTGCAGTGTGTGGCTCGAACCTGGGAGGGAGGTTGGGAATGAAAGTACTGATTTAGGAATTTAAAGAGAGTCAGTAACTAGAGTCAACCCAATTATGACAACCATAAATAAATAAACAAGCAATCAAATGCCTACAGAGTGGGAAAATGACCTGTATGGAGGTGGTAAGAACAGTAGCTTGGGAGAATAGAGGGAGAGAAATCAGAGTTCGTAGAAAGAGGACCTGACTAAGCATCGTATCAAGTCAGAAGAGTCCTCTTAAGAGTGACCCGTGACTAAGCTGACATGCCCTGGAAATAAAGGTACAGCTTGAGCAGGGCGCGTCAGTGCAGCAGCCTTCATGTGCTTGTGAGCATTCCACCTGGATTCCAGGGCTGCTTCACCCTCTCCATAGTGGGCCTATGACTGTCTTCTGGGTCAGCAATTCCCTTGGGCCCACACCCAAACCTAGCCTGCATTACTAGATACAAAAAGTTTAGAGATTAGAAGACCAGGTTTTAAACCAGGCAAGAGCAGGTGTTCATTTTTTTCACTGCTCAATGTAGGAATATCATCACGTTATTTCCAATATGTAAAAGGAATTACTTCCTTTTTCATATTCAAGTGGCCTATCTTCTATGGTATTATAGATCAACACAGACTTATCTACCAAATAATGGAATACACAGTAAAAGACCACTCTAGTGATTGAACGAGAGCTTTGCAGGGTAAGAAGAAGATAGGGATTTCTCAATAGATGGTGAACTTAGGGATCTTGGTTTTTTGTTTGTTTTTGCAAGAGGTAATCTTACGAGCTAATTATAGTCAGATTCACAATGAGCGATAGTAGTAGATGTTATAAAGTACTCTGGCATTTTTAAGCATTTAAATATGCTCTTCTGTTCCTTTAAGTCCCAGGGTTAACTACTATTGGTATGCAGTGCTGATTGTATCTAGGTGCATGCCTGAGAGAGTGCATGTGTGTGTGTGTGTGTGAGAGAGAGAGAGAGAGAGAGAGCCCTCATGTGTGCAGAACAAGACTGAGAACCAGAGGTATAGAGAGACAAAGAGAGAATAAGAGAGTGAAAAAAGAGAAAAGGAGGTGCTCTGCTTTTATTCTAATACAATTATTTCAAAATGATATAATTCTAATAATAAGAAGTTTTATAACATCTTAAAGTATCCTCATCTTTACAAATTTTCTTTGTATTAAATGAAAAAGAAAACTCACTCCTAACGGGTTGGTTGTCCCAATACCCACAGAAGGGAAGCTGTTCATTTCGTTGTTTCTTTCCTTCAACACATTTTGTAATAAAAGTAGATGAGGAAGTTGCTAGTCTCTGACACTGGTTTGTCCTCCTGGGTGCTTTTCCTGTCTCAATTTGATTCTAGATCACCGCTCTGAGCACCTGCTCTGCGTCCTCCCGTTTCCTGGTTTTCACTGAGCAGTGATCAGTGATCAAATATACATTTCTTCTGGCTTGTGAAAAGATCATTTATTCATTCATTTAATCACCATTTTTGTAAGTCATGTAATTGGATGAAGACAAACAAATGTCTGAACCAGCTACTTAGGCTAGACCTCTAAATGCAATTATTTAGGATTTCTTGATTATGACTGTTCTTTTCCTATCTGTATCCCTTCTTTTCTATTGGCCTGACACACAAAAGAAATTAAATTACATTTCAGATAATTGATACCTCTACTTATTTTGGCAAAAGAAGGAGGACATTTTATTTCTCTCATTACAATGTGAAAAAAGAATGTAATATGATTGAGGATGTGCAAACTATTTCAGCTCTGCGTTCTGTACCTATTCTGATGACCTGAAAGCCTGTTATTAAAAGCATTCACTCATTCAGAACGCATACACGTATTCATGCTTTCAAGAATTTTCTATCCTGTCCTATTTACCTGGTTGTCATATGTACAGAAAATTAAAGTACATTGTAATTATTACTTATCGGAATAATTTCATTTTTATTGGAAAAACTCAGGCCTCAGTGTGAGATTAAATGGTGCTAAGGCAGTGCCCATGGGACAGATTTTGGGGTTTCATGCCATATAAATCCTAGAATAAGGTATCTGTGCTCTAGAGCAGAAGTTGACGGCATTCCTTGTTAACTTTATCTGCTTTCCCTGACCCAATGGTAGCACATCAGGGACGTAGTCTTTCATCAGTGTCAGATGTCTTCCTGTTGTATCCAAGCTTATATGCAGCAAGCATTGAATGCATGTTTTGAGAAATAATGGTTTTCATTTTATTTTTTATTTTTTTTGAGATTTTATTTATTTATTTGACAGAGAGAGACAGCCAGCGAGAGAGGGAACACAAGCAGGGGGAGTGGGAGAGGAAGAAGCAGGCTCCCATCGGAGGAGCCTGATGTGGGGCTCGATCCCAGAACGCTAGGATCATGCCCTGAGCCAAACGCAGACGCTTAACAACTGAGCCACCCAGGCGCCCCAAGAAATAATGGTCTTTAAATGGAAATTTTTAAGAGTAAACGTAAAAGACTTCCTATAGTTCTTGAGAGTTCTACCATTTGAGTTCCTTTCCTTAGGACTACAGCTTTCTATCAATATAGAGCTAAGGTCATGGATAAAATAATTGATGGGGCATAGGAAATGTGACTTCAGATTTCATCTTTACCAGGGCAGCTCACTGTATTTCTTAAGGCAAGTCACTTAAACAACCAACGTGAAGTGCCTTATGAACACTTGCCACCTCACTGAAGTAGACGCCCAAATTTGCTTCCCTGGCCTTGCTTAGAGATACAAGATAGGGATGTGACTTAGTTTCCTTCAAAGGATCGTTCGGAAGAAAGAAACAGGAGGATGGTGACATTGAGCAGATTTGATGCTGCTGCAGAGGGAGGTGGTGTGGTGTGGTGTGGTGTGTGTGGTATGGAAAAAGGGAAGACTCTCGGTAGCGGGGCCAGAAGCCCAGCGGTACCATCTCAGATCTCAGGACACAGTGCCTGCCGCGGAGCCCGTGAAGCACAGCAGAAAAGCATCTTGGTCAGCACAAGGCTGTGATTTGGCTGTCCTGGGCTGCAGAGCTTCCCAGCCAGATTTTTTTTGCTCCTCTTAGAGTTTATGTGAGCTATCTACTATCCTTTATCAAATTGCTTTTGCTAAATTTGTTAGACCTGGTTCCGATGTTTATAAATAAGAACCCTAACTGAAATACACATTAAGGAACTTGCAGTTTCTCATGCCTGTAGGCTAGCATTCGAATGTCAAATGTCAATGCGACTGATCTTTTCAGCAAAGCAAGCCGGGTATAATCCATTAGTGAGTAGCGGGGAACTTAATGACGGGGGCTTAGAGGGGACAGCTGTACCCAACTCTAGCTATTGGATCATACTAATACGCTGGCTCAGGGGTATTAGATCTTCTGATTTATGAAAGAAGCTAGAAATCTATTTTATCACTTACAGCCTTCCAACTTTATAAATATTGGCAATTAATAAAAATGTTTTAAAGTGTGGTGGGATCAGAGAAAATGTGTCTATATTCTGGATGGGGCCTGCGGGCTTTCAGTTTATAAACTTAAAATGATTTCTTATGCTTGCTCCTTTCTCTGGGATAGTAAGCTGAAATAACTCCTCTAAGAAGAATTTTCAGACCACCACCCCATCTATTGGTGGCAGGCAGTGAGTAGGGAGGCGTGACAGGGAGAATAAAGAATCAGACACAGGGCTGTGGGGAAGGTGTGTGTAGGATAAGCATCATACTGGAAGAGAAGCTGTAATTTTGATTTAGGTAACACTAGGCTTTTTAAAAAAGAAAAGTCTGGGTCATACTGAACTTTTTTTTTTTTTTTTGTAATGTGTAAACATAAGAGTGACAAAAAGAAAATCCCTGGAAGATATCTATGCATACGCACATACATGCCAGAAAGCAGGAGTTTTTCTTCTAGGGTTAAGGATAGAGATTGGAGAAAAAATAAATTTATTACCTTCTTCTATTTCAAAGAGTACATTAATAAAGAAGTAGAATCCATATTTCTCGTTGACCACTGCATCCCTAGTGCCCTAGCTGAGTAGAAACTCAACACTTGTTAAATCAATTATCATGTATTTATGAGTACACTCCAGAATAAAATGTGTGCACTCTACTGGAAGAACTATTTGTTTGGGCAGAATTATTGAACAATAGTCATTCAGAACCAGAGAAAATTTTAGACATAATCCAGGACAGCTGTATCAGTTTACCTATGAGAAAGAGTCATCACAAAATAAATCAACTTGCCAGATCCACAAACATTCCCACACCAGAGCTGGAGCAAAGCCCCCCAGACCGCAGATCACAGCTCTAACATGGCTGTAGAACTGGAGTTTGTGATACACTCTATAAGAAAATAAGTTATTTTTTCTTACAAGCTTATATTTGTATCTTGAACTTAATGCCTTCTAACGGAGAATGTATAAATCTAGATACTTTGCATCTGTGCAATATATTGAAATATATATGCATAATGATATGTCTCATATTCGGTTTAGCTTCATTAAATTTACGTCAATTTTGAAAATATTTTTTAGACAGAAGGTGTTCTGTTGGTAAGGAACACTTCAGAGATTTTCTGGAACGCTCTAGTTATGTCTCCATGTGAGCGTTTTCATAGTTTTGCCATGTGCTTTCCTGTTGATTGCTTTTCTTCCAGATGACAGGAAGCAATTTCCAGTCTTACACTTACTACACACTTGAATATGGGATGCCAATATACACAACCAAGGGTCAGTGATTATTATGCAGGTGATTTTATTATATGGAGTTCCCATATTCCTCAATCTCTCTGGAGGCCATACACTATCCCCCACACCCATCATTTTCTCATAAATTTTACAATTTCATTTAAATTTATATTTTTCCTACATTGTTAAAATCTAGAAAAATGCTTTAATTTAAAAATAGACATAGATTATTTATTCAAGAAGTTTGTTAAAAAGAAATCACACTTGATGACTCCTTGCTGCTAACGCTAGTGAGAAAATAACATAAGCCATAGAATTTACAGTTAAAACTGGTTTAAAATTCCAATTACTATAACCGTGAGCAAATTAATTCTACTCGATAAGCCTCAATGTTTCCATTTATAAAATGTTGATAATGGTACCAGTTTTGCTAGGTTGGGGATAAGATTTTTAAAATGGATTCATTTGAAATGTTTGAGGAGTGAACTGCTTTTGTTTTTTTATTTTTTATTTTAAATAAATTGAATTTTAAAGTGGTTCTGGATATTGGAACTTTTATTTTGGAAAATCTTGTTCCCTTATGTCCACAAGGAAAATTTCTCTCCAATCCCATGAGGAACTGTACAGAGTAAAATTCTAGTCTCCCTCTCCATCCTCATTTAAAAAAAAAAAAATTTAGTAAGTGTCATTATACTTTTTATAACCTTTTTCTTTATTTAAGACAGCTATGTCTGAGGGTTGCTGGAGGGGAGGGAGGTGGGAGGATGGGGTAATGGGGTGATGGACATTGGGAAGGGTATGTGTTTTAATGAGCAGTGGGTATTATATAAGACTGATGAATCACAGACTTGTACCGCTAAAACAAATAATACATCATATGTTAATTAATTGAATTTAAATTTAAAAAAAGAATAAAAACAAAAAAAAAAACAAAAAAAAAAGACTGAACCAATAAGTAATTAAAAAAAAAAAAAGACAGCTATGTGACAATTATACCCCTATATTACATCAGTTTTCTTCTAAAATTGTAGTAGCTTGCGTCGCCAGCATCCATTATCCTCCGTCCCTCTTACATAGCAGCCCATGCAGAGGTATTGATCCGTCATGAGCTCTTGGGATTCCGACCTCAGCCCTCCTTGACGTAGTGGACTGGTTCAAGAAGAAACAAGTAGAGTTGTTCTAATTAAAGTCCTAGACTTTTTAACAATTAGATTCTGTCTACTTCTGGATGTTGTTAACATGAACTGAACACAGGATAAAGCAAAAACATGGAGGAAAACCTATGCAAGAGAAGAAGAGAAATAATTTCTAGTATATCATTGGTAAACATTTTAAACCCGTGCATAACATGGAGTTGAGGCAATAGACTTCTAGTTATTTAATCGTATTTATGTTATTCAGCATTTATGCTATTTCTTAATTTTTGGTTTCAAAAAGGTTCTGAAACACATATTTTGCCTCTACTTTTTTAAAATTGTTTCCTTGAGATTGTTTCACAAGAGTAGAATTATTGGACCAAACCACATGTGAGCGTGTGTAGAGTCTTGTAACATCTTCCACAGTGCTTCCATGGTACTTTCCAAAACTGTTGTGACCATTTACTCTCCTTCTCTTTACTGATGTGTGAGAAAGCTTGTTACTCTGCATTTTGTCCATGATTAGGAGTTATTGTTAAAATTTGTTTTCCAAAATTGATAGGCAAGGTGTTTCCAAGTCAAATATTGGTTTATGATTTCTTAAGTGTTGATTAGTTGAAATTATTTTCAATATGCTTAATAATCATGATATTCTTCCTTTCTTATGAAGGGTCTTTTCTATATTTTAGAACAGGTTTTTATATAATGATAAAATTAAAGATGAAAGAATGTGTATATCATACAATTGCAACTATGTAAAAAAACAAGTCATAGAAAAAAAATATTTGAAGCCAGTAGAATTGGGTCCTGTTTTTTGCTTCTTTTTTTTTTTTTTTTTAAAGATTTTATTTATTTATTTGACAGAGAGAGAAGAGAGGGAACTTTACAAGCAGGGGGAGTGGGAGAGGAAGAAGCAGGCTCTTAGTGGAGGAGCCTGTTGTGGGGCTCGAACCCAGAACGCTGGGATCATGCCCTGAGCCGAAGGCAGACGCTTAACCGCTGCGCTACCCAGGCACCCCCTGTTTTTTGCTTCTAAATTGCTATATATTAAACCTCCTTAAACTATGTCCCAGTCATGTAAGATTTTTCAATTAAGTTAAATTAATCTTTAAAAATAAATGTTAGCAGGGGTGCCTGGGTAGCTCAGTTGGTTGAGTGTCTGACTCTTGGTTTCAGCTCAGGTCAGGATCTCATGGGTCTTGAGATTGAGCCCCATGTTGGGCTCTGTGCTTAGAGGGGTGTCTGTTTGAAGATTTTGTCCCTCTAATCCTCTAATGTGCACTCTCCCTCTCTCTCTCTCTCACAAATAAATAAACAAAATATTTTTTAAATAAATAAATAAAAATGTTTTAAAATGTTAACAAGTAATTGGGTTTCACTTTTATCACAGGGCAATTGTGAACTTTTTTGTAAAGCATGAAGTATTCTAACAGTACTAGTTTTTTTGTATTACTATTACCACTAATATTAATAATAATGATGATAATGTTATGGTGCTGGAACAGTTGCTAAACAATTATGACAGATAAAAAACCTGAGACTGAAAACTTCCAGTCAAATTCCTCACACAATGTAAAGGGAAAAGAAATTATCTGAAGAATAATTAACTGATGCAAATGAACTACGTAAATATGTAAATATACAAATGACATAAGAGATAATCTAGTTGAATAATCATTTAGTCTAATATTGCATATTAAGTATGCTTTAAGAGGCTTGAAAAAGTAGCCAAAGAATAAATTTCAAGATATTTGAGAACATTTTAATATTGAAACATTAAATCTTTATTTATTCTCTCTGAAAATGTGCATGCTAATCATAAAATCATATTTTATTTTCTCTGCCAAATCCCAGCTATTACCATTAAATGCCCACTGCTGTCTATAACCAAAGGTAACAGAACTTACATTTTCTCTTCACTTTTAAGACGGTCATGTGAGCAACTTAGTCATTCCCTTAAAATAAATTTAATGGAATATAGGTTTAATTCTAAAGTTGTTATTTCTGGATTTTATGAGGAAGCTCTGTCTCACTCTTATTCTTGCCCTTGCTCTTTCTCTTCTAAAAAATGTTTATAAGAGAATTTAAATTGCATGGATTCATATCTGCCAAAATCCCTACAGCTGAGAGATGGGAGATTTTTGGCAGGATAGAGAAATAGAGATTCTGAGAAGGCAGGGTAATGAAGCGCATTTTTGTTAGTGTTAATGATTGTGCATGGATTGTTGATCTCAAAACTGAAGAGACAGTACTGCATGGAACTAGTTGGCACTATAATTTCAATGGTTATTTTCAAAAAATCTCTTAACTCTGCACTGCTACCCTGGTTCCCCCTCTACATCACAGATTAGCACAGTGAGTTGTCCTTCATCTGTTTGAAGGGAAGAAGGAGAGATCTAGCTGCTCCTAGAACTTGTCTTATATGCTCTGGAAGACCTTAGTTTCTTAGTTATTCTATGATGCAGAAGAGGCCCATATGTTCTAAACAAGAACACATTGAAAACTCAAAGAAGTTCAAAATATTCCACATTTTGCACCCTTGATCTAAAGATAACATTTCCCTTGAGCAAGTTTACAAACTTGAAGTGATTAGAATGGAACCAGTCCAATTCTAATTAGCAACATAAACTTCTATAAAGGTTTTATTTAATAGATTGTTTCTAATTCTTTATATGATGTATTTCCTAGGTAACATTAAGGAGAAATCTTGAAGGAATGCACTGTTTTCTGATTTTGACCAACTAAGTGAATAAATAACTTACAGACATGGGTCCAAATTATAGGTATATATTTATAAAAAAAAAATAAATTTTGCTTGCTTAGGATCAGTTTAATCATATACAAATAATAAGCATAAATAACCATAAACTATATGGATTTGCTTTTTCTTTATGTATGCAGTATGAGAGTTAAGCATATGTATCATGACTCCAGAATAAATCATCATGCATCATCATGTGATGAGAAAAGTTCGTTGAAAAGAGAAAACTAAGAGAGAAGAATACCAAAGAAAGTAAATCTAGCCTAATTTGCCAAGTCTATAGTAAATGACCTATAGTAAATAACAAACAAACAAACAAAAAATATGCGGAAGAGAGTAGAGAACTGTCACAAGAATATTGCTCAACTTGCATTCTGAAAAGTGAAACATGATCATATTCTAACTTTTAATAACTTCACTCTGCATGAAAAACTTCACATACATAGGGCAGTATATATGTGGTTGGGTTTTTTGTTGTTGTTGTTTTTTCTAAGTATCTTATATAGTTGATACTGATATTTTTGAAATGAACTTTATTATTATAAAATACTACTAATTCTATGATAACATCTTCTGTTCACTTTGTCAAGAAATATGCGTCTACCAAACAAAAGCAGGGACACAGAGAATTGTTACAAGGTTATTTTTGCTCAGCTTAAAAATTATCCCTCTGGGGAGCACATGGGTGGCTCAGGTGGTTAAGCACCAACTCTTGGTTTCGGCTTGGTCATGATCTCAGGGTTGTGAGATCGAGCCCCATGTCCGGCTTCATGCTGGATGTGGAACCTACTTAAGATTCTCTCTCTCTCCCTCTGCCCCTCCCACCCCCACTCTCTCCCTCTCTAAAAAAAAGAAAAAAAAGATACAATTACAGTGAATTACCAGTGGAAAGATAATCTTTAGAAGTAATTCTTGGCTCTGGAATTTTTCATGTATTATTTGAAATAAATCCCCAGCTGAATTGATCATGAAAATTAAAAATGTATCTAGATTTAATGTATCTCTTGTATTATGTGTCCTTATTTCTTCACTAGAATAATAGCAGAAAAATATCTTCTATTTTTCATTCAATGCAAACATCAACTCTCTCAGAACATGTACTGTCATCTTATTTTTAATATTTGTGAATGTCAAAATCTAAAACCATGTAGCTATTTTTTTTTCTGGCCCTAGGAAATTTCTAAAAGATTGCTTAATCCCAGTTGACAGAAAAATTGCTAGACTTATTTAATCTAATAATTTTGTCAATACTCTATTTTAGCCGGATCAGTTTTCCATTTTAAATCCATTTATATAAAGAACTCAGAAAACTAAGTACCTATTTTAATTATGTGGGGAAATTCTTGTGGCTTGTCTCTGTTGCAATTAAGAGGGGATTATCAAAACATTAAATAACTCATTATGGTCAAAATTCTTTTGTAAAAGTTAAAAGGAGAAGAAAGTGTTTCCTATTCTTCTGTATCTTGGGGTACTCTTAATTCAAAAAATATACCACGTTAACTCTGTTAAATCTGCTATATGGTAAGTTAAAAATATGTGTATATACATATATTCCATTTAATATAAATTCATACATAGTTGAATTACAGAATACATATGTCAAGAGGCTTACCTACCAGCAATCTAAATTATCTTGTTTATTTGGTAATGTATACATGTGCAAAAACATGTACACTGGTATGAAATTCAGAATATCTTTCTGAATCCAGAATGTTAGAACTTCAAAGGTGAATTTAAAAATGATTGTGCCTAGAAGAGTATAAGAGAAAAATATTTCCAAATGTGTGACATTCTAAATCTGTGATTATTGAAAAAACTCAGGGATATATTTACCATAATTAACTACAATACAGAACAATAAAAATTAAAATGGATAACTTCATACACAGAAAAAAATGACAGTGAAATTGTCTCAGACATAATTAACATCAAAACTTTGGGATAGTAATGTTGTTGTAGCTCAGTCTGTATATAGTCATGAGAGAGAAAAGGAGCCTCTAACATCTGGAAACTGATGTGGCACTCACAGACCTTGATGGTCTTCTGATAAACATAAACAACTTTACAAAACATCAACGTCAGGCAAGGCTACTCCATGAGCATGGTGGATTAAGACAAAAATAAAACCCCTCAGAAATCACATGTAAACACAGAAAAAGAAAAAAAATTCATGAGCAATGATACCACGTAAAAGAACACATATTCTGTCTTGGCAAATATGAGTGACTCCTGTTTCTTGACCAATACAGCTTTAACCTTGCTCTATTCTTTTCTCCTTCTAGAAAAGATTTATGAAGATAATCAGTCATAGAATAATTCCTGCTTCCTGACATCATCCAATTTAGAACATAGCCCCACTTCTTTAACCCCTCCCCTAAATCATTAACAGAGGCTCGAATCTTATAATAATCCCTCTTTAGCACTCTCTTTACTAAAACCATTAATGATTCCCCATGGAATGTGTTCTCTCTCAATGCAATGATTAGTAAACACAACTTGTTCAACAGGTAATCTTTAGCTAGAGGGCATTGACAGAGGAAAGTCACCAAATAGACATTTTCATTTATCAGTTATTATACTTGATAATAAGTTTATTATTTATTAATGTTTTTGCTATTTATCTTTCCTAATATATTTTAGGATGCTAAAAATATGAAAATATCTGTAATATAGCCTACTGCTTTTGGTTGAGAAGTGGTTGCATCATACTTATTCATATAGATTTGTTGAGCTGGATGCAAATAGGTTTAGGGTGTAAATATATAAAACCACACACTATAACTGAAGTTAGAAAAAACTAAATGACTGTTGCTTATATGTCACACATCAACCTAAATAATTAGCATTATGAACAAATGTTTAGTAATTTAGAAATTTCAATATAATCACTGGACTCTCTTAGAATTAATGAGATAATTTGAAATCATAGAGAAAGAGCAAACATTAAAAAAATCAACATTCTCCTGTTATTTCCATATACAACCACAACAACAAATAAGTAGGAATAAGCTGAACAAGAAATATCTGGAACATATTTGATAGAAATTTAAAAATTTTATACCCACATATTTATAAAGGCTGAATGGAGATATGTGTGTGGAAGTATTGTTCATTCCTCTTGGATTATAGGATCTGTACAATTCTTAAGACTGTTTCTTTGAGCTTAATTAGTTCTGAAGCATTTTCTAAAATAAATAAATACCAAGAACATTTTTTAAATTATTTTTTTAAAAAGATTTTATTGATTTATTTGAGAGAGCACAAGCAGGGGAAGTGGCAGGCAGAGGGAGAGAGAGAAGCAGGCTTCCCAACGAGCAGGGAGCCCGATGCAGGGCTTGATCCCAGGACCCTGGGATTATGACCTGAGCCGAAGGCAGATGCTTAACCGAATAAGCCACCAAGGCACCCTCCAAGAACATTCTAAAGACAGAAGTTATGAGGAAAACACTAAGGACTGCCAGATATTAAAGTATAATATTAGTCAACAAAATTCAGCACAATATTATAGCATGAGCAAACATAACAGACCAGCAGAATAGAATGAAAGCTTCAGTGATAGATCATGCTATGCAAAAAAACATTAACAGAATGTAGTAGACAGAAGAGTGTCCCCCTTTCCCCATTCTCCATTCCCCATTCCTAAAGATGTCTATGATGTCTATGATAAACATGTTACCTTAAATTGCAAAAGAGACTTTGCAGATGTGATTAGAATTATGGAATTTGAGAGGGGGAAATTATCCTGAATTATTCAAGAGGACTCAGTCTAATCACATGAGTCTTAGAAGCGGAGAACCTTTGCTGGCTGTGGAGATAAAGAGAATCAGTGATAGAAGGATCAGATCAAAGAGACATGAGAAAGCCTTGACTCACAGTTGTTGGCTTTGAAGATGGAGGAAAGAGGCCAGGAAACAAGAAATGTGGGCACCCTGTGGAAGCTGGAAAAGGCAAGGAAGTAAATTATTCCCTGGAGAATCCAGAAAGGAGTGCAGCCTTGCAGATACCCTGATGTTAGCCCAGTAAGACCTATGTTGAACTTGTGATTTACAGAATTGTAAGATAATAAGTGTGTGTTAATTTGGTCCACTAAATTTGTGGTAAATTCTTACAGCAGCAAAAGACAACTAAAGCACAGAAGATATTACAGCTTTATAGATCCATATAATATAGCAAAAGTGCTATTGGCTCTGAGACAATGGGCTAAATTATTTTAAAAGAAGCAAAATTATAGATTTTCATCTCATACCTTACAATGACAAAATCCATATCAATAATGAAATTGAACAACAACAACAAAAAGAAACCACACTAATTAGAAGATGATGCAAGAGCCCATTCACTTCTTCGTAGAATGGATAGGTTCTTTTAAAGCACAAAGGAATTGAAAAAGTGGTAAAAGGAATGAAACAGTAGTCCACAAAAGGTAGAATGACTGAACATGAAGAAGCACTCTGAGGGATACTAAAAGGCAAAGAAAACACTAGGGGAAAATAACTCTTAAATAAATATAACAAAGGGTTAGCTTCCTTAATAGGCAAAGAGCTTATATAAGTGAGTAACATCCATATTCCCAGTGTAACATGGTTAGAGCCATAAATAATGAATTTGAAAAAGAAGAAGAATATTATGAAAAACAGTTAATCTTTATTGCTTGTCATTTCCATATTTTTGAATTCATCTACTTGCTAAAATTTATTTGTAACCCTAAAATCGATATCTGTGGCACTTTCAAAGTCATTCATGGACATGCGCAGAGCAGGGAAAAGTTTAGTCACAGGTTGCACGCATTCCCAGCTGAGGTCAAACAAGATCATGCTCTGCCTTCTTATTGCAGCTATCATACTATAAACAAGTATCCTTTTTGTGGTCTATTCAGTGCCACATTTTTTTTTTATATTTTTGTGCTTTTTGTTGGTGACTGTGCTATTTAAAATGGCCCCCCAAACATAAAATGGCCCCCAAGTACTGAAACCTGTTTAGTGTTTCTAAATGCAAGACTTTATATGCCTTATACAGAAAAAAATACATGTGTTAAATAAGCTTCATTCAGGCGTGAACTGTAGTGCTATTGGCCATTTTGAGTTCAGTGTTAATGAATCAACTATATATATTTTTTTTAAATGCCTTTAAACAGAAACATGCATTAAAAAGATTATGTCATGGTTTGTTGATGAAAATGTGTTGACTATAGGCTGTCAGGAGCCTAATTCTGTATTTTCCCTGGGAGCAATGGTTCAGTATCCACTATTTCACTGTTCACAACAACTTTATACAATTAACTACCATGAAAAATGAGATTCAACTCTAACACTGTTTAAAATATTCACTCTCGCTAGCAAAGAAAAAAATGCAATTAATACGAGTAAAATATGTTTTTAAATGTCAAAATTGATGAGCTTATCTTTTCTTAAAACTTAATGAAAAAAAGAGGTAGATAAGATATGCAAACATACACTGTGTAGGACAGTGGAAATGGTAAAATTGTTCCATTAAAAAAAATGGCCTTAAAATCTTTATGCACCTTGATATACAAATCCTACTTCTAATAATTAATTCTAAAGATGTAATCAAAGATGCAGATTTATATAGGTTCCTCTTTATTCCAATGATACTTATAAAAGTAAAAATTTACAACTTAAATACACATTTCACAATAAGGCAATATGGTACATCTATATGTTATAAATGTTAGAGATAATGGGGAATGCCCATTTTATCATATTAGAAAAGCAAAATATAAAAGTGTATATTTAACATCTAATTTTTTAATATCTGATTTTTTAAAAAAAACATGCATGTGATATATATATGTTTTATATATAACCTAAAAAAGGAAAATATCACAATAATACTCTAAACATTAATAGTATTTATCACTAATTGAAGTGTCTATCAAGGATTCTGTGTTCTTCTTTCTAAATGTCTTTATTTTCCAAATTTTCTTCAATATACATATATTTTAGAGGGCATTCTGTAAGACCTATCCAGTCCTTAATAAGCTGAAGAATGAGCTGTCATAGCATCAATCTGGAGATTTATTAAACTCCTGTGACACCTGCAGGGTACATCACCACTCCAAATCCGTCACATTTTTGGCCTTTTCCAAGAGCTGAAACATCATAAGTGATGTTATCTATGTTGTTCTTCCCATTTAAATATGTTGGGTAAAATTCCAAATCTTAGATCGTCTTTGTTGTTTTAGTTGTTGGTTTTTGCCCATCTCTCTATTTTCAGTCTTTGGGAATCATTTTGATTTAGGTATATATGCCACATAGAATTGCTTTTGCTTTGTAATAGACCTTGAAAATTATTTTCCTTTTAATAAGCAAGTTTCATACATACATTTATTAATATTACTGGCAATTTTCTCATCACTGATGTTATTTGATGTGTTTTCTGTTTAAGTTTTTGTTTTACATACATTTTCATATAGACAAGAAAGTTTATATTTTTGTTTTAGTTATTGCTTTATTGTAATATTTGAGTCCTTTCCTTTTAGACATCTATTTCTTGCCAATTACACACATAATTATGGATTTAACCTGTCCTTTTTCTCCCTTCTCCTCCTTCATACCCAGTTCAATCAATGGTATTATTTTTCTTCTTGTTTACCTTTGTACTGTTAATGTGCTTATATCTCTACAACTAGATTTGTGAGCTATCACATAGGAAGCAATCAGTGGGATTATTTTCCTGACCACCTTCTTGCCCCCACCCTGTCCCCAAACCCCACTGATATTATTTATTTGAGCCCGTTGCTGAGCCTGTTGCTGAGATTTCCCTCAGTGACTTCTCATTTGAAGTTTATCATCTAGTTGTTTCCTAAAAGGTCTCATGCCAACAATATCCCATGAGGTCTTACATGTTCAAAACTCTTTGGTTGTAGCTTTCATGTGGTAAGGACTACTTGACTTGGTATGAAACACTTGTGCTCGCACATGCTTTCCTTGAGTATATCATAAGTGTTCTCGTCTATTTTGATTGTTTATTGTTAAAGCATAGAGAGAGATTCTGATCTATGTTGCCTACAGCTGTTATCACAGGCTATGTACAGAAAATTAATTTAATAAATTTTATCTTCAATATAAAGAACTATCTCTGATAGGAGGGAAGTCACAAAGAAAAACTATGCCTCTGATAAGATAGGTGCCCTAAAGCCTATTCTTCTCTGAGGAATAGCTTCACACCAAGCTAACAAAAACCATACAATAGAAGCATTCACAGGAGGTTAACCAAAATCATGTTTGATTCTTCTGTATTTAGATATTTAGCATGAAGAAGCTTTATCAAAGAATCTCAGTTGTAAAATTTGGCCATGAAGTATAAATTCTGGCTGATGGTATTGTCATGCAAAATATGTCTTTAAATACAATACACCAGCAACAAATATTTCCTCTATAGCAGACAAGTTGTTGAATTATTTTTGTGGCAGCATACATTCCTATAGAAAATTAAAGGTTTTTGTTAGGAACATCTGTTTATGTAGATAAATTGACAGGCCAATTGACATCTGCCCAAGAGTTTTGAAAGAACTCAAGGGTAAAATTAGGAAACCACTGGCCAAAATGCACAAACTGTAATTATAAACAACTACATTATTGGGGAGATAGAGACTTTTTAATCAGATTTTTCATACAAGCAAAGATGCAAAAACCACCTTAGAGGATTGCAGTGACTCTCTTATTAATATCCCCTCTTCTAGATGACATGACTATAATTGAGCCCAAACACACCACACCGGGTTCTATTCCTCAAATATCATTTTTGTATATCAATCCCTGGTTCAAAAACCCACTTACTAAAAACAAGTCAGATTCCTTAGTATTTAACACCCTATTCAGTATGATACCAATCTATTCCTCCAATTAAATCCCTCATCATTTTTTTCTTAGATTAGACCTCTTGGAAATGTCGAATCATTGCCCATGGAGGATATAACACAGTTCTGTCTCTGCTTATATCCTTTCCTGTTTCCTATCCCTCAATTACCCTTCTGGATTTCATGCCGTCTCCTCCTGTCTGTCTGTGAATATCCATCATTTCATTGAATGGTCAGTACAAATCTTAAAACTTCTGTGAAACTGCCTAAGTTTTGCCACTCTTCCTTGAAAATCTGTTAAGTCCTGTTGCAGTGGTGACAAGCAGATGCTAGATTTGGAAAAGAATTATTAAAACTAGGGGATACTCAATAGTAGAGTTTGGACTTACATATTAAGTTTTTAAATTTTAGAGCAAAATGAAGGCAGTAGAATCTCCAAGGTTCTGAACTTTAATTTAGCACCATATTAATCAAATAATGACCAACTAGGGTTTAAGAACCAAAGGATATTTAAATTAAGAAATCCCATTTTAATATTTTACTACTTCAGCAAGTCAAAGGATAGTTATATCCAAAGATACAAAAATAATTAATAAACATGTAATTTCTGATAAAACCTTTTAACAAACTAGGAATAGAAGAGTACTTCATCAGCATTTATCCCAAAGCAGCTGTAGGTAATAAAATCATTGGTGAATTTCTGAAGCTATTTCTGTTAGGTGAGGGACAAGATAAGAATGCTGCCAGCACAACTTCTAAAAACATTTTTTTGGAAGACCTAGACGATAATATAAAAAGGATAAAAAATAAGAAATTTATGTATCTTAAAGGAGATGATAAACATAATTATTTGCAGGCGATAGAATTTTCTGCTTAGGAATCCCAAGAATGTTACTAAAAATATACTATATATTAAAAATAAATAAGCAAAATGTAACAACTCTCTTTTGTATTAGTGAAAAAATAATTGTAAAATATAGGTTAAAATTATAATGTGATAATAATTTTATGCAATTGAAGTAAGAATCAAAAAAGAAACAGTGAAGGCTTTGGTAGAAAAAGCTGTGATGGCATGAAGATATCCATTCACTCAAGTAACAAAACATCAGTTTAATCAAAGAAATACCATTGTTTTGTCTAGAGGGTAAAAATAAAAGTAAATATACCCGGTGCGGAAATAAACAAAGACCACTCAAGTGAGAATAAGCAGTCTATCTATTCCAAGTTGTATAGCAAGAGAGTCAGCCACCATACTTCGATTTGGCAGAGGAGGTAGGAAAGCTTTATAGTGGAAAAAAGGGAAGGCTTCGGGTATAACCTGACTGGAGGCTGTTGGCATGGAGAAGTTGTAAGCAGGCTAACTAGAAGCAGGGTCTCCCGTGTCCTTTGGTAGGGATGCATATTTGGCTTTCTCTGGTGGGTCCTGAGTTGAAAGCAGGGGCACAAATTAAGGAAGCTGTTATTAAGCAAGTCCTGGTCTTTGGGGCTGATTATTACAGGGCTTGTTTGGCTTCCCAGACTGGTTCTTAGGCATACTGGTCTGACTTCCTTCATGCCTGACTTGTTGATAGTAGGTTGGCTTCCTGCGATGATTGCTGCAGATTGTGGGTCAGAATTCTTTTTTGCTATATTGTCTGGCCGTGGTCTGGTTGTATATTTAGTCTCTCACCAGTGTCACAATATATTACTGGATATAGGACACACATACGCTATCAGCAGGTGTGCAAATCAATAACATTTCAGGAAGACAGTGTGGTATTACATATGGTGAACCTTAAAGCCATGCATACATTTTGGCATAGTAATTCTGTATCAAAATTATGCTAAAAAATTATTGATGATGCACATATAGGGACACTTATTGCAGCACCATTTAAAATAATTTAAAAATAAGGGGGTAAGGGGCGCCTGGGTGGCACAGCGGTTAAGCGTCTGCCTTTGGCTCAGGGCGTGATCCCGGCGTTCTGGGATCGAGCCCCACATCAGGCTCTTCCGCTATGAGCCTGCTTCTTCCTCTCCCACTCCCCCTGCTTGTGTTCCCTCTCTCGCTGGCTGTCTCTATCTCTGTCGAATAAATAAATAAAATCTTAAAAAAAAAAAAAAAATAAGGGGTAAAGCTAATGTCCATCAGTGGAAAGAGGAGGAGGATGGGTTGAATAAATTAAGCTGATATATAATTAAAATACCATGCATTTACTAAAAATCATGTAAAATTATTTATTGGCAAGAGAATATTTTAAAGAATATACATAAATTTTATAAATAGTCTAAAAAAGCAATCCACAAAATGTCATTATAGATAAAAAATGAAGAGAAAGAAGGAAGGAAGGAAATTAAAATAAATTCTAAAAGGAGAGTAATCCTCTTTGGGCCCTAATAGCTAAAATAGAGTTTTACTGTTTCCTAGCACTCTTCTAAAAGTTTTACCACTATGAACTCACTTAATTTTCATCACAACCTTATAAGGATGGTTCTCATTTTATAGATGAAGAATCTTGAATCCAGAAAGATTTATTTATTTATTTACATTTAGGCTTTTATTTCTTTGTTTCTTTTAGAGAGAGAGGGAGTGCACTCAGGTGGAGGGAGAGGGAGAGAAGCAGACTCCTTGCTGAGCATGGAGCTTGATGTGGGGCTTAATCCCACAACCCCCAGATCATGACCGGACTTAAAACCAAGAGTTGGTCACTTAGCTGAGTGAGCCATCCACGTGCCCCCAGAAGGATTTAAAAATGTGCCAAAATTATAGAACCAGTAAATAGTGGAGTTGGAATTTGAACTTTTGTTGATTGACTATAGATCCCAGCATGTAATTTTTCTCCTGCATGCTTGCTGATGTTGACATAATATTCTGCAGCATAATATTAGTTTCATCCTCCTTTAAAGGATATGTTTTGATTGAGCATAAAGCCTTTTTTCATCCCAAATATCTGATGTTGATGTTCTTCCTATTTATTTCCAGTGAGTAGGAGTCTCGCTAGAAATATTTTTTTCAGATTGCTCTCTACCTTTAGCATAAATAATAGTAAAAATTAGAGAATTTATGGAATTTGCATTTAATAATTGTAGATGTGTTTAAAATTAAAGGACATTATCCCTAGTACACAGTAAGTACTAAGATTGTAATAAAAAAGGTAAATAATGATTAAATAATAAAAGAATAAACTGTAGTATCAATAATAGTTAACTAATAAACCAATGCCTATAGAATGGCTGTCACAGTAACAGCATATTATTGATATTTACAACTTCTGGTGATATTTTGAAGTGTAAGTTTTCATAACATACATATATGCAATTATATATACTTACCAAAATTAAAAAAGAAAAGCACAGCGGTCACTTGTCCTTGATTTGTACTTTTTTGCTGATACACTGGACAGCTGGGGAATGACTAGCAAAGATCTTTTGTCCTTTATGCTAATTTTATTTAAACATAGGTATTTTATGCCATTAGCTGAAGATAGAAATTTTTTTGGAGTTTTTTTCTCTAATATCAAAGATAGGATTGTAAAGAAATATTACTGTATGTTCTGGGGATTGTAAAAAGGTTAGAAAAATATACCACATGATAAAATCATTATTCTCAAAATCTGATAGCATTTTGGGAAGAGGGAAAACATGCGTTCTCAAATACATTTATAACCATGTATTTAAGTTTTATGATCTCCCTAGTTTTAGTTAGCTTAATAATTTTAATATATTAATACTTTTATGAACTGATTGAACTTCTGTAATTCAAAATTTTTTATTTTTTGTATTACCTAAAGAAGCTCAAGGGAGTAAAATATTTAATTATAAGATGTTTATTTTATATTTTAAAAATATTTAATTATAAGATGTAAAATTGAAAGAATTCTAACAGAAAATAATGTAAAGAACTGTCCAATGAAAGTGCACAGTTTAAATACAAAAAAGCATTACCAATTCACAATTATAATTTTGTCTTACCTACATAGGATTTCACAAAAAAAATTGGACATAAATTGGATTTTTAAATTAATCTTGGAATAAATAAGTCAACGATGCTAGAAATAAAGCACCACTTACTGTTTCAAATCACATAAAAATTGCTACAGTAGGTGGTATGAATCTCAGTCCATAAATATAGATTTATGATATATTCTCATGCCTAGCTCCTCTCTCCCGTTCAAGTGGAAGGAAATCCCATCTTCCACTTTTTAGTGTTCTTCACAATTATGAGGGTCATGTGATCCTAGAAAATAGTGACAGCAAGTAATACATTATTGTTCAAACTTTTTGAACAAAAGTGAAATAAAATATTTATAAAATAATATTTATTATACCAGAGTTGTTAGACTCTGTTAATTTATTTTAACTTTTTCTAATTTAATGAAAAATTCTTACAACCCACATATACAATGCATATGATCTACTAAGTGTTTATGACCCACAGTTTGAAAATCAGTGCTCAAATGGAGTCAGATTTCCCCCACTGATCTTGCCAACATCTTAGCCCACAGTGATCCTTTGACATCTTATTGTGGTATGCTTCCTTTACTTTTCTTGGGTAAAAGAATATTTACTGAGGCAAGAAATTCCAGTGCTTAAGGTTCATTCACCTGAGATATACCTGAGTTCCTACTGCCTAATTTCTTAGAAATGTAATCAAATATTTTATTTCATTTCACTCCCCAGACCAGGGAAAGTGCCTTTCCCTACCTCCCACTTCTCACACAACCAGTCTTCACCACACGTTTTACAGAACCTCTAACATGCCCTCTTTTTGGGATTTGGCTTTTACAAAACATTTGACACGCATGAGTTTCACATGTGCAAAATTATTGAGACAAGTCATTATAAAGTAGCTTATCGTTTGAAAGTGGGGTTACAGGAAATATGTGAATGAACTGTTTTGAAGATATCAACCAGAATTTGAGCAATTCAGTCATTTGAATTTTCTAGGATTTAGTCTCCACTTTCATTATGGGGTTTGGAACTCTGTAATAATCCACTTTAGCAATTTTGCATGATTCTATCATTCCGAGTACCTTAATACATATATACTATATATGTATTACTATATATATATATATAGTTCCTTCCATTTATTCATATGTTAAATAATGACTATATATATATATAGTTGACTATATATATATAGTCAATATATATATATTGACTATATATATATATATATATATAGTCATATATATATATAGTCAATGACTATATATATATATGACTATATATATATTACTATATATATATATAGTTCCTTCCATTTATTCATATGTTAAATAATGACTAACTAGCAGCTAAAAATACTTGTAATTTACAGAATCAACCACAATTTCCATGAAATCTTACTAGTTTCCATGTAACTTTGAGCCAGTTACTTAGGCATGCTGATGCTTAATTTTGTATATGTAAGTTGGGAAAACATACCTCTGCCAAGGGGGTAGTAATTTAGAAGATTAAATATATAAGATTCCTACTGCAGTATTTGTGAACTAAACGAATGGTAACCTCCTCCTGTTCATCACCATAGTTATCATTACCCTCATCATAATCATAACTATCTACTTATATAATCAACATACATTTATTTTTTTCTCTTTTTTAAGATTTATTTATTTATTTGAGAGAGAAAGAGAGATGGAGAAAGAGTGTGCATGTGAGTGAGGGGAGGGGCAGAGGGAGAGAATCTTTAAGCAGACTCCTGGCTGAGTGTGGATCCCCACACTGGGTTCAGTTCCATGACCCATGAGATCCTGACCTAAGCCAAAACCAAGAGTGGGACACTCAATGGACTGAGCCACCCAGGCACCCCACATTTATTTTTTTCTTACACATATCAAGAATGGTACTGGGTTAATAATGATATTAGTGGTTAAGATATGAATTATACCCAAAAGTCAAATCCACAATCACAAGTCAAAATACTGTTCTAGCTAGGAAAGATAAACTGCATTTTGGAATGCCTGATCAATTCACTAAGGCTAAGATTAATTATTTAAACAATTCACTCTCAGGATCTAACTTCTCTTTGAAGATCAGGCCAAAAGCCTGGATCACCATTTTCCAAATTGTGTTTGAGGGAACTGTAGTCACAAAGGATGTACCTGGGGAAAACAGCAGGATCCCATGATAAAATAAATTGGGAAACACTGTGTTATATTTCCTTTGGAAATTCATAATGCATAGTAGTATATTAACATCTCTGGTAAATTTTTCAGTGAAAAATGGTTTAACTGTATTTATCCCCATAGCATTAATAGAACATTTTGACATCTTTGGAGCCAGTGTTAATGTAAAGGTACCTAATCGTTACCCAATAAATGATTAGTAAAATAAATTAGACACATCTATATAAGAACTATATAAATTTTAAAACATTAGGTCACTAAAGAAGTTTTACAATTTTAAGTCATCATATCAGCGGGCATGTGTGTGTATGTATATATATATATATATATATATATATATATATATACATTAAACTTGTAGATCAGTTATTTTTGAGAAGTGGGATGACTGGTGATCTTATTTCTAAAATACTTTTTTCAAAGAAATAAAATAAAACAAAATAAAATAAAATACAGGGGTGCCTGGGTGGCACAGTGGTTAAGCGTCTGCCTTCGGCTCAGGGCGTGATCCCAGCGTTATGGGATCGAGCCCCACATCAGGCTCCTCCACTATGAGCCTGCTTCTTCCTCTCCCACTCCCCCTGCTTGTGTTCCCTCTCTCGCTGGCTGTCTCTCTCTCTGTCAAATAAATAAATAAAATCTTTAAAATATAAATAAATAAATAAATAAAATACTTTTCTCAGCAATTATGATTTTCTGTATTGAATAAACATCTCTTAGATAATCAGGAAAATTAACAAATTTGCTATGAACTTATTGTAATTTATCTTACTGCCAATTAAAATCTAATCTTAGTAATTATTATACATGTGCAAGTATGAGGGTTGTTAGATAACACAATATAATTTTATGAATGAATAACAATTATCTAAGTATTTAGTATTTGCATGATTAAAAATCGATGACTTTCATTGTCTATTATTCATATAAATAGATCAGTGATTTTTTTAGCAATCCCCACATTCTAGACACTATACAATTTGAAGTCAACTTGAAGTATTAATCCGTGGATCTCAGGTAGTTACTAATTAACTATAGCATTGGCTTAATAACATCGAGTAAAGTTGCCAACTGAAATACGACACAACCATGAGGTACATATAGGATGGTAAAACACGTTGACTATACGATTACTGAAATTTAAGCACATTTGAGTTTCTTGTGTGCCAGAAAAAACAAACAGGAAATCATTCACGTTTATATTAACTAAGATTTAACTCATTAAAAATCCATTTGATTCAATTTTATTTTAATTAGCCTTGTGGTATTATTTATCTTTAATAGAGATTAAATAGCGCTGGTTATTTTTCTCTGGAAAAGAAAACTTACATCAACTTGTGGTGCTTAAACATAAAAATAACAAAACATTAACTGTAATAAAAAAGATTTAAATGTAATCTATCTTTTTATATAGCTCAGTAAATCAAATGAGATGGACTGTGTTGCCAGCAATTGATAGAAATTCACTCTCTATTCATAATCAACAATATTTATGGAGTGCCCAGAATTTTGCATTTCCCAGAAGTGTATAGGACAATAGCAATGTTTATATTTATTTTCCTGTAATTCTTTCACATCTTCTTTCTTAAAGGCATATAATAATTCTAGGAAGGATTTGAGATTTTCACAGCTGTTCAGTTCAACACACACACACACACACACACACACACACAATACCTAGGAGCAAAATTCAGGGTTGTTTTTTTTTTTCTCCAAAATTCAGTTCTGTAACACAGGCATAAAAGTATGTCTTACATATTTTAGATATTGAAGATTTCTGCACTGATATTCTCAATCAGTAGGTACTTCTTACCTCAGCAGCCTATTAGCTCTTTTCATCACTGCCTTGAAACTGAAGGAAAATCAGAAGAAAAAATGGCATTCTGCTCCTCTAATAGTATTTAGAATTACCATTAATGGGGAAAGATACTTGAGAAAGTTGTCTTCTACTATTCTTCTTTTCTCCAATATGTGAAATTAAGTGAGTTTGAGTGTGTGTGTGCACACAACATGTATATCACCATGAGGGAAAGAAGTCAGGAGGAATCATTCCTACAACACAAGACTCAGAATCAGTCTTCTTTGTGAAGGACTTGAACTTTGGACTAAAGTGTAAATCAATATTGAACAAAAATAATAGAAATCCAAGAAGTGAAGTAATTTTGCAAGACCACTTCTCTGCTCTAAATAAGCTTTTAAGTCCCACTGCCAAAAGA
This sequence comes from Ursus arctos, assembly GCF_023065955.2. Lineage (NCBI taxonomy): Eukaryota > Metazoa > Chordata > Mammalia > Carnivora > Ursidae > Ursus > Ursus arctos. The sequence continues at coordinate 77,610,147 of NW_026622985.1, forward strand.
AATTTACTCCAGAGTATTTATAGTACTGTACAGATGAAGAGATGTCAGTTACTCTTAAGAAACCACAAACTTTCAGAAGAATGGAGCCAGAGAAAAATTTTAATTTATAGGAAGAATAAAAAGAGGGGCTCTGAAAAGAAACAAGCCAATGAGATTTGCTGCTAATTCTAGATAAGATTTTATTTTTTTACTATGGTAAGAATACTTACTATGAAATTTACCATCTTAACAAAATTGTAAGTGGACAATACAGTATTGTTAAATATACACACACACAGTGTTGTGCCGCCAATCTTTAGAATGTATTCATCTTGTATAACTGATACTAAGATTTTATTTTATTTTATTTTATTTTATTTTATTTTATTTAGATGTATGTATTTATTTTAGAGAGAGTGGGGGGGGGAGGCTCAGAGGGAGAGGAAGAGAGAATCTCAAGCAGACTCCCCACTGAGTGCAGAGCCCGATGCTGGATGCAGTCCCACGGTCCTGAAATCATGACCTGACCTGAAATCAACTGTCAGACGCTTAACCGACGGAGCCACTCAGGTGCCCCTGAAACTAAGATTTTAAAAAGAATTTGTAAAATTATGAATTGTGAGCACTTTGAAAGCAGTAAAATTCATGAGGACCAAAGAATGTATTCACTAGGAGTAAGTAACTTCAAAGAGGCTTTTACCTCTTTTTGTCAAGATTTCTAGATTATTACATGAAAGAACTATGGTAAAAACAGCATATCTTAATTTCAGCAAAAGATTTTATATGATTTTTTTACATAAGGGAGAAGATTTGGTGAATAACCTTTTTTCAGAGAGGTAGATTAGTTTAGATTTACTTAGATTAGCTTTGATTTACTTAGGAAAGAGGCATCTTTGGGCATTATGTAAAGGCTCAGTCTCAGCTGGCTCTTGATTCATTATCAGGGAAATGTTTGTCACATGACTGCCAATCCATATGCTAAACACTTAGAAAAAAAGGCCTTTACCATCAAGTATGGGAGACTTGGCCGTAATCAGGAAATTACAGTGTTGGGGTGTCTACAGATGAAAGTGGAGGGGATTCAAAGAAAGATCTACAGAAAATGAGCTCCTGAACTGAATTGTTGACTAAAAGCAAAGTTAAGATTACTTGGAAACTAAGAAGAGTGCTATGGGGAGGGCAATTAGCAAGTGCAAAGGAAATAGGGCAAGAGGATTTATGGTTCACTCAGAAAATTACAAGCAAGGCATAAAGCAAGGGGGGGAATGTGGTAAAGATAGGAGCCTTGTATTACAATAAGGATTCGGAAGAAAAAGGTACGAGCCTGGTATTATTATAAACTTCTCAGCCTGAGAAGTTTATACTTCAAAAGCTATAAGAAAATATTTAAAAGATGACAAAGATGGTATTTATCAACTTGAAAGATCACTGTAATTGGATGGAAGGGACATGAAGATGGGAAGTAGGAAAATAATAAAGAACGTGCTGCAGTCAGGCATTCAGGTAGGAGTTAGTCATGGCATTGAGGATGAAGGGAAGGAGACATCTTTTGAAAAGAGTATTGGATGATTCATCCAGTAACTGTTGAGCATGTACCATATTTACAGGGTTAGGCACTAGGGCTTCAGTGTATCATTGAGTGTCACTGAGTATCACTGGTGCAATTGTTGCCAGTTGATGAGTGCTTGTCAGGTGCCAGGCACTGTGCCAAAGGCACATTCTCATGTTATCTAATTCTATTTTAGTTATGCCAACCTGTGAGGCCCTACTATAATCCTCAGACACGGAGATGAGGGAAAAGAGGCTCAGAGTTGTAAGGGATTTGTCTAAGATCACTAGCGATATAGTGATGAGGCAAATCTCGCCCCAAAGACTCCATCTTTTTTTTAATCACTGAGGAAAGTTTGAGAGATGCTAACACAAAGATTTTATCAATCAGGTTTTCAGGCAATGAAAGGGAATCCAGATATTCCATTTAGTTTAAATGGACAGATAACAAAGTGGTTTAAAAGGTGACTAAGGAGCATAGAGGACAGAAAATGAATGGGAAGCAGTCTAGAGATTAGTCAGAATTGCAAAGAACTATCACGACTCCTAGAACTATAAAGATAAGAGGGACCCTTAGCCACAGCTGAACCCTTTGCCACGGCTGAGGAGTCAGGACTACACCACCTGAAGCTGGAACCGCAAAGCAGTAGTAGCCATTTTTAAAGACAAAGGAGGAGGTATGTCTCCCCTGGTTTCTCCCAGTCTTCTAACTGTCCTCCAATCCTTGTCCCACCAATGTCTTCCAGTGGCTGAACCATGCCAGAGCAGAAGCAAGCTGGTAAGAAAAACACAGAAAAGGAGTATATAGCGTTGCCCCTCCACCTACCCAAGACAGACACGTGTGTGCTTCTTCTTGGAGTTTGACCTTTATCCATGAGTGTTTCAGAATGTATTAATTTTCCTAAAATAGTGAAAAGTAGGTTAAGATTTTTGTTTTAGATAGATCACGTCCCAGTTGCAGCATGGGTAAAGGAATTGGAGAGAGCCAGACTGAAACCAGAGAAGCCAGCTAGAAGACTTTTGCGTTAGTTCAGAAAAGACAGAGAACTTGTATGCTGTGGGACATCGTTAACCCAGAAAGGGGACAGGGGAGCAGGAGCAGATTAGGCTGAGGAGAGAAGGTCATTGATTTGGAAAATACTAAATGTAAAGCGTTCCATAGGAGTACGGAAGAGTAGAGAGTCTGTGGCTTGAGTTGTCAGAAGGAACATTTGTCTTTGAAAACCATTGGTTAATATAGCTAGTAGTTAAAGCCATGGGTGTGGTTGAGACAATTTAGAGGGAAAAGAGGATTATATATAATGTCAAGATGTCCCCAGAATTATATCACCAATTCTAACTAGTGTGAGGAAAATCAAGTAATAAACCTCTCTGTAACATTTTATAAAAATACAGCTTATATGGATCAGTGGGCATAGAGCAATGGAGGTGAGCTAAGTGGTCTGTGAAGGGTTCTCTTTTGTCCATTTAGTGCCACTAATGTGCAGTGAGCCAAGTAAAAGCAGGAAGCTCAAAGAAACTGGATAAATCTCAACCTTTTATAACAGATAACAGCGTAACTATCAAAGGAAGAGTGCATGAAATATCTATTCTAAAAAATAAAGTCCCCTCTGAAATTTCAGATTTTACTGTTACTCAACAGATTTGTATTTCTTTATATAAACTAAGTAATACCTATACTTTGTCCTTTAGGTAATGAACACGTTCTGTAGAGATATTTTAATTCATATCTTGATAGAATCAGTTAATACAAATCAAGGATTTATCTATCAAAGAAATTATATATATATATATATATATATATATATATATATATATATATATATATAACATGTTAATATATGTGCATCTGAGTATACACCATTAAAGAAGTTTGCCTAGAAAAATAATAGGTACTGATTTGAAATGCCTCACAATAATCTGAAGCAGATACGTGATATATGCAAGAAGTTATAAAGGAAACATTTCTCAGTTCAAAACACTTTAAATATCTCATACAAGTAACACCTGAAAATTACTGAAAAAAATGTAGAAAGCTATATAATTGTAATCACAATAGTAAAAACCAGAAATTTATCTGATTACTTGATGAATCACAGAACATTTTAAAAATAACTGGGAAATCACCGGCCGAATAAAACACCCTTTTCCATTGGAACAATTTTAAAATACGCGAATATGCAAGTTATTTATACACACTCACCCATACATATATTTTAAGAACTACTCAATATCTTAAAAGCAATCACAAAATCAGTCTTAAGCTTAATCCTCATCTGCATTTTAATGATTTCAAAATATAGCCACATTATAGGGGTTGAGGTTGCATATTGCTACATTACTAGTTTCATAGCATTGTGGCTTTCCATCTTGGTAGCAATAAATTCTAGTAAACAGAGCCATTAACAGCGTCTTTATAGGGTCAGATGGAGCTATGGCATTAGAAGTGTGGTGCTAAGTAAAATTTGCAGTCTACTATGTTATACTCAACTATTTATTAAGGCATTAAAATCAGGTCTTCTCAGGGATATTTGAATGTTTTTCATGATCTTTTCTCCCCTTGAAAATTCTAGCTTTTATGTGACAATTTGGGGCGGGGGGAAGATTACCTAAGGTTTCACAAAGTTTTGAAGTTCTCATTAAAATATGAGCTTTATTTATAAAAGAATATGGCACTCTAGATAAAAGTAATAAAACTAGGTGATGAGTAAAACTGCTCGTGATGATGTTTGGAAATATCTGTGTTATGTTAATAATCTGAATAAAGGTAATGATGATTTTGAATTCTGATATAACATATGGAGCATCTTTGATCAGTACAATTCAACAAAACTAGGATTCCCTAGTTCTCCAAGAATGTGTTAAAGATTAGTTTTGCCTTAATAATATGAAATACCAATATAACATTACACTATAAAACCATCCATCTTTAGTTCAGAAAATTCTCTACTCACCTATGCATCTTTTTAAGTTGCAAAAACATAGTAAGTTGTATTACACATGTATCATTTTATGTGAGCATAAAAAATGAAAAAGCTATATAAAATTAAATTTTCTATTTTGACTTTTACTTTGAGTGCATGAAAAATAACGTTCCTTGAAATAATAGATTACATAATTATATCCTGAATATTTAACAATATCAGTTAGGTTTTAACATAATTTGGAAAGATACTAGTGTTGAAAACAAATCTGGTTCTGTACCACCAGTGATATGGAAGATTATTTTAGTTGTTTGTAGGCAAACATGTTTTATGTAAGCAAAATGTGTTTATGTTAATAAAAATTAGATAAAAGAGTCAAGTGCTTGCATTAGCAGCACCCATACTAAAAAAGGAACAATACAGAGAAGATCCTGCACAAGGATGACATGCAAATTCATGAAGCATTCCATATTTTAAAAAAAGAAAAAAAAAAGGAAAAAGTCAATTTTTATACATGTGATGTCATAGCCACTATTATTTGGGTTAGAATATAAGTTTTGGAAACTGAGTTGACTTAAAATAATACTAAATAGTAGCAAAAATGTCACACAGACAGGATAAAAATCTTGCAAGTGATACGTGAATAACTGATACTGGAGAAGCATGGATGTAGTCTACTCCCTCTGCAATATTATAAAAGAAACTGAGGTCCAGAAAAATTAGCTGATTCACACAATTTGACAAAACTCTTAAGTACAAGAGCAAGTCAGAATACCTGCCTCCTTGTACCAGTACCTTCTCCCATACTAGGATAAACCACCTCCCCTCTACCACTCCCTTGATAATTGCATTAATTGGGATAGACTTGAGTGTACAAATTATGACTGCACTCGTATAACTAACTCTTTTAAGAAAATTTCAGACAACCCTTTAAGCCATCAACTCAAAACAAAAGTGCCCATAGGTACATACCCTAGCACTTTCTAAAACAGAAGGAATGACACTTTGTCTTAAATCACCTGGGTAGTTTTTTGTTATGAGCATGAGTGTTCATATTTCACTCAATTCTGACAAAATTGTTCTTGTATAAATTTTCTTAATAAATTAAAGTTTTAACTAAACACTTATTTAAAATCTGACCCCCATCTTTTTTTTTTTTTAAAGATTTTATTTATTTATTCGACAGAGATAGAGACAGCCAGCGAGAGAGGGAACACAAGCAGGGGGAGTGGGAGAGGAAGAAGCAGGCTCCCAGCAGAGGAGCCCGATGTGGGGCTCGATCCCACAACGCCGGGATCACACCCTGAGCTGAAGGCAGATGCCTAACCGCTGTGCCACCCAGGCGCCCCCTGACCCCCCATCTTTTTATCTCTTTTGTTCTGGTAACTTTGTATGCCATTCCATACATAAATATTTCAAATAATGGTCAACTTAAATACAATTTATATACACTTATTTTTTAAATGTATTACTTAAGCATAGTGATTTAGGTTGTGCTTATATTATTGATAGGTATTCTCTCTAAAACGAATGCAAAACTAAAAATTCAATAGGTGGCTGATAGCATTTGTCCTGCATTTTCTATAAAACTTTAACCCATGGATCCTAGAGAAATTCCTTATAAGATTATTTGAAAGTATTTTGCTCTTTGTATTCTCTTCTGGAGGGTTTATAATGATCTATGCTTTCATTAAGATTCTCTCAGGTTGTACAAGCCTTTTACGTATCAATACATTTTGATAATTCATTACCATATAGTAGAAATCAGTGTTATTTAATGTACATAAGATGTTCTCCTTTTCATTTATTTTTTTATAATTTTTATTTTGTTATATTAGTTCCTTTTTATTTTTTTTTTAATTTTATTTATTTATTAGAGAAAGAGAGAGAGAGCACAAGCAGGGGGTACAGCAGGCAGAGGGAGTAGCTGGGAGCAGGGAGCCCGATGTGGGACAAATGACCTGAGCTGGGATCATGACCTGAGCTGAAGGCAGATGCTTAACCGACTGAGCCACCGAAATGTTCTCCTTTTTAAAGTCCATAAAACTAGAAACTTTTTATGGGTGTTCTTTTATGTGTCTATCTATGAAGGCTTTTCCAAGATCGGTTCCTTAAGTCTGTTCCCTTATTGTCAGGGGAAAATATTTTTATATGAATAAGTTATATTTACATAAAGAAAATCTACAACCTATTTGACAATTTACCAAATACTCAAAATCCAACTATATAAGTTGTTTATTATGAAAACCCTACTGTTTTTCTGCTTCCCTCAGTATTACAACCATTTTGTGTATGGCCAACGCATAGCAGTGGGAAAAAAGAGAGATGGGATAAAAACTTAATCATATTATTTGATTACCGATTAGCATAGCATCTAACTTTTCAAAATGAAAATGAAGGATTTCAATGTAGGATTTTCATGTATGGGATAGCCTGCATCCCCTCTTTCAGGAGGCCAATTAGACTTTCTAACAATAGAATTTTATTATAAGTAATTAAAACCATGAGATACTAATACAGACCTTTCAAAATGGCCTTAAAAATAAAGTGACCGTACCAAGTGCTGGCAAAGGTATGGAATAACTAGAACTCACATACATCATTGATGGGAGATATTACCTAGGAAGAAGTTGATACAGCCAGTGTCAAAGAGGGCACTTCCTATGTTCTCCTTTAAGGACTTTTATGGTTTTCTGTCTCACATTTAGGTCTTTAATCCATTTCAAATTGATATTTGTGTGTGGTATAAGAAACTGGTCCAGTTTCATTCCTCTGCATGTTGCTTGCTGTCCAGTTTTCCCAATACCATTTGTTGAAGAGACTGTCTTTTTTCCATTGGATATTCTTTCCTGCTTTGTGGATGATTAATTGAACATATTGTCATGGGCTCATTTCTGGGTTTTCTGTTCTATTCCACTGATCTATGTGTCTGTTTTTGTGCCAGTACCATACTGTCTTGATCACTACAGCTTTGTAATGTAGCCTGAAGTCCAGAATTGTGATGCCTCCAGCTCTGCTTTTCTTTTTCAAGATTGCTTTGGCTAATCATGCTCTTTTGTGGTAATATACAGATTTTAGGATTATATGTTCTAGCTCTGGAAAAATGTTGGTATTTTGGTAGGATTTATAAATGCATAGATTGCTTTGGATAGTAAAGACATTTTATCAATATTTGTTCTTCCAATCCATGGGCATGGAATGTTTTTCCATTTTTTTAAATATCATCTTCAATTCCTTTCATCAGTGTTTTATAGTTTTCAGAGTACACATCTTTTGGTTAGGTTTATTCCTGGGTATCTTAATGTTTTTTGGTGCAGTTGTAAATGGGATTGATTCCTTGATTTTTCTTTCTGTTGCTTCAGTATCATTGATGGGAATGCAAAGTGAATACAAAGTTTGAGCAACAGTTTTTCAGTGTCTTGTGAAGTTAAACATATACTTAAAGATGACCCGGAAATTCCATTTGTAGGTGTCTACTGAAGCGAAAAGAAAAATTTCTTCACACAAAAGTTTGTGTGAATGGTTATAGGATAGTACTTCAGCTTAGGAATGAATAAACACCCACTGATGGGAGTACAACTCAGCAATAACAAGGGATGCGCTAATGTTATACCAACAACCTCGTTGAATTTCAAATGCAACATGTTAAGTGAAAGGAGCCAGCCTCTAAGACTGGGTTTTAATAATTTTAATAATTTTAGCACATAGGTTTATTATGAGGATGAAAATGACATCACAGATGTGAAAGTGCCTAAAGTGAAGCAGGTACTCAATGGAGTTCCTAAAATAATATTAGGATAATAGAGCTCTCCCATTGTCTGGATCCGGATCCATTAAATACAAAGAACTCCAGTGTTTCAACAAAAATGATAGTCTCAAACTACATGGCAACCAATAATTAGTGTTTTGATGGAGTCACCTACAGTTTATTCAGTAGTACCAACTATGTGAACTAGCAAAGGAAATGAGGAGTAGCAGTATATTTTAGGCTTCAACTAAAACTAACTTAAAAGGATTTGATTTTTTATTGTAGAAAAGTCTTGGTTTGTATTCCCACAAAATCTGGCATATAATGTTTTAGAATATTTTACATCCTGTTCAGAAAGAAATGTCTTATATTCTTACTTGCTACATGGAAATTTGCACACTTTACTAAGTGATTTGTCATTAAATAAATGAATTAGACAGACATTAATTTAAATTTTTACCTGCACTGTGTGGTGGCCTTTAAATCTTGATATTTACATCAATGTCTGCATCTGTGAAGCCATTGATTCCACCCTGCCCTGCTTAAAGAGAATCTTAAAGTGGCCTCTGAATCTATTATTCTGAACTCGCTACAATAAAACGTTTTTGTTACTATCCTGAAGCAGGAGCATGCATTTCACAACACACCATGTGGTCTTTCACTGAGCTAACTACTGTGTGATTCTTGCACTGAGTTTAATATTGAGCAAGTAAAATGTATTACAGCTGAAATATCAAGTGAGATAATGTAGCCAAGGTAACATCTAGATTTCTCCAGATATTTTAAAGTTAGCTTAAATCTCATAGTGATATAACCTTATAACTCTAAGGCTTTTCATTATTGTTCTACACCAAAATATTCCATACATCAATGAATGTAGTTAGCAGTTTAATAAGATACAGGTTCAATGTATAAAATCCATTGTATTTCTATATTCTATCAACAATTTAGAGATGGTAATTTTTAAAAAAAGGACCATATAAATAATATTAAAATGGAAAACTTTTAAAGGGATAAATAACAAAATTTGTGCCACACTTGTTCAATAAAATATACAAAAAATATTTCTGAGAGAAATTTTAAAGGCATAAATAGATGGGGATATAAAAAAAATAGATCAAAGACTCAGTATTGTTAAGGTGATAGTCTTTTCCAGAGTTAACTGTATATTCATCAACTCCCAATTAAAATCACTTTTTTTGTAGACATTCACAAACTAAGACTTTGTATGTAAATACAATAGATCTAAAATGGACCAAATAATTGTGAAAAACAACAACAAAGTTGGAAAATTTACATTATATGATTTTAAGATTTACTACAAAACTACAGTAATCCAGACAATGTGTTTGATGTAAAGAAAACATTTAGATCAATGGAACGGACGAAAGAATCCATATGTGTGTGATGTGTATGTGTGTATGTACACACACATTGATTTTCAACAAAGGTGCTAAGGCAATTGAATAGAGAAAGAATTGTCTTTGAAAAAAATAGTGATGAAGTAATTGGATATCCAATATGCAAAAATATAAATACTAACCCTTATCCCATGGGGCTAAAAATTTAACTCACAAATAGAGTAAAGACCACAAAGGGGCAAGAAAAACAACACAACTTCTTGAAGAGGAGGACATTGGAACAAATCTAAGTGGCTTTGGGTGAGCAAATATTTCTTAAGTAGGATACAAAAAAGTAAATTAGATTTCATCAAAATTTAAAACTGGTGTTCTCCAAAGACATCTCAGGAAAAAGAAATAGCAAATCATAGATGGAAAAACATTTGCAAACTATATATCCAGTGAAGGACTTACATCCAAAATATATAAATAACCTTTACAACTCAATAAGAATTTAATGAGTCAAATAAAAATTGTTGCTTTAAAGAGATACTTCACCAGAGAATATATAGAAATGGCAAATAAACAGATAAAAAGATACTCAATCCCCTTAATTATCAGAGAAACACAAATTTCAAATATATACACTAGAAAGGCTAAAATTAAAAAAGACTAACAAAATCAAGTGTTAGAAAAGGATATAGTGCAAATCAAAGCTCTCAAACATTGCTAGTTTGAATACAAAAAGTACAGTCACTTTTGAAAAGATTATAATTTCTTATAATATTAAACATTCATTTACCGTATGTTCCAGAAATTCCACTGTTAGGCTTTTAACCCAGAGGGAAATATATTTTCACACAAAGATGTGTGCATGAATGTTTGTGGAAACCGTAATCTTAACAGCCAAAAACTAGGAAGAACTCAACAACCCATCATCTGAAATATTTGTAATCAAGTTATGATATATCTAAACAATAGAACATTATTCAGCAATAAAAAAAAAAAAAAAACTATTGATGGATACAACAACAGGGATGAATTTCAAAAACATTCTAAGTGAAAAGGGCCAGATGCAAAGACTGCAAACTCTATGACTCCATTTATATGAGTTCTAAAAAAGGGCAAAACTATAGGATACAGAGTGGATTAGTGTTTGCAAGGTGGATCGCTGGAGGAGGCATTATTGCAGAGTGATGAGGGAATTTCTGGGGGTGATGCAAATGTTTTGTGTCATGATTGTGGTATTGATTATACAACAGTACACATTTGGCAAAATTATATGGCTAAAATTGATAGATTTTAGTTTTGTAAATTGTGTCTCAAAAAAATCGTAGAAAAAGAAAACAAAGAATTATCAAAGACCCAAAATTGCTTTGTTTCATGGCTTATATCTACTGATATTTAGTGCATTATAAATTAATACTGTAAAAAGTTTAAAATATGTATTAACTTATTTTTTAAGAATTTCTGTAAACTTAAAAATAGTCTATAAATTAAAAATATGATGGGGCACCTGGGTGGTGTCCAGTTCTTGATTTCAGCTAAGGTTGTGATCTCAGGGTTGTGAGATCAAGCCCCACATCAATGGTGCTTCATGCTCAGCCCAGAGTCATTCTCTTTCCCTCTCCCCTTCTCCTTCCCCCACCCACTCCCCAAAACCCCCTCCACCCCCACTCCCACTCAGGAGAGGTCTTTCTCTCAAAAAATAAATAAATAGGGGCACCTGGGTGGCCTAGTTGGTTAACTTCTGTGTTCGGCTCAGGTCATGATCTCAGGGTCCTGGGATCTAGCCCCACATTGGGCTCCCTGCTTAGCAGCGAGTCTGCTTCTCCCTCCTCCCTGTGTGATCTCTCGCTCTGTCTCTCATATAAATAAATAAATAAATAAATAAGTAAATAAATAAATCTTTTAAAATAAATAAATATATAGTTTTATGAAAATAGATGTTAAAATATTTTACTATCTTTCGAAAAGTAAATCCATTACATATTTTATGACAAAAACTTTATTTTCAAAACAAAATTAACTCCCTAAGAAGAATAGCATTGTGTTATACTCTTTAATGTCTGGCTTATAGAAGACAGCTGGATTCTCATATCCACTTCTGTGTTTGATTTGTTGTGACAGGGGCGCCTGGTGGCTCAGTTGTTAAGCGTCTGCCTTCGGCTCAGGTCAAGATCGCAAGGTCCTGGGATCCAGCTCCGCATCAGGCCCCCTGCTTGGCAGGGGGCCTGCTTCTCCCCCTCCCACTCCCCCTGCTGGTTTTCCCTCTCTCGCTGTGTCTCTTCTCAAAAAAATAATAATAATAATTTGTTGTCATGTATTTTTTAAAGATTTATTTATTTATTTGAGAGAATGGGAGCACAAGCAGGAGGGATAGAAGGAGAGGGAAAGAGAATCTCAAGCAGACTCTGCACTGAGCTCAGAGCCTGACTCATGGTTTGATCTCACGACCCTGAGATTAGGACCTGAGCCAAAAACAAGAGTTGGCTGCTTAACTGACTGTACCACCCAGGTGTCCCTGTTGTGATATATTAATTAAGAAAATCTAGTTTCACAGACATATATATTTTGAATAAGGAGGAAGATTTCATAGCATTTTCAAGTGGTAGTTTCTTAAAAATGAGTTGCAGTGTGGAATATAGAATCCTATAAATCCTTTTTCTTCTGTTGCATTGCATCTTAAATGGATCTATAACCCATGCATGCAGCACCAAACATTGGCTAAGATATGAAGCAGTAAGATCTAGTATGCATTGCTGCTGGGAGAAAAAAAGTGATACACACACAATGGAAACAATTTGACATTATCTTTTAAAGCTGAACAGGTATAGATTTTTTTTTTAAGATTTTATTTATTTATTTCTCAGAGAGAGAGAGAGAACAAGCAGGGAGAGCTGCAGGCAGAGGAAGAAGCAGGCTCCCCACTGAGCAAGGAGTCTGATGTCCTACATCATCCCAGGACTCTGGGATCATGACCTGAGCCTTAGGCAGATGCTCAACCGACTGAGCCACCCAGGCATCCCAAGTTACAGATCTTTTAAAAATGTCCACATTTATTCCCAGACAGGTATGAAAATATTCATAGCACTATTGTTTGTAATACCAAGATACTGGAAACCTTCCAAATGCTCTTCAGAGAATAATGTACAGATAAATTATACCATAATCACACAATAGAATATAATTATACAGAGGGGAGGAGTTAAGATGGCGGAGGAATAGGGGACCCTTTTCTCAGCTGGTCCCATGAGTCGAGCTGAATAGTTACCAGACCAACCTGAACATCCACAGAATCAGCCTGAGACGCAGGAAGATACATCTGGATCTCTACAAATGAACATCTCCAGCGCTGAGTATTGAGGTATGAAGCAGGGAGCCGTGAAACCGCGCACAGATATTGGAAGATAAACAGAAGGGGGAGGGAGCCGCCGCATTCGGGCGCCAGGAAGCAGTAGCCACCTGCACGGGGGAGCGGGCGGAATCGCGGACCGGCACCCAAGAGAGAGTGGACTGAGACTATAAGCCGGAGAACGCGCACGACCAGTCTGAGGGCTGGAGCTTCGGAGCGCCCGCAAGCCACACTGAAACCGAGCTCTGCAGCATGCGGGGGGGGGGGGGGGGGGGGGGAGCGGGGGGGGGAGGCTAGTGGCTGGCGGTGTTAGAAACACAAAGGACAGAGACATACCGGCTACGGAAGTGAGGGCTGGGATGCCGGGTGTGGGGTGCACATCCCGGGACACTGCAGGGTTGAGCAGCACCAACAGTAACAGAGTTAAAGTGGCCAGAACATCAGTGGAGAACGGCCCGCGATCCCTCTGTTCTGAGACAGAGGCTGAGATTCGGCCACTGCTGCTCTGACTCTCAGAAGAGGCACAGCAAACCGCCAGGGAAAGCTGCCAGAGAACAAAAGCCTGGAAATTCCGGCTCACAGCGTGCCCATCCCCATCCGCCCTCGCAGAGGACACAGAGACGCTACCCAAACAGGGTTGCCTGAGTATCTGCGTGGCAGGCCCCTCCCTCAGAAGGCAGGCTGAAAAATCGAGAAGCCCACATCCCTAAGATCCCTATAAAACAAGGGCGCACAGCCTGGGTCCCGGTCAATAATTTGGGCTCTGGACAACCCCGCAACCTCTCCTCATCAGAATGACGAGAAGCAGATGTCCCCCCCAGCAAAGAAAAGACAATGGGTCTGTGGCCTCTGCCACAGAACTAATGGATATGGATATAACCAAATTATCAGAAATGGAATTCAGAGTAACAGTGGTCAAGATGATGTGTAGACTTGAAAAAAGTATTATGGAAATGTTAATGAGAATATAAAATCTCTAAGGGCGGAAATGAGAGCGAATTTGGCAGAAATTAAAAATTCTATGAGCCAAATGCAGTCAAAACTAGAGGCTCTGACGGCCAGGGTGAATGAGGCAGAAGGACGTATCAGCGAATTGGAGGATGGGTTAATAGAAGAAATAGCTAAAATAGAATCTGGACTCAAAAAAATCCACGCTCAGGAATGTAGGTTACAGGAGATTTACTGACTCAATGAAACGTTCCAATGTCAGAATCATCGGCATCCCTGAGGGGGTGGAGAAAAACAGAGGTCTAGAAGAGATATTTGAACAAATTGTAGCTGAAAACTTCCCTAATCTAGCGAGGGAAACAAACATTTGTGTTCAAGAGGCAGAGAGGACCCCTCCCAAGCTCAACCACGACAAACCTACAGCACGTCACGTCATAGTACAATATGAAAATATTAGATCCAAGGGTACAGTATTGAAAGCGGCCAGGGCAAAGAAATTTCTCACGTACCAAGGCAAAGGTATCAGAATTACGTCAGGCCTGGCTACACAGACCTGGAATGAGAGAAAGGGCTGGGCGGGCGGGGGGGGGGGGGGGAGATTTAAAGCTCTTTCAGAGAAGAACATGCAGCCAAGGATCCTCTATCCAGCAAGGCTGTCGTTCAGAATGGATGGAGAAGTAAAGACCTTCTAAAATCGCCAGTCATTGACCAATTTCGTAACCATGAAACCAGCCCTATAGGAGATATTAAGGGGGTTCTATAAAAGTAAAAAGGCCCCAGGAGTGATACAGAACAGAAATTCACAATGTATAGAAACAAAGACTTTACTGGCAACATGGCATCATTAAAATAATATCTCTCAATAATCAGTCTCAATGTAAATGGCCTAAATGCTCCCATAATATGCCACAGGGTTGCAGATTGGATAAAAAGAAATGACCCATCCATTTGCTGTCTACAAGAGACTCATTTTGAGCCTAAAGATACATCCAGACTGAAAGTAAAGGGATTGAATTTAATCTTTCACGCCAATGGACCTCAAAAGAAAGCTGGGGTAGCAATTCTCATATCAGACAGATTGGATTTTAAACTAAAGACTATAGTTAGAGACACAGAAGGGCACTATATTATTCTTAAAGGATGTATCCAACAAGTGGATATGACAATTATAAATATATATGCCCCCACCAGGGGAGCAGCAAGGTAACAAGCCAACTCTTAAACAGAATAAAGAGACATATAGATAAAAATACATTAATAGTAGGGGACCTCAACACTCCACTATCAGAAATAGAGCACCGGAGCAGAAAACCAACATAGAAACAAGAGCTTTGAATGCCATACTCGATGAGTTGGACCTCATAGATATATATAGAACACTACACCCCAGAACCAAAGAATACTCATTCTATTCTAATGCCCATGGAACATTCTCAAGAACAGACCATGTTCTGGGACACAAAACAGGTCTCAACCGATACCAAAAGATTGAAATTATCCCCTGCATATTCTCAGACCACAATGCTCTGAAATTGGAACTCAACCACAAGGAAAAATTTGAAAGAAGCTCAAACACTTGGAGTCTAAGAACCATCCTGCTCAGGAATGACTCGATAAACCAGGAAATCAAAAATCAATTTAAACAATTTATGGAGACCAACGAGAATGAAAACACAATGGTCCAAAACCTATGGGATACTGCAAAGGCAGTCCTAAGGGGAAAATACATAGCCATCCAAGCTTCACTCAAAAGAATAGAAAAATCTAAAATGCAGTTTTTATATTCTCACCTCAAGAAGCTGGAACAGCAACAGAGAGACAGGCCTAATCCACTCACGAGGAAGCTGTTGACCAAGATTAGAGCAGAAATCAATGAATTAGAAACCAGAAGTACAGTAGAGCAGATCAACAGGACTAGAAGCTGGTTCTTTGAGAGAATCAATAAAATTGACAAACCGCTGGCAAGACTTATCCAAAAGAATAGAGAAAGGACCCAAATTAATAAAATTATGAATGAAAAAGGAGAGGTCATGACCAACACCAATGAAATTGGAAGGATTATTAAACACTTTTATCAACAGCTATATGCCAATAAATTAAGAAATCTGGAAGAGATGGAGGCCTTCCTGGAAACCTATAAACTACCAAGACTAAAACAGGAAGAAATGGATTTTTTAAACAGGTCAATCAATTATGAAGAGATTGAGTCAGTGATAAACAACCTTCCAAACAATAAAACTCCAAGCCCGGACAGTTTTCCTGGGGAATTCTACCAAGCATTCAAAGAAGAAATAATACCTATTCTCCTAAAGCTATTTCAAAAATAGAAACAGAAGGAAAACTACCAAACTCATTCTATGAGGCCAATATTACCTTGATCCCCAAACCAGGCAAAGACCCCATCAAAAAGGAGAATTACAGACCGATTTCCCTAATGAATATGGACGCCAAAATCCTCAACAAGATCCTGGCTAATAGAATCCAACAGTACATTAAAAGGATTATCCATCATGACCAAGTGGGATTCATCCCTGGGATGCAAGTGTGATGCAACATTCGCAAATTGATTAGCGTGATACATCCTATCAACAAGAAAAGACTCAGGAACCATATGATCCTCTCAATTGATGCAAAAACTGCATTTCACAAAATACAGCATCCTTTCCTGATTAAAACCCTTCAGAGTGTAGGAATAGAGGGTACATTTCTCAATCTCATAAAAGCCATCTATGAAAAGCCTACAGCAAATATTATTCTCAATGGGGAAAAGCTGGAAGCCTTTCCCTTAAGGTCAGGAACACGACAAGGAGGCCCACTCTCGCCACTTTTATTCAACATAATACTAGAAGTCCTTGCAACAGCAATCAGACAACAAAAAGGGATAAAAGGTACCCAAATCGGCAAAGAAGAAGTCAAAATGTCTCTCTTCGCAGATGACATGATACTGTATATGGAAAACCCAAAAGAATCCACCCCCAAACTATTAGAAGTTATAGAGCAATTCAGTAATGTGGTGGGATACAAAATCAATGCTCAGAAATCAGTTGCATTTCTATACACGAATAATGAGACTGAAGAAAGAGAAATTAGGGAATCCATCCCATTTACAATAGCACCAAAAACCATACGTTACCTTGGAATTAACTTAACCAGAGTCGTAAAGGATCTATATTCTAGAAACTATAAACCACTCTTGAAAGACATTGAGGAAGACACAAAAAGATGGAAAAATATTCCATGCTCATGGATCGGGAGAATTATGTCCATGCTACCCAGCATTAAAAAATGTCCATGCTACCCAGAGCAATCTACACTTTCAATGCTATCCCAATCAAAATACCGATGACATTTCAAAGAACTGAAACAAATAGTCCTTAAATTTGTATGGAACCAGAAAAGGCCCCGAATCTCCAAGGAACTGTTGAAAAGGAAAAACAAAGCTGGGGGCATCACAATGCCGAATTTCGAGCTGTACTACAAAGCTATGATCACAAAGACAGCATGGTACTGGCACAAAAACAGACACACAGACCAATGGAACAGAATAGAGAACCCAGAAATGGACTCTCGGCTCTTTGGGCAACTAATCTTTGATGAAGTAGGAAAAAACATCCAGTGGAAAAAAGACAGTCTCTTCAATAAATGGTGCTGGGAAAATTGGACAGCTACATGCAAAAGAATGAAACTTGACCACTCTCTCACACCATAGACAAAAATAAACTCCAAATGGATGAAAGACCTCGATGTGAGACAGGAATCCATCAAAATCCTAGCAGAGAACATAGGCAGCAACCTCTATGACATCGGCCAAAGCAACCTTTTTCATGACACATCTCCAAAGGCAAGAGAAACAAAAGATAAAATGAACTTGTGGGACTTCATCAAGATAAAAAGCTTCTGCACAGCCAAGGAAACAGTCAAAAAAACAAAGAGGCAGCCCACGGAATGGGAGAATATATTTGCAAATGATACTACAGATAAAAGACTGGTATCCAAGATCTACAAAGAACTTCTCAAACTCAATACACGAGAAACAAATAAACAAATCATAAAATGGTCAGAAGATATGAACAGACACTTTTCCAATGAAGACATACAAATGGCTTACAGACACATGAAAAAATGTTCAAAATCATTAGCCATCAGGGAAATTCAAATCAAAACCACACTGAGATACCACCTTACGCCAGTTAGAATGGCAAAAATGGACAAGGCAAGAAACAACAATTGTTGGAGAGGATGTGGAGAAAGGGGATCCCTCCTACATTGTTGGTGGGAATGCAAGTTGGTACAGCCACTCTGGAAAACAGTGTGGAGGTCCCTTAAAAAGTTAAAAATTGAGCTACCCTATGACCCAGCCATTGCACTACTGGGTATTTACCCCAAAGATACAGACATAGTGAAGAGAAGGGCCATATGCACCCCAATGTTCATAGCAGCATTGTCCACAATAGCCAAATCGTGGAAGGAACCAAGATGCCCTTCAACAGATGACTGGATTAAGAAGTTGTGGTCCATATATATGCAATGGAATATTACTCAGCTATCAGAAAGAATGAATTCTCAACATTTGCTGCAACATGGACGGCACTGGAGGAGATAATGCTAAGTGAAATAAGTCAAGCAGAGAAAGACAATTATATGATTTCTCTCATCTATGGAACATAAGAACTAGGAAGATCGGTAGGGGAAGAAAGGGATAAAGAAAGGGGGGGGGTAATCAGAAGGGGGAATGAAGCATGAGAGACTATGGACTATGAGAAACAAACTGAGGGCCTCAGAGGGGAGGGGTGTGGGGGAATGCGATAGACCGGTGATGGGTAGTAAGGAGGGCACGTATTGCATGGTGCACTGGGTGTTATACGCAGCTAATGAATCATCGAACTTTACATCGGAAACTGGGGATGTACTGTATGGTGACTAACATAATATAATAAAAAAACATTAAAAGAAAAAAAAAGAATATAATTATACAGCACTGACCAAGATTGAACAAAAGCTACATTCAACAACATATATGAATTTTAGAAAAGTACTGTTGACTGAACAAAAATTGCTTAAGAATGTACATTGTATAGGGGCGCCTGGGTGGCTCAGTTGTTAAGCGTCTGCCCTCGGCTCTGGGCGTGATCTTGGCGTTCTGGGATCGAGCCCCGTATCAGGCTCTTTCATGGGAAGCCTGCTTCTTCCTCTCCCACTCCCCCTGCGTTCCCTCTCTCGCTGGCTGTCTCTCTCTCTGTCAAATAAATAAATAAAATCTTTACAAATAAAAAAATGTACATTGTATTAACAAGACTTAAAAACAGAGAAAACTGGATAAAATATTGCTTAGTGATCTGTGCATATGTGACAACTGATAATTACAGCAAGTAAATGATAGGGAAAAATTAAAAAGCATGAGTACTTCTGAGGGGAAGGCACGGACAGGGAATCGGAGATGAGAACATAGTATCTTCAACAAAAGGGCAATGTTTTATTTCTAAAATTAGTGTGTTTTATTAATTATTATTATGATTCATAACATATATAAAACCTGCGTGTGTGTTATGCACATTATCTATATATGTGTTACAAGATTCTTTTTTTTTTTTAAGATTTTATTTATTTATTTGACAGAGATAGAGACAGCCAGCGAGAGAGGGAACACAAGCAGGGGGAGTAGGAGAGGAAGAAGCAGGCTCATAGCGGAGGAGCCTGATGTGGGGCTCGATCCCATAACACCGGGATCACGCCCTGAGCCGAAGGCAGGCGCTTAACCGCTGTGCCACCCAGGCGCCCCTACAAGATTCTTTTAATAGGATTTCCAAAAATTTTTGAATGGAAGACTTTCCATCTTATTCATAGTCTGCTGAGATTTCATACGGTCACACTTGTTTAAAGTGAGAGATAACATAAAACAGTATCATATAAGATTTCCTTAATAGTATCATCAGAGAAAAAAAATCCATATTTGAGCCATGTAGATAATTTCTTTCAAAAATCAACATAATATGCACAAATGTAAATACACACCACACAATGTCTTATGACTCTTAGCATAGTTGAGACTGAATCATTGAACCCACAGTTTTTCTTTCCATTCTTCTATTAATTTCTATTCTAAGCAAACACAAGCAGTGCCTTACATGAAATATGCCCAGAAATTGCACCACAAACATCCATTCTTGTGAAACAAATGAAAATCAGAAGCAAACCAAATAAAATTTCTCATTCAACTCATACTTCTCTCATTTGGGCTTCTGGGTGGTTCTTTTAGACCCACACAGATTCATTTAAGCTCTGCTGATGCAATACAGCATTTATTTTCATGACTTTCCCATCAAATTTAACAATCAGGCAGTAACAAGAGACTATATATTTTCATGGCGTTCTTTCAGGAAATTGAAATATAATAACTTTGAATTCTGACCTTATTTTCAAGGTCAAATATACAGTTCATGGAAACAGTGTATTTATGGTTCTGTAATAGAATATTTGACGTTATGCAGAAAAAAATTCTCTGTAGGATTTTATAAGGAACTGTCACAGATGTATTTATTTAATGACATCCATTGTTGGGTGTGGAAAGATGTCAAGAAGGCTATTATTTGATACACAGCCTCAGTGGAATGGTCACAATTAGTAGATGAGCAACATTAGTGATGTTCTTTTCTTTTTTTTCTTTTTCTGATTATCTAGCCCTTAATTTTAGTTTTTATTGGCTTTGATGTCTTCCAGGCTAAAGACAGCTTTGTAAAAGAATTAAGGCACTCTATCCTCATTATAAAGGTGCCTTTAGGAGTCATACATTTTGATTGTAATAAGTAGGCTGTGTTATGTTAAGGATAATTATCATTGACAAATTAACACATTTAGAAACCAATAAAGAACCAGTGGTTTTATATAATTACAAGTGCTCTAAAAGGAAAAGAATATGTGATCTTTAATTGATAGTTCAACTTTTATTTCTGAAGTCTGAATAATAAAATAAAACTAAAAGAGTTATAGATTAAGTGTATTGGGATTTTTGTCATTTTAAAAGACTTCTTTTATATATATATATAAACCCACTGTCTGTAATAAATCTGTTATTGCTTTTGATGCTTTTTATTATTAAAACAAAGAAGGTATATGTAAAATATCAATTTCATATCAAAAAACCATAACTGAAACACTGCATCAAGAAAAATATTTTTTCAAGTATAATTAACATATGGTGTTATATTACTTTCAAATGTACAATATAATGATTCAGCAATTCTATACATTTCTCAGTGTTCATTGAGATAAGTGTACTTTTAATCCCCTTTTTATCTATTTTGCCCACTTCCCTCTGGCAACCACCAACTTAATCTCTATAATTAAGCATCTTTTTTTTGTTCCCTTTTTTCTTTGCATTTTTTCCTCATATTCCACATATGAGTGAAATCATATGGTATTTGTCTTCCTGTGACTGACTTATTTCATTTAGCATTAATCCTCTGGGTCCATCCATGTTGTTGCAAAAGACAAGATTTCATCCTTTTTTTGGCCAAGTAATATTCCATTGTGTATATATATATATACATATATATACACACACAGATACACACTATACATATATATTATCCTTCTTTGTCCATTCCTTTATCGATGGACACTTGGGTTGCTTCCATATCTTGGCTATTGTAAACAATGCTGCAGTAAACATAGAGATGCATTTATCTTTTCAAATTAGTGTTTTCATTTTCTTTGGGTAAATACCCAGTGATGAAATTACTGGATCATATGGTAAAGAGGAATACTGTTCCTAATTATAAGATATTCACAGTCTTATTTTATCTTTGTGGTTATAGATAGTAATAACAAGTGATGAATTACCTTTATGTTCTCCATACTCAAAATAGTCATCCAAATATATAAAATGTCTCTAATACTAATACAAATGCAAGTGGGGAAGGGACAGAGGGAGAGGGTGAGAAAGAATCTTAAGCAGGCTCCAGGCCCAGTGTGGAGCCTGACGTGGGGTTTGATCTCATGATCAGGTCTGAGATCATGACCTGATCTGAAATGAAGAGTTGGACACATAAGCAACTGAGCCATCCAGGCGCCCCTCTAATACTAATTTTAAAGAGTTATTTAATTTGTGGCACCTTTGGCCTTAATACTCATAGGCCATAACCTAGAAAACTAGGGAGTCTCTTAAAGTCAGGGACGCTCAACTATATTATATAATTCTGGTTCAAAGAGAAAAGTTCTTGTAAAAATAACCTATCCACGTATATTACAGTTACCTCGATTAAGGAAAGTTCAAAAACACAGCCACAGTTAGATGCTAAAAAGCCCTAAAATGGTAGAGAATGAGGGAATCTTCTTTTTATTAGTACAACCAGTAATCTCAGTACTTTCATATTAGGGATGCTTGAAGTATGTTCCTCAGTACAGTTCTTCATAAAAACTGATTTGTAATCCCTAAGCTTGTTGAAATGCTGGATTAAACCCAGGCACTAGTGTACACCAGTCATATAGATGACAATTTGGAAATTAGACTGTAGAAGTTATATCCCAAAGTTAGATAAAGTAAAATGAAATTGAAGAAGGTTGGAGACATCAAGGTTGGAAAAGAAAATGACCCATCACCAGAAGTTTTAAACTTATGCCTGTTACAATTATTCTGTTCTGTGTTTAAGTGAAACAGTTGATATCTCAAAAATGTTATCCAAATAATACATGTTCATTTACTAAAAAAATGTGCACGCAATTAAAAATGAACCATTTGGTTGTGCACTTTTCTAATTGGCATTTCTAATTTGAATAAAATAAGAGGGTAGTGCATATATTGCCAAGTACAAAAGTTTTATCTGAGCTTAAATGAAAAAAAAAAGTTTTAGAATAAAAACAATAGAAAGATATTTTCCTGAATTTGTAGCTTCTTAATTATAACCTTTATTCCTTACCTTCCCCTCTCCATCCTGACTCTTCACACTTACCAGGTGACAGAACAGACAACCATAAACTTTAAGATTTTCCTGCAGTACATGATGGGGCACAAAAATGATATAAGGCTTAGGAAGGCATCCTCATCTCTGGCTTGAAATAATTCTTACTGGCCAGCCCAACAAGCTTAACATCAGGCATGCAGTCGCAGTCCATACAGAAAATCATTTTCAAAGTAGCTGAAAGTTACTCCTGAATAAATTTGTGGAGGCTTGACCTCTGCAGGATAATACTCTCGGAGAGGCACAATAAAAAAGGCCATAAATAAGGAGCATGGCATAGGGAGGAAAAAAAACATGTCTGGTTCCTCTCTATTTTTTTCTAATTTTTAAGTTCTTCTTAAAAAAAGAAATCATAATTTTAAATAATGTCAAAAAAGTACCTGTTTTGTTAGAAATTTCCTGAATTTGAGGACTTGTTCAATGCTGTTTCATCTACCCTTTTTGTGCAACTTCTGTAAGAGCATAGACTTGGAAGAGCCAAGTGCATCTCACGAAAGAGTAAATAAGGTACGTTCCGATTTTATAATATATAATTATGAATAAAAGAGTAAAATCACGGGATAAATAACCGTGGATCCAAAGCCTTGCAAGGAAAGTCATGACAATTACTAAAAATTAAAAAAAAAAAAAAGAACAAAACAAACCTGGATCTGCTTGTCTTTTACACATGAATTAATCAAATTCATCTGATAATTTACCATACCACAGTAAGTTTTTCTGGAGGAGTATATATAAAATTTGGGGGAAAAAAATCTTTATTCCAAGACACACCTAAAATAAAGTTGAATACATCAGTAGAACACATTTTCCATTGTACTTACTATATTTCCCTTAAGATAATGAACATTTTTGTAGCTTAAATCCAAAGGCTGGGATGAGATCCAGGATGGGAGGATATAGAAAGGCAAGACGTAGGACAAATGTCTTTGTAGGTTAATATCATGCCAAAATCCTACAGAACTGTCTCATGGGTGTTTAGTGCATCAGAGCCAGTTCTCCTGAAGCTGACAGAAATCTCTATATCTAATTGTTGTATAATTGTAGAGGAATAATATCACCCTGCTTTGATTTAGCAAATGGAATTTTTTCCAGCAAACTCTATATCAAGGTTCAGTTGAAACAGCTGTGCAGCTCTTGCATGAACCAAACAAAGGCAAACCTTTAAAGGATAGACAAAATTCCATGCCTTTCTAAGCTGCTTTGAAACAGAAGAGAAGTACTTTCTTTCCAATATGAATAATGTGGTGTCCTTACAAGGTCATTCCCAGTAGAACCAAAAATCAAGTTACTGAGGGGTTTTTCCACTCTTTTTTTTTTATAATAATCAGAATATATGACCAAAACTGAGCAGAAAACAATGGCATCTCCAGTGTTGAAACCACACTCCCTCTGTCCACAGTGCCTCTTGTATTCCCCATTTATAAAGCCATCGGCTGTGCAACACAGAGAGAAGCCCTTAGTAAATATGTGTTGAATTATTCTTGGACTTCTTTTTCTTTTTTTCTTAAACATATTTGCTGAACTGATCTTTAGCATAAGAATTATTTTTTAACTACATTTTAAAATTTTGAATGGTATTAAATGACTCCTGATACAAACAATGGAAAGAATTAGCACTCATATTCCCTAACATCTCCAAACTTCTTGATTCTTAATTATCTTTTTAGTATTAAATTTATGTCTTGATTATATAAGACCTCAAACAACAAGTTGCACATTTCTCAGGCTTACAAAAATGGATGTAATGGAGCCGGTAAGCTCAAAAAGTCTCATGTGGAAGAGAACAAGAAGATACAGCATAAGATGGCAAGGATTAGATGAGGTAGTGCAGGGCTGATGAGCTTGGAGAATGGGTAAGACTTTCCACCAAGAGACACAGAATGCTGTGCTTTAGTGCAAGTAGGACCATGTAATCCTAAGTGTTGGTATGAAATGAGAATATGTCAATATTTACATATACTTGTTTTGAGGACTTACGTCCCAACTTTGGGATTTCCATCCTTTCTGTAAATCTTTTTAAGAAAAAATTATAGGGGACGCCTGGGTGGCTCCGTTAGTTAAGCATTCAACTCTTGATTTTGGCTCAGGTGGTGATCTCAGGGTTTGGAGATTGAGCCCGGCGTTGGGTTCATGCAGGGCAGAAGAGCTTGCTTGGGATTCTCTCTCCCTCTCCCTCTGCCCCTCCCTAGCCTTTCCCTCTCTTAAAAAAAGAAAGAAAGAAAAGAAAAGAAGAAGAAGAAAAAATTTATAAAGAATTTGGAAACTAATAGGACAGGGTTCAACTGAAGACTGTATTTTGAGTCAGTCCTGTCTACATATGTAGAATTTATGTCCACACATGTCTACTTGCACAGGATTCTTTGGCCAGAAGGACACCTGCGAGGAGGAAGTTCTCTGTGTAGCTGGGAGACAGGGAATTAGAACATGTGACACAGTGGATGATTTTTCCGCTTCTGTAGAGAACAGAGAACCCACTAGGATGTAGTGTGTCAGTGAAGCATGGCATCCGTGAGCCCGGGGAGAGGGAATGACCACTGAAAGGCAGCCGTGTTCTTTTGCTGAATGTCAGTAGTTTCTATTAAAAGTGACCTTGTTCTGAGGAATGTGTGGGAGTACTGAGACATGCTTGCGAGTGGGATGGGAAAATTCTTCTAGTGGCCAAAGGCCTAGAGTTGAGTTAGGATGATGAGCTAAGAAGAAAATAAAGGTAAATGTAACCTCATTTGTAACTGCAGACTGGTCGTAGCTGGGAAAATCCAAGTTACTTTAGAGAGATTCAGGTAAAACTTCATTTCTTTCATCAATTACCCAGGGACTTAATTACATGACTAAAAAATACGGTTGCCTAAAATGATGTCTGAATACCAAAGGGAGTACATGTGGTCACACCTCACTGACTCCAGGAAGCTGCCAGAAGAATGCTTTCCAGAAATAAATATGTATGGAAGTATCAGCCAAAGAGTCGACAAAGTACCCTGAAAATTAATTTTTACTGTTTTTATTATAGGGTGTGCAATAAATAACCTTCATAATTCCTTCAATTGGTGGATCTAGATATTGCAGTTAAAAGGACTTTTCTCTCTTACCTCTCTTCAAATTCAGACTTTAGCTACAATAGGTATCATGTTTTCATAGTACAGCCTTCTTTTGGTATTTATTAAGACAGACTTCAGAGCCATAAAAAAATACACAAATTAGAACAACATGAAAGGTTTTTATTTTACTCAAAAGATATGTTTTGTGAGTAATAAGGAAGTTAATATACTTAGGGAATTCAAATTATCATGTATGTATAGAAGGAGGAATTAACACCAATTATGTTGCAGTATATTCCTCATCAAAATACAAAACCAGGGCACCTGGCTAGTTCAGTCAGGAGAGCATGTGACTCTTGATCTCGGGGTTGTGAGTTCAAGCCCCACGTTGGGTGTAGAGATTACTTAAAAATAAAATCTTAAAAAAAAAATAAAATAGGGGCATCTGGATGGCTCAGTCAGTTAAGTGTCTACCTTCGACTCAGGTCATGATCCTGGGATCCTGGGATCGAGCCCCTTGTGGGGCTCCCTGCTCAGCAGGGAGCCTGCTTCTCCTTCTCCCTCTGCCCCCCATCCCTTCTTGTGCTCTTTCTCTCTCTCAAATAAATAAATAAAATGTTTAAAAATAAATAAATAAATAAATAAATAAATAAATAAATAAATAAAATAAAATCTTAAAAAAAAATACAACACTCGGTTGTCATCCACAAAACTGGAGCCATACCCAGTGTGGCATTAGCAAGTTTTGCCCATCACAATGAGGAATAAACATGGAATTACTTGCAAGGAATCCAAGGCCATATCTCAGAGCATCCAGACGTTTGAACATCTCTTTGATAGCTTGACTATGAGAGCAGGTCTTTAAAACAGCTCAGGTAGTACCATCCGTTTAAATATACTCTCCTGTATGTTTTCACCACCTACAGCCCAAAAGTGCCTTTTAACAACTCCTCCCAAGGGCTGCAGGGACCACAGGAGATAGCATGCTGCCAGAAGAAACCATTCAGAGGAGAGCCATTCAGCTTTGGTAGCTACAAGGTATTGACTTTACAGTTGTACCCAAAGGGTGTTGCTCGAGGAAAAGTATGAGAACATAAAAGATATATGTCATTTTTACTCATTCCTTTATAGTCAGGGAAAGGGTATACTAAGAAATAAATGGAATCTATGGAAGCTCAAAAAGAGAGGAATAAAGATATATAAACATTTCTTGCGACAGGGAAAAATCTCTTTTGTTCTAAAGAAGTGGTCAAGTTGTTAGACACATCATGTTTGTGATGCAAGATGGAAGAGGCACAACAAAAAAGCTTCCATGCCTCTGGCGTTGAAGATTCATTAATGTATCCTCTCCTCCTGTCTGTTTATTTTTTTGTCATGAAAGGAACTTCAACAAATGTATTTTCCTTATAGAGATGGCTATCTCAGACCATCCTCAGAGAATCAAGTGTTTAAAAATACAAAAAATAAAAATCACTGGCCAATTATTGTGTTGTTTTATTACACCTGGCAAAATATTGTAATGCTTTCAAGTGGAAAAGTTATAAAGACAAAATGGTCTTATATAGTAAAAAGCCAATGAAGATCAATAGAATTTGTCTTTAGCAAAAACAAATCACATGTAAAACCTCCCTTTTCCTAGTCTCCCTTAAGGATTATTTTTATAAGAGCATTTCACTGAATTTAAACAAGAGGATTTGTGCAAATAGCCGATGACATTGTTTAACAACTGTCTGTACACTCAGAGAAGAGCAATTCAGAGTTTTTGAAATAACTGTTTTTTTAAAGATTTATTTATTTCTTTATTTGAGCGAGAGAGCAAGCGAGTGGGGGAAGGTGCAGGGGGAGTGAGGGAATCCTGAAGCAGACTCCCTGCTGAATGTGGAGCCCAATGCAGGCCTCATCCCAGGACCCTGAGATCCTGAACGGAGCTGAAATAAGGAGTCAGCTGCTTAACCGACTGAGCCACCCAGGTGCCCCTTGAAATAACGTTAATGTTGTGGAGGGAATAAGGGATACGAGAGAACTTACACTGCTTCCACAATAAAGAATTGGGAGAAATCTTGAAGGGATAGCCTTTTTTTTTTTTTAAAGATTTTATTTAGTTATTCGACAGAGATAGAGACAGCCAGCGAGAGAGGGAACACAAGCAGGGGGAGTGGGAGAGGAAGAAGCAGCTCATAGCGGAAGAGCCTGATGCGGGGATCGATCCCATAACGCCGGGATCATGCCCTGAGCCGAAGGCAGACGCCCAACTGCTGTGCCACCCAGGCGCCACAGGATAGCCTTTTTTTTAATCAATGGATGAATATGGTCTAGTAACAAAATCAGAGCTATTAAATATCCATTGCTACTGAAAACATGTGATCAGTGAGATCCTGGATAAGCATTTTGGGGGGTAGGGATAAAATATATCTAAAAGAAACAGCACTGGGTGGAGATGGCATACTGTCATAGAAGGAGATAATTATTCACTGGTCTCAGGTCATCTGTCAAAGTGGTCCTGCAAATGAACTCATAATCAGAGCTGTACCTGTTTCCAGATACAGAAATATGTGCTATGCAGTAGAGATCGTCATCATCATCATCACTGTCTTCCTCTTCCTCCTCCTCATCATTGTAATAGCTACCATTTATTAATTTTAAAATGGGCTAGCACAATGTTAAAGAGCTATAATATATTGTTTCAGTTCATCTTCACAACATCATGCCAATACCATCATCTTCAAAATTCTTTTCCTTCATTTCCTCCAACGATAATGCTACTGGTCATTGGGACAATATGGCTCTTACAAAGGCAAAATTATGGACTGACTTAAAATGATAGATGGACATCCTGAGTCTCACAACCAGGTAAAATCTGATTAAATGCTGGCAGTTCAATATATTTCAAGTGAGCCATCAAGACATGGCCCTGGAGATTTATATTTAGAGTTTTTATATAGTTAGGTAATATTCCCAAGACCAGGATGCCTGGTATATATTGATGACTTCCATTGCTTTAGCTTGAAAACATTATTTATATTTTCAGGTTTAAAATACATCATTTACACAAGGAATAGGGAAAACAAAAACTATCCCCGATTCTATAGGCAGAACCTGTATGACTAGAAATGTAGTATGTTCCCTTGATGTAGTATGTTCACGTGACTACTGAGCTATTGAAATGTGGCCAGCCTAAATCGAGATGCCCAGCAAGTGTACAATGCACACCAGATTTTGAAAATGTATTACAAAGATAAAGTAAAATATCTCATTAATAATTTTATATTGATTATGTATTGAATGATAATATTTTGGATATACAAGGTTAAATAAAATATATTAAAATTCATCTCATCTGTTCCTGTTTACTTTTTAATGCAGATAATGGAATATTTAAAGTTACGTCATTCACAGTTGTGGCTTGCATTCAATTTCTCTTGTACAGAGCTGTATAAACAGAGATTTAGGTTTCTGGAATAAAAAGGATGCCAGTGAACTGGGACTAATGAAATATCCTGGCTGTCCTGGGAACTATGTTAGGATGAGATTGCCTGATTCTGATGATAATCTGAAACATGATATATGAAGCCAGAAGTAGTAAGTCCTACTTAGGAGCATATAAATAGTCTTTATGTAGTCTGTACGATTTTTAGGTGGTATTACCAGCAGTGGTTACCTCTGGTCTTCGTTTGTGATTCCTTGCATATTTTAGCTTATCCCCAAACCAGGCACTTCACAAACACGTCTTGATCAGGAAAGAATGCCAAAGTGAAAAACTATAGATACAAAATAGGATATAGGAATATATGTATACATGTGTCTATATACAAATATAATTTATTAAATATGCATTTGTTTATTTAATATATAATGCAAATGTAAAATATGTTATATAAATATCTATTTTTGTTTTAATATTTATTTATCTATTTATTTTTTAAGGCTGGCTCCAGTTGTAAGAAATTTGTGTATCTTATGAAAGAGCTTGAATTTTATCATGTCAACTAGAAAGAACATTGAAGGCCTTAAAACACAGCAGTGGCATGATCAAATTTTTATTTTGTAAAGATCACCATTGCAGAATATTGTCTTCTAGGTTTATGGTTCTCTGTGAAGACAGTATTTTGCAGTGAGGATCTTAAACAGGTAAAAACTAGATCAGAAGAGAAATATGTTCCTTACTCATACTTGGGTAGGTTTTCTCCAGTTTCTAATGTGAAATTGGGACTGTGGTATGTGAAATCACCCATTACTCTGTAGTCACACAGTGTGACTCATGCAGTCTGACAAAATGGCCCTTGGTGTCCTGTCAGAGTTCCAGTATCAGTTAAGGTGCCATCTCTCCATTGTTCTCTCAAACTCCCAGCACAGAGTAGACATCAACTCACTACTCTGTTCTCATTTGTTCTTGCACGGAAGTCTTCCTTTTTTCAATACTCCTACAATTGCTGGCTGCAGAGTAGAGGTCAAAACTCGAGTGCAGGAGTAGGGAATGTGGATTTTAAGATCCACTTTAACCTGTGTGGGTTTTTAGAAGTCACATAACCTCTCTGTAGCTGAGTTTCTAACATCTGAGAAATGAGGTTAAAAAAGAGTACCAGGAAATGCAAATCAAAACCACAGTGAGATACCACCTCACACCAATTAGGATGGCTACTATCAAAAAATAAGTAAATAAAAATAAAAAGTGTTGACGAGGATGTGGTGAAATTGAAACCTTGTGCACTGTTGGTGGGAATGTAAAACGGTACAGCCACTATGGAAAATACTATGGCAGTTCCTTAAAAAAATTAAAAATTGAGTTACCATATGATCCAGCAAATCACTTCTGGGTATATATCCAAAAGAATTAAAAGCAGAATCTTAAAGAGATATTTGCCCACACATATTTATGACAGCACTATTCACAATAGCTAAGAGGTGGAAGCAATCAGAGTGTTTATCAACTGAAAAATGAACAAACAAAATGTGGTGTGTATATATATACACGCCATGGAATATTATTCAGCCTTAAACTCAGAAACATGTTACAACATGGATGAATCTTGAGGACATTATGCTAAGTGAAATATGCCAGCCACGAAAAGACAAATACTGTATGGATTCCACCTGTGTGAGGTATCTAGAGAAACCAAATTCATAGAAACACAAAGCAGAATGGTGTTTTCCAGGGCCTGAGGAAAGGAAAAAGTGGAGAGTTATTGTTTAACAGGTATAGAATTTCAGTTCGGCAAGTTGAGGAAGTTTTAGAGATTGGTTGCACAACAGTATGAATATAATTAACACAACTAAATGGCTAGTTGGTAAATACTATCATGCTGTACGGTTTTTACCACAATGAAAAAATAATTTTAAAAAATAGTATCCAGGGGCACCTAGGTGGTGTAGTCAGTTAAGCATCAGACTCTTGGTTTGAGGTCTGGTCCTGATCTCACGGTGGTGAGAATGGAGCCCCCTGTGGGGCTCTGTGCTGAGTGTGGAGTCTGCTTGAGATTCTCTCTCCTGCCCCTCCGGCTTGTGCTCTCTCTCTCTCTGTCACTATCTAAAAGAAATAAATAAATCTTCAAAAAAAAAAAAAAATAGTATCCAGCTCATGAGACTAATGTGAACGTTAAATAATGTATGTAAAGTGCCATGTGAAAGAACCATGCCTGAAACATTACAAGTATTTAATAATTGTGAACTATTATTATTACTTCAGAGCTGAATTTCTGCTAAGTCCACCATTTCTCTTTTGTCTCTTTTGTGGCTGGCTGGTAACTATTGAGGCAATGGATGAATTTTATATAAATTTGCTTTTATAACCAAAGAGTGCTTCTAGGCTTACTCTGTCCACGAAGTGCACCCACAGTAAGCATAACTCATGGCTTAATCCCACTATTAGGAACTTCTTCTGGCTCTCCCATACTTGAATTTTTGCTGTAGGACCATTTCATTTCTTTTATATATAGGCCACAGAAACCCACCTAAACTAAATAGAAATGGAACTCATAATACATATTTACTGTGTGTTATTTTTCAAAATCAACAGTTCAGAATGGGACTTAAATAGATCACTTCCATGAAGTTATCTGAATATTATTATTTCTGCCAGTATGTGGACAAGGGTTGTTTATTTTTATTTTAATCTCCACTGGGACATTTTATTCTTGACCACCTTCTCTTTCTTCACTTACAGTTTATGCAAAAAAATGGATAAAATCAAGGTTAAGGTGTTTTTCACATTTATCTAGATTTAAGAAAAAATTGCAACCATCATATGATTTCTATCATGATCTTCTATTTTTATACATAATGGCAGAATTTGTAGTTTTGTCTTGTTTGCAAGCTTACTAAGATTGCTTTTTGCATATGATTGAGAATTGCTTTGCAATCCATTCCTGTGTTACCATTCCCATAAAAGTATGTACTAGCCTGCTGTCACTCTCCAGCCTGTTGCCACAAAATGTATACATTGCTCTAAGACATAAATCTCCATCTTCAATGGTGTAATGGGATATAGATGAGTAATCTAAATTTTTAAGATGAAAAAGCGAGTAAAAACCTATTCCACAAAATGTCACAACATGCTATATACCTGAAAAAGAACTCTTATGGAACCCCCTTCATCATTGTAGCAGCTGTGATTGTAATCACTTTTAAATGATGTGTTCCACTGAAAGGAGTTGATCACATACTTTATGCAAAGTTAGAGTACCCAAATATATCTCCTTGTCTTGTTTTGTCATCAGATGAATGAAAGCTTATCTGCTGCTCTTTATAAAATCGAAAAAAATCCTATACACCTCATCAATGTAAAACAGTTTCTACCCTTGAAGCCTAGCCCTGAATTACTCAGCTGCAATCCATCTGTTTGATGTGTTCCTTCAGAGTAACAAACTCGGGGCACCTGGGCGGCTCGATCAGGTTAAGCATCTGACTCTTGATTTCAGCTCAGGTCATGATCTTGGGGGCCCGAGATAGAGCCAAACTGTAAGGATCTGTGCTCATCGCAGAGTTTACTTGTCCCTCGCCCTCTGCCCCTCCCCCTGCTCACGCACGCTCTCTCTCAAAGAAATAAATGAATAAAATCTTTAAAGTGACAAACTACAGCACATGTAAATGACATACATATAGCTTTTAAATATGTATATATATAGTAATTCTAAAAATTCCTCATTAGTTATGGCAGTGTTCTATTGTTAATAAATGTCAATCAATGTGAGAATGTGGTGTTTTTCCCTCTACAAATACTTCTAGAAAACTACTAAATTCTCTGTCTCTTTATCCATAAGTTAGAATGAATTAAATTATTTCTGTTGGGTAGAGGACACTACTCTTCTGTCATTTTGAAAAACATACTGGGGCAATAAAGGTGGCGTGTCTATTACGTAGCTAGTCTACAGACTGGAGTGTATAATTTTAACAGAGCGTGTTCCTGATGCATACATAAAATCGTAAATTTCTACTACAAGTGTTCACACACTTAACCATGAATAGAGGATCCACCCTAATAAAAATGGTCCGTACCTTGGCCTAGAGAAAATTAAGTGTCTCTACTCCTAGTTTTAGCACTTCCTATACTTAACCTTCTTTTGGCCCCAACCACCTAGTTATCATGTGTCTATCTTTAACCACATTTCACAGGACATCTAATTTTCCTAGAAATACCAAAGTACCCTCATCGAGTACCTGTGGCTTTCCTTTTTGTCATCCACCATAGCCTTTAGATGGAATCCAGAATGGTCACTAACATCTGTCATCTGTGATTTAAATTTGCTTTCTATTCACTCCTGACCTCTGATGCTCCATTGGTAGATACTGGTGGGAAAATCCACCTAAGACATTTATCAATCACAAACTCTCAAATGTTCAACTGTCACCCAGATTGTCTGCTAAAGCTTGCTTATCTACTTTGAGTATCACAGGTCCCTGTGTTCTAACCTGCCTGACTCTGTTCTTTTACTGTGCTTCTGAATCTGGGTGAGTTATTCCAGATCTGTTTCTAGAGGCAGGTTTCCACCCTGGTTTCTTATCCTCCCTTCTCCCTGATACAGTTGCACTGATAGAGTTCCCTTGTACCTCATGCTTATACTAGACTGGTGGCAGGAGCCATTAGAATAACATGTTGGGACTAGACTCTAAATTAATGGTTTTAACATGTTTCATGCTCACAGACAGTGGGATTTTGCTAATAAATCATGTATTTATCATATTATACTTCATTATTTTTAAAATAATTATTGCAAAAAGGCATGTTAATAAAGCAAGAAGTAGCAAAATTCCCAACTAATAACATGGCTGCTTACTGTTTTTGTTTATATAACTACATAATAAAATTGTCTTGGATATTCTTACTATGAATGAAATCTTCAAATCCTTTATACAGTATGTTTTAGCTTTCAGCAAGGCTTCCATCTAAATAGCCTAATTTAGATACAAATTCCGTTTTGTCCTCTTCAAAATTATCTGCTTTTTGTTACCCCTAACTTCTCTGAATATATTTCATTATTTTCTATTTTTAGAATCATAAAATAGCTATCATTTCTTACATATAAACTTGGTAATACTATGATCTTATTTCATGTTCATACCTTTAGGAGATAAGTATTTTAAATGTTATTCTGTAACATGAAGAAGCAATAAAATTAAAGAGATAAATTTTTTTGTCCTAAACTGCCAGGTCGGACTGCAAAGACCATCCTCTTTCATCTCTCCTGTCTCCTTTTTTAATAAAGCTGGGCACTTTATCCCTTTTTATCCTGTTCTACATCACAGATATTCATGGAGTGACAGTTGCTTCAAATCTATTTAAGAGCTTATCTAGTTATTTACATATGAGAGAGCATGTGGATGGGATTATACTACAGGAGCCAGGCAACACAAACAGAAAGGCTTAATCTTGTGCTTCCTAAAGTATCACTCACCTTTACTGTTGGAACCCCTTTCAATCATCATCACTTTTTTGAGCCTTCACATTGTGCCAGTCCCTCCAGTATTTATAGAAGGAGGAAATACATAGCTAAAATCAAGAATGTATTCCATTCTACCTTTTCATGTTTTTATTGTATTAATCTTACTAGTACATACACACTCTAAAAGTTTGTATGTACTAATATGTGAATTATGTACCTTATAGACACTAATTATATACACTAAAATGTATATCACAAATACATTATAATTTACACATTATATACATAAATGCATATAACAAATTATATATAATTAGTAGATATAAGTATATATTAACATATGTGTATACATTAAAATTCCATTACCAATATTTTTTTAAAATATTTATTTATTTGAGAGAAAGAGTGAGAGAGAGCAGAGCAGGAGGGAGGGTCAGAGAGGGAAGCAGGCTCCCTGCTGAGCAGGGAGCCAGACACAGGGCTTCATCCCAGGACCCTGGGATCATGACCTGAGCTGAAGCCAGATGCTTAACTTACTGAGCCACCCAGGCGACCCTCCATTGCCAATATTGAATTTGCTTGACACTCAAGATAATATTGTCCTCTCCTTTCTCCCACAAACCTATGCCTTTTGCAAGCGCATGCACACACACACGTGCGCACACACACACACACACACACACACACACACACACACCACATACAGCAAGGACAAGCCAAAGTATGTTTTCTCTGAGGATCACCACTTGGTTAATCTGTAGGTGTATTTTCTCTAGTGATCCACATGTTTCTACTAGAGTCCACATTATTAATGCACATTTCTATATATTAAATGCATCATATAAGCTAGGACCTATCCACTCTAATAAAGAAAACTCCTTTATAAATGGTTTAAAGAAATATTAAACTTATTGTTTCAAAAACAGTAGGACACTATTCAGAGAAAAATAACAGAATCTAGAGTCTCTACGGTTTGACATCAGCAAATCAGGTGCAGGTAAAATCTACCTCATCCTTATTTAGGACACATTATTTAAGCCTTAAAGTAGCATCATTTTCACCCGTGAAAGACTAAATCCTTTCTAAGATCAGGAACAAGGCAACAATATCTGTTCTCACTTATTCTATTTAACATCACAGCCAGTGTAACAAGGCAAGAAAATGAAATAAGATGCAAAATTATCGGAAAGAATGAATTTAAATGGTCCTTATTTCCAATGACATGATCGTGTACAGAAAACCCAAAGGATCTACAAAAAAATTATTGGAACTAATAAGTGAATTTAACAAGGTGATAGAATACAAAGTCAACATAAAAAGTCATTTATTTCTGTTTTAACAATGAACAAATAGAAGATAAAATGTTAAAACATCCCCATTTATAATGACATCAAAAATACTTACGAATATATTTAATAATTGATATGAATGATCTTTTCACTGAAAACTTCAAGGCATTGCAAAAAGAAATTGAAGACCTAAATAAAGGGTAAGCTACATCATGTTTATGGGAGGGGAGACCCAATATTAGTAATACTGCTAAGTCAAAGAAATCAAATACAAAAGAGTATATTTTGCATGGTTCTATTTATGTGAAACTCTAGAAAAAGCAAAACAATAGTGACAGAAAAGCACTAAAAAAAGCCTGTCAGTAGTGGGCCAGGGAGGAGGGAAGGAGAACAAGAGCAGGACTAAAGGAAACTTTTGAGAGTGAAGGATGTGATTATATGATCTGTATCTTGATTGTGGTGCTTACTATAGGATTCTATAGTTACCACATTTGAATGGGTTTTGTTGTAAATATATTTAATACTTTAATTTAAAAATGACAAAATGGGGATAGAAATATAAATAAGGGAAACAGGTATGATAGTTATGTTGAGAGCAGCATGATTTTTTAATCTAAGAGTTATGCCGGTTTTGAGGTGTGGTTTTTGGTTTTGTTTTTTTTCCTTTGGTGTGACAGTTTGAATGGGGAAGGTGCATCTCTTTTAAACTCTCCCTAATTTGAAAATTCAGTGTCTCAGAAACTACTCAGGAATAAAGAGAACATTATCATTGAATATAAACTGTTTGGGGAATGGTAAAGACCATTCAATAAAATTATGGTGAAAGGCACAAATCACACAAAAATACAAGGAACTGAAACTGGGATATTGGGATTTATAATAAGAAATATATATTTGGTCTTTTTCCCTGTTTCAGGCACACAGCTCCCTAAAGCCCTTGGCATTTCCTAAGTGACCAGAGCTAGCAAGGTGCCTTTTGTAATGTTAACAAGTGACTTTTAGAAATGGAGAAGGATTGGGGCTGGTTGCCAGGGTAACTAAACCTGTAATTAGAGGTTTGAAACTCAGTTCCACCTCCCTGACCTCCAAGGAGGGGAGAGGAGCTAGTTGAACCAATCACCAGTAGCCGATGATTGTTAAATAAGTTTCCATAAAAACCCAAAAGGAAAGGGTTTAGAAAGCTTTTGAGTTGGTGAACTCTTGGAGAGTGGCCCGCTTGGAGAGAACAGGGAAGCTTCCTGCGCCTTCTCACAGACCTTTCTGTATGTAGCCCTGCCATCTAGCTATGGATTCGTTATCCTTCAGTATCCTTTACAATACACAGGTTACTCTAGTGAGTGAACTGGTTTCCTGAGTCTTGGGAGTCACTCTAGCCCATCAGTGGAACGCAAGGAGGAGGTCGTGGGAACCTCTGATTTATAGTCTGTTGGTCAGAAGTACTTTCACAACTTGGACTTGCTACTGGCCTCTGAAGTGGGTGGAGGGCGATCTCATGGGCAAGAGCCCTTAACCCCTGGGATCTGGTGCTGTGTCAGGGTAGTGTCAGAAGTAAGTTTACACCCAGAGACTTCGTGGTGATGTGGGGAAAAAATACACCCCCACACATTGGCATCGGTGTCAGAATCTTTAGCAGCCATGTGTGATTTGTATTTGAAGTTGCAAAATGGTGTTTTTCTCACTATTACTCATTCTGTATTTCTTACTTTGCATTTTACTGTAAAGAACACTTTTTCACCTTCCTCCACTTAAGTGTGTATGTATATAGTATGTTCTTAGTAACACTGCAAATTAATGGATTATGTTTTAATTTAAAACAAATTATAACACATATTTCTCATTTTGATGTTTTCTATATAAAATATAGATAGTATATAGGTATATATATACAGTTATATATCATATGTAAACATTTATACATAAGATATGTGTAATATATAGATATAAATATTTAGATATACAAACACTTATATGTTATAACATACATTTTTTATATGTTATTATTTGATATAAAATTTTTTAATTTTACCAGTGTGAACTTGCTAGTCTGGCTCCTGTATACTTTCGAAATTGTCACCGTCCTATCCCTTTTCTGCCTCCCCACTGACCTCACTTCTTGAGTTCAGCCAAGAAAGAATTCAGAGACAAACTCTCAAGTAGCAGGAGCATAATAGCAGTTAAAGAGAAAGTACATCATCAAGATAGGACAGGGTGGGCCTGGAAGTTGTAGCTGCACAGGGAATCGGGGTTGTCTTGTTTTTTATCCTTAAATGGCTTATGGGTCATAGCTAGATAGGTCTCTGATTGAGTTACTTTCAGTCATTTCAGGGACTCCTTCCAGTGGGCTAGTTGGGGAACTTTTTGGCCTATGTGGTCCTTTTAGGAACAGTCATGGCAGCCATTCTCGACAGGAAGGGGGTCAGAACCTCAATGTTATAATGAAGATATAGGTTACTGCGGGCAGCAGTTAGAGGGAAGAATGCGTGTGTATCCCACAGGTTTTTCCGGGCTGTTTGGAACTTGGTTTCCACCTTTTTTTATCCGTTGGAATGCATTTGTTCCCTGCTCATATCTAGCTAACTGCCTTCTCTGTCAAAATTTCCCCATCATTTTATGGACACTGTCTTACTTTCTAGACCAAGATCTTTCAGATCCTTCCACTTCCCCTTCTCCAATTCTAGAATCATCCTATAAGGGAATAATTTTGATAGTAATAGTATTTAGAAACCAAGATTCGGGAACCAGGAGTGTTCATTGGTTTGGGGGATGTCATAGATTCTAGCAAACAGAGCTTAAAACATATATACGTGTTCAAATCACCAGTTCAACCTGACACTTCAAGTTTCAGCCTAAGACAATAGGATACTTCCAGGGTGCCTGGGTGGTGCAGTCGTTAAGCATCTGCCTTCGGATCAGGGCATGATCCCGGAGTCCTGGGATCGAGCCCCACATCGGGCTCCTCCACTGGGAGCCTGCTTCTTCCTCTCCCACTCCCCCTGCTTGTGTTCCCTCTCTCACTGGCTGTCTCTCGCTGTCAAATAAGTAAATAAAATTTAAAAAAAAGACAATAGGATACTTCCTTTCCTTCCCCCATTCCTGTTATATCCCCCTCTTCCCAAATGAAAACCCTGATTTCAAAAGCAGCAGTATATTTACTCATTTGCTAAATCCAATTCTACATACACACACACACAAATAGTTTGGGAATACTGGATAAAAACAAAGATATTAAGTAAAGTTCAAGATGTTTTTCTAACTCTTTGTAGCCTGAGCTTATACTGTGAAAGTGTTTGGAGTACATTATTTTGTTTTGACAAGTAGTTATGTTACCAATTGGATATACAGTTAGTTTCCTTTTTTTTCGCCCCCAGTTTGTTTTAAATGTATATTTGCGACCATTCCTGTTGATTATATTTATTTTTAAACTAAGTAAAACTTTAGGGGCGCCTGGGGGGTTCAGTCGGTTAAGCCTCTGCCTTTGGCTTAGGTCATGATCCAGGAGTCCTGGGATCTACTCCTGCCTGGGGCTCCCTGCTCAGTGGGGAGCCTGCTTCTCCCTCTTCCTCTGTCCCTCCCTCCCTGCTGTTCTCTCTCTCTCTCTCAAATAAATAAAATCTTAATGAAAAATTAATAAATAAAATAACCTAAGTAAAACTTTAGCATGCCCTGAGAAGACAAAACCATTCAGAGTATGTATAGAAAATCAATGTACTGTCACTTCCTCACTATCCCGTCCACACACTTCTTACGTTTCAGTCTGGAGGTAATGAACTTTATTAGTTTCTTCTTTATTCATCTTCTGTTCTTTTTCAAGCCTATGCACACCCCCACACTGGAAATCACTCATCAGCTTATTAATAGCTGCATTGTACTCTATTGCATAGAAGTAAAATAATGCAGTCCATCATTTTTTGTGTCTAATCATTTAGGTTATTTCCAGGCTTCCATAGCGAACAATGAAACAATAGATCCCATTGTGTAACTGTGTGGATGTGTTTTGTATGATGAGATGGTTGTATGATGAGATGGCATAAAATACGGTAAATTCCTAGAAGTAAGATTGGTGGTATCTTAGTCTCCTCAGGCTGTTGTAACAAAATGCCGCGGACTGGGTGGCTTAAATAAAAGCAATTTATTTTTCCCAGTTCTGGAGACTGGCTAGCCCAAAGTCAAGGTGCTGGGCATGCTAGGTTTCATTCTGAGACCACTTCTCCTGGCTTGAGGCAGCCACCATCTCACTGTGTGCTCACATGATTTCTTCCTGCGTGAGGTATCAAACTCTCTGGGGTCTCTTCTTATAAAAACACTAATTCCATCATCAGGGCCCCACCTTTATGACCTTATTTAACCGTAATTAGGTCTTTATAGGCCTTATCTCCAAATACAGTCACACTGGGGATTAGGACCAACATACCAATTTTGGGAGGACATGTTTTTAGTCCATAGCAGATGTGTCAAAGGGTATGTTTCCCCTGCCATTGTTTAAATTTTCTACCACAATTCTTTCCATCTTTTTTTTTTGTGAATTGTATATATGATGAAATGCAAACATTTTAGATATTAGTTCAGTGAGTTTTTTAAAAGATTATACCATTATCCAACACAGACTATAGAATATTCTATCATTCTAGAGATTTAACTTATGCCCCTTTCAGGGAAACTTAACCTCCTCCAGAGGCAACCACTTTCAGACTTCACTTAACATAATGTTTTTGAGATACAGATTTGTTAGTTTGTTTTTATACGTATTCCATTTCTTTTTATTCACTATGTTATTGAAATTCATCCATGTTGCTATGTGCATCTGATGCATTCCTTTTCATTCCTTAGTATCGTCTCACTGTATGAATATAACACAATTTGTTATTTTCTGATTGAAGGGTATTAGTGTGGTGTTTCATTTTTGGCTACTATAAATAAGGCTACTATAACCATTCTTGTATGGGACTTTGGAAACATTATCCTTTCTCTTGGGTAAATACATAGAAGTGAATATGTAATTGTTGTATTATAGAAATATGTTTCATTTGCAAGAAATCTCCTTTTCAAAAATGGTGTGCCATTTTATGTGCCTTCTAGTTATGTTTAGAGTTCTAGCTACTCTGTTTTTTTGTCATCATTTGCTACTGGCAATCTTTGATTTTAGACACTTTTGTGTATTTTAATTTGCGTTCCCTAATTAATAATGATTAACGCCTTTTTGGTATATCCTCTTTTTAAAAACATCTATACAAATCTAAAAAGAAAAAAAAAGACACACACACACACACACACACACAAAGAAAACCCTACACAACGTTTTTTTTTTTTTTTTTTTTCTCATCTGCACAGTTCTAATGCCTTTTAAGGGAGGGGTAGTTTTCCTTTTTAATGTTGATCTGTAGGAGTTCATTATATAGACTAGATAAATGTCAGATAAATGTGATGTGAATCTTTTCCAGTTTGTAGTTTGCCTATTTTCTTAATGGTGTACTTTAATTAAATTGCTTGCTTTATCTCTGAAAGCTTGGTTTAGATTTTTCCCGTGGAGTGATACATAATGCAAAGATCTTGACAGTTTTTTCAGAAACAAGAAGGGCAGGTGAGGGCAGCCAGAGCATGGGTTCACTCCTGATTGATCCTGGAGGTGTAGAATCCTTCCATTCAAGCTGCTATGGCCTTGAAGTAAGTTTTGACCTCCTAGAACTGCTTGAGACCCTCAGCATGACTGAGAAATATGCATACCTTTTTCACTGTTGAATTACTAAAACTTACTAGTTTTAAAGCACTGTTAATGAAATTGCAATATTTAGAATTAATTGAGTGTTATAACCGCACACTATAAATTATCAAAATAAATAAAATGGAAGTTTGTTTTTTCAGTAAGCTATTCCTTTCTTATAAATAACCAAAAAGAATAAAAAAATGTTAGATGTGTACTAGTAAGTCATTGGGTTTTAGCTATAGGAGTTT
This sequence comes from Ursus arctos, assembly GCF_023065955.2. Lineage (NCBI taxonomy): Eukaryota > Metazoa > Chordata > Mammalia > Carnivora > Ursidae > Ursus > Ursus arctos. Next base: position 77,652,095 of record NW_026622985.1, read on the forward strand.
TTTTTTTTTTCCTTAAATCACTAAACTTTTTTTATATATAATTCTGGCCACAGCTAAATTTGCCCTTTGTGTCCTCCAAGCTGGACTACTGTGAGGAATTCTAATCAAGGGTTTCTTGAAGAGCTTCTCTTAGGTTTCCTGAGTTGCATCCTGGGGAGAACACAGCAGAGAGCTTGTTAACTGCCTCTGATTACTAAGAATGTGTTCGCTGAGGGAACAGTGAGGCGGGCTGCCTCTGAATAATGCCTCCAGCTATGTAAACCTCTCAAAGTACTTCATTTGATATTAATAGCTGAATCAAACTCTTATTTACTGGAAATCCTCTTTCAGTCACTTAAAGATGGAGAATTTAAAAACTTTTTTAAAAAGCCCCTACCGTATCTAGGGCTTTTCCAGTCTCCATCTTTTAGCCATTTCAGTGTGAAAGTCAGGGTCGGGTCAGCCTGAAAAGAAAATGTGAGCCTACGTGTCTCTGTGTCTGTGTGTTTCCCTCTCTAAACCACAGTGACTGTTAAGTATTTATGTTACTCTTAAGACAAAACAAACATATGCTCTTAGAACAATTAACCTTAAATATCCATTTCTTTGAAGTATATGTATATAACGTATATACGTACTTATGTTTCTATATAATAAATGAATATATGCCATCTTATGTACATATAAATAGCAAAGATTTAACAGTCAAAATGATAGCCCCAATTGGCAGAAATTAATGATGTTAGTTATAATACATTTTGGCATCGCTATCCCTCTGAAGCCATTTGATGTCATAGTACACAGACCATAAAGTTAAATATTTATAACCTATGCCTTTCTTAGCCCTTCCTTGCATGAGGAAAGGATAATTGCAAAAGTAAAGCCGCTCCCCAACAAATATTTTACAGGGTTGCTAACAAGAAGTCGCATACAGAATTGAGTTTTATCTGAGCTCACATCCCTCCCTCATGCTCACATTCTGATAATAATGAGAACTGCAATGGCCAAAAGTTCAGGGGCAAGGGCCAGTCAAATATGGCACTAAGGTCCAAGATGATGGAAGAATTTGAATAAATGGCTCCTGACCCCTCAGATTGTTGCTTTTTATGTTGTTGTATGAGCCATGTTCTGTCTGCAGCAAAGATCGTAGCTCAAGTTAACAAGGCAGTTTATTAATCCAAATTCACAAGGTTATTAATCTTGTTTTGATTTTGTAGCAAACAACATTCTAGCCCACTGAGAGAGCACTAACTAAATAGTACATCTCTGATACTTTATATTTGTAAAACACATCCACATACAGAATGTTATTTAATATGTTTTGCAATATTTTTTTTTCTTTTATGATGGAGGAAACTGAGGATTGGGAAAGTTCTGTAGTCCTAAATTTTAAAAAACTAGTAAGTATCAGGTAATTGATTCTAACATGCTTTTTAATCTGTAATTATACTAACTCTATTTAATATGAATGAGTTCTATTTATACTACCCATTTAATGATAGTGGTAAAACTTGGGTCTTTAATAGCTAAGATATTGGCAGAGGGAAAATAACGGGGGGGGGGGGTTTAAAAGAACTGTCTGTACACTCATGCTGGAAAAGCATGACGAATGGACATAAGTTCCCTGGATCTGGTCTGGCAGATAGAGCCCATAACTGGAATTTCTAAGAAATGTGTGTTTTTGAAGTGTAGTGAATAGCAGCATCATGGAGCAGGACTCGACTCTTCAGAGCAAAGTGTGGAGTGGAGAAGATAATAATGGGGGATTCATCAGATGTTTGGGAACTCAGGCCAGGTTGCAGGCAAAATTGGTATTGAAAAACAAAACAAAAATTCAGTAGCAAATTTGTATGAAAGCTGACAATGGACAGTTAAGAGAAGGTACTCTACATGTTCAGGTCCAAATAGTTGGGAAATGAGAGAGGATGGAATTTCAGATATACTGATGTGGTAGAGACACATCACATAGATATTTGGTTCTCAATTGTTGACTCTTCAAAAAGGCTAGAAAAACTTGTTGACCAAAGTTAAGTTTATTAGATTTACCACAATGAGGGAGAACACAACCTTGACAGAGTCTTAATAGTCTCAAAATGGGAAATTAAGGCAAGATCTTTGTAGAGTTTTAGGGGACTGAACTTAATGGTTTTAAGGGGCTCCTTCTCAATTAGAAATTCATGACAACTGGGTAGCATTTAAGACATCATAACTTTTGATGGGTACATAGAAGCAAGGGTCTTGAAACACGTCTTGATCAGGAAGCGGTTAGCCTTGATAAATAATCCGTTTAGTTGGTTCATACTCTTATCTTCTAGAAGCAGGTATTTCCTGGAGCAAGCAACTAAATTAATTTTGCTTGGTTCCAGCATAGTTTAATACAAGGACAGAGAATTATCTTGGGTTCAGTTCCATAGCCTAGAAGAATTGAATTCCAGTGGCACTGTGTGTGACAGTGTATGTGTATGTGTGTGAGAGAAAGAGATTGAGAGAGAGAGAGGTCTCCAAGCCTTGGGGAGAGACTCAAAGAGAGATTTAGAGAAAACTGTAATTTAATGAATGTGGATATTTACCATCCTCCTAATTGTTCCTGAGAGTTACTGAAATGGGGAACATAATTCTGATATTCCTTCAGTTTTCTCAGTCCTGTTTGCTGGGACTATGATTCATATATCTAAAGTATTTTTTTCAGGGGCCCCTGGGTGGCTCAGTACATTAAGCATCTGCCTTCGGCTCAGGTCATGATCCCAGGGTGCTGGGATCCAGCCCTGCATTGGGCTCCCTACTCAGCAGGAGTCTGCTTCTCCCTCTCCCCCTGCCCTTCCCCCCAACTCATGCTCTCTCTCATGCTCTCTCTCTCTCTAATAAATAAATAAAATCTTTAAAATAATTTAAAAAATAAAGTATTTTTAAATTATGACTTAACAAACATAAGTAAATTAATGCATGTAGTGCTCAAATGAAGAAATTTTCCATTCCATATTTCCTATCCTTCAAACCTGAAAGGCTTAGGGAATTTTCAAAGATCAGTTTCCTGTTAGTGACTTTCACCTTACAGGTTGACCATAGAGCCTCATTCTTCATTAATTATCATTCATTCTTTCAAAGTATATGGCATTGGGTTTCAGTGTGCAGCCTACTGTAGTCAAAGAAAGCCCAGGAAGGAAGGAGGCATGAGTTTGAAGGTATCTGGCCGTAGGGACTCCAGCTAATTAGAGATGAAAGGGCAGCTGGCACCTTAATATTTATAGCCATTACTAAGTCTTAGCAAGAAGGCAGAAGAGGTAAGGAGAAGCATGCATTATAGACAGGCAGATTTAACTACATTTAAAACAGAGCTTTCATGCACATTAAAACAACATACTTTGATAGCCTCACCCATTTGTCTAGATAGCTTTGCTTTTTGCCTAAAATATATATAAGGAAATTTATTGGAAAGTGTAAGAAACACCAGCAAAGTACTTTACTGATAACCATGATGATTCAATATCTCTGTCTAATATTCTGATGCTTCTGTGCTAATTGTCTGGGTTTCATGTATTTATCCAAAGCCCAGAAAAAAAAAAAAAAAGAATTAATCACATATCTTAAGCATTATACAAATTTGTATCCACGGTTTCTTCATGTGCCCCTAAAATGCATTATCATCAGATTATTTTCTAACAAAAATAAGCTTATCATACTCTCCCAAATTAAGAAAACTAGTAAGTGGTAATATATTAATTTTATCCTGAAAATAGAAGTCTGGATTACATTATTTTTGTATAACTTCCCACGGAATAGTCAACCTAGAAGGTTATATTCAGAAGCATTTGTGTTATAATTAAAAATAAATATTGAAGTTTTTTTTTTTAATTAGAACTGTGCAAAGATAGACTATAACTGCTTTGTGAGATAACGACTCTAATTGTCAGTAGAACTGATAAAGAATTTTGTGTATGACTGACTCAGAGTCAACCAAGAAGGAATTTCTGCATTGGGAGAATGGGCGGATTAGATGACATCTAAAATTCTGAGACTTTCCTAAAGAAGTTTAATATAAAAACTAGCTCAAAACCTTGTTAGATAACTTGGTATGACATCACGCTTCAATATACTACAGTTTCATACCAACCAAGGTGATCTTAAGTTTTCCCTCAGCCTGACCAAACTTTAGAGAGGTTTCTTCCTGCTACTAGGTCCCTGACCTCCCTTTCCTTAGAGCATTTATGTTAGAAAACTAGTACTTGTCACATCTGCCCCTTTGAGATATAAATTCTTTAAAAGCTCCTGTCAGTTTTACAACCCAGGACTGTCTTTCTCAAGGATCTAGGAGCTATCCCTTTGAAATACTATCATCAAGGAAAATAGTGCCCTGTCTCTGTGGGAGGATAGGAGCCTCACTTCAGTAGTAGACTAACTATAGGAGGCACGTTGGCCCAAGCTATAAAACTACTTCTTATCATGAAGATACAAGAAGATTTACTTTTCCTTTGGATAAGGCTAATTTGCAAAAAGAGATGGTTTAAGATTTCCTCCATCCTAGTTCTTAACAACTCTCCAGCCCTTTGTTTCTTTTTCTCAAAAAGAAAAAAATTAAAAAGATAAAGGTTTTTTTTTTTTCACTAATTCACTGATTTATTCATTGAACAAATATTTACTTAGAGCTTCTTTGAAAGCACTAAAAGGATACAAGAAGAGTGTTCAGTATTTTCTGAATGAGATACAGTTAATCAAGAGATATAAATATATAAACAAGAATAATACCGGAAGAAAAATTTTAAAGATAGAAATAAAGTACTCTGAAATATTAAAAGAAATCAAATGATTTGTACCTGGTTGGTGAAGGAGATGGAGTATTCACAGGAGGATTCATGGAGGAACAAGTGTTCAAGCTGGGTCTCTAACAGTGGCAAGAAATAGTGGGCTTTGGATCCACAGAGAAGCATACTTTAAGGAGGGGGCTTTCAAAGCAAAGGCAAGAGGACAGACAGAGCTGTAAGACTCCCCTGAGGCTTATAAATGGTGCAGTGTAATCAAAACAAGCTTTCTTTGGGGGGAAATATAACCGGAAAATTAGGTTGACCTAGATCTTGAAGGGTCTTGAGAACCAAGCCAAGGATTTGGGATTTTATCCTATGAATAATGAGAAGCTATCATGGTATTTTAAACTAGAGAGAGAAGTGGTCAAATTTGCATGCTAAGAAGTGCAATGATGCAGTAGTTCTCAAACATTTTTGGTCCCACCTTTAAAATATTTTGAAAGAAAAATACAGCAACTCATTATAAAGATGTTTTCCCCAAACCAACACTTTGAACTGGCGTCTTGTGAAGAGAACATGGGAAAGAACCAGCATGACGCCTTGATTACAGGAGCATTCTCAGACAGGTCAGTTTCAGGACAAAACACACATGGAAATGGAGGATGTGAGACATGATTCCCTTAAGATTATCTGGTCCCATGTATTTCTTGGCAAACTTTGCCACTCCTATAGACACGCATATGGATACAACATTCTGAAGAGTGCTGAAGGACAATGCAGTGGAGGATGTGAAGACTGGAGATAGAGTTAACAATAGAATATTTTTATTTTAGTCCGTGCACAAGTTGTTTAGTGCACAAAATAGGGCAGCAGAAGTGGCTTTTAGGTACTGCTGCTTAACCAGTTGCTCCACACCTACTGTCTTAAAATAACAGCCATTCGTAGTTGCCTGTGAATCTGATAAAGTATCATCTGACCAAGGGTTGACTCGCTCATGCATCCGGGATGTGCCAGCACGTAGGCTAGGGTCTCCCTTGTCTAGGATGGCCTAATTCACATATATCCAGTGCCTGCCAATTGCTGAGATGAGGGTAATGTGTCTCCTTATCCCTCAGGTTCGTCTAGGTGTAATAATATGGAGGTGGCAGAGTTCCAAGAGAAACAAACAAGACATTTGGAAGCCTAGACTTGAAACTGGCACATTACTCCTGCTATATTCTATAAATAAGTATGTCACAAGACCAGCGCAGAATCAAGGGGTCGAGATGGAAATTCTAACCTCTTTCTGAGAATTGTTGCAAAGTCGTATTTCAAGAAACTAGAACACAGAGAAAGGAAGAATTGTGGTCACTTTTGCAATTAGCCATAATGGTGATATAGAAGGCCTCTGAGAGTTTAGAGTGGGACTTCTTTAAAAAGAAGACTCTTGCAGGAGCAGGTAGGTCGTACCAACGGGAAGGCGTCTGGAGTGTGAAGATTAATGAAATCAATGGAAGCTTACTTGATGTAGTGTGGTGAAATAGATGTAGTCAAGAAAGAGCAGAGGTAAAGGAGGAAAGAATGTACAAGATCGGGTGAATTACTGGTTACAGGAAAAGTAAAGTTCTTACTAATATTAATTGTAGTTGAATTGTATTTAAATATGGAGTTAATTAAAATTCATTTTAATTGGGTCAACTGATCTATATGTAAATTTGGCCAACTTCATCATGGATGCAGAGAAACATTGAATATTAGTCTTTGATTGACAAAGCCTTCAAGTCCATCTAATCCAGTCCCCTCCTTAACATGTAAGAAAATAGAATATATCATTCAATAATACATAGAAATTACATTATTTAGCCCATAAATAAAGAACATTTGTCATAACACATCTGAGTCCATAACTAGTAATAACAGAGATCAAGTAACTCAGTTAACGTTTACTGAGAAGTACTGTGAGGGTACAAGTAAAAGAAATCCACAGGTAATGTAAAATTCAATTTTCATCATCAATTTCAACCACTTTCCAAGTCTTTAATAACTGATCTGCATGTTGTCCTAAATCATAGTATTTGAGAATAAAGATACCTTGGGGAAAACCTAATCCAGTTGTTTTAAAGCAGTATTTGAAAACACACTTACCTAAGAGGATATTGAACAAGAGTGCGAGTAAAGTCACTTGCTGAAGGCACTTGAACAAGTTGTTGGCAGAGCCGGCTCAAAGACATATTTTCTCAGACTCCCCAACTCACTGCCCCCTACTCAAGGTAAGCAGAGGAGCAGGAGTAGTGAAAGGAAGACAGTAATGAATGGTATTCAGAGGCAGAGTGTGAATCCCAGATGATGGCCTGAAAAATATGGAACCAACTGCAGCTGGAACGAACGTGCATTTGCTGTGTAAATAGAGTGATAGATGCACGATTCACACACACGTGTGTATGCGAAGGTCACTGACCACTGAGTGCTCTCACTCATCAGAAGATGCAGATCTTCAGACTCACAGATACGTGAAAAGAATCCATCTGTTCATCTTTTTATCTTGCCCATTTGTGCCTCATTTTCTTCCGCAGGTAGGATCAGAGGGTGGCTAATCAGTGTTCTGTTTAATCAGGTATTCTGATTAATAGTAGCTATACATATCTTGCAGGTAATTAAATTCCCAAACATTAGGATTCAAGTAAATATCTTTGACATTAAGTCTATACCAAGCAAAATATAATTTTTCTTTGTTGAATCAACAACCCTAATAGTTCAGGGTTATTATGATGAGTTTCATTATCATTTTATTGCTGAATTGCAAAAGGGCCTATCCCTGAGCTCCAGAATACCACACAACAGGCAGATTGTGCATAACAGAAAAAGAGAAAGAAATCCCCCATTTCTGCATATCCTGCACAGAGCTTCCCGTTTCTGTTTATAAATTTTACACATTTACAAATGTTCATTTTGGATTGTAAATGAAGACTGAGGAAGAAGCAGCCCGTAGCATCTTGGTAGTTACGACAGATGGCGTTAACCATGTGGGAATGCTTAGAATACAGAAAAATAAATTGTTACATAGGGAGGGCTCCGTCTTACATAAATGTTGAGTATAATGCAAATCAATTAATTCTTGTAGTATTTTAAAACAATATATAGTGAAAACTTTAGTTACTAAGAATCAGGGAATAATGTAACAAAATTAAGTAATAAGCAAGTAAAATTAAGTATCCATTCCAGATGTAAACAAAATAATAGAATTTAGTAATTCTCAGTGTTTAAATATCTTTTCAAGCTGAATTTGAAAAGGCAATGTGGTCTCTAAAGCAGACAAGTTTTATTAAAACAATAATTTTATGCAAAGAAACCAAATTTCCCTATGATTAGAATATAAGCTGCTAAGAAAACCTCAAGGCAAAAATATTTTTCAAAACCAATTTCTACCACGCTTACTCCCACACACACCAGAAGCTACTCACCCTGCGAGCTCCAACAGCATCTTCAGCCTTCCTGGGAAACCTCACACTACACCCACCCAGACCATGGTTGTACCTGGCCTGCAGCACCTGCCATCGTGGTAAAAAGCGATCATTTCCTGATGCAAGGGCCTGGGTGAGGGGCCATCTCGCTCACCACAGGTTAAAAAAAGAGTTGCAAAAATAGAATTTCTTTAGAATTGCAAATAATATGTCCAATGGCCCCTATCTACCACAGAGAATTGATACCCACCATCAAACATTTTAAAATATACATGCAAGGCTTTTCTTAATGGTCAGAAATTTTACATCATTTCTTTTTCTCCTTTAACTCATATTTCCATTCTACTTCCTTCACAGACTTAATGTAATATTAATGCAGTACATTTTTATTCTTAGATGTTTTTCATCGATCACCTCATCAGGCCACTGTACTGCCTAACCCCAGGGGCCATTGTTCACATAATACATATTATTTCTTAATTCCTTGAAAATAAAGTATGTTAATTTAAATTTATTTTCTTTACATTTCCCAATTTGCCATGACCATAAGGCCCTATGATTTTAAAAAATTTCTTTGGAGGTCGAGTTATAATTACAGCAGTGACTAGTACAGAGTTAAGAACAATTATATTACCTATTATGATAATTGTAAAATAAAAACAGTAAAATGATACTGAAAATTAATTTTAAGATAACTGGGCCTTCTTTCATAATTAGTTAATGTGCCATTAATTAATAGCATTAATTGCTAGAATATGAAAGAGTTCAGTAGCTATTCTGTCCCACCCTAATTCTCACCTTCAGATGTGAGATCTGAAAAATCTTGTTTGCATAAAAAAGTGGATGGATCTGGAAAGAGTTTTGCAGCAAAATTCTCTGAACTACAGAGTTACATGGCAAATATCACCTAAATATCTTTCATCAAACTTTATTTATGTTCTGTTAGTGGATAGTTTGATCAGTTCCCCTTTTAACTTTGTAGGAAAGAATGAAGTAAAAATACCTGATTTAGAATATGGTTGTTACCCATCATTAGTTTCATTCACTGTTTCAAAACCCACACTTACTTTAATGCCCCCAAGATTCTTTTTTATTCCTTGAGAGATAGCCCTATATTTTGCACAGTATGAGATGAATATCCCAGTTTAAAGACTAGTAGACTAGGCTATCTGACTGTTTGGTGCCCTATTTCCTGTGGATATGCTGAGAATGTATTATTGTATGGGCACCATTAACCTCATCCCTTCCAGTATGTGCAAAGATGGTGAGGCTATGAGAGACAACAGAAGACATGCAAGTGTTTTCAGACAGTGATGAATGTTAAATGAAATAAACAGGACAAAACACTCCATAATAGGAAACATCATGAAAAGCAAAGTACAAATCATTCAAGAAATGACTGTGCCTCGTTTATGTTTGTTAAGATTTTATTTATTTATGAGAAAGAGAGAGAGAGAGAGAGATCACGAGCAGGGGGGAGGGTTAGAAGCAGACTCCCCACTGAGCAGGGAGCCCGATGCAGGACTCGGTCCAAGGACCCTGGGATCATGACCTAAGCCAAAGGCAGAGGCTTAACCAACTGAGCCACCCAGGCACCTGACTGTGCCTTATTTAAAAATAACCAGGGACATGTCTGCCTTTGGCTCAGGTCATGATCCCAGGGGTCCTGGGATTGAACCCTGCATTGGGCTCCCTGCTCAGCCAGAAGCCTGCTTCTCTGTCTGCCCCTCCCCCCTGCTCTTGCTCTGTCTCTTTCTCTCTCTGTCTGAAATAAATGAATAAAATCTTAATAAAAAAAAAAAGTAAAAATAACCAGGGACAAATGTTTAAGCTCTTCTTTAGTAATTTAGAACTTGTCAATAATCTTTCAGAACTTAAACCACTATTAAGTGGAAAAGTTTCTGCATCCCCATAAACGTAATATAAAACAGGAACTATTCATTAGTAGCCAGTACCTACTATTTCTAATATTTGCTCTTCACTAATCTGAACTAGAACAGATAACTTAGATACTAGCTAATGGGCTTCTACCATTTCTCAAATTTAAATATTAATACTAACCAGTTCCAATAACTTCCAAGCACCTAACAACTTGTGTGAGAGAAGAAAGAAAATAAGCTGGCTTAAAAACTATGCCAAGTTAGATAGATATGGGCTCAGCATTCCCCATCTGCCAGGAGAGAGGAGAAAAGCTCTGAGCTCACCAAACTCATCTATGGCATCATTTAATATGGAGTAATCCTGCCAACATAGAGTTGATCTAACAAGTGTTCAGAATATGACTAAATCAGGTGAGTATTTCATCCTATTATGTAGGATTGAGAAGGTGTAGAGGCAATCACCCCTCATAATGCAAAAGAGTAGATAAGTGCAAAGAATGACCGACTTCATCCCAGACATTAAATATGGCTGCCTAACATGGTAACCAGTAGTCAGATTTGGCCGTTTAAATTAATTAAAAGTAAATAAAACTAAATTTTCAGTTCTTGAGTCATACTAACCTCATTACAGGTGCTTTAGAGCTGCATGTGCCTAGTGGATATCACATTGGACAGTGCAGATACGGAACCTGTCTATCAGGGCAGGGTGTTGCATTAGGTACCTCAAACCACTGGAAAGCCAAATTTAAATTTCTGTTTAACAGACACATGGGTTCTTTGTAATATAAATACTGTATGATTCACGTAAGTATTATAGGACTCATCCCTAGTAGAAAGAAAGAAACAATTTATTTTAATGGATGTTTTAATGGATTTTAGTATCTTTAAAATTATGAGTATCATTTGATATATGGAAAGATGAGATTTTATAACTCTACTCCAGTGGCCTGCAGGTTAATAAGCTTCCAAAATTGAGCAATTTACACTTTTACAAATAAGGAAAGGTCAGGTCTCTAGTGTTTCAGCCAATCTCATTATGTAAAAATAATTGATACCAAGCCACTCATCTAATATTGAGAAATAGGCAATTAAAATAGATTATTTATAAATAGTGATTTTAATCTTGACTTTAAGGCTTTAAAACAGATATATCATGCTTATTATATTGTGGTATGGATGTATGTGTATGTGGTGTGTTTGTGTGTGTTAATGGTTTTTTTTAATCAAACTTTATGTTTTATACACTCATCCATTTTAAGTGCACTGATTGATGAATTTTGGCAAATATGTGGTTATGTAACCATACCATAGTAGGGTTATAAAAGATTTCCTTCATCCCGAAAGTTCCAATGAGCCCCTTTGCAGTCATTCCTACCCCAACACCAGTACCCAGAGACTACTGATCTGTTTTGCATCACTATAGATTAAATATGTCTTTTTTGTAATTTCATGTAAATGGAATTATACAGTACGTAACTTTTGTGTCTGGTTTCTTTCATTAGCATAATGTTTTAAAGAATAAATCATGTTGGGGCGCCTGGGTGCCTCAGTTGTTAAGCGTCTGCCTTCAGCTCAGGGCATGATCCCAGGGTCCTGGGATCAAGCCCCACATCAGGCTCCTCCACTGGAAGCCTGCTTCTTCCTCTCCCACTCCCCCTGCTTGTGTTCCCTCTTTCGCTGGCTGTCTCTCTGTCAAATAAATAAATAAAATCTTTAAAAAAAATAAAGAATAAATCATGTTGTTTTGTATATTAATAAATAATGCCATTGATACTGATTGTTATTACATTGTATATCATTGTATACCGTAATTTGTTTAATCATTAGATGATTGACAAAAAGTTGTTTCCACTTTTTGGACTCATGAATAAAGCTGTTAGGAACATTTGTACACAAGTTCTTATGTGGACAGATGTTTTTGTAACTCTTGGGTGAATAATTGAGATGTTTTTGTAACTCTTGGGTGTATCAGGATTATGTGATAAATTTAATTTTAAAGATTATTCCAAGCTATTTTAAAAATCAGGAATGGAGTAGAAAATCAACTTTGGACCCAAGTTGGGTAAGGAGTAAGGGGTACAAATATTTTGTAAGTGCTTAGCTGTGGTAGGGTAGATTTTGCCAGAAAAGGTTTTGTTAGGTCACACTCTTTTCCATCCTTTGGCTGGAGGAAACAGACTCCTCTAGGAGATTGATCTGTGCCTGTTGGCAGTTCTGGGTTAGAGGCTCTGGGAGGTACTATCTGAGATCGATGGGAAAACCAAGGAACTCACTGCCTTGCATTTCACAAGCCCCAGGGTCCCTAGGAAACACACTTTCTTCCTTCCACCTTTAAGAGACTTTCTGCACCTATCAGTTGTGTTTCAAGGGGTTTTTGGTTGTAAGGGGGAGCTAATATTTATATTTTCCAGGAAAATATGTATAATTTTTAAATCTCATTAACAATAGAATGAAAATATCAAAAACCTAAGAACTATTTAATCTAATGATTAACTTTCATAGAATATGAGGTAAGACTTTATTTTAAAATCTACAAACTTTAAGATAAAGACAAATAGAAAAAAATACTAAGATAAAGACATAAATAGAAAAAATACTTTGTTCATGGATTTAAAAAGTCAATATTGGAAAATACCATTTTTTAAAAATGGATTTATAAATTAAATGCAATCCTAGTCAAATCCCTAAATGTATTTTCTGGACAATGAACGGGTGTGATCAACTAGCCCACCCAGTCTTATATTTCTTGAGAGATATTTGGCATAATTGGAAAATCAGTTTGTGAGAGCAAACAGAATATATTTAATTTAACATTAACCAGGAATTAGGACAAATATGTGAAGGTCATTGCCCTCTCTAGTAATTACTGGAATCAATTCTGAGTAAATTATATCTTAGACTATATAAATATTCTCAATATCTGTTAAGAAGGAATTATAACAAATGTTTGATTAATTCTGTCTAAAACAAAACAGTCTGTTAATATTATTTCTCTTCCAGTTTCCTGAATTTTTATACTTGAACTTCCTATATACTTATAAACCATTACATCTTCCTAATTGGGTCAGTTTCATAGTTCTTTATTCCAGGAGAATTGTGAGTGACTTATACTCACAGATTCACCATTAGGGACATTATATATTATGATGGCTCTGAAAACTACTGGATTTTCAGTGAGGTACGGGAGGCACTAGATTTTAAACATCTCTTCATGCACGTGATACTAAAGCACAATAACAGCTTACAAAATAACGAAGTTGTTCTTAGACCTGTTAAAATTCAAGCCTCACTACAGTTTCTTGTAAATATTTGCAGAACATCAGTTTATAAGGGTGGGCATACTCTACAACTGTTCAACTTCATTAAGAAGATATAAAGGTCTCTTTTATAGAAGTAATTAAATTCAGTTCTTACTTGCATACATTTCTTTTGCAAGATTGATTAAGATTTGATAACAGAAATGCTTTTTGGATAGGCTTAATCAACTCTAAACGGTCACCAAGGGACAAGGCCCTAAGCACACATGGGCAAAATCAATAGCTTCCCATCTTGTGTGGTTTGAAATGCTCAGAGAAATCAGCACATATAAAACTCCCTCACTGACTACCAGCAGCTTTGCAATCCAGATACTACCCACATTTTCAGTTTAAATGGAAGCTCTTTGTGTAAGATATAAATGCTGCTTGAGAGCATATCATGTTAAGTCAATTTTCAACCATCTAGTTATTATTACATTTATTAAATAAACACTTGGCAAAAACCCAGAGACTCGGTCTAAGGAGTAGTAAATTTTGGTAGGTGTAGAAGAGATCTGTAGTATATAGTGTAACAAACTCCTTGGCATTATAGCCATGAAAGCTGAGCATTCTCAGGTAACTGCAGAAGGACCCATCTGGCAGAAAAAGTAGAGAGCAGAAAATAGGACATGAAGGATGGAAATAGAGACTTAAAAGTAAATTCCCCGTGCCTCAAAGCTGGAACATATTTTGCCATTGCACAGATGTTGCAGAATCTTTTTAGAGATGTTTATGGGTTCATCTCTTCAGGCTATATTTATGCAGGTCAGTAGTCGAGCAGTGTGATGTAGCATATGCATGCTTACATCATATTTGATGTAGCATTTATCCCACATTTAAATCTATGAAATTGCCAGATCACAGGAGAGATCCAGTTTGCTATTTTCACAACAGGCTGGCTGCCCAAACTCTGCTGTGTGGAGGAGCCTCTTGATTCCTCTCTCTGTAATACACAGGTATTCCTACATGCTTGGTATCAATTAACACAGACATACAAGACTGTATGGAACTTATCCTTTATGGTGACATACATATATCACTATCTGGATCAAGAAGAATGAGACAAATGAGTCCCGAAGTTTGTCTTTTTAGTAGCGTTTTATTTTTTTCCAGCCAAAAAATTTTCCTCTGCGTGCTCTGCAGAAAGTTAGAATTTCTGGCCTTTGGGGCAAAGGAGAGGCAAGGAGATGCTGCCATGTCTCTCTCATCTCCATTCTCACAGTGTGGCTAGGAAAAGACTCAAACCGTATCGACTGCTGCCAGGACTGCCTGGGGCAAAATAATTTCATTAACAGCATTAACATGCATAAGCTGACTGCTCAGCACTCATTCCTGGCCCGTCCTTTCTATGCATGGTAAAATCAAAGCAGTTAAAGTCACTATGTTGCATTCAAAGTATGTGTTGTACTGACGTGAAGACCAGCTTGCCTCCTCCTGGCATCGCAGGAAATCCATAGTCATGAATTTTGAGGGGGAGGGAGGGAGTAGTACTTAGTATGATTCAGTGATGATGTTGATCATTCTTATAATTTCATATAAATTATGGAGCTATTTACTACTTGAATTGCATCATGCAGTCAGAAAGAAAGAAGAATGGTTTCCACCTTCTGTTCCTGAAGGCAGACTCTTATCTACAAAGTGAATAGTGGAGACCAGGATGCTCTAAATCATTGGAAGAGATGTGGATAACTGAAGGAAATCTGTTAATCTGTAAGATGCTTTCTAAGGCAGCCATGCAAGCTCCTGTTGTTTACAAACTTCAAACAAAAAAGCTGAAAATGCACTCTGCTCAGCCTGGGTATGCAGTTTTCAGAATCTGGGAGTTTTCTTTCAGAACGGCACCCTAAATCAAGAAAGCAGATGTTATTCATAGAACAACAGAAACAACAAAAAAGCTGTCAGTCAGCCGTACAAGCAAAATCTCCTGCCAATAAAGCTGCCAGGCTATCTGCCAATGAGTATTTATTTAGGAAATACCCTCTGGGAACCCTTATTAAGTGTTGTAATTCTCAAGACGCTGTAGCCTTCATAGACACTGCCACTTGTACTCAAAACCTGAGACCTGTAGACTCTACTACTCCATCTTGACGTGAAGTTATCAGTCCTGTCGCGAGAGTCCACCGATAGATAAATGTCTCCTGTCTGCTCATTGGTCTTTTTTTCTATGGTACTCTTCTGTCTGCTTAACAGAGCTATGCCAAATTCTATTGTTAATTTTTTTATTTTGTATTTACCATGTAATGTTTTGCTCTAAAGAGTTTACATTTATTACTAGATTGTCATGACTACCTTACTAGATAAAATATGGTTGATAAACTCACTTTATTGGGAGGGGGATGAACATCGATTGAATAACTGATTTCCTCAAAGCCATACAGTTTATAAGTGTGAATCTGGGTATAGAATCAAGGATTATTTGATCTAAACGACCATGCTTTGCTGCCTCTTTGGTACTGGCCCATGATGGATCAAAGATGAGTGAAAAGTTGAAATATTAGTATAGTGCATTCTAAGATTCTTACTGTATATGACTTATTTATTTATTTGATAATGTATTCAAAAGATATGTCTAACAGAGACTCTGTCTGAAAAGGAATAAATATTTTGTTTCTTAGGGATAAAAACAGTGCAACATGCTTTCCCAGTAAGGACCCAAATAAAAGATTACACTGAATAAAAAGATGAAAGAGTAGGTTTCCATTCCAGCACATAAGAAGCTTGAATGTCACCACTTCATCCTAACAACAAATAAAAAGCTGAACAAACTAAAAAATCAACATTTCTTCTTCGATGTGCAAGAAGTGAAATCACAGGGCAAACTACTGCCCCCCAAATTGGAGCAACCCATAGGTGAATACAAGGAATACAACACAGTGCAGAAACCTATGATCAGGAACCAGAGCCAGGATAGAGAAACCTGAACCATATTGCTGAATACAGTTGAATATGAATATGAATATGAAACTAAATATGAATTTCTGGAGACTCATTGTGGACATCTCTGAGATTTAAAAACTCCAGGGACACTCAGTCATAGGATGTCCCACACTTTTGTTAGCTTTATCTCCAAGATCTCCCCTAGGTCCCTACAGGAAATAAAGGAGAACAATCCCCTTGTACTTTTGCTAGAAGAGGAAAAGGAACATCTTTAAATATGCCAGAACATTCTATTCTTTTTAACAAGGTCTGCCCTCAGGAGAAACTGTTTAACCTACATGAGCCTAACCAACATGGAAGAAGGAACACTCAAATCCAGCCAGCTCTGGCCTTCCTGTTCACCTAAGGGGCAGGGGAACTGCTAAGCACCTATGAGGTTCCTGGTCCAGAAGCACAGGCACTAGAAGACAAGAGACCTACTCATAGGGAATAGTCCCCTCCCCACACCTTACTACGGCATTACTAAAGCCTTTTTCTAGCAGTTCCTTTTACCTGGTACATCATGGCCAGCCATCAAGAAAAAATGACAAGACATACTTACAGGCAAAAAATAAGTTTGAAGAGACAGAGAAAACATCAGAACTGGATTCGGATAGGGCAAGAATGTTGGCATTATCGGACCAGGAATTAAAACAACTATGATGGATATGTGAAGGACTCTAAGGAATAAAGTAGACATCATGTAAGAACAGATATGTAAGCACAGAGATGGAAATTCTGAGGGAAAAAAAAGAAAAATGCTAGAGACCAAAACTGTTATAAAAGATATAAGTTGACTTTAATGGGCCTATTAGACTGGGAATGGCTGAGGACAGAATCTGAACATGAGAATATCTCGATAGACACCTCCAAAACCTAAAGCAAACAGAAAAAAGCCAAAAAAGAAAAACAAAACAAACAAACAAATAAAAACCCAGAATATTTAAGAACTGTGGGACAGCTGAAAAATGTGAAACATACATATGGTAAGAGGACCAGATAAGAGAGAAAGTAACAGAATAAATCTTTGAAAAAATAATGACCGACTATTTCCCCCAGATTAATGTCAAACACCCAGCCACAGATCCAGGATGCCCAGAAAAAATCAAGCAGGATGAATACCAAAAATAAATAAAACAACAACAACAACAAAACCCCACTAAACATAGGTATATCATTTTTAAACTACAGAAAATCAAAGGTAAAGAGAAAAATCCTGAAAAACACCTCAGCTATAGAGAAGCAAAGAAAATAAGAATTACATCCAACTTAAAAAAAATTGCATCCAACTTCTCGGAAACCATGCAGATGAAAGTAGAGTGAAATATTTAAGTATTGAGAGAAAGAACGCCAGCCTAGAATCCTCTACCCTGTGAAATTACCTTCCGAAAGTGAAGACTTTCCAGACAAGCAAGAATTGAGGGGATTTGTTGCCAGTACACCGATTTTGCAAGAAATGTTAAAAAAAGAGATTTAGAAACAAGGAAAATGTTATCGGTCAGTAACTCAGCTCTTCATAAAGAAAGGAAGAACATTAAGGAAGGAATAAGTTAAAGAAAAAGACAAAATTAAAACTTTAATTTTTCTTATGTTTGAACTGATAACAGTTACGCCATGGAGAACAAGCTTCAGAGGAAATGAAATTGAAAATGAAATGGAAAAGAGCACAGAGGTTAAAAAGATTAGGTTGATAATAACAGAGACACCAGATGACAGATAGCCAACTTAGACATAGCAGGTGTCTATACAAAAGAAAGCTAAACAAATGGAAGAAAAAATATTCAAAGGTACAATTAGATAAAATTTATCAGATGTAGAAAATTGAAAGTATGCAACATGTCCAAAGAAAAAATAACACAGTCAACTCAAACCAAGGTATAAATCAATTTTTAAAAAATCTTTAAACATGTAGACAAAAATATTTAATCACCTAAGGGAAAAATAATGAGATCTTTGTAAGGAAAAGGAAAATGGTGGGTTAATTATTTCGAAGTCCTCAAGGAAAGAGAGTATGAACCCTTTAGAATTTTATATCCATATAATAAGGAAAAGGGGAATGAACGATATCTTTACTCATTCAAGATGCCATGAATCCTCCTTGAAAAGACCCAGCCAAGTAAGAGAAGAATGAGAAAGCTGTGCCAAAGAACTTGAAGTGAGCATTGAGGTTTTTTAAATATAGGGTTAAACCTAAATATCAGTGGGAATTTTTCTTATATAACGTAAGAGAAAACTATATACTTTATAAGTTTATGACATTTTACAATTTATGTTCTGAAAATACAGAAAGGGTGAGAGGGATGAAGTGTAAGAACAGGGTAGCAAATGTGACATTTACAGTTGATCAGTTGAGCATTATAGATATAATTATGTATTTGAAACCACTGGAGGACTAAAAATGTAACAGGAAGTTACAGCAAAGGGGAGGAAAAAGAGGCAGAAGGCAGTGGAAGTACACTAATTATATCATTATGTAGAGTGGAGAAGCAAACATACTCTCTAAAAATGAAGAATTATGCACTATAATATTAGTGTTATTAAGTTAGCCACAAAAAGGACAAACCGAAATTTTCTGAAAGAGCACATACATACAGAAAGAGCAAAAAGCAAACATCATCTTACAGTGTTTGCAGGACGAAAAAGCAAAGAAAAGAAGAGAAAGGGGAGAAAAACAACAGGAGCATTAAAAAGGAAAGCAGAAAGATCCTAATACTTAGACCAAATGCATCTACAATTTAAATGAATGAATGAATGAATGAATGAATGAATAAGGCAAATTTATTATCATACTATATAAATGTCCAGATTAAGTTTAGCTCACATTGTACAACGAAGGTATGTGTTTATGGAAAAGTAAGTGTAATGTCATGGGAAGTAGACACACACAGTCCTAGCCCTGCATTCTGTAAGTGTAGAATAAAATACGAAATATTGGGAAAATGCGTGGACAAAGAAGAAACAATGTGCATCAGATCTCATCCTCTTGGCATACTGTCGCAAGGAGTACATCTGTATTGGAGTAACCAAGGAAAGGGTTTTGGGAGAGGAAACTTGCTCCATACTGCTTTCATATTTGTAGAGAAAGGAGGGAAGAAATAAGGGAGCTTATAATCAAGGAAGGGCCTTAGTGAGGGGCCTCCAGAGCTCTACCCTGACATCAGTTTGTTTATCCAAGTAGATAAATTACTAGAAAATACAAATATATATTTTAACTCCAATTAAAATAATTCAGGTCTGCTGAGACAGCTTCTAACATGGCGATCTCTGTGTGGAAAGGAATGAGCTTTCAGAGTATCTGAATCTGTCTCCCTTCAAATGTATCTAAAGCAAATTAGCCAAGATAAGTAAAAATCAAAGCATGGGCCTAATGAACAGATACTGAGGGCAAGGCCAAGGTTTAAACTCAAGGCAAAGCACCTTCAGAAATAGTTGATAAGGCTTATAATGATAAAAAGTATAATCTACAATATTCCTAACACTTATGTTCAGGTGTCCTAAAACATTCACAAAAATCTATCTCATGTTAAGATATAAGTAAGCCATCAATTAATTAATTCATCAAAGTAGAAATAGTATGGAAGCCATGATGTGTTCATCATTTAAGGAAACTGGAAATTGATTACATAATTATAGATCAAAGGAAATGAACAAACATGTAAAAAACCTGCCATCTGGAAATAACAATAACACGATGATGATAAACCTTGAAAATTACAAAATATGTAGAAACTTTTGCCTCAGTTGGATGTACGAATTTTATATAAGGAAATACAGGTGAACTCAAAAATGCTTGGAATTTAGTGAAATCATATGGTATTTGTCTTTTCGTGGCTGACTTATTTCATTTAGCATAATACTCTCCAGCTCCATCCATGTTGTTGCAAACAGCAAGATTTCATTCTTTTTGATGGCTGAGTAATATTCCTCTGTGTGTGTGTGTGTGTGTGTGTGTGTGTGTGTATACCACTTCTTCTTTGTCCATTTACCCAGTTGATGGACAATTGTGGCTTTTTCCATAATTTTACTATTGATGATAATGCTGCTATGAACATCAGGGTAAATGTATCCCTTCAAATCTGTATTTTTGTGTCCCTTGGATAAATACCAGTAGTGCAATTTCTGGGTGGTAGGGTAGCTCTATTTTTAACTTTTTGAGGAACCTCCGCACTGTTTTCCAGAGTGACTGCACACGTTTGCATTCCCACCAACAGTGTAAGAGGCTTCCCCTTTCTTTGCATCCTCATCAACACCTATTATTCCCTGTGTTGTTAATTTTAGCCATTCTGACAGGTGCAAGGTGATACCTCATTGTGGTTTTGATTTGTATTTCCCTGATGATGAGTGTTGTTGAGCACCTTTTCATGTGTCTGTTGGCCATCTGTATGTCTTCTTTGGAAAAATGTCTGTTCATGTCTTCCGGATTATTTGTTTTTTGAGTGTTGAATTTGATATGTTTTGGATACTAACCCTTTATCAGATATGTCATTTGCAAAGATCTTCTCCCATTCTGAAGGCTGCCTTTTAGTTTTGTTGATTGTTTCCTACTGTGCAGAAGCTTTTTATCTTAATGAAGTCCTGATAGTTTATTGTTGCTTTTGTTTCCCTTGTTTCAGGAGGCCTATCTAGTGAAAAGTTGCTACAGCCAATGTCAAAGAGGTTACTGCTTGTGTTCTCCTCTAGGATTTTGATGGTTTCCTGTCTCACATTTAGGTCTTTCGACCATTTTGAATTTATTTTTGTGTATGGTGTAAGAGAATGGCCTAGTTTCATTCTTCTGCATGTTGCTGTCCAGTTTTCCCATGTGGGATTTTAGACACAAAACAGATGAACATAGGGGGAAGAAAGAGTGAGAGAGAGAGAGGCAATCCAGAAAACAAACTCTTAACTGTAGAGACAGAACTGAGGTTTGCTGGGGGAGGGGGGGGTTTAAATAGGTGATGGGCATTAAGAAGGACACTTGTTGTGATGAGCGCTAGGTGTTGTTTGTAAGTGATCAATCACTGAATTCTGCTCCTGAAACTAATATTACACTGTATGTTAAGTGACTGGAATTTAAATAAAAACTTGAAAAAAATACCTAGAATTTAGTAATTGCTTCATAAGTGCTGGGCTTTTTTATGCATTGATGATATTGGTGATTACCACTATGAATGAGTCTCATAAATTTTGGATTGGCAGCTCTTTTTGCAATTTTTCATCACTGTTAGAGATCAGAAGTATGTTGATCATTTTTCCAGAATCTCAAATATACCCAGGAACAGAGTCCAGCCCAGACTTGATCAACAACGTATGGGCTTAAAAAAGTAATCGGTAGTAAATTAAATTTTCCTCCTTCATTGTCTTCTAATTACCTAATCAAACTGTGTTTCAGTTTGCATGCATACATTTTAGGTATGAGTTTGTGCATTAAATGAGCTTCATGAGAGCAAAGGCCATTTATTTTTAATCTTTTCATCTCCAAAAGCTAACCCAGCATCCAGTTGGTAGGAAAGAAATGTTACATGTACGATAAAGAACAAATAACAAATTTTAGTAACAAGAATAACTCTTAACTTGAGAAAATCGTTTGCTGTCCATAAAGAAGATACTGACTTATGTTTGTTCTGTTGGTTTAGACTCTGCAAGGAAATCCCATATGGGGAAAAGTGGGCAGTAATCACCACAGGTATGGTCGAGACTCCCGGCTCTCAGCCGCCACCATGGGGTATGTAGTGAGCCAGGAAGATTCAGAAGCCCAAGTCCCCTCAGGTGTTATTCTGTTCCTTTGCACCTAGTATGGTGCCCAGAACCTAACAAGAGCGTGGCAGATATTAATATAAACAAATAAAAAAGGGAATAAATGCTGATATTGTTGCATGCATTCCAATTCTGAGGTCTCAAAATGCATTATGTGTCATTGACTCCTTTACATAAAAGGCTAACTTTCTAATTAACCCAGGTTTGGAAATATGATAGTTAAAGTGAAATTTTACGTTAAACCCATAAATAAAATAATTTTTTTCAATCTTCCTTTATCTACTATGAAACCAACTTGTTTGGTTGAGTTATCCCCCTGCTGTAGACTGTTCCCTAATGCCTTTACCCTTTGACTTGGCCCCAGAGTTCATCCTGTGATGGGCCCTCTGCTCACCTCTCCGGCTTCTGTCCATTTCCCAAGCTCACATTCAGTCACTGAAACTGGTGATCTCTCTGTCTGGAATTAAAACAAATATTTGTTGAGTGAGTGAATGAATGAATTGGCCACTAAGAATTCAGTTCTCTGTTTAAAAAATAGAATTGGTTGTTTTTTAGGTTTTTAAAATGCCTATTTTTTTGAGTTTTGCTTATTAACTATTTCATCGTCTGTGAACCAACTTAGAATTTCTTTTCTTTTGAAGGTAACTTGCAAACCCTAGTTCTAGTCCATGATAGCACCACGCAATTACCTTCCTTCTTCATAGCCTTACACTGTAAGTGAGTGATATTTCAATGCAATTATCAGGAAATGTGAGAGAAAGATAACTGCCTGTTTGGGCAGCACTGTGGAATGGAAGGGGTCTCTTGGGATTATGAGCCTTCTGCAGGATGCTGCTTTGCCCACATTGCAAAGGACTTAATCGTGCCTCCTTCTCCGGTGTTTTTAGAGCAGAAATATGTGAATAATTAGAACACCGAAATACTGAAACAGAAACATTTTGACTTAAACCTCTCATTTAGGAGTAGAAATGAGTTAATTTTGCAAAACACTGGCATGCATTTTTTTGGCATTTATTGAGATAAACACCCTTAATTAAAGCTTGAAATATAGAATACTCTCTTAACTGCCATAAATTAAAGCAAATTGTCTGCATTTTTATTGTGATAACATACTCAGCAAGTGCCAATCTCAAGGAAGTGACCTTGGATTGTAATACGAGTTTACTTCTGCTTGTGTCCTTTTAATTGCTATTCTAATTGTAACAAAGAAATGTAGTGTATATGGATGACGCCAAAGAACATGTATTAGTTCTTGCTTGGGTTATAGCACGAAAAGCATATGCCACTAAATAATTAAGCACTAGAATGAGATATGAGTGTATTTTCTGTATATAATTGTTTAAACTTGATCAGAGCAAGGCACTTAGTAGCTGCCTGAACAGCAAAACCTCACATACACTGATTTTATCAAAGTATAAATCTTATTCTACCTCAGATTCCATTTACTCATGTATTGGTAAAACTAACAGGCTATTTGAGCTGAGAATCATCAAAGCAATTCTTTTTTTCCTGGCTAGAAGCCGATCGGCAAGTTTAGATGATAATGTAGTATTAGTAGCAATAGTACCTGTTAATTTTTATTGAGCACTTAACATGTTGCTTCTTTTCTAAGAATTTTAAGGTACTAATTTATGTCTTCTGTTCCATTATTCTCACAACAAACCCTTGAAGCATATTTTTTTTATCCTTCATTTCCATTTCCAGGTGAAGAAACCGAGTTTGCCCGAGGTCATGCAGCTAGTAAGTGGGGAGGCTACTAATGGAGATCAGAGTCAGGAGGCAGCCTTCCTCACCACTACACTCTACCTAATTCTATCAGTCTGTGTACGTTTTAAACGGCCACGAGAAGCTAACTTCTTATAGGCAAACTCTTAAGGGACCAACTCATGATCCATGTGCTAATTCATTATTTGATAACTTGCCAGCAAACGAATAATTTCATCTGCACATGGCTCCCAAATTAGTTTGGATCCGGTTTTGGGTTTTTGTTTTGTTTTTGTTTTTGTTTTTTTGTGAATATAGAATCAGAACAAGAGAAGTTAAATATTATTAAGAGATATTTCTATCAAGTTTCTGTAATAGCATGAATAAGTCATTCAACCTTGGAGTATTTTAAAAAGAAAAGTATTTTTAACCTCTGATTATTCGTGGGTGATGCTCTTTTTCTAGACATCACAATATTTTCCCCTAGACAGTGATGCATTTGTCACTTCTCACCTTTCCAAAATAAATTTTAAGGTTTCCTTTTCTTTTGTCATTTAAAACTTTCCACTTCTGTTAGAAGAATACAAATTCATTTTTATTAACAATATTTTTAGGTGTCAATATCCTTGATTCTAATTTTTAGAGTACAAAAAACTCAAGTTATGCTTCTTCATACCTTATAAGGTCAGTGTAATTCTATAGATTGTGGATGAAATTCACAAAATATTGAACCTGGAGAATAGAATGAAAATTTTCCTGAAATACCAAACTAAACATCAGTTAATGACTTAGAGTCTCCAGACTTATTTCAAAAGTTAATAACAGAAATTATGAGAATGCAAAATTACTAGAAGAACCAGAAATGTAGATGATTGTATTTAGTAGACTAAATCAAATGATGTACAGAACTTATTCCAGTTTAAAATCCCATACCGATTCTGAATCACTTACGACACAGAGAGCATGTGGTTTTGTAAAAGGAATAGGAAAAACAACCAGGGAAGGTGAAAGTTAAGTAGTATCAACGAGATTATCATTAATTTTTCTTTCTTCCAAATTTAGATACACTTTTCAGAAGCCAGTGGACTTCCAGGAACACCTGTGAATAATTCTGTCTATTCCCTACAACAGTCCTCTCACGGCTTTTAGTCATAAACTTTAACATATTTTATTATCATTGTCAAGACTGCACTTTCTATTTGAATCAACATTTTTTCATGTTATAAAAAACAACATGTATCCACTATCTAAAATGAGATATTTTGGAAAATTTAAAGCATTCATATTTCGTTAACCAACATAAAACAAATTCAGTTCTGATATATTTCTTCTCTTTTATATTAAGTTAATGCTTGGTTTATACTTCATATATTATTTTATAGTCTGCTCTTTTTCATTTTAACATTATTTTTTGAGTAATTTTCTACACCACAAATCTGCACAATCCATATAATAGCAGTGTAGGGTTCTCATTGAATAGAAAGATCATTCTTTGAGTGTTTTCTTATTGTCAGATATTTTTGGTTGAGTAAAATTTTTGTGTATGTAACTAATAATACAGTGATTGCTTTTTACATCTATAGTTGCACACATCTCAGATTATTATTTTAGAATAGGTGCTTAGAGATATAACTGTGGGGATAAAGGATGTGCACATCCTTGGGGCGCCTGAGTGGCTCAGTCGTTAAGCGTCTGCCTTTGGCTCAGGGTGTGATCCCAGGGATCTGGGATCAAGCCCCACTTCCGGCTCCTCTGCTGGGAGCCTGCTTCTTCCTCTCCCACTCCCCCTGCTTGTGTTCCCTCTCTTGCTGGCTGTCTCTCTCTCTGTCAAATGAATAAATAAAATCCTTAAAAAAAAAAAGGATATGCACACCCTGATTTTTATTATTATATGAGAGCTCTTTTATTTTATCCTTCCCGCGGTGTATGAAAGTGCCCAATTCATTACACCTTCACTAGCATTGAATATCTATCTATATATCTAGATAGAGATAGAGACAGAGAGACAGAGAAAAAGAAAGAGAAAAAGAAATTTATTATAAAGACTTGGTTTATGTGATTATGGGGGCTGAGAAGTTGTGGGATCTGCCATTTTCAAGTTAGAGACCCAGGAAAGCCAGTGGTGTAATTCTAGTCCAAGTCTGAAAGCTGATGGTAAAAGACCCAGTCTCACTCTGAGGGCAAGAGATTACCAATGTTCTAGCTCAGTCAGGAAGAAAGAGAGAGAGACACACAGAGAGAGAACTCCCCCTTCCTCTGTCATTTTGTTCTATTTTAGGCCCTCAACAGATTGGATGATGCCCATCCACATTGGAGAAGACCATTTGCTTTACTCCATCTATCGATGAAAATGCTAGCCTCATCTGGAAACACCCTCACAGACACACCCAGAAATAATTATTTCCATGATCCAGTCAAGTTGATAAATAAAATCAACCATCACAGCATTATCGTTTTTATTTTTCTCTTTTCTGACTTCATAGGTGAAAACTGGTCTTCTATTGTTTTCAGTAGATTTTCCTTTATTATTTATCACGTTTTAGTAATTTGTTCCTTATCTTATTTCAGCCTAGACTGTTTTTTTTCTATTGAGGTGTTAGGTGTTCTACTTATTTTTATTAATTCTTTATTTTCCTTATATTGAAAGTAGTATACATTTATGTGCATTTATTTTTTTAAAGATTTTTTTGTTTATTCATTTGAAAGAGAGAAAGAGAACATGAGCAGGGGGCAAGGGTAGGAGGGAGAGGGAGAAGCAGACTCCCCACTGAGCAGGGGGCCCAACAACGTGGGGCTCGATCCCAGGACCACGGGATCATGACCTGAGCTGAAGGCAGCTGCTTAACGAACTGAGCCACCCAGGTGCCCCCATTTTATGTGTGTTTAAATATTGCTTTCAGTTTGTTTAACATTTCTAATAATTTTTATATGTAATTTTACTTGAATATATTTTAAGCATGGCTGCCCCCAAAGAAGAAGGTCATCTCCATTTCATCTGAATATTGTAGAATGAGTAATGTCTGGTAACCTGTGAGAGTAGTTAACTCTTCATAGAGTATGGATCTGTGTTGTTTCAGGGTTAGTTTGTGGCACTTGTTGACATCATTGTTACATTTATTTCATTCAGCTTTTTTATATTTTTAGCCCCCTATTTGTGTTCTATAGAATCCATGTCACACAAGCTACTTTCAGGGTAGACATAGTCAATAAAAGCAAAGAAAATATTCTCAGACAAAAGTGTTTAGAATAAAAAAGATGCTCATGGGTGGATGTGGACTAATGAAGCTTGACAATGGGGCTTCAACCTGAGGGCAGTTCAGCCTCCCTCTGAGAAATGATCCACGGGCAAACTCAGACTGCAAAGTTACACTCTACCACCGTTATCCTGCCTTCTCTTCATGTAATTCTCCTACTCAAGGAACAGTGAGAAGTTATCTCAAAATAACATGTCTTTATCTCAACGCAAAGAATTTACATTAAAAAAACCCATAATAATATATATTTTAGGGAAGAAAATTAAAGCTTGTGCCTGAGAGAATAAGTGAAATACTGTTATGATACCCAAAGAAGTAAAATATAGATCAATCGTACTCTTCCACCTGATTATGAGCTCTCAATTTCTGTACGTGTAAATATGTTTTTGGCTTTCCATTCTTCCCACTTGTGCTTGGTTGTGTGTCCACATAGAGGTAATTTGTTGTTATTGTAGCGAAATTCCTGGCATGGATCGGCAGACTGTGTTTACTAAGCTCCAGCGTGCAGTGGGTGAGACATCACTGGAATTGTTATAAAAATGGTCAGTGCTCCTTGGTATTTATCTATTCATTTTCCACAGCTTGCACTGAACTCTGTGGAGTCACTGGGAAGGGGACATTTTTCACAGCAGGGAACGATGGTTCTCTGCCCAAGCAACCAAGGATACCTGATCTCAAGGGACTTGTAAACTTACGTGACAGGTACCTGCAGAATTTGATCTTAGAGGAAGGAAAGAAGATCTTGTGAATGAGTGTTAATTTTTCTCTTTATTTTAAATATTTGCATTTTCTTAAAGTGAATTGTGTAAAATACTCCATGGCTGTTTAAATCAATTGCTAATGCTCTTTAACAATTCACAGACATAATCCTTCCCATAATATATCTGAAAACAATACACAAGATACCTTTTTTATTTAGTAGATATTCCAAGAAAAATTTTGTTTACATTGATGTTTAAAATAATAAAGCCAATTGCCAAGCTGTCAGGCTTTAATGTTTATATGTAGAGATAGATTTAGCTGTAGTAAAGCCAGTGTTTCAGATGAGAGATTATTTCTGTGGCATGAATTGATGTTATCAGAAAATGATCTTGCAGGAATGCTTCCCCCAGTTTACTAATGCCTGACATTTCACTATTAGACCTCTGTGGGTTTTTTGTTTTAGCTCTCTTTTTGTTTGGTTGTTTAAGTTTAGATGAAAAAGCTTTCTGTTGGCCTTCCAATGAAGTTGAAAGCCTTGCTTTGGCATATGATGAACCCATAATACAGTCCCTGCCCCTCTCCTTAACCTCATCATCCATCTCTCTCACATTTTTTTCTATGCTCATAATCATAAAATATAATGTCCAAACCTAGGTATTTGGGACCACATGTTAGTACTCTTATTAATTATGCCAGGATTACAAGTGTGAATTAGGATGATCCCAGAAAATGCAGAATATGCTGTCCTCATGTCACCTGCTCCAGACTTCATGCATCTCTTACGATCTCCTAAATGCATCATGATGGCCCCACCTCATCACTGATATGTTACTCCTTCTGACTGAATCGCAGCCCTCCTCCTCCAATTCAGTACACCCGTATGACAAATTTGCTTCAAGTCCTAGTTCAAGTGAAGCCCTTTCTGTGCACCACTGTGCCCAGCACGTGACCATTCAATGCACATGTAGTATGGAGAGTAGCTTGTATAGCATTTGTCCAATCAATAGAGTGTGTATAGAGAAACCCGATAAATAAGTGGATGGAAACACACTCCATGCATTTAGAATTGTGAGCCATCTATCTCAGAGTATTACTAAATTTATCTGGTCTTCCTGAGAGAATATTTTAATGAAGAGAAAGAGAAGAATGTGGGTACTGGGTGCTTGCAGGAAAAGGGGAAAAGGAGCATCATTTTAACATGGAAAAGCATTCAGTAAAACATTAAGAACAGTGAGAGAACTCCCTTCTTCACAGTCTCACAAAGGTCCAGCCCCATCTGAATCTAATTGTTAGGTTCCAGGAGTTGGTTTATTCTTAGAATGAAGTATTTTGTTTTAATTAAATGAGCCTAGTACTCATTTTGCATTTAGAATAGATTTCTAAATTAATTTTTTCATTCCCTCTTGTCATCTGAAAGCATCTAAGGTAACGCAATTTCCAACAATTTAAAAACAAATGGCTTCTATTCAACTGGCCTATATTTTATGCCTTTTAAAAAATTAACTGTTATCACAGCTCAATGTACCAAGTGTCAACCTTATCAAATTTCTCAGTGCCCAAGAAAATGAATGTAATTGCTTCCTCTCTATGATATATTGTACATAATTGGCTTCCTATCACAAAGCAGCTGGAAAATATTCACAAATTCTGAAGGAAGCCTGCATTTGCATGCAGATCATAGGCTCAAATGTGTATTTTCACTTTAATATAAGCTGTGACAAAAGCAACAATAAAGTTTTGTTGATATAAGGAAACTAACAAAAACAAATAGAAAAATCCATCAATATTTTTAAAGAGTTTTAAATATATATACACACACACACGCACACACATATATATACACACACATAAATAGAGCTATTTAGGTCAACTCTGTAATGTCTCTCTGATATTTTATATTCCAATTTATGTAATTGAAATTGCCTGTCACTTCAAATGTTTTAACATAAATAAGAGTGTTAATATTGAGATTTAGATATTTTCTGTACCACTTAGAAACCCATGTGGAACATAGATGCCGAGAGTGACATTTATTCAACTCTAATTTATGAGGCACTTGTGGTTTGTCAAGTCTGCTCAGGGAGAGTTCAGATCCCCTATTTGCTCAAATGTACCCCCATCATGTTGACAACTAGCATGCTTGGGGTACCTAAGGGAGTGATGCAGGGGAACCAGATGAACTTACCTGTGTGAAATGTACCACTTACCTGCTACTGGGAGCAGAGTTGGCCAACAGACCTGACCCAGCTGCTGTTCTCTGGATCCATCACTCTAATGGATCCAAGGCCATACTTTCCATGGACTGTTT
The DNA here is from genome assembly GCF_023065955.2 of Ursus arctos. Taxonomy (NCBI): domain Eukaryota; kingdom Metazoa; phylum Chordata; class Mammalia; order Carnivora; family Ursidae; genus Ursus; species Ursus arctos. The sequence continues at coordinate 77,682,049 of NW_026622985.1, forward strand.
CTAGTCAATGCAAAAACATAGCAGGGATACTAAAGGTGTCCCTTGTTGCCCGACCTGCAACTTTTCTTGTGGAGGACTTTGGCTCATGGACTTTCACTCGCTGCATTTTCTTACAACTCTGCTGCAGTCTGACACTCTTTGTACACAGTCCTTCATTCTTCCCCTTCCTTCATGGGTGTCAGACCTCATCACTGCCTGTAAGGTCTCTCCATGTTCTCTGTCTCCCCTCTTTTTTTTTTTTTTTTACTGGCATTTCTCCTAAGAAATGTCTTAAATGTGTAATTCCATCTTGGCATCTGTTCTCTAGAGCCTTGAAAACACATTGTTTACTCCTACCTTGAGATTTTATATCCCGAATGCTGTCTGTTCTCAGGCCCTACTGAGCAGAACAAAACTAGGTACAAACTTAGAGAACCGTACGCATCCTTTTACCTAGATCCCCATGTTTGAGCAAATACAAGCCATGTATTTCTGCCTCTGGGCCCCATACTGCCATTGCTTACCTTCCAGTTCAATGGTCCATCAACTGTTTTGGAGTTAGTGGTCTCTTTGAGAAGCTGATGAAATATATAGGCTCTTTCCCAGAGAAAAGAATACATGCACACAAATACAAAATGCAGCGTACCTTTTCAGAGGTTTTATGTATTATTAAGAATCATAACTAAATATAAATCCTCTAAGGAAAGAAATGCCAGTCATAAGGATACTTTAATTATGAAATGACAGAACATTATTGAGATAATTGGTGAAATCTGTACAAGTATATAGATTAGATAATAGTATTGTATCAATGTTAATTCCCAATTTTGATAATTACACTGAAGTTATGTGAAATAATATATCAGTTTATAGGAAGACATAGAAATATTTAGGGGTCAGGGGACATCATGTCATTCAACGTACTCTCAAACAGTTCAGAAAAAAATTAGGTATAAATAATAGACAATAAGAGAAAGAGAAGGCGAGAGAGATGGATACAATAAAAACCATAAAATACTAACATTTGGGAAATCTGAGCGTCCATGGGAATTCTTAATGATCTCACAACTTTCTCTAGGTCTGATATCTCAAAAAGTTTGGGCAACAAGTAATCCCAAATGATAGCCGAAAACATATTTTCTTAGTATTTTATTGGAGGTGTGGAGACCAATCACTTTCATTCATTACCTTAGCCAAAAATACACATTGTAACATTGCTACTGTGTATTCTAGACCTTAATAAATGAGTTAATAAATAATAACTACAGATAAATAATTATTAACTCTAAAAAATGATATACTCTAAAAATAGTAATTATAAATTAAAAATTTTAAAGAAGTAAATCCACAAATAAAAAGCTGCTGTTGGTAATTATATTCAGATACATCAAGATTCTAAGAGGCTAATCTTTGACTGATAAGCAAATATGGATGTGGGTGATTTTGTGTGTGCGTGTGTGTGTGTGTTGAATACAATAGGAGAGACTGTGACTAAACTCCAGCATTTATCTCTGTCTTCTCTTTATAACCTTTTGTTCTTTGAGCTTTCGATAATTATCTCAGCACTGTGGGAATATCACTGGGATCTTTTCCCACTTCTGGCATCCACAAAACAGATGACTATCAAAATTTAATGTATAAAAATTAAAATCAAAGTAGAAAAAGAGAGAAGCCTAAATTGTGTAAGAAAAAATATCACAAATTTTGATCAGCCCATTATTTGCTAAATAACATTACCTAATATAGGAGAGCATAGAAGAAATGCACACAAAAGAAGATCTGACTCCAGATTTCTGCCTGTTAATTGGGGAGGACAAAAGACTCTCAATTCTAACTGAGTCCAGTCTTAAGCAACCAAAACATGTCTATACATTCCATGGAGAAAATTGCATGACCAACATGCTGCTCCATGCCCCAAATATACGATCAGTTCTCAGTTCATATGCTCATACAGATGTGAGTCTTCTCTGAAGTTATGCATGGATTCACGGGATGACTGAAAGGGGATAAATTTTTTTTTGTTATCTCCAATGTGAAGAATACATGGCAGTATATGAAAATAGTGCATAGTTTGTGATGCGGGGTTACCAAGAGGGGAGTCTCTGTAGAAGTAATAATCCGTGTGAGAGAAGTTGATTGTGATTTCCCCACATAAGCAGTATGGACCAGATGTACTAGTGGATGCTTTGTACTGCCATCCAGATCTTCCTTCCAGACTGAAAGACTTATCTCCCAGCTGCTGGATAATAGATCTCAGCTGTCGGTTCTCTCAGCTAATTGCCCTCTGCTGAGGGAAGTTACTTTCTCCAAAGAAACACACTCTTCCTGGAGGTATGACTGGTTGATGTGGGAGTATAAAGGTCTAGCCTCCTTGCCCTGTCATGAGACAACCCTAATGAACCAGTCCAACTTTTAAGTTTCCCATGGGTCAGCTGAGGCCTTGATGTGACTGTACTGCAGCTCAATTTCTATTCCATCCATTTCTACTCTCTTTTGTTTACACCCAGGTCATTTCCAACAGCGCTCACCAGTTAACTTCTTGCATGCTTATGTGTGACTTAGAGTCTGTTTTCCTGGAAACCCAATTGATGCAGTTGGTACTGAAAGTGGTTAAGGAAAGCAGAATCTAAGATAAAATTTTGGAGCGGAATCACACAGCACCTGTCTAGCAATGAGGACCCCATCACTGGCAGTAGATGGAATATCAGTATACTGTGGAACAAGATAGTGGTGTAATTCTTAAAATGATCATTAATGCTAAACTTGGATGGTATTCTGACGAAAGGAGCTGCACTGGTCAGTAAAATGTATCAGATGGTTGAAAAGCAATGTAAAATGGTCAGAGACGAGCTGAATCTGCCAAGGGAGGAATGGACAGGAATCATAAGAGTATATATGGTATTGGAGTCTGAAAGGACTAGAGCAAGAGGCTCAGGAAGAAAGTAAAGTTAGATAGGGAGAGTTTATCAAGTTGCAACCAGTCCCGTAAGATCTGGATTTAACATCCTGACATAGACCGTGAAAGGTATTGCAAACATGCTGTGAGAATGGCCCCTAGAAGCTCGAAGAGAGTGATGGCCACCTCAAGGAAAGGGAAGATGCTAGACTGCCATGGCAGACAATGGAAAAACCCAACCAATCTCTGCCTTTTCTTCTGTTGGTTGCTCAAGTACACAAAAATACCATGAGTCCTGGAAAAACATTCAAGGATAACTTAGTCCAGCCTCCTCTCAAATAAAGGTATTGTATATACATCACAAACAATTGTTACTGAGAATCTACAGGACACCAAAATTGCGAAGTACTATTTATCCTGAAATATATGCGTTATAGTAAAACTAAACTAACCTCTGTGTCAAAAATAATATTTCTTTGTCATTAGGATATATGTAAGGAATCCTTTGGTAAATCAGATAATTAACCAACACTGATCTTCTATTTAAATCAAGATTTACTACTGATACACACACACATACACACACACACGCGCGCGCACGCGCGCGACCAGGGTTCTCCTTAAGAGGTTAAATCAGTTATTCTTTTGGAGAAAAATTATATAGTGTTCCTGTGGCAAATTGCCCTTTTCTTGTAGTTTGCCAGCCAGAAAGTAATATATGTCACTCTCTTCTAACTGGCAAGATTAAGGTGAACACAAATAGAACTGAGGGTTCTCCATTTCCTCCATACATTCATACATCTTTTCTTCATGACATTTTGGAACCCTTCAGTAAGAGCTTTGAATGTGAATGCAGAGGTGATGATTAAAGGGCCAAAATACAATCGTAGTGCCAACATAAAGGAAAGCCTCAGAGTGTAAGATGATAAGGGATTCAGAGAGAGTCATATCCCTCACCTCCAGCAGCTTAGTGGACAGAAATACAATAAACTATCAGAATTGTCAGAGATTTGTTCAGGCCAATGGCTGAAGAAGCCTTGTGAGAATCACCAGATCTGACTTGGCCCTCACAACGAACGCACTTCACCTCCAACAATCATACATGTAGACATGCATACAAGCACACACATAGCACATGTCTCCAACTGTAGGAAGGTAGAAGGTCACTACTCAGAGTAATTAATTATCTGTCCCCCATTGCCAAAGACCTGATGTATTAGAATCTTCATCTTCCTGGATTTTCTTTAATATACTTAGATTTCTTATTTTGAGAAGTGTGGTCTTCCACCCAAAAGAAGATAAAATTATGTTTAAGTCTTAATGAGATAGATATGTACATAGCATCTTTCTAAATAAAAATCTCTCACTTATTTATATCAAAATACTTTGGAAATATTGAGATTAACTTCAGTAATTAAGCATATCCAACCCAGAAATGCAGGGAATTAGAAAAGAGTAGATCACGGGTAAAGAGTTTTGTGACATTGGTAATCTGGTGATCAGCTCAGTTTTAGTCTTGTCTTCTGAATTTGGGATTTTTCATTTATCACTTGAATTAACCTTTTGCTGTAACTCATCGATAATAGTTCATTTAAACAATGTACAGGATAGGAATATTTTAATGAAGTGCTTCACTATTTTAGGTGGAAATCTTTCCCTAAAATTTCATATAACACTGATTTGAAAGAAATGTTTAGATACGATGCTTTAGTGAAGAGATCTATAGTCTAGTGGGTGAGGACACAGATGAGATGGGGCAGTCAGACTCCAGTTGTCTGCTTTTCAACTTCAGGGACGTTACTGCAACTCTACAGGCCTCATTTTCCTTGACTATAAAAAAAGATAACAATAGTTCCTAACTTACAAAGTTATTATAAGAATTAAATGGATTAATATAATGTAATTAGCGTAATTAATGGATTATGAAAGCACTTAACCCAGTGCCTGAAACGTAGTAAGTTTTCAATAAATGTTATTATCTTTTCATTCCTCAGTTTAAAGAATGTGAAAATTAAAGATCGTGTTCATATCTGTTCAATAGGAAGGAATAAATAATCATTGAAAAGTCATTCTGTGTTTAAACTCTATCCCTCTTCTTCTATATTCAAGATTCATTAGTTCCTTAACACAGATAAAGATAAAGAAACTGATAACTGTAGCAGTTCAGGAATCTGCCAGAGTATCACAGAGAGGGGATAGAAGAGTGGGGATTTAAACCCAGGTCTTCCATACTGCAAAGTCCTACCTTTTCACCATCTCCCACTGCCTTCTAAATTATGTTTGAAAGATTATGCCTTTTAAATTATGTATGGAAGTGAAAATTACCATAGACTGAGAATATTTAAGTGCCATGTTTTCTTGGATATGAATTTTAAAGTCATAAATATGGTTCTTTATGTCCATTCCATGGCAGAGAGTTTTACCCCAAGGGTCAATTAAGATAGAACAAAGGTCCAAAGTAGAAATTGTGTTGCTTTTTTTAATGTGTCATTATTCTTTCTTTCCCTTCTTCCCCTTTTTGCCTCAGAAGAAAACATTAAGAGCAGAAATATGGAGCAGGGAGAGGTAGAAGGGTTAAGAATCTGCAGCTCACTCTCTTGCTGGTGTTGGAGAGAGAAAGCCTTCATCAGGGGTGGCTGGACACAGGACAATGCCAGACTGGTGGGAAGAGGGTTGGATGCTAGAGTCCTCCTTAGGGAACTTCATAATGAAAATAGTTTATAAAACTGCTCCCTTCTCTGGAGGCTTGGTAAAACATTAGAGTCAACTGGTTTTTGTCCTCTGCTTAGTGAAAATCCTCGACTTCTTCTGATCCCCCATGTCCTTGGGAATCTCCCTGTCATCTTCTCTGTAATCTGGATTCCTGCATGGACATGGTTCTTGCTGTCCTCACCATCTGCCAGGACTGAACTCTTTATACAAATTAGTTGAATAAATAAATAATGAGTGAAATAATTGATGTATTTTGTGAGTGTATACACACACACACACACGCACACACACACACAGACCTTTACTGAGAACATAAAATAAGGCATATGTGTATGTGTGTATTTGTAAAGATTATATCAGTATGTCATTTGGAACCCTTTTTCTAAACATTACCAACTGGAATGGTATTCTGAAACATTCTTTGTACTTTTTTGGGGTTTCAGGTATAATGAAATATATCCCAAATATGAAAACAAAATTAAAAATTAAATGTCTGTTTTTTTTTTCAGTCGTTGAATCAGCTTGAAACATCTGGATGGATAATTACCAAATTTGCATGATATGTTTCTAGAATAGGACATGTTGTAGGGTGCTCATGATTCTATTTCATGTTATCATAGCGGACACCTCAGAGTAATAAGCAATAAAGCAGACTCATAAATACAGAAAACAAAAAACTGGTGGTTGTCAGAGGGGAGGAGAGTAGGAGCATGGGCAAAATGGATGAAGGGGAGTATGAGGTATAGGCTTTCAGTTATGGAATGAATAAGTCATGGGGATGAAAGGTACAGCATAGGGAATGTAGTTGATGGTATTGTAATAGTGTTGCATGGTGAGAGATGGTAGCTACACTCGTAGTGACAACAGTATAATGTACAGAGTTGTTGAATCACTATGTTGTACAACTGAAATTAATGTAACACTGTGTGTCAACTGTATTAAAAAAATAAAAGAAGAAAAATATGCTACCAAGGTGTGCCTTCTGACCTAGAGTGACATCCATATAAATCATGACATCATGAACAGAAAACTAACAGTGGTTTCAACTGTTAACTCCAAATTGGAAGCCTTGATGGCTGATCCTCTAAATTTGGTTGTTGATTTGTAATTGAGCTGCTTCTCACATGGGCAGTTCTGTATATTGTGCTCCAAAGGTTCTGACAACAGACACTTATTTAATGATGGTTAATAATACTATCAAGAAAAACCAGGGATTCCAGGAAAGTGGATAATAAAATTAAATTTTAAATAAAATAGATTTTAAATTTTAAATAAAATAGATCCATCCAGTATATCATTTTTGTCTGACACTTTTCTTAAGTCATTAATTAACTCCCTTCTCATTTCTCTTAGGATTGATGTCTGTCTTGCTCACTTCATAGAGGATACTGTTGGGAAAATACCGATCAGGAAGGAGAGAGGAAAGCTCTGAATACAGGTATAGTTTATGATTCTGTGATTATAAACAAAATAAGGCACTATCCACCTCCCTTCCTGGCCTAAGACTTTACAGTTTTGCATTAGTGAAATGAGTTATCGACTCCTACAGAATCCTAGAGAATTTGTGAAGAATAATGAAAATTTTTAATGTACATTTTCTCGAAGCGGCAGCATGTACTTGACAAGAAAACAGAAAATTTCTGCTTAAACATCTCTCCTCCAAGAAGTTCCCTGCTAATTGTACCTGCTTAAAAGTACTCATGACACCTCCCTTCTTTTGGCACTGCTGTCTCAGATACAGACTATTCTGATGTGCGCCCTTCCTCTGCACCCTCGGTAATCACACAGCCCTTATGCTTAGCTCCTTGGGAAGACTCTTCTCCTCAGGGTAATCTGAGAGAACTGTCCATCTCATTATAATCAGTCTTCTGCTGTCAAATCCCTTGTCCCCACCTTCCTACCTTGGAGATTCATACTTTTATAGCCCTAAGCAATGTTTCCGTTGACACCTCTTGAGGTGGGTTGTGAAGAAAAAGCCCTTAGAATACATAGCTAGCCTTTCTTTCTTTCTTTCTTTCTTTCTTTCTTTCTTTCTTTCTTCTTAAGAGTATAGGGACACCATATATTTTTGTGCATTATTCATTACATTTATTTACTCAACAAATGTTTATTGAGTGCCAAATATGTGCCTGGCATGGCTTAAGGCTTTAGAAATACATGAGTGAAAATAACAAAAATCTCTGCGTTTGTGGAGCTCCTATTCTATTGGGGAAAATGGAGGGGAAGACTGGTGATAAAATAAAAGGGAAATTTACACTATGTAATATGTGATAGATGCTTTGAAGGGGAAATGTAAAGTAGAATTAGGCAAGGATGGAAATTTTCGGTTTTAATTAGGATAGTTAGGGTGGGCTTTACTGGGAAAGTGTCATTTTAGCAACCATTTAAAGGTGATGAGGGAGATGCCTAGGGGCATTGTATTATAGATAGAAATAACAAACGGGTGTGAAGTCCTAAGGGAGGACCCCGTTCCAGAGACAACAAGGAGGATAGTGTGACTGGTGCAGGGCAGCGAGAAGTGGGTAAGGAATATAATCAGAGAAGAAACGTGGCAGTGGTGAGGTCTGGGGTGGGGAATGCCCATTATTTCAGGCCTCATACGTCCTTAGACATACTTTGGCTTTTCCTCTGAGTGAACTGGAAAACCACTGGTTCTTAGGAAGACTCACAGGATCTGATTTATGTTGCAACTAAGTCCCTCTGGCTGCTGATTTGAGAAGAGACTCTGGAAGGAAGTAGCAAGAATGCAGGTTGGGAGTCCAGTTGATTCTCTTGCAATAATTAATGTAAGAGATGGAGATGATAGTAATGGGATCAGGGCGGTAGCAGTAGAGGAAATGAAGAGAGTTCTAATTCTGCATGCATTTTGCGGGTAGAGCCAACAGGAATTGCTAACATGTTGGATTTGAAATATGAAGGGAAGAGAGGAGTCAAGGAAGGCTCCATGGCTAAGGATCTAAGCAGCAGGAAGGGTGCAGTTTCTGTGACCTAAGATGGGAATCACTGCAGGTTGAGCGAATTTTCAGGAGAAGCTCAGGAGTTCAGTTTTGGAACTGTTAATATATGCGGTCCTCTCTTCATGTGATAATGTGGGACCGCAAACTGATCATGTAAGCTGAAAGTGGGCAGAACAATTTTAAAAACCAATGGGAAAATTATAATTGTGTCATCACCTTTAAAAGTTTTTATCAAAACATTTAAAACCTCTCTTACTCTTATAAACATATAGGGAAATTAAAAAGTACAAAAATAATGTTCAAAACACTAAAATTTAAAACATTAGAAACACTGAAAATTAAAACATTTATTTCCAATAGGAAAGAGGCTTATCAAAAGTAGGTTGAACAGTGCTTACTTTGTTAGCATATAGCTTACAATATGGAACAAGTATCTTTTCCATGACTTGACAAATTGTCATATTCGTTTTCAAGTTAGGATCCTTTGAGCTTCCAATGTTGTGAAATTTCTGGAAACTTTTTAAATATGAATTTCTTCACTGGCATCATTTCCTCTGGGACGTCTTCATCTCTTCCATTATAACCACTTTCCCCATTTATATCAGTATGTTGGCCTTTACTAAGCTCCTCTGGCTGCATATCTAGAATGTTTCGAAGGGGGATAATGTTAATATTCACAAAATTGGGTCATTTTTCTGTAATTTCATGTTTGTTCTATTCTAATTTCACTTCTAATGTTATCAGCCATCACTTTTTGTTTCTTTTTTTTTAATATTAATTATTTGAGAGAAGGAGAGCACATGAGCAAGCATGCAGGGGTGAAGGGCAGAGAGAGATGGAGAGAGAGAATCTCAAGCAGATTCCCCACTGAGCGCAAAGCCTGATGCAGGGCTTGATCTCACAACCCTGAGATCATGACCTGAACTGAAATCAAGTCTGAGGCTTAACCAACTGAGCCATCCAGGTGCCCCTCACTTTTTGTTTCTGTTTTTGCACTTTCTTCTTTGTTAGCCAATATCCTCTGGCAGTTATCCCCTTTTATAAAATATAACGTGGGTTTATTACTGGGACAAGGAGTTAACACAACCACATGCTTTGCTGTCTGTGCAAACACACTAAATCAATTGAATAACAAATAACAGCACCCAGTCACCAATAGACTTTGAAAGAAGGGCCATGATTGATCACTGATCAAAAACGTATCTGTTATTTATGTAGCAATTTGTGGACTACAGAGGTAGCAGTAAAGGCTGTATTCTGTGCACTTACTTAGAGTTAATATGCTGTGGTAACTGGTATTTGAACTGTGTTTTTGGAAGACTGATGTAATTTAACTAAACTGTGGGGACTGAAATTTGTGAATACTGGGACCATGTAAAGCATATTCTGCTTTATTTAAGATACTTTTAGACAGTCCCATGTATATGTTGAGATAGATAAGTCTAAAATTTCAGAGAAATAATCTTGGAAGAGAACCAAAATTTGGAGTCATTGAAAGCAGGAAGCAGACAAAAGTTCTGGAGCAACCTTATAATTTTCTGTCATGTTTAGAGTCCTTTCCAAATGCATAAACTTGATATTTTATTCCCAACATTAGATGCCAGGGGGTCTTCATGTAACTTAAAAACTATCACTTCCCGGTTTATGTCTTCTGGAGAGCACTTAATGATTTCCAGCCAAGCTGTTCATGTGAAACCTGGATTTGTACTTTCTAAATTGATTAGACTATGGAACACTCTTTTATTGCTTAAGGTGATACAGATATAAAATAAGTATTACCTTGTATTGGGTCACTTTATTCTTTGGTATAACACTTTATTTGAAGAAATTCCATTTAGTTTATTTATGCAATCAAAGAAAATTAAATAACTTACTGAAATACTCTAAAAAACTTTTGTCCAAATATGTCATGGAGAATAAAACCTTCAAATCTCCATAGGATCTTAGTTCCAGGAAGCATGAACCCAAAATCGAGCCTGAGCTACGTGGGTATGTGTAAGAGTTTTCATAAGAACAATTTAATATAAGATTTGGGAAAAAGTAAACTAAATAAAACAAACCACTTGGCCTTAATGTCTGCTGGGCATGACTACTTAAAACTTCCCATTTATATTCTCTGATTAAAAAATTAGAAGTAAATCTCCTTTAGCATGCCAGTCTTAAACTCTGATGGTTTCTTTATGAAATAAACACTGAAATGTAGCCTTAGTCTTACACTAAGAAATTTGCTTTATTTTTATCTTAATAACTTAATATTAAGAATCAGAATATATCTAGAACATGCTCTGTAAGACCTTGAATTAGAATAAGAAATAATCCTGGATTTTTAGACAATGAACTTTGTTATTTATCTACTCACCCCACTTACGGGGCACTGCTGTCAAACATGCTATCCTCAGTATCCTCCTTATTCCAGTTTTACCATCTCTCTGTCCTCATCACGGTACTTCTTTCCCCTGGATTCCCAAAGATCTGTGTAAGCTGCCGCCATCTGACAGTCCTTCCCGTGAAGCTACATCTGATCTTTGTCTCCCCCATCAGATTTGCCATATTCTAGATCTTCCCTCCTTCATTTGCTCACTTCAAAATGTACCTGGTTTGTCCCTTGAAAACCGATGTAATAAATTGTTAATAGCTAACAATAGATTAATATCTCTATGGAGATTTACATTTTAATCAGAAACCACTATACATGCAATCCCATCAAAAGGATTTTGCTCTAATGGTGGTATTTCTGCCACCATGGCTAACTATTTGGGAAGATATTACTGATTAATAACCTGAATCACTATGTATCTGGTTTCCTTAGCAACCACTGCAATAGGTTCTTCCTTGAAGTTTTTTTCCCCCAGTCTAAACTCTGATAGGGATTTTGAGCAAAATTTGCTTTTATAAGGACATTGGTGGGATTTTCCCCTGAATTTGAAATTATAAATCTCAGAGCTTGAAGGCAACTTCAAGGTCACCTATCCCAACACTTTAATCTTACAGTTATAGAATTCAAGATGCAGATAGATTAGATGAATTAGGCAGAGCCCCAAAACTTCCTGACAGAATTGCTTCTTAAACTCGTAGTCTCTACCATGCCTTGTGAAATGTACAAAGGATGTAAAACATGCTTTAAGTAACAGCGCTTTAAGCAATACCTGCATCATTGCCAGTGGAGTACTGAATGCTGAGTGGTTGCCTCAGTAAGTGGTCGCTGAGTGGTTACCTGTGGACTACAGCTTCAGCAGGGCTTGGGTTGGATTGTCATTGCCGTGGAGAGCTGCCATCACTCAACATTGCTTTAGGCTACACAGTGAGGAAGACATTTCATTCCGTTTGCATTTTTGACAGTCAATAGCCTGAGCTTTCTCTGTAACCAAAAAGCATAGCTGATGAGTAAACCAAGGCTAAGTTCCTGAAAAGTGAGGAAAACACTGAAGGCAGGTTGGTATTTGGACCAGCAGCCCATGACTTCCCTCCACACAAAGAATGGCAGTAAACACCTTCCTGGGCATAACAGTGAGCCATGGGAGACCAGGACTATTTATTTTTCCTTATGTGCAATGATACTCAAGGTATTTGTAGTATGTGAGTACAATTATGAATTGTTTAGGATATAACTTGTTAACTCAGAGTGCACCATACAACTAATGAGGCCAACGTCACAAGTTTATTCCTTTGAGGACAAGTTTAATTTCATTCTGTCCATGCCCTCGGACTGCAACCTGCTACGGCTCTTAGGGAGCTAGAGGAGCTTTCTCGTACTGGAAAAATAACTTGAGACTGTGTTCCTCCATCAGAAAAAAAACACAAGATTATTTACATATTGGCATTGGGTTCACTCTTTTCCTGAATAATTCACTTGATTTGTACTCAGACTCATGTGAATAGGATGGTTTAGTTTCACTTCATTTTAGACAATCTAGTTGCATAATGTGAACTGCATGCAATAATTAGAGGAAAACTCAAATTTTAGTTTTGGAATTTTTAAAAAGATTTTATTTATTTATTTATTTAGAGAGAGAGAGCTCATGAGTGGGGGGAGAGACAGAGGAGAAGGGAGAGGGTGAGAGAATCTCAAGCAGACTGCATGCTGAGTTTGCAGAGCCTGACGTGGAGCTCAGTCTCAGGACCCTGAGATCATGACCTGAGCTGAAACCAAGAGTCAGACACTTAACTGACTGAGCCACCCAGGTGCCCCCAAAGCAACACAGTTCTTTCTTTTTTTATAAGATTTTATTTATTTATTTATTTCAGAGAGAGACTGTGTGAGCACGAGGAGGGCCAGAGGGGGAGGGAGAGGGACAAGCAGACTCTCTACTGAGCATGGAGCCTGACGGGGGGCTCATAATCCCAGGACCCTGAGGTCATGACCTGAGCCAAAATCAAGAGTCCAGCACTCAACCAACTGGACCACTCAGGCGCCTCCCAAATATAGTTTTTAAGACTAAACAAATACATAGGCATTTATGAATATATTGCTTCCAACTCCAGGATCACCTTAACATGTGTTTGGCTCATTGAAAATGCAGTCAAGATTGACGTTGCAAATGGATTTAGGAAATATTTTAGTTCTCCTTTTAAATCCATTGCTGAAGGAGGAGGAAGAGGCAGAGGATTAGAATCAAAATGAAAAGGGGGTGAAAGTAGAAAGAAGAGGTGGAAGTCCCAAATAAATTCTTTTACATTTTCTTCTGTTAACCTCTTAGTTTTATCTGAAGTGTACCTATAGTTCATCTTAAAGTGTATTAATCTAGTGTCTAGTTGTGTTAATGTTAGGTGGGAAGCCAAGGAGATTTAATGAATCAGTTCCCAGTCAACATCTGGTAAAAAGCTCCTGCTAAATTTTTAGGTAGCTGTTCATGTACCTTTATTCTTCCATGTATATTTTATGAGAAGCTTATCTAATTTCACAAAACAATCTCAGTGAAAAATTTACAAATTAATTTTATGAAAATAGACATCTTCATAAAATCAGATTATACCATCCAAGAGCGTGACGTGTCTATGCATTTCTTCAGACCATCTCCTATGTCCTTCATTATGATTTAAAAAGTTTTCCTCATTCTCTGTTAAGATAATTCCTGTGGTTTGCTTTATACAAATATTTAGGCTTTAATATTTTAAATTGAAAATACATTTTCTGTCACCCTTAAATTGCTTTCCAAACTCCTGCACACTGTTGGTATAATGATTAAGCCAAACAAACTTGGAACATTCTTTGAATAATTATTTGAGGCCTCGCTATATAGAGGGAGCCCCAAAGTAGAGTACAACCCCTGAGACATAAATTCAGTACAAAATCTTGAAGCCTTACTGAGACGGCCGATTTACATCGCATTTGAGAGCGGCAACAAATCCCTGGTTTCGGTGGACACATTATTCCCAAATGAAGAGCAAATGTAGTTCTTGATAAAATTAGCATAATGGAATCCTGCATGATCTGTGCGACTGATGTGAAGATGGCTAATTATAGGTCTAGATTGAGGAAAACATAATCATCTAAATATATTAGAAAACAAACAAATAGAGATAACCAAAGTGTAAATTCCGTCAGAGGATTGAAAGGCAGGTGTTTGATGTAAGACCTATATTGATACTTTAATACTCTTTTAAAAGTAAACTGACAAGGGGCGCCTGGTGGCTCGGCTGTTAAGCGTCTGCCTTCGGCTCAGGTCATGATCCCAGGGGCCTGGGATCGAGCCCCGCATCAGGCTTCCTGCTTAGCGGGAAGCCTGCTTCTCCCTCTTCCACTCCCCCTGCTTGTATTCCCTTTCTCACTGCCTCTCTCTCTGTCAAGTAAATAAAATATTAAAAAAAAAAAAAGTAAACTGACAAAAAATTGCCTGTTAATTGTAGTTGGGAGCAAAAAATAAGGATACTTAAAAAAAAAAAAACAGGGCTACTAAATCTCTGAGACAGTACATCTTAAATCAGATGGCCACGTATTTCAATGTCTTATACAGTGGTATCATAAGATAAACAAAATAAGTGATTATTGAATTTCTTGAAAAAAAGTAAAACAATAAATTAAAAACACTAATGATATGTTTTATAAAGCAAATTAAGTAATTATGGAGATGTTAACCTTGAAATCTCCAGACTTCTAAAATGCTTTCTCTTTATCTACAATTTTCTTTCTTACCCCAGTTCTCCTCCGTTAGGTTTTCTAATTAACTCCCACTCCTTTACCAGATACCAGTTCAGATTTAACTCCAACTAGGTATCCTTATTAAAAACTATTGCTTAATGGCCAAGCTTCAGTATTTGCTGAATGAAAAAAACGAATGAATGAGTAAATAAATGAATGCCAAGAAGGGGAAAGCCCAGGAACTGACTCATTTCTTTCTTTCCCTCCCTTTGCTTCTACATCTCTCTTATCAATCCTCAAATCAGATTATCTGGTACTATGATTGATCTCATCCAGGTTATGTCAAGACTATTTTACAAAAATAATTGACTACATTAATACCATTTTTAAACCTCATCATGAAACGTGGAAAAATTATGGATGTAATATACCATTCACCTTCTAAAGTTATGTCAGAGCTCAGAAGAAAGTAATAGATATATCGAGATAAATGAAAAAAAAAATGAATAAGAGGCAGGAAGTAAGCATGGTAAATTGGGAATGATATTTCAGTGAATTTCATTAAAAAGGAGCTTTGGTTTTAGCATGAATTAGGAAATAGGAGACAAGTTTGGGGCTAATTCAAGTTGGGAAGTGGGATGAGTTGCACACATAAAGCCTAGATTCTAAATTGGTAATAATCTCAATAAAAGCATAAACTAAAAATAAACAGTTTTAAAAATCGGTTTATGGGAGGGAAAGAATGGGGGGATGTTTCTCAAAGGAGACAAAGTTTCAGTTGTGCAGGATAAGTAAGTTCTAGAAATCTAATATACAGCATGCTGACTATAGTTGATAATACTATATTGTATAGTTGATATTTGCTAAAAGAGTAGATCTCATGTTCTCACCACATACGCACAAATGGTAGCTATGAGAGGTGGTGGATATGGTAATTAACTTGACTGTAGTAATCATTTCACATGTATATGTATCACACTGTATATTGGGGCACCTGGGTGACTCAGTCGGTTAAGTGTCCACCTCTTGATTTCGGCTCAGGTCATGATCTCAGGGTCCTGGAATCGAGCCCAATACTGGGTTCTGCACTCAGTGGAGAGTCTGCTTGAGATTCTGTCTCTCCCTTTCCGGCTGCCCCCTCCCCCCACTCGTGTTCAATCTATCTTTCAAATAAATAAATAAATCTTTAAAAAATATATCACAGTGTATGCCTTAAATATATACAATTTTTGTCTATTATACATCAATAAAGCCAGGGAAAAGGATAGGAAAATGAGAAACAATAAGGCTTCTAGAATGAAAGGTTTCCCTTTCATCTGTAAGTTTCTAGTCTTCTGATTTCTTAGCAAGGTGTGACTGTACAGTTTGCTATCTATGTTTTAGTTTTTAAAAAAGATTACTGATTCTAATAAAAGACAAATGATTTTTTAAAAATCTGCTATTCAGTAAAGAGAAACTTTTCTCTTTTGAGATGAAGTCTTGGAGTAAAAAATTAATAAAAAATATTTACCTTGAGAATTCTTAGCTACCTTAATTTAGGTTTAGGGCTTATGGTTTTAATAACAATACACATCCAAACTCCAAAAAAAAAAAAAAAAGGTAAAATGAGGCAAATACAAACCTTAAAACATCTGATACAAGAGAAACTTCCTAAAGCTGATAAACGCAATAGCAAACATCACAGTTAAGGGTTAAACATTAGAATTGAAAGCTCTAGAGAAATATAAGAATCATTACTTCTATCTGATATTGTACTTGTGGTTCTAGGCAGTGTAGTGTGACAAGAAGAAACAAAGAACTGTTTTAACAAAGAGAGAAAGGTAGAAAGGAAATGCCATATTGAAAAATTAAGATTACCTATATAGGGAATTTAAGACTCTACAAATGAATTAATAGAGTTATAAGAGTGTCAACAGCCTCTCTGGATATATGGTTGATATAAAAATTAAGATCATTCTTGTATATCTGTAACAAAGCATTAGAAAATGTAACCAAAAACAGAATGTAAATAATGCTAGCAGTAATATATAGAATATACTTGAGAATAATTATAACAAAAGTTATTTAAGATCTTTTAGTAAAAGATAAAGATATTTATTGTTCAGGGAAAATTTTAATTAAAATCAAAAGACATTATCAAAAAAGTTTTAAGTAAAGGAGATGTATCTACTGTTACTGATAAGTAAATTCAATATTGTAAAGAAACTAATTTTATCCAAATTAATTTATAAATTCAGTTGAATTGCAATAAAGGTCCTGATTGTTTGGTGGAATTGAACAAGGTGATTCTAATTTTATACGGGTGCAGTGAAGGACCAAGAATCACCAAGGTAATTGTGATAAAGTGGAGCAACAGAAATATTTGCAACCCAGATATCAAAACCTACTACATAATTGTTGTGAAAGCAGTGTGCCATTGACAGAAACAGAGACACATCGTCCAATGAATAAATAAAAAGATCTCAAGAAGAAAACCATGGTAAACTTGGTATGTGATAGTGAATCAGTAGTATAGTTAGCTCTGATGCGATTGTGGAAAGATAGTAAGATTTGTTATAATTTTAATGTTTTATCCTTAAGTGGAATTATGAATACAGTTTTCATTATTTTGTCTCAATTTTATTTGGTTTGATTGAAACATTTATGGCAAAATAGCAAAATGAAATATACAGCAGACTTAGCCTTTAAAAAAAAAGTTGATAGGAGGTAGGTTGTGTGACAAGAATGCCCATGTGTTTGGAATTGGTATTCCTGACCTACTATAGAAGTTTACCCTGCCTTTTCTTTCTTCTCATTTTTCTTTCTCTCTCATCTAGTCCCTTCACTTCCCCCCCACACCATCTCTTAGACTCAAGAAAATCCAGAGTAAGCATCGTTCTACATTACGAGGCAGCATGTTCTGTCCACAGATCCTTGTTCAGGAATATGTGTGGGTCAACTACTAAATTGGAATCCACACAATTTCAGAAAAATGAAAACCCATTACAAGGTAGATGGTTGACGATGATGATGATGATGACAATGATGATGACGACGACGATGATTCACAACAGTACCCAACTAAAAGAAATTGTAAATGATAAAGTTTTTAGTGTACCTCAGGGAGACCTTAAAAGGAGATATTAGGCCTATTCTTGAATAACATTACATGACTATTTCCCTTATCATGGGTAGAAAAATAGCGAGTTTAAAAGGGCCTGAAGAAATAACAAAGGCAGAGAAAATTTGTTAATAATACAGCTGCATTTCAGGAGATGAATATATTTAAAAACCAAACGAGCTTTTAAGTCATGAAACATTCCTTCACTCAGTGGAACACAGCTGAAGCAATGTTAATTACTTGCTTTCTACTCAGAATACTTCAATTTATTTTTATGGTATTACATTATTGTGGTATCTGAACTGAATAAATAATAGAATATTAGTTCCCCGTAGTAAATTAAGAAAGAAATCAGTATAATAACGCTCTTCAAGGAGAAGAGATAAGAGCAGTTATACAATCCATTCATGAATCATATTTATTAGCTTCTCAACAGGGACTTCTATTTAAAAATCAATACTTTCTTCCCAATATGCAGGGAAATTAGGTGTATTATGCATGGAAGATTTTGTCATAGGAAGTTTTGCCATAATGTAGCAGTTAAGGACATAACTTTGGGATCTGATTAACCTGTATTCTAATCCTATCACTTGCTATAAAATCTTAGGCAATTATCTTTTTACACGCACATAAGGAAGCCAATATTTCATTCAGGTGTTTTAGGAATTAAATAGGTCACAGAAGTGCTTATCATAGAAGCTAGCACATTAGCACTTAATAAATGCTAAATAAATGACATTAGCATCATCATCACTATCACCATCATCATCATCATCACAATCATCACTGACTTTGTGACTTAGATGTTATTATCACTAGTTTACATTCAAGGAAACGGAAGCTCTGAGAAATTATTTAACTGGTCAAATTTCATACAGATGTAATGAGAAAACACTAGAATTGCCAAGACCTTCTACATCCTTGTAGAGCCAGATTATTAGTTTGTAATTTGAATATGCATCTAAAACTGTCAGTATAACTTTTGAGTAAGATGTGCAAATTCAAATACATGCAAATGAGTGCAGTAAGTACCGTTTTCTGAGGGAAAAAATATGGCCATGTTATCCCGAACCTTGATTGGAAAACTTATAATTTTTGTTTACCAATCTAAATCAAGGTTGAAATATTAAATCTCAACTTCCTTAAGTCTTAGTGATCAGCTTCCTTACTTATAAATAACTGGGTGCCAGACAGAAAAGAGAATACGTTTTATCCAGTGATGGATGTCTACCCCCAGTTAAACCTTGGACAAGTGCCTGAATGCACCAGTGCACCTTTCGTTTTGCATGTCATGGTTCATTCATTTTTTCCCCATTCACTAAATATATATTAGATATCTGTTAAGAGCAGGGATGTGTATAAAGCCCTGGGCGCACAAAGACTCTATCCTCACCCTGGAAGGACTCACTTTCCAATGTGGAAGAGCAATATTGAACCAAAAATCATGGATGAATTTGAACACAAAGAATATTGTGCGTGAAGATCCAGAGATGAGAAACAAAATAGTTTTCAGAGAAGGGCAAAAAGTCAAATGATTGAGGGTGAGCTAGACACCAGGTATGTGAAGAAATGGTGGAAGCTGGCATAAAAGATATTCTTAAATCCCACATCAGGTAGGCTTCATATTTAAGGCCAAGGAGAAAAAACAAAAATCGAAGATGAGAGTGACGTGTTTAGATTTACACTTTGAAAAATTATTATGACTACAACCTACAGGATAGTAAGCTGAATACATCTTTCCAGTGATGCATGCAGCCCTTTATTCATCCATTCATTCACTCACTCATTCATTCATTCATTCATATGCTTATTATTCAAATATATATATATGTATATATATATATATTTTGCTCACTTACTGCATGTTGAACAATGTACTGCATATTGGAAGTTCAGTGAAGAGCAAGACAAGCATTCATTCTCTTCCCCTCCCTGTGTTGTCCCCCTTTCCCCCTCTCTTTCAAAAGCTTATTGCTAAGTGTCAGAAACTGATGCTAAACAAAATTTGGATAATAAACAAAATAATCCAGTAGATGAATATAGTAACTCATGTAAGAAATGATGAGGGTTTGAAAGAAATCTCTAGTGGTAGAATCCTAAAGGCATGAATGGATAGGAGAAGTATTTAGAAAGTAGAACTTATGGGATATGGAGACAGATTGAAAGTAAGAAGCCGAAGAGAAAAGGGTTTAGAAGAACTGTAAGGTATCAATTCTGACATTTTGATGAAACCAAGCCACTGGCCTACTGTATTCCTTTACTGGATAGGCTAAGTCAAATGGTTTGGTACAACTTAAGGCACCCATTTGGAGTTTCAGGTATTTATTTACAGGTAGTTTTTCACTCATTTTGCAGGATTAGAATCATTAACTTATGCTATCTACCAATGCTCACACAGGTACATGTAGAGAGGAAATAGATGTATTTGAGTGTCTTGTACCAACTCTCATTGGCTCACACTCACCTAAGATATAATGGACCCAGCACACAGCATGCGAGTCTGAGACCACTGCCACCTCTGGCCCAAGGTGACATAACCAGACTATTATGTCAGGATCAAATCTTTTGGTGGTGGGGGGTGGGGAGAGTGGGAATTCCAGAACGTTTAAGAACATCAGGTAGGTGAAGAAAGGCGGTAAACTTAGTGGGAGCCCAGAGCATGATCTGTGTACACAGCCATGCCTACAGGAGTGGGTTGATATGGAAGAGATTTCTTTTTAAATGGACACAGCCTGGAAGCCAGGAATGTTCAAACCATCCCACATGCTAGTAAATATTTAAGGTATGAATGGCAGACTGTTAAATGTGGTGCCTTTGTGCAGTGTGCGCGCCCATTCTTAGCTGGTAGCCCTAGAACCAGGCACAACTTTCGACTTCCTAATTCCCTTTATAGCTTGGATTGTAATTTTTTTTCTTAAAAAAATCTTCCCTACTCAGCCAAACCAGAATCTTTAACAAAGCCAAATTTTGGACAAATCCTCCATCCTTTTAATAACTCCATGACTTTCAAATTAGCCACTTTCTCCAAGCCAATAAATCAGAGATATACTATTTTGCAGATTTCCTTTCCCTTCCTATTCACTTCTCTCCTCTCCCCCACACTACCTTAGATGAAGTTCCCCCAGTTCACCACCATTCATATCTGTGAAGAGACAGAAGAGAGAGAGGAGGAGTGAAAAGATATTTGAGTTCTTGTTTGCGGTTAGTAATTCCACTTTGGTATACTCTGCTCTGGAACCTGTTATCTGTTTATCATAGTTTTCTCCTCTTACTTCACTTCCCCCCTTTCCTTCATCCACGTCTGTCTTCCCCCAAAGCCTTATGGAGCAGACTACTACCATTAGAGAGGTAAGGGGTATCGCACTATATTGGTACCCCACAAATTGTGGATTTTGTTCGGTTAACCTTCCTCTCTGAGGAAGATCAAGTAGCCATCTGCCTCTCAGTTCCTTGTCATGTTGACATTTGGGAGGACAGGTTGCTACGGCAGTAGCAGGATAGCATGTTCAAAGTTTGGCCACCATTTCCGAATGGTTTGGAAAGTTCCTTAAAAAGAAAAAAAAATGACAGAAATGCCTAAGAATAAGACAAGACAGTAGACAGTTTTTGAACTTGAAAAATAGAAGAATCTTTCTGGAGAAATGAATTGACTTTATAGCCTAGATGAGGAAAAGATAGATACAGAGATCATATATGCAAATGTAAACAGGAAATGTAACTTTTATAGATTCATTCTAGCTCTGATAATTAATACCCTCAAGGTAAGTTGCAATGAATATGGAAACTAATTTCCTAAATAGAATTTTAGAAGTAACTAATCTACACTTGCCATAAAAATGCTTGCTTTATTCAGGTTAAATGCATCACTTTTATACTTTTATAATCTGTTTAATATGTGGTCATAGATAGTCAAACTCCATAAAACAAGGTGACCAAATACTAATAAAGTGAGAACACCAGACAGAGTCTATGGGAGGTATAATTTCCATCAGGTATCCCCTGCTTTATTCCAGACCTGACTAACATTTCGGGCAAGCCAGGGTTGCTTGAGTCACAGTAATTAAGTTAATTAACAAAAGCTAATGTAGCCTTTCAAATATATAAAAAGAATATATCAACTCACAGAACATTTTTCTTCACACTGGGAACAAAGAGCACAAAAATAAAACAATTATTGCATAGCTGGTGGGCGAATGCCTCTTTGCTAATTTATCATCTACTTACTATCACTCTTTAAAGTGAACCTAACTCCAAATAAGTCTTGCATTTTTCTGTTTTTCTTCAAAGCAATATAAGAATAATTGTCTCAAAAAAATTCCTGAATAGCTTTAGTTCCTAGAACTTCTATTAGGAGCTCCTGTAATTCCATCTGAGTATCTGTTCATTTAACACTCATATGGACAGACTCTCTTTTATTTAAAAGCACAATGCACTAAGGTTATGTAAAGGAGTATACACATTTAGATTCATTCAGTAAGCGTTTCTTTTACATATACTAATAAATGTTTTCCACCACCAACACACATGTGAACTAAAGGAAAGGTAGTTCACTTATGCAAGTAAATGATATAAAATAAAATTTAAGAAATATAATAAGGCATTTGTTTAAACAGTAATATAGGAAATAAATTCAGAGGAGACATTGAAGCAGAAGAGGACAATTAAGAAACCTTAAATCAAAGAATATATACTAAATTGGAACCACACGGAGTGTAAGGGATTGTGCCAGATAATATAGAAAATACACCAGTAGTTCAATTTTGTACAGGATATGATCAATGTCAATGAACAAAAACGCAATTAATGTGTGATAAATGGCCAACGAGTACAAGGGAAACAATTTCTACAAACATTTATAAGAAGCAAATCACCTGTTATAACGACGGAAGTTTTTTTGTAGGAGGCAAGGTTTGGATCAAGCTTTTAATAATAGCTATAATTTGCTAGAAATGGAGCATTTTAATTAAAAGAACTATTTTCAATAGAGGTCTGTTTTATTTGAATGAAAGATTTCTAAAGTTAGCATTTGCCTTGGAGAGGATACTGGAGCCTAGAGCCTAGGATTGGTTCCATGTGCTCAGAAATTTGATTTTGTCAGCATTCCAAGAGTGGGTCAATTGCTGAGGATGAGACTCACATTAATCAAGTTCACGGAGCCTGAAGTATAAATGAGAATATCAATTTATTAATTTACAACACAAACAGAAGTAGTTGGGAAGCCAACTTGTAAGAAGTTTGCCTGGTGAACAAGAAACCAGAACAAGAATGTAAAAGGATTTTTTTGTAAATATTCAATATTGGGTTATGTTAATCACTTACTGCCATCTCCAGAAAAATTTCTGACAAAATTAACTGAGTTCTTGAGTCTGCAGGTCAGTCATATGGCAGGGGGGAGGGGGAAGAGGGGTGCTTGTGCAACCATGTGGATGGATGGATGGGCCATGTTAATGTTTGTCTTACTCAGTCCTGTTTCCTCTGTGCCTCCACAGTACGTCTGCTCAGCTGTCTACTGAAACATATTCTTTACTGGGGAGGAAATAGGTCTAATTTTATTCTAAATTTGATATTGCCAGTTAATCCAGTCAGAACTGTAGAGTATTACAGCATTTAATTCACCACTAGGTAGTCTTTATTTAAAAGTAACATATGGTCGTTCTAGAACATTTCAGAAAATATTGGAGTGTTCAAAACAAAAAATGAAAGTCTCCTTCCTCTGCTTACCGCTGCCTTGGTTCCTTTCCTCGCTGTAACTATTGTTAGCGGTTTGGGGTGTATTTTTCCAGCACATATTTGCATGCATATGCAAATAAAAACGCATGTGCATATGCTATTTTTAATGTAATCAAATGACATATACTGATCTCTAACTTGCTTTTTTCACTTAAAAATATAATTATGCATAATCTTCCCATAGCAAAAGTCACAGCTATAACTCACTCTTCATTAATAACTCCATAGCATTGTGTTGGAAGTAAAAGAGCCCACATTATGCACCCCATCCAATACCCTTCTATTGCAGTGTACATTTAAGGAGCTTGTTTGAGTGAATCTTATCACAGACTAAATTCCAAATGACATATATATTTTATATTTTAAAAATTTGCAGTTTCTCTATAAAAATTGGTATGAAGCATCTGTAAACTTCTGGCAAAGGGGGATGATAGTACGGATTTCCTCATGCTTTAAATAACATGGATTTCATAAATGTTTACAATATATGCTAGTCTAGTTGGCGAAAAACAGCTAAATTTTGTCTTAATTGGCATATTTTAATTAAGCGAGAGAGCTTTTATGTATATTATTAGTCATTTTTATGAAAAGTGTGTGTGTGTGAGACTGAGAGAGAGAGAATTGGCTGTTCAGATCTTTTGCCCATTTTATGCAGTTCCTTATTTATTTTGAATAAATCATTACTGTTTATTTATAGATTAAGGAAATTATGCCATATGTATTGCAAACACTTTTCAGAGTTTATTGTTTGGTTTTTAAATTTTGTTGACAGTGAATCATTTGGAATTTATTTTGTAAGGAAGGGTAAGAGTCCAGCTCTTTTCCCTCAAAACATCGCTAGTTATCCTAATCTGGTTTATTGAGTAATGTGTTTTCCTGTCATTGAGTTTTTGAAAACCTGTACTTATCATGTACTAAATATCCCATATAGATGGTTCTATCTTTGTCCTCTTTTCTGTTCCATTGATGTGTCAACCAGTAAGCCATTATTGCATGGTTTAATTAGTACAGCTTAGTACATACTTAACATAGTAGTTCTCTACCATTAACATATCTTCTTTGACTTTTTCTTCTTATTCTTATACATTTATTTATACATATAAATTTTAGCAAGTTTTTTCTTTAAGATTGAAATCAAGAAGTAGAATGAGGAAGAGGATGGGCAAGAGATGAGAATCATAATAGCAATTGATTTAGACATATAATTTATATTTGCATTTCCAATGCATTGATGCTGCTATTTCTGTGCAAGCATAAGGAGTCACTGGTTATTTGAGTTTTGTCTCACATCTTAATAAAAATTTAAATTGTGTTTACATATATCCGGCAACTTTCTTGTTAGGTTTCTTCCTAGGTGTTTTTGTGCTTTATTGTCATTTGAAAAGGCATCTTTTCTATATAGGAAAACTGCTTTTTCATTAATTTTAGCTTGACCTGATCACAGTACTGATTGCTTTTAGCTAATGGTCATCACGAACTTCACTCTTTTCCTTATCTCCCAAATCCATGCATTTGTCAGTTCTTTCATTAATGCCTCCTAAATACCAATACCGTTCAAATCTGTTCTGTCTTCTCTGTTGCTGTAAATCATACCCAACTTCAAACTTGTTATTGTGTATGCCCTGGACAATGACATGCTCAGTCTCATCCTTTAAAGTATGAATCTGTATATTTCCTTCTGTATTTTAGGCTCTCCAGTGGTTCCCTGTAATATACATAAAAGAGAAAAAAAAAATCTAGGTTTCTTAAACTTTCACCAGTGACTCTCAGTCCTCATCTCTGCCTCTTTCTAATTCACAGTTCATAGCCCATAAACACCCAAACAGCCTCCCTAGGGTTTCTGCCTCTGTACTTTGAACTTTCTAGAAGACAACCTCAATCATCTCTCCCTTTGCTTGAATAGCTCCGACCACCCCCTCTGGAGTAAGCAGCACATCTTCCTCAGAGTTGCTCTAGCCCCATGCTGAATTGTATACATTTCCTTAGCGCCCCCATAAATCACTGTGTATAGACCTATTTCATATTACACTTTGCACTATAATTGTTTGTTTAAACGGTTGTCAGCCAAATATATGAAATCTTTAAAAAACAGATTCTGTTTCTCCGTTATCTTAGAATTCTGTACGTGGGAATTTGTTTAGCCAAACGGATGAATGAATGTAAAGATTAAATATTATTAAAGGCCTGTTTTGTGTCAGACACTCAATTTTAGGTGCTAAATATACAACAGTGAACACAACACACAAAAATACTTGCCTTTATTGATGTCACACTCTAGGGGGAAAAGACAGTCAATCAAAAAATAATGAAGTAAATATGTAGTATATCAGGACTTCGTAAAACTGAAATAAGTGGAGAATAGAGTACAGAAAGCTTCAATTTTATAATGTCACAGAAAGCTTCAATTTTATAATGATAGAATTATCTCAAAATGGATAATAGCTTTATTTCGGTTTTAACAATTCAAGTTTTATTTGCAGAATTGAGAAATCGATTCTCTATTTCATAATAAAAATAAAATTTAATGAAAATTTCAAAAGGTGGTAGAATTAATGGATTGTAGATCTCAGTGGGGTTTTTGTAAAAGTAAGAGAAGGAGTGAATGACCTTGAAAAGGACATAAAACATAAATTCAGTTTTTTATTATTTAGATTTAGTGAATATGAAAAATAAGCCTATCAATTTGCTAAAAAAAAAATAAGCATGTAAATGGCTACTCTCAGATTCTGCTCTTACCTCATTGTGGATGAGGAAAACATGGTTTTCAAGTAGGATAACCAACTCATCCTGGTTTGCCTGGATTTCCTGGTATTTGGAGAATGGAATCATTAGAAAGATTGGTAATAATAAATTTTAGAATATGTCCATCAACATAAGAACTAGGAAGATCGGTAGGAGAAGAAAGGAATAAAGAAAGGGGGGGTAGTCAGAATGGGGAATGAAGCATGAGAGACTGTGGACTCAAACTAACTGAGGGCTTCAGAGGGGAGGGGGGGGAATGGGATAGACCGGTGATGGGTAGTAAGGAGGGCACGTATTGCATGGTGCACTGGGTGTTATACGCAACTAATGAATCATCGAACTTTACATAAAAAACCAGGGATGTACTGTATGGTGAATAACATAATATAATAAAAATATTATAAAAAGTATAGGGGAAAAAGAAAAGAATATGTCCATAGACCTGGAAATCTCAGGAAAAGTCAAGAACAGAATTATTGGAGATCAGATATCCAAGAGTCCAGGTTATTGGGAGAATCACCCACATGGATATTAAAATCACCAAGAATCATTGACAGAAGCAATTTTGGAGAAAAGAACAGCGAACCAGCAGGTAAAATCTTTAAAGGACAAGGAAGAAAATCTGAGGTTATATGAAAAAGTGTTCCTCGTAACGTGGTCCATAACTTGGTATGCATCCACAGTGAGGTAAGAGCAGAAATTGAAAGTAGCCATTTACACACTTTCTCAGCGAATTGATAGGTTTGTTTTTAATATCCATTAAATCTAATAATAAAAAATTGAACTTATGTTTTATGCCCATTTCATTGTCTGTAATTTAATTTTTTCTGTATTTATTGATCTGAAATAGTTTGGGAAGAATAAAAGAAGATCGATCCTCCCCACAGATAGTTTTTTTTTTAATTACCTTTTTAAAATTTAAATTCAATAAATTATTATTAGTTTCAGAGGTAGAGTTCAGTGATTCCTCAGTCTTATGTAATACCCCATGCTCGTTATATCATGTGCCCTCTTAATGTCCATCACCCAGTTACCCCATCCCCCTGACCCCCCAGCAACCCTCAGTTTGTTTCCTATGATTAAGAGTCTTTTATGGTTTGTCTCCTTCTCTGGTTTCATCTTGTATTATTTTTCCCTCCCTTCCCCTATGATCCTCTGTTTTGTCTCTTAAATTCATGTGAAATTTGTGAAATGAAATTCATATGAAATTTGTGAAATCATACGATAATTTTCCTTCTCTGATTGACTTATTTCACTTAGCATAATACCCTCTAGTTCCATCCATATCATTGCAAATGGCAGGATTTCATTTTTTTCTGATGGCTGAGTAGTATTCCATTGTGTGTGTGTGTGTGTGTATATATATATATATATATATATATATATATATATATATATATATATATACATACATACCACATCTTCTTCATCCATTCATCTGTCGACGGACATCTCAGCTCTTCCCATACTTTGGCATTGTGAACATTGCTGCTATGAACATCGGGGTACAGGGGCTCCTTTGGATCACTGCATTTGTATCTTTGAGGTAAATACCTAGTAATGCCATTGCTGGCTCATAGGGTAGCTCTATTTTCAACTTTTTGAGTGTTTTCCAGAGTGGCCGCACAAGCTTGCATTCCCACCAACAATGCAAGAGGATTCCCCTTTCTCCCCATCCTCGCCAACATCTGTTGTTTCCTGTCTTGTTAATTTTAGCCATTCTGACTGGTGTGAGGTGTTATCTCATTGTGGTTTGATTTCTATTTTCCTGATGCCAAGTGATGTGGAGCATTTTTTCATGTGTCTGTTGGCCATTTGTATATCTTCTTTGATGAAATGTCTGTTCATGCCTTCTGCCCATTTCTTGATTGGATTATTTGTTCTTTGGGGGTTGAGTCTGATAAATTCTTTGTAGATTTTGGATACTAGCACATTATCTGATATGTCATTTGCAGGTATCCTCTCCCATTCTGTCGGTTGTCTCTTGGTTTTGTCTACTGGTTCCTTTGCTGTGCAAAAGCTTTTTATCTTGATGAAGTCTCAAGAGTTCATTTTTGCCTTTGTTTCCCTTGCTTTTGGAGACATGTCTAGCAAGAAGTTGCTGTGGCCGAGGTCACAAAGGTTGCTGTCTGTGTTCTCCTCTAGGATTTTGATAGATTCCTGTCTCACATTTAGGTCTTTCATCCATTTTGAGTCTGTTTTTGTGTATGGTGTAAGAAAATGGTCCAGTTTCATTCTTCTGCATGTGGCTGTCCAGTTTTCCCAATACCATTTGTTGCTGTCTTTTTCCCATTGGATATTCTTTCCTGCTTTGTCGAAGATTAGTTGACCATAGTGTTGAAGGTCCATTTCTGGGTTGTGTATTCTGTTCCATTGATCTATGTGTCTGTTTCGTCCTCACAGATAATTTGACAATCACTGGTATAGTTGACTGCAACAAGAAGGGGTTACAAGTAATATTCTAAGGTGACATGAGAAAGCCGGTAGCCTATATGGAGAATAGAGTGATCCCAAAGTGGCAGTGAGATAGGATGTCTACTCATCCAGGTTTGCATAGGACTTTCCTGATTTTAGCACTGAAAATCCCAAGTCCCAGGAAACTCCTAGATCCCAGGCAAACCAGGACACAAGTAAAGAGGACGTCCATCCCACCTCTGCAGCTTATTGGTGCCTATTATGAGGTAGAAAGCATAGCCACCCCTTTCCAACCTTCTAATGGTTGTATGGAGGCCAGTGGTGGGGATAGTCTCCTATGAGAATTAGGAATTGTGTTGACTCTGTTTTTAATCCCAGAGCACAAGGATTTCCTTATTGTACCATAGAAACAGTAGGGGAAATGGCTTCCCTCATAACATCCGGAGCACCCAACTCCCTCCCCGTTGTTGCCAAGGGCTGGGTGAAAGCAGAGGAAGCAGTTTTCCCTGGAGTGTGTGCAGCATATTTTCTCTCCTAAGGATGGCACAGATCAAGGGCAGTAGTTAGCAATTCAGTTCCACGCTATTGCTGATCAAAAACTAATTGAATTGTTTGAACAATTAATGTCGATTATTTTAGGTCAGCCCTTTTATAATGTTGAACTTGATCACAGCTACACCTCATTCAAGGTCTAGTGTCTTCCTTTAGCAATTCCCAAATCTTTAGGTCAGCGTGAAAGAGAGTAACACCACTCAAATTTGCCCAAAGAGATTTGCAACAGAAAGCCATTTCAATAATTTATAACAAGGACTGAATTTACGTACCATCTGGTAAATGCATCTTACCAGTTGGGAAACTGACCTGAGAAGGTGAATTAAAATAAGAAAACTGCTTGATGAATTTGGGGCCAGAACATAAGTAGTAAAGTGGCCTTTAGCAGCCATTCATCAAGCCCTAGAGGTTTGGTAAGACATCGTCTGTTATAAGTAGATATAGCTGTCCAGCGGAGGGGGTATTTCTAGTGACTGGTGATGACATCTTCTCTGGATGGTGCTAAAGAAACAATGACTGATTCTTACGTTCACTTTTCTCGCCTCCACGGGGACTATCAGCTTTCAGTCTGCATTTGTTATGATATCATTATCCATTCCGCATTTCAACCTACAATTTCCAAGTAGGTAGATTATTTTTCCTCGGTTACAGTTTAGGATGCTGCCCCATGATGACATATAGACGTACATCCTTATCTTACCTCTAACTTGTCTTAAAACAGCACCATGGTATCAGCTGCCTCAGAGAAGATTTTCAGTAGACGGAACTGGACCTCAGGGATTGGCAGCTAATTCCACACCCGCAGTACACAAGCAGTTATAAATTCCTGTCATAGAGAATAGCACTGTCTGCCATGTCCCTAAATTGAATGTCCTATCTTAATACTAATGTAATTACCTTTCTATAAATAATAAATCCCCCTATATGTAATTCCTACCCCCCAGTTCATCTTGTTAAATTGAAAGTAAAGCTGTAACATTCTATCTCAGGTGGCACCCTACAGTATTTTATGGATGATATGTTGGCAGCGCTTCTCAAACTTTAATTTCTATGGGAGTTATCTAGAGATCTTATGCAGATTCATAAGATCTGTTATAATGCAGATTCAGCAGGCTGGGGCTGAGCCCTGAGATTCTGTATTTATAACAAGCATTAGTGTTGCTAGTCTAGAGACCACCTTTTGGGAGCAAAGGTTTA
Organism: Ursus arctos; assembly: GCF_023065955.2. Classification (NCBI taxonomy): domain Eukaryota; kingdom Metazoa; phylum Chordata; class Mammalia; order Carnivora; family Ursidae; genus Ursus; species Ursus arctos. The sequence continues at coordinate 77,712,408 of NW_026622985.1, forward strand.
GGGGCTTTGTAACTAGCATCATCTCCCAGTGATGCTTTTGCAGATTTCATAGTAGCAGTTGCTACCATCAGGGAATTTTCACCATTGATGGTTCTTGGCTTAGTCTCTGCAGCAGACCCTACTATGGGATTTCAGTCAGATTCTTGATGTCTCTCGCCCCTTTGCAAAGTTCCCTTGAGCAGATGGATGGCTTAGGGCAGCATAGTTGTTGAGATCCTGGGCACTGCCATTTAAATGCAAAGTGGCTTTAGGCAGTTTTCTTAATTTGTATAAAGTCTCAGTTTCCCCACTTGTAAAGTGAATGAAAAGATAATGATGATAATAATTATTGTAATATCGTATAATTCCTAAGAATGTTATCACGATCAATGAGATAATGCATATAAAATCCTAAATATGTGGCACTCGATATATATACATTTTACTGTTATTATTATTATTGATATCATTATTACCATCTGATTTCATATTATCTCACGGAATCAGTATCCTGTCTGCCTCTTGATACATTTTTGCATTCTGAGGCATCATCTCCTAAACTTAGCTTAAGGTGACGTTTCATTCCCTCATGAGGCTGTACAAAAGGCTTATATAGCAGTATCTGCTTGTACCTCTTAACAATATCTGCATTTAGACCTCAGCGAAACTTAGAACAAGCTCTAGAATCTTCTTGACATTCTCATTCCACTCATCCATACATTGAATTTGAGAAATCGTTTATTTTTTTTTAAGTATAGCTAATCTATTATGGGTTACTTTGGAAAAACACAATTCTTTGCTGAGAGCAGAATCTGTTATTCAAGGTACATGTTTGGCAGCTGCTAGGTGGTAGCTGGATGTTAAGTGAGAGAGGTGAATTAGCATGAGACAGTTCTACTTCTCAGAGTGTTTGTCTATGATTAAGTTGATTTTTTCCCCTGTATTTAGCAACTAAAAAGAACTTTAGGAATGGCTTAATTAATCCTTGAATCATGTCAATTTTATTCTCCACTGGATAGGCACTAAGAATTTGTATTTAAGAAGGTTCTTCTTCTCTTGTGTCACCTGCTGATTTCTGCAGGAGACCCACCCAGCCCAGTAATTTGTATTCCTATTTTTAAATTATGTATAACCAACATCTAGGTGACTCCTATTAATAGACATCTCCAGGTGCAGGAACAAAGAGTGGTCTTTCTGCGAGGCGACAATGCATACTTTTGCTCTCACCTCGAGCAATCTGTGGTTCACTGATTTGCTTATCTGTATACTTCCTGAAGAGCTTCGCCTTTATCCTAGGAGAGGACTATCATTTGGAATCCACAGCATTTTAGATAGCATAGTATTTTGTTTTTTAAAAAAAATTCCATCACTTTTGCTCACAGCGGTTCCTGGTAAGTACGTAGTCATTTTCTTAAATAAGCAGTAAATGATCAAAAACTCTCAGATATCCTGCATCATCTAACTTAATGACCTGCATCATAGTTCTTCACTTCCTAAGACAAACGGAAGAAGTGGGTACTATTAAATAAGAGGTTTTAGAATTTAGAAAGGAGAGGTAAAATTGGTTTGGTGTGTAGAGTAATTAAGGCAATCCTAAAGCAAGTGGCTCGACTGTCACAAGTTCTCTCTCAGACTTCCTGGGCAAATGATGGACTATAGAAGGCTGTGAACTCAATCACAGGCTAGCAGTCCAACAAATCATTCACATGTGAGATGAAGTGCCCTTTATTCTGTCCTCACCTCCCAGCCAGATTTACACTCGAATTAGTGCCACAAATGAACCCATGGAGAGGAATTTCAGAGGCTGTACTGCACCGTCATCATCCAGAAGAAAGACCTCCCTCCTCCTAATATGAAAATGTGAGCCTGTGTTTGGATCTTACCAAGAGTCCAGCATTCCATCTTCTGTCAGTAGCTAGGAAGAGTGGAGGCTAATGCTGGTTCCAAACTACTGTCACTGTTTTCTCAATTCTGGGCCTGTTAAGTTCTAGCCAACAGAGCTCCCCATTGCTACTTAAAGTATTTTTTATTCATTAAGGAAATTTTGGAATCATTTTAGAACAACACGAAACATCAAGTACCACATTTATCACAATTAGTCAACGTATAAAAGTGGGTGTCTTTTGAAACAAAATGGTCTTAACTGAAATAGCTATTCATTGCAGATTTTCTATTAATTTAACTGACTGTGCATTTTTTTTCATAGAAACATTTCTGAATTTTAGGATGTTTTGACCAGCATTCCTCTTTAAGTCTACTATAAATATCAGCATTCTCTCCCAGAGAGACATGATCCTAGTATCACTGAAAAAATACCAGTCACGCCTGCGATTGTGTAGGTACATACTCAGACTAGTTGACTTTCTTTTGACAGATTTGTCTACTGTAAGGATTCAGAATGATCTAGCTGGTGCAATTGTCAACATGGCCTATGTATCAAATGTTGTCAGGCTCAGTTGAAAATGAGCGTACTTTCTTAGCATCACTAACAGCTATCTTAATAAAGCTGCCAACTTTGCCAAATATAGCTTGCTGGTGTCTGAGAAGTTGAAGTCATGTAAGAACTTATATTACATCTAGAAGCAACTAGAGAAATACCACGTGGTATATGAGTTGGATTTTGTTTTCTTTTTTTTTTTTAAGACTTGTTTATTTATTGGAGTGTGTGTGTGTGTGTGTGTGTGTGTGTGTGTGTGGCAGGCACACGCAGGGACTGGAGGGACAGAGGGGGAGAATTTCAAGCAGACTTCCTGCTGAGCGTTAAGCCTGACTCTGGACTCAGTTTCACAACCCTGAGATCATGACCTGAGCTAAAATCAAGAGTTGGATGCCTAACTGACCAAGTCACCCAGGCGCCTGAGATTTGCTGTTTCCTTATTTGATGCTTGATAAATAAGTTGTAGGTATCTTCAGCGCTTGTTCTACCCTTAATAACCAAAATTATGAGAAAGAAGTTTGTGATATCCTTGTAAGGGGTGAATGTGTGTGTATGTCTGGGTGGGTGTGTGTGTCCAGTCCTTTGGAATTAAAGTTGTGCTCTCCTGAGTTCTTTCTATCTGAATTGTATGATTCACATGTTTTGTTTTGTTTTTTCAAAGTAGACACACAAACAAACACACAAACATTTGCCTAGGGTGAGAATATTTTGTTTGATAAAGCAGTTTCTCCCCAATCTAAGAACACATTGTTTAGTGCTTATTATGCAGTTTTTATAATTTCAGCTTATACTTGTTCATATATTGTCTTTTATATTTTCTCTAGTTATTTCAAATAACTTTTTCTTATTAACAAGATTAAAAGCCAACGGTAATGACTGTCTTCCACATTCTTTTGTATTTCCAAAAAGCATTGAAAAATGTGAGCATAGAGGAATTGTGAGCTCAGTGAATAATAGTAAATGCAAACATATTTATTAAGTGTTCCTATGTGGCATGATTGGGCATATGCTTCATCAAAAGTGACTACATTTAATGGTTTCCTACATATTCTTTCAGAACACACACACACACACACATATAGCACACACACATTCTTATAAAAAATTGTCTAACAAGTCCATAAACCAGTTATGTCTTGATTTAAATAAATAGATCATCTTCCCATGTCACTACATACATATCAATTTCATTTTATTTAGTGGCTGCAGAGTATTATTATATCTGTGTACTATAACTAATTTAACCAGTTTCTGGTCAATGGTCATTATTTTCCAGTATTTTTGCTATAAGAAACAAAACTATAATGCAGATCCTTGAACATATATCATGGCATAATTTTGCAAGTGTGTCTATAGAGATAATTCCTATCCATAGAATTGTCTGCTCAAAGACTGCCATTTCTCAATTTGACGAATATTGACTGTTTGCCCTCCACAACATTCATACTTATTTAAGTGTTCATGGTGCATCTACACTGCCTACAAAGCTCATACTCTTATTAACTGTAGCCCAACTGATAAAATCATTAGGGAATTTCTTTTAAGATACTTCTGGATAGTTCAAATCAGGATTTGAAAGAGAAACCCACAACATAAGGTTTTATAATTCTGGGTCTAGGGGCCCTGGAGACTGTGTGTTTATGTGGGCACCTTCATTTTTCCCTAGGGAAAAGTCCATAGTTTTTAATAATATTTACAAAGGAGTTAGAGACCCAACTCTTACCTATACTCAAAAATCTACCTATTTCCAGAAGAAAGTTTAAGAAATGCAATTATTTGTTTTATTTCTTTTTACTAACTTAATCTAATAGTGAAAGTAAGTTTTTTTTTCTAAATTCTTGATTTTTTTTTTTTGTCTTACTGATGGAGGGGGATGCACATCCCAAATAAAAGAATGTGACATCACTTCCATCATTATTTAGGTTTTGAGAAATGTGTTACTGATCCCAAACATACCTGAACCAAGATTGAATTGTCAACATTCTTCTCTCTTTCCCCATCCCCCATCCTGTGACAGCCTCTTTTCACAACCTTCTATTTTATCCCTCCAGCCTTTGTAGGCAATGCTGCTTGTGCTGTTTGCACCTACTCACTTGTTTTCATCAAAGTAAGTGTAAGTGTATAAAGTGGACCATCATCTCTTCTGTATGACTTCAGGGTGATCCTGAATTAGTGAGGATAGGTGTCTTTATGGTACAGTAACAATAACACTAAAGTCTCAATTGTTAGAAAACACAGCATTCATTCAGGCTGCTTGAGTTCCAAGGCTCTTGCATCTTAACATATGCCTTGTGGTCTCTATGGCAGGACAACAGAGAGCTTGGAGAATCCAGGGCTAGCCCTTTCATTATAGTCTGTTGCTCAGAATTCATTGTATGCCCCTGCCTAACTGTAAAGGTGGTGGGAAATTCAAGGAGCAAATGCAATATTTGAGAATAACTACTGTCTTTGCCACAAATATCCATCCAATAAGATTTTAGCTATGAACACCTAACAGGATTCACATCCGTCAGATACTGTTCTAAGAGACTTGCATGTATTATCTCATTTAATTCTCTCTGGAAATCCTATCATAAATTCAGAGATTGGGTCGAAGAGAGGCTACATAACTTGCTCAATACCATCTGGAGAGTAAGTGGAAGATACAGGCATCAAAACTCACTAGTGTGCCTCCAGATCTCTTGATTTTACCCACTATCCACACTCCTTTTTCAGCTTTTCAGGTATTCCACAAATCCTTACCAAGAACCTGTGGTGTACATGAAACTGCAACATGTGCTAATGATGTACCTGATCCTGGTCTGGGAGTGCCCATAGCCTTAGGAGGGACACAGGTCAGTGGGGGGTGGGGTGAATTCAAGGTTAGGAGGCTGGTATATACAAAGGTGAAGAGATATGAGAGCGTGTGGTGGGTTAGGAGAGACTGGGGTGTAGGTTAGGAGCAAGCAGTGACAAGACATTTGATGGGAAAGATAGACGGGGACCAGAACTGTAAGAGTTGCTGATGCCTGAATACAGAAAATGAAACAGGAAACTTTGGTCTCTTTTTGTATTGCTGGGTGAAAAGTCAAGTTCCCCTAGAGGAGGAACCTCTTCTGGGAAGATCGTGTTGACTGCTTCCTCTGTGGTGGGTCCCCCTCCCATGGTGGTATCCAGGCACCTGCCCTAGGGAAACTCCTTCACAGAACTTCCATGATTTTTGGAAACTCCTCATGCTCTTTCACTAGACTGTCATGATTGAAGGATGCATGTGATTGTGTTCAAGTTTGAATCCCCCATAAGAAAGTCCTAGGGCCACGCAAGCATTTAGCACTTTATTTTTACTCTCTCTGTTTTCCTGAATAACAGGACATTTCCCAAAGCGTTGGTTGCCTTGGTCCAATGATAGAATACTTTTTATAAAAAAAAAAATAATCTTTCTTTCTTGCTGTTAGTATTGGTATTGCAGAGAGTATTCATGAGTAAAAATATGCAATGTATGAAAAGAAAGGATAAATAGAGGTCAAGAAAACGCACTACCTGAAATACCTAGCTCTCTGAATTTTTCAGATTATTTTTTTACTCTTCATATATAAAGGAAAGCAGTCTTGTCAAGTTATAAATCAAGTAAGTGTTTTGTAAGAAAACCGAGGTTGTAGGTGATTTTCTAAAAGATCATCTCCTGGTACATCATTAAACAGCTTTCTCTTTTACTATTCATCAGTTCTTCAACTGAATACCTTATTCCAAATAATTGGTGTAAAGAGAAAGAGATTCTCCCCCTAGATATCAACAGCTGTTATGTTGGAAAATATCAGTAAAATCTCGGATAAATTCAAAGTTGCAATTTGAGTTTACCACCTTGTCTGTCAGGCCAGAATGAGTGATCACATTCTCAGATACTATGAACAAATACAATGTTAGATAGTCTTCTTTTGCCTTTTCAGGTTTAACTTAATTTACTTCTCCAGCGTATTTATTTATTAAACCTCTAAAGACCTAGAAATAATTCTAGTGCATTGTCTTCTACTTTCCTAACACATTAAAAACATACTGGGCAGTTTGAACTTTCTGTATTCCTGATGCTTTCCTCTATGGCCTTTGATGATCATGTCACAAAGATGGGTCTGGAATCATTTGTAGTCCGTGTCCGTCTGAACTGAATTTCAGGCTCAGACATCTCTGTGGAACGGAAACCTGTATTGTGTTTAGCCTGTTACCTCCAGCTGAGTTTTGCGTTGACTTGACATATCCTGCCTTTTATATTGTGTTATTTTCCCTGTTTCTATTGAACTATTTAAGAAAGAAATCTGGTTCCCCTGGCATTTTTTTCCCCTCCCGTTTCAGAAGCATAAACATAACCGTAGTGTTGGCACCTTGTCTCTCCGAGTCCCACTTCAGTTCATCTGACCAGTGTATATGTGCCCGAACTTTACCATTTCTCATTTGTATTCTTCTACCTTTATATTCCAGTCTATGTTACTTACCCCCTAAGGGCTTGCCAAGAAGGGTCATAAGTGATAAAATGCTGCAAACCTGAGTATGGCTTGTTTTACTGATGTATTTCTTTAGCTTTAAGAAGCTATCTAGAAATCTTAGCACTGGAAAGAGCTAGCAAACGTGTGGAAACAGCAACCACATTTTACAGAGAGCTGAACAATGGCCCGGAGAGTATGGATGATATGTACAAAGTCACACGGTGATGCAGATAAAGCTATGAACAAGAGGCTGCAGAGCCAGAGTCGTTTCTGCCTTCACACCATAAGAGTTCTCTCTTCTGGAATTGCTTCTAGTGAATATTTGACTTTCCCAATGACCAGGATCCATAATCATGTGTGTGGAAATCTAAAGAAAGATTATAGGTAGAGTCACTGCCCCATATAGAAGTGAGAAAAACTTAGGTATTCCTTTCCCCCTTGGATCTTATGTGACCTGAGCATGACCAGCCAGATGACCTGTGTGATTCCTGAGGGACTGAAGCAAAAGGAAGTGTCAGTGAAGGATTTTTTATGGCCCCTGAGTAGAGTTCAGAGCCCAGTGGTATGGTGACAGGAGCTCAGAGAACTGCAGTCCAGCAATAAAAGGATAACCAGAGGTGATGTCAGTTGCAGAAGTGGCACTTGATGGCCGTTGGTAATTCTGGGTTGTCGTGGCTCTGTCTTGCTTGGCGCTTGCCATAACCTGAACCTGGCCTTAGGTTTTGTGAGACATCCCCTGCAATTCAAACATACTCATTTTCTATTTAAATCAACCAGAGTCCATTTTGTTTATTTGTGACTAATAGAGTAGCTATAATAAACCCATTAGGGAAGCTGCTGCTAATTTCCTTGGCACAAAGGCAGTTTCTCTTCCCTCTTGTCTATTGTCAGATCTTGCTTTTTGGTTTTATTCAAATTAAATCTCCTATCTATTTCACAGTACCTGGTGCGATCGAAGTACTAAAACAGCAACTGTGGAAGGAGGAATGAAAGAAAGAAAAAGAGAGGAAGGAAAGAAAGGTTGAGAGAGTGAAATGGAAGAAAGGAAATGGGAAAAAAGACAGGATCTTCCACATTTTCCCTTTTCTGAGGCCAATCCTTAATAAAAATCAGCAGCTCTGATCTAGTAGCTCCTGATTGTTTAGGATCATGGCTCGTCCTTTATCGTTTTCTTATCTTTAATGTCTTGCTTCATTGGTCCCTTCCCTATAAACTTCACATGCATTCAGGGTTTTTTCCCCATTCTTAAAAACCAGCAAAGCTTTCCTTAGCTTGTCTCTTTCTTAAATTTCCACTTTATTATTATTTTTCTCCATTTCAAGTACAAAGGCTTGAAACATTAATATTTCAAATATTTCTGACATAATCATTAATCCTATACAAATTGCCTTTTATTTCTACTATTCCTCCATTCCTTCATTTACTCGACATATATTTATTGGGTATTTACTGTGCTTCAGATATTGTTTTAGGCACTGGGGACACAACATCACTGCTTTTTTATAGGTTCCTCTGGGTACAGAAAATAAATACACAAAAGAAAAAATATCAGTAATAACCAAGAAAATGCAGTGGCTACACAGAGAAATAAAACTGCATGGCCACTCCTGACTTGTCAGAAAAGGTAGATGTGATGTGACGATCCATAAGCTGTGTGTGGTATGCAGTGAGTGTTGGGGACGTACCTTGTGGAGAATTGTTTGTGGAAGCTGTCAAAATATGTATAAGGCTATGGAAGTCACCTATGCAAGATATTTTAGGTACTTTGCTCAAGGAGCATAATACTTGAGATGGTGAATAGTAAAGGAATGTAGGGTATATTTCAGGTATAAAAGCCTCAGGACTTGGGGCGCCTGGGTGGCACAGCGGTTAAAGCGTCTGCCTTCGGCTCAGGGCGTGATCCCGGCGTTACGGGATCGAGCCCCACATCAGGCTCTTCCGCTATGAGCCTGCTTCTTTCTCTCCCGCTCCCCCTGCTTGTGTTCCCTCTCTCGCTGGCTGTCTCTATCTCTGTCGAATAAATAAATAAAATCTTAAAAAAAAAAAAAGCCTCAGGACTTAATTCAGGATCTATCGGATGACATAAAACAGGAAAGAATGAAAATTACTCCTGAACTTGGCTTGAGGAACTCAGTGGCTGTTGGCTGGATGTTAACTAAGACAGGGAAGACCTAGGGAGAAAAAATGTGGGTGGCACATGGAGTACAAACAAATCAAAATTCTGTTTTGGATGTGGTAAGTTTGAGATGCCTATTGGCCATCCAACTGGCTCTTTCAAGTTAGTAATTTGGTAACTATATTATAGATACAATTTAGAATCATCAGCACATAAATGGCACTCTAAACCCAAGGGACTAGACAACATGATCTAAGGATAAAGAGTAAATATAAATGGAAAACTAGACAAGATCAAATCCTGGGTACATTCCTACATTCATATTTCAAGAAGAAGAAGGAGGTCCCATAAAGAGAAAGAGCAGGCAGTGAGGTAGGAGAAGTAAGAAGAGTGTGGATCACCAAAGCTGAGAGAAGAAAGAAGTAGTCAGCTGTGTTGAAGGACAATTTAAGTTCAAATAAGGGAGGACAGAATAGGAACCATTGGATTTGGTAACGCCGGTAATATCAGTGGTCTTTGTTAACACATACATTAACGGCCTTCATTAGTCACCCTCAGTGGAGTGGTGTAGAGAAAAACCTGATCAGAGTGGGTTGGGGAGAGATTAATAGATAAATGAGTAGGAATAGCAAGTACAGGCAACTCTTTGAGGATGTGTTTGTCTGTGAAGAGAAAATGAAGTAGGGGGTTAGCGAGAAGGAGTTGTGTCATTGTTAATATACCCCCCTTGTGGTCCCTCTAACCTCATCTAAGTCTTCTGTCATCACTCCCATCATGGTCAGCACAACCCAATATTTTATCTGCAGATTCTTAGTGAGTAGTGCTGCTCCTTTTGATTGCTTTGATGAATTCATATACTTAATTCGTACACTGAGTTCCAGCTGCCTCCTTTCATCCAAGCACAAAAGTCTCACAAGCCCTTCAAATCAAACAGCCTGTCTCAAGGCAGCCTCACACTGGCTCTCTCTTTTGTGCCCGCAGGAAACACTCAAACCCTTTGCTAGGACAAATCCTGGGGGTGCAATGACAACTCATTCCTAACTCAGCAATTTCTCCTTTGTCCTGTTGTTTACAGTCAGCTAGTTTATCTCTCATCTCTGCCTATAATGGAAATAAGATAACAGTCTATCAGTGCACTACCTTCAACTTCAGGGGGTACCTGTCAAATTCATCAAGTGGCCCAGTGTAGTACCTCTCAATAGTCTTGAGGTGAGGAGCTGGAACTCTCCACATACAGCATACTTCCCTCCTTCGTGATAGTGATGGGGGATTAGGAATGGGGGCTATAACACATTTCAAAAATCATTCTTAGAAATGTTCTTTCCCAACAATCTCTGGAGCTTTTATACCTAAGATGTGGGAAATATATTCAAAAGCCATGAAACTTTTTTTTTTTAGCTGAAGCATTAGAAAATATGCGACTCTCTCTATTGTATCTTGGTACCTCAACAAATATTTGCCTTTAGCATTTTTCCATGTCCTGTTTTATAAAGCCAATTGCTCATTTCTTTGGAGTCCTGAGACTCCTCTGAATCGTGTAGTACTTACTGAGTGACACACAGCAGAAGCTGAGAGATGAGACATAACCCCAAAGAGAAAGTTGATTCCAATAGAACTCTCCCTGCTTTCTTAGCCCCCACACCCAATCAGTTACTAAAGTTAAACATTCTTCTTGGAGTATATTTCTCAATCTGCCCTTCTCCTTTTATCCAATCACATTGCCCTTCAGCTGGACCACTGAGAGCCTCTTGACCACTTCGTCTAGTCTTGGCCATTGTAATTAGCTTTCAGAATCACCCACCTGGACCTATCTTTCCATTGCTTAAAAATCCTTCCATGGCATCTGATTGCCTGCTGTATGAACTCTAAACTCACGAATTGGTCTCTAATTTCTTCTCCAGAATTATTTCCTGCCAGTTCTCATGCACCTCCAGTGATACTGTACTGTGGTCTGCACATAGGGGTGACAGCAGGGCATTTCTCAAATAGTTGGAAATAAAAGAAATAAAATTATGCTCTCATAGTTAAACCATAAAATCATACCACAATGGAAAAGAGCAGAGATATGCAAATTCACCTTAAAGAGAAAGTATGATTTCTATTATCGTGAGCTGATCATGCCAGCAGACCAGAAGAGAAAGAGCAGAATTACCACCAGTAGTAGTAGTTGACCCTGGTTTCCATGAGGAGGTAGACTTGCTGCTATATAATAGAGGCTGTGTGGAGAATAGAACTGAGGGATTGATTCCCTCAGAGGCTCTGGGTGCTTCTATAACCTGTGATAACCATGACTGGCCAACTGCAGCAACACCTCACCAACAGAATGCTAATCAAAGCCTCAGACTCCTCAGGGATAAAGATCTGAGGACTGGTGGGCCATGATGATGCGTAGAGAAGGAAGACAATAAACAGCAATTCCTCAGGAGAAGCTGCAGCCACAGGGATATCTTACCCGACTACAGCTCCCTTTGTAAGTCTTTCTTTTTCTTCTTCTTGCTCTTTTTTTTTTTTCTTTCAGAAATTGTGAGTGACTGTCCATTGAAAGTATCACTGACAGGACAGACTGAATTTAACATGGGTCAAAATTGGCTCTGAAGTGGTGCAAGGGGTTTATCTTCTCTGCCATCAGTACTTCAGCTGTCACCACTGTCCCAGGGCTCACAGAGTGTCTGATTAGTGATATTGGATCTCACATAATGTTGCCTTGGATTAATGAACCCACTTCATGATAGAGGCCGGGTACAGCAGTGGGCACATGACCAGAGAATCCACTGATCCTACCATATGGCCCAGAAGCTACCAGCTAGTGGAACACTGGAATATCCCCTTAAAAGTGCAGTTGAGGAACTAGCTTCGGGATTGGATGTGATCAGTCAAGATGCAGCATATGTACTGTGAACCAACCATGATCTAGGAGGTGCTATGTTCCTTAACCTACAAGACATGGGTTTGGAACCAAAGAGTAGGCATAGGAGGAGATCTCATTATTCCTCCCACTGATTCCTTTGGAGAATTTGTGCTATCCTTTCCCACAACTTTAGTTTTCTCCAGACTAGAGTTCTGGGGATGGAAATGCTTCTATCAGGGAACATAAAATGTTTCTTGGTATTTAAACATGAGATTGCAGCCTTTTCTGAACCACACACATCCAGTGTTCTCATCTTGGGTATCAAGGTCCTAAGTTGAGCAGAGAAGACTAACAAGGGCTCTGAATTCAGACTTGTTTGAAAATCTGCTAATCTCATAATACTATCTGAAATGTAGGTTTCAACCTTTTCTGCTGTCTGGTTATAAAGATAAGAATCTCTTTAAATGGTCCCGAAAGACCCTCTGGCTTTCCCACTATGCCTTGAACTGGGAGTAGACTGACCTGAGCAAGTCATATATTCTCTTTCATTGTTTCAGTGACACCTAACAACAACCATGTGACTGCACACATCCTATAATTGCCGTTACCCCAATATTTCTCAAATACTAGAGATATTTTATAAGCAATGCATCTGCTTCAACCTATACCCAACGCAGTTCAGCATGGGTGAGCATCTTCATAACTGTGATGCCTCGGCTTGCCAACTTACCATCATTAGTGCTGGCATTTCATCCTGAGGATTTGGCTGGGAGGAATTGAATCCTAACCTAGCTGCTGGAACTCTAGGGGCCAGTGTAGAGCATGCTTCTCAGGGGTTGTCCCAGTATATAGGCAAGGGTGTAGAAGGACTTGAACACCAACTACTGAGAGTGTTGGCTAAGCAGTGAATGAACCCAGGAAGCTATAATGCCCCAGCCATTTTGACCTGCTGTACTCATGGCAAAGCAGGCGTCGGGGACAGAAGAGCCCTCCAACAAAGAAATAGAAGTGCTGGAAGTTAGCACCCCTTCAATGGACAAGACAGTGGATATAGGTAGGTCCGATGCTAATAGAGTCAAAGCCTGGAAATTCTGAAGTTTCCAAGATATTTGCTCTTTATCACTTAGCTCCCCTCCCAACAAACTCAAGACTTTCAGGAACTTTGTTTCAAATGCCAGTAGAGCTATTGGAACTTTCGTGATGCCTCCGCCAACTTAACTGCTCCATGCCTTTGTACACAGCATGTATTAGAATCTCCTCCTCTCATACTAGCCTGTATGACTATTCATCATTCCAGAGAGTTTAGATTTCCCACTTCTTGAAAGCATTATCTGTTTCCCTGGTTACCTCTTAATAAGTCACTCCTGCCTTCCTACTTTAGTGGGACTTCTAGCCTCTCTATTATAGTTCCCATCATTGTAGCCCAGTATGTATTCCCAACTATGCAGGAGGTTTTTTATGGCCTTACTCATCAGAGCTTGGCCTAATGTCTGTTACATACTAGACAGTTATACTGTGAATTAAAGAGATTGAAGAAATCCATTAACCTTAAGAAGCATTTTCTCTTTTGGTTTAGGTATCTTAATGAAAAGATGAGAAGATAGATGTGATCCAGAAGCAAGCAAAAGTTAATTTCATTAGAAGCCAGTTACTAAGTCATCATCATAAATTCAGACACTTTTTTTAGAAAGGATATAGGAAATCAAATTACAACACAATACACAGAATTGGTTTATTAAGAGGGAAATCTGAAAGCAAACTGAGCTCAAGACCAAGTATACTTGTGGCTTGATCTTTTAAATAAAGATGTAATTAAATTACTGGATAATACCTATTATTATATTCCCCCTCCTCCCGTGCTCTACGGCCCTCATCTTCCTCTTTCATTTCCCATAGATCTTAAAACAACAGCATCTGGAATATAAGTTTCATCAGAATAGGGTTTTTTTATGGTTTTGTTTTATTATTGAATTTCTCAGTGCCTAGAAAAATTGCTGACTCACAGTAGGAACTCAAATAATTATTAAAAGAATGAATAAATTTAACATTTTAAGCAATATTCAAGTGATGTATTACTTTGATTTATTTTTTTAAAAAAAGAAACAAAAATTAAAAGGTTAAAAAATGGTGCTGTTAAAGACAACATATAATTGGTGTGTTTAAGGTAACAATTTGAGTTATTTTTAAATTAAAATATATATTAATGCAATTTTTAAAATACAAACTAATACTCCAAGTTATTCTGGGGTGAAACTTTTTAAAGCAACAAGAAAATTTAATTGGGAATATCTATACTATGGAATGTGATAAAGAATTACTATACACCCACATACACAAAATAAAATTAGAACTATTGTAGCATCTGTTGAATTTCTCATTACAGAGTTATTGAAATCTTTAAGCAAGAGTGACTAAGGGAAATGTGTATCCTCATTATTTTTCTCCCTCAACTGTGCACCATGTTGTTATATATACCATTTAATCTATAGCAAGGTGGCCACATTGAGTTAGAACTTTCTATTTATTCATAGAAGTATCAGTCGCCTATCTACCATTGCTCAAATAGCATATTTAAATTATAATCTTCACCAACTGTATATTTGACACTATCTCTGTTTCTCATTTATTACCAATTAATTGATATACTACTACACTTGTTTTTTAAAGTCATGATTCTTCAAAAAGAAAAAAAGATTTGGTGCAGGCGTCTGTTAAAGGAAGAAGAATCTCTCTTTCTAAACTGCAGCTCTGCGGTGTGAATGCCATTCCCAGCCAACTTGCTGCTCTGAGCTGCAGCAACGAGATGGACAATATAGGCTTCCTTGGCTTATGACATTAAAATTTCTAAGTCTGAATCCCCCTGAAGTTATTGCTCCTATGATGCTTCCTCTGTCACAGTGTGAGATGCAGCCCTCCATGTTGGAGCCCAAGATTTTCCACTTAATCACCAAGTATGGATTCCATAATTATTGCTTTATCAGTTAGTTAGAAAATAGTGAGGCAGGTTTTTCTTCCAGCCTTATATCCCTTTTATGAATGAAAGGGCTTGGGTCTACTGCTTGGAAACATCATGGGTTTGGAAGTAAATTCTCTGACCTGAAGCAAGAGAAAGAAATCTGGGAGAGGCTTCTGAATTTATCTTTTAGAAAGACAGGAACTATTAGACTCTGGAGAAAATAAACAGCAGCTCCAGAATGTATGGAGGACTCCAGGTTGGATTAGAGATGTCAGAAATAACTAAGGTGTTCATTTAAGGGCGACTAAAGGAAAATAAGAGGATTTGAGGTGTTTGTCTTAGCTGAAAGCACTTTAAATGGAGAAAGGCAACTTCAGCACTTATTTATAAGCTTAGGTAAAGAATTAAATTGAATTTCATTGGGTTCTGTGATAGCTCTTTCCATGGACTTAGCCTGTATTTTATTGGATTTCATTCTAAGACCATCTTTTGACCAAATGAGGTTTTCCAGAATAAAATATTTTTAAAGTAGCATCAGAGCTACCTTTCTCTAAAAGATGTTTATTCCTGTTCACTACCATAATGAATAGATGCATTTTTCATCTTCTCCCTGGGAAGAGAGTCACATTACTTAGTTGTGTAATAATAATATTTTTATTTATTGAATTCCCCTGTGCTATGCACTGTAGGTGCGTTCTATCACTTAATCTGTACAAACATTTGGGAAAGGGTCAGTATTTTCTCTGGCTTATTAATGAGGATCATAATGGTTAAGGAACTTGTCTGTGAGTAGAAAACTTGGTGGCAAAGCTAACCCTTGAAGTCAACTGTTTGATTTGTGGTGAACAGCACTCAAGAGCAGGACTTAACCAGGCATGTCCATCAGAATCGTATAAGAGGCTTTCCAAAATGCATAGCTCAGGCTCCACCCAGAGTTAGTACCAGGACTTTGAACAAGCTGCTTGGGCAGCTAAAGTCCTCCACTCTAGGGGAGGAATCCAAGTCTCATCCCTCCAGTGTCCCCATTCACAAATAATGCTGAAGGCAGTACTCCAGGCCATGCACACATACGTAGGATACGTGATAGGACCTCTGGCTAGAAATCTACTTATCACTGTTCTGTGCCTAATGGATGTAAATTCAGGAACTACTACCTTTACCACTGAGGAGTGGGCAGGGCCAAAGGATTGGAACCTGGTTTATATGCTTTATCCAGGAAGAAGATCAACAGGTCTGGGCAAAAGGAGAGTCTCAAAAGAGATTAGAAAAGTCATTTTCTTGAAGAAAGTTCTGGGAAATCAGAAAATGCTAAGCTCATGTTTCTTCTTGGATTCATGGCTTCTAATTAAAGTAGCCCAGGATGGCTTGGACAGCATGGTCCAGGATGGTCACTGATGCCCTGAGCAGTGGAGGGAGGGCACAGCATAAAGAACGCAATGAATCATCAGCCGTCAATGGGGAGAGCCATGGAGCTGAAATCTCCCAGGGGTACTGCTAATAGGAAAGAAAGGTATAAAAAATTACTTAAGCGAAAAGCAGTGAGTAATCTCTGCTAGCTTCTCCCAGAGGAAGCAGTTCCAATTAGGGGCTGCTTATGCATTTATTCATTTATTAAACAAACATTTACTAAGTATCTTCTCTGTACTTGTCCTAGGTCTCTAGGATGCAAAGTTGATCAATTGGCCTAGTTTTCAAGAAAAGAAAAAAAAGCCCTCAACAAATGGGTTTGGCCAGCTTTCGAATTGCTGATAATTCATCTACTATTTTGTTTTTTGTTACTTTAGAAAGAATTTATTCTGCCCATTCCTGGTTATGAGAAATGTATCAGGAAGTAATAAAATAATGCCTACTCCCATCCAGGGTGGGAGGAAAATCTTTCTACCTCTTAAAACTGGATGATTAAGGTTTTGTGCTCTAAGAGCTGAAGTCTCCTTATTATGGTTTATCAAGCTTTTTTTGGATGAATCATCAAGTCCAATTAAGGAAAGGGAAAGGAAGGAACAGAATTATGAAAGAAAATTCTCCCTCCTCCCCTCTTGTTCTAATAATATACAGGAAAGTGGTGACAGGGAGAAGAAACTTGGGTCCTGGAGTTTACATACTTGGCTTTCATCACTGTGATAGCTCAGACCATCTGGGAGTGAGCCCTGGAATAACTTATCAGGACAATGAATTACTTCCAATGACTAGGCCTAGATAAATTATATTTTCAACTCTGTGTCTAGAGTGATAAAATATCATGATTGTCAGTACAGTAAGACCAGGACTAGAACAGGGAGAATAGGAACAGCCCCCCAAAGAAAGATCTGTAAGACAGATATGGGCACTGGATAAACTGCTGGGAGCTGAAGAGTCAACCCACTTGGGGTCTACTGCATCTCTTTCCAAGATATGCTAAATTATCTATCCATTCATAAAAATACAAGAAGTATATTAGTCCTTTATAAGAGCTTAATAAGTATTAATCCAATTAATATAAATTGAGGCTAAAATCTTTTAGGTATATGCAATATGTCCATTTTTAAACCTGAAAACTTTAATGTAAAGGAACTTGGTTTTTTAAAAAGCATATTAAAGGCAGATGTGTAGAATTCAATAAATGGTGTTAGAACAACTAGGTAGCCTTCTGGAAGAACGTAAAAGTAAAGTTTTTTCATAATTTGCAGCATAAGAAAATGGATCAATGATACCAATTTTGAATTCATAAAAATACTAAATAATCCATGGAAGTGTAAAAAATATATATTATTGAAGATTCTTTATAAATATGGAATAAAGCTCCAAATCCAAAGAAAAATAACATTGATAAATTTGATGACATACATTTCAAAAAATCTGCATTGATCAAGCTTCCAAAAGCAAAGTCAAAAGAAAAAGTATCTGTTTCTTTAGGAGATATAAAACATTGGTATATCAATAAGAAAATGTCCATCAACCCAGCAGAAGAAAACATAGGCAAAAAGAAAGAAGAAAAGAAGAAGATCCACAGAATGGGAAATACAAATAACTTTTAAACATATGAAAACATTCTCAACTTACCTCACTCTAAGAGATATGTGATTTTTTAAAAAGATTTATTTACTTATTTGAGAGAGAAAGAGAGAGCACGTGAGTGCACCCCAGTGGGGCAAGCGACAGAGAGAGAAAGAGAATTCCAAGCAGACTCCCCATGGAGCGTGGAGCCCAGCTCAGGACTCCATCTCACCATCCTGAGATCATGACCTGAGCTGAAATCAAGAGTCAGATGCTCAGCCAACTAAGCCACCCAGCCACCACTGAGATACGTGATTGTAAACTATGTTTCTATTTATCTGCTATCAAGTAGATCAAGATAAATATTCAGTAACATACCGAATTAGCAAAGGTATGTAGAAACAGGAGTACAAATTGAAACAACCTTGGGCACCTGGGTGGCTCAGTCAGTTGGGCATCTGCCTTCAGCTTAGGTCGTGATGCCGGGGTCCTGGGATCGAGCACCCCAACAGGCTCCCTGCTGAGGGGAGTCTGCTTCTCCCTCTGCCCTCCCCCCAACACATGAGTACTCTGTCTCTCTCAAATAAATAAATAAAATCTTAAAAATAGATAGATCGATAAACAAACAAACTGAAACAACTTCTAGGGAATCTAATTTGGAAATCATAAAGTAGAAAATGCACATTACCATTGGTTAATTATGTTTCTTAAAATTTGCTGTCTATATTAACTGATACATGTAAGAACAGGCACTTATAAAAGGATATACCATTGCAGTCCTATTTGGAATAGCAGGATAAAAGACTTCACTAGCTTTCAATTCGTGTGATGATGGCTCAATGATATGGTATATTATGCAGCTGTGAAAAAAAATTTTTAAAGCTGACTAAGTTCTTTATGTACTGATATGGAATGACTTTAGTTTTTAAAAATGTGAAAAGAAGGTTAATGTGTTATGGTAGCTTTCTGTTGCTAATGCTGTAACAAAATAATTCAAACCTAGAAGCTTAAAACAAAACAAATTTGTTATCTTACAGTTCTGTAGATCAGACGGTGGGTAACTTGGGGTATTGTCAGGGTTGTATTCCTTTCTGGAGGCCCAAAAGAGAATCTGTTTCTTTGTTTTTGCCAGCTTCTAGAGGTCACCTACTTCCTTGGCTCATGGGTCCCTTCCTTCATCTTGAAAGGCAGCAACACCACGCCAGTCTGCATCTTCCTCTGTGGGCACTTCTCTCTCTGACCACAACTGAGAAAGGTTCTCTGCTTTTAAGTGTTCACGTGATCAGACTGGACCTATCTGTATAATCCAAACAATCTCCCCATCTCAAGGTACATACCTGTAATCACATCTGTAACATCCCTTTTTCTATGTAAATTAAGCTAGGTACAGGTTCCAAGGATTAGGGATGGATATCTTTGCAGGTCATTATCCTGCCTACCACAATACATATCCATATGACTATAATGCTAATATCTCTTTATGAATGAAGAGATTATACATAGGATGAAAAACAAAAATAGTGCTAGGATTACATGTAAAACCATTAATATTGGTTGCCTGAAGAAGAGGGTTGACACAGAAGTGAGAGGGAAAATTTTTCTTGTGCTCCCTTTTGTATCTTTTGAATTTTGAATCATGTAAATTATTATCATTACGAAACCTACATGTTTTTTAAAGGATAAAATCAAACCTCTTTGCAAAATGCAAAAGGAAGATACATGTAGATTGATTTCATTCCAGTCAGGACTATGAACCCTAGTATTTGATGAATAATAAATGTGGCTTAGAAACACTCCAGGGCCCTTGTGAAGAAGCCAGTGGAGAACGAGCTAAGGGCTCAGCCACCAATACAAGGCAGGGAGAGCAGGGGTTGCCTCATTGACCTGCTCCTGCTGCTAGGGCCTCCCTGTATTTTTACGTCACCCTTCCACAGGGCCTGAAGGGAAACCTGCATTACAACCAGCCACAGGGGAGAAATATAAAGTGGGGAGGGAGGTTCCCCCAGTTTTATTAGCGTTATTCCTTCCAGACTCTGTACTGATGGATGCTCTGATTGTGAAGGATACGTGACAGACGCATAATTACAAAAGTTGGCCCCTCACTCATGTTTTAAATACATGAACAGGGTGCTGTCCACACATTGCTCTCACAAAAGAAAAACAGGCTATGTGTTAGCCTCTGTATAAGAGTCTTTAAAATATTGTCAAGTATTTGGAGCCATCCTAAGTAAAAAAGAAATTGTTGGTTCTTTCATTAGTAACATTTGTGTCCTACTCTACTTTGGTATTGGTAACCTTGTTTCAAAAAAATAGCTTCATATATCATATTAATCTCTCTCTATATAAAAGGGAAGGTTCATGTTTGATGAGCTGTAGTAGTGTGTATGTGTGAACATAGGAGAAATTAAAGGAATAGTCTCAGTGCTGTTATATATGACTTCAGGAGTGACTGGAGTCAGTATTTTTTCTGAAAGCTTTGTGTACTGAAACTCTGGAGTTTATCAAAGCTATGGTGCCAAATTCTTTTTGGTGTTTTTCACTTGTATTGTGAAATAACATTTTTCCTCTTCCTGGTAAACAAGTTTTCCCCTAATATGTGAGAAACATTTTAAGCTTTTTAAAAAGAAAAAAAAGACTGTCTTGGGGACACAGATTTTTATGTAGGAAGCTAAATACCACTGATAGAGTAGCAAAAATTCTTCTCGTGGAGAGTCAATGAGTTAAAATTGACTGCAGATATTTTTAAAGTAAAGAATGTCGTCCTCTCCCAAGATAGCAATCATTAAGACAATGACAAATAATTGAATAGAAAGTTAGACAAAGAAGCCAACAGGAAATTCAGACATGTGAAAACCTAAATTATTTAGCTAAAAAAACACATGAAATGCTTAGCAGTGATGTTAGTGAAAATTAAATGCAAATCAAGGTAAAAAAAAAAATCTCACATTAATAGATTGGCAATTTTTAAAACTTGACAGTGCTAAGTATTGACGTAGATGTGAAGAACTTTTAACTTTGTAGTACAATTTGGCAAAAACCTAGTAGAGTTGAACACACACATACACTACAACTATAGAAATTCCACCAACAACTATGCACTGATGAAATTATCATTTGTCCACAAAAAGATGCGTAAGATTGTTCAAAACAGCATTGTTTTGTAGGAAAATAACAGAAACTATGTAAATGACCATCAAAGAGAAAATAGATAAATGAATTATAATATAGTCTCTAATGGAGTCTTGTATCCAATTGAAAAGTGAATGAACAAGAGTAGAGAATATCCTCATGGGTTAATTTCTCAGACAAGCAATCTTTCAAGCAACTTGTGGGAGACTCTAGTCTGGTGTCTGTCTCAGTCTGCAAGGGCCGTCATAACAAAACACCACAGACTGAGTGGCTTGAACAACAGTTACTTCACACAGTTCTGGAGGCTGGACCCCCCAGGGTGGAGGTGCTGGCAGATTCCGTTCCCTCTTCCTGACTTGCAGGCAGCATCTTCTCACTGTGTCCTTCCGTGGTGGAGAAAGAAAGAGCAGAAATGAGCTCTCTGGGGGTCTCTTTTTATAAGGGCACTAATCCCCATGGTGAGGGCCCCACCCCCTCATTTAAGCTTACTTACCTCCTAAAGGCCTCTAAGTACCTCTAAGTACCATCACATTGGGGATTAGAGTTTCAACATATGAATTAGGAGTGTGGGGGAAAGGGATCACAATTCAGACTATAGTAGGGCCCTATATATTGAATTTTAGAATCTTTAAAAAATATTTTTTCAACCTTTGTAGTAAAAGTATGAACACTGTAAGTCAGAATAGTTATTCCCTTGGGAGATGGGAGAGAATAAAGAGATCAGTAAGAGGCAGAGACCTGCTGAGTCTCACATGCACCTTCATGAATTATAAGTATGGAACATTTTGTGTAAATGTGTCCAAATGAAAATTTATAAATAGAGTAAAATGTGCTCATTAAGAACAAATGCAAATTTTGAGAAATGATAGACCCAAGGTACTTAGGCAACTCATCTTTTTTTTTTCCTTGGAATAATTTTATTTGATTTCAGTTTCTTACTTTAAAGTTCAACTACTTTTTTTTTTTAAGATTTTATTTATTTAAGAGAGAGAGCAGGAGGGAGAGAGAGAAAGAATCTGAAGCACATTCTGCACTGAGCACAGAGCCCAACGTGGGGCTTGATCCCACGACCCCAAGATCATGACCTGAGCCGAAACCAAGAGTCAGATGCTTAACCGACTGAGCCACCCAAGTGCCCCTCAACTACTCCTTTTTAAAAAGAAATACGTTAGGGCACCTGGGTGACTTAGTCGGTTAAATGTCTGATTCTTGGTTTCGGCTCAGATCATGATCTTCCTTCTCCCTTTCCCTTTGCCTGCCTCTCCCCTGCTTGTGCTGTCTCTCTCTATCAAATAAATAATTAAAATTTTAAATAAATAAATAAATAAATCCATCCATTACTTGGTTCTTGGAAAATTTACTTAACATATGAACCACTGCCTTCTTAATGTGAGTGATTCTTTCATGCTATAAATCCAAGAAAGGCTTAAGGGTGAATATCAGACTCACCTGTATCATATGTCACTTTGAGTCCATATTTGAGAGAATGTTTTTGCTCTCAGTCTAACTCCTTAAATGTGAACAGCTCAGTCATTATTATGCTGGGAACTTTACGTCTCTCCTTCCCCTTCCTCCAAATCTCATCAGTTCTTTAAGAGATCTCAGTTTGTTAGCTATATAAAGGTTTAGCAGTTTGATATGGAAAATTAACCTCAGATTTTAAAAAGAATCATTTCTGAATTAATTAAGAATAACATGTCATCCAAATAAGTAATGTGCACCAACATGTTCTGGGGTCAGATTGCTGTGATTCTAAGCTCTGACCCTCACTTCACACAGTTACTTATCTTCTCTCAACTTCAGTGACCTTATTTGCAATTGGCAATAATGTTAACACTCACCTCATAGAGTTTTGTTAAGCGTCAAATACCAAATGCAGGTGAAGAACTACTCATAGTCATTGCATTTTTGAGAGCTTCCTTCCTACCAGGCACTGATGTACATATGGCATTCATTCCGTCCTCTCAACAATCCTTTTAAGTAGTTACTGCTTCTATAACCCCCAGTTTATACATGAAGAACAAGAAGCCCAAAGGGTTACACGATGTGTACACAGTCAGATAGTAAGGTTAGGACGTGGACATCCTTAGGGGAACAATATTCTATTTACCACATGTATTAAAGATAGAATGCCAGGACTGGTGACTGACTGGGTGAGAAAGACAGGAGTGAAGCCACTGTCTTGGGATTCCTAGGAGGAGGAGGTGGTGGAGGATTGATAGGATTGTAGCTGGTGGAAACAGATAAGTAGGTTATGACAGGTGTCTGAAATGCTGTACATAGAGCTATGGGCAAAGGGCAGTGGTATCTCAGAGTAAGAAGCTTAACTGCCTGTGAAAACTGGAGAAAGTTTCCCAGGGAAAAAAAGGAAATTGCCCTGGGTCTTGAAGGGTTACTATAGTAGAAGCTTAGCAGGCAGAGAAATGTGGGAAGGACACATTAGGAACCAACTGGGCAATGCCAAGAAACGTAATGCAAGGGACCAATCCCTATGCAAATTTAATTTTCTGTTTAATCTGGTTATTCGGGAGCTATGTTAAAATGAAGTTTAGCTGGATCTTGAATTCAAACCCGTAGCAAATAGTGAGCTTCCAGGGACACCAAGACCAACATTACACATTCCATATGCTCCATTTCACTACAAATGAGCAGCTTTACGACCTGACTCCCTTGAGAGTCTTCAAATAGAGATTTAATTAGAAAGCATTAGAGAAACTCATCCTGAAATAACAAAGGCAGTGGTAGCCATAGGAAGACATTACCCTAGTGAGAACTTGGTGCACTCACTGCAGATTCTGATAAGAAAATGGACAAATGAGAAGATTATCTCCTAGGACAGTAATTATGCAATATCACAAAAGGTATTGATATATATAAACTTATCTTAGGATGACAAATATTTTTTAAGTGTGTTTCATTCATTAAAACTAGTTTATTGGGGCATGTGGGGGGCTCAGTCAGTTAAGCGTCTGC
Organism: Ursus arctos; assembly: GCF_023065955.2. NCBI lineage: Eukaryota > Metazoa > Chordata > Mammalia > Carnivora > Ursidae > Ursus > Ursus arctos. The sequence goes on from NW_026622985.1 coordinate 77,736,276, forward strand.
CATAGGCTCAGGTCATGATCCCAGGGTGCTGGGATCGAGCCACACATCAGTCTTTCTGTTCAGCAGAGAGCCTGAAGAGCCTGCTTCTCCCTCTTCTTCTGCCTGCCACTCCCCCTGCTTGTGTTCTCTCTCTTCTTCTCTGTCAAATAAATTAATTAAATCTTAAAAATAATAATAATAAATAAAGCTATTAATTTCTGCATTATCCATGGAAACACAGAAAGAGGATTGTAGAAGTTACAGTAAAACAGAAAAGAGCTCTTGGAAAATGATGATAACTCTTTTGTAATTATGACTTTATTATAATTAAAAATTTACATTATATTAAATTACCGGTGTTTATACTAAATATTTATAAATATGATTTAAGTTTTTTGATTGACAGATGACTGATAGAGCTATTGATGATTTGATCCTTATTTTAATGCTGTTGATATAATTTTCTAAGTTTATATGATCTCTTCTGAGCCAAGTATTCATTATGCAAACAGTGCTAAAATACATATATGCATGAGGTTGTAATTACTGTGTATTCCAGAATCATAGATAAGCTCTATTTTGGGAATAACTGATTTGTGTCTAACAGAAGAAATGAGGGATAATTAATTGTCTTGAATCACGTATCTTCATTTATATGATGGAACTTACCTGTGGGCCATACTGTTTTGTAATCCTTGTTCTGAACAGCTCTTGCCAAGAGCTTTTAATCCCTAAGCATATTTATGTGAATGTCTGAGGCTGACATAGCCCATATTTGAAGTGAAAGTATTTCTCATCCACTGACCTAGCAATAAAACTTAAGGTTTTACAGGAGAGCTAATGGGGCACATAGTAAGAGATACGGTAGCGGAAACTGCTTCTTAAGATGGGTGATCATTATGAAAAGTAAAGGAAAAAGAAAAGAGAGGGAGAAAAAGTAACATTGGTGCACATGTGCATGCGTGTGCACAGGCATGTACACGGACACGCACAGGGACCTGCACACAAGACCTGTTAATAATTAGGAATTATTTGAGCACCTGCTATGTGCCAGGCACTGAGGATGCAGTGAGCATATGCCCTGCGTTCACAGCGCTTATATTGCACTGTGGGGAGACTGGCAATAACCAGAGGAAGTTAGTATTAGGAGAAAAATAGCCCAGATAAGGATCTTAGAAAAGTGAGAAGGGAGTAGCAATGGTCATGGAAGCTCTCACTGATAAGGGGAGGTATCAGCAAAAATGTAAAGTAGTAATAGCAACCCATTAAGATATTTGAGGAAAGAATATTTTGGCACAAAGAACAGCTACTAGGAAGGTCCTGAGATGTCTGCTGTGTTCCATAAAAAGTGGGAAAGCTGGAAGGCGAGAACGGTAGACACGAGGTCACAGAATTTGTGGGAGGCTGGACCATGTGGGGTCGCGTTAATCGTACTGAGGACCTTAGGCCTGTGCCATAGTCTGTAGTCACTGACCATATGTCGCTCTTGAGCACTTGAAATGTGGCTATTGTCAATGCATCTTAATTTGATTTCATTTAAATTAATTTGTTAAAAATTTAAAATTGATTCTCAATTCAGTTATTGGGAAACTTCTCAATATGTTTCAAACAACTTGGGTATGTGAATATATTTTAATTGTAAATTTAATTGAATCTAAACCTGAATCAAGTATTTCCAATTAAAATTCAGGCCCTGAATTGAGATGTGGTAGATGTATGAAATACTTACCGACTCAAAGATTGAGTACTGAAAAAGACTTTAAAGTATCTCCATTTTTGTGTCAATTATATTCTGCAATGACGATATATATAATCTGATCATAAACCATCCTAAGAGGCAGAGGAGTATTATTGTGTGAGAAATGAATGCTGATAAACTTCTATTGGGAGTGTATATTAGAGCATTTTCTGGGAAATAGTTTTTGAGAAAATATAGCAAAAAAGTAAAACATAAACTTATTTATCAAGCAACTCCACATGTAGAAATATATCATAGAGAAATAAGTATCACAAGAATAAAGCCATAAACATGCCCATTGCAATGTATTTAAAATAGAACCAAACTAGCCCCAAGTGGGGGATACATTAAATTAATTGTGATATTGTCATACAGTGAAATACTAGGAAGTCATTTAAATTATAAATGTGTGTGTACCATTAAGAAAGGGCAGTTATCAATTATTAAGCTGGAAAAACTGTACATATTGACATCATATTATAAAATTTCATAAAATATAAATAATTCCATAGAAACACATATTTAACTTAATTTCTGTCAATTTTTCTGAGAGGTACACACCATAATTTTAACAATTTTTTCTTGTGTTATAATAATATAGGAGATTTTTATTTTCTATGGTTTTTTATACTCAAATTACATACATTTTATAATATAGAGTTGTTAAAACCACAATGATAATAATAACGTGAAAAACTAAGTGTTGCTCTTATTTTCTTTGCTGAAGGACTTTAAGAGTACAGTTTGAAAAAAAATGCAGGTATGTTTCAAAATCATAGATAATTTTGGAAGTTTAATGATCTCCTTTCAGTCATGGAGATGAAATTTTAATAGATGCTATCACTGGTAATGATCCCATTTTTTATAGTTGAATGAGTTGTAAAACACATTTTGTTAAATAACCTTTGCATATATGTCAGTGAAGTACTAAGGAAACATTTCTTTTTTTTTTTTTAAAGATTTTATTTATTTATTTGACAGAGATAGAGACAGCCAGCGAGAGAGGGAACATAAGCAGGGGGAGTGGGAGAGGAAGAAGCAGGCTCATAGCGGAGGAGCCTGACGTGGGGCTCGATCCCATAACGCCAGGATCACGCTCTGAGCCGAAGGCAGACGCTTAACCACTGTGCCACCCAGGCGCCCTTAAGGAAACATTTCTAACACAGTAATATAGGTTATATTTTTTTAAATTGAAAAAAAAATCCGGTTTTGGTTCAGAAGAATTCCATGGTGTCATGAGCTCAACCTTAAATGAATGCAAGTTCTGCCAGGACTCTGCTTTATTTATGACCCATTTTGTTAGTTTTGCTGGCTGTACTAACTCCAATTTTTAGGTGAGTAAAATATCATTATGACTTCTTTAGTGGAACAGAAAAGGGAAAATTCATTCAAGGCATGGAGAATATTATTAAAGATTACGGAGGCAGAAATGAGCAGAGTACCAGGGAATGACATTAATGCGGCCTGCCTGACAGTCTAGAGAGAGAGAGAAAGTGTGTGCAGGTAACAAGTGGGAACAGATAGATCATGGAGATCCTTGAGGACCAGCACTGAGGAACCGAATGTGATGAGTCTAAGAAGACCATTCTGAAAACCTGTGAGGACTCCAGATCGGGGAAGAGTATTGACCGTCCCTTTGATAGTCTTCAAACATTGAAGCTACCACTCCTACCTGGTTCATTGAAATTAATACGACCTAAGAGCCTTTTTTACACCTTTGAGTCTACATCTTTCTGTATGAGCATTGGGGCACATGCTCAGGCTCTGCCCAACTCCACCAACCCAACAGTTCTACAATTGATAAGCCAGGTGTTAAACAAAATTTTTTGTTTTTGCTGTTTTTAAAAAAATTTTCCGTAAAGCCTTTCTTTTGTGCTGATGATCTAGGTCAAGGATCATAAATACGATTTGGTCTTGCATAAAAGAAATACATATTTTGTATACATAAAGCTTATGCAGTTGACCTTCCGCTTAACCCAAACAGCAGGACAGTGAAATTGCTTATATTAGGATATATCTTTCTGATTTCCCTTAGGTAAACACTAATGTCCATCTTCGAAAGAAAATCCTTTAAGATTTTACTTAAGCTTTCTTGATCTCCTTTACCTGAGTGATCTTTTAAGAAAAATCACTCTCTTTGAACCACTCCCAGGGAGTCATATAAACCACATTTATAGTGTAGGACCAGATACAGAATGTGTAGATGACACTAAGAACACATCTTAGCCTCTCAGTTTATCAATTATTTTGAAGATTAATAGCATAGATTTCAGTCAAACCAGGAAGAATGTTTAATCAAAAAGAGCACATATTTTAAACTTCAGGCTTGTTCCATGAAATATTTCTCCATTTCCTACGAGGCAGAAGAGAGAGAGGAAAGAAACAGAATTGGGCTTTCCAGTCTCGAATATGTTTACATCATTTGCATGTAAAATGCAGAATAAACTTGGGGTTTAAAAAGTTAAAAAAAAAAAGTATTTGCTGTAGTTGTTGTTATGACATGATGAGGCGTCAAAATAAATGACTTGGCTCAAAAGCTGAATGAGCCCCAGCACGATCCTCACACAAGAAAACATGGTAAACGACTCAGTCAGAGACTCAAGCAGCAAAGATCACTGGAAGGAAAGTCGAATCGTCGGGAAGGCCAAGGAGATGCTTCCGTTCTAAGTCTCTGATATTAAAAATGATCTGGGTCCTTGCAAGCTCCAAAAAGCTGGGGCTCCAGCTCCAAGGCAGAACAAGCTTGCGAGTCGCTTGAGAAAGGCCAGAATTCTCACCCAGTCCACATTAACTTTTGTCGCCACCATCACAACTTAGTGCTGGTTAAAAGGGCTCAAAAGGCCTGTTAACAGAAAATTAAGGTAATGAGGTTTTTATTTTCCGTGTTGAAGTGGAGCCTAATCCTGTTCTCTCAGCTGTGACCACTCAATCATAATATGGTTTAAAATAGATTGGCTGTCTCACTCAGTAGCAAATGGGAGTCCAAATGAACTCTTTTCCTGTTTGGAGCATTAATAACAATAAATCCACTGCAACATGCGGGGCTTTATATAGATCCTTCTCGTGCATTTCTCACTCACTGAAAAACATATCGGCAAAGTTTGCTCAGAAGTAGCTAAGAGGCCAATATCATCAATGTTGCATTGCTCAACGTAATTATTTCATACATACGTTTTCTCTATTACTCATCTCATTCTATTACTCATCTCATTTAGTGCCTGAATTTCTGAGCATGTCAAATATATTCCTCATATCAACTTCACACAGCTTGTTCTCACGTGAAATTTTATTCAGTATTATTTATCAATGCACATAGATTCTTTTATTCTTTTTCCTCCCGCACTGAGAAGTTCTCAGATAGTCTATGAGAGGACTATGCCTTCTAGGTAAGAATCAATTATATGTGAAATCTAAAAAAGCCAAACTCATAGAAACAGAGTAGAAAGCTGACTACCAGGAGTTGGGGGGCAGGGGAAGAATTAGGGAGATGTTAGTAAAAGGATACAAACTTCCAGTAAGAAGATAAGTACGTTTTGGGGATCCAATGCCCAGCATTGTGATCAGAGTTCACAGTACTGTATTGTATACTTGAAAATTGCTGAGAATAGATCTTAAGTGTTCTTATCCCCCCAAAGAAATAATAATTATGTGATAGAGATAATCGTATCACAATGTATAAGTAATGCTACAGTGGTAATCATGTTGCAGTGTGTAAGTGTATCAAATCAGTATGTTGTACACCTTACCCTTACACACTGTTGTATCTTATTTCGGTTGTATCTCTGTAAGGCTGGAAGAAAAAACATCACACTTCTGTGTCTGCTATCTCTGGTTTTTCCCTCCAGCCCAAGTGCTTTCAGTCTGCCAAAATCACCAGCAGTCTCTTTAAATTCTTCACTCTCATCTCTAATTTTCCGTCCTTAGATTCCTTCCCACTAGACTCAGTAAGGTTCCTCATTGACTTCATAAACGCTTTGAGCCTGAGCATAACCTTGACCCTGCACTCATTTCCCCCAGTGAACTCTATCATGCACTTGCTCCACCTCTGCTTCCCCCACTGAGAGCTGAGTGCCCTCCGCAGTCCTCTTGTGGTTGGACCAGCACACAAACCCATTTAGAATATTCCATTGATTCTTGGTCATTTCAGCAGTTTCACACTTGAGGTCTTGTGACTTCAGTCAGGCAGTCATTTCTCTGAACGGTTTTAGGTACAGATTCCCAAGGAATAATAATTAAAAACACCCAAACTGCTTCACTGGCTTGCAGATAATTGGCAATGTAATAGACCTCCAGATTTCAGGGAAAGTATGTGCTCACTTTGAATATCAACTTACGAATATTGTCATCTATCCTTATAGCTAAATAGGATTCTATACATTTATCCATAAATATAAAATCCCTTTTAGAGCTATTTATTCTTTGACATAAACTGGGAGTGCATAGGACTAAAAAAAGCAGGTGGTCTGCTAAAGCAACAATATTATAGTCAAGGCAGACTGTATGTTTGCTTGTTTCAAAATACACTAGTTTAAAAACATAGTAGTCCTTGGGATACCTGGGTGGCTTCGTCAGTTAAACATCTGCCTTTGGCTCAGGTCATGATCCCGGGTGCTGGAATCGAGCCCAGCATCAGGCTCCCTGCTCAGCGGAGAGCCTGCTTCTCCCTCTCCCTGCCGCTCTGCCTACTTGTGCTCTCTCTCTGTCTCTCTGCCAAATAAATAAATCTTTAAAAATAAATAAATAAAAATAAAAACATAGTAGTCCCCCTTTATCTGTGGTTTGCGTTACCTGAGGTCAACCGTGGTCCAGAAGCAGATGATCCTTCTTCTCACATATTGTCAGTAGCAGCCTAATGCTACGTCACAGTGTCTGCATCCTTCACCTCCCTCCTCTCATCACATAGGCATGCTGTCATCTCACATCACCATAAGGATGGTGAGTACAGTACAGTAAGATAATCAGATATTTAGAGAGACCACATTCACATAACTTGTATTACACTATATTGTAATCATTCTATTTTATTGTCAGGTATCGCTATTAATCTCTTACTGTACCTAATTTATAAATTACACTTTTTCGTAGATACGTATAGGAAAAAACATAGTACATATAGGGTTCGGTTCTGTCTGTGGTTTCAGGCATCCACTGGGGGTCTCCCTGCAGATATGGAGGGAACTGCTGTATTTTAATACGACATCACATCCATATACTTGAATAAATATGATCGATTATTCAGGCATCCCTCTGAGTGTCTAAGCATTTTTAAAAAGTGTGCTGTCCAGTGTCCTCTAGTATTCTCACCCATTTCCAAATTTCCAAGTACATACAAATTACTGAATCTAAGCTTCTGGCAGATACATGTGTTGGAAGGATATGTGTTGAGGAAGCAGAGAAAAGTCCAGGAAATATGGGGTTTTTTTTCCTTATGGAAAAGAATAGAAACTATAAAACTAATTTTTATTTTGTTTGTTACATAGTTTTCAGAGTCCTGTGACACAGTTTGGCTATTGAATGGAATTCAATTAGAGTTGGTATCTTTATATGATACTTGGGGATGTTTTATCAGCTCAGGACAGACCCGCTCATAGTTACAATCGAGCCTTCTGTTAGAGTTTTAGAAGAGCTGAAGCTTGTTTGCAGCATTACCGTGCCTCACAATCTGTGGGGTTATTTCCTTCGTGGTGACCGACCATTACCTGCTCCTTCTCTTACTCCTTCCTCCCACAGATACTCTCTCCATTCAGGATCTTTGGATTTATGCGTATTTATTTATGCAGAAACTATAATTTGGTAAGTTTAAATACTCTAATTTACTGATAACAGTCACTATGTTACCTTCTGATATAACACACCAGGACTTCAGCTAAAATAACGTAGCTCTAAGAGAGAAATCTCTGGTTTTAGTGAAGGGATTTGGAGATGGGTAGGAGATTAAGGAATTTCCCTACATCCTAGAAATAAGGCACTCTACTACATCTGCACCTAAAGCTAACCTCAGTCCTACAACCTGGGGCACATAAGACTGTTTTGTGATAATACAGTAAGGAAACTATTTCACTCCAAGCACATTTGTTATATCTCATGAAAAGATATAGATCATTAAACCATGTCAAGAATTTTAAGTCTTCAACTTCATATTATTCAATTTTTTCTTCTTTTTAAAAGATTTTATTTATTTATTTGACAGAAAGAGCAAGGGAGAGCACAAGCAGGGGGAGTGGCAGGCAGAGGGAGAAACAGGCTCCCTGCTGAGCAAGGACTTGATCCTGGGACCCTGGGATCATGACCTGAGCACTTAACTGACTGAGCCACCCAGGCACCTTATATCAGTTTTTTCATTCATGAAGTGAAGGTAAACCTACAAACGTAAAGTATATATTAAGAGGCTATGAACATTTAATAAGTGACTTTAAAGTGCCATGTTGCACAAATGGCAGAAGGCATTATTCACCTGTGTTAAGCATCCTATTAGCCCAAGGTTTATCTGCTTAATTAAGAAAGCATTTGTCTTTTCAAAAGTTTTCTTTTTCTTTAACTTTTTTTCTTATTATCAACATAATGTTATAGCATAGAAGCATGTTCTTGGTACAATAAAAGTAAATTTCCTATGATAGAAAATGGGAAATAATTTATAAAAAGATAAGTTAATGATTTCATTCTTCTTTACTGATATAACATGTTATATCTTACATGTGTCTAGGTAAATCCTGTGGGTTCATTTCAGTGTGCTTTCGTGAATGCGGAGGCAGGGTTCACGGTGCCTCTCTCAGCTTCTGGTGGCTCTCAGCATTCCTTGGCTTATGCCCACATCGGCCTCAGTTGTCATGATGCCTTCTTCACTTCTGTGTGTGTGTGTGTGTGTGTGTGTGTGTGTGTGTGTGTGTGTTCTCCCTCCTCACTCTTAGGAAGAGTTGGGATTTAGGGCATTTAGAACCCATCTGAATAATACAATACCATCTCTTCATCACAAGTTTCTTAACTTAATCACATGTACTGAGATCTTTTCTTTTTTTGCCATGTCTGTGTCCAAGGATTAGGATGTGGATATCTTTGGGAAGTGGTGGTTCAATGTTCAGCTCACCACAGAGATATATGTTGTTTAGAGTGGTCCTCCAGTTCCATGTGGAACCATAATCTCTATGTTTCTGTAATTGAATCTTAGTTGTTTATTTCTGCAACATTCCCTATCTCCCTGCAATAGCCATTGTAACTTCCTCTGGTAGGAAGAGGGAAGGGATAAATGTACCACCTTAGTCATCTTCTTTAATTAGGAGAAAGTAAGTGTGATAGATACAGAGTCACATACCTGATACACACCCCCACCCCTTTGATAAAAGAACCTCAATTTGATTCTGAAGATGATGCAGCTGGGCCCAGACAGAGGCTCAAGATATGTTGAAGCCAAGCACAGGGCTGCTGTCTCCCACCCTTCCCCAGACTTCATGCAGCCACATCTGACGAGTGGTACAAAGGAAGTCTGTGACAGTCTCTTCCAGAAAGGATTGTGCTTTTCTAATAACAACTTCAAGCTCAAAATGTACATGTCAGGGGAGACAAGAGTCAGGCAAAACGAGAAGGATCTGAAGGCAAACCATTTTGACCCACGTTTCTGCTTTTCACAAGTTAACACTTTTGAAGTGTATGGTGTAGGGGTGTATGATCAAGTTACTGGCAATTAATTTCTTTTGCTTATGTTTCTAATTGATGTTAGTTTTATTAGGTGTTTGAATTAAGAGGTCTTATGATCTTAGCTTTACTCCTCCACATTTAGCTAGAATATTCTGCTATGGTTTTCAACGAATGTGTTTGCTACTGCTTATATTAAAGGCACAAAATAGATAGATAGATAGATAGATAGATAGATAGATAGATGATAGATAGATAGATATAGATAGACAAATCTATATATCTATAGATCTCTATATATATCTATAGATCTATAGATATAGAAAGATCTATATATCTATATCTATGTAGTTTTACACCTCAACCAGCATTGGAATTATGCCTAAATGAACACATATTACTGTGACCTATGATAAAGGAGATAAAGCAATTCAACTTTGATGATCAGCGAGTTTTCAAATATTAAATATTTTGTTTAATTTAAATTTGATTAGCCAATATATAGTATGTCATTAGTTTCAGATGTAGTGTTCAATAATTTATCAGTTGCATGTAACACCCGGTGCTCATCACATCACATGCCCTCCTTAATGCCCATCACCCAATTGCCCTGCCCCCCCCACCCACCTCCCCCTGTAGCAACCCTCAGTTTATTCCCTATAGTTAGGAGCCTTTCATAGTTTTTCTCCCTCTCTGATGGCTTCCCATTCAGTTTTCCCTCCCTTCCTCTATGATTCTCTGTGCTGTTTCTTAAATTCCACATATGAGTGAAACCGTATGGTAATTGTTTTTCTCTGATTGACTTATTTCACTCAGCCTAATACCCTCCAGTTTCATCCATGTTGATGTAAATGGTAAGTATTCATCATTTCTGATGGCTGAATAATATTCCATTGTATCTCTCTCTCTCTCTCTCTCTCTATATATATATATGTATATATATACACCACATCTTCTTTATCCATTCATCTGTTGATGGACATCTTGGCTCTTTCCACAGCTTGACTATTGTAGACATGGCTGTTATGAACATTGGGGTGCAGGGGCTCCTTTGGATCACTACATTTGTATCTTTGGGGTAAATACCTAGTAATGCAATTGCTGGCTCATAGGGTAGCTCTATTTTCAACTTTTTGAGGAACCTCCATACTGTTTTCCAGAGTGGCTGCACCAGCTTGCATTCCCACTAACAGCGTAAGAGGGTTCCCCTTTCTCCACATCCTCACCAACGTCTGTTGTTTCCTGAGTTGTTAATTTTAGCCATTCTGACTGGTGTGAGGTGGTATCTCATTGTGGTTTTGATTTCTATTTCCCTGAAGCCAAGTGATGTGGAGCATTTTTTCATGTGTCTGTTGGCCATTTGTATGTCTTTGGAGAAATGTCTGCTCATGTCTTCTGCCCATTTCTTGATTGGATTATTTGTTTTTTGGGTGTTGAGTTTGGTAAGAACAGTAGAACAGATCAACGAAACTAGAAGCTGGTTCTTTGAAAAGAATTAATAAGATCAATAAACCCCCAGCCAGATTTATCCAAAAGAAAAGAGAAAGAACCCAAATTAATAAAATCATGAATGAAAGAGAAGAGATCACGACCAACACCAAGGAAATAGAAAAATATTTTAAGAACATATTATGAGCATCAAATTAGACAATCTGGAAGAAGTGGATGCATTCCTGTAAACTTAGAAACTACCAAAACTGAAACAGGAAGAAATAGAAAACCTGAACAAACCATAACCAGCAGGGAAATTGAAGCAGTAATCAAAGATCTCCCAACACCCAAGAGTCCAGGGCCAGATGGCTTTACAGGAGAATTTTACCAAACATTTAAAGAAGAACTAATACCTATTTTTTAGGAGCTGTTTCAAACAATAGAAATGGAAGGAAAACTTTCCAAACTCGTTCTGTGAGGTCAGCATTATCTTGATCGCAAAACCAAAGACCTCATCAAAAAGGAGAGTTACAGACCAATATCCCTCATGAACATGGATGCCAAAGTTCTCACCAATATACTAGCTAATGGGATCCAACAGTACATTAAAAGGATTATTCACCATGACCAAATGGGATTTATTCCTGGGCTGCAGGGGTGGTTCAACATTCACAAACCAATCAATGTGATACATCACATTAATAAAAGAAAGGACAAGAACCATATGATCCTCTTAATTGATGCAGAAAAAGCATTTGACAAAATACAGTATCCTTTCTTGATTAAAACTCTCCACTCACCAAAAACAAATAAACAAGCAAAAAAAAAAAAAAAAAAAACCCCAACACCAGATAAAGTTCCTTTTAACACACACACAAACACATGCACAAACTCTCCACAGTGTAGGGATAGAAGAAACATACCTCGATATCATAAAAGTCATCTACAAAAAACCCACAGCGAATGTCATTCTCAATGGGGAAAAACTGAGAGCTTCTCCCCTAAAGTCAGGAACACGACAGGAATGCCCACTCTCACCACTATTGTTCAACATCATACTAGAAGTCCTAGCCTCAGCCATCAGACAACAAAAGGAAATAAAAGTCATTCAAATTGGCAAAGAGGAAGTCAAACTCTCACTCTTTGCAGATGACATGATACTTTATGTGGAAAACCCAAAAAATTCCACCCCAAAATTGCTAGAACTCAAGCAAGAATTCAGCAACGTGGCAGGATATAAAATCAATGCAGAGTAGTCAGTTGCATTTCTATCCAGTAACAATGAGACAGAAGAAAGAGAAATTAAGGAGTCAATCCTATTTACAATTGCACCAAAAACCATAAGATACTTAGGAATAAACCTAACCAATGAGGTAAAGGATCTATACTCTAAAAATTACAGAACTCTTATGAAAAAAACTGAGGAAGACACAAAGAAATGGAAAAATGTTCCATGCGCTTGGATTTGAAGAATAAATATTGTGAAAATGTCTATGCTCCCTAGAGCAATCTACACTTTCATTGCAATCCCTATCAAAATACCATCGACATTTTTCACAGAGCTGGAACAAGTAATTCTAAAATTTGTATGGAACCAGAAAAGACCCCAAATAGCCAGAGGAATGTTAAAAAAGAAAACCAAAGCTGGTGACATCACAATGCCAGACTCCAAGCTCCTGGCACAAAAACTGACACATAGATCAATGGAACAGAATAGAAAACCCAGAAATGGACCCTCAACTCTATGGTCAACTAATCTTCGACAAAGCAGGAAAGAATATCCAATGGAAAAAGGACAGTCTCTTCAATAAATGGTGCTGGGAAAATTGGACAGCTGCATGTAGAAGAATGAAATTGGACCATTTTCTTACACAATACACAAAAACAGATTCAAAATGGATGAAAGACCTAAATGTGAGACAGGAATCCATCAAAATCCTAGAAGAGAACACAGGCAGCAATCTCTGTGACCTCAGCCACAGCAACTTCTTGCTAGACATGTCTCCAAAGGCAAGGGAAACAAATGCAAAAATGAACTATTGGGACTTCATCAAGGTAAAAAGCTTCTGCACAGCAAAGGAAACAGTCAATAAAACTAAAACTATGGAATGGGAGACGCTATCTACCAATGACATATCAGATAAAGGGCTAGTATCCAAGATCTATTTAATATTAAATCTTATGAAAAATCTAAAGATGGTGCTAAAAAGTGAAATACTGACCAAACATAAAGCTAGATTTCTAAATAATGATGTGATGTTTGGAAATTCATAAAGAAATGTCTTCTGAATTGTCATTTTCAGGAACAAAAGCAAACAATAGTAAGCTAAAAGGTAAACATAAAGTTAAGTGCTATAATGGAGCAGTATGCAGATCACCTAAAAGCGGTGCATACATAGACTCTTCTCATGTTGTTCTCCCAAAATTAGATCAAAATTTAGGTCAAAAAATAACTGGATAAAAAAATCCAATTATTTTGTATTACTTGTCCCTGGATAGGGAAGTCTTATTAGTGATCTGGAATTGTGCTGTTGAAATTGAAGGGCCCTAGTTGTGTAACGCTGAAGAACCATGTCTAATTGAACATGCCTGTTTTAGTTTCTATTTCCTTTAAAACAATAAAAATCACTGAGAACTGTCCCTAATGGCAAAAAAAAAAAAAAAAATGATGCTGATAAAGCAAAGCTGAAATGACTGGGAAAGTCCAGAAATTACAAGTGAAATTCAAAAGGATTTGCATTTGCTGTGTAAGTTGGCTGATGTGGCAAATCACGTTTAATGCTGACAACTGTTAAAAATAATGATAAATGGAGACCAAAAATAAGCAGATAAATGAAGCAAGCAAACCAGAGCCGCTGAGTTCCTAATAGATGACAAAAAACTCTGACATGGGTTGAAATCCTTTGAATGGTAGGAAATGCAGAGGATGGAGGAAACTGATTTACAAATCTCAGGAGTTTGAATCCCAAGTGTGTGTGTTGTTTCCACATTAATATTTTATCCATCTAGTCAGCTTCACGTCGTGGCTGAAGTGGTATTAAAATACAGATCATATGCTTCTTTAGGTTAAGACATGTTCAAATTTATAAACTCATAGACAAAAACTAGTTTGAAAGGGAAATTGTTCAGTTGTATTTTTACAAACGAGTTTTACTGCAAAGGTTCCAGAACAATTGGCAAACTGTAACGTTATCGAGTTTATCCGAAACTGCCTAATGTTGACAAATACTGAAGTTAGAACTCTTATAGGCCTTGAGATTAAAGAGCGTCCCAAGCCTGATTCATATAGAGAGGACTACTATGCCTCATCCACACATTGTCTTTCACATATGTGGCAAAAATAAAGATATTTGGGGGAGCACATAATGGTTTTGAGTCAATTAGGCCTTATCATAGGAATTTACGTTTCTTCAATCAGGTCTAAGTCAGCTGTGTGGCAGGGAGAGGGTATCAGATGGCAGTTGTATATGTGCAGACGTGTGTGAGCATTTGTGCAGATCTATTAAATAACAACTTCATTGGAAATGACTGCACATTTCTACCTGCTACATAAAATGTCTAGTAAATGCCTATGAAAGCACTCTGTAAGCTTTAAGTGGGTTCATCAATATGAAAAAGCACATACCACAAATGATTCTGGGCTGGTTCCCTCCTGTCCAGAATAGCGTCATGCATTTACTCCAGGTTGCTAAACAAGTTTTATTATTTCTGTATATGCCATGATGTCAGAATTGGGGAGACAATAGATAATCCAATATAAGATTGCAGAATGGATTGTCTTCCTCAACAGCATACGAAGTAGCAAGTCCAGTATTTGGCTGAGAGTGCAGGGTCCTTGCTGCTAATAGGTACCAATATAATTAATTCTTGTATTTTGATTTTCCATCCAACAACCTTGCCAAACTTGTTAATCCTACTAATGTTCTGTAACTGACATTTTTTTTCTAATGAAAGGATTTTATCATATGTGATAATGGACAATGTTGACAGTCTTGTGTTTTTCTTGACTGACCGTATAGCTTTTTTGTTTAACTTATTTACTACATTTGTTGATGTGTCCAGTAAGATATGAAGTAGATGTACTGATAGTTGGTATCTTTGCTTGTCCCTGTTTGAATGAGAAAACTTTCAATAGTAAGCATATTTTTACTGTAGAATATTGGTAAATAATTGAACAGGTGAAAGGGTTTCCTTTTCTTCTAAATCACTAACATTTTTTTTATCGAGAATGGGTGCTGAAATATATCAAATATTTTTTTTATACCTTTTGAGGTAACAGATTATTTTCCTTTTGTCTGTTACTACGATGAATGTCATTTATAGTTATTTTTAATAGCCACTTTGTATTCCTGTAACATACCTGACTCACTTGATTTTGTTTTCTGTAAGTTGCTAAATTTGTTTTTTTCATATTTTGATAAAGAGGTTACAAATAAGTTGCGGTGTATACTGCTTATCTTTCATAAACAATCCTTGCCTGGTTTTAAGGTTCTAGGTTAAGCCAGCTCATAATTGAGTACTGTTTTCTCTATTTTCAATGCTCTGCATGAGTCTATATGATACTAATCTCTGGCATTTCTTGAGGCTTGCTTTATAACCAGGGGCATGCTCAATTTTTATGCGTGTTTCTTGCAGCTTAAGAAGAATATGGGCTCTCTAATTGCATACAGGGCTCCATATAGGGTCATTAAATTAAGCTTACTGATTGTTCTGGTCAAACATTTAATTTCTTCGCTAATTTGTATGTTTTTGAGGTGATTCTTGGCATGACCATGATAATGAGGTTGGCAGCTTCTCTTTGTGGTTTTATCAGTATTAGCTTTACATATTTAGATTTTATAAGATGTATTCATATCTAGAATTCTTATGTCATTCTGGTGAGTTGAAAGTTTTAACATTATACAGTTTATCTCTTACTCATACAAAGTCCGTTGTGGGTCATACAAATTCCTGCTTGGGTGTAGGGTGATTTGGAGATAGAGGTCATACAATATGGTAGCAACAACTTCTTCATGTATGGTTTCATTGTCATTTCTTGAAGAAGTAGTAGAGAGGGAATGAGGAGGCTCAGTGGTCTCAGCCTGGAAGGGATGTGCCATTTCTGTTTATATTTCATTGGCCAGAATGAGTCACGTGGCACTTAATGATCAGTATGGGGACTCTGTGCCATGTCATTCTTTCTGGACCAGGCAGAGGGAAACCTCCATCTCTGAGCTTCTTTAATGGTGAAGGTATAAAAAGGGAAGAGGGAAAATTATATATTGACTTCTAAAGTTTTCACCTGGAAGTAACACACATTATTTCTACTCACATTTTACTGGCCAAAGAAAGTCACATGGCTATGCCTAACTTCAAACAGGGTGGGAAATACATCCTTGACATGCCCCGGGAAGCAGACAGTTCAAAATACACAATGAACATAACTATTAATTAACATATTAGTTAAGAAATGATGATTATATGAACAGAGGAAGTGGCAGAGATGGACATAAGTAAATTCATTTTAATATATTTGCATGCAAGCAGCAAAATTTTCTGAGTGATTAGGCAATGAAGTAAGTGACTCTTCTAGCATCCCACCTGGCTGGGTAACAGCATCAGAGTTATGTGGAAAAGTGGGGGAGAAACAGCTTTTGTTCTCATTGAGGCAGGGAAGAAAACCAGCTTTATCTTTAATTAAAGAAAGTAAAGTTGAAATAATGTGGTATATAACCTCATATCTATTTTTTATTCTTTATTCTCATTGAGGCAAAGGAGGAATTAGGTTCATCTTTAATTATAGAAAGTAAAGCCAAAACAATGGGTTATGTAACTCTATACATGTTTTTAGTTCATTGCCTCTGCTTTTAGAGTTTGGATACCCAAAGCTCTCTAAGAAGCTATAAATAAGAGGGGAAAGAAAAGAAAGGAAGAAAACCTAGCTCCTTAAGTAGACATATGAGAGAGAAGATGTTTAAAAAAGCAAAATTTCCCCCATTGTGCCCAAGGCCACACCAGTGTCTATTGGTTGCACTCCTAGTTCAAAGTCCACTTTTTCTGCGATTCTTTTAAGAGGTTCTCGTCAGTTTAAATTTCTTGGCTGTCAGGCACAGTGGTGATGTGTTTCATCTGCTGTCTCAAGTACATCCCTTTATTCCTGCTCACAATGAAAAGATTTCAACTGGAAAGGCGTGCTTTGGGGAAGACTTCAAACCAACTAAAAACCAAACTTACCTTTTAAAAAGACTCAAATTAAGTTTGACATGAAGTATGGCATCCTGGACCATTCAGACTGCAATTAACTTTGACAGTGTTCAATTGATTACACCTTTCATTGTGGTTATACAGAGACTATATTGCATATTAAAACTTTCAAGATGTTAGCTATCCAAAATTTAGGTCTCCTTTATCTGTAACTGCAGAAGTATATAATTTGACATTCGTCATAAAAAAAAAAAATTTGCTCCTCACACAAAAAAAATCATAGATTTCTACATAATGCTTAGAAAAAACCTTTTAGTGAATTTTCAAAATTATTTATTTTTTAAGCTAAAACCTTACTTTTTAACCTTGTTTTCTTCCAAATCACCACAAAGGCAGACACATACCCACATGCAATCTTTCTGAATTTTGATTTAACTAGGCTTAAAAAAACAAATAGGTTCGGGGCTCCGGTTGTATTTCTCTATCATCCTTTTGGCAAGTCCTTCCTCCAGGGCACTGTAATGAAGCTATCCTTACTCATGGTAGCATTGCAGCATACTATCCAGAAGAGAAACATCTCTTCCAGTAGCTCCTGTAGAAAGATATAAAGCTCATATAAGCCAGATATCCAGAAAACATCTTCTTTAGTTTATTTTACCCAAACTGGATTGTTTATATATGAGCCATTCTCTGTGATTGGAGCCTGAGGGTTTGGCTTTATCCAAGTAAAGTCACTGTCAACAGTAGAGAGTAGGGGTAATTGAGGTCAATCTGTATCAAATATTAATAAAGAGAAAGGGGTAGAGGTATTTGAAGGAATTATGGTCAAAAGCTTCCCAAAATTAATGAAAAACATGAACATACACATCTAAGAAGCTCAACAAATTCCAAGTAAAATAAACTCAGAGAGACCCACATGCATCATAATCAAATTTACATAAGCCAGTGACAAGAAGGATCTCATCAAATACAGGAATCCTCAATAAGATTAACAGCTGATTTCTAATTTTAAACCATGATGACCTGAAAGTAGTTGTCTTAGTTCAGGCTGCTGTGACAGAATACCATAGCCTGGTTGGCTTTCTCACAGCTCTGAAGGTTGGAAAGCCCCAGATCAAGGTGATGACAGATTTGGTATCTGGTGAGAGCCTGCTTCCTGGTTCATAGATAGCCATCTTCTGGCTATGTCCTCATACGGTGGAAAGAGGTAGAGGGCTCTCTGAGATCTCGTTTATAAGGGCGGCTAACCTCATTCATGAGAGCTTTACCTTCATGGCCTAATTTATTTTAGACAATTTAGATTTCTAAATTTTCTAATTTAGAAGATTTAGAAAAATTTTTCCCATTTAATGGGAAAAGAAGTTTGTCAACAAATGGTACTGAGACAATTAGCTATCCATACTCGAAATGATGAATCTGTACCCTTCATTCACATCATATGCGAAAATGAACTCGAATGGATCAAAAACTAAATATAAGAGCTAAAACCATAAAACTCTTAGAAAGAAACATAGGCATAAGTTTTTGTGACTTTGGATTAGGCCATTGCTTCTTAAACATGATACCAAAACCACAAGAATATTAAAAGACAACCCATGAGTGAGAGAAGATATTTTCAAATCATATATCTGAGAAGAGCCAAGTGTCCCAAATATATAGAGAATTCATACCTGATTTAAAAGCAGAAAAGGGGTTTGAGTAGACATTTCTCCAAAAAATATTATATAATGGCTAATAAGCACATGAATTGATGCATGGGAAAAAAGAAGAAAAAAAAAACCAGAAAAATAACAAGTTTTGGTAGTGTTGGTGAGTATGTGGAGAAGGTGGAATTCTCATACGTTGCTCACGGGAATGCAAAATGGGCAGCAATGTGGAAAACAACTTGGGAGTGCCAGTAAGTTAAACACAGAATTCCCACATGACCCAGCAATACTAGACCCAGCAATACTACTCCCAGGTATATACCAAAGAAAATTACATATTGTCAATAGCAGCATTGTTCATAATAGCCCCAAAGTGAAAAACAACGTAAATGTCCATCAGCTGATGAATCTTAAAATGTGGGGGGCACCTGGGTAGCTCAGTCAGTTAAGCGTCCAACTCTTGATTTTTGGCTCAAGTCATGATGTCATGGTCTCAGCGTCATGAGTTCGAGCTCCATGTAGGGCTCTGCGCTCAGATGGAGTCTGCTTGATGTTCTCTCTCTCCCTCTCTCTCCATCCCTCCGCCCACTCATGCACATGCTAAATAATAAATAAATAAATAAATAAATAAATAATAGCTTTTTAAAAGTGTGGTACATCTGTACCATGGAATATTATTCAGCCATAAAAAGGAATGAAGAAAGTACTGATACCGATACTGATACTACAGCATGGGTGAACCTTGAGAACATGATGCTAAATGAAAGAAGTCAGACACAAAGAACCTTACCTTGCATGGTTCCATTTATATGAAATATCCAAAATTCTGTGCACACAGAAAGTAAATTAGTAGTTACAGGGAATGAAGTCAAAGGTGGATTGGGAGGCGTAGTGTTTCTTTTTCGGGTGTTGGATGGTTTCTGAAATTAGATAGTGGTGGTGGTTTCACAACCTGGTGAATATACTTAAAATCATTGAATTGTATACTATAAAATGGCAAACAAACAACCTCCTGTCATAATTACCACCCTACATCCCTTGCAATGCATTTTCACATTCTCAGCTTTGGGAGATCTCCCAGTCCAGAAGCCATGAAAGATGCCCTCATGTACGTTGACCCATTAAGTCCCAGCTTTGCAAATATCATTCATCAACTGCCCAGAGAAAGGCAGCTGGAGGGCAGCAGCTGTGAGGTTGGAGGGATGATAGTGCAGGCAGCTCCTGGACACACACTCTGTTCACACTCTTGCACACGGAAAACATCATGTAAATGCAGGAACACAGGCCAAGTCACAGTGCCCCCGAAAGAAGGCTTTTTCGTAGAAGCAGCATTCTAAAGGACCTTGAAATTTAAGTGAAATGGAATTAGAAAGTAAGGAAAGAAGGACATTATAAGTGGAGGCAGCAGCGTGAACAGACACAGAAGAAATGGTGTGACTGGGGACAGGACTCAAAGAACACACAGTGTCCGGAGATGAAGCAGGGTAGGTGCGGCTTCTCAGAAGGGACTAGCAATTTGTAGGAACATAACAAACCCAACTCATAAATTTAGATTAAGTTCCTTCTTACTCTAGTTGTTACTGTTGTTGTTATTTTAGGCAAAGAATACCAAATGCTTTTATAGTGGCTTCATTTCCCTTGTAGAACACCACCCTTGTCTCTGGGGTGCTGCTGTAGGCATGACAGTCAGCTGCCAATGACTCTGTACGAGAAAACTAGGAATTGTTTGGATCTGAGAATCTTAGATTTTTGCTGTATCCCAGTACATTTATAATTTGGATTCTCATCAGTTTTCAGGAAAAATGTATTCAATCATTTTATGCTTTCAATAGAAAAAATTACAGACAGCTGGGCTTTCTTACCCTATGCTCTACTTAACATTGACAAGATCATATTCTATTTTAGGGAAAAAGCAATCTCAATGCCTGGCATCCCTTGTTTCCTTTTTCCACTCCCCAGCTGTCCAACCTTCCAGAAAATTATTTACCTTCAAAATCAGGATGAAGCCAAATAACAGAATACCTTGAAAGTTATCCTAAAAAGTTAAATTTCTTACACAATGATATTCGAGAAGGTTGAGGAGGAGAGGAATGATATGATTCTACATGTGAATTTGGGCATACTGACCTTTAAAACAGCTTTATCAAATGCATGTTTTAGGTGGAGTCCAAAACCACATGATCTTATAGACTTGGCCTTGGTTTTGCTCCATATAATAAAATCATTGTGATTCAGTATTTCTTTGCGCCTTTGATTCTCAATACCATCAGCTGCTTGGATGCAGGGATGCTCGAAAGGTGGGTATAGCTAAAGCGAGTTGGTCAGCTGAAAGGCATCTTAAGTCTTTTCCAAGACAAAAATACTATTTTTATATCTGCTCATCAAAAAAATCAAGTTTTGTTAGATCAGATACTTCAGATTACATTATTAGAAGATCATGTTAAGCACAAACTGGCCATTTTGGCATGGAGGAAGCAAATTATGTTGTAATTCAATGCAGGCTGACAGGTTTTAGATCAAGAGTGGTTCCTGGCAATTTTTGTAATTAAGAAAATATCTATAAACATGAGGCTTGCAGTACTTAATTTGAATTCAGCATGGACTGCTTTCTCCTGATGCATATAGAAATGTGTCATTTACGTTTAAATGAATAAACATGACTTTAGGAACTTAGTTCTTGCATTAAAGATAACATGCTGATAATTCCTTTAAAAATTACTTGTATTTCAATAAGTTCACTTGCTTAGAGCATGGTGTTCATGAGAGTCAGGCATCTAGTAGGGGCCAGTTAGTTTCCCTTTGCTCCATGGTTTCAGACAATATGCCTAAGCTTGGCTTGTTCTTATAAATAATTATGACCGATCCCAAGGAGGAACAGGCTAAAACTTTATATCCTTTAGCGCAAACCCAACCCTTTGAAAAAGAAAAGAGAACAAAGTTTGCAATGGAAAACCAATTTATGTCCTTAATCCAGGTAAAGTTCTCCTATTGCCGTATTAGGTTTTACATGTTTAGTTTTCATGCTGTATCGGGGTGGGAATTTAACCAAGAGAACATTGTGAAACTTTGCTCTGGGAAAGGAGGTTTTTTCCTTCCTTACGTGTTCTTTAATCAGAACAAATATTTTGGAGCTAGGTTAGAGAAAGTCATGCCCCAGTTCCTCTTTTGTCCATCTGGGAAATATAGTATCAGCAATTTCCTGAGATGCTGGTATCCAGACCAGTTTTTATCCTCTTTTATTACACTTCCAGATGCCAAAGGGACATGCACAGTGTCAATAATCATCCAAAGTCATTCTTATTGGGCATCTAGTAGACAGTGCTTTAGGCTACTGAGAAGAAACCATCTCTAAGTAATGTATTTGTAGTCAATACATTCCTGTTGTTTTTTTTTTTTAGAAATCAAGACAATAGATTTTGACCTCAGAAGGATAGTTTGAAATGCTGGGTGAAGGATTAATTTACAAGGGTCAAATGGCAGTTTTGGATGACTTTGGGCTTAGGGCAGAGGAGAGAGTGCAGAAGTTGGGAAAACACAAAGCTGAAGGAAGTGAGGAAATCTGCAAAGAGCAAGGCAGCAGTGCCACATAGCTTGTGAATCTCCCTAAAACTCTTTCTAAATACAGAATAACCAATGAGAAAAATCCCTAAATCAAGGAGCAACATTTACAATTAACTAAGCGACACAGTATCCTGCATGATTTTGAAAAGACCAGTGGTAGGGAAAACATCACCAACAGACTCAAGACGTGTTCGCATGGTGTTAGCATCCACATGGGAAGAAGCACGGGGTAGGTGAGGCATCTCAGAACAGAGCTAAGAGCCAGCATGCCTGCGCTGGAAAGCACATTAGGCAGGTTACTGAGGAGGAGTGCAGATAAGTGCAGTATTCTTATTGTGATATATGGGAAATAAAAGGAAAGAATTAAACACTTACTCTGGGCTGCCCAGCTGGCTCAGTTGAAAAAGTGTGTGACTCTTGATCTCAGAGTCATGAGTTCGAGTCCCATGTTAGGTGTAGAGATTATTTAAATAAACTAATTTTAAAAAATAAAACAAAACATTTACCCTGCCTTACCAATATGATTGGATCCAAAAATAATAGTTGAGGGAGAACTTGATTGTATGGAATTATTCCAGTCAATAAATGAAAAATAAATGATAGCAATAGAATATTACTATTTTACAACTCCCATCAAATTAATGGATCTAGGTCATGGCTTCACAGGTGCTAATATTAAAAAAAAAAAAAAAGGGAACCAAACTACATGTGCCTCCTAATAAAAGAACACAATACAACTTGTAGTGTTGCCAAAGGGACTGAGCCGGAGTCTAATCAGACCTCCACATGGGCTGCCAAGTTGTAGGTAATATAGAGGACAGAGGCATATTCAAAACTGTAGATCAGATGGACTTAGTTCTTCAAAAAATAAATTGTAAGGAAAAGTAAGGAATGGAACGAAAAGCTTCGAAGTAATAGTGACTTAAGAGACACATCCACGAACCATAAAAAGAAAAAGAAAAAGAAAAAAACCTCAAAATTCTAAAAATGGGTGAGATTAAATATAGTTTTTAGGGATGCACACTTGAGAATGCACCATCAATGACTTAACTTGTTTGAAACTTACTGAATTTGTGCAACTTGCAAGGCTTTGTTCTAGTCCCTTGAATATTTAGATGATAAAGCTGTAAAGAAGTGTGAAGATGTGATTATTACAGAAGTGAAGAAAGTGGCTACTTTTGTGGGGAGTGAAGTGATAGTGGCGGATGGAGCATATGTAGGGCCTCTGCGGTTCTGGACTTAGTTCTGTGTCTCAAAATGAGCGGTGGGACTAGGTTGTTGGTCTTATGATAACTCATTAAACTGTATGTTTATTTATAAATGTTTCTGTACTCATCTATATTCTGTACCTGTTTCTATATTTGTTTATGTTTCTGTACCTGTTCTGTACCTTATTTATATTTCAGAAGTTTAAAAAAAAAAGACAGGGAAAGAAAATCTATACGGTCAGATCCAGAAATAAGACAGTAAATTGTCATTTTTATTTCCTTGACCTTTTCAGTCCCAGGTGACATAGTCCCCATGTAGGTGCCCAGAACCAAGCTCTCATTTCCAGATTGATTACCTGCTTTAGTTTTCCTGCTGTATCTCTAAAGGTCTAAACAGAGACTCAGTGCACACAGTAGGTGCTTGATATATATTTGTTGAATATTAGTAACTAGGTTCGAAGTTTTTAAACATGTCATAAAATTTTTAAACCTGAAAAAGATGCTCTTTTAATGCTAGCTGAGGAAAAACTGTTCTTTGCAAGATTTAAGAGAAGCTGGCCTTCATTATAATAAGATAACCATTAAGGTGTTTTCATGAATGTACAGGTGAAAAAGGCTAAGTCATTGCTTTTGTAAAAGTTAGGTACGCCAAATGAATCATGGTACAATATGTCCCTGATTCAAAGCTAAACGAATTACAGTTGAAATCCTGGCAAATATACACATCACGGAGTCAGAAAACGTTAAGCCAATGATCAATAGTTTGTAATTACCTAATTAAAAAAATTTAAAATGCCTTGTTTATTTTCAATTTTATGATGGGAAAATTCACTGTCAAGTCATTATTTTTTTGTTATCCATTTACAATATCATTTCATATGTAAAACTTATACATAGAATGAGTTTTCTTATTCAGATGGCATTAGGATTATAGCCACAATTCCCAGGCTATTAAAAGTAAATACAAATAAAGGGCAATATACACTGGCAAACATTAACTTTATATTCCCACACTGAAGCCTATACCCAGAAGAAAATGGTAATAGGTTTCAGTGGAAGTACATACACTTTTAATAGCCTTGATCATATTTAAATTTTCGATTCCCCACCTCCTAGAAATAACGGAACAAGAGAATGAATGGAAATTAAATGAAAAAAAATCAAAGCAAATGTCAGAAGCATCTTTCCATAAAAGATTAGAAATACTTAAAAAAAAAAAAAAGGAAAAGAAAGATGAAAAGCCATGCAAGCAAGAGCTATTCAAAACACAATTATACTAGATGCCATTGGGAGGGGGTTGGGGGGACGCTTGCACTAAAAAATAAGCCTCGACAGGTGGACTGATCCTTACATATTAAGCCTTTCCTTGTTCTCCCAAAGATTCATTTGTATTTAGATATTGGCTATTATGTGTAGGTCCACAGATTAGGTAAATAAATTTTACTTTCTCCAGTGATAAGTACACAGCATAGGAAAATAATTAAGGCATACATAAAAGCCTTAAAATGGCTTTGATTACTTATAGTTGCTAAAAGGGTAGGAAGGGGTAAGACCAAGACTGTGACTTCTTTGAGTACTTGCTAGCCTTTGATTTTTCATTCTAAGAACCTCCTCTTACAATTTGTCTCCCCTGTAGTGTCATAAAAATGATAGGCTCGGGGTCCCAGGGTAGCGTAGTCGGTTAAGTGGTTAAGTGTTGGACTCTTGGTTTTGGCTCAAGTCGTAATCTCAGGGTCATAAGATCAAGCCCTGTATCTGGCTCTCTGCTCAGCACAGAGTCTGCTAAAGTTTCTTTCTCTCTCTCCAAAGAAAGAAAGAAAGAAAGAAAGAAAGAAAGAAAGAAAAGGAAGGAAGGAAGGAAGGAAGGAAGGAAGGAAGGAAGGAAGGAAGGAAGGAAAAGAAAGAAGAAAAAAATGATAGGACCCCAGAATGATAGAACTAGGAAGAATCATTCAAGTCCCCCCTGGATGGCTGATCCAGTTAGTAGGTTTCAGCTCCCTGTACACGTTTAAGCAACTGCTGAAGTAGAAGACACCTTTCAGTCTCCCCAGATATGCACCTGTGTCTCAAATCTATTTGAATCCCAATTTTTCTGATGTCTCTTAGGCATACTGCCAGTCGCCCTATAAGCTATGTTCACACGTGCCCTCCGTGACGATACTGTAACTTCTGATTGAAGGCATTTAGAGACGCTGCTTGGTTTTTGTCACAATTCAGTAACTACTAGCAATATTGCCTTAGGTATAGACCTCTCCCTAGCGATTTCTTCCTTGACTATGTGTTTCCTTACAAAATAAATGTTATCAGAATTCTATTTTGAAAATCATTAGTGTGTTTTCTTCACCTCATTTCTCTTTGAGCTTCACTTAAGGCATCTTTCTGGGGCTTCTTTAGGGTTTTCTAGGAACACCTAGAGTAAGAGATGAAATAATATTCCACTTCTGGCATTGAAAACAGGGTTTTCTAGTGAAACAATGGCCCTGCAAACAAAGACATTTTCTTGAGAGAAGAGTTTCCAGTTTCTTCTATTATATTCAGTACAGCAAGGGTTAAATCTGGCAGACTCAGTTCACACAGTCGCCCAGTCATGAAGTGGTGGGATGGGAGTGTGAGGTCACCAGGCCTGCTGAGGCATAGGTGAAAGGCAAGAGAAAAAGAAGATAAAACAGACTATTTATCCCTGGCCCTAAGGCAGTAGAGAGAGAAGTTAAAGAGGCAGGTGTGAGGTATGGGCTTAGCACACACCTGGCTTTCGCTTGGACAGGGAGCAGTAACAATTAAACAACAGGGGAAAGCAGGAGTCTTGACCCCCACTCCTCTTTTAGAATCTTGAGAGGAGGCTGTCCTCATCACCTAGAGGTTCAGGTTGAAGTTTGATATACAGTAAATTCTCTGTCTTTCCAAACACCATCTCCAGCTAAGCCTCAGGTCAGGCACAGACCCTAACACCTGATTGTACTCTGATTCAACAGCTCGAGGCAAAAATGTTAAAAGCTCTGAGTTTCAGCTTCTAGACTGGTGAAACAAAGAGACGGGGCAAAATCCTTTTTAATATCTCCTGCAGATTTAAAATCTGATGACGGTTTACTTAAAAAAAAAATTCAGTGGCCACAGTTTGCTATTTGAAAAGATGTTTCTGCTTAGCCTACATATATTTTTTTCCTCTTGTATCCCCCTATTACTGTACTTATCTGTTAACAAACAGTGGGAGTTAGCTGGATATATTGAACTATAGTTTCATTTTGTAAGAAAGAAAAGATTTATGAAAGTTATAGAACCACAATTTATAGTAATAAAGCAAACATTTCTTCAAGAACCTTCTAACGTACAAAAGTAGATATGGGTCAACAAATCACACAGATTGCAGAGAAAATAAAATAAGATCTGAGCAAAAATTATATAGATTAACAAAAGTTACAGATGTGAATGTCTAAACATATCTATGAATTACCATCAGAAATGGTTTTCCTCTATAAACTACATGATCTATCCATTTGTGGGGAAATTTCTCTTACAGGAGCTTTATGACCATAGGAAGGAGAAGTTGGGTTCCTACCGTTTCTTGATATTACTCTATTTTCATGCAAACAAGAGATATAGGAAAATCAAATACTGTAAGATGTTAGGTTACTTCTTGCCAGGCTAATACGTTATCTTAGCCAGAGAAGCAATTGTCTTTTTTCTTAAATTTCTGCATGATTGGATTGTCATAAGTCTACCTCATAATCTACTCAAAATAAGTGATATATTTCACTAAAATCTAAAGGGTTCCTACATAAATATCTCATTTTCATGTAATGTTATTTAAACATTTGACTTATCTTATTATCATCACAGCCACAAATGACTTTCCTGATGGCCACTCAAATGAATTTGAAGAACAATTCTGACCTTGCCTCTACTATGAAGGTATAACTCTCATTCTAATTACTTCATTTGTCCTTCTCTTGGTCCTTGGGCTGTCAAGGAGGAAAAAAAAGATGTAACATTCCTGGGGCTATAGTTATCTGACTCATACTTACTTAAAATAACACTGTTATCCACCACTTGTGCTGGTCACAGCAAACATTGATAGAGATATACTTAATGGAAGGAATTGAAGGCTAATTAAGATAAATGTGTAGACCAAGTAGATGAAAATTTTATGGAGAAGATAAAGGAGATTTAAGAAAATAAAATCAAGGTCACCATGTATGGTTGGTTATCATCGAACTTATTTATACTAATACAATAAAGAAAGGGAAGGAAAACATCAGATAATTGAAACGATACATATTTTATGGGGAAAATCACCTCTCAAGAACAATTTTTGAATGACCAACAAAGGCAGGACATATGGTAGAAAACCTTCAGAAATTAGAAACTCAAAGAGAAAAAATTAAATAAGTCAAGAAAAGCCATTCATACAAGCAGAGTAAAATAGCTAATTCAATTATTTGAACGATTAAGAACAATTACGGACAAAAATACTTGCTGTTGAGAAAAAGAAAAAGATTTTCCCCGTATTATCCAGGTTGACTGGTTGCATTAATCTAATTCATTGGATTGATTAATCACTTAGCTTTGTTCTTACTGGCACAGCCTTGGTGCCCTAAAGCCTTAAGCCCATGGGGTATATTTAGTCTCATTCTCTTCAAACTGAATCTTTGAATCGATTGATCACAGAATGCTTACTTAAATTGTGCTTCATGTAGTTGTGTCGCAAAAATAATATCATTTGTGTTTAAAATGTGTTTTTCACATAAAGGAGTATTCCAAAGCTCATAAAGATTATTTTTCAAAAAAAGTTTAGCTCAATAAATAATAACATATCTATTAACTATCAACAAACTACACACTAACTCCTTATTAACTCAAGTAATGACCTTTTTAACCAGATAATCCTGCACAACCCACTTTCAGCTTCTGCAGCCTTTCAAGATCATCCTTCTTTGATACCCACATTGCCTCTATCATATTTGGTCAGGGGAAGCCAAGTCCTTGCTCCGTCCCGTGTTTGAGAAATCCCAGTGAACGCATTTGCGTTTTATGCAGTCTGATGGTCACTTACCCCCTCTCTGCCTTCACAGTCCTCTACTCCGCGTTCCAGCCAACTTCAGCTACTGCCCCCCCATATTGTATCACCCTGAAGGACGACATAAACTCTTCTCTTAGTTCTCCAAAGAAGCTATCACACCTAACTATCACTTTTAGCAAAAACTCACCAAAATCTTAGAGATAATAGAAAGATAAATGTAAAAGTAGACGAAGGGGAAAAGAATGGATGTTCCTAGTCCGGTACCCCTACAGGTTCTCTTCCTGGGTGGATGTGGTTCTCAACCCTGAGCCTACTATAATTTCAGGAAGCCAGTTCACCAGCCACAGAGGAGTGACCCCCTCTCTCAGGCTATCCTGCCTGATGTCTAGCCCCTCGCCCTTTCTGAAGTTCTTGGTAAGGAAACAAGAGCTTTCTTGCATTGTTTTATGTTTTTTCATCGTTTTTATTTCCCTGAATGTAAACCATTGCAAAGCTGCAACTGAATCTAGAAGAAAACGAACTTCTGATGATTATGCATATTCTCATTAATATTTGGCTTTCCCTTACCTCTAAATATTATCTTCCAGACTAGAGTATTGAGTTTGACATTAGAAAGTTTAAAGACCTACAAAGGCTGTTCCCTTCTCCCTCAAAGTTAAGATGTAGTCTGCTCTCAAAATTGAATCCAAATGTATGTCACATTCTAGAGAATATGGGGGGGAAATTGACAGCTTTGAAGTTGCTGTTTTTCCTCTGCAACTAACCATTTAGGCTTCGATAAATGACTTGCATCAAGCCCCAGTTAGAGTGCTCTTACTACATTAGAAATTACTTACTAGCTAGTTCATAACCAGTTATTCCTAACATTAATAGTTGTGTGAATGAAATCAGAGAATTTCTAAACCAATTTGCATATGGAATTCAGTAATGTTTCTGAGTTTATGGATGATTTGACAGTGTCCTTTCTTAGTCCCATATGCTGGAAACTTAAGAAACACAGGATGCATAAACTGACTTCAGTTGAATATGGCTGGTATGGAGCTCTTAGTCAGCTCATTTATTATCTAACTGAATTTCACCTTTAAAGCGCCATGCGGGAATTGTTCAGAGCACCTTAATTATCTTAATGAATAGAAAAAAGCTCTAAACACTTAAGACATTGAATTGTTCATTTAATCTCCTTTCTCCCCAAAGAGAAAAAGAAATAATCCACAACTTTCCATGCAAGACATAGAAGTGCAATTCTTTAAAAACCTTAGGTACTTTTGAAAAAGAGCCAAGTGTTTTGTCTCGTTCCCTGGAAATAGCACCCATCCCACATGATATTAAATTTTCTAACTTACTTGAAAGCGAAGTATGGATTATTCAGTGGGAAAAAGGCAGAATCTAGTTGGGTTCTAATCCGACATTTGGAAATAAGTTTTGGTTGGAATTCTTCTCCTACAGTTAGCATAGACTATGATGGCCAAGCCATCAAAACTGAATAAAATATCCATGGTTTGTGAAAGCCCTGAATAGATCAAGTGCAAAGCTAATAGGACAGTATTTACACAGCACTTGCTTTCTGTAATGTGACCATTAGAAATTCATTAAGAATCAGACTGGGAAAATGAAGAGACTAAAGATATTAATAACAAAAAGGAAAATCTATTTTAACGATGAAGAGTTAAAAGTGTTTATTTACTAAATACACATAGATACCTCCCAAATATCCACTTATTTGTTTTAATTGATTTCCTCAAACCAGTTTATGTTCACACAGAGCCCTACTCAAGCTTTTCTTCTCCAGCAATCCATTGTAGATTCGTGATGGATTTATTGTTTTTCTCTCCATGGCTAGTCCTTTCATCAACTCAGACCCAAATTTTCCTGGCAAATAATTCTCCAACCTTGCCCAAACCTCATACATCTTTAATAATTCATTATTCTATATAAGACATGCTGGGATGAGAGCTAGCTTGGAGACAAGGGGGCAAGCTTTTGCCACCACCACTTATTTTCTTCGTGCGTACATTTATTTATTCACTCAACAAAAGTTTAATGATGAGAATGATGGTACTATTGGATTTCTTTTCTGCACTCAGAAAACAAACATGAAAAGAACAAGACCATATCTGCTTGAGAAGTGTCATCATTTACCAAGGGATTCTTACTGGTCTAAATATTGAAATTTTTATGTTAAGTATATAGAAAATATTGGCATTCTATTATTTTTTTTAAGATTTTTATTTATTTTTGGCATTCTGTTATTAAAGATGCTAATAATATAACTAGTTAATGGGGCACATTAAATCATTTCTCTTTGTTCTTTCCAGAAATTATGATGTTCCTCTGGTATTTCATCGTAACTAAAATGGGTTAAAACAAACAGGTAGGCAGACGTGAGTACTGGGTAGCTGTATTCTGTTATGGCAGATGAAGAACTCAGTACTCAGCTGGGATAATCAAACTGTCCTGTGCTGTGACATTGTATTAACCTATTAATTGGAAGGTTTGCATCTTCTTTGATCTTTAAGTTTTCTAATGAAAATTCTTTATTGGGTCAAAAATATACAGAAGTCAGCTGGATACAGAGATGAAGTACTGTATCCTGTGCTTTGGACTATGTGACATACACTTCAAAGATATTTAAGATAATAATGTAAAAACCTTAATTTGGGAGTCATATCTAATTCCAGTTAAAAGGATGAAATATAAAATCGTTCAAGGGATGAAATCTGCTCAGTACAAAATGGTCAGTCACAAACTAGCATCACCTACTGAGATCAGTCACTTTGTACTAAAAGGCAGACACCAAGGATTTGACCCAAATACCACCATTTTGATAAGATAGTCTTTTGAATGAGCTCAGTTAATCTAAATTGCACTCTAGTAAAGAAAAAAGGCATGGGATACTATTTATAAAGTGATAAAATATTGTGTAAAGTGAAATGTATGAAAGAGGTTGCTCTGGGATCTGGCTGGGATATCAAATATAAGTCACTTACTATCTAGAACACTGTGTTAGTCTGGTGCCGGGGTGGCTCAGTCAGTCAAGCATCGGACTCTTGATTTCGGCTCAGGTCATGATCTCAGGGTCCTGGGATCAAGCCCCACATCCAGCTCTGTGCTCAGCTTGAAGTCTGCTTGTCCTTCCTCTCCTCCTCCTCCTCTCTCTTTCTCTGTCTCTGTCTCTCTCTCAAATAAATAAAAAAAATCTTAAAAAGCAAACAAACAAACAAACACTGTTTTAGTCCAGAGCCAGCTAGTTACTCAACCTCAGAGGAAGTTGGGTTGCTTAGCATGGGTAAGAATCCATGAGGTCTCGAAATTGAATCTTTTCATCCCACATTTCACTCTCATGTTAAAGGAGAGGCAAAAACATAGTATATGTATTAGTAGTACAAATATTTGTGTGATCATGGAATTTAAATGTGTATTTAATTTTTTATGATTTGTTTTAGTAACTCCATGACCAGGGATATTTTATTTAAACTTTTAAAATATTGAAATAATTATACACTCAGATCCATAAGAAGATGCATAAATAGTGCAGAGAGG
Source organism: Ursus arctos (assembly GCF_023065955.2). Classification (NCBI taxonomy): domain Eukaryota; kingdom Metazoa; phylum Chordata; class Mammalia; order Carnivora; family Ursidae; genus Ursus; species Ursus arctos. The sequence continues at coordinate 77,768,208 of NW_026622985.1, forward strand.
TCTTGTGTCCCCATCAGCCAGCTCCTCCAACAGTGACACCTTACATAACTATAGGACATTATCAACTCCAGGAAATTAATTAGAACAGTATAATTAACCAGACTACAGACCTTACTCAGGTTTCACCATTTTTTGGACTCACTTTTTGTACATCCTTGTGATTCATTCTATGGCAATTTATCACATGTATAGATTCGAATAACCAGCATTCTTTTAATGAAGATACAGAACTGTTCCAGCACTGGAGAGTGCTTCCTCGTGCCATCCCTACCTCCCTTCTCTAACCCATGGCAGCACTAATCTTTTTTCCATCTCTTTAATTTGCCATTTCAAGAATGCTGTATAAATGGAATCATACAGTATGTTTACTTTTGAGGCTGGCTTTTTTCTGGCAGCATAATGCCCTTAAGATTGAACCAATTTGTCTCATGCATCAATAGTTCATTTCTTTTTATATCCAAATAGTATTATGCCATTATCTGGATACACACAATTTGTTTAATCATTGACAGTGAAGGACGTTTGGGTCATGTCCAGTTTTTGGCTATTTTAAATAAAGCTGTTATGAATATTCATGCATAGATTTTTGTATAAACATAAGTTTTCATTTTCTAGGATAGATGCCCAGAAGTGCAAGTACCGGGTTATATGGTAAGTATATGTTTAACTTTGAGGAAACTGCCAGACAAATTTTCTGAGTGGCTGTATCATTTACATTTCTACCAACAATGTATGAGAGATCTAGTTTTTTTCACAATCTCACAAGCATTTGATATTATCAATATGGGTTTTTTTTTTATTTTAGCTATTTTAATAGATATGTAATGGTGTCTTGAGGTGGTTTTAATTTGCATTTCTTGATGACTAATGTTGTTGAACATCTTTTCCTACGTTTATTTGCCATCTGTATATATTCTTTGATGACATGTCTGTTGAAATCTTTTGCTTGTTTTCTAATTGGATTGTTTGGTTTCTTACTGTTGAGTTTAGAGAATTATATATTCTGTATATGAATCATATGTCTGATATGTGATTTGCAAATGGTTTCTCTAAATCAGTGGCTCATCTTTTCATTTCCTTAACAAGGTTTTCCACAAAGCAAAGCTATTTAATTTAGAAGGAGTCCAGTAATTGAGTTTTTCTTTTATGGATTGTGCCTTTGGTTTCGTGTCTAAGAATTTGTCACCTAACCTTGGGTCATGAAGATTTTCTCTTATATTCTTTTTTTTTTATTTTATAGTTTTACATTTATTATAAGTATGATCCATTTGGAGTGAAATTTTTGTGTAAAGTGTGGGCTTTAGGTCAAGGTTCATATCTTTTGAAATGGATGCCTGTTGTTAAGAAAGCTCTTTTCTTTCATTGAATCAGTTTTTTCTCTTTCGTCAAAAATCAGCTGGGCATTTTTTTTTCATCTCTGTTTTTTTAACTAGTGGAAAAGTGAAAGAGAGAAGAGAAGGTTCACACTCATACCATCTACATGGAGATAGGAAATAGGGTCTTTATTTCAGGTGGGCATGTGTCCAGCTGAACTGGAGTGTCTGTTACTATAGAAGATGGGGATAATGAGTATTTGGGGACATTTAGAAGTCTACCAGAACAACCATCCTTTAAAAACAAAAACAAAACATGTTTCAGCAGTTTGGCAGGTTTTCCTTCCCATCAGGGTCTGGCAGAGAAGCCACATGGCTGACGTCTTTGGGTCTGAAGAGCCCCAGGTGCTTTCTGCTGCCTCACTAAGAAAGCTTTAGTATTTAATCCCAATCCTTTGTCTTCCTCTCTTCTTAATTACATGCTGACTGCAGTATCCAGACTTGAGCCTGGCAAACCACTCCTGATTTCTTTTCGGTGACTGTTTTATTTGTGGTTCATGATCTTTCTGTTTCTGACTCGATTCTGGTCAAGTTTAGGTGGCTGATGACTTGGCCCCCGAAGTTCGGTATTTTGGGATCTTGAGACTTTCTTGATTCAGATAAAACACGACAGAAGAGCCACAGTTCCTGTCTCTGAACACTGTAAGTTACAAGGGAGAAACGAATGACACAGTTGGCAAGTGCAGGTGTATTTCGTCTCAGGGCAAGTGCAGCTTTCTACCATGACACCTTAGGCCTGAGCTGTGGAGGCTGAGAGAGCAGGGACATGCCCTTTCTCGTCCTCACTGGTAGTGATTTTGTACCACTTGATGTTCAGAATGGTGCCCAAGTGGGCCCTGATATTTTTCACTTAGGTCAGGAACAACTAAACATTATTAGAAAATCTGCCCTGTTTAATCATCTGCCAAGTCCTTTTCTGGTTCCAAGAGAGGATTAGGCTGGTCAGCAGACAGTAGACTTGGCCCCAAGGTGCAGCTGGAATGGGAGCTTGGCTAGAACGAGGAATGAATGTTGTCTAAGGTGAACCTGATGGCCTGAGACCCACTGTGTGAAAAATTGACATTCCCGTGGCCTTATTATGTTTTTTCATCCTTTGAAAGGTGTTAAATTTTGTAAACGTGCACTAGGCTTTCACATGAGTGATAGACAGGCAGATCAATAACTTAGCATTCTCAAAGGTGCCCTGGGAAGATGACTGTAGTTCTTTTTTTAGTATTGCAAATATGAATATTTATGGTCCCCAATCCTTTTTAAATTGCAGAAAACTGAGAAGTTAGATCAACCAATAATAACTCTATCAGTTTTAATGCTGGTTTATATGAATATGTCAAAAAATTCACATAACTACCAGCATCAGGTGTTAAATCTTATCATTAATGGCAGATGTATTTGACACATTTATCATTGAGCTTTGACATATATCCAGAGAAGGTGTTTAACAATCAACTTTGACTTACATTTCGCTGTACTGGAAAGATGAGTATTAGGTAAAGAGAAGCGACATAAGCACTACACTTGTGGGTGGAAAGTGGTTAAGGGCGAGTGCTTTGAAGTCAGACATCTTGGCACCACTATTTAAACGGTGGTAACCATAAATGAATCACTTAATCATCTGCATCTCATTTTTTTCACAGGGAAGTAAGAGTAATATTACTAAATACCAAATACAGTAGTTATAGTAAAGGAGAAAATCCATACAAATTGTTTGAACAATCGTAAGATATTTTATTCTTAACATAAACTTCAATATTTCATAAATACTTATTCATTTATTTACTCATTCAAGAAATACAGGAGTACTTAAGTAACTGCCATGTACTTACCGTTTTACTTTAGAATTTGTTAGTGAAGAAAGCAGAAGAAAATCTTTGCCCTTGGGAAGATTTCTCCCCCCCCCTTTTTTATGCTTGGAATTATACTGAGTATCCAGAATTTTGCTTAATTGATTTCATTGATTTATTTTAACATGGCTCATTTTTACTACATCTGAAACTTTCGAACTTCAACTCACACATCATTAGTTCTTTTCATGGTGTTGTCTCTTCAGAGATTATCCAGAGAAGTTGATTTCCATTCCAATGCTGACTTGATTAATAGAATACCCCAGTTATGAAAGAAGGCCCATGGAAGTGTGCTTGTCTACGGACAGACACAGATGGTACTTTTCTTCCTTAGGCTGTGGCTCTGTGTCTGTTTCCTCCATTCAGCATGTTTTTAAAGAGGAGGAGACAGCGTCTCACGGACCACAATGTGTGCTGTCACATCTCACGCTGGATGAGAGTAAATAAACTTGTGTCTTTTCTTAAAGAACATAAGAACAAAAGTTATTTAAGGAAGACTAAGATTAAAAGCCCTCAAATGTACGATGTTAACTACACAGAACTGTTTTTCTTTGAGACCTACTTTTTTAAAAAGCCATGGTTTTTTTCTTTCTTTTTTTTTTTTTTTTTGGTAGAAACAGGTCTTTTCTAGAGCTATTTCATTGTATTGGCAAAATTTGGTAGCTCTGTAGGGCTCTTATTTCTATAGTACCATCTTAGTTTCCTTTTTAACATATATATACATTCACTTGCTTTATAAAAAATAAAAAAAATCATCTTATCACCATAATTTTAATGTATTACTATGAGATTCAGCACACCTTGGGGCACCTGGGTGGCTCAGTTGGTTAAGTGACTGCCTTCAGCTCAGGTCATGATCCCAGGGTCCTGGGATGGAGTCCACATTGGGCTCCCTGCTCGGCTGGGGCAGGGGGGAGCCTGCTGCTCCCCCTGCTTGTGCACACTATGTCTCTCTCTGACAAATAAATAAATAAAACCTTAAAAAAAAAAGATTCAGCACGCCTTTAATCACTGTTCTTTCCATGAAAATTTTCAATGACCCATTAAAATGCTCAGAATAATTGCCAGGAAATTCCTCTCTCTCTCTCTTGTTCTTGAACTGCACACATCTTTGGAAATGGGGTGAAAATATAGATATCACTTCTAAGGTCTTATTATAATGTCTCAGTGTCTCCAGCTAGAATAAAATCATTCAGAGAGGCTCCTTACTTCTGCTGTTCCCCTGCCACATCTATTCTCACTACATTTTCCCTTTTTTCTCTTTTCTTTGCCTCCCCACTGCCCCGTCCACAAAAATAGTAGGAAATGAAGAGCCAGGCAGACTTAATTTAGAATCAGAGGAGAAAGCTTCATTTTCCTTGTATCTCAGGCCCAGAAAGCAGATGTATATGTGACTGTCAATCAATTTTAAAATTGCTTTGTAAACTACTCAACAATTTAGCTTTTTGATCTTAGTGATATGCTAGCCAACACATAAACTCCCTCCTACAATCATTCATTCATAGTTTTCACAGCCGTTTCTCCATGGATGCTAAAAGAATCCCAAACGCAAGGTAATGTTTTGCCTTTCACTAGCTAAGGAAAGCAGAATCTTATGAATTCACAGTAACCCTATTCGTGATTTCAGGTACTTTTGATCCAAGAACTTCTTTTTCCATGCCTGCCCCGTCTAGATTGGCTGCACCTGTAGCTCAGAGATGGCTAGGAAACTGGGCAGGCCTCTGTTTTGAAAGTCAATATTGACAGTGTTGGCATCACTGTTAGTTCCAAGATGTTTTATTTTGCCAGGGGGCAGGGAAGTGGGGAGATCGGTGGAGTCTGCAATTTAATGCTCTTTCGGATTGCCAAAATATTTTCACTGAAAGCAGATAATGTAGTCTTAAAACGATCACACCAATCTCCCTACGTATTTCCCTCTGTCATAGATCAAGAGGAAATAAGTTGGTACATGTGGTTGACGTCATTCAGTCAGATTTCGTAGGTTATGGATTATGCAGCATTTTAGGTTTCTTCTTTAGTTTAGAAACCCACTTGCAAGGAAAGACCCTCAGGTAACCCAGTGCTGCATTTTAACATTGAGATGATTTTGCACAGCAATACTCTCTTTTAGGTTTGAAAATATTGTTATTTTTCTGATTTAAGTGATAGCCAAAGAGGGAATTTTAACCAAAATATGCGCGTCATTTTGATCGTCTTTGGCCTGGTCTCCTGCTGCCGTTGGCTCAGTTCAACCCAAGCCCAAGAAACAGGTGTCTTATTTATGAGTTCGTGCTATTTAAGCAGCAGACTCTCAGCTTTGTTACTGTCTGTTGTACAGTTCTCCTTCACGATCTCTCGTACTCCGTGCTATAATGAGCCTTCAGTTAGGAGTTCACGATAAATATATTTTAAATTCATCAAATTGAGGCAGTTGTGTTTGAATTTGTATCATTTGAAAAAGTAAAGCAAAAATAGGCTTTAACAAATCTTTTTCCTTTTAGAAAACAAAGGCACATGCTTTTGACAAGTACTATTGTTAAGTGCTACTAATGTGAAGAGAAACATATAGTCCATTTTCCTTGAACTTATTTTGACCTTGCTGTTTTGTGCAGTGTTTCTGTTTGTTTGTTTGTTTCCTTTTTTGGTCATTTGCCATTTTCAAGAAACAGTTCATTTTCTTAAACGAAGAAAGAGATTCTGAGAAGCCGTCATTCCAAACAATCTGTAGAACACAATTTCAAGCTACTGGTCCAAACTGTTTGGCACTTTAGGCGATCATTTATAATCCTCCATTAGACCTTGCCATTTGAAATAATCACCGTTTTGTTATTTTATCTCGAAAATTGTGTTCTCTGGGGCTGCCATTCAAAGAAAAATATACCAAAAGGTAGATAAAACCAATCATTCTGTCATTCCCTGTTCCGCATTTTAGTGGCGATGATGGTGACAGATGAAAATTCTTTGAAAGAAGGATTGCCTCCGAGTATCAACTCAAACGTAACTTGTTTTGCATTGTCAGATAACAATGCTGACTGGAGCAGTGGAAAAATAAACATGGACGGGGCATCAGTGGAAAAGTCCATCACTCAACGGCTACCAATAATAAATAAATGGAGAAAAAATATATATTCATTACATGGTTGAAAGACCCGAAGCCCATAACATTTAGAAAAGCAATTTCCAGACATCCTGCGAGCATTTGCAGAAGCTGCAGCTGACTGTCAGTAGGGTATTTGTTCATCCCCAAGTCATGTTGCCGTTCTTTTTTTTCTTCCCCATGTTTCAGTCTGGCCCACTTCCTTTAGTGACGCAGTCGAACATAAACCTTGACCACGTGTGGCTCAGGGCTGCTGTAAAGTTGACAAGCACATTGGAGAAGAGACACTGGTGAAACAAAGTATCTGTCATGAAGAGACCATGCATACTGAGGTTAAAGCTTTTTGGAACCTTCTGAATTAAAAAGAAAAAGTTGTACTGTTGGTCACCTGACATTGGTAGTAAGTGAGGGTTCCAGAGTTCTGCAGCCGTGTTAACAAGATCCACCAAAGTGTCCTGGATTGTTGAATGCCAGATAAAATGTCGTAATATCGCTAGAAATACTGCTCTGCATTTCAGGGATTGTATCCTGAATCTAAATATATACACTAACTGCATTTTTTGACTCATGACTGGCTGACTAGTTTGTCTTCAGACCAATAATTGAAACGGAAAAGGCAGCCCCTTTGTGAATTGGATCCAGTCTTCTCCAAAATCTGGCAATTGAGTGACACATGAAAGCAGAATACTTAATAGCGTATGCTTTCAGTTGTTACCTAAAATGAATTTATTTTCTCTACCTTCTGTTTCATTTTTCTCAAAATGAAAATGGTCACCTGATTTTCAGGATATCCCTTGGGTATATAACTTTTCCAATCTTAATGTTTACAGTATCATTTTTACTCCTTTCCTGTTTTATTACATGGAGTGAAAGAAAAAAATTAAGGTCTTATAAGCTCCAGAGAAGTCCAATGAATCTAGAAATTAGTCAAGGTGCTGCTTTTCTGCTTTCTGGCTTTTGTTTATGAGTACTCCCACGATACTGGGCAATGCAAGAACTCCACCTCCCACTATGTCGAAGGGACTTAACATTATGCAAGGATGGCAAGTTCCACCAGATCACCTGTCATTAAGATTCTTGCAGGAAATGCATGTATACGAGCATCTGCCTTCACCAGCATACCTGCTGAATGGTCTTTGGCTTCCCATCTTGTTCTTGCCACAAAATACCTTATCCTGTCATCAGCAGGGCAATTGGAATTGAGAGTTACAGAATTTTTTGTGTTGTTTTCTTGGTATAAAATTGAAAGATTTCAGATTAGATATAAAAGTAATCATTACCAGGGATGCCTGAATGGCTCAGGTGGTTAAGCATCTGACTCTTGATTTCGGCTCAGGTCATGATCTCAGGGTCATGGGAACAAGCCCTGCATCAGGCTCCTCTCTGGGCCTGGAGCCAGCTTGAGATTCTGTCCCTCTCCCTCTGCCTCTGCCTACCCCGGGTCCCAGCTCATGCGCGCTCTCTCTCTCTCTCTCTCTCTCTCTCTCTCAAAAATAAGGTAATCATTACCAGAAAAATTTTCAGCTACTTCATTGATAGCAAAGAATTTTACTGTCCCTTAGATCTGAAGAAATAGCAATTCAGTTCAGTAAGAAACGGACTCTAATCCCTACATTCCTTTGGATTAATGCCATGTGTGCATAGATTGCGAGGAAACTGCAACTGTGCAAGTAACAACAGATTGGGGAAGGAGAGACCCTCAGACAGGTGACGTTTGCAACTCCTCACTGCAGGTCAAGAGGTTATAAAACAGCCCCTTGAGATAGAGCCGGGCCTCAACCACATCTTCTCCCTCAAGTACGCACGCGGGAGACATCCGTCAGAGCAGAATGGGATTCATTCCGATTCTATGAATGTGAAATGTTATAACCTAACCTGGTCTTTTTGTATTTCTCTTTGTATTTGCTCTCTTTCAAAAAACAAAACATAAAAGACATTATAGAAAATATGGCTAACTTGTTTGAAAGAACAATATTTAACTACTTTATCACATCAATTCATTTTATATAAACACTGCTACTTGCAGACGCTGGACTCATAGGTTGGGATCTGGAAAGATCCTGAACGGTCATCTGGGTTAGCCCTCTGCCTCCTAACCAAACACTCCTCTCCTCGTTTTGCAGTAAAATCTGCTGACGAAGCGAGGCCAGCCAGCACCTGAACTCTCTTGTGAGTCGTCAGTTTTGTTGTCCTCGTTCTTACTGTTTCTCTGAGTGCAACAAGACTGCTTTCTTGAAGTACAATATAATTCAGATTTTCTCCTGGATTTGATTACCTTGTCTCCCAGTTAGTACCATTTGGAGGAGACTCACTATGTTTGTGCCTGCCTTTACTCAATGTTTATGTACAGAATTAGACCCTAACTTGTTGAAGTAATTGTTGTTGTATTTTGTTCATTGTATCTAAACACTAGTAGCCGACTACTGCTTTGTAAATGATCAAAACGTTTTAATTTTCCTCTGACATATTCCTGTTAAATTATATCGTACCCTGTATGCATGGCAAGGAGCATAAATCTGATGTGGTGAATACATGGGTATTTACAAGATGTAGCTCTAAATTAATGAGATTGATTGGATGTGTGAGTTGGGAATTCAGTTTTATAATTTTATAACCACTCCTTATACTATTATAAATTCATTTTTCCCAAAACAGTTAATATTTACAGGGAACGCTGCTCTTCAGTTTGTCAGCAACAGAGCTGCTGATAAATTCAGAAGTCGAGCACTGCGTAATGCTCTGCAATCATCTTATTCCAGGAGCAGATCACTTCAATCGGACTGGACTGGCAGAGCTCATAAAGGCCTTCAAGCCAAATAAGCAAAGGGAGGAAAAAAAAAAAAAAAAGACTATCAGGGAAGCTACTGGTATTTGCTGAATGATTTTCACTTACTATTCTACTTATAAAATGAACTCCCTTACTCGGTCTACTGTCCTACTCCCGTGTTCATTTGAGGGAAGGGCTGGACAGAAACTCGGAAGATCTGCTGACCTTCCATTCCTAGTGGGCAAGTGGCTCCCGCTTTTTCCAAAGTGAATCCATACAATGACCAGGAAAGGAGAGAGACAGTGAGACAGTATAATAAGTACCGTAAGCTTGAGGTAAATAGGGATTTAAGGCTGTTATTACCTACTTAGGTTTGCTTGAGTCTGCCTGTGAGCAGGGTGTTGGCCTACAAAGTAGAGGACGGAACTGTAAGAGCAGCAGGAAGAGGGGGGGGGGGAGGCTCTGCCCCGATGAGGATCCGGCAGAACCCTGCAGCACAGAGAAGCGGTTCATCACAGAAGCTTCTGTCCCAGAAGCACCTTCGGCCCGGGATGCAGGATGCCTTTTCCCCTCTAATGGACCTTGAAGCCAGGAGCCTTCGTTCTGTGCCTGAATACACTAGTTGGCTTCTGTGTGTTGCCGTGTCGCTTCCCTACTATGGGGCTTATTCTTGCTAACATTAGTTTATCGCCGCACCTCAGCTGTGGCTCTCCCTCTGGGACCTCCGGCTACGTGATGATGTTCTGTGCCTGCCCTGTCTGGTATCGCAGCCACTGGCCACACGTGGCTGCTGAGCACTTGAAATGTGGCTAGTGCGGCTGAGGACCTGAATTTTTAATTTTAATTAATTTAAAATTGAATAGCCACCTGTGGCTATGGCTTGGAAGTAGCATTGGCTTGGCAATGTCACAAGTTACAGTACTTTGAGCGATTTACTAGGGCGGGGTGAACTTCGCTTTCCTCTCCAGTGCAAGACTGGTGAGAGGTGCTTGCTGCCTATGAAAATTGCCATCCTGAGTACGTAAGAGGTGCCCACCTCTAGGGGGAGCCCGAGACCTTCTCTGAATACCTCTCCCTTCCCACTGCAGAAGAAACCCGTTCCTAGTCTGACCCTTCCTACCCAGTGAAATGAAGTGTTACTCAGGGTTGAGAGTATAGATTAAAGCAGTGGCCCGCGAATGTGGAACACAAGGGTAATGTTTGTAAATACCCACAGAACTTGAATGGTAGGGAGGCAATAGATGCCTGATGCCCGAAAGGAAGAACACTTGCTAGCTAGACCTCACAATCCGCCTGAGTGCACTCACTCTTTTCTTCCTTCTAATCTCTATCCTAGGACAAGATTAAGGTATTTAGAAGCCCTACACTCTTAAAGATTATGGTGTTTCATTCATGTATCGTTATAAGTGCAAACAACATGAGAGAGTAAAATAAATGTAAAGAAAATCAACAGTTTTTTCAAAAAGGCTGTTGCACTAAGCACGATGGTGAGTCTGCCATTTGGGTTATCAGGGACTTCCCTGTCTCCATCCCAAGCACTTTTTTGTTAATCCAGCAGCTATCACTGTGTTTTGGAAAGACTTCGTGGTCTTTGGGGCAGGCAGCCCAAACCAGTAGCCCTCTCACGGTAGTGAGTGCTTTCTCTTACTCTCCTATTCCTGATCCGCTAACTTCGGATCTGCCTCTTCCTCCATTCGGAATTAAAAACCAAAGACGTGGGACAGACTTGAGCAGCACAGCAGAATCAGCTGGAGGGCTTGTTAAATAAACTACAGACCAAACGGCCCCATTCCAGAATATGAGACTTGGTAAGTTTGGGTGAGGTCTGAGAATTTGCATTTCTAGTAGGTTTCCAGAAGATTCTTATGATGCTAGTCTGAGGACTGTACTTTGAGAACAACTGCTTTAGGTCTTGCTTTGGAATTTAGGGTCCAAAGTCCAGCTCGTAAGGCTAAGTTATCTTCGCTCCTTTGCCTGCTGTGTAGTGTGTGTGTGTGTGTGTGTGTGTGTGTGTGTGTGTGTGTGTGTGTTCCCAGGGAACTCTTAGAGGAGCAGTTGTGGCTGAGGGCGAGAGCCAGCATTTCTGAGTCTCCTAACCAAATGCAGCCTTTAACATAATCTTTGAATAGCCTTTAACATAATCCAAAACCCCAAGATCAGGACCCAAACAAATATTGCTTCTATTTTCTTTTCTCCCTTCTTCCTATGTTGACATTTTTTATAAACTCTACTCTCCCTTGGTGAGCCTATGACTTTTCATTTCCTGAGCCATATTTTAGACTCAGAATATTGTCTAAGACAGAAGCAAGTCAACCACTCCTGTTTTACTGTGCCCGTAAGAGAAAAGAAAACAGAACTGTCCCCCCCATGACATCGCCGTTTTTTCCACACTTGTTGGGAGAGCTGGACCCTGAAATGGTGATTGCCGGGCCGATGACAGGTCTCCACAACCAAACTTCCTTCCATGGTGTGGAGGAGTTGAGGCTGAACTGGAGGTCTTAAGAGGTTGTGGAGAAGGATATGAGGTTGCCTAAGACGGTTTTCTAAACAGAGAAAGAATTAACTTTGAGAACTTCCGGCTCCGGTAGAGCTCATTTGGAAGTGGGCCGCTCACCAGTCCCCTGCTCATCAGCTCTGATTCAGTGGGTCTCATTTCATAGATGAGGACCTGTCATTTATTTAGTATCACACATCCTGGCATGGCTGAGTTTGCAGTACAGTTGCCTGACATAACCTGTGTTGTTTCTACATTGGCTGCTTCTGTTTTAATTAGGTGACATTAATGATACCTCCCCAGAAGAGAAAATTCCACCTTCATCCTCTCACTTGAACATGACAGCATCGCTGGTGGCTGACACTGCAAGGGAGAAAGAACGTTAGCTTTCTGACCCTATCACACATTCAAAAGCTGCAGGGACAGGAAGAGTGTGTTATGCTTACCTCTTGTGTGAGAGCACTTTTGTAAATAGTCCACATATCTCAGGGCTCCAAACACACACTTTAGAAAAGTCCAGATGTTCACAGACACTCTGCAATCAATTTAACCTTGGATAATTGCACTCTTGCTACCCAAGGGCAGCTTCAACAGGATGTGATATATTTTGGTTTTGGTTGCTCTAAGTACCAATAGCCCAAGAAGTGCTGTTATAATAACCCACTTTATCCCAGCTAGTGGCTGATCTCCAAGGAGCTCAACGCGTTTTATTAGTTTCTTATTAGTTATCAAAATTGAGGTCTTCCGAAGGAAATAGAAAGTCTTATTACTTCCATTTTACAGGTAAAGCAGTCAAGGCCCAAAGGCTAAATGATTGTTTTGTGGTCTCACAGAATCCGGAGCCCTTGTGTTTCTGGGGTCAGGGGTCTAAGATCTAGAAATAAAAACAAAAGCAGAATCCTGCTATATGAAATATATGTCTTGTCATCTCCCACCCTAAAAGAGAATGGAACTTTCTTTCTGGCAAATTCATCATGACTTCTACTTGACTCGTGGAATAACAAAACATTTTTCTTTCTCCCTCATTTTATGCTGTTTTTTTTTTTTTAAAGTAGATGTAGGCATGAGATATTAAATATCAACTTAGAAGAAGTTTAACTTATATTTTTCTTTTGTATAAAATAATCAGCTATATTCAGAAAAATCTCCCCAGATTTGGAACTTTGTAAAGGCATAGATGGTACTTAAAAATTCTGCTGTGCCGTGCATTTCGTCTTTATGCTGTGCTGTCTTTATGACTAGTGTGGTTGTGTACAAATACCAATAGTCCATAGAGGAAGAGGAAGCTGTAGGTTAGGTACCTCCTATTTATTTCCAGGGTTCCTCATGCTTACTTCTAACATAATGCCCATCCCACCGCTCTGGAGTTAACTATTCGCTTGTCTGAGTCTCTGAAAGGCAGAAGCTTTCCCTTTATCATTGTACCCAAATATACAGAAGAGAGCCTTGTACTTATTGGGCATGTGTGCCTCTGATTTATTCCATTTGCCTCGCTGGAAGCACTTTCTATCTGTATACACTCTGTTCTGTGGCGTGTAGACCAACCCACACAGAAGCTATCGAGAAGCTGCCTTGGGTTCAGCCAGTAGGCGGCACCCACAGGGGATTTAGGGCAGGTGGAGAGTGGGATTAGGGTAGGCTCCCTCTTTCCTGGGTTGCCATGGTTAGTGCTCTCCATCTACTAAAAGTCACATGACAGCGTTCAAAAACATTTCATGATGCTTTGTTCAGAAATGACGGATGGACTTAAAAAAAAATGAAAAGAGAAGAAAAGAAAACAAAACAGAAAACAGCAAATCATTTGAAGGTGACTCTTTCCAGAAACCTGAAATTTAAACTAGGCTGAGTGTCAGAAAGCTATTTAAGGTAATTGATATGGTTTGCTGTTAAAATACAAACCAATGAGACCTTCTGATAGGTTCTAATGTACTCACATTTGCATTTTTACAGAGTTGATTTTTATTCACTCGTGAATGATACGCATGTATACCTGAAAGAGACCCACTTCAGGCTGATATGTGATTAAGTGTTTAATTGTTCTTCAGAAACACCTTCTGATCTTCCGTACTCACCATGCCCGTCACTGTGGTCAGAATCACTTGGTAGAAAAGAGGGGACTTCTCTGAGGTCTCCGATGATTTGGCTCCAGATTTAGAAATGGCAAATTTTAATCCTCCTTTTATCTTCTCGATGTCACACCGATAACAGCATGAGGAGTCTCAGAAGGCACACCCAAATCAGAGATTCTTAGAGCTGAAATATTTCTCCTCTTTGAAACCTCATAGGATTTTTGAGCATTTCCTCTAACACCTGTCACCAGTGAGGACACAGATGTCTTTCTTCCTCTGTGCTCTTTGTAGGCTTTGGCAGGGTGATCGGCGCTTTATACTCAACTCCCAATGGCTGGAGTAATCTAAGGGGTCATCCAGTCACTCTTTATGATATAAACCAAGAAACTTCTGTACATAATTTCTTAGGGATGGTCATATAGCTTCCATCTGAAACTTTGTTACATGCAGCAAAGCAGTTTAAATCTGCCTTGGTAACTTAACCAGATTCACTCCTTTTTCTAAGGACAGTCTGTGCATCTGACGTCAGTCTTCTTGCTTTTTACTTACAAGTCTGCTCTTCTAACTTAACATACTTGGTAATTTTTTTTTTCTTTTTCAAAATTCCCTATAGTATAATGATTTCAGTTCATGTTCAGCTAATTATACTTGTGTGTCACTATCTCTTTATACGGCCCCAGATATAAATCTATAGATTTGGTCTGATTACTATAGGATGTGAAACTTTTCCTCTCATGTTCTGAACATCATGCTGATTTTAATGCTGAATGAGATCCCATTGCCTCCAAAGACTGAGTTAGGCATTATCATCACCCAAATGGAAAAGTAACTGTTGGTGTTTTTGAGAAAAGAAAGACAGTGTTACGCTGAACCACACATCATTATCTAACTGTTCAACTAGAAAAGAGGTCCGTCCTCAACAGGATTTACTGAGGTCTGAGTTCTCAATAGAGAGAGTTTCTGTTGTCTAAATAACTTTTATCCTGTGTCACAGAGAGGCAAGGTGCTGGAAAAAACACAGCATGAGTACATACGGGTTTTTTTTATTTGTGCAAAAATGCGTTCCATATACCATTGAAAAAAAGTTTGGTAACATGAGGCAATAATGTGGACAAAGAAGAGAGAGGATATGTTAAATCTAGATTTGCACACAGGTCAACATTTTTATAATTTTTAAAGAATAATTTGTAATTCCCATAAAGCGGACTCACTATATATCACTGTTATAGCCAATAGTTAGAATTGAACAGATTTGGCATGCCATATTTACTCCCTCGGAACCCACAACATGATAAACTATATTTAATTTTTACTGCTTACTTGGGATACAAGACCAAACTATTGGTGGGAGGAGGACCCCTATTATTCATTCGAGTGTTTAAATGTAATTCTACTGATTGGGAGTGGGAGGGAGTATAGAGTAAAGTTAGGTGAAAGTTTTCTCTAACTTGGAACTGAGAAGTAGATGTTCCTAGAATTTATTAAATAGAGAAAAGTAAATCACTACTGTATGGTAAAGACTTTTCGTTTAGGTCAAGGAAGAAGCCAAGATAGAGTCTTCACATCACGTAAGAACCATAAATGGTCATGGCCATTAAAGAACTCTACTATAATTCCAGTCAGTTAAAACTTTCGTACTTATAAGTGATCATAGTAGTACAAAGACCTTACAGAAGTTGGGCTAAAAAATAGTAAAATTTGACAATGAAAACTATACTTAAAATGCATTGTGTATCATGGGCCATTTATAGGATAGAGTTCCTCCAATTCACCCAGTCCAATGGTTCTCAAACTTACTGAGCACCAGATGCTCAGACGTATGCATTAAAAATGCAGATTCTCAAACCCCACACCCTGAAATTGTAATGCGGTAGGTCTCAAGCAGGACCTCATAACCGACATTTTAAACGGCCTCCCTGTTGACCCTGACGCTGTGGTGTTCTGCCCATTCTTGGAGAAACACCAGGTTAAAACCATCCATAAAATGTTTTCATTTTAATGGGTTTCTGAAATATTGCTGCCGTACTTTCCCCTCAAAGGAGACTTCTGGAGTTAGTGGGTACTAATCAAAGAAGAGACATGAGGCAGATTTAAGGATTTTTAAAAACTTTTGAGCTAATTTTAGACTTACAGATTTATTGATTATTTTTAAAGGCCTAGTTCTGAAATGGTCCTTTGCTGGTACTCAGCATGGTGAAATGATCAGGTGTGTGTGTGGTAGAAACATGGGACCTGAGCTCCTTGCTGCTTCTCACCTATACTGTAAAGTGACACACGTGCATATAGTTATATAGGCTTTCTATATCTTCATTTAGAAAAGCCTCACCATTTATTGATACCGGGTGTACACTCTACTTTTCCTCATATTTTTAGACTTCAATATATGATGCGAGCCAGCTTCGTTGGTTGAGGAACGATACTATACTCCAACTATACCATACTTAAATTCAGCCTTAAATATCATAACAATTTTAGAACATACTCTGAATATTTACTGCTAAATTTTTCATTAAAAAAAGTATGTGTAGTCTCTGCAATAGTCAATGGATTTTATCCAGCCATTAAAAGTTAAAAAAAATTTTTTTTCCAGCTTGTAGGAATGCTAGTGACCTGTGCTCAGTCTCTAAACAAAATACCTCCACTAAGTATTTCAGTTACACACTATGGTTGAATTTTGTCATTCTTGCATGTTCCAAGTGATTTTAAATATTTATTTAGCTTAATTCAGCATGAGTCATTTCCTCCTTGATTTTAGTGGTAACCTCAGAACATAGAATGATTGAAAGAAGGCATCATTATTATGTATTAATGGTGAAAATTAAGTTAAAATATATTGTAACAAACTTGCGAATTTCTAAAGCTGACAGCAATAAGGAATATACCAAGAAGACATTTTCTCTTTATTATTCATATTAAATATGCCACTTTTATATTCTGTAGGCAGAATGAGACCCAAAAATATGGTAATTATATTTGAATACTATGCAGTCAATATACTTAGAAATTAAATATGTCACGCAGCCAAATTCTTGTCTTACTGGTTACTAGTTTAAAAAAAAAAGAAAACTCCTCAATGGGGCACAGCTGTTGCTGTTAGTTAAAAATCCCTACTGTGTAAATTGGTATTTAGGTACACTCTGAAAAGTGAGGTTTTTGCGACAATAGGCTATTATAGCTTCTTCATAATGGTTAAGGCCTATCACATAAACCCTTCTGTGTTCTGGTTCACTGACCTACTCCATAAAGCCATTATAGACTATTGTGCCAGACCAGCAGCCCCAGGGATCCAGTAAAGACCTATTTCACATCTCAGATCCCTGCTGATAGAAGACACATGTTCTCAAAACCCAGCTACAATGCATAAATAGGTATAGGGAGTTTTGAATTTGAAACTTCCATTTTACATAACTCAAACTGGGTCTCGTTTTTGCTTCTGAAAAATCCTCACACGTGTTGGAAAGAGAGAAAGTAGTGTGAGGGGATAGGTGGGGGAGGACTGGATAGACTGAGACTGTTACAACTTGAAAACACCTAGAAAACCTTTTCCCCAAAATGATGACTGAATCCAGTATAACACTGGCAAAGGTAATTGTCAGCTTAGAATGCAAACGTCCTCCCTCTCCTTCTGACCAGGAAGATTTGGACCAGCCGGAGGGAAGCAGCAAGGTCTTTATCTTTTTGCTTTGTCATCAGTTTCCACTCTAATAGACTTCAAGAACATAGACACCTTCTGCTAACAGTACTAAGGCTGTGGGCCCAGGACATAGCTATTAGGTAACAACTGTGTTGGAGACAGAATGATGAGAGCCGACTGGGTGTGGTCTGAGAGGAGGTATTAAATCCCACTGTGGATTGTAAGGTTCTATTCTTGGCTCAATTACTGGTGGATGATTTGACACTGAACTTTTAACAATCGTCAGCCCTGATCTTTCCAGCTGGAAGACATTATGACAATGTCTGCATGCTATGAAGGAGATCACGCAGCAGTTACCTAAGAAACTACTTCTGCATGAAAGAAACAATCACGGCTTGCCGTCCTGAGGGTATAATAAGAACATATTTGCAAATGATTTGAATGAACTTCTGAATAAGATTACTTTAAATATAGCAAACCGTAAAACTAGGTTGACGTCTGAACTTAACCCTGGGTCATAAATAAGTCCCTCAAGCAGTCTTGTCATTTCTTTTTTTCTGATTTCTTTCATAGTGTTTGAAAATTTTTAAATGAGATCAATCATGAACCATGAGGAAAGAGGCCTACGCCTACATTCCATAGCTGGTCTTCTGATGTGCATGGATAACTTGAGGAAGTGCACATTAGAAGCAACTCAATAAAAATGAGAAGTTGTAATCAAAGAAAAAATGTTGTCATTAACTTGAATTTATCCCAAGAATATCCCTCCCTCTAAATATATTTCCCAAAGCCAAGAAGGTTGAATAGCTCTCCTAGAACAGGTGGTCATGCGCAGCATACTGATATCAGAAATCAAATTGGAGGATTCCAGGAACTTCTTTCATAGACTTGGGCCTGATTTTCCCAGCTGCCCCCTACAGTTGTGTCCTCTCAGCCAACACATTCGGTGTGATCCCGCAGCTCCGTGCAAGCTCCACACCTCCATGCTCGGTGATCTCCAGCAAGTGAGCTAATCAACCTTTGTCTCCATTTTGTCATCTTCAAACAGGAGCAATAATAATAGCCATTCCACATGGCTGTTGCAGGATTTACTGCCAGATAGCACTTAGCAAGCTGTTGGACATAGAACAGGAGCCTCGTAATCTTACCTGTTATAATAACAACAATTATAATTGTCATTATGAGGCATCTTATCATCCCTCCCAGCTAGTAAGGTTTTGCATCTCTACACAAGAATATATGACCTTCCACACTGTTCTTACTGAAAGAATGAATGAATGAATGAATGAATGAATGAATGAAAGAAAATAGAAAGCAATCCCTTAAGAGATATGGAGCTTGTATACTATAAGACAACATAACTAAGGTTGCCTCCTGCAGCCCCTCCTGTTTATAATTTCAGACACTCTCCCCTTATTTCCCTCCTCTATGCTCCAGACAGATAGTTATGCTTCTTGAGAAGGTGGTTGACCTTCCTGGACAAAGAAAGAGTCTTGATTGGGATAAAAGATTGGGTGTAAAGGATAATTTTCCTGTGGTAGATTCTGAGGAGCACCATTCACTTTTAAATAACCCGAAGCCAAGAAAATAGAAAGTTAGAGGTTTTGAAGGAAACAGTATCAAAAACAACTGAAACACTAATCAAACAAATTTGAAAATAACCACAAAAGACCTGGGATATAAAAGTGCTATAGAGATAAGCTAGGAGAAGAAAAAACTCAGCTCCAGATTTAGCCTGGGAGGAGGAGTTGAGACAAGAGAGTTTGGTGACATCAGGAGAGGATCTGAGACCCTGCTGAAAATATCTCCAAGGGAACAAATGCTCATTCTCATAGTAGTTCTTGTCTTCAAATTTATCCCGGGATTTCGGAGTTATTCTAATTAATGACTCATGCATCTTTAAACATGCAAATTGAGAGGAGTCTGAGTGGGAAGAGCTGTTGGACATTCATTCTTTGGCATGAATGATATTTCCTTCAACTCCTTCTCAGTCTCCCCCATCTCAGTAAATAGCAGCACCACCCTTCCAGTACTCAGGTCAGAAGCCCTGGAATGACGTTTCTCTCACGGTGTACGTCTGATTCATCAGCAAATTCATAAGCTGTCAAAATCCACATAGAGTTTAAGCACCGTTCGCTACCTCTACTACTCTGCTCCACCCAGTCCGTGAGCACCTCTACCCTGGATCATCCAAGAGTTTCCTAACTGGTGTCTATGCTTCTGCCATTGACTCGATTAAAATTAGGACCAAGTATGTCCCTCCTTTGCGCAAAACTCCATTATGCTCTCCTTTCACTCAGTGTAAAAGTTAAGAGTTTTTTTCAGTGACCTGCAAAGCCCTGCAAGATCTTGCAGTGCACCCCACCCTACATCCTTCACCTTGCCCTAGCCTAGCCATGCTCCTGCCTCAGGATCTGTCTCCTTGTTCCCTCTGCCCAGAATTCTCTTCCCCAGGACACCTACATACGTCCATCCCTCCCTTTCGTCAAGCCTTTCGTCAGTGTCACCATCCCTAGCCCCTCGCCCTAAACTTCAGCCCACACTCTACAAAAGCTACTTCCTGACCTATTTCCTATCCACTTTCTTGGATTTAATTGGTTTCTCAACATTTATTACTATCTAACTCATCCTATCTGTATATATTTACCTTATATTTATATTGTTTACTACTTCTCTCTCCCACAGAAATACAAATGCCATAAGCATCAGAGTTGGGGTGTGTTTTTTTTGTTGTTGTTTTCTGAGTTTTGGGGTTTTCGTTGTTGTTGTTCACTGTTCTGTTCTCAGCCCCTACAGCGTCTTCTACACAGCAGGTCCTCCATAAATAGTTTCTAAGTAAAATGAATGACTAAATGATCTTAATGATATGGTTATTCCTTAAAATCCAGCTGCAGTAGGCCCCCCCTAGAGGCCATCAATATGCCTCTCTGATATCTGTGTTTGGGAGGTGGGGAAAACTTTGACATAGAAAAGTAATTTGGGATTGAGGCATTGGAGCACAGGAAAACATTAGTGAGTCCAAAAATGGAAAATGAGAAAAGTGGATCTCTGAGTACCTAGAATGTATACTGAGGGTATTGTTCAGCTGGGTGACATTTTCAAGAGGTATAAAGAAGTTCAAGAACATTACAAGGAAAAAACCCACAAAAAAACCAGAAAAATCCATAAACCACATTTCATCTAATAATTTTGCCTCCTACAGCCTGCCTCTTCTTCCTTCTTCCAGGAAATGAGTAAAGATCCGTAAAAGGGACCACTGAGCTCTGATGCTTTTAGTACTGCTTTCAGAAGATGGGTTCCATATGGAGAGAGTGCTATGGCCCTACACCCGCTGTTAATCCTCTCTCCGAGCCCAGAGTGCCAGAGAGAAGTGAGCACTAGATTGGGATTCTTAAATTCTAGGCTGTTTGTGAAAAGCAGAGCTCTGTTCATCACACTTGTCCTCTCTGTACTCCCACCCTGTCACTGAGAAGACTTCATTCTTGCTTCTCCTGCCTGGAAGATGCCCATGGATCCTCAGGAGGCCAGGTTTATTAGCCAGTAACAGATAGGAGGTAGGCATGGAGATATGGTAAATCATCCTTGATTTGTTGTCTTCAGAAAGACTCTCGCAAAGCACATTTCCTCTTTTAGGGTAATATACTACAGAAAGGGAGAAAAAATACGGGCTAGAGATGACAGTGCCGAGGGGGCAAAAGGAAGAAGTCACAATCACAGATTATTCATGGAACTGTCAGATAGGGAGCTGTGAGCTGAAGGCAGCCACACACTTATTCACATTTATCCTCCATATCATTTTATTCAATCCAGCCTCTGAATTACTTGGTCTCCAGAGTAAAGAGTAACGATAGGAGAGAATAATTAAAACACAGCCTCATCCTGGAGCCCTTCCATTACTATTAATTTAGATTATCTTAATACAATTTTAGGTGGGTGTGTGTATGTGTGTGTGTGTGTGTGTGTGTGTGTGTGTGTGTGATCTTTGTAATTCAAATACCGGTAACGTAATGCTTGAAACTCGGGGAAGTAAAACAATGAAATATCACTCATCAGAAAAATAATCCCAAACTTGGAAATAGGCGAAGGATGTTAATTCTTTCAGTGTAGCACTGAATTTCTATCAGTGTGGTTACTTCATAGCTCTGAGTTACAGGTGTTAATTTGTTGATTTTTATTGTGTAGATTCAAATAGTGTCTGTCCAATGAAATAGAAAACCTAAATGTTTATAGTTTATTGTACTATAAGACACTAGTTTTATATCTAGCCCTGTGACCTATCCATATATGAGTGCGTGGGTATATGTATGTATTCATATGGATAGTCCAAATGCTCTTTGGACTAATCTTAACGTCTTACTGGTTCCCTCATTAGTTAAGGAGTCGAATAAATCCTTGACTTTTTTGCTTCACCTCTGTATGAGAATTATATTTTTAAGTTTTGAAATTATACTTTAATACTCTAAGACTCTTCATTAGCTCTCAAACACCATTCTATGTTCTAGTGAACTTACCTAATGAGACTTAGTTTATTGGTAAATAATTTTACGCTTACATCAAAAACTGATATATTACATTTGTTATTTGTCTTTCCTGTTTTTTTTTTTATAACCACATCACCCTTTTCTCTCATCCAAGTCATAACATAGTCAATTCCTATTTTTTCATAGGTCCCAGTCCATACTTGGCCATGATGACTCTGTATCAAGTTATTTGTCAAAGTTAGCTCTGCCTAAGTAGGCAAGTAGAAGAAAAATATTCTGTAGATCCATTTTTTTTCTTTATCCTTATCACTCCAGAAGCAGATATGTAAATCAAAATCTGATACAAGACTTTACACTAAGTTCAACAGAGAGAAAAATATTCTGAATGTCCTACTGGGGCGTTAAATTAAATGAGAAATAATGGCAACCAAAGGTAATAACGTCGTTAAAGGTTATGCTGCAACAAGTTTTAAAGAGGAAAGAACTGAAGTAGAATAATCACAGAAAATACATTTTTAAAACAATTATTGTTCTGCTTTTGCTACTGTGCCTTTAATGTGACACTTTCCAACAGTGACAGCAAGTTTCTGAACATTCGCAGACATAATTTCTTCTTAAGGAAATCTTTTCTTCTAGTGATGTTCAAGTTTTTCTTCATTATTCACATCTTCATTAAAGGGAAACCATAATAAAAGCAAACGAAACATTGCTAAAGCTGATTCTATATGATTAGCGTATTCTGCAATTTGGTATTATTTCTCGCTCATCCTCTTACGCAGCTTCATTGTTATTTTTAGCAATTTTCTTCCAGAAGTTGAATGAAAATACTGACATTAAAGGAAATTAAATAAATGAAGTGAGAAAAATTGGTAAGTTTGCATGATAGAGTTTGAAAATGCTGTTTCTCCCACTTGCTGACTGGATATCAGTGTTGATAGAATTTTGAAAACTGTTAGTATTCTTTCTACATTGTGATCAGTAAACAATAGAGAATATAGAGTTAAAAGGGGAAGAAAATATAAATGATACAAATATCTCTTCCTAGTGAGATTTCCTGTAATGTGGTTTTTCATTTCAATTGAAAAAATAAAATCCTGTTCATCTAAGATGCCAGTTATTTTTGGCAAAAAAATTCTTAAAAACTCCAAAAATTAAGTTAGCCATTTGGTTAAATGTTCATAATGGTCTCTTTCAGGTTTAAATTTATGAGTGGTTGTTCTTAGGAAGAAAATTAGTTTGTGACAGATCAACCATTGATTTAGACACCTTTAAATATTAAGTAGTATAAGCTAATTTTTTTTTTAATTGAGGTCAGATTTGGCCCAAGGTCACACGAATATATTGCTCACTGTCTACTAGTGACATTTGCTGAATATTACCTTGGGCTACATTTTTAGCATTCCCTCTGGCACGGTGAGATTAGATGGGATGTTTCTTGGCCAGAATAAAACACAAGGTCGATTCTGAAGAATATAATACTATATTTTTTTTCCATGCAACTTTGCGTTTGCTTATCTATAGTACACAGGCAGTTCATTTTAAAGCCTAGGGCTTATGAACCACTACTAGCACATGCTAAATCCTTCACCTTACAGGATGCCTCCCTACATTGTCCCAGCCTATATGACTACCTCCTGAGCCCTCAGCAAAATCCCTGAGAAAAAAAAAACACAGCGGAGGTCAGACTTCTCCAGCCCGACCGTAATAGGTTGTGGGAGTTAACCTCCCACTGCCTGGGGCGGGTGATCATTTCATCAAGAAGAAAGTTCTCCCCGGAGATAGTGTGAGAAAGGATGATTGCGATATGCAAAGCTACAAAAACTATTATTCAACTCTGTTGTGAGTTAAGTAAAACTGTGTAGAACACCAAACAAGTATCGATTATTTATAAAAGTACTTAGAAAAAAAACAACCCATTGGTAAGTTTGTAATAGGAAGAACAGTTTTGAAATGTCATGAATTATGTTTATTTTTCTTCCTAAAGCCTTTAAAAAATAATAACCCACCTTTGGCCTGAGAGCCGGCTCTGCTCTCATAATCACCCTGTTGCATCCACTTACCCTGATTAGAGTCAATGAGTAAATGAAAACATACTTGAATTTTGTTCTTTGAATGAAATGCAAGGCTTGTTTAAAATTCAAGCATTTTTCTCAACCAAACATATGGATACTTACTAATTGAAATTAAGTAAAAAAAAAGTTTTAAAAGCCATTAATAATCTCCAATACAAAGAAGACTGTCAACTTAAAAATTAAAGTACAATTGCAATTACTTTTCTTGGTATGGCTATTGATTCTCAGATACATGGCACAATACAATGTACTAAATGTGCAGATAGAAGTTTATTTTGTTTTAAACTATGTTTTATCTAGAAAGGCACACCTAGAGGTGGGTTTAGAATCCTGATTACAGGATCGTATTTCTCAGAAACTCAGATTATCTGAAATTTTGAAAATAATGCCTTCACTCCTTGATGTAAATATTGTCAAATACTAGTAGGAGAAACTCAACAAAAGGCCAGTGAGTACACATTTCCTTCTATATGCAGCTTTCTGTCTCTGTAGGTATCTAGGAAATGTTGCTACAGGTGAAGGAGCCTGAGCTGTGCTCTTTCAACTTTCTATTAAATAAGGTGACTGTCAATATCTGGGTTGAAGCTACAGAGCATAGATAGTTCTTTATATCTATAAGGAGTGCAATGAGCCATCCAAGCTAACTCAGCAGAGAGAACATTTACTAACAAAATGATTGTAGAGACGCCTTGGCTTGATGGATGTCTGGGATCGGGTAGACTTGAGGAGCCCCTGATGAAGATGGTAACAGATTTGAAAGCCTTTAACAGGCTCCTTTTATCCGTCCTAGCAGGGTTTATTAGCGTGACCAGGCTTCCTGTTTCCTCTCTTTAATGATACTGTGCTGTGAACCAACGAATGTTTTCATTTGGAAAATAAGAAAGCATTGACATGTTATCTGAACTGTGGTTTCTTTAGCGATGCCAAGGGAATAAATATGCTAATTCTGTGCTTTGAGGAATGTACTGGGTAAGGCCCATTACTTCACTGATTTCAATGGCTACCAGGCCCAGGTAAGAAAAGGTTAACAGCACATACCTTGAAATATTTCACTGTGCAAAAGTTTTGACTTAGAACATGGAGAATTTCAGTGACCCTTCCATATACTTTTGACGGGGATTTTCATATTATATTCTTCATAGTAAAATTTAACTCATCATTTGTTAATTAGGATACGTGAAGCAATGTACCTCAAGCTATTGCTTGATTCTTCATAAAAAAAGCAATTACTATGAAAAGTTGCATCAATTTTGAAATAGTCACAGAATCTTAAACAAACAGTGCATTTTCATAGAGGAATACAAGCCAGCCTTCTTCATACACACACGAATGTAAAAGTCACAGTCCTCGAGGAAATCATATTACCGTGGGCTTTTACATCCGCAGTTACCAGCAGAAGTGCCAACTGGAAAGAGTGTTCCCTGGCTTTAAAACTGGAACGAAACAACTCTCAACATTTGCAAAACATTCCTTTATTATTAGAAATAAATTATTTGTATAAAAAACTGCATGCGTCAACCATTGCATTTATTTTTAGCACAACCCAGGGCTTCGATCCGGTCAGCCGTTACAAGAAACAGATTCATTGTCTTATACGAGTGGAACACGGTGGGACAGGAACGGGAGTTCTCACAATCACAGAAAAATACAAGAATAACATCAGACATGGTTTATTTCAACAGCTTTTTTTTTTTCACAAGCTAACATTAGTTTTCCTTTTGTGATTTTTTTTTTTAACTGCTTATGAGTAAGCAATACTTTAGCTTGACACTCATTGTTGTACTGTATAAAATGGGTTTTGTTTCCCTCTGTTCTTGATACTTTTGGCTCATGGCTACTTTGTGTTCCTTACAAGATTGACTATTGATTTGATTGACTGTAGTCTACAGAGATATCCAGGAGTGAGTTTTGGCGGTGTCATGTTTATCGTTTCAGATCACATACCAGATTTCTTCATATTGTACCATTTCCCTGTTTCAGATTGAATGATTGCTGTAGCTGATATATGTTGTCTTAGTAGAGGAAGCTGTTAAGACAAATTAAGACAAATTAATAGTATATCAAAAGAAATTATTTTGCTAAAATGATTTTAAAATTCAAGTCCTATAATCACTATTTTTATGCTATTCCATTTTTACAACATTAAAACATGTAGTAGGAATTCAGTGATCACAGGAATAATAATGCAGCAGCAGTTTTAATCCGTAAAACCACGAGTCTTGTTCATAGTATATTTAGCAGAAAACTAAAAATGGAAAAGTTCTAATAATAAATTTAGGTGAAATTCAATTTATTTATTTATTTATTTATTTATTTATTAAAGATTTTATTTATTTATTCGACAGAGGTAGAGACAGCCAGCGAGAGAGGGAACACAAGCAGGGGGAGTGGGAGAGGAAGAAGCAGGCTCATAGTGGAGGAGCCTGATGTGGGGCTCGATCCCAGAACGCCGGGATCACGCCCTGAGCCGAAGGCAGACGCTTAACCGCTGTGCCACCCAGGCGCCCCTGAAATTCAATTTAAATGTGTGTTTTGAGTAATAAATGAATACACTATGCAGTCAAATGCTCTACCACTGAGCTATACCAAATGTACCAAAATGAGTACACTATGAAAATGAAAAAAACACATTATCTATCCTACAAAAGACAAAAAATATTTTTTTTACAACCTATGTTAAAGACCTCAGTTCTTTGAGTCTGATTTGAGGATCAGAAACAGGTAAGTAATTATAACTAGTTGTGCTTTGAGAATGAATATTTTCCATTTAAAACAAATAATACTTTTATTTTGCTATTATTTATTTATATTTTTAGAAAGGGGGAGAGAGAAAAGAGAGGGGGCAGAGGGAGAGAGAGAGAATCTTTTTTTTTTCCCCTGGTTTTCTCATATTTTATTTTATTTTTAATGTATTAATTGTTTCAGGGGTACAGGTCTGTGATTCATCAGTCTTATATAATACCCAGTGCTCATTACAACACATACCCCCAGTGTCCATCACCCAGTCACCTCATCCCTCCACCCCACTCCCCTCCAGCAACCCTCAGTTTGTTTCCTCTAAGTGTCTCTTATGGTTTGTCGAGAGAGAGAATCTTAAGCAGATTCCACACCCAGCCCAGAGCCTGATGCGGACTTCAATCTCATGACCCGGAAATCACGACCTGAGCTGAAATCAAGAGTCAGACCCTTAAGCGACTGAGCCACCCAAGCACCCCTTAAAAACAGGTAATACTTTTAGACTCTAGAAGTGAACATAGTAAAATATGAAGTACATAGAGTATTTGTAAAGATCAAAGTAAATGTGTGTGTTGCCAATACATATTTATGCTTGGTTTCAACCAAAGGATACAAATGGAGATGTTTAAAAACAAAGACTCCAAGAAGAAAATAAATATTTAATTGTTCTGGTGCCAACTCACTATAAAGAAAACTTATTATTATAAGATTATTAGAAAGATATGAATAGAGTATTCTAAGTCAAATTTATACTCATGCTTAAATTTTCCGAGAATGTAAACTTAAATCCAAATAATTCCTTTGGTTTTTTTGAAAGATGTGATGGAATAAATCTCTGTTCTAAAATTCAAATGCGATGTCCTATTTTTTAGTGGCATTCTGGCATGCATAATCATAAGAAGAAAAATGTGAACAAATGCTAAACATGTATGTATTTCACTACATAAATCCAATTCAGGATGAAACAGATTTTTAGGTAATTATTTAACTTTTGAGCGTTAAATAAGCAAATTATAAAGCTCCTCCTCTGGAGGCATAGAACTGGCGATCAGACTCATTCCATTTTCGTTCACATCAACATCATAATTGACTGGACAAGTTCTTAACTGAGGCTGAGATCACATAAAGTTCACAATCACAAAAATAAATGCAGAGAGTGTCAGGAAGTGCTAATCATACATGATTTTACTATTTTTGATTTCACTGAATATTATGAGCTTCATGCCAAAAATAGCTGACATATCTGCTTCTCTTCTCTCTGTCGTTCACACTTCTACGTTATTATTGTGGCACACGGAAAGGAAGTAAGTTTTAGTCCTGGTTTTAAAGTACATTCTGTTCCCTATAAAATGAGTTTAAAAAAAAAGATCTGTGAACCAAGTCACTGGGCCTCAGTTTCATCGATAGTCCAAAATCCACAACATTGGGTGGTCATGAGGATGGAGGTGGAGTAGGTTTGTGGGGGAGCAGCTTTGTCTGGCAGAACAAATATGGAATCCGACTTTCCTACTCACCCCTTCCAAAAGGCTAGGTGTCTGTGATGTTCAGTTGGGTGTGAAGTGAAGCACAATGACTTTTATGCTTGTGTACTTTAAAAAAAATTTTTTTTAATTTCTAAATATATAATGCTCTCATATACCTCTCAATTTCCTGTAAGAAAACAAAATCTGTACTTCAACTATCTTTTTGAAGGACTTTCATATAGTCTTTGAAGGAAGATGAAGAAAAATTGTCACAAGAGTTAGAAAAACAATCCTTAAAAATGGTAGCTCAATGTCCTGCCTTATTCAGTACCTTCAACAGTAGTTAAAAATGTAGGAAATATTTATCAAGTTTGTAGATGGATGGAAAGAAAAATTATGGTGGAAATAGAGGAACAAGAGCCAAAAAGACCTTGAGGGGGATGATATTCAGAAGATGTTAATTTAACAGAAGGTGATCTGGATCAGACCATTCAAGGATCATTCCAACTTTGAGACCCTATAGCTAATTAAAGATTCATACTTCATTCTTGGAACGCTTCAAAGTTATCCTCAGGGAAAAAGATGGTAGAATTCTACTGAGAACTCTGACTATCATTTACAAAAGGAAAGTCATCTTAATTTTTCTAATGGTTAGAAAAAGGGATGCAAGGCTATGGACATGGATGATTTAGTCAACGGGAAAACAGTGATGAGGGGCAAACTGTGAAAGGCAGAAGTCTTGCGAGAATCTTCATCCTGGAAGTATTACAGAGCGAAGTAGATCAGAGATGTGCGTGTGAGCTACTAGGGAGTTTTTACAGTGGCGATGAACACACGTATGTGACAATCCGTTTTGGAATACAGCAAGAGTGAATTGCCTTGTGGACACCACACTGTGTTCATAAGCCAGAGAAAGTAGCTTTACCTTCAGCAGGAGCTGTTTTCATGAATTATTCATGAACACTGCTTAAGGAATACCATGTCACAGCATTTGTTAATTGGGTACAGTTGATAAATTCATACACATCAACTGTGTTTCTAACTCCCTTTCCACACACTTTTATGAAACAACACTTGACCTTTTTTTATGTGAAATGTAGTACTCTGCAAATTCAGTAATTAACATGGACTCATTGGTCTCCCTTCCAGCTTCACATTCCTTATCTTTATTCTGTGGAGATTTTGAAGCTTTAAACCCTTAAAAATGTGGCCAGAATTTCTGGCATTAACAAGTAATCTTTAAGATGAACGTTTCTAGGTGTAATGGATTTAGAGAGCTCCATAGCCATGAAGGAAAAGCATTGCATGTACATCATAAATATATTGCTAATTGCTCAGAAAAACAATCCCAACAATGCAATAGCAGCCATAATTACCCAAATCCTTCACATATTAAAAAGAAGAAGGAGGGACGCTAAACAGTAGTTTTTGAATTTTAAGTCTTTTCTATCATATTTTCAAGACAGCAATGACACTTCTACCTTATTTATATGGTGATTTGTAGTGTACAAAACACTTTCTCCCACGTCACTGTAGTGGTAACTTGTCACACGTCTCATAGCAGAAGGTATGAGAACGCAGCAACATGGATGCTGTTCCGGTGGAGTAACCAGCCCTCGATTTACTGAGAACGGACTGCTCCCATCCCCACAGGAGGCATTTTAAATCTGAGGAAGGAAGCACGGGGTGCCTGGGTGGCTCAGTCTGTTGAGTGGTGGACTCTTGATTTCTGCTGGGTCATAATCTTGGGGTCCTGGGATCTAGCCCCACATTGGGCTTCATGCTCAGTGCAAAGTCTGCTTGAGGATTCTCTCTCCCTCTCCCTCTGTCCCTTCCCTCGCTGCAGTTCTCTTTCTCTCTTTCTCCAGAATAATTAAATAAAATTTTGAGGAAAAAAAAAATCTGAGGAGGCACAGTCCTAGGTGCAGACAGCTGAAAGACAAAGGCTTTTCCAGTGTTCACTTCTACTTCTGAAGACATAAGACACACTTCTAGAAGAAAAATATTGCATTTAAGTTATCAGGGTTATTGATACTTGTGGGGCATGTGATTTTAGGAGACTCCTGCCTCAGTGAAAACCACTGGTACGGGTAGTCAAGGTAACAGGGACGCATGGAGTCCACGATACCTGGTGATGCAACTGAACAGAGATGAACCGTGGCTCCTGCAGTGGGATCGAGGGAGGATGTGGGAAGATTTCACGCGCTGTCTCTCCTGAATGTGTCAACTATAATTACTTCATCTGGACCCAATTTTTAAAATCCAAACGTCTTAAAAGATGAATATACTAAAGTTGCCAAAGTACAATTTAACTGTCTTTCAGGTAGTAATTGACTTTATCTTGATTCATCTTCTGAACTTTCTTTTACCTTCCAAAAGTGAGCACCAGACTCCTGCAGCATAGTATAAGCTTACCTTCCATACAGGCACCACATTTATGATCTTTCATTCTTACTTCAGAGAAAATAGGGAAACGCATGCTTGCTATGTAATTTCCACTTCAATATCAACAAGAAATAATAGAAGGAAAACAAAGCATGTGAGACTCGCTTCTATTAAATACGGGATTAGTCTTCATCAGTGCTGGGAATATTCCTCTGCAGGGAACCTTTTTATTTTTCAAAAGGGTAGGAAAATTTATTAATTTTTTTCTTCCACCACTTTCCAGAAATGAGTCTGGGATGACGGGTATTTATTTCAATGTCTGGTTGGTTGTTCCCATTTGCAACCATATTACATAAAGTTTTCTAGATTGTTGCTAAAAACCAAGTCCAACTATAGGCTCTGGTGAGTTGTGGTAAGAAATGCCAACAGCTGGCCAACAGCAGTTTACCGGCGTCCTCCGATGGCTTTTAACTGTCTAGACTGATGCTCTCACGGTAGAAAAACACAGATAAAATTCTGCCCTCAAATGACAAGCATTGAACTCTGACACCTTTGATAATAGTACAGTGCATCTTTTGCTAAAAGACCAAATAGGCCCATTATTACTAAATTGCTTACCTATAATCAGAGATGATTATAACGATTTGTTATCAAAACCTATCTTTATTGTGACTTCTCTCACAGTTTTTCAAGGTTTCATGTTTGCGGAAAGGTGACTGTGGGGAGTGTTTGCGGAATTCTTAAAAGGCTTCTTTATGTACAAGTGACGAAATTTGGTTATTAGTGAGCTGAAGGCAATCTTCCCAGAAAATCTGACCGATAATTCCAGGAAGTATGATAGTGATTGTAGCCAATAAACTTAATTGATCAATACTTATCTTTTAAGGCCATTCCTGTGTATGGAGCATTAGAGTAGCCAGTGTTCATCTGGAAATCTTGATGTAAAGAAAGGTTTATAAATCTAGTACAGACTCTTATGTTGTCATAATAATTACATCAGATAAAATCCACACTTAATCTTCCCTGTATTTCATGTCAGAAGTACAGAGAGCAGGGAATACAGCCTGCTGGAGAATCTGAGAGGAAGAGAGTATTTTGCATAGGGTTTTATCCTTAATTATTAAATAGGTAGGTTATATTTCCAAAAAACAGGAAGCCTGACGTCTAATGCAAGAACCTTTTGATCCATCTACAGAAACTAGTAAAGATTGTATTTTTTTATTTTACTGTACTCAGCTATCTGTGGTATTTTACAATAAAGATCTTCAGCCTATTTGCTACTCTTCCATAGATACCAAAATGGACCAGTTAAACTCTACCAGATTAGCTTGGTACTGGTGTATTGTTATCGTGTGCTCCTTCAGGGGTGACTACAGAGAAGAAAAAAGTGGATGAAGAGGGGACAAGTGGAGTGATGGCTGACAGAAAGGACCCTATTTTCAGGGTCATGAAGCATTCAGAAAATAACTCTAACTATCTTAATTATATCTAAGAAGGGGCCACTTGGGGGAAATAAATATTATGATTTAACCTGACATGTTGGCTCACTAGTTTTCTCATTTCCCTAAATACCTAAATATCATATCATTTATTTGTGTAAGATCTCTGAGCAACCAATAAACCAATAAAGAACAACCAATATTGAACCAACATAGATTGGAGCATAGTTCCTAAGTGCTAAAAGATAATTCTATACATGGAAGGTAGTTCCAAGCTTCAGATGTTTGGTAATGCCTCAGAAGGGAGGCACGAGTGTCATACTTTGTAAAAGAGATTTTGTGTGCATGGCCGTGCTCTGGAGAAGAGCCACTCGCCTTGAAATCATTCATTGGGTTCTAACCAAACGGTTCTAACTGCCATCATGGTCTCATGGTGTGCTAGCAGCACCATGCCCCTGGAACCATGGAGCACCGTCCCCAAGACTAGAAGAAGAATGTTCAACGTACATCTATTAGGAAGTGCTCCCGCTCTTGACCATCGGAAAGTCTACAGATGACTTACTGTTGGTTTCAAGACTCTCACAGAGTTCACTTTTCACCTCTCCATTGGGTCTGTCGTTTCCTTTTTGGATCAGTTTGCTTTGCATGGTGGCAGCTGTCACCACGGCCTTGAAGCTCCTCTTGCGTTTTTGAACGTTCTGCTCTGGATGAAAAATTATAATATAAACCTTGGGCATATAGAGCATGCCCAGAGACACCGAAGCGCTTAAACTCATGGAGACAGTAAGTGTTGTTGTCTGGATGTACATCTGAGGGGAGGAAAAAAGAAAGAATCAATGTTGGTGAGCCTGATCTAACATCAGGCAAATAGCACAACCTTTTTCTGTAGTGACTGCAGCTTCTCCGCTCAGGGTGCATGAGAACGTACTTACAGAAACTGCCCTTAATAATAGTCAAGCAACTCTTTGTCCCTACCTGCAAGTATGGGTAAAGTTGTTTTGTTTATGGAGCCTAATTCCTTAAAACAAACACAATTAAGCTGATGAAGTGAAGTTTCCTTTTTAGATTATAATTAAACATATATAAGAGAGGGAACAAAACCGTTCTGGGGAAAGACTAACATTTTATGCTGCACATCCCTTCTTCAGACAGGTATTAGACGGTCAAGTGTAATTCTTTCAACAATAAACTTAACCTAGAAGGTTATAGTGGAAATGAGTGGGAGTGAAATATTCCAGAACATCACCACCCACCGTTGTTTGAATAATGCTAGCATTTGCATCTTCACATCATGACTTAACTTCAGCTGTCAAACCTGATAAATCATGAGGATGCCATAAGGGCTTGATTTTGTAATACCACCACCCCCCAAGGACAATTCCAGAGGGTTTCTCAGTGGTGACATCATAACAAAATAAACGTGGGTGCTTTTACAAAATACATGACTCTTGCGTCCAAGATTTAAATATGCCTTCTGGGGATAGTGTCCTGGCATCTGCATTTTGAAAGTTCTCCTCCCGTGCTCATGTGCTCATTCCTTACGCTTACTGCACTGAAACTGAGTGCTCTCTTACTTACAAACAGCAGTCTCTCTGGAAAATTCTTCTTCCTAGAATCTAGAGGTCAACAAGCTGAAAAGCCAAACCTAAAATCACTGCTTTTGGTTTTTTCATTATGGTATGAAAACAGACATGATAGCATTTTAATCTTCTTTTTGAATTTCTCAGTGTTATTGAGTTATAACTGAAAAACAGAAATTGTGTATTTAGGGTGTGCAGCCTGATGTTTTGATAAACATACATACTATGAAATGACCTTTGCTCTCAAGTAATTAACATATCCATCGCCTGGCCTGGCTACCACTTTCTTTCATGGTTTCTTTTTATGTTTTTGTGCTGAGAATGCTTAAGGTCCACCAGTTTAGTGAATTCCAAGTCCATCACACAGTATTGTAAACTGTCGTTGCCATGCTGCCTGTTAGATGCTGAGAACGTCTCCATGGGGAGCTGAACCTGCCTGTGTTTTGACCGACGTCTCTCCGTTTTCTCCTTCCCCTCCACCTGGCAAACACTGTTCTATCCTCTGCTTTGATGAGTCTGACTGTTTAGGATTCTGCGTATAAGTAGATCATGCAGTATTTGTCTTTCAGGGTCTGGCTAATTTCACTTAGCATCGTGTCCCCCAGGTTGATCCATGTGGACGCAAATGGCGGGATTTCATTCTTTTTTAAGAATGAATAATACTCCATTGTAGGTATAGATCACATCTTTAAAAATAAAAGCCTTGACCTACTTCCAGTGTTCCTGTCCTGAGCTCCAAATATAATTTCCCCTAACTAACTTGGAATACTGAGGCCACAAAGAAGCAGTTAGAGGTCCCCTTTCTCCTATCTAGGATCCTCGTTAGTATCTGTTCGCTCTAACAACGTCTCTGAAAATGTAAAGTTCTCACATTGTATCAGGCAATCCCCAGGACCCGAACTAATTGTATCCTTTTAAATAAAAGCTCAGAAACCATTCACCTTCAGAGGTAAGTAGCTGAGTCAGCTCCTGTTTTAACAGAGGGCAAAGCTGTGAGGTAAAGAACTGTCCAAACGATGGGAGGAACTTCGGGTACTAGTACTAAGAGACTGTCCTTGTCTATGAAATCACACCATGTGGTTACTGAGTTTACTCTTCATCTACCGCTAAGTCTGTCCTTGCATAAGACCTCATTGTGAGTATGGGAATACCCTTCAACAGGCGATACAGATGGGTTTGTTTCAAAATTCCCTTCCTTTAGGAAGTCCTCCATGATAAATCTTACCTTAAGGATAATGTTACAATGGTGTCTTATTTTACTTCTAAGCACTAATGCATTGAAAAATCAATGCAGTGGATCACTTACCAATGCATAACTCCGTAATTATAACTGATTTATATGTAATTATAACTGTGATTTAATGAACTTTGTAGTAAATTAGGAAATGCACAACTAGGGTATAAACTTCTTAGAGCCTGTAACCTACATTCTTTTTCCTTATAGACTTCTAAGGAACTATACAAGATTCTACACACAAAAACTACTGAAAAACTGCCCATTATTCTCAGGTATATAAAGATCTTCGAGATCAGGTTTCCACAAGATTGGATTTACACAAATCATACAGACTATGCCTTCCAAATTTTTCCACTCTGCCAAACCGACATCGGCTATGGCTACAACACAGGGTTGGAGACATTTTAAGTAAGAAACACAAAGTGATGAGGTATGAATCCAGATTCTAGGTTGGGCTCATGCATATTAGCTTCAATAGAGACATGATTCAAATACATTCCTCAGCAAAGTGATAAATTACTACACGTCATGACCTCTCCTGCCAATAAGTGAAATCCTGTGTTAAATTTGAGAGAACCAAGGATCTACTACAATTAAAAAAGTCCTGATAAAATACGGATGTGTGCCTTCAAATCCCTGTAAGCTTTGCCATCTACTTTTAAGCAACTTCTTATTATGAATACTCATACACTTCAAAGTGGTAGTTAATCCTCTCTAAATTCCTACTTATTCCCCAGTTAGCATTGCTGCAGGAAGCCTATGCAGAAAATAGGCTATGGAGAAAGGATATTGAAGTAGGAAAACGATACCCCCAAATGCAAACCACCAACATAAATACCCCAAAGCCACTCAAATAGCTAACCATCGGTTTTGTCCCAGTCAGACCCTGCCAACTCAATTTAGCTTAAAAACAAACAACAAACCAACAAAAAGCCTCTAGAGGTCAAACAGACATAAAATGATGGGAACACCCACACTGATTAGCTGGATTCTTTTTATAAATCTTAATCTGTTGGTCTTGCTAAAATGTATACTACTAGTCTAAATAATACATAATTACCTTTCTATTTTGAAAACCTTGTAAATTTTCTCGGCTACCATAAATATAAATGGTAATTTTCTTCCCTGATTCAGAATCATTTCTGTAATATATAATAATTTAATCTTGATAAATATTAGGCATGAAGAAGATTCTGGATTGCTAGCTTCCATATTAAATGTTACCGCAGTGTAGTCTTTAGGGAAACCAACTCAGTGGAAGATGGAATAAACAAAGACATGAGGATTAGACAGTACTATGCTTGGTATCCAAATTCTCCGTCAGACACTATGCTTTCAAATTAAACCAAAAGGCCGATTTTAATTATGTGTTCTCTTAAAATAACTGAAAAATTTTCATGTAAAGGTAATACAGAAACAGCATCTATACAAAACTGTACCCTAAAATCCAAAACCTTACAGTGGCCCAGCATTTGTTACAAGGCATTGCACTGTGAGTAAACTAAGTTTTTGAACTTCATCTTTGAAAATTTAATGAAATGAAAAAGTCACATATGCATAACCCCAGTGAAAGCAGCAATGGCAAAACACACAAATAAAAATGCTACCTGTTCTCACTCTAGATAAACTAATGGATTCGTGCCTTCCAAATAGCTCCCATATTTAAAAATAAATGTAGAAATCATACTAGAAGATTGAAGATGAACATTTGATTCCAAAAAAACTCAGGGGGATGTTTGTATAGCTATAGAAAATTCCAATTATCTAAGGCATGTAAGAAAGGAACACCACCACTTACAGTTTTTGTTACTGTTGTTTTTAAGATAAAGAAGTTTACAGAAAACTCTGGAGTTGCGTTGTAGGTGGCAAAAGCCTCGAGTTCACCCACCAGGTGACAATCTAAACTCTAATAAAACTTCCCTGGCAATTGGACAGCTGTAGTGATCTTATTTTCCTCTCTGACCTTTAATTTCTTACCTATGAAGTTGGGGGAAAATAATACTTTTCTCATAGAAGGGGTACCAGGTGGAATGACATCATCTTTATAAAATGCCTCAAAGGTACAAAACAGCAGTAGCTCCACAAAGATGATTTACCCTACGGCTTCGAATCTAAAAGGACATTAACAAAGCATCCTTCCAGGTATCAGGATAAGAGAGGGGCCTGTGAGGCAGTTACCCAAAGCAGTTTTGTTTCGTGACTAGCTGACTGCTATGCGCTAACTATACGATGTCAAGGAAAAGGCTTTTGTAACCTTACTTCAAAGTAGGCAGAATACAATTTTGCCCAAAAGTCAACACTATTTGCCGATGTCAAGGCCATATTCACCGCCTGTGCTACAATTCTAGAATAGCACGCTGGCCCTCTGCACCAAAGCCACAGCTCTCCAGAGAGCAGAAGGGCACAATATTAACTCCCTACGACCAACATCAATCCATTGAGAGATGCTGACAATGGTACCGGACACGTTAACCTAACCTTTTCTCCAACCTTTTTTTTAATGCCCCACCTTCTGCCCCTTGGCACTCTAAAATATTAATAACTGGAGGAACGGGAGTATCTTTTCTATTACATCCACTGGTAGCCTCTCCCTTCCTCTACCTCCACACCCACAGACATTTTGAACCTGAAAGAGTCAGATGCGCTGAAACAGATTTAACTGATCTCTGGAGAAGCCAGGAAGGGCCGCACAATGGAGCAAACTACTGTGACACCTTTCCTGGGACCTAGTCTAGTAACTCTTCGTTCTCCAGAGGGGTCATTTGTGCACATCCAGGATCCACTGAAGGTAGGTCATGACCTGGAATCATTAACGACTCCAGGAAGAATTGAGGAGGGAAGAGGTTCCATTACTTCAGGAAAAAGGTCAGTCTTCTACCTGCACAGAGAACTCCATAAACTGGGACGTCCAACCTGGTAAGTTTACAACCCCTTAGTGACAACATGACCTGTTATGAGACCTAAAACCCAAGGCAGGCTGGTGCCATCTGATAAGAATCAGATGCATTATTTATTCCTGAATATTTCTGCCTTGCCTTGGATGGTTGAATCTCACTTGTTTCTACAGCAGCCAGATTCTACCTGGCTGCATTGCACACAGTCTGATCAGTCACAAAGCCGTGGTTAACACTTGAAGCCTGCCTTTCTCTGCTTCTGTTACCTGTCCCCTCATCTGTGTGTCCCTCAAAGTGGCACCTGAATCCAGAAATGGATTTTTTCTTCTTCTTGTCAGCTGAGCTTTAGTCAATGGACCTCAAAATCTCATTACTAGGGGTTATTTAAATTTTTTTTTAAACAAGTTTACAAAGAAATTGTGGAGTTGGCTTGTGGTGGCAAAAGCCCCAAATCAACCAATCATGGAGCATCCAAACTCCAACAAAACTCCCCTGCACTTGGGTCCAGGAAACATCAAAGGCAACAATCCAACGCTTCTGGCTGAGCCCGGAGGCTGGTGAACCAGCACCGGTCTCTAGCAATCATTCTACCATTGTTTCTGTTTTGTTTTATTTCAGATACCTTGCTGGTTTCTTCTACTTAGCCAATTCTGAAGGATCCTCCTCATCTCTGTATTATTTTTATATTGACGTACCCCAACCTCAGTCCTTCGCTATATGCCTGTCTATCTGTCTGTCTTTCTATCGCTCTGAAACATTCTCTGTCTTCATTGCTCTCCTGATCGTCACATTTGACATTATGGCCTTAAACCAGGACTGGGTCCCTGAGTGTGCTACCTGTACATAGGTCCCTTCACTCAGAAGTCCCTTCACACTTGGTTTAATGCTCTGCTGTCACTGTTCTGAAATTCTTAATTTTTGAACAAATAGACCTGCATTTTCATATTTCACTGGGCTCTGCAAATAATATAGGTAGCTCTGCCTTGAAAAACCATTTCTATGCTGACAAATTCCAGACTTCCCTAGGGAGATCTAATCACCTTCTGGGTACTCCCCTTGGATGTCTGATTTATACGTAAAACTAACAAGCATCTGAACACCACCTTCATTCCTAAACCTACTCTTCTAGTCATCTTCTTTATCTTCATTCCATCATCAATTTTCCAAGGGACAAAGCCCTTGAAATTGTCCTTGACTCCTCTCTTACACTCTTTATCTATGAAAAATCCTGTTGATTTTACCTTCAGATTTTGTCCACACCAGTCATTTTCTCCTGCCCCCGCTGGAACTACATTGGTCTTAGCCAACGTCACCTCTCATTTGGATGATCACAGAAGCTGTCCTAGTGACTTCTCTTCTCGCCCTGCTCCCTTCTGTCTGATCGTCAGATTGATCTTAACACAGCAGATGGAATACTGTGACCCTACTGTCAAAACTTTATAATGACTTCCCACTGATGGTGTGCCTACAATGGCCTACAGCGTCCTCTGAACAGAAGGGTTTTACTCTTTCCCTCATGCATTCTCTTGCCACCATACTGGCCTCCTGGCTGATCCTGGAACATCCAACCATGCTTCTGGTTTGGGGCTTTTATATTTGAAGACTTGCTCCTTCATTTCCTTTAGTTCTTTCCGGACCTGTTCTTCTCGGGGAGACCTCTCCTAAACATTCTCAAATCCTGTTACGTCCCACCCTCTACCAGCAATCCTCAGCTTTATTTTAATCCTTGGCATCTAACATTTTCTAGCATAAAGGTCTACATATTTTACTAATTTAATTTGTGTATTATCTATTTCCCTTAATTAGAATAAAAATTCCATGAGTACAGGGATTTTTACCTGTTTTGTCCACTGCTACAAACTCAACCTAGGAACCTCACCTGGCTGGCATACATTTGCTACATTCTTTGAGGAGGGATAGGACCTTACTCTTCTATTTGGCATTTAAAGGAAATGACCCATGTAGTTTCAAGAGGGAAACAATCAGAGTCTAAAGCTGGAAAAGCAGAAAATGTCTCAAATCAACATCTAGACTGAGACGGAAACTCTTGGATGGATAAACATGATGCTCTTTTAAACTGTAAAGATGGCGGTCTCGTTCTCAACTCAGCAACAGACAATGTAAATTAAATCAGTGGTCTCCATTGGGGAATATGAGAGCTCTGGGCTCAGCCCCGGATCCCTCCCCAATGTAAGAGCGTTATAACCAAGTATAGTCCACTCACAGTATTTATAAGCTTCCACAGACGTAACTCGAAGGACTTTAGGAGACAATTGATGTAAAATATTGGCGCAGCACCTGGCATATAGAATCAGTAGGTGATGCCTACTATTGTCCTAACTTTACCTTGACCCTATCCTCTATTCACCTTCCTCCATTCCTAACAGTACTGCTCTCTCAGAATCAGCCTCAAGACTTTTAGCCTTTTTTTTTTAAGATTTTATTTATTTATTTGAGAGAGAGAGCGTGAGCATGAGTGGGGGGAGGGGGAGAAGCAGACGCCCCGCTGAGCAAGGAGCCTGACTCGGGGCTCCATCCCAGGACTCTGGGATCATGACCTGAGCTGAAGGCAGATGCTTAACCAACTGGGCCATCCAGGCGCCCCGATTTTTAGAGTTTTAAGTAAAGAACACACACATGCACACACATAAGATATGGGCAGAAAATATTCATATGGAAATCTGCCTTTTGCTTGTGGGAAACTCTAGGGTCAGCACATTCAAAGACTCATAGTCAGTTTCATTCTGGGAAAAAGCACCATCCTGAGGGTTGTGCTTCTCCTGTCAGGTAGAAATCAGAGTTGCTGACCCACCCACAGGTCAGAGACATTACACTGTGTTTTCATTAGAAGAGATGGAGATGGTTTGCTCTGACCCATTCGCAATCTCTCATCACATCCCCTTTTGGTCAGGACACATGTTAAAAATGAAGAGTCAAATCAAAGGACAAAGCCTATGGATGCAGAACTGGGCTGGTTCACACGGGAGGTCTAAATCCTTAACCTTGGACTTACCGGGAATGGTGGGAACCAGATGCACAGAATAATAAAGCATTAACTAACAAGTAGATCAGCTCTGCCAAGGGTAGACAAGGACAAGTGGAAGCAAACTCATGACCCTCTAAAGAGGAATAACAGATATTGGATTTATAATGAGTGTTTATAATTAAATATACATGATATTTAATATTGGGTTAGTAAGTACAGTAATTTATTTTTTATTAAAGTCTGATAGACACTTTATAAGGTGGATGTTTTAAAGGAGAACATGATTAAAATGTACTCTTTAATTTTCAATTATTCGACATAAGTATTATTTATAGAAACATAGTAAAACTAATTTCTCAGACAATGGTGTTGCATTTTCTACTGTGACATGCAAATGAATATGACGCATCTACTTGCTGAGCATTTATTGGCTTCTCTTTTACAGGTATTTTTCTCCATGTTTCCCTCCACAGACTCTTGCTTCCACGCTGCCTTTTAGCGCTCCATCGTTTTGCAACAGCATGATCGGAGCTAAATGTTATCCAATAAGGAAAAAATTATAAATGAAGGTCAAAAAGGAACTAAATGGAAAAGATGTACCAGAAAAAAATTTAAAGACAAGGAACTATGGAATAATAATATTAATATGGAACAAAATAGAATTTAAGATAAAAATCTTAAATTATGCAGGGGCGTCTGGGTGGCTCAGTCAGTTAAGCATCAGACTCTTGATTTCAGCTCAGGTCATGATCTCAGGATGGTGGGATGGAGTCCCATGTCCGGCTCTGTGCTCAGCCCAGAATCTGTTTTGAGATTCTCGCCCTCTGCCCCTCCCCCACTCTCATGTGCTCCCTCTCTCTCTCTCTCTAAAATAAATAAAATCTTTTTAAAAAATCTTAAGTTATACAAAGATCTATCCATGTATCTATCTACCTACCTACCTATCCAAAAGTACGTTAGCACAATGTATGAAGAAGCAAATCATAGAAATACAGGAGAAATTGACAAACCCACAGTTACCATGGGAGATTTTTAACGCATAGTTTCAGAGATTTAAATTTAAGTACACAATATAAAATTAAGGTTAAAAATAGTTTGACTCAGGTAACAAGATTGCCATTTTAATTGCATTATTTTAAAACACAATGGAGAGGAGGGGGGTGGGAGGGATGGGGTGGCTGGGCGATGGACACTGGGGAGGGTATGTGCTATGGTGAGTGCTGTGAATTGTGTAAGACTGATGAACCACAGACCTGTACCCCTGAAACAAATAATATATCATATGTTAATAAAATAAATAAACTGAAAAAAAAAAAAAACCCAGAAGAATGAGGCTTTAGATTACTGAAAAAGACAAATGAATTCAGGAAACATATAAGCTATCTCCATCCCCCTCAAAAGGCAATCAAATTAGAATTGTAATTAATGAATAAAAGTTTTTATTTGTAAAATAAATAGCACCCTGTAAGTAGTTTGCATTAAAAAGAAAATTAGGAACTATTTAGAAAAGGACGTCATGAGAGCAACACATATGAAACTTGTGGATGCAACCAAAGTGGTGCTTGAAAAAAAGTTTAAAGACTAAAACGACAATCTTAGGAAACGGTTAAGTCTTGAAATTAACTGCGGAACTAGTCAAATGTAGAAGGAAGGAAATAGCTGAGATCTGAGATAAAAAAAGAAATGAATGATACAGAAAACTAAAGCCAGTAGACATAACCAATAAAACCAAGTCACATTTGGTAATATTTTATCAAAAAAGAGAGGTAAGA
This sequence comes from Ursus arctos, assembly GCF_023065955.2. Classification (NCBI taxonomy): domain Eukaryota; kingdom Metazoa; phylum Chordata; class Mammalia; order Carnivora; family Ursidae; genus Ursus; species Ursus arctos. The sequence goes on from NW_026622985.1 coordinate 77,810,507, forward strand.
CATGACTACAGACAACATATATATTATAGAGAGGACGTAAATGTAGATACAAATCAGATTTTCAAATTATTTTTTTAAAGATTGTATTTATTTGAGAGAGAGAGCGAGTGAGCAGGAGCGGCAGGAAGGGCAGAGGGAGGAACAGGTCCTGCACTCAGTGGGGAGCCCGACACGGGGCTCGATCCCAGGACCCTAAGATCATGACCTGAGCCAAAGGCAGACGCTTAACGGGTTGAGCCACCCAGACGCCCCTAGATTTTCAAATTAGAAGAGCAAATTATGCATAACTTTATGCCACTAAATATACACATCTAGAAAAACTGCATTATTGCCCAGGAAATAGATATCGGAGGTGAGGGGGGAAAGAAACTGGACAGACTGAGAACCATGCGGGAAACATGAGAAAGAGAATCCCTGACAGAACAGTGATCCCGCAGCCCTGACAAGGGCAGCGTTCCCTAGACCATCCACCCGCGTGAAAACAGGGAAGGCGCCCACCCCAGCTCCCCTTCTGTCCCCACCTCTCACCTTTGACAGATTTTCATCAGCGCGTTCATGGTGCCTTTGATCTCATGACGGGTAGGGCCTCAGAGCTTAGAAAGTACAGTCCCTTTCAGATTAGAGGTCCAAGCGCTCAGGAAACACACGGGCAGAAGAGCTTTTCTGCTACTCACTCTCCTCCTCTAATCTATAGCCGCTCACTGCTGTGGGTAAGGAGGGAAATGGGGACGAGCACCCTTCCCCAGAGTCCTGAGAAGACTACTTATAGTTGCTGTGCAGGACCTCCGCTCGCCCCTTATCCATGGACTGTCTCTGAAGAGCCGAATATTAAGATTGGCTGCTTTGCTAAGATTAGCCCTAAGACAGGCGAGCTGGGGAAGACAGCGACGTAGCTGTCTCTGAAAGGGTGACAGCTCCACATCGGACTCAGCCTCAAAAGGTCGAAACCCTCCCTGTGTCCCAGGCTCTGACGAATGGCATCTCTCATTACTCAGCAATATTTTTACCTACTCTCGTCATGTGCATGCCCAATGCCTCGGTGCTGGTAGTTCTGGCTTCGTCTTATCACCATTTCTGAGACGAGCTCCAGAGGGATGTGTTTGGGTGTGCAGAGGTCTCATTCCTAGAACTGGTTCTTCCACAAGATACAGATGAAGGTCAAAGCGGTCAGATTTCTGCGGAGGAAAAACCCCAGACCTAACGTTGTTTTAGACTTTGTATTACTGTCCCCTATCATACAGGCATCCAAGTAGACACATGGGTAGGACTGAATGCCAGCTATGGAAGAAGCATTCAGAAGAATTAAAACGCTACCAATACATATATGGTGACCTTGCCAAGTCGTCACGCTCAGCCGTGGTGAAGTCCTGCTGCTACAATCAGACCGGTGGTCTGCCTCAGTGAGTCTGAGCGCACAGATGGGCACTAAGTACCTCATGTTGGACGCTCAATTCTTTGTGGTAATGACAGCTTTCAAGAAAAGATAACTATTTCAGATGGGTCTGAGACATCGAAACACCCAGCAATCACAGCCTGAAGAAGTTGTGGGTATCCAATGACAACCAGTGAGAGGTGGAGAATGTTTTCAGCAGGCTTACGCTTTTCAGTCACAGCTAAAATTTCCTCTTCCTACAGATCATTCGATAAACTCTATGGTGTGAAAAAGAGCTTGGTGGTTCTACAATCCCACCTAAAACTGAAAAACCTTACCCGGCTTTAGCAGAGCCTTGTACTCTGAATGAAGCTTCTAGAAACTAACTCAAGGTCCTTACCACACTAGTGTCACCCAGCCAGCAGGACCATTTCTTGACATTTATATTCTCCTCCTAGTAGTGCTGCAAATGACGGAAGTTAGAGCAAGAGACTTGTCGAGTATGAGCTAGAACCAAGAATCTTGTAAAGCATATTCTAGAGCCGACAATCAGAAATCCCAAACATCTAAATCTCCTGGGAGAGCAAACCCAGAAGTCACCCCAGATTTCCCCCCTTCCAAAAAGCATAGTAGCAGAATTGGCTTCGTTGATATGCTGGATGCACATGATTCATTTTGACTCCGCTCAGATCAACTGCTTAGGTCCTGAGTGGCCTCACTCACCTGCATCTGAGTCTTCTCCTCCTGGGGCCCTGTGTGGTTCTGTGGAGACTAACGTCACCGCATTACTCTTGTCATGGTCAATCAGCTTTCAAAATGATACAGCTCTGACATTAAATATGCTACCGAACCATCAAGCAGAATCCTGGAATTTTCTTGAAACTCACCCAGCTCTTTACGCTACCCTCACCTGTAAACCAACTTAGAGTGCTCTGTGATGCCTATTCTGCGACGAACTCAATAGCCCGGCCTCTCCTCCCTGCCTCTACTCTGTGGCCTTAACTGAAACTTCTCTCTTCCTAGAAAGACTGTTTCCCCTCCAGTGTCTCCAGTGATGGTTGATGTTATTCCCTTTAACTGTATTCCTCGGGGAAGACAATAAGCTTAGGGCCTTCCTAACTCCCCTTTGCTATTTCTAGATCATGTCAGAGTCTTTCTCTTCCTCAAATACCTTGCCTTATTAACTATCACAACATTCAACTCTATATCATCTTCCATCTTGTTCCTATACCTGCCATCATTTGCCTTTTCATTGGAAGATCTAGCTTTGGCTCACGGCCCTGCTCGCTGTCTCAAGCAATGTGCTTATTTGGGGTAAATTCTACATCCGTGTACATGATTGTTCCATCCCCCTGAACTGTAATTCCAATTATTTTCCTTATCCTCCTCATTTGTAATGATGTTGTCCATTACTCCGTCCATCTCAGCCACTCACACTCACGATCACAGCCCAGATCTTAAATAGTCTTTTTAGTTTCTTGTAATAAAAGCTATAAAATACTTTTGGTTTAATATATTGGTTTTTGGTAAGAGATTATTTACATTATCTTGTATTTTTCTTTAAGTCATTCCATTTTTCACTTAGAATAAATATAGAGTTATGTCCCCAGGCTTCAGTGATGCGAGCACTGTTGCCCAGGTGTGACAAGTAGCTAATATCCAGAAGGGATGGGCATTTCTCATTTCTCATAAGGCATGTTTCTGTAAGGAAATGGCTTGCCGGACAGCTATTAAGGTACCAGAATTAATGTAAATGTGTACAGGGATCTTTTGCAATAAAACTGGTTATGACTTGTTCCAAGTGTTTTAAAATCGAGGCTGTTAACTTTGCTCATACTTCACTGTGATAGGAGGTAGACTTTTCCAAGTGTGAAAATACTTGTATTTTCCTAAATAATAAAGTACTGTAACTTGTATTTTCCTGAATAACAAAAAAGTAAACCCAGCTATTATCAAATAAAGTATGTGCAGTTATAATAGCTGTTTTATACATTATCGTGTCAACATTTTTAGTTAAATGTTTTATATTCAGAAAATGACTTTACATGTGTAGGTTTTATGTTAATTACCAACATCACAACAACTATATTTACTACAGTTTTCATTGCAAAGGTCCTATTACGTGATGTATTAAATAAACTTTTATGGATGGCGTAAAGACAATTGCCATATGTACTATTGTATGTATAAAATAATATCTCAAAGACCACAAATCAATTATAAACAGGATTTTGGAACATAAACTATTTTTAAGTTGAAGGACCATCTGGATGCTATTATTAAACTGTGTTCCTAAGAGCAGGAGTAGAGAATTATGTGGACAAATTATCCCATTGGTAAATCTGATAGACTGAGTTCCAAATATGTTCAAACTATTGATGCTTCAGACTTCAGGATAACTGCACCCAAGTGAAACCTTTAACTGCCATGGAGAAAGCAGCACTGAGTACTCTCTCTTTTAATGTTACAGAAAAAATAGTCCTGTACTTTTTTTTCTTTTATTACTTTTACCAAACAACTTTAGGTGCAAAGTTATAAATATAGTAGCTTACCAAGGAGAACATTCTGAAGAAAAAAACCAGACATTTTTAATTGGGACCATTGGGTGTGGCAGAGGTATCAAAATGTGTGCTCCTCCTTCCATTTTTTAGAATTGTTTCTGGAAAGTTCCTGATCAGTCCGGGACAACTGACTAGGAACAGTGTGGCCTTGTAACTAGTACTCAACCAATATCACGTGAAAGTAAAGGACAAATGTCATAAAAGTGTTTTACAGGATTTAATACAAGAAACCAAGAAGTGTGTGTACTCTCTCCGTAGTTCTTTCCCTTTTCACTGACTGGGTGTTTACCCTCATGAGGCACTAGACGATGGTAACAGTACAGGATGGAATAAATAGGGGTCCCTGAATCACCACATGGAGGAGAGCAGCCAGTCAACCAGGAACAGCCTCAGACTATTATGTGACTGGGAAAGAAAATTGCATGATCCGAGCATTCACTTTGAGTTATTTTTCTGCAGGTTGTGGATTCGAACTGACCAAGTAGTTAGTCAGCCAACTGACTAACTGACAGTCAACTCCGGCTAATGTGTGATGGCTGAGCAGGGTGAAGGATAGTGTCTATGGCTGTCAGAGAAACAGATTTACAGTGTCCTCAGACGGATTGTAACGATCAGCCTTGAGAACATCATTACCATGTTCTAACAAAGTGTCTAGTCTATCAAATATAATCCCAAGCCATTAAATTTATTCCTAGGTTCAGTGACCTCGGTCTTTGGTTAGGAAAAGAAAGAACCAAGCTGGGTTTTCTATTAAATTTTCAAGGAAGAATCATTTCAGGCACTTTATATAGGTTTCAGGACCTGAGGGAGTTTATAGGAAAGTAAGCCTATATAACTCAGCACTTCCAAAAGGAAGTTGGACTGTCAAATTAATAGTCAGCAATTTAGCACCTGTGCCTGATGTACAGCCTTCTCTTTGACCCCTTTCCTCGGCTAGTCCACATCTAACCCTGCCTCGAAGCAGCTTCCTTGTCACTGAAAACAACTATGGCCAATCTCTGAATACGTAAAAAATAAATAAATAAGCTACAGAATCATGACCGAGAACTCATCTATCACACAGTAAACTTTTTCCAAGTTCTATAACGTCTTATTTTTTTTAAATATTTATACTTTGTTTCTATTGCAAAGACTTCCATCTGTGTCCTTTTCAATTCACGAATTTCTATTACATATTATTGCCATCAATTATTTACTCCGCTCTTCCCTGTGATTATATATCTCATGAGCCACTCCTTGGGGAAGGACTTTCTTCTCCATTTCATCCTTATCAAGGTTCATCACGTGATATGTTTTAAGCAATGAGTTGTGAACAGATAGGATGCATCTGTATGTATACGCCTGAGCAGAAGAAGCTTTAAGCCTCATCGAGTGGTTGGTTCTCGCTCTTCTCTCTGCCAACAGAATGGTATATTCCAGAGAGAGGCCGTCCTACAGCGTACAACTATAAATCCTTGACAAGCAACGCAGATGAGAAATAAGCCCCTGTTGTTTTTTGCAAGCCACTGATTTTTCAAGTTGTTTATTATAACGGCACCCACTAGCAACGCTTAACTAATATATCCTGGAGACTCAATTTGGGGCAATTGAAAGGCCATTCTATTGAGAGTCAGAAAACCAAAGTTAAATGCTTGACTTTGCCACCCCTGGATGTGGTAACTCCATGCCAACAAATTAACTTCTGAATCTCTTTTTCTTGTATGGAAAACAAGAAAAATTACTCCTGACCTGAGAAGCTAACAGGGTTGATGATGAATATTGCATAAAAAAGTGTTCTGGGAGTACTGATATAACATACAGCGGTTGGGTGTAATATTATTCAGTACTGATATATTCCCTCAAGTATTTTTGCCTTCAGCTTTTCTGTCAAATATAAGGGATTTAGGAACATCTGGCTTTCACAAAGGATTGATCAGGGGCAGTAAGACTGAAACAATACAACCAAGCCAAAGAGGTAATTAGAGGAAAAGATCAGGTCACCCGGCCAAAACCATGATCCAGCTGGGCACTCGGCAAACCCTAGACAGGGTGGGGAAAGCAAGCCTTACAAACTGGAGCAAAACCAAAGAGAATACAAGAAGGGAGAGTCCCCCCAAACCTAGGATAATAAGTATATTTACAATAGTGTTTATTATGGGCCAAGCTCTTTATAAGCACTTCTCAAGCGCTCTCGCTTTATATAAATTCACACAGCTCTCTGAAGAAGGTACCATGTTTATCCGCACTTTACAGATGAAGAAGTGAAGCGTAGAAGTTTAGGCCCCTAGCCCAAGGTCACAGGGCTATTGAGTGCCACAGCTGGGACCCCTTTGACCAGGTCAGTGACCATATGGCTCTAAAAAGGAATGGAAGGAAAGTTTCACGAATTCTGAACAAACACTGGATTTAAGAGAAAAACGTAAAAGAAAATTAATAATCAGTTAAGGTAAACCTATTCATCCCTTGCTAAGAAACCTTACTACCATCAATACTAAAAATATCAGGAAAAATGAAAATGGTAACCTGATTATTTATTTTCAACCCAGTAACTTCACATCAGGAATATATTCCATTTTGAATAAACAAAATCACCTTTGCTCTTCCTGCCCCCCTCCACCCTCCGCCTCTCTCTGTCTTCTCCGCACTGGGAGCAGCTCCTGCCCCAGACCCTCATCCCCTGAAAATGTCCGCCTGTGCGAAGTTCGTCTTCACCCCCTTCTTGGGGAGGAGCAGCTCCCAGCTGCTGAACCGATCACGGTCTGCAGTGGTGCTAACACCACCGGAGACACTGACAGATCAGAGCCTCAGCAGCTGGCCAGCCCCATCCCCTGACCTCTCTCATTCCTAGCCACAGCTTCCAAGCCAGCGCCACTTCAAGAGACACTGACACGGCGGCCAGTGCATTGGGGCTGGGGCTGTCACAGTAGGGGCGGCTGGCTCTGCGGCTGGAATTGGGACTGTGTCTGGGAGCCTCATCATTGGTGATTCCAGGAACCCCTCTCTGAAGCAACAGCTCTTCTCCTACGCCATTCTGGGCTTTGCCTTCCCGAAGGCCATGGGGCTCTTTTGCCTGATGGTGGCCTTTCTCATCCTCTTCACCATGTAACGGAGCCTCTCCACCTCCCACGGATCTTTCTTCCCTTCTCATCTGCCCTGTATGTTCCTTTTCTATACCTCCCCTGGCAGCCTGGGGGAAGCGGTTGGCTCAGGGTTTAACAGAGGGAAAACAAATAAATACTGTATTAGTAAGAAAAAAAATAAACAAAATTAGATATGTGAACAAAGATTTATTTACAAAGATGTTTATTAGTAATTATTATTAAAAAAATTAAAATAGTGTAACCTAATGACCAAAAATAGAATGAATACATAAATAATGGCACAGCCATGGGAAACTGTAAAGAATAATATATGTCGAGACAGAGCTGCATCTATGCTCCCATCCCAAGCTCTAAGACGAAAGTGAGAAAGAAATAAACCAAAACATTAACCTGGACTATTCACGAGAGGTAGAATCATGGGTAATGTTTATTTTTTTTTTTTTTTGGTCTAAATTTTTAAATTCAAAAATTACTTTTACAAACTAAACTAAGGAGAAACTAAACAAAGGATATATGTTCTTCATTTTGCAGATGCATGAATGTATATGTGTGTGTTTTATTAAAAACAACAGAGAGCAGCTAATGAAAGGGTATGAATGAGATCACCCTTTAGTGTCTCCTTCTTGCCACAAAGGACGTGGGATGAAGTGAACTAAGCAAGTCGTATTCACTCAATATCCCTTATTAATCAGACAAATTTATAGAAATATGATTGTATTAAGGTTTGCATGACTTCGAACATGACAATGAGTAAAGCTAATTGCCCTCATAGAGAATCACTCCTGCCTTTGAAGTAGAGATTATCTTAACGAATTATAAAATAAAATTATAAAACTCATAGTTTTTTTAATTTAGGAATGTAATAATTGAATGACTCTTTGCAAATATTTGCTTATGGACTATTTATTTATTGTTGATTTTGGAATCCTTTTGAACACTAGTTTGCATTATCAATGTATTTCCACAAGGTCAATAAGAAATTATTTATCAACTTTATCTTACTTCAAAAGAACTATATATTATATGCATTCAGTCCATTGATAACTCAAGAGTTCTACAATGCCCACTTTTAGTGAATATTGGTGTGCCAAAAGACATACAATATGTTACCATATGTATATATTTTTTTATTTTAGGAAATTATGATCTTTTCATGAGACTAATTTCCACTTCAGAAAGTTAAATCATTTTTAGCAAAAACTTTCAGTTGCTACATTTTATATAATAAGTTATATTTTTATTTAAATGAACATACATTTTACATGATTGTAATGCTGTGAAGATTAAGTATTTGGTCATAGACATTCAAAAGCACTTCTTAGATAATTTCCACATTTATAATCCAATTTTAATAGCTTCATAATCTCACTCCTATTGACAAAAAATTAAATTACTATCCTGATGTTATATATTTAGATTTTTGTTTCTAATTTGGAGCCATATTATCTAAAATTATACTCCTTATCTATATTTCAAAGCCTGACCTTTTAGCCCCTCGTTATGTCCTGCTTACTACATACTTTCTACTTGTTCCACATCTTTATGGCTATCTTTTTCTTAGGTATTTTTACTTCAAATATAACATTTCTTCAGAATTACTACTAGAAAGGGATTTATTTAGACAAAAATATTTATAGATTGCATCAGTCAGGACTCAACTAAAGAAGCAGAACCAACTTCTAAGATAACAGATAGATAGATAGATAGAAGATAGATAGATGATAGATAGATAATTGATAGATGATAGATAGATGATAAATAGATGGAAAGATGATGAATACATAGGTAAAAGGATAGATACATGGTGACAGATAGACAGACAGACGATAAATAGCCTTGGATATCCTTTGTCCTTTACAATTCTATATCAATTTTCATACACACACACATACACACACCTAGTGGATTTTTTTTTAAAAGATTTTATTTATTTTGAGAGAGAAAGAGAGCATGAGCAGGGGAAGTGACAGAGGCAGAGGAGAGACAGAATCCCAAGCAGACTCCACATGGAACATGGAAACCTACGTGGGGCTCAATCTTACGACTGCGATCATGACCTGAGTTGAACTCAAGATTTGGAAGCCTAACCAACTGAGCCACCCAGGCACCCTCACTACTACTGGAATTTTGATTGGGATTGCATTAATATATAGATCAATTTGCAGATTTGATATCTTTGCAAAATGGAGTCTTCCCATCCAGGAATGTTTTATATACTTCTATTCATTTAGGTCCTCTCATGAATATATTTCCATATTATTTAGTAGTTTCAGTACAGAGATCATGTGCTTATTTTGTCAGATTTATTTCTAGGTATTTGATACTTATGTAATTATAAGTGATTTCTTTACAAAATTTCATTTTTATGTATTCATTATTTCTACATAGAAATACAATTAATTACAGATAGATAATAGATAGATAGATAGATAGATAGATAGATGATAGATAGATATACACACTTATACCCAGTGATCTTGTTAAATTTACTTACTAGTTCTAACAGCTTTGCTGTAGGCTCTTTTGGAATACCTATAGTCACAATTCATGTCATCTGTAAACAATGAGAGTTTTTTCCTTTTTAAACTTTATGCCTTTTGTCTTTCTGGTCATCTTGCATACTTAATTCAAATCTTGTTTTCAATCTTTCAATGGAATCCTGCAATTTTCTTAAACAGGTATTATATTTTCTTGTTAGAATTATTCTTGGGATTTAGTGATTCCATTATAAATAGCGTATTTTTTTTATCCATTACATTTTCTAACTGGTTACGGGTAAGATATAAGAAAGATGTTGATTTTTTTTTTTTGCTATGTATAATGTGTCCAGTCATTGTATTGTGACCTAAAATTTCTTATTAATGTAAGAAGCATTTATTTGATGTCTTTTGATATTTGAGGGATATGATAGTTGGAAAAAAAGATACTTTTCCCTCTTCCTTATTAAGAAGTAGAATTCTTAATTCTGTTTAATGTCTAATTGCATTGGCCTAAATTTCTGGACAAATTCTAAATAAAATTGGTACAAATAAACATCCTTATTTTGTTGCTGATTTTGTAAAGAATCTCTCTGGAATCTCATCATTATCAATGATGCTAATTCTTTAAGATGCATACTCTTCATTATGAAATGGGAGCATCTATTATTTTTCTCACAGATTTTTTTTCTTTTAAAAAAAAACAGATATTGAGGGGCACCTGGGTGGCACAGCGGTTAAGCGTCTGCCTTCGGCTCAGGGCGTGATCCCGGCGTTATGGGATTGAGCCCCACATCAGGCTCTTCCGCTATGAGCCTGCTTCTTTCTCTCCCACTCCCCCTGCTTGTGTTCCCTCTCTCGCTGGCTGTCTCTATCTCTGTCGAATAAATAAATAAAATCTTTAAAAAATAAAAAATAAGAACAGATATTGAAAGTTTCATGGGTTTCTTCATAATCTGCTGATAGGCTCTTAGGCTTTTATGATTTGATCCGATGATTAGATACCCTGGTACACTTATTATCTTCTCATTTTTAAAGTGTTTTACTATCCTGCTGAATTGTTGCTCCCAGTAGTATACTTACTTTTGTATCTATATTCATAAGAACAGTTAGTCTAGCACCTTTTAAGTAACATGTGTATTCTTTTTTTTTTTAATGATTCATTTATTTATTTTAGAGAGAGACAGCACAAGCAAGAAGGGCAGAGGGAGAGGGAGAGAGAATCTGAATCAGATTCCGTGCTAAGCCTAATGCGGGACTCCATCTCCAGAGCCTGAGATCATGACCTGAGCCAAAACTAAGAGTCCAACGCTTAACCAACTGGGCCACCCAGTTGCCCCAACACGTATATTCTTAATAACATATTACCTTACAATAACTAAGGCATCGTAAGAGTACTATAATTTCTTAAAAAATAAAAACAGTGTTTAAGGTCAAGACAGAAAAAAATATGAAAGTCTATTTTATCACCAAACTAAAATGTGTTCTAGAATTTAGAAATAATACATCTTCTTATCATAAATTCCCATTGCATAAAAATGTTCAAGCAAAGGCAAGGCTTTTATAAAAACATCAAAGGATGAGATAAATATATTTGGTTGTGATACTTAATAAATTCCTTCCATTTAACATGCAAAAACATACCCATGTGGAATATGCTCCCATGGAAAATCTGTCATTTCCAAGCCATACCAACTCTGGCAAATGATTTAATATCATCAAACTTCAATTTCCTCATCTATAAAACGGTTATAACAATGCCATCTCTAATTGCCTCACTAGATAACTATGAAAATAAAATGAGATAATGCATGTGAAATTGTCTCATAAACCATAAAGACCACAAAGTGCTGTAGGACATGGTGGATCTGTGGTATTGACCATAAAATTTCAAAGTCTGCCCATGTCACATGCCTAAAATCAGAGAGAGACAACTGTTGCAAATAGCATGAAATGCTGAATAACAAGAAAAAGGACAGAGTACCATTTATGTAATATTAAAGATTCATCAGGCTAATTATTTCTCTCTGTCCCAGTATTGTGGATATCACTACTTAAATCTACATTGATCCAATTCCATGGCCTCTCAGTTTCTCGTCTTCCTTACTTGCAATAATCATGTTCTTCACCTCATTTGTCTTAATAATAACTGCACATTTGCCAAAGTCTCACCTTTAAGCATCCTAAGCTCTGACCACCATCCTCCTCCTTCAAGCCTCTTCCTTCTGTACCAGTGCCAATAATCCTTCAACCTGACACTTTCCTCTGATACACCAATATTTAAGCCCTCTCGTATTCGTCTGTTCCTTCCTTATGTCTTAGATTTCATTGTCTGCCATTAAAAACATTGCTTTGCAAATCCCCTCCACTCCCTTATTCCTCTCTCCTGTCATTGCTTGTTCCAGAAAACTGAATTCCAAGGCTGTTTAAATTTAACTCACTGCTGCTTTTATACCTGCACCCACCGGAAAGCTGAAAGTGAGCTTGTTGTAAATTAGCCTTGTTTTCAATTGTTGATGGTAAGTCTCAGATGAGCCTCCTTCAATTCTTTTGGATTGTCCTCATTTCACTATCCCCCTCTTCAAGAACCTAATGTACATCCCCTCCTCAAAACTGCAATACCTACTCTTCTTCTCACCTTTATCTGATAGCTAGTTCTAATTTCACTGAGAAAACAAAAAAGACAGAACTTTCACATACTTCTAAACCACATCGGTAACCTACTGGCTTCTGTAATCACTATTTCTGTCTTTTCTCTTGTTACGATCAAAGGTCAAGTCATCCTTTGTGTGCAAGATTCCATCTCTTTGACCTGTTAAAGGACAGCACATCTGATGATTTCTCCTCGTTAATTCCCAACATTAGAAATATTCATTTTCACCATTTTGCAGTAAAATTCAGTGAAATTGTTATCTCTGTTTGCTGAATCCACTTGCCTTTTCTCCCAGTCTCTGCTGAACCCACTTCAGTCAGGCTTTATGAAAACTGCTCTTTGCCTTCGCCTCCATGTTGCCAAATCCAGATGACCATTTCTCAGTCCTCTCTCAGCCAACACTGGACACATTTAATCAGTTTCAGATGCTGTCCTAAAACAATTTGGAATATTCTATTTTCCACATTCCAAAGTGAAATGTAGTCTTCCAACTAAATAGGATTTTCAAAATTATATATATTTTTAAAAGATTTTATTTATTTATGAGAGAAAAAGAGTGGGGGGGGGCGCGTGGAGGAGCAAAGGGAGGGGGACAAGTGGACTCCGCCATGAGAACGGAGCCCTATACAGGGCTCATCCCATGATTCCAAGGTCATGACCTTAGCTGAAACTAAGAGTCAGATGCTAACTGACTGAGTCACCCAGGCGCCCCAAAAATTGTACATATTTTTAATCTTCAGCTGACCATCCATCTTTCTCCTCGACAAGAGATTTTATGATCCACTGCTGGGATTACAACCACCTCGAACGTGACCCTATCCAAAATCTGAGAGACAAAATTTGGTCTGCAGTGTAGATGACCACAACTTATTATCTGCTTATTAAATTCTCTTTTTTCCAAAACCTTTTTATTCAGACTTGAGCATCAGCCACCACAATTTTTATCTCAGGTACTTTAGAGTAGTGCTTTGCCTCAGCGATAATTACCCTTTCCGAAGGCCTCAATTTATAAAGTGTTTGCTTACTTAGTGCTTATGACGTAAATGTCACAGTTCAAGTACTTGATGGAGAAAAATATTAAATGAAGTGCACTTATTTTGAAGATAATTTCATTGAACATCTCCAAAGCAGGGTATAATTAAGTTACTCTGTCATACAAAATGATGGCGGCTTTAAGTAAGTAACAGCTGGTTACCCCAGTGACGGAGCAACAGCAGGCCGCCCTTGGCAAGAAAGGTGTGCAAACTCAGCCCATGCAGGATGCTAACAGGCCTGCGGGATGACGACGGTAAGAGCTGAGACAGGAAGACACCTGGAAACACGACTGAACAAGTCCCTGTAATGCCTAGCATGCATTTCAGTGGCATTGATGTGTAGAAATTAATGATAAGCACTTATCTATCCTGCAGTCCTGTAGTCAAAGGGCTTTTCTGTGTCTGGATAAATTTAAAGTTGGTCATTGTAGGTCAATGAGCACATTTCTTAGCAAGTGCTCATTTAAAAACGTAACTACTGTTGAAAGACCATATTTAATTCAAATAAGAGATTAAATTCAGCTTATTCATTCATTTAATATTAGCATAGTGATTTAAAAAAAAGTCATGGTCCATATCACAAATCAATATGATTGTTATTTCCTTAAAAACTCTTGCACAGATTTTTATGAAGTCAAATTTGCAACAATGACCTTAAAATGTCAGAGCTGCCTTTTGTAAAATAAATGCACTATTAAAAATATTTAAAAATTGCCTCCCTTTTTGGAAAGCTGAGTCAAGTAGCATGAATCTATTGTTGAGGTTTGTTTTTTTTTTTTTTAACAAAACTTACTGTTTCTTGATCTGCATGTCAACAAGGAGAAAAAGAAAGGTTGACTTATGTACTTGTTTGTGCGTTTATCAGACTTGTTCTTAAGTCATATTGTTGATCTTCGTGACTTGAAATCACTTTGAAGGCTGTTACCAGATTAACTCTCCCAACTAGTATTTTATTATATCATTTTTAAAGCAAGAATTGATTATCATTTATTAAACATTATTAAACAAGCAAATTTCAATCAAGCAAGCATTTGTAAGTGACAACTAGGTATTAGTCACAAGGTCTGTGTCCTCAAGAGGTTTATAAATCATGAGAGAAAACAGATACAGAAGCAAAAATGTCACAATAACACACTAAATGCTGAAACTGATAGAAGCACAAACAAGTCGCGTGTAACCCTGACTGGGAGTTCAGTTACAGTTTCCTGAAGGACATGTGCCCCAAAAAGCTCTTGATAGACACGTTAAACATAGGAAGGGGGGAAAATGAAGAGTTTTCCAGGCAAGAGGAACAGCAGGAGTGAAAGCGTGAGGGTATGAAAGAAGCATAGGAGGGTTTGCCCTTGGTCTCCAGAAGTGATTGTAATCCACGAAATGGTTAGTGGTGTCTGGGGAAGGGAGCTAAGGGATTTTCAGAGGCTTTTATATGAAACGCTGAATGTTAAAGAGCTTGATTTTTAAGGAGATTTAAAAAGGAATTAAAACCACAGCTACTGTAGTGTATAAAGGCTGGGTGTCAACGAGATGACACAGAAGACTCACACGCCTTCCGCGGTTACCTTTCTGCCAAAGTAGCGATTCTCAACCTTTTTGGTCTCAAGACTTCAAAATCTTACAAATTATTGAGGACACCTAAGTGCTTTTGTTTACGTGGGCTATATCTGTCAATATTTAGAGTATTTGAAAAAAAAACCCAAATTTTAAAAATATCTACAAGGTTTTTAAAAAATAATAATGTTTAGCCCATTATGTGTTTAACAAGTAAACACATTTTTTGGAAAGTATTTATTCAAAATATAATAAATATACAAACAAGTATACTTGTGGCTTTTTGTTTTGTTTTGTTTTACATTTTTGCAAATAGCTTTAATTTCTGGCTGAATAGAAGACAACTGGACTCTACTTTCCTCTATACGCCATCTGTGGTTATATGTTGTTTTGGTTAAAGTACATAAGGAAAACTCAGTCTCACACAGATAATGTAGTTGGAAAATGGAGGAGTATTTTAATAACCTTTACAGATAATTATAGATATTCTTCTTTGATATTACCCTATTACTCAACTATAGTAGTTTCTTAAAGGTTAGTTGTAATGTGGAGTCCAAAACAATGTCAATAAACTTTCCATATACCATTACATTAAAATCCACTGGCTATTTCGCACTTCTTTCCTCTCTGCACGATCGTGTAACATCATGTATTTATTACTGGGTCAATATTTGCTCACCGAGCTATACTAGTCTTTCTTGTTGACACATTTCACTATACTTTATCAAAAAATTGTGTTTGTTAATATCACCATTGATCCCATCAGAAAATTCTTTAAGAATTGAAAAGCTACCAAGCTCACGGTGATCGTACATGTTTTCCAAAATTCTACTTTTTACTTGAAAGCTCAAATTTTATCCTTGGCAATAAATACTATCAGTTGTTTTCCTTTAAGTGACAAGCCTGCTCCATTCATTTTCAAGGAAATATCTGCCATATACCCAAGTTTGAATAACCATAATTTATCTGTCAGTCATTTCCTCAAGCAAAAACGGCATCTCATGAAAAAAGCACCTCGCTCAGCTTGCGACTCAACCTCATAAGCGTCTTTCCTTGAGACAACCACCCTACTTCGGAAGTTCAGAAGCGCTTCTTTTTTCATTATGTAGAAACCCAGTAAGTCAAGATTTAATGAAATTAGTAATTCTGACGGTTTCATCAATAGCACTCAACTGAAATTGCTTTTTTCCCCCCAAAATATAAGAGCATGATGGTGAAGAACGTGACGACTAATAGCACAGTGTTGGCGTCAGTGTCTCGATTCATGTTAAGGCACAGCACTTACCTGCGAGTATCGATAATGCAAATGTCAACCCAGTGAGAAAGACACATAATATTGTAGTATTATTACGAAAATAGGTTTTACTTCACAGATACCTAAAATATTTTGGGAGACCCCCAGATGTCCACAGGCCACACTTGGGAAACATGCACGCCAAAGCCTCAAGTATACATTCCTATGCCCGACATCCAAATATAATCTCGTTCGCTCTACTCAGGTTTATACCACTGCCCACCCCCCACCCCGGTGCTTGGGACCAGAACTGAATTACACCACTGACCTTCCCGGTTCTCCAGCTTGTAGACGGCAGATCACGGGACTTACCGGCCTCCATAATCAGGTTAGCCAAGTGCTATAATAAATCCCTTTATATGTCTGGATCTAGATTTAGGTATCTTATTGCTTCTGTTTCTCCGGATAATCCTGACGAATACACAGGCCATTTGTGATTTTTCTTTGGGAATTAGAATTATCTCCTAAACTAGACTGTAAAATCTCCAGACGTGAGGACTGTCTTATAGTTCTCCCTACTTTACTATGTATGGTACTCAGCCCAGAGTTGTGCCTGTAATAAATAATGATATTAATAATATTTTGATTTTTATAAGTCAATAAAAATTTTAGAGTTTACAGATATACTGGTGTCTCTATGTTTGTAACTATCCTTATATAAAAATATTTTAATATAAATTATTTTTAAAATATCTTTTTTGGGTAATTAACAAATACCAAAGACGTAGTTAGCCAATATAGAATATCAATTTATAAAGCAGTGTACAGCTTATAACATACAAATATGATGATAACATAGCTGTGTATAGTGGAAAGGAAACTGGACTGGGAGACAGAAAATCTACATTTAAATGTCCACACAGAATAGATCTAGAAAACCATATGGACTTAGAGCAGCCACAAAACTTGGGTTCCAGTGCCTTTAACAGCAAAATGCTCCCTTCTACTGTGATATGTAAATGAAAAATTTTATGAAAATTTTTCTTATAAGCAAAGTAGTATTCAAATGCAATCTTTTGATGTTAACTGTTACCCTGAGACTTGCACGGTAATTGCAAATTAGCATCAGGTGTAAGATGACTAGCTGCACAGCATGACAATTAGGGGACCGGACACATCAATGAGATATCTTGGAGGGTTTTGTTATACATCCAAAAAATACATTCCCAAATACAATACAAAGACAGCTGAGGTACACAATACTGCATTTAGAGGATGACTTGAATACTGGTTAAGAACTACATGCGTACACATCCCACAGGCAACCTGTGTAAGGCAGAGAGCCTTCACGGTCCAGTGTTAGCAGCCTAACTCTGAAAGCCTCCAGGAATGACAAGGCTCTGAAGAGGTGATACAGATTTATACAGAGTGCCACACAGCAAGATTTCATAAAAACCATTAGGTTTCTCTTTTCTCCTTTAAAGTTTTAAGCCCATACTTGGCAACCCTCGCCTCTCTCTAAAAGGATGCTGTGTCCTATTCAATTCCTCTCGTCGTACTCAAGTTCTCACTTCAGCCAGGCCCTTGCTAAGAGCCCTCCCCCCCATTCTGACTGCTATCCTCTTGATGACGATAGCACTAGTCTGTTGAATAAAGTCTTCCATCTTACACATAAAATTCTGGAGACTTAACAGTGGAAAGTCAAGCCCTAGAGAGTTTTTGCAGTCATAACCTCACATCTGGACCAAACAAAATATAAGCATGTGACATTTCTTAAAATTAAGATGGGAAAAAAAGATCCTTACAGAATATGAACTATGCCAGTGGACAAATGCTCTGGGCTTCCTTTTATGCAAATAGATAAGTAGGAGAGGTAGTTAGCATTTTCAGAGGTCGTTTTGGGAATGGGTCCTCATGGACTCTACACGTAGCCTCCTACCTCTGCTCCCTTGCCTGTCTCAATCACCACGTTCCCTCACCCCTACACTCCATGGATTTCTTCTCAAATAAACTGCCTACACTCAAGTCTTTGTCTCTGTCTCTGCTTTCAGGGAAACCCACTCTCAGACAATCACCATCTTCTAGGAAACATGCATTACATTCCAGAATCTTCACATAGATGACATCTAACCCTGGAATAATGCTGGTAGAGTCCCCATTTTAAAGACAAGGACATGGTGATGTAGAAAGATTAATACGCTCAGAGCCACATTGCTAATGTGTAAGAACTAGGATGTGAGTATCTTCGGACTATTCAACTCCAAAGTTAAATACTATATATTATACTACACTGAGTTTGTCAATAGTCACAAATAAGAGTAACTCCTCTATGCAGTACCCTTGGGAAGAACAGCTCAAGTGATAGGAAACTTTGTTTAATCTATGTTTACCCTATCCACTGTGACGTCTGAGGTTGGAAGTTTCTACCCAGATTAGTTTATCTTGAGAGTTCAAAAGTAAGCACTGTTCTATAAGTATTGGTACCATTTTATGGGTTTCATAAAACTATATACTATTTCACAGAAACATAATTTCCTTTCCCATAGACCCTAGACAATTTTCTCAATGTAGCCCATCTTCTTGTTTTATTTTACCGAAACTTAATTCAGCACTATTATAAATGTTCCAAAAGAAACAAGTCTTAAAATAGTGTGTTTCTATTATCTTCATTTTACAGGCAAGTACAACGGAATGAATATTGTTGTTTGTCATTTAAATTTTCATAAATACTTTATGTGCTTTTTCAAGAAGCTTCAGTTTAGGAAAGGGATTACTCACAAATTTAGAGAGCTTGCATTTTATAAGTATGTAAATGTACGGAACTTAACAACTTTTACGAAGTTTCATACTGTTCGAAGTAATGGGGCATCAAACAAGCAACAATCAACTGGAAATGCAGAGCCTGTGAATTCTTCTTATATTTCCTTCCTACAGAGCCCATGAACATTTGGTCAATTTATTTAATTTATTCTTAGCCACAAATGTCTTACTTGTAAAATAAGGTTAATAATCAGAAGGACCATTGAAAGACAAAATGATGGTTGGAAATAACTTCAGAAATAGAAGAAGATAATAAATCAGTGGATGCGAAAAGATTCTGTTTCCAGTCTAGCCTTCAATAAATTTCAGAATATTTTAATCATGTGTACAGATTATATATGTTTCCACAAGGCCCCCTTCTGTGTTTGTTTGTCTTTCTGAACTGATGTCTAAATAGGGAAGTTGACTTCACAAACTATCCTTTCTTTCATTGTGTAGTATTAATTATGCCAGATCTCCACAAGTCTTAAAAATACAGTAATTATGGGGCGCCTGGGTGGCACAGTCCATTAAGCTACCCTAACTCTCGGTTTTGGCTCAGGTCATGATCTCAGGGTCGTGAAATCAAGCCCCGCATTAGGCTCTGTGCTCAGCACAGAGACTGCTTGGGATTCTCTTTCCCTCTCCCTCTCCCCCTCCCTCTGGCCAGCCCTCCCCACCCAGTAAATAAATCTTTTAAAAAAATACAATAATTGCAAATTAGCATTTATAAAGCACTTTTTATGTGTCAGGAACTGTGCTAAGAATTTTGTATTCATGGTCTTCTTTTAGTTTAATCCTAACACAACCACCAAGTCATGTCTTATTCACATTTTATACATGATGAAATCTGAGCTATCAAGGGGATAATGGACGCACAAAGCAGGTGTCACACATTGAATCTCACAGCCAGCCTCCATCGTCGGTTTCCTGTCTCCTGAAGCTTTGCTCTTGCTACTTCATCTCATGCCAGTTCTTTGTTAATATACTTGAGTCTTAGCAACTATATGGCAGTATTTAACTAAATAAAATCATTTTCATAGAAATTAAATTTAACTAATTTTGAACTTAGGTAGTTTTATTATAGGGCAATCATTGATTTTATAGATTAAGATGTAGACAGACTTATAGATTGGTATTCCTTATACATAAATCTCAAAACAGTAATTCTGCCAGGTGGACCTCTTTCCCTTGGCAAAGCTGATGTATAAACTAGAGTTTTATCTGGTAGTCAAAATAGTGACAGTCAGAAATCACAGATGATTGATTTTAATAATAAACCCATCTGAATACTGCCTGAAATGCTTCTGAAAGTCCATCAAGATACTTTTGCTAGGATAAATGTAAAGTGTGTCTGAAAAGGCACCAGTCTGTATGAGGAGAAGGAAGTATTGGGAAGTTCTGTTCATTTATGGATTTTGCTGGAGAAAGTTGTTGAGGGTTTTTGTTTTTGTTTTCTTTTTACTAGAAAGTGGATAAAATATTTTCATCGAAATAAAATTGTTTTATGATGAAATCTCCCTCCTCCCCAAGAAAAAGGGGATTAAAAAGCATCTGACGAAGAAACCACGGGCTCTGTTACAAATTGTAACAGTAAGACTAACAGCAGGAGACACGGGGCGAGTTCCCGCTAGAGAACACAGACCGGTCTGCCACCTGGTGGGAGAGGACAGAGCTGGAGGCGAGGGCAGAGCTGAGCACAGTGACGGTAAGACTAAGGAAATACTGGCTCAGAGACATTGAGTGAAGTTTCTCCCCGACAAGGAAAAGAGGAGCATGTACCAACAAGATTAACAGGGATGTGCTGGGAGAGTAAGGATCATCTTTCCCCGAAGAACAGATTTTAGCGGAAGGTGGGGCTGAGCTGTTGAAAAAACTCCCACAGCAGCCTCTGTGAGAAGAAAATGAACAGATGCGTGCATTAGCACAGGTTTATAGCTGTGTTGCTTTTTAAATTTTAACTTGTTTTGTTTTTTATTAGTTTCCTTTAGTAATTAAAGTATAATTAACACACAGTGTTATTGAGTTTTAGGTATAAAATATGATTTTACAATTCTATACTCAGTGCTCATCGACGTAAGTGTACTCTTAATCCCCTCTATCTGTTTCACCTCTCCCCCCCACACCTCCCCTCTGGCAACCACCAGTTTGTTCTCTGTATTTAAGTGAAGGCTTTTTTTTTGGGGGGGGGTCTCTTTTTTCTTTGTTTTGTTTCTTAAATTCCACATATGAGTGAAATCATATGGTATTTGTCTTTGTCTAACTTACTTGTCTGACTTACTTCACTTAGCATTATACCCTCTAGGTCCATTCATGTAGAGGCAAATGGCAAGAGCTCATTCTTTTTCATGGCTGAGTAATATTCCATCCATATCTTTTTCTTTTTCTTTTTTTTTTAAGATTTTATTTATTTATTCGACAGAGATAGAGACAGCCAGCGAGAGAGGGAACACAAGCAGGGGGAGTGAGAGAGGAAGAAGTAGGCTCCCAGCGGAGGAGCCTGATGTGGGGCTCGATCCCAGACCGCCGGGATCACGCCCTGAGCCGAAGGCAGATGCTTAACAACTGTGCCACCCAGGCGCCCCCCATCCATATCTTTATCCTTTCATCTAAGCACTTGGGTTGCTTACATGTCTTGGCTATTGTAAATAATGTTGCAATAAACAAAGGGGTGCATACATCTTTTCAAATTAGTATTTTCATTTTCTTTCCATAAATACCTACTAGTGAAATTACTGGGTCATATGCTCATTTTATTCTTAATTTTTTGAGGACCCTCCATCCTGTTTTCTGCAGTGTCTCAATCAGGGTGCGTTCCCACCAACAGTGCATGAGGGTTCCTTTTTCTCCACATCCTTGCCACCACTTTTTATTTCTTGTCTTTGTGATACTAGCCATTCTGACAGGTAGAAGAGGAGAGCTCATTGTGGTTTTGATTTGCATTTCTCTGATGATGAGTGATGCCGATGTGCTGCTTCTGAGTAAGGCAGCTTTGCTGAGTGGGACTTCTAAAGCTTTGCTCCGTCTGTGACTTTGACCACATCTCCAATCTCTATCAGGCTGCTTTTGCATTTTCTAAGTTAGACTAATAAAGGACGTCTTAGAGTTTTTAACTACCAACTCTACATGGAGATCTCCCTAATCTGTCTCAAATGCAGACACCTCCCCTATGTTTCCCCCTGGAAAATGGAGTGATTTATCTGATCGATAGGATTAGGCAAAGGCACCAAGAACGCACAACTCAGCTACTTTCAGGCTCTCTTTCTGGAATTGGTTGGCTGAAGGAGGCACATTCCTCTCTCTGCTGTCATGAGGAATGACTTCCCACAGCATGACTGGCAGGGGAAATCTCAGCTCTGCAGACCTGCTCGCTCTCTTATAATGAGTCTCAAGAACCAGACATGGCCACTGGGGAAGGGAAGAGTGTTAGGAAGCCAGCATTCAGCTCTCAGATCTGAGCCATATTTATAACCCATGTATACTATGATGATGATCATTTTCTTATTTATTTATAAGTCTGTATTAATCTTGCAGTTTAGTATCTATAGGAAGAGAGGAGCATATTTGTGATTCTCATACAATAACAGGTCTTGTGATATAAAGTATTATAAGTTGTCATCATTTTTTAAAGAAGCAATCCAAACATTAGCTCAGATAGACAGGCACAGTACTTAATACTTAGTATTATGTAAACTAAATATCATTCCAAACACTCTTTGAGAATGTCTGCTAATTAGTCACATGTGGCTTTTCAATGTCATACCCTTGATTCTAATGATTTTTAGGGTACCTTTAACATCCCCATCCATCTACCACATCATAAATACTCCAGTCTCTGTGTTCATAATTTATACTTGTTATCTCTTTAAAAAAACAAAATCAGCAAAATATAAACCAATAGTACAGTAGCATAGTAATTGTTTGCAAGCACGCAAAGAAGACCTCCCTAAGAAAATGCTTGGGGAAGACAGGTAAGTACATACTATACTTTGTTTTCCTTTATTTTCAAGGAGCCCTTAGTACATTTCTTAATGCATCATCCACACACCCACACAAAGAGAGAGAGAGAGAGAGAAAGAGAAAGAAAGCAGGAAAGAAAGAAAAAAGGAACAAAGAACTGAAATCTTCAAAAATAGAATTGTTATACATTTGAATGCCACTGCCACTGATTGAAAGTATAGAATTTCAAATTGCACTTCTCTTGAAAACATGTTGCTACTCTGCTAGCCTAGGTTACTAAAATCACAAAATGAAATGTTTAAGAATGTACAAAATCCAGTTCCCTCAAAGCAAACTGAACACTGGAGAATACTATACACTTGGTTAAAACGGATGACTGCTGAATTAAGTCCATGGTGCTCAGTTAAGGCCACAGCATAAATAATTTCCGATGACATTCACAATGGACCTTTTAGAATAACAAACACACTAGGTTAAAAATCAATTAAACAAACAGAAAAATGCAACCTTTATATATAACTGTTTATTCTTTCAACTGGATATGGCCCATTAATAATAAAAACATTTGCAAATTGTGCTACAGCACAGGGACAGAGACTGTGGCTCTTGCCAAAAGGTCAGGAAAGAAGTGAGACTATGACAGTCCCACCGCAGGACTCACAGAGCCACCGGAAAACACGTGGCCTCCAAAGCAGAGGTCAGTCGGTGGAGGGCTTTGGAACAGAAAGCGGGGTGAGAGCCAGCTCAGCAGGCCAAAGTCTGCTCGTAGCTAAACAGCAAAATCAGAGAGCAGGAATGGAAGTCGGAATGAAGAAGATGCAAATATTTTAGAACTAAGTGAAGTAAGTAGATTAAAATCTATTAATCAGGAGATGACATTAAAAGTGCAGGGATGATAGTTCAGCAATCAGAGTAGATCTGACACACTGAAAAGGATCAGAGGTCTTGATAATTTTCATTCTAAGTTTGATAATTGACTACATTTGGAGTAGAAACCAACTATCCAGGAACTTAAGAGTAGAATAATAATTGGGATCCCCAAGTTGAAGAAGGGAGTGTATGAATAAACAG
Source organism: Ursus arctos (assembly GCF_023065955.2). Taxonomy (NCBI): domain Eukaryota; kingdom Metazoa; phylum Chordata; class Mammalia; order Carnivora; family Ursidae; genus Ursus; species Ursus arctos. The sequence continues at coordinate 77,834,296 of NW_026622985.1, forward strand.
GGCTTGCTGAGGAATAAGAATTTTAAATTATTTTATCATTCAGTCTTCGTGATTAGGGATTCTTAAAATATCAAAAGTTGTGTTAGCAAAGAGAGCAACCGTCAGCTAAATCACAATCCTGAGAACTAATGTGTGAAGATTAGTCCAGCCTATTCGTGTGATGATTATTGACAAATATCCTGTTAATATCAGCAAATGCACTTATATCTTTCTGCTCCAGAATGCATGACATAGGATAATATTAAATACCAGGTATGTAGAAGGAATTTAATAAGTAATGGGAATAGTGATTATGGCCAATTTCAGCATGAGGAAAGAATGAAGAGCAGCACAGTGTCAATATTTTCCTAAAATTAAAAAAAAAAAAAAAAAGGTAGCAGCATATGGAAAGAAGATAGAGGCACAGGTGGGAAATGTTCCCAATTATATAACTGTGTACTAGGCTATCAGTGCTTTGCATTTCACATTTGCTGTCTCATTCATTTTCATAAGAATCTTACAACATTCTTTAAGGATAAGGAAACTTGTGTGCGGCAAGTATAAATGAGCTTCTTAAGGTAAAACAGCGGATGGAGGGACCATCAAACCTGGGTATGTCTGCCAGGTCCCTTTTTTTTTTCTTTTTTTTTTTTTTAAGATTTATTTATTTATTTATTTATTTGAGAGAGCGAGCATGGGGGGATCGAGGAGCAGAGGGAGAAGGTGGGAGAATCTCAAGCAGACGCCCGCTGAGCGTGGAGCCTGATGCAGGGCTTGATCAAAGGACCCTGAGATCATGACCTGAGCCGAAACCAAGTGTCAGACGCTTAATCAACTGGCCACCCAGGTGCCCCAAATCCAGGTCCTTTTCATTAGCACATTGCCACCTCACTTGGCATTTTCAAGCTACATCAGCCTGAATTTACTCAATTATAAAGAGAGATTAAGCAGCTATTCTCATCAGACAGACCCAGTTGGAACTGCCTTATCTGGACAGTCCCCTTGGCTTTGATGTCCTTGTCCCACTTCAATCATTGTAACAACTCAGAAATTAATTTAACATCTTAAAATTCTTCTGGGTGGAATATTTTCTATCCCTTCTGAAGAAATCGCAATACTTCTGTAATTGGTATATGTGAAATTTGAAAGTTTCTATCAGAATATGGGGTTAAAACTATATGTACTGAAGTAGAAATAAGAGTCTTAAACGATAGGCCATTGTAACCTTCGATGCTGAGCGTGACTGCCTATCAAAAAAGGAGGGTGGACCTGCAGTCAGATCAGCCGTGAGACAGAAGCACCAAGGGGCCATTTGCCAGTGGAGTTTAGGTAGGGACCTCCCGCTTGCTGAGTGGCACACACAGTTCAAGTGCAGGATCAGAGCGCGAAGCAATGGATTTCCAGTTGAGGGCCAGGAAATCAAGGCTAAGACAAAGAAGTCCCTTGAACTTGAAATGTGTCCTAGAGAAGACAAGAGACAGATTCTGAGAATTTAAAGAAGTTAGGCACAGACCCCCCCCTCCCCCAGGGTTATAGGATTTCATTGTGAGGGTGGACTCTGAGGCCAACAACATTCTCAGGCTTTAGCACATGAGAGACATGAGAGAGCTGAGTATAGGGAGGGACAGCTTTGCATACTAAAAGCCCCTTTAAGAAACTCAAGTTTTCCTAACGCTAGATTCTTGCCTGGGATATTTTCGCTTATAGAAGAACAAAGCAAAGCCTTGACTGTGTGCGCACGCTGAACGGGGTTGGATGACGTAGTAAGAAGATGGAACCCTAGGCCAAAAGCCTAATCTCAGGGTCAAGACCACAAAGACAGAGTCATTAGCATCTTGACCCCTGAGCATTGGTGGGGGCCTCGGGAGATCAGTCTCCAGTAGGAGCGCCTGGTTTCCAGGGCCCCGCTGAATTGGACCTCATCTTGAGAAGCCCCTTTCTGGGGCATCACCACGAGCAACTAAAAACTGCTGTTCAGAATACACTCATCCACGTAGGAGACACAGTGTCTCCAGAAAAGTGGGGGGAAATGGCACTGCTGGCTGGTTCTGTTGTTTTTTTGTCTGATTAATGAGTTGGCAATTAATATTAAATAATTTAGAGCATAATTTTCTTCATTTTTTTTCACCTTCTGCCCTGTTTTGTACTAATACACACACACTTCACTTTGGCAGTACCTATAAAAGATGAGCTCTAATGGACCTAATGCAGCTATGGTGTCAAATTAGGCCTTTTATTACATGAAATTTGATTATGGGTCATAAATTATGTATTTATCTTGCATTAAGTGATGAAAGTAACTTGCTAATTAGAAGAAATCAAAGTTATTGACCTATAGTGAATCTCTTCTACGTTTGCTGTCGGCATAAAATAGGATATCATGCCGTGAACACAGATGCATATTTATTTTGTTCCTAGACATATATCTTCTTTTTAAAACGTCTGTGGGAAAACAAATGTAGACCGCTCCTCTTTGGGAGAATTTATCGAAGATTTATTCGTAATTCAGATTTATTATCTTTTCAGGTTATGAAGTTAGGTTGCCTCCCAGCTACAAACCCACTCTTCTATATACTCTAATGGTCTGTGATGCTGGGGCATCTTTGTAAACTATATTTCTTCTTGTTAGCTGGATTTCTGATTTGTTGTGCCAAGAGCAAGAGGGAGACTGGAAGACAAGGTGAAAAAGGAGGGGATTTCCTCTTTCCTAAGAGTGCTCAGCAATGCCCTCTACCAACAACATCTGGCGTAGTCTCCATTTCTTGTCTTCTCGTCTAGAATAGCCTCATGTACTTTTGATAAGAATTGGCCAGCTGGGCAGCACTCTTCTTCACAGGAATGAGTCCTAGGTCCAGGACACTCTTCTCCAAGCTCCTGGGGGGCCAGCAGCAGCTGGGCTGGGCTCCCTTCCCAGAGGTCTGAGTTCTAACTCTGAAGGGCCAAACTCCTGTGAGTCCTGAGGTGCCAGCTCCACCACACAGCAAACCCTTCCTGCACCCCCCACCGGAAGCATGAATCAAAAACCCACAGGGCCCCTCCCCCAGCTTCTAGGTTCTGATAACCCTATTTTTCCCCTTTATTTCTCCAAACCTAGGGAGTAGTAGCTTCTTCTTGAATGCTTCAGTGCTCCCTTTCACTTTTTATTGCCCCAACACCTTTATAACCAACTCTCTCTTTTTTTTTTTAAGATTTATTTTATTTATGAGAGAGAGAGAGAGAGAGAAAGCACGTGAGTGGGGGGATGAATAGAGGGAAAGAGGGAGAGATAAACTTAAGCAGACTCCACACTGAGTGCTGAGCCCCACCCAGGTCTCCATCTCATAACCCTGACACCATGACCTGAGCCGAAATCAAGACTCAGCTGCTAATTGACTGAGCCCCCCAGGTGCCCCTAACCAACTCTCTTTTTAAAGTTTTCTCTGCTGTAATACCTAGAGTTGTTTCTGTTTTCTTTCTGTGGACCCAGACTGAGCATAGTATGCGTGTATCAAAAAGCTCCCTCTAACATAATTAGATAAACAATGCCCCAAATTAACAACTTTGATCTATCTAATATTTAACAGCTTTGCTGTTGTTGCTTTTATTGTTAGTTTAAATGGAACAGAGCGCAGAACTAGGGCTGCCATCTTTAATAACTGGCGTGTTTACATCTAGGAACTCATTTGGATCCTTCACTTTCTTTTATTTCCATTACTTTTTTATTGATACATAAGACAGATAAGAAACATGCATAGAAAGCATTAATCTTAGATTTATAGCTGGATTAATTTATATATGTAAAGACCCAGATCCAGATGTCGCTCATTTCTAGCACCAGAGCCTTCAATTTCATAAGAACTCTCAAAAGCAGATCATTCTTTATAAGGAGAGAACAAAGGAGAACACACTCATGTTAAGGCCTGAGATAGAGCATACAATATTTAGTGGTCTTAATACAAGGCTAGTAGTTTAACCATTTTAAATAAAAATTATAACTGATGGGGCACCTGGGTGGCTCAGTTGGTTAAGCATCTGCCTTTGGCTCAGGTCATGATATCTGGGTCCTGGAGTCTAGCCCTGCATTGGGCTCTCTGCTCAGCAAGGAGTTTGCTTCTTCCTTTCCTCCTCCCCACCACTCGTGCTCTCTTGTTCTCTCTCTCAAATAAATAATAAAAAAAATTATAAATGATACGACTGCTCTTCCCTTCCCACTATAAGTTAAACAACTTTGTTGATATCTTACAGCCATAAAGTTTAGGTACACTAAATTGTGTTATGAAGGGAAATCATCCATTCTTTTACTCAAAAAAATCTTTTAAAATATCTCCTTTGTGCCAAACATCTGGTTAAATAGTAAGGTTATCGAGATGAATCCAACATAGTCTTTGTACTTGAGTATAGCTTCCGTCAAGTGGCAAATACATTCACCTAAAGACTGGTACAGATTAAGTTTGATAGGGATGAGAAGAAGGAAAGAAAGAAGGATGCTTTGGGGCCATAAGTTTTGTGCTTTCCAGGCAAGGAGAATAGGGAATGTGTCTTTTAGAGAAAGCATGTGCAGGAGCCATAAAAAATTTAGAATGGCTAGTGCATCAGGAGAGATGTGGGCTTAGAAGAGAGAGCACTAGGAGGTTTGGACCTCAGGAAATCCATGAAGATTTTTAATCCAGAAGGCTTTCTTTTTTTTTTTTTTTCTCTCTTGTTTTATTTTTAGGAAAGTAATACTGGATACAGAGTGGATGACAGACTTTAGGGTGCAAAGGGACTTAGTGGTTAGGAGATTGATAGATTTTTGTTAGTATAGGTGAGAGATAAGCCCTGAACCTACTGGGAGTAGCAATGATGAAGAAATAAGGCCAGATTTAAGAGGTTTCTGGAGAATTTTGGAACTTAAGAGATTTTGGTGATAGAATCAATGTGGGGAATGAAGGAAACAGAGTAGTTAAGTATCCCTAGGGTCAGGGAGTTGGCCATTAGCTGAGATTGGAAATTGAAGGAAAGCAATGATTTCCATTTTTTATTTGTTCTCCCTGAAATACCTTCTAAACACATGAGTTGATATGTTCAGTGGCAACTGGACATGCAGTTCTGGTGCTTAGAGGGAAGGTCAGAGATCAAAATAATATGTTTAGGAACAACATCAGGAAGGAGTTCACCCAAGAAAAGAACACTGAGATAGAAAAGTAGAGAACTAGGAGGAAGAACACCACAATTTAAGAGTAAGGAAAGGGAGAGGAACCAGCAAAAGTCACAGAGAAGGAATATTCATCGAGGTTGGAGAAGAACCTGAAAAGTGTGATGTTTTGTGTTATACTGAGGCCGTATGGCTGGATGATTCCAAGTGTGGATCCTGGAGACAGACAACTTGGGTTTGACTCAATTCGTTGCCACCTAAAACTGTGTGACCTTGGACCGGTTGCACGTAGATTCCTCAGTATAAAATGGTATAGTGGTAACTACTTCCTAGGGAAATGGAACTACTTTCTGAGGAAGCAGTACATTAATACATGAAAAATACTCAGAACACTGTTTGGCACATAGTAATAAGCGCGAATAAACATTAGCAATTGTTATACACCAGAAGCTCAGTTTTTGCTATTCATCTCAGAAGGTCTTCCTTATACAGCTTTTAATGCGTTATAATATAAATTATGAGGTACTATATCAACCCAAAGGGGATTAGACTTAATTTAATTGCATTATATCAAAGTACCATTGTGTGAATGCTTGCTTATTTTGTAGACCATTAAGTTATTTGTCATCTGCTATGCCTCCTTGGTTTTTATCAAACCATATTTAATTTTTCTAACCTTTAAAAAATACATCATTTTTAGTACTATACTTTATTCTTATAATTCCTTTCTGGATGCTTTCTATTCTGTTTACATCCAACTGGTAATAATATACTAATTTGAATAATGGGAAGAGTTTGTACTCACATCACATCCTTTACGAAAGGATTTCCCAAAGTTCTCTATGAATTATTTATTTTAACTGCAGGATAGTTAGGAAAGTAAATGCTTAGTATCTCCATTTTACAGATTTTTAAAAAATGAGTACAGAGCTGGAAAATTGATGTTTTAAAACTCATAGAATAGTCGAGGGAGCATGGCGTCATTATATGGAGATGCATTGAAAAGTTGGCTATCCAGAAATGAACCTTCCAGAGCCATAGAATTTTCAAACAAAGAAATAGTTTTTAAGGGGCGCCTGGGTGGCACAGCGGTTAAGCGTCTGCCTTCAGCTCAGGGCGTGATCCTGGCGTTGTGAGATCGAGCCCCACATCAGGCTCCTCCGCTATGAGCCTGCTTCTTCCTCTCCCACTCCCCCTGCTTGTGTTCCCTCTCTCGCTGGCTGTCTCTATCTCTGTCGAATAAATAAATAAAATCTTAAAAAAAAAAAAAAGAAATAGTTTTTAAGGGAAATGAAAGTATTCATCACATATCAGACCACCCATATGATTACAGCGGTGGCGGTCAATGGGAAAAACAAACAAAGAAACAAGAAAAGCAAGTAAAAGGAAGAAGGGAAGGCTGCTGGGTCAGCAGCAGAGGCAGATGCCATTTGTTAGAAAACAGTAAGTACAAGGCAGATTACATTAAAAAGCAAGCACTTGTCATCATGGGGTCTTGATGACTCCGGACCAGATTAGATCAGGTTGGAAAAGTTCTAGAGAGCCGGTAAACTCATCAGGAGATCCAAATACCAAGCAAGAAAGCAGGTGAGGCAGGCGGGGAGTGGGTATCAGAGTGTGACAATTAATGAAGAAGGGAGCGTGCAACGTCAGTCCAGGAAGGGCTGAGCGTAGGTCTGGGCAGTAACTGTTGGCACTCTGGACTCAGATGAGCCAGGAGGACCCGGCTGCTGTGGCAGGGTGCCTGTGACAGGAGGGATCAACTTGTGGAAGATAACAGAGGCTCCTGAAGTGTTTTCAGGATTTGATGACTAGAACCGGTTTACTTTTTAGAGCAAGTCCAGTAGCGAGGCTGGACTGAATAGTTACCATACCACCTGTTGTGATGAATTATAAACTTTGTTCTTAATGGCGAAGTACCTGCCATTATAAGAGTAAATGACCGTGTCTTCAAATATTTGGGGTTGGGAAGGTTCATTCCAAGAACGAAAAAGAAGAAAAAAAGATTTATAATTTGGTGATCAGTGAGGAATGGGAGAAACAAGGGAAGAGCTAACTGCCCTTTAATGCTATCGCGGTGAAAGGCACCGTCTCCCTCTATGGTGACAAGCTAGGTAACAACAAAGTATGGAAGCCTGTTTGTCAGGTATGCAAGGGCTGTGCAATCACAGCAAATGTAGCTGAGAAGCCTTCCTACAGGAGAGGGGAGAAAGAAGTTTCCAGAATTATCTACTTAGAGTGTCAGAGATAGAACCCATTGCAGATACTCTGTATTCTAATACACAAAACTACTATAGCCTACACCAGGAGACTCCAATTTTAAAGGAAAAAGAATGAATATTTGTCCTTGATTTTAAAAAAGAAAGTTTGGTAAAGTGTTGACAGAAAAAGAAAATATTGGTTCATGTACTGAGACCATTTTAGTAAAACCCTTTGCAGATTCTTAGTATTCTAAAAGTATTATATATTTATATGCATATGACATATACTAAGGATAATTATAATACATATACATGTATGTAATAGTCAAAATCAGAACTTCAGGTTCTTATTCCTTATGAGTTATTCTTGGTAAATAATTTGAGAATGCTCTTATCTCCAATTTAATGCTCATTTAATATATTTTTGAAATTAAAGACATAAAAATGCTATTGACTGCATGTATACTTCATAACAGGTAGTTTGGAGTGTCTAATATAAATGCAGAGTTAGAAGAGTAGATGTAATTATCAAACTTGATGCAGGACACATAGATTGAAGAGTCCTATCTGTTCCTTTGGGAACAGTTCCCTGATCCCCATTCCAGGTGGTGCCAGTAGCACATCAAGCTGCTGGAAACCATGATTTTTTATTTTCATGGAAGACTTATTTTTAGCAACCAAATATGATGGTACTTTATTAATAAGCATTTCAAGCGTGCCATATTTACAAACTAGAGTTTAAAATCTTTTAGCTTGATATGTACTTCTGATAGGAACTATATACTAAGGTAAAACAAACAAACAACCACTATACATTAAGGAATTGTAAAATTAACCACCATGGAAGACAGTTACTACTCACCAAATAGCACTGTGGTCTCCCACCCTTGCCCGGCTCCCTGCAGATAGGGGACAACATGACAAGGTCAGCCTGCTGATGGGAGCGGAAGTGGCATGGATCACTTCTGTGCTGAAGCATTTGAGAACCAGGGCTCGACCCTCCAGCTTCCTCTTCCTCTGCCACAGTGAAGTGGAGGTTACCCGCTGACACTGGGGATCCACATGGTGGAAGCATTTTTCATTGCCGAGTGACCACACAGAGGAGAGTGGCTCTCAAGGGTCCCAGCAGGCTTTGCATGACCGAGAAATAAACCTCTGCTCCGATAAGCCATGGCTATTTGGGGGTTGTTTTGTTACCACAACGTAATGTAGTCTCTCTTCACTAATAGTTCCCTTTTTTATTTCCCATTTCATTTTGCTCATGCGGTCTCGTTTGACAATATCTGAGTAAGGCATTTCCAAAAAGAAAAGGTCCAGAAACTTTTTACGGAAGTACCATTTTGGAAATCTAGATGTGATTTATGAAAATTCTATTTTTGAGGAATAACGTATTTGCTTATTGTTGTCAAATGTTTCATAACTACTGATCAATCTCTGCATATTATATTTTAACAAGACACATCTTATTAACATTCCCTATAAGTTATCTGTTTTCATCTTAATCCAGGTTTTCTTTTGGTAGTATCAGTCAAAATTTTTCCTTCCTTGAGAACATGAACTTCTTTCCTACTGATTTATTTTTTCCTATTCACTACATTTATAATGATGATACGTATCTACAACAGCATCAGTGTACTGATGATTTTGCAGCTAATAACTATCTTAATTTTTTATGTCCCAGTAGACATATAAAGCATTATGTTTTTCATCAATCACTTCACCAATTATTTTCCAATTATTCTGCTAAAATTATACATGTATGTAATAAAAATAAATTAACTATGGCATCAGTTGATTATTCCTGGCTAATTTTTCCTAATAAAATATTTACCAGTGTTTGCAAAGGAGATAAGATTTTGTGCCTGAATTTTACAAAAGTGTGCTGGAAAGAGCTTCTTGCTCACCAATTTCCAAATAACTAAGTTTTTGTTACTAACTACAGTGCAAAAATATCAAATTCACAAGCCGGCAAGTAATAATAACTGGTAGTAGAGCCAAATTATAGAGGTCTTCATGCGAGGAAGGAAAAATAAAGGTCTTCAACTGTGTAGCTGGGGTGATTTTTCAGTTGCAAATTTCCCAAGTGGAATAATGAATAGCAGAAGCAACTCTTGTCACTGGTTAGGTTTTTACATTGATGGATGAAAGCAAACCCTTACTAGGACGAAAATGGATTTGTTGTATAACCAGACTCATAGACATATAAAAACCACAACCATTCTGCTTTCCTTCCCTCACCACCTAAATTTTTTCTAGTGTCTTCATTGTGTAGGCTTACTAATTAACCTAACCGCTAATTAACATGAACATTGACTAGAGTGGCCCCAATACCTTCAGTATCTTCTTGAATAGACATTCAGACCGCAGATCTTTCCATGCAACTCTTTCTAGAATTTATGTTGACAGGTTTTCCCCACACACCCCCAATCTAAAGCTGACTCCTATTCAGTGAAAGCAGTCCAGTATAGTAATGACTTGGGAACTCTTCAGAGCATTGGACAAGACCAGTGTTCCCCAGAATAAATAGAGCAAGAAAGGGGCACTTTCTCAAGCTCTGCAAATTGTGTTTGTCTGTAGTTGAAGGTAAGTACAGTCAAACCAGGAACAATTAAGTACACAAAGCTTCAGTCTCAGTCTGTTTTTTCTGTGCCCCACTTTATGACGCTTCTTTCAGATGTGTCCCTTGCAAAACACTTGCCTTGGCAAAGTGGATTTTAGATCTTCTGCCTATTCTTACTGGAAGCTCCCAGAAGGGACTCTTCTTTCCCAATGAGCCCATTTCCACCTCTGAAAACCATACTCAGCTTGTAAAGCCTTACTAATTTGTTTATTGGAAGAACTAGTTCCCAATTGTCTTTCTGTATGGCCTCTGCTAATACGGATAAATAAATGAAAGGCAATTCCTCTTTTCAAGGAAATACCAATCGACTGTTGAAGACAGATACAAACCAATATATGAAATATAATGAGGGTTTTCCATGGGCATGACATACAAAAGATATCACAGAAGCACAAGAAGAGGGAGCTAATCCAACCTGAAGAGGTTCTCAATGGTCTTCCAAATCACCCACCAAATCTCCCTCCTCTACTTTCCCCACATAATTGTCCTCATGGCAGCGTGCGTTGTGATTAAGAGACTGATTTTGAAGCCAGCCAGCATGGCTTCAGATCCCAGCTTTGCCAATTACGTAGCTTTGTGACTTCAGGCAAGTCACCCCTTCCTCTCTGCACATCAATGTTTTCACCCATCTCATCCATAAAATGGAATAATAACAGCACATATCTTAGGGCAGCAGTGTGAGGATGCATTGGGTTAATACATTTACAACGTTTTGTTAGATCAGTGACTGGAATTCAGTAGATAATAAATATTGGCTATAAACATAATTTCCCCCCCTGCAATTAGAGATTGCTGGTAGTGTAAATGTAATCTTTAATAAATTATAATTTCCTTTGGGGAACCTCTCTGTGTTGCCAAAACGGCAGGGAGTCAATAACTGCTTCTTGATCAGTACTTTCTCTGCCTACATTTCTGGATTCTTCTCTTTTGTGAAATCTCAGTTATTTGTTTTTTCCCTCCACTCCTAGCAATATTAAAGTACCAACTTTCCTTCGACCAGTTCCGAATGATGGCCAGGGCCTGAATGAAGCATCTGCTCCTGTTAACACTTCCTTCTGCGGGGCATGTCCCATCTGTGCAAGAAACATTACACACATAACCCCCACCCCCCTGCTTGGACTCTACTTTCCTGTGACCCACCCCCAGGTTTTCCAAGTTTACAATTTGTTCAGCAATAAACCCAGTTCTATAAATCCAGATGTCTTTTCTGGGCTCTGGGTTCTCCCTCTCCCCATCCTCACTCTTCAGTATGAAATTTCCTTCATTACTACTGTTTTACTCATTGTTGAAAAGCATCCATATTGGCAGTATAGGTATAGGTTGGCAAACTCTTACTTTAGAGTATGTATTAGTTATGATTGAAGAAGTAAACATTTCTAACTTCAGCTCTTGGCCTAAATTCGTGTTTCGTTATATCTTTGTATATTATATATCTTTTTGGGATTGTAAATGAATGAGATTTGTTTTACTGCCATCAACTAAGAGTAGCAAAATTAAGTTGCTTAAATCAAATGTGTAGCTTCTCATAGAAATGATCTAGCATGTGTTTTGGAGAATGGATGACATATTTAAGGGAAAATTTAAAGACATTTTGCAATGAACTATATGGAATTCTTTCTATTGAATAAATCAGGACCGTTAGTAAATAAATATCAGACAATGACTGTGTTTGCAAGTACCGACATCATATGAATGGAGGGCACCAGTGGAAGTGGCTCTACATAGACCTGACCAAGGTGATCTACACGTGGTTGTGTCTCCATAACACAAACCTACAAGTGGGGACTTAACAAATTAATGAATTGCTACTGACTCCTAATAATCTTGGGGAGGGTGAGGTAGGAAAACAAATGACTATTTGAGAATACATTTGGGAAGCATATTGGAACTCTGAAAGCAGGGGCAGGAAAGTAAATATTTGAGAATAGAAGTTATTTTTAATGATCTTTCCTTACAATTTATGGTTAAAATATTGGAAAAGATACATGACTGGTTAGAGAATGGTTAGCTGCATAGGTAATGTGATATTATAGGATTTTGATTCCTGGGATGTGGCATAGACTGTCAGAAAGACAGACCCTTGAGGAGACAGAGTATATCATTTTTGTGAGATTCAAAAACTGTGTATTTGTCCAGAGAATGCCAGATATGATCATAAATAATTTAAACTGAACATGGAGGGGGGAGATGAATAAAATCCCACATTATGTTGTGAAATCAATTACAAATTGAGCACATTATGAAGTTAAATGCAGTGTAGAAACCACAATATAACCAAGTAATAATAAAAGTAAGTATTATTGCCATTCATTGAGTGCTTAATATTTCCCTGGCACTTGAAAGATATCTAATTCAATGTTCCAATGTCCCTTTGAGGTAGGTAATTATTGCCTCCAATACACGGGTTGTTTCAAATGATGTTTAATTGATTTATATTGCTTACTCAAACTCTCGTAGCTAGCAAATGGTGGAGACAGAATTTGTTTCAGCGGGGTAAAAAAAAAGCTTGTACACAAGGAATGAGTTCAGTCCCCATCCTGAAGCTTTGGGTCATTTTCTACATGAAGAACCCTGGCATGAGTCTGTGTTGGGGCAGAAACAAGAAACACTGCATGGGTGTTTCATCAAAGACTCATGAAACTCAGAATACCCAAACTCAACAGCTTTAACTTCCCATCACTGGCTCTACCTGCTTCATTTCAGTTTTAATATTTCTTGAACCAGGACTTCTTTGGGACGTTCAGTGGGGGCATTAACAGAACGGAACCATGCAGCTGGTCACAGCTGGCTCCCAGGACCCCTTCCCGGTCTGCACCAATGCTGTCAGCATAATGTGGACTTCAAGTTCCTCTAGTGACCGTCACTGTCATGTCGCAGCCTGCGTTCTACTTCATCAGCAGCTCTCTTCCCTCCCCTTGCCTTTATCCTTAGACAAATGGATCTGAACTCAGGTGACATCTGTTTTTCAGGGGATAAAATACCGAGTAGAAACACTGAGAAAGCGGGCAGTGAGAGAAAGGAGGCTTAGAGACGTGTTAGTCTACAATCCTCAATCAACCTAAATAGACTAAATGCTTATCCCACATCCATCAGTCAGAAGTGTGTATTATGAAATGTACAACTCTCTTCATAAATGAAAAGTGCCCACATATAGCTTTTTTCAACATTCTCTTAGAGCGTTTCAAGAACACAATTTCCACATCAGGTTCTAAAAAGAAACAATGTGGAGAGAATAGAGTTGGCCTTGTTTATGCACACGTGCACTGGTTCATTCCTTCCATAAAAATTACCTGCATACCTACTATGTGTCAGGCACTGTGCTGGGTGCAGGAAACCTAGAGATGAAGAGGATCCCAGCCCTTAAGGAGCTCAGTATCTAGTAATTCTAACAGCAAGTGCTGCACATGCTGGAGTTGTGGTCCATCTGATTTTGTTTCTCTCGTTGACTTGCAGCTGGAATACCAACAAGCAATAGCATTTCACTCCACGTGGAGTAAGGTATACTCCAATTTCTGTGTGTTTTTATAGTAGCCCAGTTCAATGAAGGTGGAGAGACTTGAAAGGAAAGAGTACTATATAGTTTAAACAATTCGGACTTCGGAAACTTCAGGTTTCAAAGCCAGATCTGGATACATAAGTAAGTACAAAGGCTTATAAGAATGTACAAAATCTGGAACATTATTTAGTATTGATGCCAATTTGAATTAGTATCACTAATTTGCAAATCAGCTTGAGAAAGAATATTATGATCCACAAAAATGTCCTATTTTGATTCTATAATGATTCAGGGAACTTATCCTGAAGTAACAATGAAAATTGTAGAAAATCAAATTTGGATAAGGAATTTATTTCAACTGTATTTATAATAGTATAAATAATTTATAATTCAAAGGAAGTAGTGTTTACTATCAGGGATTTTTTAAACAAACCTGGTATATCGCTGGCATCCGTAAGTGATATATTACATAATCTTTTCCCAAAAGTGGTTAGAGTCCACTTTTGGAAGAAAACATTCTCCCAAACTACAGCAGTTGCTTAGATGGGTGGGACTACGAGTGCCTTTCTTGTTCTTTTTTTCCATTTTCCAGTTTTCCTATGAGGTGGGTGTTTTACATTTATAATTAATATATATATTTTGTTTTAAAAAAGGGAGATTATTACACTAATGAACTTAGAAAATATGGAAGACAATTCATATTTCATTGCACTTTTCTTTTAGGTATTATATAAATTTGTTGAATACACACATTTTTTTAAATTTAGTATTTCTTTACTACTCAAGAAAGTGTGCCAATAAAGAATATAAGCTAATCTTGTGTGTATTAAATAAATAAAATATTTAAATATGCATAAGACAGAATGCAAAGATAAAGCAGCTTCATTCACTATGCACATGTGATTAAATGTAAATTAAAATGTTTATTGACTAGCTTATCAGCCTAATATACTATGTTTCAAAGTGTGCATTCCTACACTTTAAAAATATTTTAATATTAAACATATTTATATAACCATATCATTATTATTATTATTATAAGAAAATTGGTCTTAAGGAATGGTATACCATGTCTGAAAATAGCAGAAAGTCACCCAATGAGTCACCTAATATACATAATATTTACCCACTGTATTAGTTTCCTAATGCTGTTGTGACAAATTACCACAAACTCAGTAGTTTAAAACAACATAAATTTATCTTGCATTTCTGGCAGTCAAAAGATGGAAATGGGTCTAATGGACTAAAATCAAGATGTCGGCAGGATTACTGCCTTTCTGGAGGCCTTTTTATGCCTTTTGCAGCTTCTAGAGGCTGCCAGAATTCCTTGGCTCAGGGCTCCCTCCCACCTTGAAAGTCAGCAGTAGCCGGTCAAATCTTTGTCAGGTCATATTACTCTGACACTGTCTCCCTCCTCTACATTTGAGGTCTCTTATGGTTACATTGGACCACTTAGAAAATCTAGAATAATCTACCTATTTTAAAGTCAGTTGATTAGCAACCTTAATTCCCCTTTGCCATGAAACATAACACGCTGATGGGTTCTAGTGATTTAGAAAGTTTGTGTCTGTGGGAGGCCTTCGTTCCACTCGCAACTGTGAGTTATGGAACTTTATGTCATCTATCCAATTAAGAGTGCAAATATAACTTTAATTACACATTGGTCTAGTTTGATATATCTTTTCTTGTAATTTAAACTTATATTTGCACTGTTAATGTTTCTGTGTCTTAAATATATACATAAAGCTTTACTAAATTCTTATAGCAAATAACTTGAAGATTTTGACTTTATGTCATTTGTTTCATAAATCTAGTCTCATCAACCTAGTATAGAGTTGCCTGACAAAACATAGGACACCTCACTGAATTTTAATTTTAGATAAACAACAAATAATATTTTGGGATGCACAAATATTGTATAGGACATATTTATACAAGATAATTATTCATTGTTTATCTGAAATTAAAATTTAACTCAATATCTGAATTTTTATTTCATGAATCTGGAAACCTTAACCTTTTCTTTCTTTTTTAAGTAAGTTTAGGGGCGCCTGCGTGGCTCAGTCAGTTGAGCATCTGACTCTTGATTTTGGCTCAGGTCATGACCTCGGGGTCCTGGGATATAGCCCGCATCAGGCTCCATGCTCAGCACAGAGTCTGCTTGAGGATTCTATCTCTCCCTCTGCTCCTCTCTCCACTTGTGTGCATGCTCTCTCTCAAATAAGTAAATAAATAAATAAATAAATAAATAAATAAATAAATAAATAAATAAAAAATAAGTTTAGGAAATGACAATATATGCTGAGTTGAGATATAAAATGGAATAGATTTTTTTTTTTGCTTATCAGCACTCCATACAGAAACAGAATATTTTAATATTATAAATATTTATAATTTTCCTTCTATACATATAAACAATTCCATGTTTGCTTTACTATTCGAGGACATTAAGATTTCAGGATGTTATGATAAAATTATATTTTAAAATATAATTATATAGCTCTTTTGATGTTATTATATGTGAAGTTTCATTTCAGTAATGGGAGAGATGACTTGAAATAGATGAACTATTCCAAAATAAGAGTGAAGTACTGAAACTGTGGAATAAGTATGAAAAAGGGAATTTAAGCTATTGAGAAATATGTGCAACAGAATCCCTTTGTAAGCTACCGTTCACTAAAAAGAACACTAATAAAAGAAACTCCAGACATTGTTCCTCTGGAGAATGGAAAGAGAATTTGTGGAATCATCTGGTAAGACCTCTTAGGGAAACTAACACCCAAATACAAATGTAATTGATAATACTGGAATGGCTTCAAATAAAAGCTGGAGTTTGTTCGGATTTTAAATGACTGGAAATAAATATTTGGTTAACAGGAATCAGAGGGAAGCATGCTGCTGTGGCACATGGGACTAACGAAAGCAAGCATCGATGACTTCCTAACACAGTAGGAAACCAGCAATGAAGTGGCAAGAAAGAGGACCCTTTGGTATAATAGCCTATCATAAGAATAGCCTTAAATTATTGTAATATTCTGAAAAAGAGAACATGAAGCAATTTGAAGATGAAGTCATGCTTTAGGAATTTAAAGTGCTTTAAATTAAAGAAGAGTATGACTTATATATACTTTACTTTATCTAAAATATGTTCCAGGAATTATATTGAAGTGAGTTTCACTACATAGAAATGTATTTTCCCATTGATTGACATTAAATTGAGGCTGTTCTTCTCCAGAAAATACACTATTCATGATTTTTAAATCATATATTACAAATACATCATTTTTTTAAAAAAATTACACAGTTAAAGAGTACATCCTGATAGAATATATTATTAAAGAGTGGGGAATAGGACCAAACAAACAAACAAACAAAAAGCAAAAAACAAAAAACAAAAAAAACCTTATAAACA
The DNA here is from genome assembly GCF_023065955.2 of Ursus arctos. Classification (NCBI taxonomy): domain Eukaryota; kingdom Metazoa; phylum Chordata; class Mammalia; order Carnivora; family Ursidae; genus Ursus; species Ursus arctos. Next base: position 77,851,117 of record NW_026622985.1, read on the forward strand.
AACTCATAGCATCTTCTCTACTATTTAGAATCATGTTGCAGTCATAAAATAGTCATAAAAATAATTTTACTTTAAACACAAAATCAAGTAATAATTGATATTACTCTATTAAGCCAGATGAAAGTATGAAACATTTATCGTCTGCTTGGGGCTAGGTCTATGCTGAAAGGATAAGGCGCTATAGTTCGGGCAGATTTACATAACAAGAATATAAACTTAAAATGTCTCAAGCACCCAAATGCACCAGCACAAAATGCAGACAAGGAAGAAGATGGAGAATGCCAAAGCAAGACTTGAGTATAACCACGACAACACGCTGCCTCCTTGCAACTAGGATGAATGCAGTTTAATTCTTCAGGATGTTATTTCAACTGGTGTGCAGTTTATTACACAGTGTGGTCAGTTAGAATTGACCCTAAAATATTTCCTGTGTTAGAAATATGTCCTTTATGTTTCAAGACAGATACATATTTCTCTGTTGGTCTCACAAAGTTCTCCACCAACAGGAAGAAAACTCTTGTCACCTACATGGTTTCCATACTCGAATTAAGTCTGAAAATATCAGGAATTACTTTTCAAGACAATAATAGCTTTTCTTTTCTTCAATTACAAAAGGACTTTAAAGCATCAGTGTTCTCCCACTGTCCATAGGATGCGTGAAATTAGGGGGAAAAAATCAAATGGGAGAAAAATTCACAGGTATACAAGGAAACTTAACTGTCTCTTGCTACCAACGCTATAATTTGTCACAAGAGGGCTGTTTAGGAGACATTATTTCCTTCTCTCTTCCTAAGGCATTGTGGCAGAGCGATTTATGATACTGCACTGACCAGAAGTACAAGGAAAATGCAGTAGAAGGGGATAAGGAACTCACTACTGCGAGGTGAGATCAAAATTAATCTCTAAGAAGAGATTATGTTACACGTTAACTTCTCTGGGGTCACATCAAAGTCTTCCAGCCGGTGGCTCCAGTATTTCTAGCAGGAGAAATGACTTGAATGATAAACAAGGAGTGGTGATAAGTTGAAGATGCCAAAGAAAAGTTTGGGTCAGCGCTAAACTAGCAAAATCTGATGAACTAGAAGATGTCTACTGTCGATTATACCGGATAGCTCACCCTTCTTGTCTGTCTTTCCAACTAGAGAGCGAAGAAATTTACGAGTTAATGTGGAGTATTGACTACTGAGTTGCCTTTTTCATTTTCCTGCCTCAGATATCTCTGTAAAACCGAAAGAAACATATGGTGTGAGTACATGCCCCACAGGGCTTTTTGGAAAAGTAATTCAGATTCCGGATCATACATTTGTATCGTGCTATGTTGATGTGAATGCACTTGATTAAGGTTTGTGAGACTGATGGCTGCCTCGAGCACATCTGTCTTCTGAAATGCTTCATGCATTAATCTGCATCCTTCACTATACGTACATAATAATCTTCACATGTATTTGCTTAAACATTAGGTCACTCCTCTGAGTGGTTAGCCATTTCTTATGTAACTGGCAATTTTCTTTTACAATAAGAGCATCTTAGAATTAGGGCCTTAGAAAAGGGTGAGGAAATCCTGGGGCAATTATTCCCTAGGTTCTAATATTCCAAATGAGGTTGGAAGAGAAGCCACCTTTTCGAGCCCTCATTTTATAGGTGAGGAGACTGAGTTTCAGGGAAGATAACTTGTTTCATCAAGGGATGTGAAGGAGACAAGAGCCATTCAGCCCAAACATTTTCCCACTTTTGTCTAGCTCACTTTCTGGCACATATTGACTCAGAATTGGCTTTAAAATGTTTACCACTTTCCTGTTCATCTCCTTCCACGACAACCTTTTAGCTGACAACTTTTTGCAACATACTTTCACAGCCATTGTGGGGCTAGCAAAAAGCGAGAGTCAGGAAGAACACAAAAGAATTATGATTATTGACTCTACCTAAAGGGTTTGCAGATGGGGATGGAACCATAGATATAACCAGAGATGCATAAATGCCCCCAAGAACAACAAAGAACACAACCTTGGAAATGTGAAATAACGATACCCAGATAGAGTCCATATATGCTCAGAATCTGTAACGTTTTATAAGTTAAAGAAGATTTTATGGGTTGGTTGATTTGATAAGAACACTGGTTTCATTGAAATGAAAAGCTACAGTGAAAGACAAGATTTGAAAAGTTTAGATTTGAGCTAATGGTCAGCAAGAAATAATTTTAATGTAAGAATGCTTCATCGTATCTTTGGTAACAACTATAACAGTTTCTATCAAGTGACTATTCTATAATTATCAGTTTAAACCTGGGCTCCCCTACTAGAATTCAAGATGCATGAAGGCAGGCCGCATCGAGATCCATCGATATTGTCAGCATTAAGGAGCATGAGGGTGCTAAGTAAAAACTGGTTGACTGAGTAAATATTTTTTAAGAAGTGACAAAGCAGAAAACGCATGTGGCATAACTTCATATGGCAGAAATCTGGGAGTCACTCTCAAGGTGCAAGTCCCGGAGGTCAGCTTGTATCACCAGAGACACCCAGATGACCTTGGAAGTGGAAAGGAAAGAATGGATCTAGGAGCAGTTTCAAATGAGTAATATAATTTGTTGACAGAGTATAAATGGGGGAAGGGAAGAGGAAGTCTTGTGTTAACTCCCAAGTTTGAAGCTCTGAAAAACAGATAATGTTGACAGAGAAGAGGAATTAACGTAAAGATTAAGCATAATGGAGAAATAGCAGCAGCTAAAATCATGAGACTTGGAGTCGAACAGAGTAGGTTCAGCCCCAGGCACACCTCACGGTAGCAGTGTGAATGCAAAAGTTCTTAACTTCCCTGCATCTGTACGAGATGAAAGGAGATTATTTATACATAAAGCACTTAATCTGGTTTTTGGCGCATAGGAGGCATTCAATAAATAGTGACTATTTAAAATACGATAAACTTTTGTTTTAGATATCTTAATTTCACAATTTGGGTTTTGGAATGCTTTCAGATTCTGGTTTGGGATTGTTTACTTTCCCATTTTTTACATGTGAAAGAGCAGGCACTAAGAAAGCAATTCAAAAACACAAGTGTATCTTTTATAGCGGAAGCTTCGTGAATGATGAGGGCTCCGAGGGAATGGTGCCTGGGAGAAAGGCCAAAAGCAGTGGCAATGTTGAGCAGAAGGAAGATGAGATGAAGGAGACAAACAAAAAGAGATTCAAAGCGATGTGGTTTCCCATAGTGTCTGGGAGGGAAAAAATTTAAGATGGGGGGTATCATTAGCGGTCACAAATGTATGCATGTTCTCTCTATAAAATACACTAGAAAGTAAAAAGTGAGGTAGAAATAAGTAATTGGAGAGCTTTCTTTGGAGACATGTTCTTTATAATCCTACAGTATGGACTCTCTACTCATTGCTGTTTTTCTTACCACCTTCTACACATATTTTTCTTTTTTATTCTAAGTATAATTCTTCATTTCATGCTTGTTATTTTCACTTCTTAACAATAAGTAGGCAATATAGCCAAATGTTCAATAAATTGGGGTTTGATTGGACATTTTAGCACGGGGGGGAAGTGTTTTGTTGAAGAAAGGACGGTGCTCCCTCTGATAAGCTGCCTGCTGATGTAAACACTTTATGGTTTTATGACAGGCTCACCATCTACCAATACTATTTTCTATTCAATTCGTGTGGATGAGGATTTTAGAGAAAACAGCTGGCAGGAGAAACATATGACATTTAATCTTGCCTGAGAACATGAAATCTACAAAGCTCTATGTATATGTGTGTGTGAAACGTGTGGTTTGTATACACTCGCAAAGGTTATATTGGCAGTCGGATTCTACAGGGTTTGGGCCAACAGACAGCAGAAAACATTACATCCCTTGGTATTTTTCCGGAGATACACTTGACTGAACAAATAACTCGGCGAGTCTAAAATTCCGATGAAAACATTTGACTGATTGCAATTTTTGAACTAAAAAGATTTGTTTTCAAAATGAGAATGACCTCAAGTCATCCTTCACAAACAAACAAGTAAACTCACAATCAGTGGTGTAGGTTTTGATTGGTTCAAAATCACTCCCTGTGAACAAGATTCAGAACGCTGCCAAAACGTGGAACCTTGCAGATTACTGCGTGGATACACCACACGACATTTTAGAAATGATTTTAAAGAGAAACAGCAATAAAACTGAAATCCGTCTTTTTCAGATGTTATATGCACGGGGCCCGAAGTTGCAGAAAAAGGAGACATACAGTAGAGAAAAACTATTGCATGAATTTGGTCACAACCATGACAAGCAGAGAAAATCACAATTACCCTAAAATTTGCCCAAGATTACTAGAATATAAAATCCATTTAACAGCCAAATTTACATAATGACAATAGTGATTATATATTTAAGTTGATTCATAATCGTTCAGAAATGACTTGACTTTTATTTCTAAAGAATTTGTCTTTCATTTCAACTTCAAAATTCATTTGACTACTATAGCAGATTTGTTTACTGAAAAATCATAGTTCACCAGAGATTCTTTTCCTTGTGTTCTTTGCTTTTTTTTTTTTTAGTGATTTTTTATTATATTATGTTAGTCACCATACAGTACATCCCCGGTTTCTGATGTAAAGTTCGATGATTCATTAGTTGCGTATAACACCCAGTGCACCATGCAATACGTGCCCTCCTTACTACCCATCACCAGTCTATCCCATTCCCCCAACCCCCTCCCCTCTGAGGCCCTCAGTTTGTTTCTCATAGTCCACAGTCTCTCGTGCTTCATTCCCCCTTCTGATTACCCCCCCTTTCTTTATCCCTTTCTTCCCCTACTGATCATCCTAGTTCTTATGTTCCATAGATGAGAGAAATCATGATAGTTGTCTTTCTCTGCTTGACTTATTTCACCTAGCATTATCTCCTCCAGTGCCGTCCATGTTGCAGCAAACGTTGAGAACTCGTTCTTTCTGATAGCTGAGTAATATTCCATTGTATATATGGACCACAACTTCTTAATCCAGTCATCTGTTGAAGGGCATCTCGGCTCCTTCCACGATTTAGCTATTGTGGACATTGCTGCTATGAACATTGGGGTGCATATGGCCCTTCTCTTCACTACATCTGTATCTTTGGGGTAAACACCCAGTAGTGCAATGGCTGGATCATAGGGTAGCTCAATTTTTTTGCTTTTATCCACACAAACTGATTTTTACCCACTGTCACTATTTGGGGCCCAAATATCCTTCTCCATACTCGGCTAGATGTAGTCATCAGCAACTGAAAAACATTGCTTTCTCTCCTGTAGCCCAGAGCAGAGGGAAACAACAGACTCTTGCTTAAAGTGCCATTAGCTAGAGGCCTCCTGGCAGCCACAGACAAGGTGCGAATCGCAAAGACCACGTAGAGCCAGGGCCTCACCTCCCACTCTGTCGTCCTCTGTCCTCGTTCCCAATTGGAAATGAGTCTCTTCTTTGTAATTTCCATTGCCACATGTCAAGCCCCCAATATTGCTTGCCTAGATTTCTTCAGTAATCTTGCTATTGTCTTTTTTCTCATCCTTGCACACTACAAGGCATCTGACTCACCACTGGCAGACAAATCTCACAAAATGGAATTGTACTGAGAATGCACCCATGCTCAGAAAGATTCACAGAGCCTCAAGTCCCCGGCAAATGCAGTACAAACCTGGCAAAGTGGTTGCTGGTTATCTGACTATCTGTATGTTATGCGTAACCCTATAATGTGTTGCCCGAAATATGTTTTCAGAGTAAAAGGAGCGGTATTAACAACAGGGCACACTGGGATCTATAGATCACCGACCTCTCCTTGTGACTGTTCTCAACTTCCTCCATCACGGGTTTTACACACAAATGCCCTGACTTTCCCTTTTCTGAAAGTTTAATCCCCCTGCTCCTATCCCCTAGAAGGTGGTTTCCATCTGTCTCTCTCCACCCTTCATGACCTGTGTAATTCTCACCTCCTTCATGCAGACTTTGTTGATCCCTCAAAAGGACAGGCTACCTTCCTCCTTTCTCCGTCCGTAGCCCTAAGACCTCAGAGTGGGCACTTGGTCTCCATTTATGTTACTCTGCCTTGTACCGGTCATCCACGGGCTTGGTTTGGCCCCCAACTTGACCCTAAACAACTGGACAGCAAAATTCTTACTCATCTTTGCATTTTCCTAAACACCAAGCAAAGGTCCCTTTGTATAGCAAACATCGAACAAATATTTCTAACGAAATGCGATCATTGGCTGTAAACCCACACTTAAATTGTGGCCCTTAAAAAAGATTTATTTAATAACGGCATTAACCCTAAAGGAGAGGAAATTCACAAGTTGTTTGTGACATTCAAAAAAATCTCGAGTCATTTTACAAATTCAAAATCATTCACCCATTTCTGCATCTAAAGGATTTTTCCAAAATGCGCATTACGCACCAAAGCCCCCATATGAGAACGTACATTCATGTTGTCTTAGAAAAGTTTTTCCCGAGACTTTCACTTAAAGACTTCTATATGCAGTCTCTTCTATTTTTATCAGATAAATTTATTTATTAAATGAAATAAAATCGAAGTATTTGTAAAATAAAAACCCTCCATCACCCTTCTTCCCATATCCTGACGCTATTCTAGAGAATTAACACATTTGAAGAGTTTTTGTTTTGTTATTTAAATAATGCACTTATCTCTTGGCTTATCAATCTTAGATTGTGTGTGCTGACTGCTCCAGTAAAAGGTAGTGATTTAACGGGCTTGCACAACTCCTCTATTGCCCCTCCTTAATCACCACCCAACTTTTAAAGTTATGTTATTTTTAAATTAACAGGGTTTACAATATTTATATTCTCTTCTGTAGACAAATTAACATTTCTATTTTGTTTCTAGCTTTCTTCTAACAACGTAAGACTGGTACAAAAAGTGATTTTTGTATATGGCTACTGAACATTATTGCCTTCAGATTCATCCAAGGAGCGTAACTGGGCTTGCAGAGAAAGAATGACCATAATCATTAAAATCCTACCTGTTAAGAGGTAGTTAGACAGTAGGGTCTAATAGGTCCTTTTATAATTCCCTTCTAAATTTCTTCTAGGTTATAAGCAAGTGCTACTGTTATTCATCTCATATCAGATGTGCTTTTTTTTTTATTTTCTTGGATTACATCTAGAATAATTCATACGTGAGATATGCTACGCATCAGATTCTCTGGGCCACATATATTTTTAGCTTCACATTGATTGATAGTTTGGCTGCCTATACAATTGTAAGTTTAAGATACTTTCCCACAGAAAGTCTCTGTTCATTGCCTTCTAGAATCCAGGGAGGCATGTGAGGTCTGATTTTCATGTATTATATGTATCTTTTCTATCCTCAAAAGCCCATAGAATTTTCTTTCAATTAGTGCAATTTTACTGAGATGTATGGGCTTTTCAATTTTAAAAATTGTCTTTCTTCAAATTGTGAAACTTCTGTTATTTTATTTTATTTTATTTTTTATTTTATTTTATTTTTTGGGCCGTTTCTTCCCCTTCTTTGTTTCTTCTCAATGTTTATTAGATATATTTTAGAACCCTGTATCCATGCTCAAAGTATTTTAACTTTCCTCAGATTTCCTTTTTTCATTTTTCTCCTTTTGTTCTTGGTTCTTCCTCTGATTTTACCCTTCACATCTCCACTTCGGCGTTAAACCCAGTCATCCCATATTTATGTTCACCATATTATGTTCACCTGTTCAGCTTTTTATTTTCACATTCGTATTTTAATTTCCAGGATCATTTTATTTTGATTGATCTTTTCCAGAACAATCTATGCATGTGTGTATGTTCGATATTCTCTTGATTCTTAGAATGCTCATTAAAATTCTGTTTTAAAAAAATTCTCTTGGGGCGCCTGGGTGGCTCAGTTGGTTAAGCGTTTGCCTTTGCCTCAGGTCATGATCCCAGGGTCCTGGGATCCAGGCAGTCATTGGGCTCCGTGCTCAGCGGGGAGCCTGCTTCTCCTCTCCCTCTGCCCCTCCCCCTGCTCATGTTCTCTCTCTCTGTCAAATAAATAAATAAAATCTTTAAAAAATTTCTCTTATATTTTTGGAATTACCTCTGTTTTGTTTTGTGTATATGTGTATGTGTCTTTTTAAATAGTGATATTGGTTCTTCAGTTATCATGACATCCTTGGCTGTAGTATGGTTAGGATGTAGGGCCAGGTTGATGGATACGGATTACTGGTAGGGTCCATTTTCTTTGGATGGAAGGGCAGACTGTAGACCTGTGTAGGTTAGTCACTGTTTCACCTGACTGGCTTCTCTCACACATGCACGGATACAGGCACACAAACAGATTGGGGATCCACCAAAGGAGGAACTTTTTCTAAGAGTTGAGAAGTTTATCATGTCTCTATCTTGTCTAGAAGATGTAGCTCGTATTTCCCACCTGTTCATGTCTGTCTGAAATAAAGTTACTTCCAATTCTACTTGGTTTCTCTCTCAGTGCCCACAAGGAGCATAACATAATTCTAACATCAGACAATTCCCAGTTGTTAGAGTAGAATTCTGTTACACCTGTACTCTATCCTTGTTAAGTCAGAACAGAAAGGAACAGTGAGGGGCCCACCTGGCCCAGCTATTTTGAAATGCAGCTCTTTACATAATTTTCCTGATGGTCACTCCCAGGCCCACATCGGGTCTTTATGCTGACTTGAGGTTTAGAAATTATTTGAAACTATCATGGTAAGAACCATTTCTGTCGTTTGGGCCGTACTTTCCTTCTTTTAATTTCTCTATAAATCATACCCATTTGACTTTTATTTTTCTGGAGTTTCTCAAATTGTTCTACCTTATGTTGGCTCTAAAAATATAATGGGCTCTTCTCATTTTCTCTCTCTTTCCTGCCCTCCTTTTCTTCCTTTCTTTTCTTTTTCTTTTCGTTCCTTCTTTTTTTTCTTTCTTATATTTTTAAATTTCATTGTTGCCCTAGAAGAAAGGGATATACATAAGTTTGTGGCAGCCCACATCCTGAACCAAAAGCCAGACTACGTTTCTTTTTATATATATATATTTCTTTTAATGATGCCAATAAGTCCGTTTTGCATTTATTTCCCATAACCTGGAATTTATACTCATATTTGGTTAAATATTTTTCTACACTTTGGGGTGGGTGGTACTAACTCATATGATACTGCATTTAGAGATTTAAAAAAAAAATTCGTAACATAAAAATGTGATATGGTTACAGCCAAAAGGAACTATTTGCTTGCAATCTGCTCTTCCTGGCACCCTGTGTGCTCCATAAGATATAAGCGTCTACTGAATCATGGAAAATGCAATCTGAAGTTACACAAGTAAATTAGTCACTGCATTCTGTACTATCAACAGTCTGGGGCGTCTTTAGAGTTCTGTCTATATAGAAGAAAAATTAAGTCTATTTGTATGGCATTTCCCCTGCACATTTTTGAAATAAGGTCATGGTCACTATGACTGGAAAAAGTCACATTTCAGTCTTAATCAAATCTAGTAGTCTAGCATCTTAAACCTGTTAGAAAGCTACGCCATTTTAATGAGATGCGTGAGCCGAGGACTTAGTTCCCAGGTTGACTATCTAATTGTATAGTTGATTAAATTATTATAATTTGGGCACAGAAAATTCAAACCCTTTGTAAACTCAATTTCAAGGAAAAAAAAAAAGGTGAATGAGTAAATACCGCAATCTCACTAACAGCCAAATGTTTAAATTAAGTAGCCCTAGGCCTCACAGCTTCCTCAGAGTCCCCCCCAAAAAAGGAGGCTCATGGAATCTAAGCAAGGTTCTTTGAGCAAATATTTCTTTATGCTGTCAAATAAGATAGGCATCCCCAAAAGGACTGCCCTCAATGTGTAAGCTGGCAATTTTCTGCGGCAGTAATACGGAGCACAACTGGAAAAGAAGTAACAAGCCTGGCAAGGGCAGCCTAGCCTTGAGAGCCACTTAACGGGCTGGCCTACACTGTGCCCTAGAATCTCCTTATTTTGTGATTTCCTTCTGCATCTTCATTTTAACTGAGAGCATAAATGAGATTACATAAATGTTTTCTTTTTGGGTTGCTTTTCCTGTTTCCTTTTCTACTTGGCTTTCCGCTTCTAGAACTGATGGCAGCTCTGGTATGACTTCTCTCACCCAGATGCCTGATGGGTATCACGATAGGTGCCACCGTACCCGCGGATACAGCGAAGACTTCAAAGGGATCCGCTTCAAATGACTGCAGGTTGACAGGGAAAGAAAACACTCTCCTGTGTCCACTTCCCTCCTGTCTAAGGACTGCGGGGCTGCTGGCGGAGACAGGTGTGGCTGCAGAACTACGTCGGGGCCGATCTATCCTGAAAATCACTTCCACTGTTGTCTAGAGTAGACTGACAGGTGGCTCGGGCTGTGCTTTTCTCACCTCCACTGTGCCTCAAAACAGGAATTTTATTATTCTCTTCAGAACTACCTCTCACAACTCTTGTTAGAGTTATGCACTTTTCAAATTTTAACATATTTCAGCAATTGCTTTCTGATGACACCTCGCTTTCTTCCAGTATTTCCGGCTCAGTGTGTGCAGGCGGCAACACTTGGCCTCGGGAACAACTCTCTCTTCTCTTTCTCCGAATCCTACAGATTCTGGTTGCCCTCTGTAGTATACTTCATCTGCATGGTCTACACCCTGGGGTAAGTCTCTGTGTTCGAGAAAACACACCCAGCTGGAGTGCTGCTTGGACGTGGTCTCCAGGGCTGGAGACATTGACACAATTATCTGGGCAAATAAGAATATATTCAGCCATGAAACACATTTATTTCCTTGAAACTCTATGCTGGCTCAGGCCTCGACTCGATGCTGAGGATATGACAGTGAGCAAAACCCAGTGAGGTCCCTGCCTTCCTAAATTACAGCCAAATAGTAGGAATGGCCAACATTTTAATGATTACTTATTACATGCTGAACACCTGTCATGACTTATCTCATGAAATTCTCAGCAAAACGACCATGGGTGTCTGTTAGTACAAAAAAACTCACCATAATAAGACAACAGAAGTGTTTGGGTTTTTTGTTGTTGTTGTTTTTTTTTAAAGTCACCCATCTTCCTGCCTTTTCCTAGAGAATATGAACTCAAGTCTGTTCTAGTTTGAGCACAGGGCTGGGGGCAGATGGTAAGCGACTGCTTTATATTGCTTTCTGTGAGAATTTGCGTTCTCTGGGAGAATTTATTATTATCTTCAGATGCGTAGCCCTTGCCTACATTTTCCCAGACAGTTTAGCAGAGTCAGGATGGGAACCCAAACCCGCCTTCTCCAGAGCCTATGCTTTTCCTTACTCCCCTTATCCGTCTTCGCACCCCCACACGCTTCTGCCCTTCGACAGATAGAGTAAAAGAGCAGGGAGGGATGATGAGGCAAACGCATCTGATTAATTCTGTCGACTCTCCTTTGTTCTGTGTGCGCTAGATGGAACTAAGACACCTTTTTGCCTTTCTCCCTACGTATCTAGCAGCCCTATTTCAAAAGAACTGATAAGGACAAAAAAATTTTTTTTTCAAGAAATGCATATGGCCCATCACTGAAGTGAGAAAACTTGTTTTTCGGCGGGGGGTGGGGGGAAGCTGTTGTAATGGGGTTCACAATAAGATGAAAATATGAGACTCATGACATCACAGTCTAACTTACATCATGAAGAAGCATTACAATATTAGATCAGATCACTCTTGTGCAAGGCAGTCCTTTCACACATTGGCTCGGCATTCACTGAGAAGGTACGACATGAAAGGCTCTGTGTTAAGAGACATAGTCACCCAGATATACGTCTGGTAGGGCTACTGCTTCCCCTCCAGGAACGTTTCAGGGCTGACATTTGCACGTGAGAGGAAGAAGTGACAGGGTGGAGCCTGTGGAGGGCGCAGTCTAGGACAACTCCCCGGTTTCTGACTGGAGCTCCTGGCTGATGCCGCACCAACGGAAAAACGGCTGCTTTGGGACATAGGGGGGTTTGACATTCTTGAGTTTTGGTGCTTTTCTTTTTCCTGTTTTAAGGGTGTTTTGGTTCGTTTCCGCCCAATGCACTGGTTAAAGCACTGTGCTCCTTGGAGCTTGGCAATGTCATAACCCTTGTCTGATTATCTCAGCTTTATGAGTGCAATTAGAGGGGGTAAAATATGTATTCAAGAGGTTTCTGCCATCCTAACAGACCCTCACCATCCCCGAGGATTCTTTTCCTGACGATTACATTAATTATATTTTAAGTTTTTAAAATCTTTTCAGCACAATTAGGAGAGTTCGTTGGGGTTCATGCCCACGCCTCAGTGTGCCCACCCTTCCTTCACGCCACTTTTCTATAGGAAAAGGAAAAGGGCATTTATATGATGAGTGAGTAGAATGCAGCAGTAGGCACAAAGCTAATAAATGATGTCATTAAAATCTATTGGAAAAACATGATTCAACTTGATCTCAAAATCTGAAAAAAATGTGGGGAAACTAAATGGTATTTTATCACTGAATAAAGACTTACTTTACAGAGCTGTCTTCGTGAGTCCTAAAGTGTGCCTTTATAATTTGATTTTACTCAGCGGTTTTCCAAAACATCTGTCTAAATTATTCAACTAATTTTACCTTTTATTCCTACTTCTGTTATAATTTCAGAAAGACCTGTATGGTTAGATGAGTTTTCTTTTGTAGATTACTCTAAGAAGCATAATTAAATACATAATGAAAGAAATTTGGCTCTTCTGCTGTCTCCTGTGTTAGAAATTTGATGTCACTGATGGATAGTTACAGGATGCATTGCTTTTTTGCTTTCTCATCTCAGATCTGAGTCCTCACCGTCTTCCCCTGCCCTTGAGCCTGATCTTCTCCTGCCTTTGAGCCTGGCACCCTGCTGGTGCTGGCAGGCGTCAGGCAAGCATCGGCTGGGAGCCAGACTGAGGCTTACAAGGAAGGCTCGGGAAAGCGGACTGACATGGGCTCAATAATTAGCATAATACTGGACACAATGCTCAATAAGGATCTACTGAATTAATGGATGTGTGTACTGCCTGCTTCCAACACTTCAAGTTGATAACGTGGGCTAATTGGCTGAGCATTACAAATGAGAATGGAGGACTGACCGGCTCTTTGGTCTGCCAAAGTCAATAAAACTTTTGTAAAACCTTCTTTTAGAGATACAGAGTTTTATTCACCTTTAATATCTGTGTCAACAACTTTAGCAATGTGAAAAAAATAAGTATTCTCATGCATTTGTGTCTTGCTTTGAATAGTAAAGATACTGTGACAGGGAGTAACAGGTAGCAAATTTTATGGGAAGCCTTAGGATGACACGTAATTGTATTACATAAAGTTCCTCAGTAGCCAAAACGTAGCTACTTATAATATCTCTCCATGTAGAGCTGGTCCACATTCAGCAACTCCAAGACTACCTAAATAATTTGAGGACTTCACGATATTCTGAAAATTCCTACAATTAGCGTTTCCTCCTGATTTCTTCAGTCTTTTCCACATTCAATTATATCACGAAAACAAAATAAAACCAATTAACATATTTTATAATTTATCTAACAAAATGCTTCTTTGACTTACTTTGATTCCACAAAGCTAAGAGAGAAAAAATAATTTTGCCTAGCATTCAGTCATATCTCTATAGGCATGGATATATATACCCAAAAATATATACATAAACTCCAGGTTTTCAGAGGACATAGGGCAGCGCCCACGGGCTCAGCGGCATTGCATCGAGCCGCACCGCCCCCCGCCCCATCATGTTCACCTGTCCATTTCATCCTGAAACTCCTCCTATCACCATCACCGCTGCAAGGGGACAGCTGCAACTCAGCAGGGTTTTAGTTCTGAGAGACAATGGTCATTTTCTTCAACTACCTTAAAAAAGCTTATTAGTATAATGCATGTTAACTGCTATGATAACACTATCCAATAGTGAAATGTACCATGGTTTTACTTATGCCCAAAATTGAGGCAATGAAAGACTTATCTAGAGAGAAATAACATCTTATTTGAAGATGAAAGTCACAAGATGGGAAGTAAGAGTAGACTATAATTTATAAAATGTAAAGCAGGAGAAAGAAAAAGAAAAAGAAAAGGAAGTTAGATGTCAGAACTCAGGAGATTTTTGTCTGGGTAAATATTTATTGTCCACGAGAAAGCAAAATAAACTACTTATGGCCCTTTTTGGATAAAACAGTATATTAAAAAAGAAAGTCCTTGGTTCAAGTACAAATGCAAGTGCCACTTAATATTATTAATAATTCACATAACGTAGACATTTCCAGACTCTGAAGAACATTGTTTTGCCCTGACTAGTTCAACTAACCATATCAAAACAGACCCAACAGACTGTGAGAGACTTATTTTCCAGCTCATGCATTCTCTCCTGAGTCATTTTACAAGTTCGATCCCCATAAAGTCCTATCTACATATGTCAAAAATATAATGTTCATTAGGTTCAGAGCATCAAACTGCCTGACTTTACTTTCCTTCCATGTGCTTGGTCCCACATAAATTTTTCATGGACTTCTACCAGGCCTTCTAAATCATGAAAGGTCACAGATCTGGAACCCACAGTAAGATTTTTCTCTTCAGCAGCAAGTTTGCTGTCCAAACATGGTTGAAAGCCGCATTGATCTAGTAAGGGATGAATGCTCGTACTAATGAGCTCTCTGTGCCCTCGCTGAGTACTTTCTCCTCTGAATTAGTTGGGATTTTAAGAGTCATGCATGACCTTGTTTGCAATCTTAGAGACTTGGGAATGTAATTGTCCCCAGGATGCTTGATTTCCTTACAACTTCTGATGATGGAAGGTAGAGTGATCTTTAAATCCTTACTCTGAGAGTAGAGCTTTCTCATAGGCACAGTAAGGCTGAAGGACTATTTATTCGGAAAAATAGCATTTGCCTTTGTTTTACAAGCTGGCTTGTCTCCATGAAACTACCCAAACCTTGGAATTCATGGTTAATGTTAGTTCTCTGCTTTCCTACAGAAAACTACATGTATCCCATTGAGCGCATGCTCGCTTTCTCATATAGATGTTCTTCACTTGCAGTGATTCATGTGGAAAAGGTTAACTGGAGATTAGTGACAAAAGGAAATTATTTTAAGAGATTCAATTGATCTTCACCTTCCGAAAAATTATAAACTGCCCTATATAATTGCCCATTGCTGTCTTCTTTAATCCCTCAACATCACCTTGCACGTATGGAAAAGTGATAAGAATGGGGGCTGAGGAGAAATAGTAAGATGGTTCAGATCGAACCAAGCCATTTCCGTTTCTTTTGTTGTTGTCGCTTTACTATAAACCCTGCTTCCTTGACTAAAGCCATCGTGATTATGAAGGAATAGCTTTTTCCCAGAGTCACATTAGAACCAGAAAAGGAGGGATTTGTCATGCAATGGGATATCTCTGGGATAGTTCACCCTTATGAATCATATCTGCCTTTTCTCCCATCCTCTTTTAATTGAACACTAGCAAAGGAACAGTTATCTTCGTAGATAACAGACCTGGGAAGAGCGACCCAGAAAGTAATGTGAGATCTGTCCATTTTCAACCTTGCTAAGGAGGACACATTAAAGCATTCCTCATGAAAGTCAACCTTAGTCAACAAATATTCAAAGTTAAGTGACCTTGAAGGAATATATATCTATATCTATCTATCTATCTATATATATATCTATATATATATATGTGTATATATATATAGATATATATATATATTGTAAAGAAGAATACAGACTGAATCATCTTGAGAGACTATAAGTGAACTGAAAAGAAAGGCAGGGAAGCATCCTAAGGAAAGAAGTTAAATCCAGGGAAGGGTTGGTGTACGCATTTCTTGTGCTTACCTTTTCTGCTGACTGTGCTGTACCAAAAAAGATGGGAATGAAAGCTAACCAAATGATGCAGGTGGTATACATGGTAAATCCGATAGGTTTGGCTTCGTTGAAAGTCTCTGGGACACCTCTCGTTTTAATGGCATAAACAGTACAAGTGACCATCAGGAGGATACTGTACCCCAGTGAACAAATGAGCGAGAGATCAGAAATGTCACACTTGAGCACTCCCCTGGCGTTCTCTGGGTCTAGAGTCCGCTGTTCTCCATAGTCAATGATGATGTGGGGGGGGTCCACAGCAAACCAGACGCACACTCCTAGAAGCTGGACGGAGATGAGGCTGAAAGTGATCACCAGCTGGGATGCTGGACTAATAAACTTGGGTGCTGTGACTGATTTCTTCCCCTGCTCAAATATTCGGTGGATTCTGTTTGTTTTGGTAAGAAGGGCTGCATAGCTGAAACACATGCCAAGTCCTAGAAAGATCCGGCGGAAGGAACATATGATAGTATCTGGTGCGGCAATCATTAAAAAGGTGATTGAGTAACAGAGGAAAATCCCTGTTAGGAGCACATAACTGAGTTCTCGTCCAGAAGCCCTTACAATAGGAGTGTCATTATAGCGGACAAAGGTCACGATCACAAAGGTGGTGGCGACGATTCCCAATATTGCAATGAACACAGGCACCACAGCCCAGGGGGAATGCCATTCCAGTTTGATGATGGGGATAAGCTGACAGCCTGTGCGGTTGATGTTGGGTCTCTGATCCAGAGGGCAAAGTTCACAGGAGAGCTCATCCACCTGGTAGTTGTAACCTTCACAGCGCTCACAGTGCCAGCAGCAAGGGACTCCTTTCACCGTTTTCTTCCTCTCCCCGGGCTTACAGGGCAGGCTGCAGACGGACGCCGGGTGGGTGTGTTCTCTATTAGCCCACTGCATGTCTTCCACCTGTGGGGATAAAAAATTAATGAGCCTTCCATTTTCCCCCATTTATAATATCCTAATCCTAGCCACAGGTTTGTAATAAATCACTGAATGCTGACAGTGCAAATACAGTTTACCGTAATAACAGCCCGGTTTTCTTTCCCCAGTATTGACTTCTCGATGAAAGTGTTAAATGATCGGGTCCAATAAATCATTCCTATCGTCAACTTCATGAGTGTCATTAGTTTCCATTTACCTCCTCAATGTTGACCAATCTGTCATTTGTAGAAAGACTTATTGGCCTGAACAGTTTTGAAACTCAAAAAAAAAAAAAAAAAAGCCCCACGGAGATATGTTTTAGAGTTAATCACAGATATAAATGCCAGAATCCCTGAAACAGTGGCTTAGGATATAAATATCTACATAAAACAGTGATGCAAAGCTCTTCACCATATCTGTGGAAATTCAAATCGCACTGTGTCAATTTTCATAGGAAATGGTAAAACGAACTAATCGCTGATAATTATCATGTACCCGTGGTGATAACTGTATTAATGTTTTTGCCTTTGTTTAACTATGGAATATACCTTTTTCCCCGATCTTGCGTTTCCGTACCGTGCAAGAGACCACGCTGAATGAGATAGCTTGGTGGTAATGTTTTCCACTGAACAAAAGTAGTCTTACAAGTGGTTTAAAGCGGTGAAATTGGTACAAATGAGAAAGTCCCCCCCCCCCCCCCCCAGTGTGCTTAGTATCTGCTTCAGAGCCTTAAAGTTCCACCTTACTCTGGATTAAATCACAGAGTACCTCTACTAAAATAAAAATATTATTTTAAGGGGATTCTGCCAATCAATGACCTCTTACCTTGATTGTTTACTAAAGGTTCTAGACCCAGTTCCAACATTTATGGGGTAGGGAAGAGGACGTTTCCCATACCACCAAGCAATGTCGAATAGCAGCTGGGTGTCTTATAAGTTACCTCAATTCTGACACTACCTACCTGGATATAGCATCAGATCCCACAAGTTAAAGCTCAGGCTGCAAGACTGTCCCCCTCCCACCTCAGATGTCAATTGCCAAGTCCATGTCTCACGTGTGCTTCTGACGAACCTATAGACTGAAGGTTCCAACAACACTTGCCTTGGGTTCAACTAATTTGCTAGAGCAGCTCACAGAATTCAGAGAAACACTTTACTTACTGGATTACCAGTTTATGATAAAAAGGAAAAGATGTATAGGACGAGGTATGTGGGAAGGGCACAGAGCTTCCATGCTTTCTGATTACGCCACCGCCTCCCAAATCTCTACCTGTTCACGAACTCTTAAGCTCTCTGAACCCCCACCTTTTGGGACTTTATGGAGGCTTCATCACATAGGCATGATTAATTAAATCAGTGGCCACTGGCATTAATCCAACCTTTAGCCCCTCTCCCTTCCCAGAAGTCTGGAGTGGGACTAAAAGTTCCAATCCTCTAATCACATGGTTGGTACCTTGGGCAACAAGTCCCCATACTTAGGTTATCTAGAGGGTTTCCAAAAGTCATCTTATTAACATAATAAAAGACACCTTATGGGGTGCCTGGGTGGCTCAGTCATTAAACGTCTGCCTTTGGCTCAGGTCATGATCCCAGGGTCCTGGGATCGAGCCTCACATCGGGCTCCCTGCTCAGCAGAAAGCCTGCTTCTCCCTCTCCCACGCCCCCTGCTGGTGTTCCCTCTCTCACTGTGTCTCTCTCTGTCCAATAAATAAATAAAATCTTTTAAAAAAAAGACACTTTTATTGTTCTTATTACAAAAAATTCCAAAGGTTTTAGGTGCTTTGTGCCATGAATAAGGTCGAAGACCATATATTTCTCTTATAAATCACAATATTGCATTTACCTTATTAGAAACACAGTAATTCTAGCAGAATGCTAATAGGACAAACTAGAAATCATGGATCATAGGAGACAACTTATTATGAAAAGCAGCTACTATAAAAAGAGTGATTTTGGGGTGCCTGGGTGGCTCAGTCGGCTAAGCATCTGCCTTTAGCTCAGGTCATGATCCCAGGGTCCTGGGATCAAGTCCCACATAGGATGCCCTGCTCAGCGTGGAGTCTGCTTTTCCCTCTCCCCACTCCCCCTCTTTGCTCCAAATCTCTCTTGCTATCTCTCTCTCTCTCAAATAAATAAATAGAATTTTAAAAAAGAGAGAGAGAGAGAGAGAATGATTTTGTTCACTGATATGAACAGTGACTGACACACAATTTGCCCTCAAATCTTTGCTGAATTTGCAAGAAAAGAAGGACAGTGTTAAAAAGAAAACCAAAGGCCCAAAGTGGCATCACTTAGGGTAAAGCCCCAAGTCAGTAAACTTCGGCTTAATACCTGAATCTAACTGCAGTTTCAACCTTCCCCAGTGATGTACTCTTAACCGGGTCAGTCAGGAATTTTCTGATGGATGTCAATGAGTCTACCACTTGGGCCTTCTCCATTCCCCAAAGGAAGGTGAGGGAATCTGCATGACAAGACCTCCTGCTCTCCTCTCTAAGGGAGGGTGACTTTGCCTGGAATAATCCTTTCTTTTGCTTATAATTTCCTTGCCCCACCCTCTTATAAAAACCTTCCATTTTGCACAACTCCTTGGAACACACCTCTACTTGCTAGATGAGATGCTACCCAATTCATGAATCATTTAATAAGCTAATTAGACCTTCAAATTTACTCATCTGAATTCTGTTTTTCAACAACAGGAGGGATACCACAGCACAGTGCTGAGGAAGAAGGGGTCAACTTGAAAGTACTGGGAACTGGTAATAGAAGGTGGTTCAAAGAAGCACAGAAATGGGAGCCCAAAGAATGGTTAGAAAACAGAACAAAACAATATACAACTTATTTTCCCCAAGACCAGCTCTATTCACAACCCAAAAGAAGAATTACCATATTCTGTGGTAGTCTGGCTCCAAAATGGCTCCCAATAATCTCACATCCCAGCATTTGTGAACCCAGGTAGTCCTCTCCAACTGTGAATAGGGTCGATTTATGTAAACAACAGTGCATACTAGAAACGATTACATGTGATTTCTGAGACGAGGTCATTAAAAATATTTTGGCTTCTGCCTTGCTCTCTCTTAGATCAGTCACTCCAGAAGAAGAACAGTTTCATGAGAATGCTCAAGCAGCCCAATGGAGAGGAACCCAGGCCACCTGCCAACAACCATCACCAACTTATCATGCATGTGAAGGAAGCACCTAAAGAGTGAATTTTCTGGCTGCATTCCAATCTTCAGGTGACTGCAGCCCCCAGTGACACCTTCACGGCAACCTCATGAGAACCCCTGAGCCAGAACCCCCCCGCCAGCTAATAAGCTGCTTCTGAATTTCTGATCTACAGAAACTGTGTAAGATGATAAATGTTTTCTTGTTTTAGGATGTTAAATGTTGAGTTCTTTGTTACCCAGCAATAGAAAACCAAATACAACTCAAAATAAGCTTCTCCACCCATCCTGTGACCACCACCAGTGGAGTATTCTATTGAGAATCTACTCAGAAGGCAGTGACAGCTGTCATTTACCAAAAACACGCCCCAGAGTGGCTCGTGTAGGCAATATGCTTTCATTACTTGAAGGTTGCCTCCCTTTGGGGAACTATGCAACTGAAACTGTTGTCATGAATAGATCGATCACTTAAGGATGTTTTCCTTTCTTGAATGTGGGGTGAACGATTGAGGATAGAGAACTATGGTCCCCAAGCTTAATACCTGCAGAGGACTATCAAATCTCCCCAAGGTGGAGTACAAAATTCATGCCTGTTTAATTTCAAATATCCTCCCTTGAGAAAAAAGGTGGTATTTCATGTGTCAGAAGGGCACTCAAAACTATTAGCTCTTACCCTTTTTGGCACAAAGGTATAGCAATCTATCACATCCCTGCTAATTTTGTATTAGGTTTTAACAATTTAGGAAAGTTATTTTATGTATGTATAGAATTCCATTAGGAAAGAAAAGAAAGTTAAATTGGAAGCATATAGAGGCTTCTCTCGAAAATATTGAGAAAAATGAAATGCTCCACTGAGCGGCTGAAGTATTGATTTTATACCCGAATGGACTCTTAAAAGATAATAAAATACTTTTGCGAAGGTTATGTTTCAAAGCTAATTAATGTAAAACCAAAATTGCATTTTGTTTGGGGTTTCTATAGATTTATGATGTTACTGTAAAAAAAAAAAAAAAGAAAAGGCAGCCAAATATCTCAGAAACATTAAACTTCAAGATTGTTAGCGACTTTAAAGGTCAGCTTTCTAACCGCATGTGTAATTCTTTAATTCTCAATACATTTCATTTTCCAGAAGGAAATTTCTTTGTTAACAAAGAAATATACCTATACCAGATAAGCCTCATTACATAGGGTAGATAGTTATCATTATAAGTTAAATATTAAATTTTCCTTGGTCAGTTTTCTACGTACTGAACTAATGGGAAAATGTTTTTCATAAATAAAAATAAAGACTTTTTTAATATAATGGAGAAAATATTAAGTATATTTTTGTAACATGACAAATACACATGACTCCATTTTCGTCAAGGAATCTATTTATATATAACTGCACTGTGTTTTGATGCCATAGTTGAAGTCTGGGAACCGACTAGTATCTACCCCAGGGAAGAACAAATAGCAAATACTTAAATGAGGATCTTGTAAATATGTTAATATTTGAGTCAAATTATTTGTTTTGCATATGTTGCTAAATAGTGATTAAAAACAATACTACTTGAGATTAATTAAACAACCTAATTTTCACAACGGTGCTATAAGGTATAAACAAGGATCATTCAGCCCTTTTGTCCAGCGACAGCAACAAATTATACCATCTTTCATATGAGTATCCATGCATTTTTAAAATTTGTCTTCCTTGTCTTTGACATTATTCTGATATTAGGATTTCTTTCTAAAATATATAATCTAACAAATGGATGATAGTTATTTAGACAGACCTTCCAGGGACAAAACCATAGCCCATTCCTGACTTGATAATGTTCACCAACAGTGATTCATTCTGTAGGCTCCAATCCAGTGCATCTCATAGCATGTGAGCCATCAACTGGTTTCTGCTGTCAAATCCTATTATTACTGCAGACAAATACACCAACAGCCACAAAAACAAAACTTTCTGAGTGTGCTTCTACTTTTTAATCTTTAATCTTTCCAGACCAATCAACCTAGAGTAATTCCTCATAAATTCTTTAAGTAGACATTATTTTTATAGAACAATTTCTTCTGTATAGTTTTAGTAGCTCTTGAAAAAAAGACTACAAGAATACTTCCCAATTCAAGGCCCCATTATAATTAATAATTTTCAGTGTTCTTTACAAAATTCTTACTCAATGTAATACCTCGGTTATAATATTTTCTCCACATATTAAGTGGTATCTTCACTGATGGGATTACCCTACATGAGGAAACATTTTAAATACTAACAGGTAACTGGTAGCTAATCATAATCATCTCTTTTCATTTTGCTCTATAAATCACAGTATCGATAATCATTTTGGTGACTAGTTTGCCACCCCAATATTCAAAACCCCAACCTTCATCTGACTTATATTGAAGAAAAAAATTACCCAGAGCAGGCCCAGGCTGGCAGACCCCAGAAGATGGAAAGTTACTAGCAATAACAAGAGATAACCAGAAGCTCTGCTGGGAGCAAGAAATAACCAGCCATTTCTGCTTCTGTAGACAGGCTCCCTGCTACGAGCTTCCTGCACTGCCCTAACTGCTGCCCTAACCACTGTTCCTGCCTAAAGCTACGCCCCCACCACCAAATTAAACCCACCTACCAGTAGTCAGCACAGCCCTTGGAACCTGACCCCCTGCACTTCCCTATAAAAGCTCTGTAACCCCACTGCCCAGGGCCCAGAATTTCTAGTGCAATCTTGTCTGGGTCCTCCGGCATAAAATAAAGCCTACTTCTCCCACTTCTCCGAGTGTCACTTGGTTTCTCACTGGTCTGATTATTTTTCCACAACAATATAATGACATGTATACAACAATATACAATACAACAATATAATGTTTGTATATGCAAACATTTCCAGTGAAATTGAGTGTTTTGAAAAAGCTTTACTCATTAATGTCGACATAATCAATAGACATAACAAGTGCACTAATTAGCATTAAGTATTTAAAATATCAAAATTTGGGGGCCCCTGAGTGGCTTAGTCAGTTAAGTGTCCAACTCTTGATCTCAGTTCAGGTCTTGATGTCAGGATCGTGAGTTTGAGCCCCACATTTGGCTCCATGCTAGGCATGGAGCCTAGTTAAAAAAATAATAATAAAAAGTCAAAATTTGGTGTGTTTTGTGAATCATGATTCACATATGAGTGAATACACGTTGCACAGTTAATTTGATAATGCAACTCAAAATAAAGTTTCTCAGTATATTAGTATATATATTCATATATAAATAAATATTTCTTCCTTAATATTCATCCTTTCCTTTGGGTTATGCACAGCTTTCTACTCCTATTCAAAGTACTTTTAGTGTTTCTGAAAGTCTAATATATGTATGTGAGATGATCCCCATACTGAAGCCCTGACCTTATCTAATATTACGTATCTCATAACCTTTAAAAATGCAGATTTCTCCTATTTAGAAGGACAGTTTAAAATAAAGTTAAGAAAATTTTAGCATCAAAAGAGTTAAATACTTAAGAATAAACCTAACAAGTGAAGTGCAAGATTTTCTTTCACTAAAACCTACTAAATACCATTTTAAAAAATGAAAGATCTAAATAAGTAAAAAGAAACCCCATGTTCATGGATAAAAAAATGCATATTGCTAAGATGGAAACACTCCCTAAGTTAATTGACAGATTCAACATAATCCTTATCAAAATCCCACCTGGCTTCTTTGCAGAAATGAACAAGCTGCTTCTAAAATCCACATGGAAATATCAGGGACCCAGAATAGACAAAACAATCTTGAGAGTGAAAAACAAAGTTGGAGAATTCACACTTTTGATTTTATTTCTTATTATTTTTGTTGTTGTTGTTTATATTCTTTTTTAAAATTCAATTACTTAACATATAGTGTATTATTAGTTTCAAAGGTAGAGGTCAGTGATTCATCAGTCTTATATAATATCTGGTGCTCATTATATCACATGCCCTCTGTAATATCTGTCACCCAGTTATCCCATCCCCTCACCCCCCTCCCCTACAGCAACCCTCAGTTTGTTTCCTATGATTAAGAGTCTCTTATGGTTTGTCTCCCTCTCTGATTTTGTCTTGTTTTATTTTTCCCCACTTCTCATTTTAAAACTCACTACAAAGCTATAGCAATCAAGACAGCATGATGCTGGCATAAAGATAGACAAATCAATGAAATAAAATTAAGAGCCCAGAAGTAACCTCTCACATGTATGGTTAATTGATTTTTGACAAGGATCCCAAGCAAATTCAATGAAGACAAAATAGTCTTTTCAACAAATGGTACTGGGACAAGACATGACACCAAAAATGTAAGAAACAAAATAAAAATAGATGAATTAGACTTCATTAATATTAAGTCCTTTTGTGATTCAACAGATGCCATTAGGAGAGTGAAAAGACAACCCACAGTGGGCCAAATCATTTCCAAATCATGTATCTAATAAGGAATTTGTATCTAGAATATATATATATAATATACATGAAAAAATGTTCAAAATCATTAGCCATCAGGGAAATTCAAATCAAAACCACACTGAGATACCACCTTATGCCAGTTAGAATGGCAAAAATTGACAAGGCAAGAAACAACAATTGTTGGAGAAGATGTGGAGAAAGGGGATCCCTCCTACATTGTTGGTGGGAATGCAAGTTGGTACAGCCACTCTGGAAAACAGTGTGGAGGTCCCTTAAAAAGTTAAAAATTGAGCTACCCTATGACCCAGCCATTGCACTACTGGGTATTTACCCCAAAGATACAGACGTAGTGAAGAGAAGGGCCATATGCACCCCAATGTTCATAGCAGCATTGTCCACAAGAGCCAAATCATGGAAGGAACTGAGATGCCCTTCAACAGATGACTGGATTAAGAAGTTGTGGTCCATATATACAATGGAATATTACTCAGCTATCAGAAAGAACGAATTCTCAACATTTGCTGCAACATGGACGGCACTGGAGGAGATAATGCTAAGTGAAATAAGTCAAACAGAGAAAGACAATTACCGTATGATTTCTCTCATCTATGGAACATAAGAACTAGGAAGATCGGTAGGGGAAGAAAGGGATAAAGAAAGGGGGGGGGGTAATCAGAAGGGGGAATGAAGCACAAGAGACTATGGACTATGAGAAACAAACTGAGGGCCTCAGAGGGGAGGGGGGTGGGGGAATGGGATAGACCGGTGATGGGTAGTAAGGAGGGCACGTATTGCATGGTGCACTGGGTGTTATACGCAACTAATGAATCATCGAACTTTACATCGGAAACCAGGGATGTACTGTATGGTGACTAACATAATATAATAAAAAAAAATAAAAAAATAAAAATAAAAAAATAAAATATACCTATAATACACACACACACACATATATATATGTTAGAGATGAGGTGACATTTAAATTTTATTTATTTTTTGAAGGCATTTGAGTATTTATTGAATATTTTTGGTTTTATCAAGTTTTTATTTAAATTCTAGTTAGTTAGCCTATAGTGTAATATTGGTTTCAGGAGTAGAAATTAGTAATTCATCACTTACATATAACACCCAGTGCTTATCACAAGTACCCTCCTTAATACCCATCACCCATATATTTATATATATATATTATATATACATTAAAAACTCTTAGAATTAAAGTTAAAAGACAAATAATCCAAATAAAAATGAGTTAAAGAATTGAAGAGTCATTTGTCCAAAGAAGATGTAAGAATGGCCAATATGAAAAGTGTCCAACATCATTAGTCATCAGAGAAATACAAATAAAAACACAAGATCCACTAGGATAGTTATAATAAAAAAATATAGACAATATCAAGTGTTACTGAAGATGTGAAAAATTAAAACTCTTTACGTTGCTGGTGGGGAGGTAAAATGGTGCAGTTATTTTGGGAAATAGTTTGGCAGTTCCTCAAAAGTTAAACATAGAGTTGCCATATAACCTAGCAGTTTCTACCTCTAAATAATTCCAATCCAAGAAAACCGAAGACATACATTCACACAAAAATCTGTATATCAATGTTCATAGTAGGATTATTTATAATAGCCAAACAGCAGAAACAACCCAAATGCCCATTAACTAATGAATGGATAAACAAATTGGTTATATCTATACAATCAAATATTAAAAATAAATAAAAGGAATCAAGTATTAAAAATAAAAAATAAAGTCCTAATATATGCTCTAAAATAGACGAACCTTGAAAATACGTGAAGTGAGAAAAGTTAGTCACAAAGACCACATATCGTGTGATTTTATTTTATATGACATGTCCAGAACAGGCAAACCCATTAACAGACAATAGATTGGTGACTGCCAGGGCCTACGGGGAGAAGGGAACATAGTGAACGCTCAAGGGTACAGGATTTCTTGGGCAATGGCCTAAAATTAGATGGTGGAGATGGATACACAACTCTACGAATATACTGAATAATACTGAATTACACCCTAAAAGGGTGAATTTTATGGGCAAATGTGGATTATCTCAATAAAGCTGTTCTTTTAAAAATATGCAAACTATTTAACTTAATACATTCGGGAAGTAGTAACGCTTAGTATTATTCAGCGTATAAAAAAGATGTTGCATACCCACTCTGTTCAAGACATAGGATTCAGTGTGGGGATTCATCAGTGACCAAGACATGGTTCCTGAGCCCCAGAGACAGTGTAGGTGGGGACAGAGATAGGCAAAGACTCCTAGAGAGGAGTGAGGAAATGGTGCTGCTAGAGAAGCATTCAGCAGGGCCACCCAGCCCAGGCTTCACCGATGTGTAAACAGCAGCCTGATGGGTGTGGGAGATAATTCAGGAGAGAGGATTGTAAGAGGGCACCAGGCAAAAAAGGAAGGAAGGAAAGAAGGAAGGAAAGAATGAAAGAGGAAGAAGGAAGGAAAAAAGGAAAGAGGAAGAAGGGAGGGAGGGAAGAAGAAAGGGAGGGGACATTAAGACCCAAGGGCAAGAAGCCATGGCAAACCGGAGAAACTAAAGGTATAAAGAATACCAGACATGTAGATTAAAGCATGGGATGGAGTGGCAAGAGGTAAGGAGGTAAGGTTATGGAATATGTGACATATGAGATCATGAAGGACATTATGAGCCACTGAGAGGAGTTTGGATGCTATCTTACAGGTGGTCAAGAGGATCCTCTGAAGGATTACGACAAGGACAGGGGTGGTGAGTTTCGTTATTTAGAAGAATCCATGGGCTGCAGAGTGGTGAGAAGACTGACAGAGTTCAGGACTCCAGACAGGCCATTCACACTGATGTTGCTGGAGAATTCCAGATGAAAGGTGAGGGCAACAGGAATCTGACCATGCAGTGGTCAGGAAGGCCTCTGCAAGCAGCACCAGGTTTTCAGACTTTACTCTCCAGGCCAGAGAGTGATTAAAGGATTTTAAGCAAATATGTGGAGATTATATATATATATATTTTATATATGTATATATATATATATATATATATATATAATATATATATGGGAGATCACTGTGGTGACAGATGAGGGAAGAGAGTGATACAGAAGCAAGAATTCGAGTTAGGGATGTTGTAATTCCAGGCAAGACAAGAGCCTGTGAATTCTGTTAGGAGCAGTGATGATCAAGAAGAGGGGACGGATCTGAGATATATTAAAGAAAATAGAAAGAAAGAGAGGACCCAAACAATGACATCCAGTCTTCGGATTTGAGAGTCATTCTTAGCATTCACTGACTTCCACCCCTCATGTCTGATCAACCACCAGCTACAGGGCCTTGCCCTTGCCTTATCTGACTTTCAGAAATGGCTGACCATTGCATCAACCCTGCCTAGTCCCTGTTAGACACTCACACAGCACCTTGTAGCCTCCTTCAGTGGCACTTCACAGTGCGTAATTACGTATTTATTTGTTTGATTTCCTTTCTTTTTTTTTTTTAAATAAGTGGTTTTATAAAGGTTAGGTTATGTTCCTCAGAATTACTTAAGCAGTTGACTTAAAATATAGATCCCTGGAACCCAGTTCTTAAATATTACAATTCAACAAGTCTGGGAAGGAACCTCGGGTTGAGATTTTTAAAAGCCCTTCTTCCTGTGATTCTGACAGATGTAATTAGTAAACCATACTTTGCTAAGCACCAATTTAAAATTTATTTTCCTCAGAAGAGTAAGAACCAGGTCTTTTGTTCTACTGTTGTATCCCAGAGCCAACTGTGGTGACTAACCCCCAGTAGGTATTAATAAATATTTGTTGAATGAAGGAAGAAGGAACAAAAGAACAAGTGAACAGGTGATAGCTTCTTTCATTGAATAAAGGCACACAAGGGAATGACTGGTTTTAAAATGTAGATCATGACTTGGTTGTCTATGAGCTCAAAGTCCCAGTGAGGCTTCCAAGCCAAGAAACTCACAACTCAGATGAACGCTTGGGCTGTATTTATGAGTCAGGTTTGCAGGAGGTGAAGATTTCAAAGGCACAGTCATATTCAAGGCAATTGAGACTATGAATATTTATTCTCATCCACAGAAACAGGGATAGTGTGAAGGAAAGATGGCACAAATGGGGTCCTGGAAAGAGCAAATTTTAAGGAGCAGACTCAGCAAAGGAGGATGAGAAAACATGGCCAGATGGAAACTAAGGAAGAATATGGCCCATGAAACCAAACAGATAATTTAAGGAGTGAGGAAATGGTCAGTGACATCCAAAGAAACAAATTTCATGAGGATAGGATTTGAAAAGTGAGAGTCCCTAGTTGCCCTCATGAGAGAAAATTCAGCTTTTCTGTGAAGTCTTCTCTGATCTGCCCAATACCAGGCAGGTAGGTATGTTCTCCCCTGTATTTCATTATGTATTTTATCATAACTCTTTGGCATTTTATTGTGATTATTTGTTCATGTGTCCATTTCCCAACTAGACTGAGAGTATAGTAATCTCAGGGACAGATTATTTTTGACCTCCCGTTACCTTTTTTAAGACCTAGGATTTAATAAAAAGTCAATGTTTGATAAATACATAACCTGATTAATAAATAGAATGAATGATAAACACATCTGTGATTATCATTACTCACTAGTTAGTGTTTTGAGTAGGCATGGCTTTAGGCAGTAGGCAGATGTGAGTAGTAAACCTATTCTTTCTTCAAGCTGTGTGGTGTCTAGATTCTTTCATCTATACCCCTAGAGAAGCTAATTTGGGGAAATTATGCACTCTGACACATACCTCACAGGGATATTGGAAAGATCTAACAAGTTAATATCTGTGAAGGTGTTTTGTGAACAGAAAATATAAAATACAGGAGGAAACTCCACATACATTTCAATTTAGGACTGAGAGGCAACATTGGGAAGAAGGCCCCCACACTCTACCTATAATTAAATATAGCTGCTGTCCAAGAATTACGTCAGAAGCAACAAGCAAAAAGCCACCATCTTTGGATTTCATCCAGATCTGCTATTTCTTGCTTTTATTTTCCCACAACCTCAGCTCTTAATGTCAATTCCTGGTAATTGCCACACGAGATGACCATCTTTCACCCTCGCTATGCAGAGAAAACCACCCAGATGAGTCCTTCTGCCCTTGGCTCTGAGCTTGGAGAGGGTAGCATCTTTAAGTGTGCATGTTGGGGTGTGTGTGGTGGGACGGGTGGTTTCAGGGAAGAGTGTAGGAAGTCACACCCACAACACTTTGGATGAACAAGACGCACCAACACTATAATAATAGAGTTTCACCCCAACACAGTGTGTATGTGCGGCATTTGTAGCAATAGTGTTGAATAACTTTTTTTTCTTAATTTTGAACTTGCGATAAAAGTTTTAATATGAATTCTATGAAGACTAGTTATTTTTAATTATAAACCACTGAGCTACAACTGTATTACCATGTTTATTATACTCTAGATAATCAAAATTAGTTTCAAATAATTTCCTTAGGTTTCTTTTCATGTAGGATTAATTCATTTGAATGTTTACTATAAATGACTATTTTAACTTCTCAAGATGATTTGGTATGTCAGCTCTTTTCTGAATATTATTTAAAAGCATTCATAATGTTAATTTAGAAGTCAGCAAAATCTTAAAATATGACTTATGTGTCATATGTAAATAGCTACATTAAATACATTATGCCAGGTCTTTATGATGACTAAATTCAATTAAGCAGATCCTTCATTGTTAATAATAAGTAGAAGTAAATAATATGAAAGTCGGCTCAGGCTAAAACTCTCTACAGGCAATTCTGTAAACTTGTAGAATATTCCTTTTAATTATTTACATTTCTTCTTTTTCCTACCCTAAGCTGATTATTAATACATGCAGAAACTAAGATAATTCATTATAAACCATTTGTGATATCTTGAACAACATAATAGATACTCAGTGCAAAACACTTCTCCATTTCAACCTTGGCCCGTATCAGTCAATGTACATTTGACTCCATCCATGGAAAGTTAGGAAGCAAATGCCTTCAGAACATGAAAAGATAGACAAAAGGGTGTGAAATGAATATTTTCAGTGGTAAGCCACTTTATATTGCTCAGCAAACGAAACATAAAAGTGACAATGATGACAGGGCACCTGGGTGGCTCAGTCGGTTAAGCGTCTGACTCTTAATTTCGGCTCGGGTCATGATCTCAGGGTCATGGGATTGAGTCCTATGTCGGGCTCCTCGCTGGGCATGGAGCCTGCTTAAGATTCTCTCTCTTCCTCTCCCTCTGCCCCTCCCACTCATGCTCTGTCTTTCTCTCTAAAATAAATAAATCTTAAAAAAAAGTGATGGTGATGATGGTGACAATGACAGCTAACACTGACTGAAGGCACACTGTGTGCCAGAACCATCCTAAGCAATTAGCAGTAAATGTTTAAACGATGCTGAGTTAGGTATCCCATTTTGTTTAAGGAGTCACAGAGTGAGAGGTAACTGACCACGCGTTACAGTATTAAATGATGAAGGCCTGAAGCCACACACTCAATCACAGTATTTTATTACCTCCACAGTTTTACCTCCCAGGGCAATGCACGACACATGACAGACGGTTGAAAAAACAAACAAACAAACAAAAACTAAAATTGAACGAACATCCAGAATAGGAAGCAGAGGAGATAGGAGACGGGGGTAGGTCTAACGCATTTGAAATAACAGTCTGGGTGGAAGGAGCATGGCACCTAGACAGGAAAGGCCCTAGACAAGAACAGGAGCTGAGTGAATGAGACCAAGGCAGGCCGTTTACTGGAAATGGAAAAGAAAAGGTGAGTCTAAACCAGATTGAGAAAGAAGGTTCTAAATAATTTGGTGATAATTTAAAGGATTTGTTCACACCAGACCAAAGCAAAGACCTTGGGATAGATAAACATTTCTTTCATGGTTCGACTATGCTTTGTCCTACTCATTCCTGTCTCCTCAGAATCATTCCAGGAAAGCGTCATCTCCAACTAAGATTCTTCTAGCTATTTTATTCCAAAGAAGAGCATCATAAAGTTTATTTTATCAGTTTAGAAGGTATTCTTCCTGCCTGCAAGGTGTATATAACATAATCCCAAATGAATATATGCAAAATAGGATACTTCATTTGAATTAAAAACAGAAGACAGCAGTTTAGAAAAAAAATCCCAATTCCATATTGAATTCTTAGGGATTGCAGGACTCTTTCTATATTCTACCTTCATAGAAATAGACTTGAGACTGCCAAACGCCAACAAAAAAGGCTCCTGCAGCCGGAGAGGAATAGAGCTATCACAGCCGAGATACACTATAAAAATAAATGACTTCTGAGAAATGGAGAGAACCTGATGTTGCCTTTCAGCCCCAAACCTAGAGGCAAAAGGCTCTTCCCACAGAGTGCAGTACAGAACGGGAAGACTGAGAGAGATTAAGAAAGAGCTCACTTGGACTCAGCATGAGCAAAGTGACCAAGCGGAAAAGAACAGAAATGAAAGAGAACTTGAATGGCAGAATAGGAAACTGTGGATGGCATTGGGGGGGAATATGACTCACAGAGACACACTTTAATGTTTTCCAGAATTGCTGTATTTGTGCTGCAGTAAATAGGATGAAATGGTAACTCCAGCTCATGAAATACAATGTAAAGACTTGTTCAGAACATGAATTCGGAACAACAGCAGACATGAGAACTGAACCGTCTGAAACCTGTAGGAAAAGCCCACGTGATATGAAGATGTACGTGCTTATTCTGATACAGAAGTGACAAACAATAGATCTGAATTAAGGCAACAATACAAGAAAAGGAGCTCAATGACATCAAAAAAGAAACATTTCTAACTGGCCATATCTAGCTAAGGGTTTCCTCAATTTATAAAGTAATAATTTATTTATTTATTCAAAAATATGAATTGCAATGACAGTATAATCAATAGGGTGGGTACTAAGAATATAAATATGAATAAAGCAATATTTATGCACATGAAGAACCAACGTAGAAGGGATTAGAATTCAACACTAAAATCATGTGATCAAATATTTGATGTTTGTGAAGCTGGGCTACTTTCTTTCCCCCAACCTGGCAGGAGACTAGAGATTTTCTCTCTGGAGAAGGTGCAACATAGGGTCTCTTGAATGCAAGACACCTGGCACAGTGGATCGGGTGCCACCTTAAAAGTTGTCATGGTAAGGGAAAGCAGGAACATTGAATTCATGAGTTTTCCAGTCCCCTTCCCCTACCCGGCTCACAGAGTACTGCCAGCCTAGCTTATGTCCTCCAAGCAGAGGACTAAAAGGTTCATCTTTGGGAGACTTTTAGATCCATCAGCCTAAAAGAAAAGACCTAAACACTCTGACACTAGGTGATTTCCCCAGTGATGTCCACCATCAACAAACACATCCACGTGCAGAGAGTTTTCAATCAGCTTTCTGATGTGCCCTTAATTATGAGTGCAATCCAAGGATCACTGGGCATGAAAAATTTTCTACCATGCAAAATAGACATTAAATCAAACAAATAGGAAAAAAAAAAACAATTTGAGTAAATAGAGGCTATGCCTGGAAAGAAAACCATTGAAAAATTAATAGCTTCAGTGATCTTTTTTTAAATGCATGCCCAAAACAAGAGGTTGTTTCTGTAAATAAAGGAATATTCAGAAAGCACAAAAGAACTCTTCTACAGCAATTATAATAATTATTATAAAAATATACTTACATTAATTACAATTAATAATTACTTGTAATTAATGATGATTATAGATAACAGAATTAATTATAATTCTGAATTATGGTTTCAAAATGGAAGCCATTAGAAGAATTAGAAGGTTGAAGTAATCTCCAAGAAAGTGATCAAAAAGACAGAGAAAGAAATCAGGAGAGAATTAAAGGATCAGCTCGGGAGGCCCAAGATCTAAATAAGAATTCCAGGAAAAGAAAATGGGGAGTTGGGATTAACAAACAAAACATTTTCCCAGAAGGAAATGATGTGAAATCCTAGATTAAAAGGTCCCACTGAGTTCCCAGCACAATAAATAAAACATACACATATTAAGGTATATCCTGTTGAGTTTCAGAATAATGAGGACAAATAGGAAATCTTAAAAGATTTTGGAGATGAAAAAAAAAAAAGAAAGAAAAGAGAAAAAGTTACAAGGGATCAGAATGGCCTGAGAGCCAAGGAAAAATGAAGCAGTGCCTTCAAATTCTAAAGTAAAATGATTTCCAACCTAGACTTTGGCAACATGTTGTTTAAGCATAATGTCAAATGAAGATATTTTTATATACTCAAATTCTCTAAAACACATACTTCCATTTTCAGCCTCAAGAAGCTATGGGTTGGGGGTGCCTGGGTGGCTCAGTCGGTTGAGTGTCTGCTTTAGGCTCAGGTCATAATTTCAGGGTCTTGGGATGGAGCCCATGTCTGGCTCCCTGCTCAGCAGGGAATCTGCTTCTACTTCTCCCTCTCCTTCTGCCCCTCCCCCGGCTTGTGCGTGTGCTCTCTCTCACTCTCTCTCTCAAATAAATAAAATCTTAAAAAAAAAAAAGAAGCTATAGGTTGATGTGCTATACCCAAACAAGATAATAAATGATGGAGGGGCAGGTGAATTACAGAAAACAGGAGATGCAATGCAAAAGAGGAGTGAAGAAAATCCCCAGAATTATGGTAAAGGAAGATTCTAGGATGCAAGTTATGCTGTACACTTAGATGCCAGTCTAAATTACAGAAGCTGGAGGGACGTCTCTAGGAACTTAAATATAGCTAACCAGATGTCCTCTGGAGAAAAGTTTGGGAGTGAATTGGTCTTTAGTATATAAAAAGCAACACACACCAAAAAACCCCACAAAAAAACAAAAAAAACCCCAAACACTAAGCAGCCAAACAATTTTTAAATGATGATTATTAGCTACAGGGACAACAAAAAATTTTTCCAGGAAAGCAAAAGGACTCGAGGCATATGGATGGCACAAAACTTGCATATATGCTATGATGCGTCTATATTGGACAGATTGTAAAACAGGGAGTGTCAGTGGCAGAAGACAAGTATAAAGGAGATAATTCCTCACATCTCATAGCAGGAAGTCAATAAACTGACATAGCAGAAAAATAGGAAGTAGAAATTAAATGTAAGCACGTTATTTAGAAATACAAAGTAAGACATATCAAGGAACAGTGAAATCATTGAATGTAGTCACCTTTGATCATCGGAAAATAGGGGTGGTCTATTGGGGGGATGTTGTTTTCCAAATAACCTTGTAGGACCATTGGACTTTTAAAAATTCTGCGTACCAAAAAAGAAAAAAAAAAGTGGATAAGAAACAGAGAAGTAGAGCTAAGAATGAAACACCAACTGAAAATCCATATAGGAAACACGGAAATAAAGGGACAGTTTGCACAAAATCAAATTATTGACATAGAGACCAACTTATAAAATTTCTCAAATCATCGAGGAAAAAAAATACAGAGAGGGAAACAATGCTAGAAAATATAGAAGACGATAGAAGGCAAAGAGTTTGACAAAATTATAGATAACTAACGTATCTACAGGAGAAACCAAAACAATTGTTATGCTAAAATACAATCAAAGGAATGAGGAAGGAAAACATTTCTCTGCTCAAGAGACTTCTATGTAAAGAGATTGGAAGGGAAATTAATGCAAGGGACACTGATAAAACATAAACATTTTGGGAAGGAGGTACAAGATAAAAGAAATCCCAATACAAATCAAACAAGACTTAAAAAGCTTACCCAGTAAAAAATAAAAATGAGGATAGTCTCAAACATTTCCACCACAACACCCATGCAAAATAAAAGGAAGTATATTTTTTAGGAGAAACTCTTCTGATCACATAATTAAAAACCTGCAGTTTTCTTTCACATTTGAGGACTCGAGGAAAATTTTGTTAGATATATCATCACTGAGAAAACGTAACATTCTAAAATATACTTTATTGGAAACTTTTGTTTGAATATGTAATCCAGTCTGCTGCAAATTAAAGCAAACTTGAGAAGTTCGGAGAGGGAACCATAGAAGATGTCACCCTGACTACTGAAGCATCTGAGAAATCTACAAAAATGTGAGTAAATCAAGTTATAAAACTGGATACAACTATTATGCTTAAAAGCACATGCAATGTAAGCCAAAAAAATACATATAAAAAAATTATAATAATCTGATCCCAAGCCCTCATGTTTCAATGAAAATGTAACTTGCATATGCTTTTACAGGCAACAAAGCAAGCAACGACAAGAAAAAGAAATGTTAGAAAAATGATAAATTCTAGAGCTCAGAGAACATGCATTTAAAAATGAATCATCAGTTTGTTCTCTATAGTTAAGAGTCTCTTGGTTTGTCCTTCTCTCTTCTTTTCCCTTTGCTCACTTGTTTTGTTTCTTAAATTCCACATATGAGTGAAATCATATGGTATTTGTCTTTCTCTGACTGACTTATTTCACTTAGCATAATACTCTCTAGCTCCATCCATGTCGTTGCAAATGGCCAGAGTTCATTCTTTCTGATGGCTGAGTAATATTCCATTTTGTATATATACCACGTCTTCTTTATCCATTCATCTATTGATGGACATTTGGGCTCTTTCCATACAAACTGATGGTTACCAGAGGGGTGGTAGGCAGGGGGATGGGTGAAATAGATGATGGGGATTAAGGAGTGTACTTGTGATGAGCTCCGAGGGTTGTATGAAAGTGCTGAACCACTATATTACACACCTGAAACTAATATTACACTGTATGTTAACTAACTAGAATTTAAATACAAACTTAAAAAAATGAATCGTAAATAAATTCTTAATTAAGATAAAACAAGATGACCTTGTTTTATCACATTTTCTGATGACAGTTTCTAGTGTAACTAGAAATAAAGTCATAAACACAAATGCAACCACTTAGAAATTAAACAATAACTTTCTTCAAAAAGTCAAGTCAAAACTGCAATTAGGGCCATTTAGAAATAAAAGGTAATGAGAATGTTGCATACAGCGTTCTGTACTTAAAACAAAACTTTGTATTCTTCAATGCTTTTATTATAAAATAAGAAATAAAAATAAATGAACTCAGTATTCAACTCTAGAAGCTAGGCAAAAATAACAACATAAAACTAAGAAAAATAGAGGGGAGAATTAATAACAATAAAAGCACACATTAAAGACCTAGAAGACAGAATAATGGTGAATTAATTAAAAACAACATCCAAGAACAGTTTTTTTATGGAATAGCCAATAAAGTTCACAGATAGCTGGTAAGCCAAAATTGTGGAAGGAAAAAAAAGGAAAAAACTCAAGTACACAGCCTTAATTCTGATATTACGGAGGTAATCATAGATACCAAAAGGGAGGGAATAAGAAAATACTAAATTTAATATATAATATAGTGAAATATAGCATAATACTATATTGCTTTATAAACATACCCTATCTCCCAGACCTTGAAAATAGTCTGTGACATAGCTGTATTCTTTAGCTGCTGTGTTCCTTCTCTCCTTTCTTTCTTGATTAATCTTGTACAAACAATGTTTTATTCCCTCTGCACCATCCTCCCCATGCAAATCAGCCTTTGCAATGTACTCATCTTAAACACTGTGTGAGACAACACCGGCATTCAAGTCTGGTGACCTCTCTTTTGAAACCCTCCTTTCTTGACATCTTCAACGCTATGACTATTGCCTCTCTTAGTGGCATAAATGTTGGTTCTCTTTCTTTGTTGCTTCCCTTAACTCTGCCCAAAGTCTTATCCTTCATGTTTTCTGACTTGTCTTTCTCTATGAGATGTCTCCCCATCCTTCCCCTGGCTTCAAACTTCTCCGTGCTCTATCTCAATCCGGAACTTGTTCCTTGCCAGCTAGTGCATTTCCAATGGCCTGCCGACCAAGCGCAGTGAGACAGAGACAAAGCATGGGAAATAGAGCGTACCATGTCTAAAACTGTATTCCTTATTTGGCCTAAGGAACTTTCTTCTTAATTTCCCTAATTCTGTCCAATTTTGAATTTCATACACAATATCCGCCACTGTGCAAATTTTTTCACTTATCCATCCATTGTCTTATATAGCCGTACACAGTCATTTATTGTAACGCCATTTCCTGACCACCATAAAAGGCTTGCAACTGGCCATCCTTTCTCTTCTGATCCATCTTCCATATATATCAGGGCCAAATAAAAATTTCCTAAACATCCTCTTTTACCTGTTTCCTTCCTTGATAGAAACTTACAATGACTTCTCACTGACACAAAGCAAAAATAAAAACTGGTAACCTAACTTTAAGCCCTCAAACCCTCTCCAACCTTTTGAGTGTGACATAAAAAGCCCATTGGGGAATTATATGCCTCATTCAATTTTTGTATTCATTTTTCTTAAATATACATTTTGGCTTTCTTTCTCTATTTACTCCTGTTTTGTCTCTGCCTAGAATACCATCTTTCCATTTTGGGTCATCAAAATACTACTATTCAGTTCTACATGTAAGGAGCTTGGAAGTTACCACTCCAGCGTAATGACATGCAAAAAGCTGAACAGACTGAGAAACAAAAATGCTTCTAAGACAGAAGAGGACACAGAGGGTGTGCCCTGTTCCTGAGACCAGAGCAACAAAAAGGTCAATACAGAAAGTTACAGCTCACAGGACCAGACTCCCTTGCAGAAACCACCTTGGGAACCAGTGCTGTGGTAGGTAACTCTGAACTGTAATTGTTACAGGCTTAGGGCGGACAACTCTAAGAGTTAAAACTCAGTGGCACCAGTCTTAGGGGACCCCCACAATTTTGTGAGATTTATTTCCAGGAGCTCAATGAGGTTCTTACAGTACGTATCAGAGAAAAATCTTCTCACGCTTCTCATGCCAGAGGACACTGGTTTGTTTTGTTTTGTTTTGTTTTGTTTGTTTTTAAGTAGGCTTCATTCCCAGCGTGGAGCCCAAGGTGGGGCCTGAACTCACCACCCCGAGATCAAGACCTGAGTGGAGATCAAGCATCAGATACTTCTCCTGACTGAGCCACCCTGAGTACTCTGTTCTTTAGAACAAGGCCTGCCCTCAGGGAAACTCTCAAACAGGTTAGCTAGCTAGAGTCTATTCTGCTGGGGTATTAGCAGAGCTCAAGGGACACTGAGGAAGGGGAATACCAACTGTGGCCCACTCTACACATTTTGTCTCTCTGAAGGAGGGGAGAAGAAAAAAAACAACAACTGAAAAACACTTGCGAAGTTCACAGTCCAGAAGCACAGGCTCATTAAAAGACTGAGTACTAATCCTGAAACCATACACCGCTTCCCCTCCCCACACCTGACCACCACATTGTTAAAAGCCTGTTTACAGCAGCAACACATCTTGTCCAGCTATTAGGAAAATATTACCAGGCATACCAAAGACGTAGCAGAGATGCTGAAATGCTCAGTGTGAACATCAGGTTTTGGAATCAGATCAGGATTTAAATCTCTGTTTTTTAACTCACTAAACATATTTCTCTGAGCCTCAGTTCCCCCATTTGTGAAAATAGGTCAATAATACCTTACTTCAATTGACCTTAAGTTCAACACCACCCTGGCTTCAAACTTCTCCGTGCTTTATCTCAATCCTGAACTTGTTCCTTGCCAAGGAACAAGGAACTAGTTTGGCCATGGCTGATTCCAGATGGTGGAGGAGAAGAAAGCATTCATGGGCCCACTTAAGAAAGACGGAATTGCAAAGGAAAAAGGAGCTTAATGTCAGGAGCAGATTGTGCAGTTGGTGGGATAGCAATAAAAATGATTTTGCAGTGGAAAAAAATAATAATAATACCTTACTTCAAGTGTTTTTTTAAGGACTGAGTGAATGAACACACACAGACGTCCCAGAATAGGGTACGTCTCCAAGACAGCATCCTCACCAACCACCGTCCGCAATTCCTCTCTCCACTTTCCATGTGCTCAGCCTGTCACTGCGGCTGCTGCTAGTCCTCTTCCCAAAATATATCTGACATCTCCCCTGCTTCCTGTTTGAATGAAGTGTTCTATTTTATATTTCCTACTCTAAAATAATTATAATAAACAACAGATAAATCATTGGGAAAAAAACTCAAATGTTCCATTCTCTGCATAAAATTTTTTCCAAAAACTGCATAGCTCTGGTCTATCATTGCTAAAGTCTCATTACTGCGTGACTGACATATCCTGTGGGCTGTTTTCTTTGTGGTGATATTAATTAAATAAGCACAATAACACTGCTTAATGTCAAACAGCTCCTGTTATTCAGAGATCTCTGTACATTTGCTCCACTCATGATGCAGCTCCAAAGTATATCCTTTTTGTCATTTCAAAAATGGATATAGAATATTAAAATGTCAGCTTTGTTACTTTGTGTTCCCTGAAACAATATTTTGTTTGATCAAAAGAAACTCTGAAAGGTGAATTTATCATATAAATGAATGAATCTCAATGCAGTACTTGGCTTTCTGTGTGTCTATCTCCCAGGGCATGACATGAACTCTCTAATACATCTGGTCTGGCCTGGCAATCTGAACTCAGACTCACATATTAAGCTCGTAGATGTTAACCCAACTGTATTGATTACAATATGAAATATGACTCCATTGCATTCTAACACACAAGCTAGTTTCACTATCTCCAGAGGTTTGTTGGGTGATAATGTTCCTGAAAATTGCACACATGTAACTATGGCTCTAGCTGGAAAGAAATCAATGACAGCTTATCAATAAAAATATAAGATACACATAAACTCAAGTAGAGGCTGAATGCATTCTGGATTGCCAATGGTACGGCAGTTAGTTTCATTACTCACCGAACCACAGATGATGGTTCCCAGATCTCCCAGATTTCCCTGCTCCCAGATCTCATGGTACTCTTTGGTTGTTGATTTTTTTTTTTCAATTTCAAGGCTTATCTTGGGCATGCACAAATACAATAATTTATCAATGTTTTATATTTATATAAGCAAGCATACATCTTTTCTCAAATATGATTTAAAATGAGTTAAATAGAGCTTTCTAAAAATGTTTAACTTTTTGGTTTCAGTTTGAAGGAATAGAGTTGCACCCCTGTAATCAGTAAAGTATGGGTGCAGAATATAAAAAAAAAATTCACAAATAAAAATCAAAACATGTAAAGTGAAGTTTTGGAGAAACCACTAAAGAATAAATCGAAAGAGTGACATAGGAGAAAATAAGAACAACAAAAAGACCAAGCACATGTGTATATCACAACCCAGTTCTCTGCTTTTAAGAGGAAATCAGAGTAGGAAGGAGAGTTAATTAAAATTATTTTTGTCTTCAGAAGTAGTTTTTCATTCATTTTTTTTCTGATTTTTTTTAGCCTTCATCTTTATTGTTATATGTGTTATTTTTCAAGGCACTGAATTATATAATTTTGTTTATAAAACTGTAAGAGCATCTCATGGTTAATATTTGACTTTCTTAAACAATTCTCTATTTCCTGTTTTGGGAATAATAGAATAAATACAAGAAGAAAAGATTAAATTGGAATTTGAGATTCCAATCTGTGGACATAGACCACTCTTATTTTTAGAGGAGTATCATGGAAATGAAGAATGTGGGGCGTATAACTCAAAATGAAGGGGTAAGAGCAGTTAGAATAAATTATGATCTCAAACCTCAAAGAAACACCTAAACCCCCAACAAATAGGATGAACATAAATAAAATTATTTAGAACAGAAACACCAATAGAACAAAACAGATGCAATTTATCTTCTTGATAGATTCATAGGCAGCTTAATCTGGTCCATGTGAATAAAGCAGAGTAACGTGCAATTTACAGCCTAATCCCATGACATTGAGCCAAGCTGCAAATAGGGTATCCACAGTTAGGTGTGAAGAAGCCAAGTATGCAAATAATGAAGGGAGCTTCACATGAATAGTTCAGGCCAAGAGATGATCTTCATAGCCTGGGTGAAGAGCTAGGCTGAATCCAACAGGGTCTGGATAGATTTACCTTACTTCACCACTATCAGTTTATACAGTGCTGGGGACATCGATAGACCAGAATCCCTGCCTTGTCACATAAACCACTCTGTAGGACTATGACCATTATTAGAAATGAATAATTACCACAAACACCAGCATTTACTGTACTTGCTATGTTCCATATTCTTGTCAGTTGTTCAAATTATCTCCATTTATTGTTTATAGTTTTTCTAATTATTATTGTTGATTTTTACACTGACTTGAAAGCAAATAATTTATTCTGAGGGTTTTGATATTTGACACTTCAGGTCATTAAATGAGTCCCTACTAGCAATTTGCTACCATTGTTCAGCTATTGTAGTTTGCTTTGTTTTTATGTTGGGCATTTGTTTATTTGTATAGCTGTAAATGCCCAGATATTTTATTCTTCTTAGAGTAACAGATGTTCTCAAGAAATGGATTCCACTCCGAACATTACATTTGAATCCTCTCTGCTTAAAATTTGGTAATGCCCATGAAAACCAATTTGATTTGCTGTAAAAGGACATGCCAAGGAAAAGTCATATCTCAGAATACTAAAATAAAATACATTGGCTCTGTCTATAAGGAACCAAACACATCCACTTGAATAGTGAACATACTCTCATCTCGGAAATGTCAAAAAAAAACAGCTTGAGTGCTTTCTTATCCTTACTTCTCCAAGTAATACATTATTTTTGGGTTAGATACATACAGCTGGAGAAATAACCCCCTTTGTCTAAAGTGAGTTGAATGAGAAACAAAACACTTTGTAACCATGAAACAAAATTATTCATGAGAGCAGATGCATGTTTGAATAATTTCAGGTCTCAAAGTGAGGCGAGCAGTTAAAAACAAAGTTACTTTTTCGTTGTTTTCAGATTGGCACCTGGATTGTAAAACTTCAAAATAGGTCCCAGAGAGGACAATACAGCTAGAGTTACAGTGGAGAAGCAGTCCTCTTAAAAAAAAAAAAAAAAAAAAAAAGTGTGTACATGCTTTTATAAATTTTAGCTAGAAAGTTTCCTCATTTTCAGAGGGAACTTCCAGTCCTGCAAACATCAATCATGGTTGAGACTATTAAAAAAAAAAGAAGAAAAAAAGAAAGATACAAAGACTCTAAATGTAACATGTTTTTTGTTCCAAAATGTATTTTGCCTCTAAAGAGAGTGCCCATTCCCTTGCATTGCCCTTAGTTTCTTTCTCTAATTAGGTATAAATGCCAAGGCTTCTTCATTAGGGTCTTATAGCTTTATTTAGAATCCATAAAGATACAGGACCAAAAAAAAAAAAAATGGGTACAATAATAGGTACTGTTTTGAAGAGAGGGTTAGGGGACAGCATAAAGAAGAAATAGAGAACAACAAAATAGAGCCCTGATCTTGCCCTGATGAATGAGCTGCCTGCAGGGAGGCTGCTCCCTAAAGACGGAATCACGGATCTCTTCTGTGACATTCACTATCTCTAGACGGACTGGCAAGCACAGCAGACGAGACAGCAATGCCTCACTGGTGATTTCCTCCTTGTTAGGATGTTTGGAAGAGGACGACTTTGAAATCTTAAGGCAGAGCCAAGGCAGCTGTATCAGGGTGAGACCGGGCAATGCTCGGGGTCAAGTGCCAAAGGGCAGGAAATATGTAAAAAATCTAACACAGGTGACAAAGCCAGGCTCAGATGCCCTGTTGCCACCTTAGTAAAGAGGGATCAGTACTGATGCAAGGCACTTTCTATGCATTTTGCCAGAGCAAGTCATTTTGTATAAATAGTGGGATGAGTAATGTGCACAGGGAATGGGCTGCAGATAGTTGGAAAGGCAAAGTAAGTCCAGTGCTGATCTTGAGGCAAGTGTTGGCTACTAGAAATTTCAACACCAGTTGAAGAGTTTCAACTTCAATGAGATCCAAACCCCATCTCAGTTACTGACATGCTGGATAATTCTTGAATGGATCAAATTGTCTGGTTGGGCCTCAGTTCCTTCTAAAATGCCATTTAAATGGCTTAACAACCTATAATGAGACAAGAGTTGGGGGAAATGTGTTTAGAATCAGAACTAAAAAATGCTCAACTGATTTGGTGAATTCTCACAATTGTACAGGAATATTTGAG
Source organism: Ursus arctos (assembly GCF_023065955.2). NCBI lineage: Eukaryota > Metazoa > Chordata > Mammalia > Carnivora > Ursidae > Ursus > Ursus arctos. Next base: position 77,894,473 of record NW_026622985.1, read on the forward strand.
GATACGTTTCAGGGCTCCACGTGGTTATGCATGTAAACCATTATTTTAAACGGGAACTGAAAAATTCAATCTCACTTTTTCTGTTGCGTAGCCTCAGTGTAAGAGCAATGAGTTGAATGCTTCTGAAAGTCACATGTGCCTCCATTTGCAATTAGATACACTATGTTTTTGAAATTCTGGATAGTCTTGAATAGCAACACCTGTAATCACGTCAACAGACATGATCATTTTATGATTGGAGAAAGCGAAAGCAACAAAGGCATTGCCGCTTGAAATCTAACCCAATGATAGAAAGCTGCATTGTCAGAGGGAAGAAAGACTAATCTGCACTTACGTACCAGTAGCAACACTTACATCCTGCTCTGCCTTTGCTTTGTTTTTTAAAGGCACGACCGAACTTCTGTTTCAGATGAAAGAACATAAAAATGTTGGGCAGTGAAGTTTTCAAACCCATATAATTTTCAGTCTATATTAGTGATTATATAAGCCATTGATTTTTAACTAGAAGTCAAGTTAGTAGCAAGGCTTCTAATTATAATGAATTGCTAATATTTCATCTGGTTTTAAAAGCCCCAAAATAACATTGATCTATTTAATGGAAAGGTAGAAAGTAATAGAGAAAAAAATTATATGACACTATTGCATTCTGGGTTCATAAATTTTGGAAAGTTGTTTGTTTACAGCTCAAGATCTCAAATAACAGGAGCAGTACTTTCAGTTAGCTTCTACTGTTACTTATAAATGAGTCAATAAATAAATGGAAATCTCTGCGTGGAGATGAAATGAACCAGCAAAATACCAAAGAGTACAATGTAAAAAAAAGCAACAACAACTACAACAAATACCACAGATAAGATTTATTAGTCCAGATATGTCCTTTTTGGATAAAAACACAGTATGATGAGTAGTTAGGTCTTATAAAGGGAATAGATTACTTTCTCGCAGGTTTCTTCAAGAAAACGAAAAATGCCATAAATAAATACTGCAATAACGCTATTAGTACGGTTGCGAAACGTGAACATTCCAGTTTTGAAGATAGTACGAAACAATTCTGAGACTGATGGTATTTAGGAACAGGGTGCAGATGGTATGATATTCAACGAGGATGGATAAAATGTCTATTTGCCAAATTTGTTAAATAAAAATGTTAGCAAAATAGATCAATAAATGACAATCCTGTGTTTAATTATTATAGTGGCCCATGAATTTATGAGGTCTTCCCCAACTCCTCTCCTTTTTTTTTTTTTTTAATAAAGGTTTTATTTATTTATTTGTCAGAGAGAGAGAGAGAGAGAAAAAGCATGCACAAGCCGGGGGAGCAGCAGGCAGAGAGAGAGGAAGAAGCAGACTCCCCACCGAGCAAGGAGCCTGCTGTGGGACTTGATCCCAGGACCCTGAGATCATGACCTTAGCTGAAGGCAGATGCTTAACCAACTGAGCCACCCAGGCGTCCCTCAACTCCTTATTGTGAGTTTCAATACTAGAAATCAGCTCCATCTAAAACGTTATTAGTCAACTTTCCTCCCTCTGACAGATTCATTACATGATCTACTGATCCCACCATCTGTCCACACACTGGAAATATATTCCTTTACTTCGCCTGGTCCACCATAATTACTATGATTGGCACCTTCCATCTTGTACCTCCTTAGGGAAAAAAAAAAGAAAACTACAAAAGTAGTTAAACAAAACCCAACTCAGGATGTTATGCCATATTATTAGCAAAATGATAATATAAATATTCTGGCTAATAGCAACGGTTAATAAATTCTCATCCATCCATGGATTTTCTTTCATTGTTCTTTAAAATGGGTGTATGATGTATAACACGTTTTCTTTTACACTTTCAAATAATATAGCCAATTGATCTAGACTTAAAAAAATATTTCCCGAAGCCCTGAAACTTAGTAATATGATCCATGAGGTACATAAAAAGAGTTAGAGATAACAAAATCATGAAATGCCAAGCTGTATGGGTCATTAAAAGGACTAAACTAAGGATGAGAGGTAAAATGTCTTGCTGTCCAAAGCTTTATAAAGAAGTGTTGGGGTGAAATTCTTGATAAAGAGATATGAGAAAAGATTCTATTTGTGTCAAAGGCATCACTAAGACTTTGTCATTCTCTTGTGATAAAAGAAATGTGTTCACTTCCAATTCATCCCGAACTACTTACCATGGGTGACTGGTAATGGCTGGTTAGCTTCCTAATCAATATTTTAGTCTTAATTGACCAGAGAGTCCTAGCATGAGGGATGCCGACTGCATTGAGTTTCATTCAAAGTCATGCGATACCAAGTGTTTATTGTTGAAGAAATGCTCAAAGTAAACTAAATAAGAAGTTTCAGTGTGGCACAAAACCTAAGAATCTACATTAGGAAATGAAATCTAGGTATAACTGATCTTAAAAATAAGCAAAGGCTTTAATTAAATGAGCTCTAAATGTCAAAAAGATGACTAAAACAAAGAATTACTGAAGAAATGCATGGTTAAGTAAGTGGCTAGCAATATTCAAAATGTTGCAGGACTTCCCAAGGTATAATACGTGGGCATGATGATTTCAGGCTTAAAAGCCCTTTATAATGACTGTGGCAATCCTATAGCCCTCTGGGGACTTACACGTACTTTCCCTGGTTATAATGCAGTTAATAAGGCATTTGGCTCTGTAGAGTACATAGGCATTGTACTTCATCCTCATTTAATGATAACATCAACGGTATTTTTAAGTTCTTGATATTTTGAAGCATTCTCTTAAGTCCCCCATTTAAATATCAGAATTTCTGCTTTCTTTATTTAGCCAGCAACATTCATTGACTCTCATGCCACCAGTGAAAATACTAAGAAATCATAGCGTAACAGAATGTTGGATGGGACTTTTTCTTTACCCTAGAAATCCAAGTAAGACCCAAAGCTCCAAGGTCCAAAAAGAGTTGCCCCCAAGCTGCCATTGATTTATATTCATAAGAGTCAGTGAGCTATCTTGAAGGCCAACCAAGATGCTCCAGAAGCACCCCACTTTAAATATGGATGCCCCCACCTCACCCTAACCATAACCTCTCATGACATAGGGAACAAATTGGTGGGGAGGCCATCCATCTGAGGCTCACCAGCCTCCAGAGAAAAGTAATATTCATGGTCGAGGCTACTGGCTGCCCTCATCAGAATGAGGGTTTGCCAACGAAACCACTTGTAGACACTCCTGGTATCTGCACAAAAAGATGCTCTGGGTGGATGTTTGCTGAGCAACAGATCCTGCAGATACACCTGGAGCTACCACTGGAGAGATGGATGGTGAGATGGTGTTTTAGACTCTCTTGATGTATGTCCCACCCAACATGTGTGAGGTGTACGTCAACTGAGTGCTTATTGCTAGAGATTTCTAAAGGCTGGAGGCTTGCTGGAGGAGCCTGAACAAATGGGATAAAAATGATAATAACAGGGGCACCTGGGTGGCACAGTAGGTTAAGTGGCTGCCTTTGGCTCAGGTCACGATCTCAGGGTCCTGGGATGGAGCCCTACATGGGGCTCCCTGCTAAGCAGGGAACTTGTTTCTCCCTCCCCTCCCCACTTGTGCTCTCTCTCGCTATCTCTCTCTCTCTCTCAAATAAATAAATAAAATCTTTTTTTTAAAAATGGTCATAACAGAGTCTCTCAACCGGTTCAGAGTAAAAAGTTAGGGCAATGATTATGGTTATGTTTAGGGATAGCGGGTGGCTTCCAGGACCTTGGAAAGGAGGGAAAGGATTTAGTAGTTCAAATGTCTTCACTTTTATGTCAAAAAAAATATAGAAGTTAGATAATAGGCCGGAACCGTAGGCTTTTCCAGCAGCCTCTGAGTTACGCAATGAGTCCGAGTCATATCTTTCCTGGTCAAAGAGTTTGGATTGGAGATTTTGATCAATAGCAAGGAAGGACAGATATCATGGCTGCTGTTTTCTAACGGGTTCTTCATCAAAGAAGATGTGAGGTTAAAGCTGAACTCAACTCAAGGAAATCACACATACTACGGATTTGGAAACTCCAGTCAGCCAAGATCACTAGCAGATGGAACCAGACTGAATCAGAGTGAAAAAAAAAAGGTATTTCCCCACCACTGACAAGCCTCCAGTTAGATAAGATGAACTTAGTCTCACCTATTGCTCCTTCCTGCCCCCGGTCACCTGTAGAGAGAAGGAAGTAAGATGTCCAAAGAGAGAACACCAACCCTGGACACACACACTCCTGCTCTATTCCCTGCCCACAAGTCCTCCCTCACACTTCAGTTAGCCAAAATAATAGTGCTATGCTACACTGGAAAAGTGAGGGGTAGAGCTTTGAATAGGATATGAGATTTTATTCCAAATGCTGCTGGATTCGTTTTGGTAGCCAAAAATAATCAGAGAGCTGTGGAATTGGTACTCAACTTTTCTAAAGGACAGGAAAAGAAGAAGTAAACAAGGTTTTATTTATACCACTCTAAATCAAAATTATTTAGTAAACCATTTTTAATAACAAGAAAGGAAGAAATTTGGCTGCTGTTTTATATCAGTTTAAGGATCTCAAAATTAGAACAAAAACAGAACAGAGATGGCTGAGAAAGCAAAAAAAGAGGGAAACTTCCAAACACTATTATCTCCTTTTGACTCAGACGTTTCCAATGTGAGTTCATTACTCAGTTTAAGATTTTGTGAATTTTCATGACATGGACTACATTATTCACACCGATGATAACAACAAAAAAGATACATTCCAAGAAATAAAATATTTCTAAATGATTTTATTTTTTAAATAAAAAAATTCTCTTAACATAGTTGATTCAGTGCTGATGTCAATTTTAAACACTCAACAGTTTAGGGTTATCTGACCAGCATACAATACATATGGTTCTCCGCTTTACATTTCTCCACGAAAACTGCATGGCTTTCTCTCTTGTCCCTCTGTGGACTGCTATTTTAACTTCATATAATTACAAATTTTTGAAGATATTTTTTTAAAGGTTTATTTATTTATTTGAGAGAGAGGGGGAGAGTGGGGCAGGAGGGGTTAAGGGAGAGGGAAAGAGAAATTCAAGCAGACTCTTTGCTGAGTGCCGAGCCCAACGTGGGGCTCGATCCCATGACCCTGAGATCACGACCTGAGCCAAAACCAAGAGTCAGTCCCTCAACCGACCGTGCCACCCCAGCACCCCAAATTTCTGAAGATTTTTTAAGAGTTTGACTTCAGGTTAAACAATTAATCTCCTAAATTTATACGCAGTCATTAATCCATTGCCTACTAAAGAATATTATAAAAGGGTACAATGCTTTCCCTCATTTCAGTTAATAATGCCTACCCTGAAGACAAAAGTGTTGATCAGGTTAAAAAGTAAATGGAACTATTCCAAAATGGAAACGTAAAAAGGTGATACTAGGGCCTATCTGGCAGCTTCAGTATCACGACAACTGTTTGTAGCTCTTTAATCAGCTGGGAATCACGAAAGGGATGTGGACCTAGCTCGGATGAAACATGCTAAGCAAACGTACTACCTCTGTCAAGGTAGCCGGTACCCACAGGGAAATCAGGGAGAAGAACAAATCAAGACTGCAATCCCTCAAAATAAACCAAAGAAGAACAAGGCCTTTGCAAATTTACTGCTAAGCAGCAATGATTCAGCCCCATCCTTGTGATTCCTCAAAACACCCTGCCATGATACTTCTCAAAATTATTCTTCTTAAATGTATGCCTCAAATGTTAGCAGCTCCAAACGAACACACGAAAGCTTCACAAGTACCTAATAAGGAAAATGTTGTTTCTTCTCTCAAAACAGTGGGCCTTCGAAAGCCTGGGTAGTTTCTTAATCTAGCTTCATTTTTCGTTTTATATCATGTAGCCACAAGCCAATGTTTCCTAATTTGCTCCCTACAATGAGGCTGGCAAAAATACCAAGTACCTATTGTTTGCAAAGAGGTGCTTTCCAATTGAGGTATTTAACAATCCTGACAGGCCCCACGCAATGAAACTTTTGTTCTTCCAAGATACGCTGAACTTGTTCAAAAAGAAACGAAGATGCTGAAACTGAATTTTATTTTTATTTTTATTTTTTTTTAAGATTTTATTTATTTGACAGAGATAGAGACAGCCAGCGAGAGAGGGAACACAAGCAGGGGGAGTGGGAGAGGAAGAAGCAGGCTCATAGCAGAGGAGCCCGATGTGGGGCTCGATCCCACAACGCCGGGATCACGCCCTGAGCCAAAGGCAGATGCTTAACCGCTGTGCCACCCAGGCGCCCCTGAATTTTATTTTTAATTTTATTCTACTGCAAGAAGAAAGGGACACTAGCTCAGAGCTGCTGGTCAAATACTGACCGACGGGTACTTCTCAGGTAGTATTCACATGCTGTCACCAAAACTGGAATGAAACCAGGTGGAGAACTTTAAGGGAGGAAGCTTTCCTTAGCTGGGGTCAGTCTGTTCAGCTGTGGCAATGGTAGAGGCCAAATGGTTTCTCCCACTAATATGTGGTAATAAAGCCTGTCTTCTCCTGCACTCCTCTGACAATGTAAGTTAGCCCACGACACATCCTATCCATTTAGAAAGGAATGTCTACTCTATTATTGGTTGCAAAGTGTTAGGACTGTAAGCTGAATACAAAAAGCAAATTACAGACACCCGAGTCAGTCCCAGGTCTTCCAGGTTTTCAGATCTAAACAATATCAATCCCAGAAATTATCCTTTTTAAAATTCCAGTCCTTAAAAACGCTCAAGAGTTTTCACTCAGGACTCCAAGAACAACTTAACCCCACATGATAGAATGTTCTCTCTATAGTCACCTGAGATGTGAGTTTATTGCTTATTCACTTGGATTTCAAGACCAGAACATTCTGATTTTCCTTTTAACCCTTCTCTGACTCCAGACGGCATCACCCTTTTCCAAACTCCCTGATTCCTAAAGTTAACTTGATATTTTCTTTTGGTTTCTATTGGCTACCTACCCACTCACACCCCCCCACTCCCTCACACACCCCACCACCCACTGCTTCTTTCCTATCTCATTTCTTTTCAATCAGCACTTTGCCTCATGCCTACTCTCTACATCACATATTCATATTTTCTGGCCTTTAGTCATTTTATATTTGATTTCAGTTCACCTGCACTCCCCCACTGGGAGACAGTATAGAATAATGTTGGATGAAAAATCCTTGCATCAGTGAGCATGGAGTGGGATATGGGTCCTAAACATCTGTCAGGTAGGATATTTCTTGAATTATAACTTTAGGGCTCAAAGCATTAAGCCACTCCAGCTGCAATAGCCAACTTCATTGTATGAATATAAAATAAACTAGAAATTAGAAATTCAAAATATCTTCTATACTCCAGGAAGCAACTTGCCCACTGACAAGGACTAGAAGTCCCTAAAGAAGTTTTTATAAGTGGTAATGAATAATTTAGTTTAGAACTATTCCTATTACCCATTTTTTAGAAGGTTGAAGAGTTCTTGAAATACACCTTCCTTTCCCTGAATGCCACTGATGCCAAATTATAAAGCTATTTAAAAACTTCAGGAGCATTCTTTGATATTCTTCCCAACCCCCCCACCCATAAATTACCACTTCTTCTGGCTACTCCACCCTTGGAAAACCAGATACGTGGAAGGACAAAAACACAATATAGAACTCTTTCTGAAAGTGGGCATCCAATTAAATAATATATTCATTCATAAGTATCCCAACAAAATCTTGCCTTAAGAACATATATTTAGAATGTTGGCAGCTTAAGTTATGACCAGCTTTAAATATCACTCCTAGGATGTCTGTCATTTCTTTTCCAAATCTAATTGTCTACACAACTAATAGACAATTACCCTCTCTCCAACTAAGACAACATTTCATGAAGTTACTTTCAAAACCGCATTGACCCTGCTGGACTAGGATAAGGAGCAGGCTCCTGAATTTGCTGTCCATTATGCTAGGACGCCTCTGCAGTAAAATTCTAGATATGCAAGAAAGAATAAAGTTATTAGAGATTATATAATGCCACAAAATATAAACGGAGCTGTAACCAACAGAGGACATTTTTTATTTATTTATTTTTTGTTTTCTAAATGGGGTGGGGAGGAGTAGGGGGAGAGGGACAGACAGAATCTTAAGCAGGCTCCATGCCCAGCTCAAAGCCCGACACAGGGCTTGATCTCACAACCCTGAGATCATGATCTGAGCTGAAATCAAGGGGCAGACGCTTAACCGACTGAACCACCCAGGTGCTCCACCAACAGAGGACATTTTAAATAAATACCAGAAATATAGGAAATGGAGGTTGATTGGTTGAAAGACAAAAATAAGTGGAGGACTCATAACCTAAAATATACGGCTAGGGTGCTTCAAAGAACACCAGTTTGCCCAAAGGAAACTCCATGAAGATATAACAGCCAGATACAGTAGTTTGAATTTTGTACAATTTAAATGATATGAAAACACTGTGCTGAAATAGTAGATGTGCAGGATCACTGACTGCCTATGTTACAGAACCGGGATAAGACATCCACTCCATCCAACTGGCATCTACCTCTAGCAGAGAGCTCTCCTTAAAGAAACTGAACAAACAAATGGGAATACTAAGACCTCCAGTGTGTATGTATGCTGGCCATCCTCAGGAGAAAAAACCCTCTTCACCTGCCAACAGATATGCCCCACCATCCTCTCACCTGCACCAAATTCCTGGTCTGACTTCTTCAGATCAGAGATTCAGGAGGGGAAAAGTCAATCATCTTTCACAGCAGCAGAGGAAACCCATTCCAATTATCCAGGAATTTTTTAAACCAACTATCACCAAACAGCCGGAAGGGAAAGAGAGAACAGAATATAGACAAACTGAAAAGCCTCTGATCTTGGAGGAAACAGAGGTATTCCACAGAATGAAAAAGAACTTTAGGGGTGCCTGGGTGGCTCAGTTGGCTAAGCGTCTGACCCTTGGTTTTGACTCAGGCGGTGATCTCAGGGTCTTGAGATCAAGCCCCACCTTGGGCTCCATGCTCGGCTCAGAGTCTGCTTGTCCCTCTCCCTTTCTCCTTCCCCCTCTCATGCACTCTCTCTCTCTCTCTAAAATAAATGGAGATAAAATCTTTAAAAAAGGAACTTTTAAAAACTGTAAATAATATATTTATAGAGATTCAAGAAGAAAATCTATCCATAAATACAAAATAAGATGCCATTAAAAGAGAATACCAGGCATCAAAATTGTTACTAGTAAAGAGAATAGTATAATTGTTGAAATTAAAAGTTGGAAAGAGTGGAAGACAAAATGTAAGCATGTGGAGCATATAAAGCAAAAAGACAAATAAGAGAAAAAATGTAAGAGAAATAAAGGATCATCCCACGGGGTATATGATGTTTGTTTGGTTAGCAGAATTCCAAAAAGAAAACTCAGAGAAGATTGAGGGGTAGTATAATACCTAATAATTAGTACAAAGAAATGATCCAGTGCTGAGGACCTGAGTCTTGACACTGAAAGGGCCTCCTGAGTCTCCTGTACAAGGAATGACAGACGACACCAAAGCACCTCCAGTTTCTTCCAAGTCATTTCTTATTAGCAGTATTGGGTATTAGAAAAAAACAAGTAATTCCTTCAAAATTCTGATGGAAAATAGTTTTCTCTCAATACTTCCAGATCCAACCAAACCATCAACTAAGTACAAGCCGGAATATAGCTCTTTTTTGAACATTTACTGAGATAGTTTTCTTCCCTTGTACACTGGCATGGGAATTTATTTGAAGATGTATCCCAAAAACATAGGAAGTAAACTATGTAAGAGGAAAACATGAAACTCATGAGATGATATCCCATCCCAGAAGGTGAATCAGGGGAGGGCAGTTACCCAGCACTCTTAGAAAGTAACCAGTAAAGCTGGGAACAGAGAGACAGAGAGGTCCAGAAGGGAAATCTCCAAGGTAGTTGAAGGAAGACCCATAAGGATAATGGAGAGAGAGGGAAGGAAGGAGGGAAGAAGACAGAAAGAGAGAGAGAGAACAATGACAAATGTGCAAGAGAAAACAAGAAGAATGGTGATTGGAAAATCAGGACAAATATTTTTTTATGTCTAAATATCAAGCACATAAAAATGGCATTTGAATGTTAAGCAAAACACTGAGTATAAGAAAAGAGGACCCATCTGACCTTGATGCCAGTGACATTCTGCTTTGGGTGGCCCAAGTTTATGGCATCAGATGTTTTGGAGGAGGAAATGCAGTCTTAGCCCGGACTTTAAAAAATGTTTACACAGTCCTAATAATGTAACTGTTTACCCAATTTCTACTTTTGGAGTCAATCTAGGGACAAAGAAAGAGAAGCACAGGACGGAATGTCAATGTTAACAACTTAATGATGTCAAAGTGACAGTCTGGCTCCAAAAACAATGGGTTGTATACACGAGACGAAAGAGTATAACAAAGTGTGTATGTATTGAAATATTTTTCTTATGAAGCAGAAAGTTGAGATTTATGTCGTAAGATATACGTCTAAAGGTGGGAGTCCGAAATAGAGGCTTAAGTATATCTTTCCATGGTCACAAAATTTACCAGAAGGAAAACCAGAATCTCAACATGATACCATAAAAACAAGCACAAGGAGAAGAGGAGAGAGTGAAGGGTGGCAAAAGTGAACCAAGTCATTACCTTTTTATCATAATGTGTAAATAACTTGATAAATGAAGGATTCCATATATAAAAATAATATTTGGAGGTGTCACCAGAAAAACAAGATCAAAAACAAAGGACTGATAAACAACAAAAAGAGATGGCCTCTCAACACTGGGTCCAAGACCTGGAGTGGTACCAACAGGTAGTTTTACTCTCCGTTTCAAGCAGTTTGCTAAAATGAATACTTCAAAATAAATTTAAAAGTCAAACTTAAAACACCAGTTTAAATGGCCCCACTACCAAACAACCTGGGAACTAAATTCATAATTCTGGGTTCAGTCAACGATGCTGTTCAGTAACCTACACCAAAAAGTAATTACTGGTTTAATCAATAAACCATGCCATCATAAATACTACTATAGTTACTGGCAGAATATTAAACTCGTTATCATTGCCAGACGTAAGAAGCAGATCCACTGATTTCAGCTGGGATAGAGAACTCTGTAACACACAGCCATAGGGTTTATCGTGATCAAGAGAAGGCTTTGCAAGTAGCCAAGGGAGTCTGAGCACAGACCGAGGGGCTGTAAGAAAAGGAAGCAATGATTTCGGAAAGCCACATACTCATCATGAATACATTCTGACGTCAGATGTAAAGGCACCTTTTCTTAGGAGCTAAGGATCTCCCCACCTCTCACATGGTCAGTGATGAGGCTATACCCTCAGGACTGGCGTTTGTTTGAAATCTTAACTACCTGAATCTTCAGATGTGTTTTCCAACTCTGTTTTGACCTTGCCTTTTTTTTCTACAAAGTAAGTCTTTAAGTGTGCTGTGACCCGAAATCCCTCAGGATAACTAGAACTCCATTTCTTTCATTTTCATTTTCTTTCTTTTTTCTTCCTTCTGTTTTGTTTTGGTTTTGTTTTTTTAATTAGACACTCACAAAACGCAGTGCACTTTTTTTTTTTTTTTAACTGTTTTGCCGGCTGGCCCAGAGACCACATGTATTGTCTGATGCTATCGATTGTCCTGGCTGTTAAGGCGTGGAATTGGCACTTCCCGTGCAGAGGTTCCCTGATGAATTCTGACTCGATTAGGCCAGGAGAGCATAACATGACTCACTGTCTTCTGTCAGCCCTATTGAATTCCAAGCTGTCTCAGAACCAGCTTACTTGCTATCCTCTTAAATTCTCTGGGGTTTTTTTTCCCCTCAGTTGGCTCTGAGCTACCATAGACTGTGAGGGTAGACGACAGAGCCTTTAGGGAGTGAAACCAAATCGGCCACTTGACCCATGAATCTTGTTTTTAAAGCTGAGAAAAGAAAGAAAAATATTAACCGAACCACCATAACCGAATAATCAAATATCAATGTGGGACTCCGAAACATTATATTTATTTAAATACGCACACCAGATTTTTTTTTTTACTGATACTCTTACATTTTTGACTACGTTACTCTTACATTTATGAGGCACCTTCAAAGACCATTCTATGTCCTAAGGCATTAATGTGAATTTTACTCTCTTCTCTTCTATAATTTATATATAATAATATATAAATTATGTCTCTCTTACCCTTTTTAGCCCTCCATCCCCAGGCCTCCACCCACTCTTCTCCTAGGGTGGTTAGTAACGAGAAACATGATGGAGGTCAATGGAGGCAGCCATTGTACAGTAGAAGCAGCTGGAGTTTTTCTCTGTCAAGTGCTATTGGTGAAGACTCTTGAGTAAGTCATTCCTCTTTCCTGAGCCTCGGGCTCCTCGGCTGTAAATATCTTTAACACTAGCAAACCCATGCACCCTGTGAACTGGGTCCAGTATTACATAATATTTAAAAAACAAATTCACACCAAAATAATGAAAAGTGATTCCAATGTGTATTAATGTCACAAACACCAAAAAAGGACTGAATTCATAATACAGAGCACAATCTACGAGGTCATCTTTCCCCAGTTTTTAGTGTCTCTCATACTTGCAACTATCTCTAGGTCTCTTCCATCTTTTAAAACTCTACAGAAATTCCTCAAAAATCAGCCCACACTATTTTTTGCTTCTTTTTCTCTCTTCCCACCTTTTTTGATATTTTTTAAATTTTTTATTCCTTAAAAACTCAGGGAAGATTCTGACTGCACAGGCCCAGGGCATAAATTCCCTCCAGTCTGAATGCATAGTAGACACTTCTTGCCTTCTATCAAAGCCTAATTATAAGTTAAACTTACACCCCCGGTCCCCACTGACTCTGCAGCTCCCTTTCTAGGTCAGGCAGTTTTCTTCAGAAGCTTAGGTTTTGCGGTCTTTGAATCCACAAAAATATCCTAGAGCCAAATCCTGAAGTGCTCACTCTATGGCCTCCAGGGCTTACCAGAGCCATCCTATTTCAGTAGGAACTCTTCTCCATAATTCAGAGGCCTGTTTTCTGTCCTTGGCCATCCATTCCTTACATTCCTAGTATCACTGTTGGTATCCAAGTCCAACCCCTCAGAGCAAAGCCTCAGTAAGCAGAGCAGGACTTTAGGCCATAAACCAATCCATGCTTGGGTGCAACACCTCCTGCGTCCGTTTGAATGGTCTCTCATTTCTTGAGATATTTGATATCTTATGAAGTAAGGTTAAAGGCTAATTTCCAATCTGCAGTTACCTAAAGGAACTTCTTAGGCTGTCTTAATTTAGTGAATTTACTTAATACTGAGTCAAAAAACCCCACAAAACCCCAAAACAAAAACAAGTAATCCATACAGTAATCCAAAGCCAAAGAGTAGATTATCATCCCAAACCAGTATTGTAATATCAGAGAAGGAGCTGAAGTTTCCCTTCAGCTCTCGTATAGAATTCCAGGGACAACAACAGATGACATTGAATCATTTGGACATTTCTGTAAAACCTGAAATTCTATTCTAACCGATGATTTACTCCAAAAAACACTAGGCACTGTCACCACAAAAAACTCAGTTGCCTCACAGCATAGTGAGTAAATAGCAAAACAATAATTTGAAAGTCACTTAAATATTTATTGAAGTTTCTCAGCAATTCCAGAAGATGAATGTCTATGTCACCCATCTAACCAAGCACGATTTCTTAAAATTCTTTTGTACCCCTTTGAGCCTGCTTTCTTCTACAGTTTTCTTTTTTTTTTTTTTTTAAGATTTTATTTATTTATTCGACAGAGAGAGAGACAGCCAGCGAGAGAGGGAACACAAGCAGGGGGAGTGGGAGAGGAAGAAGCAGGCTCATAGCGGAGGAGACTGATGTGGGGCTCGATCCCATAACGCCAGGATCACTCCCTGAGCCGAAGGCAGACGCTTAACCACTGTGCCACCCAGGCGCCCCTCTTCTACAGTTTTCTTGATCCGAAGAATTCATCTCCTTCCCTCTCTCTTTCTCTGTCTCTCCCTTCTCTGTCTCTCTGTATACGTACCTTTTGCACTTAGCAGCTACTTGAAAAACTCTAACTTTCAAATCTCCCACCAAACCAACCTATGCTCCTTTCGTCATTCCTCTACCTCTCATCTGCTGATATAGTCATTTCTTCCTCTGATCTTCTTGATATAAATCAAACAAGCTTATTTCAGTGACTCCTACCTAGACCTGATGATGGAGAGCAAAAGTGATTCTCCTTAAAGAGACTAGAGTGAAAACTCTTAATAGTCCTATATTCATACTGTTCCTGCTACAGATAAACAGCAATATCATCATAAAAGATTGATTGGAAGCCAAATGCAACGATGTATTTACATATATGTCTGACATGGGAGGAATTTTTGGAGATGAAGAGCAGAATACAGTTTGGCCAGAATCCCGCACCCTTCTGGGTACAGCCCCTCAGTCTCCCGACGCCATTCCCACTTAGCATCCTGAAGAAGGAACGGGAATAAGAAAAAGGAGATGGGTAAAGGATGGCAGAAGAGAGGTTTGTGGTTTGTGTGAGGAATGAGCAGCTAACTGGTGTGGAGAGGACTACAGCTTGCCATGGCGCGTCTCCTGCTCCATGAGCCATGCTGAATATTTGCTAGGTGACAAGGAGGGCAGAGGCAGCTGCAAAGCTCCAGAGCAGCTGTTCCTTTCTCTTCTTCCACGCAACATTTAGACCATCTGGGCAGTTTGCGGTCACCACTAGGGAGCAGTAGCAGACGGCTGCCGGGCTCCAAAGGTGTACCCCTGAACCGTGAGGGCGCCCGGTACAAAAGCAGCTACGGTAATCAGAAGGGGGAATGAAGAATGAGAGACTATGGACTCTGAGAAACAAACTGAGGGCTTCAGAGGGGAGGGGGTGGGGGAATGGGATAGGCTGGTGATGGGTAGTAAGGAGGGCATGTATTGCATGGTGCACTGGGTGTGATACGCAACTAATAAATCATCGAACTTTACATCAAAAACCAGGGATGTACTGTATGGTGACTAACATAATATAATAAAAAAACATTAAAAAAAAAAAAGCAGCTACCCTTGTCATGCCAATATATATGATCTCCTGAATGGCAGCAAAAGGGCACGTTCATGAAACGTTACCGTTTTTTCATCTTGGTCTTTAGTTCTCTAATTTTACAAGGATTTTATTTTATATATAAGCTAAAGAATGATCAGTGAACTTAAAGAAAAAAAAGAACAATAAAAGAAAAAAAAAACATATTTTCTCTTCCCAGTTGGACCTACCCATATGAAGTAAGGGAGAAATGGTCAAGTGACAAACCTACAATGAAATTTTTCAGATTCAACCCACATTTACTGAGAACCTACTCTGTGTGCCAATTACAGTACCAGAATTTTCCATGGGCATTATCTTATATGAAGTAGGGATGAAAAGTTCTTTTTCTAAGTAGGGGTAAAAGACTGAACTTCACACACATACCCCATACCAAAAAAGGACATAAAAATTGGAAGAAACTAAATATTAGAAGTTCAGTTTTGTTGGAAAATATGCAAATCCAATTCTGACTCAATTTATGCGTACCTCAACATATGTCAAAAATCCTCCCAAAGGAGAAAATGAAAAAGTTGAATTTTTTTTAAAAATGTGACTTTGTGTGGCTATTATCCTCTATATGAAATGATTATGGCCTTCGTAAATAAGAGCTAAAAATTCTACAGCATTTTGAAGTTTACAGAGTATTTTCACATATGAAACCTTTTGACCTTTAAAAGGATTCAATCAAATAGGAGCTAGTTAGTATATAACAGGAACCTCCAATTCCTAGATGAGGAAGGATGTCAGAGCTGTAGTGTGCTAACTGGGTCTCCCTCTACTCTAGAGCAGGGACCTTTTAATAACCTGATAGCAGGCCATGGACATCACAACAAGGCTTTGCTCTGATGCTGGCAGGATGTATCAGCATTGGCCAACTAGTTTTTTGGAGTTTTTAAGAAAGGGCAAAAGCAGTTGGTATTCTAGCAAAAGAAATTTTACTTTTGTCTGTCTTCTGGGGTACAACAAGAGTGTCTGTAATTTGTCAACTGAACTAAAAACTCTGTTGCAATGTCTCCTGAGTTTGTTCACTGAATTGTTCACTTACATATGCAAAAATACGGGGGAATTAGTAAAAATTAATTTAAACTATAAGATATCTGCTTAGTACCCTGTTACTAACCAATATTATAGAAATAATTGTTAAAATTTTTTTTTTGAATTGTTGTTATCCTTACCTTAAAATTCCCTAAATTCCTTAAAATGAGATCAAGTCAATACGAAGTTCAAGAAAATACTAAAGAACAGACCGAGGTGTTTTGTAAAAAGAGAACCTGCTTATCCCACTTGAAAAACTAAGAAAAAAGTTGCAGTTAGAATAAAAGATAATTTTCTTTTTGTAGCAAATAAACCCTAAGTCAAAAGCAGGCCTATTCTCTCATAACATAAATGGTCAAGTGGCATTGTTAAATTTTAGCTGTCTCTGAAAGCCATCTTTTTGTAGGCCGACGGCATTTACTCTTCCTAATGCCCGGTGGTGATCAGGTCATTTCTTTATAGGGACTGACGCTAGTTACAGGATGACAGCCACACTCAAAGCTGAGATCCCAAACTGAAAATTCACTTTTTAGACAGATCTTCTATCATTCCCTTCCCATTCCCTGGTCTTCATGAAAATTCTTAGTCTGCCCCCCTCTGGCCCTGTGCAGTCTACTCCCTACTCTTGGCGTGCCTTCCCTTCATGTCCCTTGTCCAGAACATTCAAGCTCCGTCTAGCTTCAGTGTGACTTCCTCCCTGGGGCTTTGTCCTACGGCAACCTTTTCCCGGAAATCTTTCTCCGCATTCTCATCTACCTCAGGGTCATCACATCCTTTTCTTGGTTTCCCGTGTCCAGTCATTTCACCACTTCTTCTTGATTCTACTTCAGAATTCCCAGAAGCCTGCACACCGGAGTGGGCCCTGTGCGCCCGTGCATTTCACTTACGTTTCCGCTAGCTGAGTGAACTTGAATAAAGCAACTTATTGTTAATCTTCCTTTCCTCTTCTAAAAATGGTCATTTTACCAGTATCTAAGTCACAGGTTTATGATAAGATTAAACGAGTTAATAAATGTAAAATTCAGCTTAGGTGGAAAATTCGTCTTAAGTCAACATTTCTCAAACCGAGCTTCAAGGAATATTAGTTCCACAAACTGTTCTTCAAATAAAAAAGAGATTCCTGGTCAAATCAGATTTATTAAACAGTATATCCAATGCCTAGTTCTCAGTCAGTCGTGATGTGCATTAGCGTATTAAAGGCTCCACATGTATTGCAGGAAAGCAAAACAACACAAAAACAGTTGTCCTGACATTCCCTAAACTTACTTGACCAGGGGGCCTTCGTGTGCCTAGATAGCAGCTGTTTAAAATCCTGCAGACCCAGTGTTCTGAGGAAGGCGTTGGAGAAAATGCTGACTCGGACAAGACCCACAGTTATCATTTTGGAAGTTGTTTCAGCCTCAAGTTTCCAACAGCTTTAGAAAAAAAAATTGTTTTTATTTTTCATTTTTTGGTAAGAGAGGCAATCTCCTAATTTTCGGAGCCACCACAAACTCTGAAAGAAATGAGCCAATTGTCCCGTGGGAGGCTGTGTCATCAGGGTAGTAGAACGGTATTAACTTTCTCAGGCCAATTATTTCTTCAGGCTCTCTTAAAGGATATGAAAAAGTTCTATTTTTCATGCTATGCCCAGTAATTGCTTATCCGGCTAGTAACAGATGCGCAACTTCATCTCGGGAGAAAAGTTTAACATACAAATATGTGAAAAGCCGAGAAAGAGTGGGAAGAACTCTGGAGAGACTCGGGAAATGGATAAGCAGGCATGAAGGCAGAATCAAGACGTGATCACTGTGCCTGAGCCCCAAATCGTCTACCTGCAAACATAAAGCTGCTTATTGTGACGGAGGTAAAAGTGCAATAATAAATGCTCGTGCACTGATTGTCTCAATGTCACAAGCTGAATGCAACCAAATTTGAGGTGGCACGGTGGGAATTCTGAAATCATTCTATTTTTCCCTTTTTATGGGAGCAAAAATAAGCATAGCTCCCATTTATTGCTCAGATGTGGGCTGTTTTTCTCTTCCGTGACATCCCCTAATTCTTCACATGGAACTTAGCTCTCTTTTATCTTTGCTGCAAAAGTGCTTTCCAAATAAACTAGCATTTCTCAAATCACATTAGTTATTTCTACTTAGCCCTGCTTGATTTCAGTCCATCTAACAGAATAAACTTACCTTCCCTATAGCATAGTCCTATTTTTAAAGCATATTATAAAAACGCCTGTCTGCAAAATCAAGAGAGAACTAAGAGCATAGCCATTTTTAATAATTTTTACATGTTTATTAAAACAAAAGTAACCTCTCCCATTTTCTGTTTTAATATTCATAGACTGTAAGTTAGCCATGCTCCTTCAAATAAATACCCCGAATTGAAAATAATCACATAAGACCTCTGACCAGCGAGGTTTACCCTGGAGCTTTACTTCTAACTAGATGAATGAACGAGGCCTTACACTGTTCAGAGTATGTTTTTCTATTAAAAAACAGTAAGTAAATAAATAAGAAAACACATATTACATAACTACTAACCAAGTATCCAATTAGAAAATAATAGATCTGGAAGAAATTTTAGTGAAAAGCTATATTTGATTTCTAATTTTATAAACATGGAAACTGAGGCCCCAAATATTAAGTTGTAAAGCACAAAATCATCTCAAGATTAGTGAGAGCTCAGGCTGAAAACCAGTGTCCTAACTTCCAGTGATGCTTTCTGCATCATCACAGAGCTTCCTAGGGTCTGTCCTTTAAGTCCATTTGTGCCTTAAAGAACATGAAATCACATCTCTATCAAACATTTTATGGATATCATGTATAAAACTTGACTGGTTCTTGGATAAGCTAACTTTAGGGATAGGGTCATTAGTTGTACAAGTTTAAAATTTTTAATTCACAGATCCCAAACGCAAAGTACGTTCTTACTAGGAGATTTCCATAGTCACTGTCCCTTTGGGTTCCCTTTTAACATTTTTACAAAGAATTTCAATCAGTAGTCTCAAAGAACATACAGCAGCCTAATCTAAAAGTCATGTCTGATTTTTGGAATCTAAAATCATGGCCTGAATGCAGAAAAAAAAATGCATGTACCAACAGATCTGACTGCTACAAAGCAGTCAAATGAAAACAAATACAGCAAAGCCTACCAGCGTGTTTGGACAACTTAAGAAACATAGAGCAGGGGGCGCGTGGGTGGCACAGTCGTTAAGCATCTGCCTTCGGCTCGGGGCGTGATCCTGGCGTTATGGGATCGAGCCCCATATCAGGCTCCTCTGCTGGGAGCCTGCTTCTTCCTCTCCCACTCTCCCTGCTTGTGTTCCCTCTCTCGCTGGCTGTCTCTGTCAAATAAATAAATAAAATCTTAAAAAAAAAAAAAAAAAAGAAACATAGAGCAGGGGCAACTTTGAGGAAGTCTTGGAAACAGAGTTTCCTTTGGCGCCACAGACAGCAACGTTAGTGCAGTATTGATAGAAGGGATGGAAAGGGAAGCACGAGAGGGAAGAATGCAGGTCTGTTTTCACAGACTGTGATGTTCAAAGGAGCTAGACCTAGGTGGTGTTACTTTTAAATGAGAACTTTTTCTCCTTAGGTACATATGCTGCAATTGTCATAGGTGTCATCCAAGGCATCGCTCTGCCAGTTACAAGTCTAAGGTGCCTGCTACAGCAATAATGTTCCCTTTCTTATTTTCTAAAAATATTCTATATTAAAGGGCTAACTAAAACTCTAAAACTGTCACATAAAAATGAATTAGCTCAGTTCTGAGATAAGACATCAGTCTTCCCTGTTTCTCTCTACCCAAAACTCAACAAATATTCATAGAGGGTTTATTCATAATTATTTTGCTGGTGTCCTTCAAAGGGTGAGGTTAAACAAACTTGGTACACCCATACCATGGAATGACACTGAGCAAGTAAAAGGAACACACAACTTGGATAAATTATGAGGGAATTATGTTGAGTGAAAAAAGCTAAACTCAAAGGATTACATACAGTATAATTCCATTTACAAAATATTCTTGAAATGACAAATTTGCAGAAATAGAGAACACATTAGCTGTTGCCAGGTACTGGGGGAGGCATATGGGAGGGGAGTGGATCTGGCAATAAAAGGGCAACATGGGGATCCTTGTGGTGATGAAAATGTTCTGTATTCTGACTATAGTGGTAGGAGCATGGACCAACACAGGTAATAAAATTGCACAGAACTAAACACACACACACATACACACACACACACAACATGAGTACAAGTAAAATTGGAGAGATTTAAACAAAATTGGTAGATCATATAAATGTCAATTTCCTGGTTGTGATATCACATTATAGTTCTCAAGATAACAGGCAAAGAGGACATGAGATCTTTATTATTTGTTACAACTACATGTGAATCTGCAATTATCTCAAAGTAGGTTTATTTAAAAATTATTTTAGAACAAACACAAGCAAACAAGCCATAGGAAAATTTAGTGCTTTAATGTGTCCTTGTTATATCCTTCTGTCATTTATTTGTGGATTTATGCCTCAACCTCCTGAGATACACACAACTGCACATTTCTAGAATCGTCTGGAGATAAGGATCTATAACCTCAGTAAAATGGTATAGGGGCTTGGGGGAGGATCCAGCTTCTGGCTCTATTTTCCTTCCTTAAATAGTGGCACTTTTGAGGAAAGATGTCATGTTAAACTTTTGATTCAGTCAACAGACCCAGAAACTTTATTCCTTTTAGTTTCATGCCCTTACCAGCAACTGACCTCTATCTATAGCTGGGGGCGACATCTTTTATTCGTATATAATACTTTGCAGTTCTTACCTGTAATTTTCTTGTACGTTATAGGTTTTAAATAACACTGATGTGTCCATTGAGCTTTTTAAAAGTACCCTGACATACAGGGTTCACATGTATTTTAGTAAATCTACCAGAAGAAAATGACTTTTTTTTTTACCAGTTATTCCTCTATTCTACATTATCATTTTATGTTTATAACCTTATTTTAACCTTCCTATTCTACTCATCATGTTAAAATTGTTCTTATTTTACTCCTCCCAGGGTTAGAATAAGGATTAAAATACCACTTATTATAATTTTTATAACTTCATTATCCCCATAAAAGTCTAGAGTCACCATCCTCCTTTGCCCTTCTTTGGTGTTGGTATAAAGAGGCATTTGTATTTTATGCTATGTCCTTCTTTGAGTTGCACTATATTCTTTGATTTGCCTTTTCTAATTTGACCTCGATCATTTTTTCAGCTTTCGTTTCCCTTTCTGTGTCACTGTCACAATTACTTATTAAAATATCTAATTAAGCACCTGCAACTTCACCTACTTTTCATCAATAATAATAGACTTTTTAATGCTCTACTTACATTTTCCCTGATAAGCTACTAGATTCCCTGGGTACTACTGGATTACTCTAGGAATCTGCCTTCAACAAGATTGAGGTAACAGAATCCAGCATCTCAATTCTTAATCATATTAAACTATAGTTTCTATGGCATAATTTGTTTTTCTTAAAATATCACAGCAATGGCACATTGGAGGCACTTTCTTCTGGAAACTATATTTTTATAAGGCATACTTTTGTATATTCTTAAAATATCAGCATGATTCTTACTCCACTGAGCAGCCTAGATGAATCTATAGGCTATAATTGCTGATGGGGAAATCAAACTTGACTAATAACAAAAATTTATTAACTCTCTTTATTCTTTCTTCCTCACTTACTGGTTTATTTATCCTGCCACGATAAATGGATCTTATTAAGTCCTTTTAAATGTCTTAGGGAACAAGGCTCAAAACAGGTAGATAGGACAGATAAGGCAGACAGAATCGGTCAGACAGGCAGCAATAGATATTGCTCCTTCAAGGTTAGCATCAGAAGCCACTGAGCAACTCTGAGGCCCCACAGAGGATTAGGAAGCTCTGCAAGTGGCATGGCAGGAATAGAAGCCAGTGGTAATGCTAACAGTTAAGTCCTGAAGAATCTTATGTGGGTCCCATACACATATTCTCCTGTGTGTGACTTTGGATTTTCCCTTTTTTTTTTTTTTTTAAGATTTTATTTCTTTATTTGACAGAGAGAGAGAGACAGCCAGCGAGAGAGGGAACACGGGCAGAGGGAGTGGGAGAGGAAGACGCAGGCTCCCAGCGGAGGAGCCTGATGGGATCACACCCTGAGCAGAAGGCAGACACTCAACTACCGAGCCACCCAGGCGCCCCATCCCTTGGTTTTTATAGGGCTTGATTAGATGGATCCTGAACTAGATTCTCCATTCTGACTTTTATAACTGAGTTTATCCTTGATTACTGTTATGGCTCTGAGCTCTACCTTTACCCCATGTGCTCCTAGGTTACACTTTATCTCCAGATTAGTATTGTGGGGTCTGCTCACCTTTATGGCCTCATGAAGATAACATTATTTTTATCTTTTAGTTCATTAATTTATTCAATGAATATTTAGTGAGACCCACATTATGCTAATTTTTGAAGATTAAAAGACAAGTAGAATAGGTTGTTTGCTCTAAGTTATCAGTGCTTCTCTGAGAACAAATGGTAGGAGTCTTCTAGATATGAGGCTTCTCCCATCAGGCCATCCAAGTATTAGGGTTTTCCCCACTTGTTTCCATGGGGATATCAAAAACTAGTTGGATCAAAACAGTTCCCAATTCCCAGTCTCCAGACAAAGACAGAATATGCTTCTTTGTAAGCACGAATCCTACTTTGCTAATAAGAATGTGTGTTTAAAATAGACAAGAAAAAAGAAACATGGATGGGTGCATTGTGGACTCATGAAAGAGACAGAGTCCTTGGGTTCTGCTCCTTCTTAGTGTTACTAGTTCGGGTGTGACCCTAGGGACTGAATGTGAAATACCTCTATCTCATTACAGCACCCAACACAGCAAAGGCATGTTGGAGCCACTTTATTCTGGAATGGATGGATGGATGGACTCTTTTTCCACGGCCTATACACTCTTGCAACCATTTAAATTTGAATCTCATCTACCAAGAAGCTCTATCCACTCCCCCTACTTGGAAGTAATCATTACACCTTCTGAATTCATAGTTTGGTCTTTAATCTGTACCTAATTATGCTTTTATTGCAGTTATTCAAGTATATAGTTGCCTTAAATGAATTGCAAATCTTTTTTTTAAAGATTTTACTTATTTATTTGAGAGAGAGAGTAAACAATGGGGGGGTGGGGCAGAGGGAATGGGAGAAGCAAACTCCTTGCTGAGCAGGGAGCAGGATGTGGGCTAGATCCCAGGACCCCGGGATCATGACCTGAGCCAAAGGCAGACGCTTAACCGACCAAGCCACTCAGGTACCCTAAACTGCAAATCTTTTGATAGTTGGAAGTTTATTTTATTGAACTTTGTACTCCTCAACCGCTTAGCATTCTGCTTGGCAGGGAGAAGCCACTGAATAAGTCATCTGTGCACAAGTCTACTTCCTAATCAATCATCTTGGATCATTGTTCCATATTTAATTAGTACTTAGAAAATATCAGCATACTATTCATGACATTCAACAAATACTTACTGAGCACCTACTCTGGGCTAGCAAGAACATAGTTAAAATTTAATCACCTTGACATTTGCTCAACATGTCAAAAACATGAATTTACCAAATGCTTATTTTCTCATAAACAGAGATATAACTACTGACTCCAAAAATGGCTTTTTAAAAAAGAATAAATTTACACCTAATAAACCAAAATATAGTTTTGACAATTAGTCATCTTGTTATAAGGGAAGGAAGCAGAATAGTCTTTCCAGAATGGAGTATAAGGGCAGGAACTACGGGGACATTTAAGGTTCTGTCAGAATGTAGTAAAAGGTCTCAGAGAATTGACTTCACATTCATGGTTTGTGGGAAAGGGAGAGCTTATATATGTTGGCCTCGTAGGGTGAACTATCTTTCATAAGTACTGACCATGATATGAAAGAGCGTTTCCAAATGCAGGCAACTTCGCAAATGCGGAAATCGACTCAGAGAAAAAAAATGCATGACTTCTTTTTTTTTCTTTTTTTTTTGTTAAAGATTTTATTTATTTATTCGACAGACATAGAGACAGCCAGCGAGAGAGGGAACACAAGCAGGGGGAGTGGGAGAGGAAGAAGCAGGCTCATAGCAGAAGAGCCTGATGTGGGGCTCGATCCCATAACGCCGGGATCACGCCCTGAGCCGAAGGCAGACGCTTAACCGCTGTGCCACCCAGGTGCCTCAAAAATGCATGACTTCTAACAGTCCAAACAAATAAAAGGTCAAGTTTCCTCCCAAATGCTGTTCTAACTCCATTCAATCTATTCTTATTCCAAGACTATTTCAATATCCTTCATTATAGAAAAGCTGCTAGGTTTAGCCAAAACAGCAAACCCGTGAGGCAAATGAGTGTACAGAGAAATTCGCCCTTTCTCTATTCGAAGCAAGCTGAGGAAGCCCCAGTACGGCATATATCTGACTGATCATCTACAGTTATATATATATATATACACACACATATATTCAATTAAAATATCATATTGTAAGTACTATAACACATGGACTTAGGAAAGAGATTTAATTAGGCTAAACCCCACCAGAAATTTTGCTCAAGTTTCTGGTTGTCCCTAAAGCCTGCAGCCCATTTATTCAATACCAAAATAAACATTTTGGGTGTAGTGCACAGGCACAAGTAAGTTATCACGGCGCATGTACCTCTTTTTAAGGTTAATCCCTACCCAAAACGTCAAGATAAAGGCAGAAAAGACTTTGCATATATGGAATTGTAGATTGAAATTATAGGTCCTTGGTAATAGGTTGGTTACAGTGGCAAAACAAAATGAAACAAATTATTATTACCACATTCATTTAACCCTGAATATGTGGCGAGCAATGTTCTGGGATCTTTGCATATGTGATTTCCTTTAATTATCTCATGAATTAGTCATGATTTTCCACGCAGATGAAGGATCTGAGACTAAAAGGGGTAAAATGACATGCCCATGGCCACAAGACTCATGAACGGAAGGATGGAATTCAAACATCTTTCTTTCTGACTTTGAGGTCTCATTCTTGACCACTATATTCTAACGTGTTCAGTCCTCATAATAAGCCTATTTCTTATCCCCACTTCACAGATGAGAAAACTGAGGCTCAGGATTCAGTACCTGGTCAAGAGTTACTCTCTTCTAACGGAGTGACCCACTCAAAATTAAACCAGGGTCAATGAAGCCCTTTCCCTTCAAATCGCCCTTTCCCTTCAAATCACCCTTTCCAACGGACACCGTGCTACTAATAATTGTGGTTGAGACACTCTTACGAAGACACTGTCCTTCACTACATTTATTTATCTCTGCATTATTTACTTGAATAAAAAGAAGAAAACAAAAAAATAAGACAAGCAAAACCAGAGGCCTCATTCCTACCATAATCCAAAAAAAAAAAAAAAAAAAAAAAAAAAAAAAAGTAGCTCTGGTTGGAAGTATAAAAAAGCGAACCCTGCATTATTTTAGGTACGTCCAGTAACCTCTGTATACCTTCTCCCCGTGGACTTAAAGCAGCATACGGCTGTTCTCGCAAGTCAGGCTCGGCTGTTCACTCTGAACCTTTAGGTTACAGTACGTTTTATAATCACTAATCAGGACCACCTGCCTCTTGAGAGACTCGCCTAACAAAACGGAGAAACCTAATTGTTCAAATTCACTCTCAAATAGACAACACGCCCTTCATGCATGGACTGAGAGGACTGAAGAGAAAACCTAAATCAAACTAAACCGTTATACTAATTGATTGTAATTGCTAAATTAAGAACATATGTTAGTTCCATAATAAAGAAAAAGAAACAATAATACTTGGAACAATAAAGACAATGCTTTTGAGGAAATAAAACACCTCCTAATTTTCCAGGAAAAAAGAAATAAAAAACTACTCATTTTAAAAATTCTTCCCCTCCACTAAAGGTACACTCAGGGCAAATTTGTCACACTCATGCTTGTTTAATTGTACACTCTCTGTGTACAAAATTGCCCCATGGTTGAGTTCCGCTAGAAAAACCGGCTTTTTGAAAATACGCAGAATTCAGCCCGGTAACTGGCTGATAAATGCTTACCACTGAGCGTGTCAAATCTATTGTAAAATCTAGTTTAATAGATTAAGGAGATGGCGTACACGGGGGAGAGTATCCTCCCCTGTCCCTCAACACAGCCCTCCTCAGCAGTCAGGCCAGATTGGGAACCACTCTCCGGGCCGCCGCTGCGAAACCACGCACGCCCCTTGCTCAGTGCGCCTGCCTCACTGCGCTGGCATCGTCGGTTTGAGCGCCGGCCTATCCTTCCGGTCTGTGAGCACCCTGAGAACCACTTACTCCGTCTTGTCTCAAAACTTAGCACGGAGTATGTGCACAGAATGAATTCATCCAATCCATTCAAAAAATAACTGCCTAGCTGACAATAGCTTGTCATCTGCCACCATACAAAAAGAAAGTCTGTATTTGTCTTATGTAAAGGTTACTTTTTAAGCGTAGATTTTCTGAAGTATTAAGGCCAATATTAAAGATAGGCAGAAAGAGTGGACGATGGACACAAATGGTCAGCATTTTAATGAAGAGATTCTCAGAACGTTCTAAAGCAAATCCAAGTGCCTCTCTAATAAGCAGTGCTCCACTCACCACATTGGTTGTCAGCTCTCCCACTGCCACATAGAATCACGAGATACTGGATTAATAATAGGTAATGTTTATGGATTTCCTGTGTGCCAAGCCAAGCCCTGGACTCAATACTTTATTGTACTGTTTCATTTATTTCTTATTACAACCATACAATATAGGTGCTACTCATGTTTCCATTTTACAGATGATAAACTGAAGCAAAGCATTTGTTCCATGCCTTGACCACTATCTAAGCAGAACTTTTTTTTTTTTTTTTAAGATTTTATTTATTTATTTGACAGAGAGACAGCCAGCGAGAGAGGGAGCACAGGCAGGGGGAGTGGGAGAGGAAGAAGCAAGCTCCCAGGAGAGAAGTCTGAGGTGGGGCTTGATCCCAGGATTCTGGGATCACGCCCTGAGCCGAAGGCAGACGCTTAACGACTGAGCCACCCAGGGTCCCCTAAGCAGAACTTTAATAAACTGGTCACTTTCCAAGCACCCCGTACTCCTTCAAACAGGTGACCTTCAACCAGGTCACTGATCCAAGGAGAAACAGTTTCTCCTGCTAGGCTCCAGAAGTCAACCCTTGACTTACAATCTCTCCCCCCAGTCTAACCCACTTACTTTGCTCCTGAGAGATACATTCTCTCTGTTTCAGTAAAGCTGGCACTACTATCTAGTTACAAATGGTCATAATCATGCATGAGAAATAATTCTTACAAATCGTTTTGATATATTTTATGAACAATAACACAATAATAAACAGAAAAGTTTCATGCACCGTTAAATGTACATAAAAGAGCAGCTTGAGATTCAATATGAAGTTGTATAGTAAATATATCACGCGCACAGAGAGATGCATGTGCATGTGTACTTGTACGTATAAATATTTTAGGTAGCTTAGTATTATATAGTAGTGCACATATTTTTCAACCACTGAACTGTGTTATGTACATCCTTAATCATAAGAATATAATAGGCAGTTTGGCATTAATAAACATCAGATAAAAAGTAGGTTCCCTACTTTTACCCTTACAAATTTTCTTTGTCATGTTTAATTATTTTATTCCACATAAGTCCACTTTCAAAAGGGCTTTTGCCACAAAGCTCTTGATTTTCAGATTGGCACGAATAACCTGTAGAGTTATCAAAACAATGCTTCGATCGATGTCAGTTTGGGTTGCAGAACAATAGATAAGACTTCCTCAGGCTGCTACATGTAGTAAACTGTAGATTTGTGGTCTTACAAAGCACAACAATAGTTGGAAATATTAGCTGTCTTTGTGCATTACTGAATGCAGAAGTGTGACAATTATCAGGAAGTCATTTCAGAGACAGTAGATCGTAAATATCCCAGTTTTATTATTTCTCATCATCTGCTTCCTTGTTGAAAACTTTGGTGGTTGAGGCTGCATACGCAGACCATTATATTTGGAGATACAGAAAGTGAAAAATATATTCAAACCAGTGTCTTTTGAGTGGGTTCAAACCCAAGAAAGCATGTGTACAAGTGTTATAGGCCCACAGACAAGAATGATCTCCATCCTTCTGTATGCCGTACGCTTTTACCTTCTAGGTAGGACAAGGTATGGCTAGGAAATGAACTGAATTATTCATTTAGGAAATAAACTCAATGATCACAGTGTGGTGATGGCTTTGAGAATCAAGAAGAGGAGATACTTTCAATATAGGAAAGAAGGAAATACACATTAGATCCATTGGACAGTAGATGAATATGGTTCTAGTTCATTTGAAGCATTTAAAAGCACCTTGCTGCCTACAGAGGAAACACCGCTATTGTAGCGAGCAACGCCTCGGCCCCCAGTTCCTGTTAATAGTCCTATTTTATAGGTGTCGAAGATGGGCTCAATGAATGAACTCCAATCCTTAGCTGAGACTATATAGGGCATGCTCCTGATTTCTCTATACTCGAAGAAGCCAGTGTGCACTGATATCACGCCATGGGCTGTTGAAAGCTGAAATCATTCCTTATCTAGGGATAAGCAGATGCGGCTCCAACCATCCCTACACCCTCCCTTTGTATACAGCCCCTGACAGCCCTGCTCCCTTTCTGGGCCTCCCTTATCAATCAGGTTCAGGATCAGCTTCCCGCTCCAGAGCCCCTTATAATTGGTGGGTGCCAGTACCACATAGCTCTCTCCACCGTCCCCAGAGACCCTTCCCCAGGAGAGCCCCTCTGGAGGGCTGCTGCCAGCCAGACACACCTGATGAAGCTCTTCCACCCCACAGCCATCCTGCATGCCACCCCCACCGGGTCCCCACCAGACCCAGTAGGAGGAGACAGAGCCCTCTGTGTTGGCGACAGCAGGGCAGGCAAATGCCCAGCCACCTTTGGCACCACACCCAGTCCCTGGGACCCCACTTAGGTTACACTTTCCAAGTTTTCCTTACATGGCCACTTACTTCTAGGAACTGTAAAATCCGTGGGCCTTGGGCCTGATGACGCCCAGGTAGCCAGGGACAGCAGGCAGCCCTAAAGGCTGTTAAATGATCTGGACATCACTCTTGGGTACATTAACTTCCTCTGGTGTGGCGATTCAAAGAGGTAATATAAATACAGATCGTGATTCACTTCCGTCAATCAAATTTGGCCATAAGGTCTTAATTTATGATATGGCAAAGGTGAAATACACTTATTTTTAAGCCTAAATTTAATCATTTGTGGCACACTCTGTCATCCCTCCCCCATAACACACACACACACACACACACACACACACACACACACACACAGAGTGTACCAATACTTAAACAAGTGAGTCTTTCAGAAAAGGGCAAAATTTCCCTAAATATAATGCAGTCACTTAAAAGGAAATGAGGTCTTTCATTATATCCCTCCAGATATCATATTTCTTTATAGATATTTGAGATTTTCCATAACATTTTAAAGTTGAAGAAAGGATAAAATCATACATTTTCTAAAAACTTAATTACAAGACAGGGGCGCCTGGGTGGCTCAGTCGATTAAGCAGCTGCCTTCAGCTCAGAACACGATCCCAGGGTCCTGGGAATGAGCCCGGCATCAGGCTCCCTGCTCAGCAGAGAGCCTGCTTCTCCCTCTCCCTCTGCCTGCCGCTCTGCCTACTTGTGCTCTCCTCTATCTCTCTGTCAGATAAATAAATTTTAAAAATCTTTAAAAAATTAATTATGAGATAATTCTAAAAACACTTGTATTATAAACTTAAAAATAAAGCATTTCTCCTTGAGAACTACCTGCATTAATGTAAATTTATATTGATACTTACTTTTAGGTGAAGCTGATTGGTCCAGTGCCCAATGATTTTGTATTCTGCACTTTTGTTTGTTATTTGATACTGAAAGATATCATAACGTCCAGGAGCATCTCCGTTTTCATTAAAAGTGACAGGTGTCCCAGCACTACCTACAAATGTTTAGAAAACAATGTTAATAAAGTTTTAGTAAGATAGCACACTGAGCTTATTTTTCTCTAAGAAAGAGCGGTAGATAAAAATATATTGTGTGTGGTAAGAGATATGAAGATTGCAATCCATACAAGGTCATTCTTGATAGCATAATATCTTCTACACGAAAAGAAGCCCAGACGCACATATAGGAAGAAGTCATGCTTTATTATGCACATTAGAAAGTAAATGGTGAGTATCCAAGGTAGGCAATGTACATAACAGTTAAATAAATAGAAGTTGATTGGCTGAATATTCCATCCTGGCCATAGAGAGTGACAGTCCATAGAGACGAGTGTAAATGTCTTGAAGCACACCACCTACTGCAGAATGTAAACTACAAACAGCAACTCGAAATCCAGCAGGAGAATGTCCTAGCCACCTTCTCTCGGGTTTGGCTCTGTTCGGATTTGAACTCCACACTGAAGCAGCTCCCTATTCAATTTCTCTTCTCAGCCCCTGCTTCTGCTACCTCTGTCTAGAGTATATCAATGTGGGCCACTGCTGGGAACCTCCCAATGGGTAAGACAGCGATCACTGGGAAGTGCCGACTCCACTCAGATTGTAAAAGTTCCCCCAGTTCACTGGGGCAGGGCAGCAGGATGCAAGAAATGTATTTTCTAAACTCCCACTTCTCTTAGAAAGCTTTCAGCTTTTCTCTTTTCTCTTCATAGCTTCTACTCACTTTTACTTGCCCTCTTATTAACTGTTCCAGAATCACAGGTTTTAAGAGTAGAAAGGGATCACTACCCCCGTTTCCTTGTTGCATGTAGCCTCACTGTAGGAAGAGAACTTTCGGTTCTCTAACAGCCCTTAGCTTCTCCCTTCCCCTGCTTCATCTTGTTGGATAACTCTGTGTGATCTCGACAGTCACCTGACACCAGTCCCTTTTCTTTGTGTCTGTCTTCTCTCTGCAGGCTCCTCCCCTGAATTTCTTGTTGCAGCATATTGGATTTAATTTCCATACTGTGCTAGAAAGCATCTCCTCCTTGCTATCTCTTTTCCTATTGTACTCTCCCAAAATATATACTATGAATAGTTACATATGTCCATTTTATAATTTTATTTTATAATGAGTTCTTTATTATAGAGTTTTTAACCAATACCAATAATCACAAAATTCTAAGGCATTTAACTTATCAAATAAAATGGATGACTTAAGATAATAACTTGCAAATAAATACGATCACAATCACACAGTAGCAATAAGGGTGCTTTCCAAGTATTTAATGCAGAGATGTCTAATTTCCTCTGTTCTCTGGAATCTTTCTAAAATTTGGACATAGTGTGAAGTCTCCCATGAGACCCTAGATACCTGGCATCTGCAAAGACTGCTAAGGCCACAAGAGACTGAACAGCATGAAGGAAAGAGCACTGGTTTGAGAGTTAAGACCCCCATGACCATGCTAACTCCCTCTCATCTATTTCCACAACTTGCATGTCTCTTTTTATTCACTTTTCACGTAGGGACTTAACGATGAATATGAACATGTTTTGAAGTCCTAGAAGGGTCGTATGCATTTAAATCATTATTATTAATCCATATGGTAAATGACTTTATATATAAATCAAGAAAGAAATGAGGAATTGGGGGATAAAATTAGAGGACTCGAATCAACTGGTACTATGTTAGCTACTCTGTAGACACTCAAGTGGAAACCCATTTGCCATAACTGACCAAAACCTAACCTCGAGCAGGTTAACCTTTAAATGCCAGTTTCCTTGTCTGAAAAATGGAGATAATAATGACACTTTTCTCATAGGGTTGTTATAAGAATTAAATGAACACATAGCTATCAAGTGCATAGAACAATGCACGGGGTAATTAGATATTATTATGATGATTATTATTCACCCCATACACACCAATGCAGAGTAATAGGATGTTGAAAATTCTTTAAGTGATATCTAGACAAGGGATTATGGAAATTCAAATGGGAAAGATTCCTGGATAGAAAAAATACATATCCATTATGAATTTCATATTAACATCATTAACAATTCCCTACATTTTTATACCACTTGAAAACTTATGATGTCCTCTTCTTCATGAATAAAGGAATATTTAATTTCTCTAACTAAAGTCACCAATGTTGCATCCCTTACCAAATGACCAGATGGAAGAACGCCACCCACGTAACACATTCTCATGAACGTGCTCTGAGTTACATAGAATTCCTAGTATGCCCGGTATTTCTACAACTCTTTTCTCCAACTTGAGAAAGTCTATTGGAAAGCAAGTGAGGGGCACCTGGGCAGTGCAGTCGTTAAGCGTCTACCTTCGGCTCAGGGCGTGATCCCAGCGTTCTGGGATCGAGCCCCACATCCGGCTCCTCTGCTAGGAGCCTGCTTCTTCCTCTCCCACTCCCCCTGCTTGTGTTCCCTCTCTCGCTGGCTATCTCTCTCTCTGTCAAATAAATAAATAAAATCTTAAAAAGAAAAAAAAGGAAAGCAAGTGAATGAGAGCTGTATTATCCCAAAAAATTATATTTTTTCAGTTGAAATACTTCCTATATCATTATCAACAGCAATTTACACTAAATTTGACATTGTATTACGAGGCAGGATACTCAAGTGGCTAGGAGTGTGGGTTCTGGAGCCCGATCACTGAATCAAACCCCAGCTCTGTCACTTATTAGATGTCAGATCTCAGGTCAGTTACTTAACTTCCCTATATTTCACATGTCTCATTTTTAAAATGGGCTAATAGTAGTTTCTACCTAGGATGGATATGTGAAGATTAAATGAACTAAAGTATGTAAAACACTTAGTACCTAGTAAGCATTATGTAAGTATTAACTATGGCTTTCCTTAAGTCACCCTCATTAATCTTCCTTCTCCTCTTTCAACACAATGCCACCTATACCTAAAATCCAGTTCTCTAAATTCACCAAGCTCTTTCCTACTATCCTGTCCTTGCTCCTGTTATATCCATAAACTCCCTTCCGACATCCTCCTGACACTTCTTCCCTATATAATTCCTTTCAAGATGTGGCTCAAAAGTCACACCTAAAGAAACTTGATCTTCTAAACCTGGAGCAGGAGCCCAAGCACAACTTGGCGTCCTATCCTACTCTATCATAGCACTCGCTACACCCCACACATTTTGGCTATTCCTCCCCTTACCTGATCAAAACATTTATTCAACAGATATTTATTGAGAGCCTATGTTGTGCTCAACACTGGCTGGACCCTTTGCCTTCCTCACAAAGGAGGTCCCCTTAATAAAGGCAGAGTGTATCTCTAATCTTTGTAAGCGCTGAACCAAAGACAGTGCTCCATACTGAGTGAGTAATCAATAAATTGCAGTAAAGCATAAATCAGGCACTCACTAATGATCCCAAGTAAATCCATACTCACTCTCTTCATAACATTATGAACTGCATTTATGTCACCTCTCATCTTTTTTATTCACAAATGAAGGGACCTTCAGAATCCCTTTCACACTGTTATCAGTGTGATGTTAGAAACCATTCTTGTAACTTACTTTACTAATGTGATTTCTGCTCTTGGGCTAGGCTTGCAGTTGAGTTACTTCAACCTTTCACAGGAAGAACTGACTCCATTACACATTGGCTCATCTCAAATGATTGCTCTGGTTCTATGGTCTATGTAACCAAGAACACCCTTGAATAGCCATGAGAGGCCATGCTGTTTACTAATTTCTACAAGTAGAAATTTAAAATATCCTTTGTATGAATCTGGCCACCCCTGAGAAAAGTAACTGAGTGGCATTTTGTCCAGAAAAAAATTTAAATGACAAATGTGTCAATATATCCATCACTTTATTATGATTTACTCACAACACAGGTAAGAAATATAGATATAGATAGATATAGATATAGATATATCTCCTAGACTTCGTTATTTCAGAAATTTTGAAGTACATTAATTTTTTTTTAAACTTTTTAATTGATGTGCACTAGCGGAGAAATGGAAACAAACGTGGGGCTGTGATGTCACTGACACTTGTCCGGTACTGCTCTCAGAGTCTATTTATCTCCTTGAGTATTTTCTGTTCAATAAGAAATCCATTGGAAAAACTATATTTTTATTCCTAAGCATATCAAGCACTTCAACATGTTTTCATAGGAAAAAATGATACCTCCAATGACGATTTTATTTGCAAATGTTTGGCTCTGTTGAACATTGTTCTGGGGAAGAATATGGGCTTGGGATTCGGGGACTGATTTTGATTTCTGGCTCTGCCAATTACCTGCATGATCTGGGCAAGTCACCCTCACTACATCTGTTTTCTCAACTGTCAGGCGTGCATAATAACCACAACCTCCCTGGGCTATTCTGAGGGTTACGTGAGCTGATATATGTAAAGCACTTAATGCATGGCTGGCCCACGATAGGGGTGCAATAAAAGGAAAGCCATCATCATCATTATCCATCCTTTGCCTACACTTACGCTCCCGTGATCTACATTATCTTATTTCTACAATGCAAAAAGCAATGCAAGAATAATTCATTCGCCTTTATGAGTAAATATTATAAATATATTTATAAGTGTAAGCCACTCAGTTTATCTTCACGTTTATTACTTTCCTTCTTCCCTCTTGCTACAAAACTTTATCCATTTTCTTTCTCATAAAGACCCGCACTACTGGGTAAGCAGGAAAAAAAGAGAAAAGCTGAAAATGAACTCAGTTGATACAGCAATCTTTGGCACCCTTAAAAGAATGAATATATTGGATTTAAGTCATTGACCAAAATGCCACAGGAAATAGCAATTTTCAACAGAATCTCAATTATTCATGCTCACCTTTTCCTTATCCAATTTATTTTACCAAGTATTTATTACAATCAATAAACAGAACTGTATCTTTGAATTAGAGTCATATTGTAGTTTAATTATTTAGGAATCAGTCAGATTACTCTTACATATGTCAGTCAGCCTTTGTCTATGGAAGACTTGAGCATCTGACTCTGTCTTCCTCTCCATCCCTATCCCTGTTACACTTCGTGGCCTCGTCATCCATGTGGATGACGCAACATCCTGGCTTCTGCACTGGCCGACTTCCTCCCTTCCCATTATCATCCCTCTCGTGCATCACACCACCCACTACCATGAACACACTCGAAAAGCAGTCCTTTCCAGGAACTATATCATCTCCCAAATTTTACTCTCTGGATACCACCTTCTGCCTCCACTGCAACGATTCTATGATCCCCTAAATGTATTGATTCATTTGTCACCCCCAGTTGGTCATTATACTTTACCCCCATGATAGTTGCTCTTCCTTCCTGTTCTTGCTTGGGTTCTATGATCTCCCTCCAACCAATTTTGTTCCTCTGCCAAATCACAATCATGATTGAACTGAATTGTAGATCTTCTTTGTCTATATTCAAGCAGCTGAATATTGTTTGAGATAATCCTAAAACTTTCATGTCTGGCAGGGCCAGGACTAGACTGAGGCAGGTGAGGTGCCTCGGGCATGACTGTGAGAGCGAGTGCCCCCCCTAAATTCTGCACATTACGTGCCTCCCTTGCTTCATCTAATCCCAACCTGCTCTCTGGTCTTACTTTAAATTCATGACCTCAGATCTCAAGCGTGTGGTCACCATTGCTCTGGAATCCTTCCACATTTTCCCAACGGGTCTACCTCCCCACTCGGGATAACTGTGTCAGGCCTCACATACCCAAAACCTTCCTCCCCCATTACTTCAGCTTGTCTCATCGTTTCTCAGTGAGAAAAAGCAGCAGCCTCACCACTCCACCACACGCAACAAGCTCCCTGCACGTACTCACATTAATCTCCCCGCCCCTGCGGTGGCACACGTGCACACACCCCTCAGGTCACAGACGTACTCCCCCCCTGGGGCAAGGACCCCGCGCGCTCACTCGCTCTCCATGCACCTTCAGTTCACTGTTCTCTTTCCGCCCTGGACAGCAACAAATTTACACTGTCCATATCATTCTCTTCAGTTGACACATGAGTTCCAATAGCTCCCATCTTTAAAAAAAAGGAAAAGAAAAAGAAAAAAAGGCAAGCAAACAAATCCCATTACTGACCCTACTGCCTCGTTTAGCCACTCTCCTTAACAGGAAAACAGAACTTTTTAAGGGGGCTGTCCTCACTCTCCCTATTGTCTTATTTCCTGCTACCGCTTCATATTGCTTTAATCTGAAATTTAACCTCCACTGATGAGTCTCAAATTTATACATCTCGCCCTGAGTGCAGACTTGTCCAACTACCTGTACCTCCATTTGGTTGTTTGATAACCATCTTAAACTTGAGGCATCTAGAGAGAACATTTGATTTGTCATTTCCAAATACGTTCCTCGCAGTCTTTCCCCTCTTAGTAATCAGCTAGCAACTGTCTGTCCATTCAGTCAAGTCAAAACTAAGTTAAAGGGGCGCCTGGGTGGCGCAGTCGTTAAAGTGTCTGCCTTCGGCTCAGGGCGTGATCCTGGCGTTCTGGGATCGAGTCCCACATCGGGCTCCTCCGCTGGGAGCCTGCTTCCTCCTCTCCCACTCCCCCTGCTGTGTTCCCTCTCTCGCTGGCTGTCTCTGTCAAATAAATAAATAAAATCTTTAAAAAAAAAAAAAAAACTAAGTTAAAACCTCATATCTAACTATAAAATGGAAAGAATGAATGTAAGTTATGGACTTTAATAACAATGTATCATTATTGGTTTATTAATTATAACAAATGTACTAAACTAATATAAAATGTTAATAATTGGGGAAACTGTGTATGGGGGGTGAAATATGAGAACCATCTGTACTATTGCCCAGTGTTTCTGGAACTCTAAAGCTGTTCTAAAGTTTAAAGGTTTATTTATTTGAGAGAGAGAGAGAAAGCATGAGTTGGGGACAGGCAGAGGGAGAGGAGAGAGAACCTCAAGCAGACTCCATGTTGAGCATGGAGCCCTACGCCAGGCTTGATCTCACGATCCTGAGATCAGGACCTGAGCCAAAACCAAGAGTCGGATGTTTAACTGACTGCGCCACGGAGGTGCCCCTAAAGCTGTTCTTTAAAGAAGTTTAAAAAAAGTAAAAGAAAAATGATGAAATTATTTTTAGTGATATACTTTGTGTAACCCAATATATGCAAAATAGTATGACATCAAAATGTAACCAATATAAAGACTATTAATGAGGTATTTTACATTTTGTTTTACATTCCAAATCTTCAAAACCCTGTTTATACCCTACACCTACAGATCATTCCAATTCAGACTAGTATTTCAAGAGCTCAATAGCGGTCCACGCCAAACAGCATGCCTCTAAAAAACAACCCCTTTCAGCAGTCATCAGTCTAACCTTTCACACACTTAAGAAGTCCACCGCTGAATCCTCATCTCCATTCAATCCAACTGGACTGAACTCTTCTGGCCTCCACTTCAACTAAACTCTTCCCCCTTCACTAGTTTCTCCCCTAAAAAGATATGGATCCACCAAAGTCAGACTGTTGGCTGAGTATCCGAATCCATTCTCTTTTTCTTGGGCAGATAGCTTGGCTACATTTCCAATCTTCCCTATAGTTAGGGGTGGCCAAATGATTAGTGCCACTCAATGGAATGTGAACACAAGTAATACTTCTGGCCACTCATTGAAAGCCTCTTGAGTGGTCTTCCAAGATTATTTTGTCCTCTGACTGGCTAGGATGGAAATACCATGCTGGGTAGCCAGAGAAGCTACACGTTAAAGATGGCGGAGCTCACATCAACCTGGATTCCTGTGCGTTTGGAGGAGGTCTGTGCTAGTAACTGGTTCATCCATCCATTCATCGGTACTATTATCTGAGTAAAAAACCAATTTCATTCCTGGGAGGGGGGCACTTATTTTTGGCGGGGGGTGGAGGGACTTTTTAGAGTAGAAGCCACACTTTGCAATAAGCTTGATTGTCTGTCAGAGCCCTTCCCCCTACTCTAGGAATAATGATGTTTACAAGAGAAAAGGAAGCAGGACAAAGCAAAATGCGGGGGCCACCCCCAGTAAAAGACCCCAGACACTTTAAAGAAGCAAACGGCATTTATACAGATTTCATATTTCTACCCGCCTTTCCTAATCTGTGCTTAATATATATTATATATAAGTACATATCGTAGGGCAGCCAGGTGGGCTTTTGTAGGGCAGCGTGGGCGGGCGGGGTTGCCACACCTGGAGCTGGCGGTGCAGACTCCCCCCTCAGTTACAATCAACTTTGGATTCTGTATTTTTTTATAATAAAACGAGCATAAACCTCAAAAAAAAAAAAACAACCCAAAAATGAACAAAAAAACAAAAACAAATTTCTATCCTTTCTGAGCTATTATAGCTGGTGAGTCTACTTCTTATAGCAGACAAGCATAACACCATTCTAGAAAAGTGGGTTATCAATCAATAGTTATTAAATGAATAACAAATTATGTTAAATGTGGAAATAAATGCTTCATTTCACAGCACTGTATAAATCTTTAAGAATCATACGGGTTTTACAACCGAATATCAAAGCTATTGGCATGGATCAGTAACTGCTTTCAGATTCCCCTTTAGAGCTGATATTGATTATTGCAATCCACGTGTGTAATATAAAGGTGGAATCCAGAATGTGTAACCATACTCCAGAATTTCACTGTAATCATACTCCAGAATTTCACTAATATGCCTTGACGAAAGTACTCACCCAATTGGATGTTTTTCATAAAAACTAAATGTAAAAGTATTAAAAATATGTGCCTACTTTTACATTCTTTTCTGTTGAAAATGTTTTCTTTAGCTAATTGTTTTGGTGTATGAAATAAATAGGACGAGAAATGTAGCTGAATGGCATTTCTAATTCTCTCAGCCAAACCCTCCTTCTTGATTTTTCCATTAAGAAATTAAACTGACAACAGTACTTTCTCTTGTAGAAATGTCTTTATGATTTTTGCATTGAAGATGCTTTAAGAATGCAAAGTGTCATTATCATTAATGAACACTACTGCAAAAATAGAAATACTACCTATAATTGCTTTGATAGTATTTACATACGCGGATTGAACTTTCAATATAAGAAAAGATTTATTATTTAGTGATACTCATCTCAGGGAAGCAGATGAATTAGGACATTTAAATAAAATCTCTTATAAGAAAAGTGACTAGAGAGACTACTAAAATATCAAATGTTTGATTAAAGGAAAAAAATGGAAAAGATCATGTAATAATTAGTCAAGATTAATACATCTTAAGAGGGATTTGGGAACAAACCAAAGTGTGTTGCAATACTCTGAATTCAGTATATTTTCATTCCGTAGCAGAAAACCTTTCTTTATCTTGAGCAACTTAAGCCTTTTATTGTTTCTTTTGGGGAGTATTTAATTAATATCTTATATATATAAATGTGTGTGTGTGTGTGTATATATATATATATATATATACACACACACACAACTTCCATTATGTTATTAATTAATCATTATATCTCTAAGTGATGAATACATTTATGAAAGAGAAGTATGTGAGTACACACGTTCCTGCCTTTTCAAATTTGCTGTGCTAGGAGTTCTCTGTCTAGTCCAATGTGTTCCTGGAAAAGAAAGACACATTTGCCATTTAGGTTTAAAATTGTCAAATTTATCTATCTTTATCAGAATGCTTAATAAGAGGGGGGCCTGGGTGTCTCAATCAGTGAAGCGTGTGACTCTTGATTTTGGCTCAGGTCATGATCTCAGGGTCCTGAGATTGAGCCCCATGTCAGGCTTGGTGCTGGGCGTGGAACCTGCTTCAGATTCTCTCTCTTCCTCTCCCTCTGTCTCTCCCCCCAGTTCACATGCTTGCTTTCTCTCTCTGTCTCAAAAAAAAAAAAAAAAAAAGAATGGTTACTATTTAAAAATTTTGTTTTTGACATTTGTATTTTTTAAAGATTTATTTATTTTAGAGAAAGAGAGACAGGAGGGGGGAGGGGCAAAGGGAGAGGGAGAAAGGATCTTCAAGCAGACTCCCTGCTGAACGTGGAGCCTGCCTCTAGACTCAATCTCACAACCCTGAGATCATGACCTGAGTCAAAACCAAGAGTTACACACTTAACCAACTGAGCCACCATGTGCCCCTACACACTTAACCAACTGAGCCACCATGTGCCCCTAAAGTTTCATAATAAGACTGATACTGGTATGGCAAGTCTGCACTCCCTATTCTTTCTTTGACTCTTCTCTTCCATATACAATTTAGAACCGTCTTAAGTTCCACGAACAATCCTGTTTAGATTATTGGAAAATATATGGAATCTAGAAATCAATGGGGAAGATTTAACATCTTGATAACATCTTCCTATCTGTGAGCATGAGTTGTGCCTCAGTCATTTAGGTCTTCCTCTGTAAGTTTTAATATAGCCTTAGAATTTCCTTTTCATAGCACTTAACCATTTTTTGTAGATTTACTCCTGGGTAATTAATATTCTCTGATACTACCATAAATGGTGTTTTAAATTATATTATCTACTACTTGGCTGATAGTATATAGAATGCAGTCGATTTTTTTATTTTTCTGTATTAGTCTCATATCTACCCCAGGGGTAATTCTGTCCCCCAGGGATATTCGGCAATGTCTGGAGACATTTTTGGTTGTTGCAGTTGGAGGAGAGTCTCTCCTGGTGACAGGTGGAAGAAGCCAGGGGTGCTACTAAACAGCCTACAATGCACGGGGCAGCCCCCTATGATAAAGAATGATCCAGTTCAAAATGTTCAAAATAGTTTTAAGGTTGAAAAACCCTCAAAAAAATTCTGTTGTTATACTTACGGATTTATATCTAAATTTTTAAAAAATTTCTATGTAATGAATCATGTTATCTACAAATAGTTACAATTTCATTTTCCCCTTAACAATTCTTATATTTCCAATCTTCCCCACCTTTTCCTTATTGCACTGTCTGGGATCCACAATACAATTTTTACATGAAGCGGCAAGAGTGGACATCCTTGTACTTCCCCTCAGTTTTAAAGATTTCTCACATTCCTCATTTAGGATAATATTTGATTAGGCATTTTACAGGTGCTTCTTATCCTTTTA
This sequence comes from Ursus arctos, assembly GCF_023065955.2. Classification (NCBI taxonomy): domain Eukaryota; kingdom Metazoa; phylum Chordata; class Mammalia; order Carnivora; family Ursidae; genus Ursus; species Ursus arctos. Next base: position 77,935,606 of record NW_026622985.1, read on the forward strand.
AAAAGTTCATTTCATTCTAAATGTACTAATATTTTTTATCATGAGTACATTTTTAATGTTAGCAATGTCTTTTATGCATCTTTTGAAATAATCTTTTTTTCTTTTAACTTGTTACTGTAAGGAACTACATCTATACATTTTCAGTATTAGCTCATGGAAGCTTGGTAAAGATCCAACTTGATTTCATTTTTGTTTGTTTGTTTGCACTGTTGAATTCAATCAGATAATATTTTGTTTAGAATATTTATATTCATACTCATGAGTGAGGTGGATCTGTGATTTTTCTTTCTTAGCATGTCCTTTTTGGTTTAATTTCAGGGTTATATTGGTCGCAGAGAAGACCTTGGATAATATTCCCTCTTTCTCCACTCTCTGCAAGAATTTGTATAAAATCGTAATAATATCTTCCTTGAATGTTTTGTAGAACTCACTTGGAATCATCTCAGACACCCGCAAGAGAATAAATGAACTGTGATATATGGAATCTTCACACAGTGGAATATTATAGTGCAGTCAAATGAATGAACTACAGAGATAGCCATAAATATGGATGGATTTTAGCAAAACAGTATAAAGTGGAAAAAGTAAGTACCAAAAATACATTTCACAAAGGCATAAATGATTAAAATTTTTAAAATTTTGTGTTTTGGGGGAATACATAGGCAAGGCAAATCTGTTTTAAAAAGTAGAAATATCGATTGTTCAGGAAGGGCAGGGTGATAGGTTAGTGATGGGAATATATGTATGAGTATAGCTTTTTGCCAAAATCCTAGCTTTTCGGAGAAGGGGAGTATTTTCATAGGTGCTTACTACATTCTTCGAAATAACCAAATAACGAATAAACTAAATAAATGAAAGTGGGCCTTGCATAAATCAATAAAGAGCCTGTGTCATGAATCAAGGCACCAAGAGAAAGAAATAGAAAAAGAGAGACAAAGAAAGAAGGGAGAGAGGGAGGAAGACAGGAAGTAAGAGAGCAGAAGGAAGGACAGGTAAAAATAATGAATGAAAGAAAGAAAAAGGGAAAGATTCACATCCAAAAGTATCTTTAAAGGAAGGGTCTATTGAAATACAGTGTTTTAACTATTGTGTAATTCAGTGAATTAACTGAATGCTATACTTAGCCTCGTTATTATGCCCTTGGGGAGTATGAATCCTCCCCGTAGGTTTATGCACCCAAACAAAATGGGTCATATACAGAATTGTTTCCACCCAATTCTCTAAAGCATCTTTTTCTGTATATTTTTAGATTTTATATTAGTCAGACTTCTGTCAGAATTCTCAGTTTATAAGATATAACTGTCTGGGATTAGAATCACGTATTTTTAAGCCAAAAAGCTTAGTTCACTTTTTCATTATGAAGATTTTTCTGGAGAGTAAAATAAGACTAAAATTCAGCTCTTACCAGTTGAGTCATAACTTCATTTCTTGCTGAATGTCAAGTTGCTCTTCTATCTCAGGTTTTAGTTTGAAATATCATTAGTGGACAGTCTTTCCATGTATTTCAGAATTAATATTTTGTTAATATTTGCATAATTACAATGAGCCAATCAAACATAGATAACTACAGGAACAGATGCTTAAGTGTTTAAAAAATGGATAAAATATCAAATTAGGAGAGGTCTACTCATTTTTGACAAGAATTTGTGTATTGAATTAAAAAAAGGATACCACATCATTTATTTTAAATGGACCTGATTTTCTCTAATTACACAAACTGTCAATGTATATTAGGCCACTATGATAGATGTGAATTGTCTATGTTACCATGGTGATTTGAGGTGTTTCCATTTGATGCTGCATGCATAACAATTTGGAGCATAATTAAAAGAAGGAGTAAAACATATAAGTAAAAAACTCATAAATTTAAAAATTATGGTCTGACTTTCACATATCCCTTTCTGAAGCTGACCTATCAAACAGATAAAAAGAGATAACTATTAAATAAGATATTGTATTTTCAAATATATATGAAATGATTACAAAAACTATTATTTTCTGCCCCAAATGAAATATGGTTAATTATAAATCTTAAGTCGTATTCTCTAACCACTATTCAATAAAACTTGAAATCCTGAACAGTTTTAAAAAGATTAAAAAGTTAAAACAACATAAAGAAAGAAAAAATTTAAAAAAAAACTCCTAGAGATTAAGAAAAAATGATTAAGCACTCATGTTAACTAACTCCTTAAAGAGAAAACTACAACTACAATTATAGAGTACTATTTAATAGATAGCAACATATTTCAAAACCTGAAGGATAGGTATAGCCAAGGCTGTCCTCAGAGGGAGACTTAGAGAATTAAAAGTTTTTATTGTTACTGAAGTCCTAGATGTATTTATATATAAAATTTATAATCTCGAAATGATAAATGGTTTTTTAAGCATGACATCAAATTAAAAATATTAAGGAAATAATTGATAATTTTAATAACAAAAACTAAACATTTCTGAATTTCAAACAATTTTAAAAAGAACCTATAGAAATATAACAAGGGATTAATATTCTTAATATGCAAGGAGCTCTTGCATATAATAAGAAAAATTTAGCACTGCAGCACAATTGGGAAAAAATAAACAGAAAATGCTGAAAATAAAATAGAAACAATTACAGTAAGAATATATGTGTTTCACTTCATATCAGTGGCTAATTATCACAGATAATAGCAGATAGAAGAAGTAGTTCTCAGAACCTGACAGCAATGTTCTCCCCTATACCATTCAAATGAAATAACGGAGAGTCTAGTTTATTTACTCTGGTTCTGTAAAAATAATAATAATAATAATAATAATAATAATTTAAAAAAATAAAAGAGCAATTCACCATCAGGTCATTCACATAGCTTCTCTGAGAAGACCTCTAATATTATTAATATTATTCCCTAATTTTTTTCTAAAAGATGTTAGCACCTGGGAAAAAAAGGAGACTTATGTCCAATAATTAATGATAATTAGCACTGATGTCCCCAAGATCTTGATATTATATGGTCTGGGTCTGGGTCTGCAAATATAAGCTACTTGAACACTTGAATCAAAATCTTTTTGATTAATATGAAAACAGCTTTTATACTAATAACTATATGGTACATATAGAGTATCCATAATAATCAGGGGTTTGTGTCTCCATTTTGCAAACAGGACAGTTTAGCCTTTATGTCAATGACAAAAGAACAATAAATTTTACATGTTTTCTAGTATGTTTATTATGAGTATAGGAAGGGGTAACTCTTTGACCTTAAAACAGAAATGTAGGTTTTAAATCTATGTCTATAGAGGTTTTTTTTTCTGCCAGCATATTATTTATTATAGCTTTACACTGGAATGCTATTAAACATTAGTTTTAATTAGGAATAAATTCCTTGGTTGCATTCAAAAAGAGAAGAGGGTGTATTATTCATGATCGTTAGAGAAACAACCTGTTGCCATTTAAAAATTCTATTTTATGTAAAGACATTGGATTAAAAAACTAATTAAGGGATTAAGAGCAAGTGAAGTGTTTAAAGTGGTTCTAAATACGTCTGTGAAAATAAAACCTCAGTTCTATGCCCAGGCCATCATCACCTGTCTTTGTTTTCAGCTGCACCTAGCATTTCTGTAATCAAGTTCACATTACTACAAAAAATAAGTCATGAGGGGTATCTGACCCCACCTTGAGAATTTCTCTAGGTTTTGCCTATTTCCTCTTTCTTTCTCATTCGTCACCTTGAATGGGTTTCCTATTCCTACAGACTCTGAATCTTTGAATCTCATTTTCCTTGTTCCCTTTGTATCTCAAAAATCAGCTCCAGACTATTAATCTCAGTGTTGACCTAAAACCCTATAGTGATCTGCCTCTTGTATTTGCTACTGCGTACGAGCTCAAAATTAGTATAGGACAGCGCTTTATAACCTAGCCTGGTCCTGTTAGACACCTAGGACTGGGCCCCTGTCAACCTTCTCCCCATGGCCCACCTGCCCTTCCAGGGACATTGTACATTATCATCAGCTCCACTGACGTCATCACTTATTAATGGCCGGACATTGTGGATATGCACAAACAAAAGGCTATCCTTCACTTAAGATGATCCCTGAGATGTCAGTGATTTTATCTTTAAAGCAGTGATGTTAATGTTGACTTTTCATGATAGCATATTAAATGATGAATGTGACAGTCATTACCAAACAACTATCCCAAGGGAGAAGGGTATAGTGGTAGAAAGCAAAAAGGCTTTGGAATGAAACCTGCTGTAGCTATGTGATCTCTGAGAAACTATCACTGTGCATGATCCCTCTTCTGAATGAAGTATCACCTACATCATAAGGTAGCTAGAAGATTAGAAAACACAACATTTGAAAAACATAGTATGTTGTCAATTATCATTATAGTTTTCATCCTTCAGTGCCATGTCTATGAATGTAGAGTAGATCAATAAAGTTGTTCAGCCAAATTAGTAACTAACTAAAAAAAATTATCTTTGTCCCCCATTGATTTAATCAAGGGTGTAAAAATTAACCACGTTGACATTTCATTTTCTTCAATATGAATTCCCATATGAAAAGAGCTAATGATTATAGCTATTTATGTTCATATTGTCAATTAACATCAAATTTCTGCACTTCACTCTGTATTTAGCTAATTGAGGAACTGATCTGTTGAATCCCACCAAATTTAAGATAATGTAATAATCAAAAGCAATAAACCCACCCGACCCTTTACTTTGAGCTTTTTTGCCTTCTATTGAGGCACAAGTTTTTTCCTATGAAACTAAAATTTCAGTATATTACAGAATATATTCCTTCAAAAAGAGAAAAAATTTATATCAGATAAACTCTGAGGAATCTGGTTTTTAAAAAATATTTCCTGTTATGAATCTCACATTTAAAAAATCCCTCTAAGAACTCTGGCATAGTACTAGAATTAACACGATAGGTAAAATAGCATTTGCAAATGCTTAACACCTGTGACGCATCTGTTCGTCCCTTCACGTAGAGGGAGGAAACCTGACCCCTTGTATTGTCCTGGGTGACACAGGCTGTGCTGGGACCACAGGCACACCTGTTAGAGCACCAGACTAATGTCATTCCACTCAACCATGAGTTGTTCACTCACTATAATAATAAGATGAGGAAATAATTAATTTCCTGCTTTTATTGAAATAACATTGGATTTCCTAAACACATACAAGCATTCATGTATTATAAACTCAGAAAACCAGAGAGTTGAATAGTGGTTTTTAGGGGTTGGAGGGAGGGAGAAATGGGGAGGTACTGACCAAATGGTACAAAGTTTCAGTTACTAAGATAAATAGGTTCTAGAGATCTACTGTACAACATATGGCCTACGGTAACGATATTGGATCATAGACTTAAAAATCTGGGGGCGCCTGGGTAGCGCAGTCGATAAGCGTCTGCCTTCGGCTCAGGGCGTGATCCCGGCATTCCAGGATCGAGCCCCACATCAGGCTCCTCCGCTGGGAGCCTGCTTCTTCCTCTCCCACTCCCCTGCTGTGTTCCCTCTCTTGCTGGCTGTCTCTCTGTCACATAAATAAATAAAATCTTTAAAAAAAAAAATCTGCCAAGAGGGTAGCTCTTATAATTGCTCTTACAATAATAGAAAAAAAAGTAGTAAAAAAAAAAGAAAAATGAAAAGCAGCAGGACGGAACTTTTGAAGGTGATGGGTAAGTGTATGACCTTGATTATGGTGATGGTTTCACTAGTGTATACTTGTCCTATACTTATCTCCAAACTCATGAGTTGTATACTTTGAATATGTATGGCTTGTTGTATGTTAATCATACCTCCATAAAGTGGTTTAAAAAAACTCACCACCTAAACCATAAACATTTCCTCTTTGACAAAGCTGATACCCCAGATGAATGGTGATGGCACTTCCCAATTTTTTTTTAATTCATAAGGGAAAGTTCTGAATGTTCCAAAACAAATATCTGAAAAGAATAATAACAAAAGTAGTCTTTGGGAATTTTATGATGCTCTGTTTTCCTTCCCTTGAAATTGCTAAGTGCTTCATGTTTTCTGATTTAAATGTCTTCTGAAATTGAGCCCTGGGAAGTTGATAGAAGCACTTAACTTTATGACTAAAAACCCCTCAGAACCTTAGATATATACCATATATATTTTGCATTTCTTTTAATCCTGAGAATAGCCTAGGAGGGTAGTGTATATAATATATACTAGACAGTAAGACCCTGTGAGTCCCTTTTCTCTAAAGAAAAAATCAGAAGGCATACTCTTTTTATTCTGTCATCTGAAGGCTTGTAGAAATTCTATCTGTATCTGTTGGCTACCTCATAATTAATTACTTTGTTCTTATACCCTAATTAAATTCAAATGCAAAATGGGAGATTAGAAAAAACAAAAGCCCAATAACTGAAAGTAGCTTTTAAAAACTGGGTGCCTTGGAACTTTTTTATCTTTCAACAATATGTAACTTTTGTAACCAAATCTCTTTGCGTTCATTTTCCATTCCATTTAACTGCTGTCATATTAGTTTCTAAAGTTCCTCACAATCTCAGCGGTAAGGACATGACTGAAACAGTTATACCAGACCTAAAGGATAGGTTGCAATGCTACCTTGCAACAGCCAGTAATCAGATTCTTGCACTGGGAATGGGGAAAAAATTAACACTGACATTTTCTTGGTCCATAGTCTACTCTGTTGTGTACCAACAGAAGGAAACTATGTCCAAGAACCAATATCCAATAAGATATGCTCCAGCGATTTATTGCCCTTTAAAAACCAAGCTCATGTGACTGACCATCTTTGTCATTAAAAATAGGAGGAAGCAGCATATCATCAAAGAGCAAATGAAAGGAGTTGAGTATTAGTCTTAGAAACAACGCTGGTGTTTTTATTTTTTAACTTAAAATATTCATTATAGAGATATTCGTATTTATTGTAAAGAAAAATTGAAAGTGGGATAAACAAAAGAAAGAAAAAGAGGAGAATAAAAAAGAAAATATTTGTCCATTTAGTGACCTATTTAGTGACAACCATGGTTATTGTTTGATCTCCATTCTTTCTCATTGTATCTACAGCTATTTTAAAACAATGAGGTCATACTATCTATGCAGTTTTAAATCTTTCCTTTCTTCAGTAATTACTGGAGAATATATATGATATATCATATAATGATATATCAAAATATTAAGTACTTTAATTATAAATACATATCAATAATATATAATAGCAATAATTACGGAAAATTCTATATGTCAATACATAAAGACCACTAATATAACTTTATTGGTTATACATTTATTATGTTTACATATGTACCAATTTACTTAACTAATCCCATACCGGTGGATACTTAACGGCATTGCCAATTATCTGGTCCTATAACAATATTACTCAAAACCTCATGCTTATTTCTTTGTATAATAGTCTGTTTTAAAATTTTCTTCATCCGGATTTGCTGTGTCAAAGGGCACACATACCTCAGATTCTGATGGAAATAACTTCTTCTTAGGAATTTTACATTTAGAGAAGCAGTGTCTATGAACAAGCACTAATATTTATATAATATGAAAAAGCCTCAAGACTTATTCTAGGATGGTAACACAGACACACACACACACACACACACACACACACACACACTTTGTTCTCTGGCCTACTTCTGAGGTGTTTAATGTGCACACAAATGACTTGGGATATTTTTAAAAGGCAGATTCTAACTCAGTGGGTCTGGAGTGTAGTCTAAGTGTTTGCAGTTCTAACAAGCTCCCAGCTGATGACAATTTTGCTGATCTGCAGACCATGCTTTGAATAGCGAGAGCCTACAGGTCTAACAATCTATTGCTGTAAGATCATCAAGGGAAGTTTTCACCTTCACATCTGCACATCCCTGATAGTTACCTAAATTCCATATATTCTTGAGGGGTCTAAAAATGAGCTTTATGGAATTTTTACACCACCTTTAATGGTTAGTAAACAGAGTGCATGTGAAGATGTATTATTCTGGAGGAAATAAGTACTTTAATTCAAATCTCATAGGAGTCATGACACTAAAAAGCTTGTTGATGGTATTTTATTGTGCTTTATGGAATGAAAAGACTGATCTCGCTTGCATTCCGTGTTTCCATCTGCATGCTAGATCCTTCCTACAAAGTCTTTCCCAAACAAACACCAGGGTAGCGGACTCTCTGTGCTAGTCCACGTTCCCTGCAACTTTCTCTCTCAGTGCATTTATGTGGCACAACATGAATTATCTAACGATAGGTATTTAGTGGCTGGAGAAATAAATTAATTTTAAAAACATTTGGAAGAATTAGAAGTGCTTCTTAAAGTAGCTTCCTCTGAAGCTGCTGTTGAAGCATAAGGATGTCAACCCAATAATATGCTGAATGGGATTTTCCAGAATTATCACTGGCTCATAATTGAAGCATTAGCAACACGGCCCTAAGGAAGCCATGCAGCCCTGTGTTTTTCACATCAGGGTGTCAGTTCTGTTGAGAATACTGTGATGTATGATTTATGTTTCTCTCAGGAAGATGTGTCTCCTGAGAGAAACACATTCTGAATTGAAAACCTATTTCTGAAATAGTCACAGAATCTAGGGTGGGGAAAAGGTTGTGATATAAGCCACAAAAAGAAAAGAAAAAAGAGGGGAAAAAAAGGAAACTCACAGTTCTTTAAGCATACGTTGTCACATAAACATAAATATTACGGAATCAAAGAAAGGACTCTTTGTCCTGGCAATGGATGGCGGTGATGGTCGCGCAGCTATGCAAATGTGCTTAATGTCACCATTCGCTTAGAAATGACTAAAATGATACATTTTGTTACGTTTAGTTTATCACAATTTTAAACAAAAAAAAAATTAAACAAACAAATAAATAAACAAGGACTTTGGACATTTCCAGATACCAAACAACCAAAAAGCAAATACAATAATGGCTTAGAAATTGTTGCTTTGCTCAAAAATGCCTGTTTTTCCTTGTATAGAAAATAACGACAGAACATTAATGTTTCCTTGAAATGTGTGGCTAGAAAAGAAGTATTAGCCTGTTGTTGAGGCCAAATTTAATTTGGGTAATTATGTTCTTGCTGCCTCAAAGTCCCCTAAAGTCTTTCATAATCCATGTCACTTCTCTGCTTAATCTGTTTACAGTAGTCTGCGCTCTTTGGAGTGGCCATTACCATCTGCCCCTGAGGTGGCTGCATTTCAGCAGGAGGGGACATGCTTCCTCTATTACAAAAGTTCCCAACAGGAACAATTCTTCCCTTGAAATTTAGGATGCAAATTTACCTGGAAGCACCTGTGAAAGATGTGGAAAATCTTCAGAAGGATAGGTCATTGTTAGCAGTTCCAATGTCAGCCCCCTCTTCCTCATATCTCCTCAAGTTTGGTTTAATAAACACTTTCGCAGGATGGAAGTACACTTTGAAAAAAGTAAAGCATTTTATATTGCACTTTTTTTCCTCTGAGTATGCTTAATATCGTATTTTTGAAGAAATGATACATTTACCATCTTGAAAATAAGCTTTTATCAGGTGCTAAAATATATTTTTTTGTTTTGTTATCTGGATTGCCTAAATATCATTGTTTGATTTTAATAATACTTTCCTTTCCTTCAGTTATGTCTCTATAAAGAGCTCACTCCATTCATAAACAAGAGATGCACCTTACATGACCCACACTCTTCCAGATCTCTCCCTACTGCTCCAGCACAAGGTAGAAAATTCCTACTATTCACGTAATTATTTGGATTCAGCAGAAGGGTGTGTGTAAAATGCTGCAGGATTGCTCTGAAGGGCTAGTACACTAACTTGTTAGTATTATCAGCACAGATAATTTTACCCTTAATCAGCTCAGTGTAGCATTCTGGTGGTATGAGGCATAGAGACAGTAGGTTTCTTTAGAAAGATGGTTCAGAGTATTGAAAGGGCAGCCTGGGTGGGCAAGTATGGACAGATAACAAGAAGGCATTGCTAAATGACAGGGAAAGCCATAAATAATGCCAGCAGGACCAAACCTCAGTTGGCAAGTATTGATCACTAGACCATGCCTGAGATGACATGCACCTGCTTCATAACTCAGTCTGTCTTGCTTCTCGGCTGCATTTATAGGTGACGCCACAGAATGTCAGCAACATTCCAGTCTAGATAGTCTGGAGTTACTCTCCTTCTTTCTCTGAATATTCATGTCAGTTTCTTCATGGAATATGATCTTCAACTTCTGAAAATTCTCCCATATAGCTTTCCTTCTTTCCAATGCCTTGACTGCAGCCCTTGAAACCTGGTCCAGCACCTGAGCTTTCCGACTGGTCACTGTGGTCCTCCTTCAGCCAGAGTGCTGGCTCTGAAACACGAGTCAAATCGTACTACCCCAAATGTTCTGATGCCTCCTTGTGGCCAGTAAGATAAAGGACAGTATTGTTTATCCCACATCATAAGCACCCCCATGCCCACCTTCGTACTCTAGTCAGGCCTCGCTGCTGTTTCTACCTCACTGCTGACTCTCCCTGCACAGTCCGCTCTGACCACACTGTCCGCTGAAGCTACACACTGGACCCCCAGCCAGAGCGCCCACTCTCCCAGCCTTGCTCAAGCTCTTCAAACAGTCTGAAATCCACGCTAGTATTTCCTTCTGCTACCAAACTCCTAATCCCCTTCCAAGTTCTTGTCCAGATGTCACTGTAGCACTTTGCTTGCTTCTGTTTATTGCATCTATTTTATTTTGCATGGAAGTACGTCTCCTGACCATGTAGTACAGCGCGGTCTCACACACTATGACCTGTATGAAGTAAAGATATATTCCTCTCATCCCCTGGCACAGGGCCCTACACGGAGCCCATGTGTAACAGCCACTTATTCGATTTATTTTCAGCAGTGGATGGTCCAAAGACCCAGAGAAGAATAATCCGAGAGGAGTAAAGGGGGAAATAGAAGAGACTTAGAGACAATGTGGCACAGGTATTCCACAGGCTTCTCTCTTGGCTTCAGCTCCCACAATAGTTTTCTGAATAGCTTCATTATCTTAGTAGGGGGGGCCATAAACCTTCTGCAAGTCATTCTCCAGAAAGACTAGCTCATTTTGGAGTTACAGCCAAGCAAGGGGAAGCACCGGCAGGGGGGCCTTCCTTTCCCGCCAAGCCTAGCAAGGATGGTGTTCCAAAAGCGAAAGGTAAAACTGGGCTAAACTAAAGTAGCACGAGAAGGGCACAAAGAGGAGACAACAATTTTAACACCAGTGATGGCAAAATTAATAATGTAGCAATACCTAGATTTTCATTAGCCTCCAGTAATAACTTTGCATTGAGCAGGCTCAGAAGCTGTGATGTGAATGCGACCTTCCGCCAGGAGCCCAGAGCTCTCTGGTTGGATGATGTGAAGGATCATTAACCACATCTTGCTGAAGAACATTATAGGTTATAAAAATGTCATCTAGACCATGCCGACAAGCCCATCTGTATTTAAGGCTGAATCCCTTTGAGATAAAAGCACTCCATGTGGCTCAAATGGGGCTGTGATTTCAGATGTCAGAAAACTATTAACACATAACCAGAGCACACAGGCTATAATAGAGCAGTTGAAGGAATGTGGGATATGAAATCTTTCCAATTGCCTCACTTAGAGCCTAAGTACTCATCAGAAAAGTACATCTTAGGAAAAAAAAAATTAAAGAATTTCACAACATATCAATAAAATTGATCAGAACCTAAGATAGCCTTTTGTGCAATTAATGGCTGAGATGCTATTGTACAGGACAGTGAGGAGAAGAGGTCAAGATATTTAGTGTTGGAATTGGATTCCATCTGCCATGGGGGAAAAGCGTGTTTTGAGAATTTTGTGAGAACCAGGCTAACCAAGAAGAAAATATTATTTCAAACGGGGAGTAAACCAAGTTCATCTGTTTTTTAGACTCACATCAATGGGGTGAACTGATATCTGAAAAGAAATGAACTGTTTTAATATCTATGCATATTAAGTATAAAGTTGTTTATTTATACTGTGTATCTGTTTCTTTGTGTCTTTTCTCTCAGTGTGGGCATATAAAAATAGGTACTGAGATGTGCACACATATATTTTCTGTAGTTTTTGAGCCTAAAGGAAATCAGTAGTAAATCTCTCTGAACTGAATTCTCTCCAACGTGCCTACTCCCCTCTTTTCACTCTCCTTACCATCCCTGTCATCTTCGGAAACTGGGGAGCTGTTCTGGAACAACCTTCTACCTACCTTTCCTGCTTCCTTTTTTGTCCTTCTCCTCTCCTGCTGCCACAATCCTGAGTTCAGGTATATCCACGTGGGGAAAGCCCACAAGGAAAAGAGAGGGTCCAAGTTATAGTTTAGTTCCCTCCTATGTCAACTATAATAACCAGAATATACTGCTAGTGAATGTGTCATCATAAAGTGTAATTACTTCTAACCAAGAGGGTTTTCCATTCTCTAGTATGGATCAATATATCGTATTATTATTATTAGCAATATTAAAACATTATTGTAAATGCACCATAAAATGTCATATCACCTGCTTTATTCTTTATTACTTTTGTCACTGCAAAAAGACCGTGTAGTCAACATCAATTTATAGTTAATTTTGAGTCATACTTTTACAGTGCTCTGTTAGCAATGGAAATACTTTATCAAGAGTTTCTCTGGCCTAGGTCTGTTTACTTGCTCTCTTTGTCTCTAGAGCAATGATCTGTGACTATTCAATAAAACCTTTTAAACTGACCATCTACTATTCTGAACCCGGAACAAGCAAATGAAAATAGGTCTGGAAAACTGTGAAACTGGCTGATGTGCTCTCTTTCATGTGCTCTCTCTCTCTCTCTCTCTCTATATATATATATATATATTTATATGCTCTCTCTATATGTATATTTATGTGTATGTGTATATAAATAATGTATATATGTATACATATATACACATTGTCACTATTATTATTTTGAACAAACTTTATCACTTATCTCATTAAGAATAAGAAAAATTAAAGTTATTATTTCACTTTCACATTCCTTCTTCAATGCTCTTCCTTTATGTAGATCGAGTTTCTGACCTGTATTATTTTTCTTCTCTCTAAAGAACTGCTTTTAACATTCTTACAAGACTGGTCTACTGACAACACAGTCCTTCAATTTTTATCTGAGACAGTTTTTATTTCTCCTTCACCTTTGAAGGATAATTTCTCAGAGTACAAAACTCTAGGTTGGTGGTTTGTTTTTTCTCTCTTAATACTTTAAATACATCACCCCGCTCTCTTCTTCCTTGCAGGGTTCCTGGGAAGTTGGATGTAACGCTTAACTTTGTTCCTCTATAGGTAAGATGTTTTGGTCTTCTGACTTCTTTCAGGATTTTTCATTTAATTTTCTGCAGTTTGAAAGTAATATGCCTAGGAGTAGTTTTTGTTTGTTTTGTTTTGTTTTGGCATTTTTCCTGCTTGGCATTCTCTGAGCTTCCTTGATCTGTGGTTTGGAGTCTGACTTTAATTTGGGGAAATTCCCCATCATTGTTTCTTCTGTTCCTTTCCCTCTTTCTTCTCCTTCTGGTATTCCCATTACATATATGTTATACCTTTTGTAGTTGTTCCACAGTCCTTGAATATTCTGACCTGTTTTTGTCAGTGTTTATTATCTTTGCTTTTCAATTTGGGATGTTTCTATTGATATATTTCTGTAGGTTTTTCTAAAGATTCTATTTATTTATTTGAGAGGCAGAGATTGTGAGAGAGAGCATGAGAGAGGGGAGGGTGAGAGCGAGAAGCAGACTCCCTGCTGAGTGGAGAGCCTGACACGGGGCTCAAACCCAGGACTCCGGAATCGTGACCTGAGCCGAAGGCAGATGCTTAACCCACTGAGCCACCAAGCTGCCCCTCTATTGATAAATTTCTATTCAAAGATTCTTTCCTTCACTGTTTCCAGTCTACTAATGAGCCCATCAAAGGCATTATTCATTTCTGTTACTGTGGGGGTTTTTTCTCAAATTTCTTTTTGGTTATTTCTTAGGATTGCCATCTCTCCCACACATTTCCCATCTGTTCTTGCATGCTTTATCCATATAAACTTGTTTGCTTTATCCATATAAAAATCGGAGTTGTTTTAAATTTCCTTTCTGATAATTCCAACATTCCTATCATGTCTGATTCTAATATTTGTTCTGTCTCTTCGAATTGCGCTTTTTGCCTTTTGTATATCTTGTAATTTTTTCTTGATAGCTAGACACAATGTACTGAGTAAAATAAACTACTATAAATAGATGTTTGGTAATGAGGTGTGGAGGTCAGGAAAGCATTTTTTTTTATTTAGTTTTTTTTTTAAGATTTTACCTATTTATTGGGGGGGGGAGAGTATGAACAGGGGAGGGGCAGAGGGAGAGGGAGAAGTAGACTCCCCACTGACCAGAGAGCCTGACTGGAGCTCGATCCCAGGACCCTGATATCACAATCTGAGTGGGAGGCAGACGCTTAACTGACTAAGCCACCCAGGCGCCCCAGGAAAGCATTTTATAGTCCTATGATTAGGTCACAGTTTTCTTATCTCCCTGGATTGTGAACTTCACAAGTATTTTTCAGTTTTTTCTTCCTCTCTTAGGTGGGACAGGATGGCTTGAGTGTGCTGGGATTTGGTATTTCCCTCTCCCAGGTCAGTTACGCTTCAATAATACCCCTACGGGTTAGGCTCTGGTTAACTAGTTTCCCCTGAGGGCAGGTCCTGTTTAGAAGAGAGTGTTCTGATTTATTTCAAATTGGTTCCTTTTCCCCTCCCTGAGCCAAAAACAAAAGGGACTTTTCTCTGATATTTACTACCGGAACCTGGTTGAGCTCCTGGAGGTACGTCTCACAAAACTGTGGGGCCTCCTGTCTGTCTGGCTCCCCCTGGCATTTTTAACTCTCAGAGTTTTCCACACTGAGTTTCCAGCAATCCACTAATTACAGTTCAGGGTTTCCTGCCGGAGACTGGTTCCTGAAATGGTGTCCGTTCCCAAGTCTCTGCTCCTGTAAAGCCACAGCTCCCTGGATTTGCCTTCCTGTCTCTCCAATCTGGGGGGCCCCAGTTTGCCTAATGCCCCCCGCTCTTATGGATTATAGAAACACTGTTGGTTCTTCTGTCTGTCCAGTTTTTTCCTTTTGTTGGAACAGAGGTTTGACTTCCAGTCTCCTTGTAACGTGGAACTGGAAACCAGAAGCCTCGCAATATGTATTTTCAGTCCGATAAAAACATAAGTACTATGAGCGAGGGCCTGTGCCTTCAAGAAGCATCCTTTATTTGGTAAAGAAAACACAGATGCTGTAAAGTAAATTAAAGAAAAAAATAGTAAGAGGCTAGAAATAAGCATGGTGCGGAGTAGGCCTCAGGGGAGAAGGAGCCAAGTTCACCTCTGCTGAGTACACGGGAAGGCTTCTTGGAGAAGCTGCGATTTTGTGCCTGGTACCAGATGAGGCGGTTTTCAGACGTTATTCCGTTTAATCCTCACATCCCTGACAAGTAAGTAGTTTTAATCTCTGTTTTGCTGGTGAGGAAAAAAAAAGAAGCTTAGCTTCCAAAATCGATTTGGAAAAACACCCGTGGGCATTTGTTCACCAGGCCACTTTCCACTAACTAGGACTTGGGATTCTGCAGCAGAGGCTGGAAGGTAGGTGAGATTCGGCGAGGTGATATAATCGTGGTGCACAGCCTGAGCTGAGGCACAAAAGGAAGCGAATCCAAGACATGTTCTAGGACCTGGAATATCTGTCTACTGTGGCAAAGGTGTTCTTTATACGGAGAAAAAAATCTTCCCCCGACCTTGACCTCCTGACTCCCAGCTGTAGCTCACTGGCCACGACTGTCCCATGCCCAGCTCTGCCTGGAGGATGGGTGAGCACACTGTCACCCCCAAAGTAAACTGGATTACATTAAAATGGCCAAGATGAGAGGATCCTGGGTAGGCTCTAGCATTATCTGCCACGCATAGAAAGCACTGAATAAATGGTAGCGCTTAATCCTTATTACCATGTTTCGTTGCATTGTAGGCACACGATTCCCACATATTACCATTTCTTAAATCAGTATATGTTCTACAGTTGGTGTGAAGAGAAACTTCCATAGCTTGGCTTCGTGTTACAGGCGTTTGGTACTCACCCATGTGTCACCACAGTGAAGTCACTTTCTTTGGTGTCACTACACATGAGTGAACTTTACTTTACATTTTAATTTCTAATTGTGATGCAAAATGTCAACAAGATGATGTCACGATAGCCATTCAAGCAAATGACTGTTATACCAAACAAGTCAGAGAGAGAGTTGAAGGAAGTACATTTTCCTTAAGAGGCAGTATTGCTAGTGGTAGAGAACAGAGGTGCTGGATTCAGACGCTTGATTTCGTTCCACCCCTTAGGAGCTGTGTGACTTTGGGGAACTTATTTTCTCCCTTGTGGCTCATCTGTAAAGTGGGGATGCCAATAAGGTCTTGTGAGGATTAAACAAGTTAATGTTAACAGAGTGCTATGGTATCCAGCACATAACAAGTGCTCAGAAGGGGCTCCTGGGTGGCACAGCGGTTAAGCGTCTGCCTTTGGCTCAGGGAGTGATCCCGGCGTTATGGGATCGAGCCCCACATCAGGCTCCTCCCCTATGAGCCTGCTTCTTCCTCTCCCACTCCCCCTGCTTGTGTTCCCTCTCTCGCTGGCTGTCTCTCTCTCTGTCAAATAAATAAATAAAAAATGTTTAAAAACAAAACAAAAAACACAAGTGCTCAGTAAATGTTAGCTGTCATTATTAGTAACATTGTTTGAAGCACTGAATCACTGTAGGGGAGGAAATGTACTCTGACATTACCTTCTAAGTCCAAAATCAAGTGCTTTCTCATTTTCAAGAAAAAAAAGATATACACATGTAAATAAAACTGTGTATATATGTACAGTTATTCAAGAAAAAAATCACTTCATACACATAGGGGAGAATAATTAAAGACTAAAGAAATTGTCAAATATCTTGGAATATACCATAAGACCTAAAAAAACTAAGAAAAGCTCTAGATACCCATAGAATTTCATTAGAGACTAAAATTCAGTAACTGTCAAAAGTTTTGGGCAGATATTCAAGAGAAACTGCTTAATACCCAATAATACGTACTTTTATTACAGAAAAATCAAAGCTGTGTATCCAACAAAATAGGAAATGCAAACAAAACCCAGTGTTTTGAAGATATGTTTCAAAATTATTCTGTCAGTCCTAGGGCAGGTAAAGAGGTCAAGATCATAAGCAGGGGTTTGGGAAAGCAGGTCAACACTAGGCTGCCCAAAGTCCAAGGTCGTGCCGAATATGTAGACTGTGAATATGGTGAAGGTTTAGACTCAAATGTTAATCGTGTTACAGAAGAATCAAGTCAAATAAATTCATGTGTATGCATGTACAGAAAGGTGAGATTAGTTAAAAAACAAAATATACATTTAATGTAGTGTTTCTTCTTTCCCAGAAATATGATTATTAAGTCTGTTGTGACTCTTCCATTAGGTGGTATCTGGGATTGATGTTATAATTCCAAAATTTGTCCTTAAGGGCTCACTGTGAAAAACTTTATTTTTAGAATAAATTTCAATATTAATACATATTTATGTTGTGAATTCAACATTTTTCATCATAAATCACTCTGATTACTATATATCAACAGCAGCCTCATTCTTCACTAATTAGTGTTCTCTTTTTCATCATAATCTGGTTGAGTTTTTGGAAGAAATGTAGACAAAGTGTGAGAATTCACATCATCCTTTGCCTTTTCTACTTTCAGATCTAATTTTCAAACATTAAAACTGTCTGATGCCATGGCCATATGGCAGTGTTTCCCATGGACAGAAATGATATATCCCTAAGCACCTCAGTCATGCTGCAGAAGAGCCTGGTTGTTCTCCTTTGGAAAATTAGTCTATTCAATCAAAATCTCATGGAAACAATTATTGGTTTTCCGTGTAGAGCTCCCGTTGGAGTCGACTGCTGCCTGAATCTTCCTTATTCTGCAACACTGTATGTATAAGAATTATATGTTACAACCAATATCCAAATGCCTCTAACTCCTATAGTGGGGAGAGACACATTGGTAACACAGTGAATTATTTCAGTTTAACATTCAGTTCTCAAGACAGACTGCTGGTTGTTAAAGGTGAGCATTATGCACTGATGATGATCCTTCGTAAATGAAAATGTGAACAGATTTCACAAATATTTTCAGGTTCACAGGTATTTTATAGGTATTTTTTTTCCTGATGCTAAACACTTAAATCAAAACAACATGTCTTGTTTAATTATACTTGGGAAAGGAAAAATAACACAGTGGAAATGGTTGCTTATTTTTCTTATCCCTTCTCCACTAAGGATATTAGCTGACACTACTTATGTAACCAAATGTTTACATTACAGTGAATGCCAAGTACTTAATGTAACTTTAAAATATACCTCTACACATTTCAAGTAAATGAATTCCTCAAAGTGATGAGGGAACGATCCTGGATGATTGGCTAATGGGTGTGTGTCAGTGGATAGAGGATGAAGTAAATGAGGGAAGAACTTCAGGAAGAAAACTCACCAAGCTGTCTCTAGTGAGATACATTTCATTCACTGCCCTACAATTACCTGTGTATGTTCCTGTTTCTGCCATTTAACTGGGAGCATCTATCTCAGTGTCCGAACCATATGTTCTGTACGATGAAAGCCATGACCAGGGTCCATTGGATCATGCCCAGACAATATCATAATAAAGAGCCATTTTCCCAAAAGACAGATTTACTCTCTGTGAGGATGGTGGTATCTCTCTGCTCTGAGCCTTATTCAGTCCCCAGTCCATTCACCACACTCTACGCAGAATTATAATTTTTAAGTGTCTTTCTGGGGGTAGGAGGGATAAAACAACTTTTCTGATTAGTATCACTCTAATTCCATGATCAAAACGTTCAAAGGATTTCAACACTGCCTGGAAATCTCCCTACAATTCTCTGTCAGCTGTCTCACTGTACTCGATAAATGCTGCCTGTGATGTCTTCACTACTAAATCTCCAACTATCCCCCCTTCCTCTGGCCTCTGCTGATGATCTTACCCTATACTTTACTGGAAAACAACAACAACAACAACAAAACTCATAAAGCATAGCCCCCATTTTTATTCCACAACTAAATGTTCAAGATCTTTTACCATGCTCCATGCCCTCTCCACCTCTCTAGCTAAAGTAGAGAAAGTATTTGTTCCATTAAAGTTCAACTCTACATACTCTGGTCATTACCTCCTCCATATTCTCGGGAGTCTTTCTTCATAGGTCATCACATCTCTTACTGCCTCCTTAACCTCTTCTTCATTACTGAGGCTTACCTCTAAGCATTCAAATGTACATTAGTTCATTTTATGAATGAGGGAAGGAAGAGATGGTAAGAGAGGTGGAAGGAGGGAGAGAGGGAGGGGAGAGGAAGGAAGAAAGAGTGTCTTGCTTTGACACCCTGATCCTTCTTCAGCTACGACCTTATCTTTCCACTTCTTTTCTCAGCCAAAGTTTTTAAAAGTTACCTAAAAAGTCTCTCTCCATTCACCATCCTATCTTCCTTTACTCTTCAGCCCTCCGTAGCTAGTTGTCCTTCAGTATTGAAGCTTCTCTTTCAAAGGCCACCAATGGCATCCATGTTGCCTAACCTCTCAGCTGTATGATAACACCCACCATGCTTAAGGAAATGAAGATCGGAGTTATGTAAGTCTGGAATCACAGTTCTAAGACACGCAGGATGTGTGACCCTTTTAAACTTCCTCATCTACAAATGGGGATAGCAATTATTTCCCTCTATTGTGTATATGTGTGTGTGTGTGTGTGTGTGTGTGTGTGTGTGTGTGTGATGATTACATGATATAATCTATATGAAGTGCTTGATCTTATACCTGGCACATTGCAAAAAGTTGTTCATTTTTATCATTGGTAATATTATTGGTGTTCATTCTTCCTCAATCATTCTCTTGCCTTGCACTTCACAAAACAACACCCACCAGAGGAAGAGAGACAGTTGCTCAGTTCCCTGAACACAGTCTACAGGGCTGCTGCTAACTGTGTCACAAGCCACCATGACTTTGCCCATGAGTGGAAGTATTGCTCTTTCCTAGACAACTTTTATGGGGTGATTTGGGGCCTGTTCTCAAAGGGTACTCCTAGAAAGTCTGTGAAATTCCCCATAATCTTCAATGAATCTCTTTTTGGGTGAATTAGCCTAGTCATATTTGGCTTTTATTGCTGCAACTAAAAATCCTGATAAAACAGTCGAAGTTCTAACTCAATTTATTCTTCTTTCCAAATTTCAGATTCATATATTCAACTATGCCCTTGTCATTCCTACTCAGATATTTCAAAGCCATCTCAAATTTAACATGTGCAGAACTGAACTATTGATCTCCCTCTCTCCCATCCCAAACAGCCTGCATCCTAGCATATGGCAACACATCAAGAACCTGGAAGCTGTAAGTGAATATTCTCTTTGTTACCCTCCACATTTTCTAAGTGGTCATTTTTGCCTACAAAATACATCTTGAATTTTTCCACTCATTTCTACCTCTATTTGGTACCACCCTAAATCAATCAGTACTATCTCACCAATGAACCAAAACACCTGATTTTAAAATTTTCTCACCCTTTCCTAGTTTGCTTTCTTCCAGTGCATTCTCCTCATAGCAAAGTAAATTTCTCAAAACAAAAGTAATGTCATTCTCTTACTGAAAATTTCTTAATGGCGTCTCATTGCTTGCACATTCATAAGACTTACTAGCATTTCTGAAGCCATGAACAATTTGGCTTCTGGTTACCCCTTTCACTGTATCCTACACCTACCCTGCCTTTTATTCACCAGGACCCGAACTCCCTGACCTTATTTCACCTCTTTAAAACAGATGGGCTTTTCTGTTTCAGGACCTTTACACATACTGTTTCCTCTGCCAGGAAGGCTCTGCCCACCCAGCATGACCTCACACCAAACTTTAGAGAGACCTTCTTATTACGCCAATGTTAGTGAAGTGTTTTTACTATGCTCTCTTGAGTCATGCTCTACTTTTCCTTCATAGCTGTTATCACACTTGGAAATCACCTATTTCTTGGTTGTGATAATTTATTATCTATCTTCCCTGTTTGTCTGATTTTTTATGAAGATAATAACTAGTCTGTTTTATCTCTAACATTTCAAGCTCTGTGTAGTGCCTGATGCACAGATATTAAAAAATATCTGTCCAAAGTTTGAATTAGCTCTTTCCATTGGTAACATCCCTAATTGCTCTACAGTCTGTGATGTTTCCTTTAAATGGCACTGGTCGCAGTTTGAAATAGAAAGGTAGGAATGATGGGACTTGTGACAGGACAGATTCAACAGCCAAACATGCAAAACCGAAAGCCCAGTCTGGCTATGTTCTCAGATGACTAGATGCAATTATGCTTCTGGATCAGGGATGAATGTGTTTGGTAAATACCAACAAGTTGGGTATTTCAAAACCCCATTATCTAAAACATACAAATAATGTCTTAGATGGAAAAGAATCACTGTGACTTAAACAATACTTGTATATTAACAAATGTGGAACAATGACTGTGATGTTCAAAAACTGATTATTAGGATGATGTAATTCTCAGAAGGGAAACATGGGGAAACTCTGTATTCCCATCATGCTTACTAGAATATTTTATTCCTATGTTTTACTTACAGTGACAATACAGATCTGGGACCTCATCTGCAAATTACTTACAAAATAATTGTGGGGAGACAGCCTCAGGGTGATAGACTCAGAAGCCATGTTAACGTATGTAATTTCTTATGTTAACTTACATAAGGTGTATTTCTTATGTAAGTAAATCATTACCCTCTTCATCTATGTATAAAAATGTGGATCCTAAGAGTGATTATGTAGATATAATGATAGAGACAAAGAGGGGAGAATTACTTAAGAGGGCTTACATTTGGGACACCTGGGTGCCTCAGTAGGTTAAGTGCATTTGACTCTTCATTTCAGTTCAGGTCATGATCTCAGGGTCCTGAGATCAAGCTCTGTGCTCAGTGGGGAGTCTGCTGGAGATTCTTTCCTTCTCCCTCAGTCCCTGCCCCCTACCCCACACACACATTCTCAACTACACACACACACACACACACACACACACATATATATTTTTTAAGAGGGTTTACATTCTTTCTCTACGGGTTTAAGGTCAATCTTTCGCAAATCTTCTTCCCAATGTCAGGAATCACTTCAGCTTTGAAGAAGTTTTCCTCACTGACACATGCATCTATCTCAGTGATTAGCATGAAATCTTACCATGGAATACATTTATTCATATCAAAGTGGTCCACTTTTCAGCTGCCTCTTTGGCTCACAATAAAAAATGGTTTATGTGATATATGGAAACCTCAAAAACCACAAAGCTAAATAAAAATGATAGTCCAGGGCAAATAATCTGTAACAAGGATACCCATAAATACTCTTGGTATTTATTTTAATATAGTTCAATAAGGTTGTTTGCTTTCTAATCAAAGAACAATCTGTATTTCTATTTATCTTCCTCAGAAGTAGTAACAGAGCCTATCTTGGTAATATCCATTGTGGGTAAGAAGGGGAAATAATTGGACCCGGGGCTCTCTCAGATGACGCAAAACATATCCTTTGATAATTCTCAGTAAATCTTGTAACACAGCCTATAAACAACTGCTAGATTTAAAAGTCACAACGGCATAGTCCTAGAGTTCGTATAGCAGAATTGTAACAGGGTTACAACTTCTCCTAGAATCAAGACAAAATGCCATCATTAGACTTAAAATAAACTCTTTTCATAACCATTTCTAGAAATAACCAGAGTCCTATGCAGGTGCACATGCATTCTAAAGCTTCCTCTACATCTGGACATGAGTTGATGTGAGGTGACAAGGGTAATTTTCAGATCAATTGGCATGACTACATGGTTTATGGTTACAGTGAACACCCTGGTGACCAGTGTGTCAGCAGACCCCAAAACAGCCAAATCCCTGGGTTCTGGTCTGGCTCCATTACTACCCAGGTCTGCAAATCTAACCTCTCTTGGCTTCAGTTTCTATAAATTGAAGAAAAATGGAATACATTGTCCTTAAGATCAACCTCCAGTTCCAAATTCTTAATCAGAAAACTTATGGCAGGTTTAAGAAAATAATTAATGGTCTACAGAATTAAAATCAGAGACTTGCTGAGGTAAGCAATGAAATTTGCAAAGGACAATGTAAGGTTCATTTCCTTCTAGATTAGGTAAACTTGTGCCCAGTATTTATGTGGACTTGAAAATTATAAGTGTTTTAAATAAATTAATTCTAAAATGAAGGCATTTAAAATTATTAGCTGCTTATCAGCATGAAACACAAAGAACACTGAAGTGTGAGATTTTTCCAGCGAAACTCATCATTAAACTTTCACTAACAATGCCATCATTTCCTCTCCCCTCTGTGATCACACCATCTCCCAGGTACAATTTTACGTTTAACAATCTTAAAACTAGGCAAGACTAGGAAAGCTGAGCAGGCGAATCAAATGATTAAGTTTTTAAAAGTTTTACAGGTATTTAAGCCTTGGGAAAGCTTAATTAAAGTTAATGAAGAATTTAAAATGGGAGTGAAAATTAAAGCAGTAGGAAATGTTAAAGAAAAAATTACTATTCAGTTGAAAAAAATCCAGAAGAGCCACAGGGAACTGATGCTAATCATCATCGATTGAAGGAACTGGCTCTGGAAACGCAGGAAGTGACCCGGAGAAACCAAACTGCGGAAATGTGGGCAGGAAAGCAAAAGTAGGGGAGCCGTGTAAAATGGAGGATGCAACAGAGATCTCATTTTTCAAGCAGAATATTGATTCTGCTTAACCGCACTTTTCCGAACTTTCATATTATCATAAAGACAATCAGAATATCCTCAGCTCTTGGGGCACATGAGTGGCTCAGTTGGTTAAGTGACTGACTCTTGATTTCCACTCAGGTCGGGGTTGTGGGATCGAGCCCCACGTCGGGCTCTGTGTTGGGCATGGAGCTTCCTTGCACTCTCTTTCCTTCTGCCCTCTCCCCCCGCCAAAAAATAATAGTAATAATAATAATAATAATAATAATATCCTCAGCTCCTCAAATTCACTCACTCATTCATTCAACATTTTATTTGGATCTCAGTCTATCAGAACATCTGGTTGAGTTCTGTACCACAAAATTCACTACCCACCTATCCTAAGAGAATAGATTGCAATTGCATTCCATAATTGTATGGAATAAAATGTAAAACCTCATCCTACTTGGTCCCAGTTACTAGTTACTCATCTTGAACCAAGCTTATCCCTGAGTGATACTATCAATAAACAAACACATAATATAACATTTTCTGGAATATATTACTACAGATATGTATCAGGCATTTGAATCAGTACTGTTTTAATTTATCAAATAATATCTGCATCCACAGAATATAGAAACCAAGTAGCTAGTCCACATCTAAAGAAGCTGCTTTCTTTTGCTCAATCACAATAAGAATGATCACATCAAGAATTATCACTTTAAGGGCACCTAGATGGCTCAGCCAGTTAAGCATCTGCCTTCGGCTCAGGTCATGATCCCAGGGTCCTGGGATTAAGCCCCAGGTGGGGCTCTCTGCTCAGTGGAGAGCCTGCTTCTCCCTCTCCCTCTGCTGCTCCCTTTCCAACTCTGTTGCTCCCCTGCTTGTGTTCTCTCTCTGGCTCACTCTCTCTCTCAAATAAATAAATAAAATCTTAAAAAAAAAAAAAAAGAATTATCACCTTAAGAATTATCACATGTGATTTACCTGAATCCCAAATAGATTTATTTCCAAAGCATAGCACTGGGAGAAACACAGCATTAAAATCAGCTCACAGAGTAACCGTATTTACAGAAAGGCACAGAAAATGGGCTAACCTTGGCACTCTCCAACTGCAGGACATAAATATTGTGTTCAGCCATTTCTTCATGGTTGGCAATGTAACATAAATAATAAAAACTATCTTAAATAGTTTATCAGGTATCAAAATCAGGGAAATGCCCACTAAACTTTTAGTATTGTCTTTCTTTTTTAGGAGGGAGGTGGGGGTTCCAAATTCAAACTAGAAATAATAACCGTAAAATAATACCATGGGTACTAAATGGCCACATTTGGGGAATTTGGAGAGTGATATAAGGCTCATGACAGCCATGATAGTCAGAGTGGGTTGTCAAGGGACTGTGCCCCCATATCTTAATCTCTTCTGGCAGTCAAAACAGCAAGGAATGTGCAAGAGGGGCATAGTCAAAGACCAGCCTTAATCTCCTAGAGGCATCGACTGTCACTGGTGAGAGATCTAAGAACTGTGATCTCCTCCTCATGTGTTCATCTTGGAAGCAAGACCCACCAGGCAGAATGGCAGCCATGAGAAGGGGCTGACAGTTAACAGCTGAAACTGAGGAGGGACATCTTTGGTTGTTGAAGGTGCTTTGCTTTCATAGACAAGCTGTGTTGACTATTAAAAAAACCAAAATGTGCAGTTTTTTATCAATAAGCATTGCCTTTGAAGGCTATGTGTACTACTTAGAGAAGCAAATTCATCCACATCTGACATCAGTCACAGGGTCTAACCTTTGCAACAGACTAATTCATTAGCCAGGAACCCAAATGAAAAGTGCTTCTGCAGACAGTACGACGGCTCTGACTTAGTAATGTTTACACAGCAATTTGTATTTACTTATTGCTAGGATGGTTTCCATTACTTTTTCTTCAGGACAGATCCCTGAGGTATTATCTCCATTTTTTTTTTTTTTTTTTTTTTTTTTTTAAGGTGAGGAAGATAAGGCATCGAGTAGTTAGTATGGAATCACAGAGATTTAGTCAAGCTATGTCTGCACACACAAAAACAACCTTTTGGAAAATAAAAATGAGTCTAAAATGCTTGCCTGACAGTAAACAGACTAGTGACATTGAAATATTTTCTTAGTAGTAAAATTTCACTTTCCCCCCCAAATAATGTTACAGTTCCAATTTATAAACAAGATAACAACTACATTATTTTTGTAAAAATTTTAAGTATAAATTGCTAGCATTTATTATTAGGGCAAATAATGTTTTTACGAACATAAAATTTAAAATTAGAGGGCATGAATAATAGTTCCAGGCTTCTATCACCCTCAGCAGCTGTGACTTTCAGAACTCCTGAACTCCACAGACCACATGACCACTGGGTATTGGGGGGAAATGTTTGCTTAACCTAGCCATGGAAAATTATAAATTCAATAAAACCGTTACAAACGGGTAAACATGCCAAAGCGTGTAAGGTGGGACTGTGTCGGAACCTTTCAACACAGTCACTTAGTCAATCAACTGTCCAGTCCGGCTGGGCGTGGTGGTGGGGTCGTGGTTGGGTGGGGAGTTGGGGAGAACTATCAGTAGAGGCAGCTACACAGGGTGATTGAAAGGGGGCAGGAAAGAAGGCCTGTGGCTCATGGACAGGCTCCTTCCTCATCCAGGTTACAGATATGTCCTCTCTCCAGCAGCAAACAACCAACTAAAACTAAGTAAAGAGAGGTTAATGGTTATATTCATTTTTTTAAGAAGAAGCAATAGCTTGAAGCTGATGACCTAGAGGCTAGAGCTGTCTTATTCTACTGCAAAAGAATTTAACGGAACTAGAGAAAAAAGGGGGGGGGGGATGAAAAAAAGAAGACAGAAAGACCAGGTAAAATTCAGCCCATTGGAGATGATGGCATAATGTGTGCTGAGACCATACAATTTCTGAGGGCAATTCAAGAGGCACAGGCTGAGTCATGGCTCACCGACTCCCAGAAGCGCTTTTCAATGAATGGGGTGAACCCAGACTCCAGAAAAGATAAGGCTATGCCTCTCCAGGGATTAAAGGGAATCTAAAGAGAATGGCCTGGCCTTGGACATGAGGGAGGAGGTAAAGTGAATTACAAAGGACAGGAACTAGTGAGTGGAACCAATGAGCAAGACCAGATGAGCAGAGAACAGCATCCCAAACTGTCAGACTTGGAAGGGACCTGAGAGCATCCTCTCATCCAAGAAGTTTGGGGATGACACGTTTGAGGCACGCCTGTCCCCTATCAGCTCTGTCCACAGTCTTTTCAATGCTTCAGATCTGGGCCAAAGGGAATAGTGGGGCCCTGAGTTATCAAGCTACTCTATGTGAAGGCTGCTTTCTAGATCAAGTGTAGTAAAATCCTTTGGTGCTTTACAAAAAGGAAGCTGTGGAGGACATGTGCTAATGAATTAGAAGGGAGGAATACATTTTGAGTGAAGAAGGAGACCAGAAACTCCAATAATGGATTCTTTGAAAAAGAATTCTCTTATTCCCCAAATCTGTGGAATAGAAAATTAAGCATTTACACACAAGCAGCAGCCGGAACCTACTTGGGGTAGCATTTCTGTTAGACCAGAAAATATATGTGATTGAACTTTGTAAACTGAAAAGAACTAAGATAGGGAAATAATACTGAAGTGGCCCTGGATTTGAGTCCTTATTTCACGAAGTCGAGGTGTGTGTGTGTGTGTGTGTGTGTGTGTGTGTGTGTGTATTTTTTCCCTGAAAATAAATGAGACAGACGTCCATTATCAAGTATTTGGAAAATAGATGGAAGAGAAGAGAAATATTCAATCTTAAACCTTCCACTTAGTCATGACCACTGTTAATAGTTTGGTACATTACATACCAGGCTTTATTGATACGTACATCTGTGCCTTGTTTATAAATAAAATTGGGATCCTAATGCTTTCTTTCTTTACTTGTCAATACATTGTATACTTATAATCTTAAAACATTATTTTGCAGGCTATGTGAAATTGTACTACTTTCTTTTTTTTTTAATGATTTTTTATTATATTATGTTAGTCACCATACAGTACATCCCCGGTTTCCGATGTAAGGCTCGATGATTCATTAGTTGCGTACAACACCCAGTGCACCATGTAATACGTGCCCTCCTTACTACCCATCACCGGTCTATCCCAATCCCCCACCCCCCTCCCCTCTGAGGCCCTCAGTTTGTTTCTCATAGTCCATAGTCTCTTGTGCTTCATTCCCCCTTCTGATTACCCCCCCTTTCTTTATCCCTTTCTTCCCCTACCGATCTTCCTAGTTCTTATGTTCCATAGATGAGAGAAATCATATGATAATTGTCTTTCTCTGCTTGACTTTATTTCACTTAGCATTATCTCCTCCAGTGCTGTCCATGTTGTAGCAAATGTTGAGAACTCGTTCTTTCTGATAGCTGAGTAATATTCCATTGTATATACGGACCACAACTTCTTAATCCAGTCATCTGTTGAAGGGCATCTCGGCTCCTTCCACGATTTAGCTATTGTGGACATTGCTGCTATGAAATTGGAGTGCATATGGCCCTTCTCTTCACTACGTCTGTATTACTTTCAATCGATTCCCAAAAGTTAAAAAGTTATGTCTTCAAATTACCACTATTTCAAATAAAGTTGTGGATTAACGTCCTTGGTTTTGCTTGCATTTATTTGGTTGCTGGTAAGATCCATCATTGTGCATGTTTTGGGCCGTTTGCATTTCTTTTGTGTATTGCCTTCAAGTCTTCTGTCCATTTTTCTCTGGTGGTAGTAAGCTTTTTTAAACAGCTCTCTGTATATTAAGTATATTAATCCATCCTCTGCCATAGCTATTTAAAATATCAGTGAATTGTCTTATTTCATTTATGGTATTTTCTTGCATATAGGAGGCTTTAAATTTTTATGTTGTTCAATGTTTTCCCTCACGGTTTTCGGTTTTGGTGTCAAGTTTTGAAAGCTCTCCTCTGTGCTACAACCACACATATGAGTTCACCAGTAGTTCTGTCTAGTTCTTCCAAAATGTATTAAGATTGGGGCTTAGAGGTTGGAAGCCATTCCTAATCCTCATGTTAACCCTGTGCTGTATTCTGCCTCCACTGATCTGAGGGTTAATCTGATCTGTGTTTTAATTTCATCATAAAATATGATTAATATTAGTATCTACCTCATAGAACAGCTAAAAGTAACAAAGGGGATAATCCATGTAAAGCATATGGCATAGCGCCTGGCGCATAATAAATACTAAATAAGCCCTAGAGATCACTTAACTCCCTACTACAAATGAACATAAGTTTGCAGAATACAATAAAACAAACCTAAATTTAATTTTTCCAAATTTGCCCCAATACTATATTTTGAATAATACATATTGTATCCCACTAATTTGAAATGCTGCCACTATACACTAAATGACTCCAGGTGTTTGGATACATTTCTAGACTTTTTATTGATGTCCATTGATCTGTCTGCCTAGTAATGCAATACTGCTACCATATTACAATCAGTATGGCTGAATAATGTTTTAATTACTTTCAGTGCAACTATCTCATCATAATTATTCTTTTTTTTTTCAGAAAATCAGGTTGCCAAAACTCCTGGGTAAAGTTCCAAGAAGGGGGCGCCTGGGTGGCTCAGTCGTTAAGCGTCTGCCTTCTGCCCAGGGCGTGATCCCAGGGTCTTGGGATCGAGCCCATCGGGCTCCTTGCTCTGCTGGGAGCCTGCTTCTTCCTCTCCCACTCCCCCTGCTTGTGTCACCTCTCTCACTGGCTGTGTCTCTCTCTGTCGAATAAATGAATAAAATCTTTAAAAAATAAATAAATAAAAATAAAGTTCCAAGAGGGAATTAAACAAAAGTATATGAAAATGTCGTTCTTCTAAAGACCACTCCAAGTGTTCCCTCTAAATATTTGTACAGAAAGTCCAAGGTGAGCTTTTTTGTCTAAATCCTACTTTAACCCTAATCACTGTCTAGGTTCTGTCCAGTAGAGTGTAAGGATACAAAGGTCAGCACCAAATGTCAAAAGAAAGAAAGAAAAAAAGGAAGAAAGAAAGAAAGAAAGAAGAAAAAGAGAAAAGAAAACCAGGTTTTTAAACCTTCCTTGAGAAGACTGAATTGATGAGTACCTTGAGCCTCCCCAAATCATTCCCTAAACCTAGCCCCAGGGATCCACGAGACCTTGATTCATCACAGGATAGTGCTCAGCCAACCCAAGCAGACCCTGCTTCATCTAGTAATTGCTACAAGGAGGAAGAGACCAAAAGCCTGCAGAGGCTGAGAATGGCAGTCAAGCGCCAACAGCTCTTCCTCCCAGTTCTTCTGCCCTGCAGGGAATGGCTTGGTGCCCAGGGGTTCTTACCTGCTTCCCTCACTCACTAGGTCCTCAGTCCCGTGGAGTAGAAAGCTAAGCAAGTGGCAAGACAGAGACGCTGAAAGTGCTGCTGTTATGCTACTCTTTCCAAGACAGTAGATTTAAAATCCCCTCATGGAAATAGAAGAAAAAAAGGAACGCTTAAACAACTTGTTTCAAATCAATAAGTGCTGTCTTCGCAGTGGCCTGATTTCTGTGCCGTCTCCTATTTAGTGATTCTGGGGTTCTGTGTGCACGGCATACGTTTGGATAGATCACTGGAAAGGCCGAGTCATTAACTACTAAAACACCACATTCACGTTCTTGCTCTACTGGGTTTTTATTTCATAATAAATACCTTAAGACTTTCCAAATTACTCTAAATTTGTATTTTGTAACAGATTCTTTGGGTTCTTTAACCTTCTCCAGGGACTGGGAGGCTTACAGGAAGATAAAACGGAAAAGGGATCTCTTAAGAGAACTGTGTAAATTATGCTGAAGATAGAATAAGCAATGAGGAAAACTGCTATTTTTCAGATTAACTCTGGCCATCAAGTAGATGGGGAGTGTGAAGGTGACAAAATACATATGCGAACGTGTTTGTGATAGCGTAAGGCTCAGGAGAGCTAGTGAGAGGAATGGGATGTTTAATCAGATGTACAGAAGTCAGGAGGGGAGCCTTCAGAAAGTCCCGATAAAGGGAAGGATGACGTCACAGCTGAGAATCTGAAAGGCAGGAAAGCTCAAGGGTTCATTAGGCTATTCAGAAAGACATTTCAGTTTTCTGCAAAGAATTCAGAAAACAGGGGCGCCTGGGTGGCACAGTGGTTAAGCGCCTGCCTTCGGCTCAGGGGGATCGAGCCCCACGTCAGGCTCCTCTGCTATGAGCCTGCTTCTCCCTCTCCCACTCCCCCTGCTTGTGTTCCCTCTCTCGCTGGTTGTCTCTATCTCTGTCAAATAAATAAATAAAATCTTAAAAAAAAAAAAAAGAATTCAGAAAACAAAGAAAGAGGCAGGAAGAAGACATAGTTAAAGAAGAACCTGCAATGACCTCAAATTTCAGGAGCATTTGCACACACAATAGAAGGGCAAATAATAAAAAGGAGAATATTTGTAAAATACAGAGTCAGGAAAGCGAAAGCACATAATAAGCCAAGGCTTGGAAAAATACATGTGGCAGGAAATACATTCTTCTTCCCATCTACCTCCCCTTCCTCCTCCACCTTCTTCTTTCTCTTAAAGTGCCATCCAATTCAAGAAGGGCCATAAAAGCAAATGTCTTTTGTTCCTCATAGAGCGGATGATTAATGACTGTTTGCAGGTGGACTGCGGTTCTCCGTCCCATTCTCTTCTGTAGTGGAGGGCATGTCAATTAAAGATGGTTAAGACCAGTGTTGGCATGAAGCTAGCTGGTCGAAGAGATTGTAAAAGGCACTTTCTAATTCTGAATGTTCCGAAGGCTCTCAGCCATGTTCACTTATGAGTGACCACACGTCTCAGTTTGCTTGATACAGTCCCATTTGTGCCTGCCTTTCTGGCATCTTATTAATAGACCCCCTTTCTCTTTTAAAAATATCTTTATTGGGATGATAAATTATATGATCATCTAGCACCTATATCACAATGCCAAGGGTATTTCACATTTAATTGTTTTCAATAAGCTTTGAGAATCTATGGAGAACGGAAGTGGTACTGTGAAGTTGCGATGAGCAGATGTTCTCATTTTCAAAAGTGGGAAGAAGGGAGGTGTTATTATATCTAGACTAAAGAATACAGACTTGGTAATCTGAGGGGCAGATCATCGTACAGATTTTTGTGATGACTTTGAGAGAAAGAAAGCAGCCACCAAGAGGGAACATGAATTTATAAAGACTAAATTAGGTGAGCTCCACCTTAATTCCTTCCTTATGCAGGCGACTGTAGTGCATGTCATGGGATTTCTATAGAGAGATCAAAATGGATTTTAACAGGACCTCAGACAAAGTTCTTCTTGATATTCTTAGAGACGAGGATAGAAATATGAATTGTCATACAGTTTGTTGAATTTTAATTGGTTGAATGACTATTCCAAATAGTGTTGACTAATGTTCACTAATGAGCAACATTAACGCTGCCCTTGGCACTGTCCTTTTCAATATTTTTCTCACCAAATTGGATTAAGACATGCTGATCAAAGTTACATGTGACGCATGGCAATAGCAGATACTGAGACGACAGAGTCAGAATCCAAAATTATCTCATCAGACTGGGAAAATGAGCCAAGACTTAATATTAAATTTCATGGGGAGAAACAATTTCACAGGGAGAAATTTACTTTCCAAAAACAAGTTGTGCAAAAACAAGAGAGGATATAGGGTTATGTAGTAGCACATATGAGAAGGAAATAAAAGTTTTTCTGACTAAAAGTAGTATTGTGGTGAGTTGGCCACAAAAGTGTTAACATCAGTATCGAGAGGGTGATATATCAATTGTGCTTTGAGCCCAGGAAGTCACACCCAAAATAACATGTTTCACTCTGGGAACCTCAAGCTTAAGCAACATAGTGACAAACTGGGAACCATGCAGAGTATAATCAAGATAGTAAGTTGTAACAGTCACTTTTTAAAAAGAATAATAAATACGATAGCAGTAACGACACGGATTTGCAGTCCTTTGTCTACATTCTGAAATCCACAAAGTCAGAAAACCAAAAAATGTTTAACTCAATTGTTGCCAAATCCTGACCTGAAATGAGGACAGAAGGTTACTTATAGTCTTAATCTATTCCAATTTGGCATGCAGATTTATATGTTTATTTGCAGAAATATTAATGTACTTGATTACGGTATTCTGCCCTATGTCCCACTGTGAATATACTTTCTCCATGTATCGCCATGTTGCCTTTTATAATAAGAATTTCAAAATTTATTTGGTTTCAGAAGCTTGGGTTAAAGGACTGAAAACTAATAATAATGTTATTATATCAATACAACATATAGTATGTATTGTAGAATATAATATCATTAAAATAATAAAAATAACATCACTGATAACAATAGCTAATATGGGAAGCGCTGTGTGTCACGGTGGTGTCACAACATCCAGACCAGCAAAGGCATCACTGTGGCAGAGGTTAGGACCCAAGAACAACCCATGGCCATGAGAAGCAACAAGACTGTCAGACTTTGCCTCTCTCTTCACCTGCCGTCTGTAGACTGGGTGCACTTCCAACATCCTTGCACAATTTAAGGAGAAGACCTTGAATGGGAGGTAATGACATACAGGGGTGTTTTGCAAGGTGTATCCCTTCGAGTAGGCTTTATCGTGGAAAGGCGAAACTTACAAAGAAAGGATCAGACTCAGCTATCAAAAAGAACGATTTCTCAACATTTGCTGCAACATGGATGGCACTGGAGGAGATAATGCTAAGTGAAATAAGTCAAGCAGAGAAAGACAATTATATGGTTTCACTCATCTATGGAACATAAGAAGTAGGAAGATCGGTAGGAGAAGAAAGGGATAAAGAAGGGGGGGTAATCAGAAGGGGGAATGAAGCATGAGAGACTATGGACTATGAGAAACAAACTGAGGGCCTCAGAGGGGAGGGGTGTGGGGGAATGCGATAGACCGGTGATGGGTAGTAAGGAGGGCACGTATTGCATGGTGCACTGGGTGTTATACGCAACTAATGAATCATTGAATTTGCATCAAGAACCAGGGATGTACTGTATGGTGACTAACATAATATAATAAAAAAATATTATTATAAAAAAATAAAAAATAAAAATAATAATAATAAAAAAAGAAGACGACACGGGACTCCCATTCTCCTATTGTCTTCATAAAGAGGTGTGGGGCTTGAGTGAGCTGCTAGATACAATGCGGGTGGGTGGCTTTTCTTTCCCTTTAAAAAGGCAAGCTTATGCTTGTCAAATTTGTCATGGTAGATGCTGAGAAACCACTAACTTATTAGTTATTATTTTGAGCGCTTTAATCCCTCCAAATGTGCTGTTCTGAATTCTAACATTCAGAAGTATGTCTGGAACATAAAAGTTTAAAGAGACATTAGTGGAGAAGGTAGACTATATGACCTCTAAGTTACTTTCCAACTCAGAGTGTCTTTGGTTTTACTAGATGCTCTGGAGAAGCATTCCATATTATTAATATTTCCTCTAATCTTAGTTGGCATTCTATTAGCATTCTTCACTGATACTGCATAGCGAATAGAGAACTTAAATGTATCAATATAGACCTTTGTCCTCAATTCTATTAACTGATTCAGTGCAATATAAACTGCCTCAGGTTGAACACCCTTTCTACCTAACTCAAACGCTATAATTCAATCACTTCTGATTCTTATTCCATCTTTCAACCCGACAGCCTCTTCCCATTTATTTCCTTCCCCTTCTCATGCTTCAGACTCAACAAAATCCATATTCCAGCTCTACTGTACTGCTTACCAGAGATTTGATAATCCCCAAATAGCAACTAGGTAGATTTATAGTAGTCTGTGTCATAACAGCTGGGGGATATAAAAGGCAGTGTGTTTTTCCCTAGTCATAATCCTTAAATGCAGGTGATAACATCTTCTGTGATCTATTTGGAATTCTTTCTCCCTTAAATAAGAGTACATTGTCTTCCTGCAGTGGGTACTCACACCCCCAAAACCGTATCTACAGAAATGTATCAAAGCATCTCAATGTTGCCAAGCTTCACATTAGCTGTGTTTTCGGTTGGACTATGGGGTGGATCAAATTTAGATTTCTAGGAAACCTACCAGGTGCTTTGCACCGTGTTAGATACTGGGAAAATAATTACAGTTCCTGGACTCCAAGAACTCACAATGTAAAATAAAGAAATAACTATAATTTAATGTAATAAGTATAATAAAGGAGAGAGGTACAATTGGCCAGGCCCCGAGGGTCGTGTGATACCCAGGCAGGAGGAAACATCATCTGTTCTCAGCAAGTTACCATGGCAGCAAGAATGCCAGCTGACCATTTAGCCAGATTACATAGGTGAAAGTCATCTAGCAATTGCCATTAGGTTTGTACATACCTGAGCACAAAACCTGGGTCAGGAAAAACAACTGAAAAAGAAAGAAACTAAATGATCATAGTTCTGGTCACATTTCCGGTGGAGATCTAAAGTACACTAATGTGCCGTAAATGCGAAGATTAATGTGGGTCAAGCCCTCCATCTTCAGGGTGGTGGTAGAAGGACAGGAAAGAACTTCCAGGCCAAACACCTCAGGCTCAGCCTCTTTTTTTCTTTTCTTTCTTTTTTTTTTAATCCCAGGGAGCCATTTAAATGTCACCATTTTCTACGTGTGCCATTGCAGAAATGTGGGAAGTGGGAAGCACTGGAAGGATACGCCGCAGACGTTTAGATTAAAATTAAACTGGTTAATTGATTCACTGATTTATTTTTTCCTCGATAAAGACATTAGTGGATGTCATCAGTTTGAAGCAGCAACACTGATGAAACCCAAAGACCAGCAACACGAAGATTTGCTATTTAACTTTGTGATTTATTTATTTCTTTTTGAAAACTGCTTCTGTGGATAGGATTTATATAGATCTTTTAAAAAATGGGAAAAAAGATTGGATTCTACTCTTTATATTTTTGTTATATTCAAGATATATCTGTTATCTGTAAATAGTTGATAAGTAGATATAGATTAGTGTCTTGAATTCAAGGAAAAGAATCCAATATTATCATGGAGGAATCTGATTTTGAAGTCTTTTAGCAACTGTTGAGCAGCTCAAGCTTTTCATCCATAAAGAGCAACTGTTGAGCAGCTCAAGCTTTTCATCCATAAAGAGCCACTGAGTGGTTACGTTGTGTGAAGCTGGGAATCCTCTGAAAGATTCTCCAGGCAAGGCAAAGAAAAATAACAATGTAGCAAATGGGAAATCTCTTTATCTGAGCTGCTTAAAGCACTTTTAAAGCTGTGGTTCCCCTCTTTCCCATAAACTAAGGGTACTCTTTAGAAGTATTCATATAAACAACAACAAAAAAAACAAAACACAAAAAACCAACAACTTCTGTTTACTAAAGGATCTTCCACTAAGAGGTACTCCGCTACCTGAAACACATCCTGCGTCTTCCCTGTGCTTGCTGCTGCCTTCTTTTTGACGGATACCCTGGGGTCATGGCTCCGGCTGTGAGTAGAGTCTTCAGGAAGTAGGGAGTTTTTCTAAACTGACTCATGGTGAGGGCGGAGGGACCTCCAATCAAGGCTAGGTCTCCTCCACTGTTTTAAATTTAGATGATAAAAATACAATTTTAACCAACAATTTGAAAACTGTTTTTAATTCAGGAGTGTCTTTGAAACTCTGTAAATAATTCTTGTTAAAGCTTCCCACTTGAGCACCTTTCTCGAATCCTGTCTTTCAAATTCCCAAGGCTTCTGTCTACAAAGCTCTCTATTACATTGTTTCTTCCTATTTTCCTAGCATTTTATTCACTCTGCCTCCCTTATTAATTCAATAAAAATTGTGTGCCAGGGTCTATGCTAGGAATTAGAATTAAAAAGATGAGTAAATTGCAGCCCCTCCCCTCAAGGGGTTTATAGTCCAATAGAGAACACTCTACTAGTCCCTTTTTTTAAATTAGTTCAGTACTTAACTTTTATACCTCTAAGAGTATCACATAAAATGTGCATATTGCAGAAAATCTTTCCCAAACTGATATTCTACTTACTATTATTTTTGGTTGCATGGACAATTTATAATTAAAACCTAGAATTTCCTCTGACACAAAATTTTAAATGAAGATACATGAAAATAAAGTTAATTACAGAATTTTAGGGCAGGAAGGGGTCTGTAGAGATCTTTTAGTGTAATGTTCTCATCTTCCTGACAAAACACCAGTGCCTGGAGAGTGAAATCATTTTATTTACTCAATAAATATAATTGGAGCATCAACCATATGCCAGGCACTGAGGCAGAGGCTGGAAATACAGGAATGAGTGAGATCCACACTACCTGACTGTGTCGTTAATAATTACACACATAATTTACTTGTGATTGTAATTGCTATAAATGAGAAGTAGGAGATGCTGAAAAAGTACAAACGGGGTGATGAAACCCAATCTATCCACTCAGGGGCTACTTCTCTCCGAAGGTCTCGTTAAAGATGGGACTAAATGAGCAGCTCACTCAGGTTGCACAGCTAGTGAGACGCCCAGCTGAAACTGCAAGTCAAGTTTCTGAAGGCAGGAGAGGCAGATCTCTGTTATAAACTGGCAAGTTGCCTACTCGTGGTTATCTATGGCACACTGACGATAAAACTGTCGGTAGAAGATTGTCTGTTTTGTTTGGAAGCTTACCTCGCTCCTGCCTGGCCGTCTGTTCATCTTTCAACAACAGTGTTGCCAACATATATAAACCCCATTTCTCTGATCAAGAAGCACGTATTGCCACATGTTGTAGTTTCCCAATAGTGGAACTTGCTTTTTAGTTATTTTGTATCTTTAATGCCTTTTATGTCCAGAAAAATGATTATTACATCAAAAAAAATTTTTTGTAAAGGATAATAGAATTGAGGAAATGCAGTTTATACACGTATATTAAATATCTGGATGTGTATTTTTCCAATAATTTCTTTCTGATAGGGAGGTCTTGCCTCTCTGTGCCATGCAATACAATCTCTTTAACCATGCAAAGCAAGGAAGGAGTGTTTTAGATTTACAACTCCTGTAAATAACTTATTTATCACGAATATACCCATTTTATCACTGTCTATGTGCCCTGACATACTGCTGACTAATATTATTAGTAGTGTGCTTGGCTTGGGGAATGCAAAGATAACCGACCTTGGGCTGTTCACCCGGAAGTATTTGTTACCTAACTTTTTGGTGAAATCCAGGTCCCATGTGTGGTAATGAGCAATGCCCTTAGTGCTTGTCAAAGGAGGCCAGTCAACTGACACCTGGAGAGTTTGTTCTTTATGCAGTCAATTCACTTTTATTGATTCCTACAGATAGACACACACGCACACGTGCATGTGTCTGAGTCACACTACCATCTTCCTCTTTTCTGTGTATGGTTTCTTAAGATAAGAAAAAAAACTTACTCATTTTTAGAATCTAAAAACTGATTCTGGAACTTATGAATAAGTACTTTAGAAATATTTGAAGGAACAGTGAGCAGGTAGAGAAAATAAATGGTTAGGCAGCCAATTCTTTGACTCCTCAGTTCCTATACTTTTGATGCCTCATCTTGAGCAGATTCTTCTGCAGAAAAAGCCAGCCTCTAACAAATCCTCTCCCCCTATTGCTTTAGGATTCCTCAACAGGTGCCTCCTTATGTAACCAAAGTCGCACTCTACTGCTCTGTGGCAGCGGCTTTGTCATCTTCAGCAGCTCTGTCCCCCTTCAGAGAGTAGTCTGTCCTCTCTGTCCACACCCCGCTGAGAGTGGCTCATCACTTCCATTTATCCCGTCCATTGCCAAAACTGAATCTACGAAGGTGCTCTCCCAGTGATCCCAGAGCTACAGGTGCTGCTCCCTGACCGCGACAGGTTAGCGTAAGATTGCAAAGCAGCCCGCGAGTACGGTGCATACCTCTTATCCCAGCACCTATTCCTTACCAAGGAAGAGAAAAACTAGGCTGCAGCTCAAAGATTTGCAGATCTGAGATGTTTCTTCCAAACTGAACCAACCAATCACCTCTGACAGAACAGGGACCTTGTCTCATTCCCAAGTACATAGACTTCCAGGTATCATGCTGACTTGTATTTTTCTTTCAATTGCTAGATACATATTTTTAGAGGCAGGCATAGGAAGATCCCTCTCAAATGGTAAGTTAGCTTGAATGATCACCTCTTCACCAAAACCATATTTCTAATCATAAATGATATGTATCCAGGGAGTATTCCACAAAGGCACAATTATTATTTTTTTTTACTCTGGAAATTAATTTTTTCCTTTTTCCATTATTCACCATGTTCATTATTTTTAGTCAGATCTCATGGATGATCCTCTCCCCTCTTTACGAATGTGTTTTACTTTGATTTTATGACCATCCCAAACCCAATATCTAGAAATAAATTAACAACTGCTCTAAGTATAAAGAGTGTCATTCAAAGCCAGGAAGCTTCAAGACTAAACTGGATCTATCCTTACTAATTCCCAAAACACTTTTGAATTATACTATCTTTCTTAGCACAGATCTCCTTACCCCATAAATATCTGTGCATATGTTCATTTCCCCTCCTCTACATGTGATTCTTAGATCAGGGATAGACATTATCTGTTGTTGTATCCCACCCCGACCACATGCCTGACTCATAATAGGCGCTCTCAAAATGCCTGTTGAAGGACTCACTGAATGACTGAATAAACAAATGAATGAGCAAATGACTAACAACAGATTCCCCTTATAGAAGACATAATACCAATCAGGCACCGTGTTAGACGATTTTTATAAATGATCTGATTTAATTCTCATAATACTGTAAAGCAGGCATTATCATCCCCAATTTGCAGAGAAGAAAACTGCTGCTTAGAGAGGGTAAGCAACTTGACAAAGGTTACAAATCTCATAAACGAGAACTTTCATTTGAACTCAAGTCTGTCTTTCTTAAAGGCTGTCCTCTTATTCACGAGGGCGGGGCTCAGCGCAGTGTGGTCTGCACTCCTCTGCCCACCACGTTTAGCCCACGAGGTTTTGTCACGCTGCCTCTGGCTGCTTTGGGCTACAATGCAAAAGTGGAGTGGTCGCAATGGAAACAGTCTAGCCCGGAAGGCTAAAGGATTTATCGCCTGGTCCTTTACAGAAGAGGTGTGTGCTCCCTGCTCTAGGATATACTGAAGGCACAGACCACAGGGGTGAGGGGATGGGGAAGGAAAAGCAGAGAATCCTGCCCCAGTGAGAGACGTGGTTTCCATATTTGCTGAACCCACGATTTTCTTTCCATTCTCCATTCTAATGCAACTGGGTTATTACGGGATTGCACAACTCCCTAGCAAGGCCCTAATTTAAATTCAGCCAGCCTTTGGTTAGTTAACGTTGGTCTTGTTCTGTTGCTGCTGCCGCCTTATCTCCTTTCCGTCCCTGTTTGGTGGGATGGCTAGTTCATTCCCAGTGCAGCTTCTGGTATTTCAAGATGAGAACAGTAGAGAGCTGAAACTCTTGTTAAACAATTAATTAGACTTTCAAAGGGCAGAGATAAGGTAATCACATTCTTCAGCTCTCAATGTAAAGTGTGAAGACATTTCGGAACTTAGTAAGCCTTTCTCTTCTCCTGGGTGTCTCTTTCTCCCCTACATCTTGTCTTCCTCCCCCCATATCACCACTTAACTCTTCATACACACATTTTATTGAATGTCAAGTATTTGTTGTGTTAATTAAATAAAAGTCAATGCTCCTCTCCTAACACTAAACCAGGCATTTAAATATGTTAACATCTGACATCAGTTACACAAACAAGATATTTTTGCCCAGACAAGGGCCTAGAGATTAGGGGCTCTTGTTGAAAAGACTTATGGTCTTTGGATGATGGGCAGGTCCTTCTCTCCCACTGCTCTTTTTATTTATGAATGATGAGTTAGTAGTAGATTAAAGCCCCCCTGGGAGAAAATAAATTTACACTGCATTCTCTTTTCTGTAAGGTAATTATTAAAATATTTCTGAGATTTTTAGATAACCCCAAATCATGTCAAAAGGCAGTAAATTGTGACTTCCATGAAATAAGGAAGGTGTTAAATGTGTTCACTACTGTATTCTGCATTACCTAGTGCGGTGCCTGGTATGTAAGTATTTGTGGATGAAGGGAAGGTAAGCGGGAGGGAGGAAATGACCCATTTTGTGTATTATCACACTTGGCTCCCAGTAACTTTTGCTATGACTTGTTTCTTTCTGATGGGACACTGTGAAAGAGAATACCCTATTTCACATGTTGATAGATGAAGTTTGAGGGAGTGAGGCAGAACTCTACATCTGGGGTGGAGGTGTCCTCAAGCAATAAGCTGAAGATACCAGAAGATGGCTTGAGTGTCCTCCATATCTGGAGGACTATAAGACTAACTGCACTGGGACACCCTCAGGAGAAGCAAAAACCAGTAAGTGGCCTGTCCAGGGGCAGTCCCTGAGGAGTCTGGCCTGGAGAGGTTTTGCTGCTTTCTAGCACATGGAAGCAGATCTGTGACAAGAGGGACAGGTTCATGGGAACATGTAACCAGCGCTACGGAGTCTCAGGATTATTTGGGCAGGGAAAGTCTGGGAAAAGCCTGGATGTTCTACTAGTTGAGAACTGGGGACCCACGCACCTTGTGTTCTGTGTATTGTGTAAGGCTGACTGTGTTAATCACAGGTTGCTGAAGCCCAGAAGCTTGGCCATTCCATGTCACCCTCTATTGCCTTTCTACACTGTAAGCTCAGTGGAAAACGATGTGCCAACATCTCAATGACTCTGTTACCAATCCCTTCAGCCAAAGGTATGGGACAGACTAGCCAGAAGTCATTGGCTTGGCTTGTCCCTATCAGAGTCCCTAAACCCCTACAATTCTAGTAGCTCACCTCCATCTGTTTCTCTCTCCCTCTCTCTCTCTCCCTACATATATATATATATATATATATATATATATATATATATATATATATATATATATATATATATATATATAATTTTACTATGAAATATAATACACATACAGAAAACTGATCAAAACCTAATCCTATACCGTAAAGAATTATTACAAAACAGAGTTTTGAGTAACCACCACATGGGTCAGGAGATACAGCACTGTTGGCATTTTCAGATGACCACTCCATACCCCCTGCACCCTCATGGACCCTCTGATACTCTTCCCAGTCACCAGTCTCTCGTCTTGTCAAAAGAGAAGCCCTCTTACTTTTAGACAATATTTCCTTGATTTATGTTTTACCATTTCCACCGAAATATGCATCTGGGGCATCCCTAAGGCTTTTCGTTTAATTTTCCCTGTTTCGTAAGCTTTATATAAATAAAATCAAACTTTTTTTTTTTCCTACTTGAACTTTATCTAATGGAATCAGTTTATCTGTTTGGCTACTTTTGATCTGGCTTGCAAGAATCACCTTCATGGTTTTGTTTATACGTACTTCTTTGGTTTTCATTGCTGAATGGTATTCCATTACACAGACATGCTATAATTTGTATATCAATTCCAGCATCGATGAATATTTGGGTTATTTCTAGCTTGGTTTTATGCACATCACTACTATAAACATTATTCTTTTAAATATGTCCTGAAACAAAGAGATGTGTATTCCATTAAGTATGTAACTAAGAATGGAATTGGTAGATCAGTTGGTATGCCAGTCTTCAAACATAACAGGTGGTGCCTGTCTGGTTCATAGAATGATTGAGCCAATTACTCTCCTATCAGCACTATGTGAGAAATTTTACAGCTTCAGATCCTTGCCAATACATGATATTCTCAGTATTATTTATAGATATAGATAGATTCTTATAGATAGATATTGCTATTATATTGGGGGTTTAATTTGCATTTCCTAGATTATTCATGGGATTTAAAATCATTTTAACTTTTTTTTTTGTTTGTGAAGTATATATCAAATTACATTTTCTTTTTTTTCTATTGGGTTGTCCACCTTTTTCTCAGTGATCTGTCTTATTCTTTTCTTAATAGGTATTCCAGAATATATACAAGCACTTCACTTGTTATATATATATTGCGAGCAGCCTGTCCCATACTCTGGCTTGCCTTTTCATTTTCCCTAAATCCAATAGGAGGAGACTTATGTTAGGAATTGTTAATTAAACCTTGGAGAAGTGGGAACTCAGAAAAGGTCATTTGAAGGTAAATCTTGAATATACATTCTTTTTTTTTTTTTTCAGGAAATTAAGTAGGCTTCCAATGAATAGAACAAAGAAACAAGGCTAAAGAGAATATAACCAAAACTTGACAAATGATACTTTGGGAGTAAAAGAGATTGTGAAGGAAGAATGGGTAATAGAAAAGCAAAGGATCAAACTTGGATAGCCATATTTAGAGAAGCTGTCCAAAAAAAAAAAAAAAAAAAAAAAAAAGAACAATAAGATAAGAAAGTTGAAGGGTGGCCCCCGAAGCAGGAAAAAATTCAGGTCAAGAGAGTATCATTAATGATCTCAATGGCAGAGCTATAACAGACGTGATGCTTAATCTCATGTGTCAACTTGGCTAGCCTATGGCATCCAGTTGTTTGGTCAAACACTGGTCTAGATGCTGCTGTGAGGTATTTTCTCATTGTGATTAACATTTAAATCAGTAGGCTTTGAATAAAGCAGATTATGTTTCATGATGTGAGTAGGTCACATCCAAACAGTTGAAGGCTTTAAAGGAAACATGGGGATCCTGGAGAATAAAGGAATTCTGCCTCCAGACCAGCTTGGGGTGCCAGACACAATATCAGCTCTTTTCAGCATGCCCGGTATGTTGTTCACTGGCCTGTCCTGCAGGTAGGACTCACCACAGCCTACAACTGTATGAGCCAATTCCTTAAGATAAATCTCTCTCTGTAGATTTACACGTTATTGGTTTTGTTTCTCTGAAGAACATTGACCAATACACTAGATGACCCAAGGGTTCTAAAGAGAGCCTGGCAACATATGAACAGAGATGGAAACAAAGTTTTTTGGAATTAAGGAAATTGAGTCAATATGATGCTTGGATTAATTTCAGAACCATTGAGGATAATGAGAGAAATCATGTGTTTATCATTGATGTTATTGAGAAAAATAAGTATTCTAAGGGGGAATAAATGATGTCAACAAGAACTGGGGAGAGTGGTATGTAAGGAGAACATGGAACCGCAAAGAAGCATGATTTCTGAGTGTTGGTGGTAGAACAGGGTCTCGGTGGAAACAAACACAGATTCCTCTTTCTTGTCTTACTAATATAACTGAGAGAGCAGTTTCCTTGACTGAAGAAAGTTTTCAAGAAAGGTCTATTTATCACCTATTCAGTGATCAATAGAATCCTGGGTATAATTTAAGAAAGGTAAAAGGATTCTCTAAGACTTAGAAGCATATTTTCACTTAAAATAAATATTCCCTGTGGTTTAAGAAAAAAGTTAAGAACAGAAATGTTGTGTGGTGGAGTAGAGATGAGCTGGGTGTCAATAAAAGTGAGTTTGGAAAGTTGTGGATGGAAAGGAAGAAGATAGAAGCTTACAGGTCCTATAGGCCATCTATCAGCTTCAGAGGCACAGAGATCGGGAGTTTGAATTCTGCACTACTACTTGGATCCCCCACAACATACCCTCGCTTACAACCTGTATGACTATGCAGTGTGAAGCAGAGTTTTCTAGAAATGACCCTGAATACTCTTGCAGTCATCTGAGCAGTAAATAGCTAGACTTCTCCCAATGGATAGGGTTACAGCGTTCTCCTCACACCAGAAGGACTGCACCATCCCCAGATTCTCATAGCTGGCTTTCTCACACAACTACAGTAAATAGCTGATGACTAAATGCAGAATGCCTGTCATCCAAAAAAATCTATCTACACTGTCTTGACGTGTTGCTCATTCCGTGGCCCCATAAAAAAAGCAGTTAGGGGCAATGTTTCTCCACTGGAACATAAACCCACTGTGTATCCAGCAGGTGGCTGGCCTTTATCCACCTCTCAGGTGAGAGGTTGAAAGGCCCTGGGAATGTGTTCCTCTCTTACTGACATTAACTTGTAGGAGTCCCCAGTAAAG
Organism: Ursus arctos; assembly: GCF_023065955.2. Classification (NCBI taxonomy): domain Eukaryota; kingdom Metazoa; phylum Chordata; class Mammalia; order Carnivora; family Ursidae; genus Ursus; species Ursus arctos. Next base: position 77,980,401 of record NW_026622985.1, read on the forward strand.
CCTTTTCCTTGCCCATGTGATTCGACAGACTCCAACTTGAGCTCTATTGCACAATAGTGACCTGAGACAGGTAACAACCATCTTTAGCTTTGATACCCTAATCTGTAAAATAGAAATTATACCAACTACAATAATGAGTTACTGTGACGATGGAGCAAGATAATGTGTTTAAGATGCTTAGCACAGGACCCATTTCATACAGCTAATAGAAGAAAATTTAGTTATGGCTAAAATAATTAAAACCAAGTAGACTCAATTTCCCAATTAAATGATAATGCCATGGTTCTGGCTTCAACAAAAATCACTTTTTATATAACTGAAAAGAAAGTGCCCATTAGAGTGTGTGTGTGTGGGGGGGGGTTCAATTAGGGGTACGGTGGCTGGAAAGGACATTAGCAAAAAGGGAGGACCTGGCAGAAGTAGATCTACCTCTGCAAATTTATCCCACTGACAAGTGTACGTTGCATTTTCACTTGTAAAAGTGACTCAATAGCTACTTTATGTTTGTGTGTGTGTGTAATTTATGAATATACCAAATATATGAGATGTCTCTGAATGATCATGGGTAAATCCATTGCCATATGTCTGAACTCTGAGAGGATCTATCTGTGTGTAACAGTTGCTGGATTGATTAAATATTTGGGGGATGGGGGTCTGTGTTCTTCTGCTTAACGTGACATGGACAGAGAACTGCGAGCTGGGAAAGTCTCTGGTTATTATAAGGAGGTTGTCCAGAGGAAAATATAAAAGGTAAGCTCTAATTGTATAAAGTAGTTAAAGCAAAGGCCAATTCTTGTGTTGGATCTGCTTCTGAATTTATTGCTACTCCTACTAGGGCTGGCCAGAAGGACTAAAACTTCAGACATGGGTAAGACAACGTTAGAGGAATGAGACTTCACATGGGCCCACTGAGGTGCAGTCTATGTGTCTGTAGGAATGACCAGGGTCCAGCAAGGAGAAAAGTGAGCATGTGAGCAGGAGAGTGAGTGGAACCCATCAGCTTCTTCATCATGCTGCCCTTGTTCAGGAACAGAGCTGGTGAGGGAGGAAGAGGAGACCAGCCCTCGCAACACTCCCTACAGACAACTCAAGGAATGCCACTCAATCGGAATTTAATCCTTTACACTACTCATCTTTGGGGCTTTTTAAGTGCAAATACAACCAAGAATTTTCAAAATCTTATAAATTAACGGACACTTCGCTCCAAGTGTGAAGGAATGTACAAAGCTTTTTCTCAATGGTAGCTGTAGGGTAGGGTGGAGAGAAGACCAGAGGTCTGGAATTCCGAGGGAGGGGGAAACAGGCTGGGAGGAGAGGGAACCGGAGGTGAAAGGCAGTAATGGAAGACAACATTGCCTAATTACAACATGGAGTTAGGCTTTTCCGATGAGGAGGACCTTGACATAGGAGTGGGAGGGCTAACACTCTCTGAACATTAGTCAGTTCTACTGTGTATCACTGACGTCAGAAAAATACTCTGAGTACCAGAATTTAATTTTCACTCCTCAATCTTTGAAGTTCTGTTATACTTGGGACAAACTCTGGAATAATGGCAAATATACAGACTGTCTGTAGAATGAGAGGTAAAAACAACAGTGAGGAAATGTCTCTGTGTTGAGTCCCAAAGACCTTTACATGTTACCCACCAAGGGTAGTGATTGCAAAGGCCACTCTCTATGGCCTTGCTGTCAACACTAGGTGACATGTGTCAAAGGTGTTGAGAAGGGAGGTGTCTGTCTTCAGGACAAAGCATTATTTTTCCACTTGGAAGGTGTGTTCAATATGCCATCCTGGGAAGATTGAACTCTTCTAGCAGCACATAATGGAAACATACTATGGCACTGAGCAATAATCTGAGAATATTTCAGAATCTCAAAGACTACACTCAATATTGCTTCTCTTAACTGCAGAATATAGAATTTTACACTGCTCTAACTGGAAACAAAACAAAACTGTAATTTTTCTCTATCCCCTACCACTGTAGAGTTCCTTACTAACTTTGAATTTAGTTAAGATTAATTTAACTGAGTTATTCCTTCAAGAGTTGATTCCTACCAAATGTCAAATCCTGAAAAACTAAAATAATCACCTTCCAAATATCAATCTTGTAAAACAGATGCAAGATCAGTAAATTAGTATAGGTCACACTTTATGGGCAAATTCTTTTCACAGCCTAACGCTTTGTGTATTTAACTATTCTCATTAATTTATTTTGGCACAGAGAATGGCGTTCCCCACCCCCTGCTTCTGCATCCAAACCCTCAACAGGGAAGAGCTGGCTAGAAAAGTAAATAACTTAATAATCACCTCAAACTTCATTAACATTAATTAGACATGCCACCTCCCTTAAAAAACACAACAGTCATTTTACTGGAATAACAAATGACAAAACAGAAAAACAAATTGTCAACACAGGTACAAAAAACCTGCTAATTTATTGGAGGCTGGTGGATAATAGGAAGTGTTATATTAACATTATTCCTTTGTGATCCATTTTCAACCATATCCTTTCATTAGCAGGGTTTCTTTCCCTAATTTTAAAAGTAATAAACATCCTTTTTGAAAAACCAAGGAGACAGAGAAAAATACAAGAAAACAAGGAGAATTAATAATAAAGCTGCCAACCATACATAGTCATTGGAATACGGCAACATGCCTCTTCGGTGTTTTTGCATATGTAAGTACTACACACTAACCCTGTATATGCTTTGCATTTTATACTTTGAAGGACGCTCTCTGTTCATTAAATTATTGTAAACTTGATGCCTGTATTACATTCCATTTTATTGCCACTGGTGTGTCTTTCTTTCCTAACATAAAAAGCTTTAATAAGAATCTTTATGCACAAATATTTTTTAATTTCATATTACTTGTTAAATTCCTGGAAGCAGTCCTTCTGAACCAAACGGTAAAAAAGGGAATAGCTGAGGAGTTATTTTCCAGAAACTTTTCTTTATTTTAGAACGTATTTGATCTTTTGCTGACCATCTAAAAGAGGATTCTCATCTCATCTCTATGCCTGCTCATCAACCTAAAATATTTCTTCTGGATATACTTTCGAATTCCATAAGTGAAAAATGGTGTCTCAAGGTATAATATGTTTAGTTGATTGTTTCTAAAGCTTAAGAGTTTTCATAAATAGTCAAGCGTAGTTTCTTTCATGAATTCTTTGAATATGTCTTTGTTGATTGGTATTTGGGGATTTTGAGAAAGGTTATTAGAAATCTGTATGGCCATTGTAAAAATTCAATGTATTAACATTTTTCTCTTATATTTGAAGTAAATATTTCTCCCAGCTATTTTTAAACTTGTTCATAGTGTTTAAGCTTCTTATTTAGTTAAAACTATGTATTTTTTTTCCCTCGGTTCCTTTAAGTTTATAAAATTTCCTTCCCTTTTACAGATTAGCTATGCGTTATCTATATTTTTTTAAAATAATTGAGTCATGGTTTGTTATTGCACGTAAGACCATGATCTGATCCCTCTGGAATTGTATTGGCTTCTGGCTTGAGGTGAGAGTTTATCAAATAGGAAAATACATTATTTTCCCCACTAATTTGTGATACTACTTTTTTTCAGAAATCGAATTTTGGTATATCCCAGAATCTACTCCTGTATAAGCCAATCTAATTTTACTTTTAATATTGTCTACAGATTTAAAAAAATAGTTGCTTTTTAATTGTTATTAAAATTAAATGAAACTGAAGCTTGTTAATGAAATTAGCTAACAAAATTCTCCACTGCTGACCAGATATTATTAAAAAAACATTCAACCTATCATGTTTAATGGTGCGTAGATTTTCCCAAGCTGGATAACTGTGAAATAGAGTGTAACCAATGATTTGAGTGTAACTGTGATTAAACTTTCCAATGTTGGAAGACACTTTTAATGGGAGCTATTATCTATATTTATAGCAGTTTCATTTTTTACTTCAGCTGTTTCTTACTCAGTTTTTTCCTCCTTTTTTTGCAGTTGATTTGCAAAGTATTCCATTAATTGTCTCATAACTGTCATATCTATGGAAAATTCTTAGCATGCCTCAAAGTGATTGAGAAAGCTCTTGAGTGTTGAAATGTACTAAGTCTTATTTTAGATCTCTGTTTCTCATCCAGGTTCTGCTTAGGCAAACCTAGTTAGATTTAATGATGCTATCATGCATTTGCTAGCAAATTATATTAGTCTGGGTCAATCAGACCCTTGAGATATGTCTGTCCCTCTAGGTTCCTTTTCTAAACTAGATGTCCATGCAATTCCTATCTAGCTCCAAAGTCCAGCCAGAGGCATTTAAACTGGCCAACAATGGTATCTTGCCTTGACAGTGTCATGTATCTAAAGGTCTAAGCTTAAAATTGAGAAACAGAATCTGTGTGGCCCTATCAAATGCTGAACCCTAACCTTAGTCTGCATTCCTGGTCTTGCCTCATGGATCTCCTAAGCAAAAGCTGTGATTTTTAAGGATCTCTTTCTGTTCCTACAAGGACAAGGATTGACTGGATGGGGTGACTTTTCCAGGAGTAGGTTGGGTGGAGTAGGGAGGAGAGGGATTGAGATGACTATATTCAAGAATACCAAATTCTAGGAAGAGAGACACATCATGATGCATCACAATAAATACTAAGTTAGTTAGACATGAAAATATTGCTTTATTATTTAAGATATGTTATCATTTAAATGAAATAAGAAAAGAAAAAAACAATACACAGGCTAATATCTTCTATAATTTGGGAAACACCTACTTTGTTCCAAGAACTATATGATGTACTAGAGACACGGGGTTAAAAGATATAGTCTCTGTTCCCCAGTAGTTCATAGCATGGTGAGCAGACTTTCTAGAAAGCAGTATAAGAGCTGTGAGGGAAGGTTAAGGAGCAGATGGGATGGATGCCTAGCTCAGACTGTAAATATCTGGAAGGCTTCCTGGAGATTGTGAGCTATGAACTGGATGTTAAAGGAAGAGAATTTCAAACAGATGAAATAGCACATTAGAAGACTCAAAGCTGTGAGAAAATAGCCCAGTAAGGGCTCTGCAAATATTCTACTGAAGGTCTTAATTGGTCAGTGGCAAGAGACGAAAATGAAGGGCTTAATGGGGTCAAATGATTAGGGTTCTTATATGTCTTGCTAAGGATTTTGGATTCTATTCTAGGCCAATGGGAGATACTGAGGATTTTAAGTAGTCAGGAGGTATGCTCAGATTTGCATTTTGGAAAGATTTCTCTGGCTGTAACTGTGTCATTGAGGAAGGATGGGAGACACACAGCATAAAAAGGATAAAGGACTATTCTAGCAACTCAGAAATTCTCTGATTCTGAAGAAAGACACTAAAAAATGAAAAGAGGTAAAATATGATTGTGGATTATATGGTTAAGGAGACAGGGATGAGGAAAAGAGTAAAGGCAAGTCTGGGATTTCCCAGATTTCTGGCTTTGCCAACCAGGGAAAATGGGACGGCATTCACAGTGTGAGGGAGATTGGATTGAAGATGGATAGAATTAGCTTGAATGACCTGCCAAATGCTCCAGCGGACATGCAGGGCTGGGACTAGGGTGAGGTGGGTGAGGTGAGTGGGGCACTCAATTGGATGCAAATAAGGGAAAAAAAAAAAATCAGTGACCAGGATAAATGCTACCTAATGAAAAAGTTTTAAAAATCAAAATTAAGGCAAAAATCCACAAACAAAATATCAAAATATTAAAAAAAGGGAAGATCAATAACAGCACCATGCCAGCATGAGGAGCAAGAGGAAAACAGGGAACCCGATTCGATTCCAGCACCGGGCACAGGATGACAGCGGAGAGCACCGGGGAGCCCCCACCCCTTGAAGGAAGCCGGGACTGAGAAAGATCAGATAGTACCCAGGTAGGCAGAAGTCTTAGAGAAGGTGGATTTTTGGTGGGCTTCTGTTTTGTTTGTTTTTAGCTTTTGAGGTATCACTGAGAAATAAAACTGTGAGATATTTAAAGCGTGCATCACGCATTGTGAAAGAATTCCTCCCATCTAGTGAATTAACCCAAGAGAGGTGTTTTTATTTTTATTTTTTTACTTTTTTTTTATGGGAGAAGAAACTTGAGCATGTTTATTTTCTGAGGTTAAAAAGAGCTGGTGATGGAGGAAGGGCGTGGAGAGTAAGAAGTCAGAGAAGCATAGGGATGGGAGGGGGCGGGGCAGGAGGAAGGAGCTGAAGATGGGGAGGGACTAATTGTGGACAAGCTAGTGAGGAAAGGTCTGCAGAATTAAGGGGTTTCCACTTAAGAACTGAACGTGCAGAAAGGTGCTTTTATCATCTGAGTAGCTCATCAGCACATCTCCCCTCTGCAGGTCATTCGTTTTTTCTTCTGAAATGTTTATAACATTATGCACACCTTTCTGCATTTCTCCCCACCCCCAAATGTAGAGGAATTATTATGCAATAATATGCAATACTTCTCCTCCTGTAATCTCCCTCTCTTTTCAACCAGTAGTTACTAAATGTGAAGATTTAATGGAGGAAGAACAAAGAAGCATTATAAGCACTGTTTGTAGAAAATGCTAGAAACGGTGCATAAGTGCCGCTCACATCACTTCCAAAGTGCTCTTGTCCAACCTTGGGGCGGGAATTAACGCCTCAGGCTGCAAAGACCGCGTCCCTGAGTTCACCACACTCTGCACCTTAGAGCAATTTTTCCGTAAAACACTTCTTTTATTTTAGCAATAAAATACCTACTAAAAAGGTGAAAAACAATGCAGGAAAATGCAGTAAATGTTTGTTATTCAGGGAAGGAAGTTATTCCTTCCAGCACTGCTATTGTTTGAGCTAAATTCCAGAGGTTTATGCTAATGGAACAGAATGCAGAACTACCCCCAGAGAATGATTTCTCCAACATGCTAAGTAGCCAGGCTGTCAAATTAGAGGAGTCTCTGAGGCTAGTGCTTTTCTGGTCATTTTTAATTAGGCAATACTCTGGTGAAACCCTCACAATTAATCTAAAGAGTTGTTTATCTCCTACAGTAAATGGAAGGGGAATTTTTCAAGTATATGCAGTGGCTTGGTCTTTGTTACAATGTTATTTAGAAGAGTATGTCAGAACGTTTGAAACAGGACAAAACTGTTCTATAAAAAGTTTTAAAAAACTAAACAAACATAAGAAAAACTAAACAAATGAACACAAATTTGCAGGAAAATTAACAAAGGAATGATGATCTTTTATAATAGGGTTTTTATTAATATTTAACTTATTTAACTTATCAGTATTGAACTTATATTAAAATTATTTTTCAGTTGCATTTGTGTCTCAAAACACTCCAGGCATATCCATGTATTTACTAATAACAAAACCTATAGTAAGCCTTTCTACCTGTGAGACTTATTTGGGAAAGAATCGTATTTCTTCTTCTACCTAAGGGACCCAGACTTGTCTGCTTATTGACGCTCTATCCCGCGGATGCTATTACGACATTAAACCTTTCCTGACCAAGCTATGTTTTTCATTAATAGTTATTGACTACCATAAATCAATTACTAAACAATGAAGCAATGAATTAATCAGTAACTGTAGACAGAGTCTATGAGCTACATAGCTTTGTAACCCCAATAGAGCCTACTCTAGTGCCTGGAACATTAACAGGTCAACTAAATACTGAATTATTAATTAAACATGTATTGCACAAATTGAAATACATTTATATTTACTTCAAGAAATTCTCCCTAAATTTCTGAGCTTCTGAGGAGAAAAGCACATATTTCTAGCAACCTGGTCTTTAAAATCTTCATAGACTTTTTTTTTTTTTCCTGTAAAGGTAATAAGCTTTCTTTTGAATGTGGTGGAAGAAACTAGTAGATGATTTCTGAATGTCTGGTTTTATAATAAGGCAGGTCACTGTCCTCAGGGTTTAGCAGTCACTAGAACCTGAGGGACTTTTATCTAATCTTCACCCTGCACCTGACTGCCAAGCAGAGCTAATCACTTACCTTCCAGTGAATTAATGGGTTCATCTGTAAAACACAATTGCCATCAAAGGACTTGAGAGGAAAAGACTAATGATAGAATGACCAGAATGACAGGAGATTTAAAGATTCAACAATGCTATCAAAATTCATGACGAAGCCATTTTCCATACTTTCCCTCAATTGTAACAGTACTGCTTTTATGACGATTGAATGCAATAAAAATAAGCTTGTAAGAGCTCTGTAGTGCTGTTTTGTATCTGCTGGGTTGATGCCAAATGTAAATCCCCTTGCTTTCAAAAATGTAAAATGTGAAGCACTTTGGAAATTCATGATGATTTCATTAGATGCCCAAGGAATCTGGATTCTGATAGACAACCCCCGCCCCCGCACCGCACCCATGATTTTGATAAGGCTGCAAAATAAAGAGCAATTCCTTTATTTCTTTTTATCACCTTCTTCCTCTTCTATTTCCTCCCTCATTTTTCTATTACATTTTGAATTTGACTTTTATGTTTCTGCATCTTTGAGGCTTTCCATCCCTAAAACAATTGGAAGGTTTGTGCAGGCTCCAGGGTGCCATTTTCAGTGTCCGATGAGGTTCTCCCTTCGGTGTACGTCAAACAATCATTTTCAGGCTCTAGATAAAGAGCCAGAGTGCCCCAGAGATGCTGTAAGGCCACTGGGGGCTTGCCCGCCTGAGCTAGCTGTATCCTTCTCACTGCAATGTATATTTTTCAGGACAGTATGATAAATACTGGCTCAAAGGAGAATGATGGAACGTATACCTAAATTACATAAGATCTAGCTCTATTGAAAAATGGATTTTTTTTTCCAGGCAGAATAACATCTGTTCAAGGTAAGTAAGCATCACTCACAAGGGGATGGAAGATGTTAACTGAACCGATGTTGGGTCCACAGTGAAACAGAAGAACATCAGAACCAAGACACACATTGTTAAGATAGTTAGTAGGGTAATTTTAATCATCCACTTAACTTGACACAGCGATTGTAATATGTGGGAGGTTGATGTACAGAAGTCGGAACAAATGGAAATTCACAATTTCTAGACCAGTCATAACATAAAAAGCTGTTCCATGTATAATCAGTATATGATATAAACCATGTTGGATGTAAAAGAAATCAAGAACACAATTTACTGAAAATAAGGCTGAAGACTAAAACTGAATATAACACGGCTCTACATTCTAACAGTTAATGATTGAAGTTTTAAGAAAGCTTCTTTCTGCAAGAATCCTAAGTAATCATTTTTACATACCATTTTTAAATATTTCTTAGCATTTTCTCATCCACTAGCTCACTTGAATCTCTAAATAACCTTATAATAAAAAAGTTACTATAATCTATATTTTAGAGCTTAAAAAGTTGAGAGAAAGAAATTACTAATTTGATAAGTAGAGTGAAGGGGCCTCTAGAACTCCAGTCCTGATTTAGTTCACCTGAGCCAAGGCCATTCTCACATAAAGCTGTAACAATATCTGATAAAATAGAAATATCTATTACATTTTTTAAGCCATGTTCATTCAGAAAAAGAAACTGCCTAAGCTCTCAGATGCCTGAAAACCAGTCCCATAAAATTTAATTTTTTGGCCAGTCATAAAACAATGGAGGACATAATACCATCTTCATCCTGAGAGACTTCAAGTATATATGTTCCTAACTAAAAACTGCATCCTAACCTAAGAATAGTACATTTTGTTTCTACGCTATATTTCCCACATTATTTCATTACTGGATTCCTTCTTTCCTTCCTTTCTTCTTTCCCTCCTCCCTCCCCTGCTCCCTCCTTTCCTTCCTTTTTTTAGTAAGCATGTATGTATAACTAGTAATTACCAAGCACTTACAGGGCACTGGGCAGTGTGCTAGGCTCTCCGTTGCAAACATTTTAAAGTACAATAAGAGAAACAGGAAGAAATGAAATGAGTCAGCTATTCTGGGGATCGGTTTAGTCACAGCTGATCCCAGCTGCAGGCCCAGAGTGTTGGGCTGGGCCGCCTTGTATTCCAACCACATGCAGTGCAGATAAAGAGAAGCACAGCACCTGGTCAGTTCCCACTGCTGGCCCCTTTAGAGCTTTTACCTTAGTTAATGCCAGTGATTATATATGTAAAGGGTATGTATTAATCCTTGTACCAAATATGGGAGGGACTTCAGAGACTTCTAGTCTCATGGTTCTTAAATCTAACCAGGCACCACAGGCACGGGGAGTTCTTATAATGGATGGATTTTTGAGCTCTACCAAGGAAATTAGTATGTACAGGAAAGTTAAAAAAAAAAATTTTGTTCTTCTGATAAACTCTCGCAGTGATTGCTGAGAAACCTGTTTAAAATGACATTGGAAATCTTTAGACTGTAATCTGCTTTGATTTTTATTATTTCAAGATCTAAAATCAAGTCCCAATAGTCAAGTTTTATGAGAAAGTATTTGGTCGTAGAAATACGACCAGAAGTACAGAATTGCTATCCCAGTCTACCTAGCCAAAACCCCTGCCCAGGAGACTGGAAGGTGACAGAAGTAAACAGAGTATGCCAGGGTAGAGACATCTGGACCCCTCTGAGGTAAGCTAAGAAGATGAGATATGCACAGACTCGTCCTCATCCACTGCTAATGGTATGGTCGCGCAACCCTGAAGCCACCAGCTGGGACTGTGGCTTCCTGATCTCCCAGCTTCCTAATGATAAAGATATGGTGGGCCAGTTCTGGGATGGTGCTCTTGGAGTCACTTCTGAAGGCCCAACCTGGAGCTTTCCTTGCCAGGCCCTTCCAAAAAAAAACTGTAAGCACTAATTTATCATGCTATTCCCTTCTGCTCAAAATGGAGCGTTTTCTATTCTCTGTCAAAGAGTGCTAAGTGATAAAGCCTGAAGAATGGAAAGGAGCCATGTGACAAATCTGGAAAAGAGAATTCTAGGCAGAGAAAACAGGAGGTGCAGAGGACAGTGAAGCTGGAAAAGGACTTGGCGTGTTCAAGGACCAAAACAGTTGCTGTGGGTGGAGCAGAGTGAACAGGTGGTAATGGGAAGGATGACACAGAGCCGGAGACAGATCAGGGCCCTGTCAGTGAGATCAAGTTCAGATTTTTTCAGAAGTATACTAGAAAGTCAACAAAGAGTTTCAATCAGGCACAACTGAATAATAAGGGCATTACTCTGAATGCCTTGTAGAGAAAGAAAGCAAGATGACTAGTTACGGAGCTGTTGGAGGGGGGCGTGGAGGAGGAGGAGAAGTCAAGTGAAGGAGAAACTAAAGATGAGTGCTCAGCTTTTGGCTGAATCAAAGGATAGGTACGGTACGAGTCATTGAAATGGGGATTCCTGGGATAGAATAAGCTTGGGTTCAAGGCATCAAGTTTTTTGCTTGTTCTTTTGTTTTGTTTTGGTTTTGGTTTTGTTTTTTTTGCACAAGTTGAATTTGAAATGCTAACTGGACATCCAAGGGACTATGTCAAGGAAAAGTTATAAATAAGAGTCTATAAAAGAACAGTTTTCCATCTACAGACCCTCATCTGAGCCAGGTCAAATTGTTTTAGCACAAGATTAAAAAAAAAAACAAACCACCAAACAAACAAAACAAAACAAAACAAAAAAAACAACCCTCTGAGCACAGCGCATCCAAGCACTTATTTCTTATGTTGGCTGTTCTCAAAGACCATCGGCAGCTCTAGTCTATTAACCCCACAACTGCAGCCGCTGTGCTTTCCCCATATTCATGAACACTTCCCTCAGACCCAGTAAGGTCTGGACCTCTCCTGCCTACCTATCAGCAACAAATAACTACATCAGACTGTCTGGTCATCTACAAACCTCCTGCTGTTTCCTTCATACTCCCAACCCAGAGCAGTAACCCCAAGACCACAAGCTCCAGTCTTCCCAACTTGCTGTCCTAACTGCCTACAAAAGCCAACTTGGGGCTTTCTTTTTCAAAACAGTTTTTTTTTTTTCCCTTTTCTTATAGTCAGTCTTAGACTCTTGACTTTTCAGTCTAATTGGCCTAATTTAAAAATCAAGTTGGCGGCAACATTTTCCATAACTATCTGGAGTTATGAAGCAGTTAGCCAAAGAAGTGTATTTGACAGCTAAGTTATTTCTCTACAGAAATGCACTGAAATTTAGAAAGTGATAGTTAGGCTTGTAATATCTACTATTTTTCTATAATACCTTTGCTCCCCTGTGGCATCAGCTTATGTTATTCTCCCAGCGTTCCCAAAGGCGTGTGCTGCTAGAAAGTATGACTTCAGGATGCATCGTGCCCAACATTCCAGTAATCCTTTCCCAGGTACCCCTGTGGGAGGCTGGTGCTCACCTCTGCCCTCTGTCACACACCCTTTGTTGTTCAAAACCTCAACTACATCTTCTATTCCATTTGTGCCTATCCCCAGAAACGTTAAGAGATAAGAAACTTCATTCTCCCTGAGGGTGTTTTTAAGGATCATTTTACTCTCATGCATAGACAGAGTATTTGAGAATATTTGTAGGCACAGGATAAAGTATCAGTGAAGAGGGAGAGACCAAAGAGATGGGAGCCATTGAGAAAGGAAAGCATGGGAGAGAAGAGGCAGGGTCATAAACATGAGTGGAGGGGTTATTCTCCAAACAAGACAGGCGAGCTCTTCCTCCGTTGATGAGGAGGAGAAATAAACACACCAAGGGGAGCAGGAAGAGGATAAGAGTTTCTTAATTTTTCTTTTGAGGTGGAGAAAAGTAACTGCAGGAAAGATGACATTAGAGAGGCTAAACATTTTCCTTAAAGAAGTAGAGAATAAGATCATTTGCTTGGGAAGTGTAGCAGGTTATGAAAAAGGCTTAAGGTCACCTCTATGAGAAATGCTTTTGGGCATCAGTAAAAAGGTTATAACTGTGGAGAGAGCGCGAATGACAGTGGATGACGGCACAATCACAAAATGGTGTAGTCGCTGGAACCCTGTAGCTGTCAGGTAATTCTGGATAGGGAACAGGTAGAAAGCATGGACAATGGAGCTGATCCCAGAGGCAAGTGATTCTAGAGACTGGACATGGAAAGCATTAATGTGATTAACTGAGAGGTCCAGGCTTAGCGGGATGGAGGGAGAAACAGGAGCCTGCTGGGCCTACACATAATTGCAAGTGAGCCATCCAGGGACATCAGAGGTGGGAGTGACAGAGCTCAGTAGACACAGCCATCCCTTGCCCTCCTTTATGCTATGAACAAGTCTGCTCAAAAAGAGACAATTAAGGGGCACCTGGGTGGCACAGCGGTTAAGCGTCTGCCTTCGGCTCAGGGCGTGATCCCGGCGTTATGGGATCGAGCCCCACATCAGGCTCCTCCGCTATGAGCCTGCTTCTTCCTCTCCCACTCCCCTTGCTTGTGTTTCCTCTCTCTCTGGCTGTCTCTATCTCTGTCAAATAAATAAATAAAATCTTAAAAAAAAAAAGAGAGACAATTAAGAAAAATAAAGTAGGTCAGTAGCCATGCTTTCCCTACATACAATTTTGAGGAGTTATGGTTTTCAATGTAGCCTTTATTTCCACTTCAAAGGATTGTGACAGCTAATGTTCGAAAAATACACATTGCCCCACACTACATATTACCAACTTACATATTTATTAAAAATTTACAAAGCAATTATCTAATCAAAATAATAATAGACCTTAAGTTACCAGTTCTTTTGGTTAATATCTAGGTAATTTTATGGAAATATTTATTTATTTAGAAACTATGCTAAGAATATAATTTAAGATACCTATTTTCTTATTTCTAGAAGTAACTCTTTCATAAGAATACAATTGACTGGATCCCTTAATTTGAATAGTGATGCCTTTCAGAATTTCAGTGGATTATTTCTACTTGTCTCATTTTTCCACAAAGAAGGCTAAGCTTGCTCCATATTGGGAAGTGTTAAAAACAAACAAACAAACAAACGCATTCTTCAGACACCAGGTGTGTTTATACTTGAATATGTCAGGCTCAGTTTCTGAAACAAGGGGAAAGACTTGGGATTTTTTGGGTTTTTAAAGTTTTTATTTAAATTCCAGTTAGTTAACATACAGTGTAATATTAGTTTCAGGTGTACAAGGTAGTGAGTCAACATATCCATACAACATCTGGTGTTCACCATGACAAGTGCACTCCATAATCCCCCACCTATTTCACCCATCCTCCCACCCACCTCCCCTCTGGTAACCATCTGTTTGTTCCCTAGAGGCAAGTGTGTTTTTTGGTTTGCCTCCCTCTCTCTTTTATTTTCCCTTTGCTCATTTGTTTTGTTTCTTAAGTTCCACATATGAGTGAAATCATATGGTACTTGTCTTTCTCTGACTGACTTATTGGGCTTAGCATTATACTCTCTAGCTCCATCCACATCATTGCAAATGGCAAGATTCCATTCTTTGTTATGGCTGAATAATATTCCATTGTATATACACACCACATCTTCTTTATCCCTCCATCTGTTGATGGACACTTGGGCTGTTTCCACAGTTTGATTATTGTAGATAATGCTGCTACAAACACTGGGGTGCATGTATCCCTTTGAAGTAGTATTTTTGTATTCTTTGGGTAAATACCTAGTAGTGCAATGGCTGGATTGTAGAGTGGTTCTATTTTTAACTTTCTGAGGAAACTCCACACTGTTTTCCACAGTGGCTGCCCCAGTTTGCATTCTCGCCATGAGTGCAAAAGTGTTCCCCGTTCTCCATACCCTCACCAACACCTGTTGTTCCCCATGTTGTTAATTTTAGCTTGTTCTGGCAGGTGACGTGAAACCTCATTGTAGTTTTGATTTGTTTTTCCCTGATGATAAGTGATGTTAAGCATCTTTTCATATGTCTGTTGGCCACCTGTATATCATCTTTGGAGAAATGTCTATTCATGTTTTCTGTCCATTATTTAACTGGATTATTCATAGTTTGGGTTTTGAGTTTTATAAGTTCTTTATATATTTTGGATACTAACCCTTTATTAGATATGTCATTTCAAATATCTTATCGCATTCAGTAGTTGCCTTTTAGCTTTGTTGATTATTTCCTTGCCTATGCAGAAGCTTTTTATTTTGATGAAGTCCTAATAGTTTATTTTTGCTTTTGTTTCCCTTGCCGCAGGAGACATATTTAGAAAGAAGTTGCTACAGATGTCAAAGAGGTTACTGCCTGTGTCCTCCTTTAGGATTTTGGTGGTTTCAGGTCTCACATTTTGATCTTTCATCCATTTTAAATTTGTTTTTGTATGATATAAGAAAGTGGTTCCATTTCATTCGTTTGCATGTTGCTGTCCAGTTTTCCCAACACCATTGGTTGAAGAGACTATGTTTTCCCATCGGATATTCTTTACTGCTTTGTCAAAGATTAACTGACCATATAGCTGTGGGTTCATTTCTGGGTTTTCTATCCTGTTCTATTGATCCATGTGTCTCTTTTTGTGCCAGTACCATACTGTTTTGGTCATTACAGCTTTGTAATATAACTTAAAGTCCGGACTTGTGATGCCTCCAGTTTTGCTTTTCTTTGTCAAGGTCGCTTTGGCTATTTGGGTCTTTTGTGGTTCTATATACATTTTAGGATTGTTCGTTCTAGCTCTGTGAAAAATGCTGGTGGTATTTTGATAGGGATTGCATTCAATGTGTAGATTGCTTTGGGTAGTAGACACATTTTGACAATATTAGTTCTTCCAATCCAAGAGCATGGACTGTCTTTCCATTTCTTTGTGTCATTTTCAATTTCTTATATTAGTGTTTTATAGTTTTCAGAGTGTAGGTTTTCACCTCTTGGTTAGGTTTATTCCTAGGTTATCTTGTTATTTTTGGTGAAATTGTAAATGGGATTGATTTCTTAGTTTCTTTTTCTGCTGATTCATTATTGGTATATAGAAATGCAACAGATTTCTGTACATTGATTTTGTATCCTGCAATTTTACTAAATTCATGTATCAGTTCTACCAATTCTTTGGCGTATTTGGATTTTCTATATAGAGTATCATGTCATTTGCAAATAGTGAAAGTTTTACTTCTTCCCTGCCCATTGGGATGTCTTTTATTTCTTTTTGTTGTCTGATTGCTATGGCTAGGGCTTCCAGTACTACATTAAATATGGTGGTGAGAATGGACATCAACAGGGGGAATGATTTGATTCACAGAGGTTCTAGATTTTAATTTAGAAATATCACAGCCTGGGGTGCATCAGGTATAAGAACTTGAAGTGATGACATCTGCCTCTCTGTTGGTGAGTTCCTTTGCTGATACGAGGTTGGAGGCCAGAATTTGTCTGGGTAGTGTCTCCTCTGGTTACTTTGCGAGAGCATCATGGCCAAGTGAGAGTCAGAGGTAGATGTAACCAGATGCAAAATTTAGATCTTCCATTTGCTTTCCATGTCCAGTCTCTAGAATCACTTGCCTCTGGGATCAGCTCCATTGTCCATGCTTTCTACCTGTTCCCTGTCCAGAATTACCTGACAGCTACAGGGTTCTAGTGACTAGACCATTATGTGTCTGTGCCATCATCCACTGTCATTCAGGCTCTCTCCACAATTATTAACTTTTTATTGATGCCCAAAGACATTTCTCATAGAGGTGACCTTAAGCCTTTTTCGTAACCTGCTACACTTCCCAAGCAAATGATCTTATTCCCTACTTCTTTAAGGAAAATGTTTAGCCTCTCTAATGTCATCTTTCCTGCAGTTACTTTTCTCCACCTCAAAAGAAAATTAATGTATAATACATATTATACATTATGAGAGAATGGAAATACCTGGCTGTTGGAGTCAAAACAGACATGAGTTTAATTCCTAGTTAGCCACTTATTCAGTAGGAGGTTTTAGGAAAGTTCTTTAACCTCTGTGAAACTCAGAATTTTTACCCATAAAGTGGGTAATATGTACTTTACAAAGTTATTGTAAAGAATAAATCAATAAATAATATATTTAAGCATTTTGCATAATTCTTGGCACACAGTCAATAAATTGTCACAGTATGCATTACTTCCTTTTAACTTACTGAGTCCTTGCAATATAGAGGCATATTTTTAAAGTAATTCTTATTGTAAAGTAAACATAGATTTCAGTTTCTAAACCTTATGAAGTGGTCAAAGTTGAAATGTGTACTCAAAAAAGTATTCATCAGTGTCAATAGTCTTAAACCTGTAGGAATTCTGCAGTAATCAAATGCCAGTAACCCAGGGCAGCATGGTTCAGGTATTGTACTAAAAAGAGTCATAAAGTAGGTTGTAAATGATTTTATCAAGCCTTCAGTGCATTCCCATGAAAGTACACTATTGTCGTCTGTGACAGTCAACATGTGTGAAAGATGACAAGACAGGGCCTTGGAACCACTGAGCTACCTTACAGAGGTGTATTACTGGCAAGCCTTGTGGTAACCGAAGTTTACCCAGGCTGCGATCCACTAGAGTTCTTAGCTGGGCAATCTTTCTCTGGAAAAATGCCACACAATTCACCAGGCCTCCAGGGAGCTGGGAAATTACAAATAGACAGAGACTCAGGAGTGGGTGGATTTTTTTTCTTCAAAGCAGCAGCTCTTAGGATAAAAGGCAATCTTGAATCTTTAAAAAAGAAATCAAGAAATACAAGGTGTTTACTGATTTCTATAGCAAGTTCTATTTTTTTCTCTTCCTTTACTTCTTCTCTCTACATTCCAATGTTATATTTTTTAAAGCAAAATTCATGATTTTTACTTCTCCCTAATTTATAATGCCCCTAGAAAAGGAGCATCTTTGTTTATAATTATGAACACACCCTTTCTTACTCTGTCTTCCCTCCCTGTCTCCTTCCCTACTTTCCTTCTTTCTTCCTTCCTTCTTTCCTTGTTTCCTTCCTTCCTTCCTTATTTAACTCATCCGATCCTCAACTGTTATCTCTGAAATAAGCAAGTGGATATTAGAGCAGTCATCATTCTCATGACAGAGTCTTTCCCTGACAGGTGTGCTATATGTGAATATAAAGAAAGGAAAGTTTGAGTTTTAATCAAAACTGTTGCTGTGCGATTATTTAAGAGATGACATGGACAAAATAACTAAATGGCTGCTAAGATCCCCCACCATCTTTAAAACTCCAAGATTTCATTATTCTAATTATAAGGAAGAGACTGATAAAATATAAAACCTTTAATGGTGGTAAAACAAATTAGGAAAAAACATATTATGGATATCTTATAAAAAACTGGATTTAACATAATAGAGTAATACTGCCTCAACCAAAGATACTTCCTTATCATTTTTGCCTCATTTTTACAAATGAGGGGAAAGAATGCTTTCACAGGAAGGGGACGGACTTTTCATTGGCATCTCTAAGAAGAGTCTGAGGAAACTCAAAGCTTATGTACTGATGGCTTTTTGGTCAACTGCTTTGTGAGTGTCTGTTTTGCTGCCTTCCTTCACTCTCCCGTCTGGCAAACACAGGGATTAAAGATCAGTGTGTCGGTCATTCTACTGTCATCACAACATAAAATATTTTCTGCTCTCCTGAGCTGCCATCTCATCAGCACTAACAGCTTGACCTTGCACCCCAGTGGTAGAGAGGATACACCTGCTTTTAAAATGTGTGAACCAAATTTTATCTGCAGTGATTTTTCTCTTTATCCTTTGATCTGTCACGATTTCTTCACAATGTCAAATGCCTCAGAGCTGGGCTTGAATGGTGATCAAACTCCAAGGCACACAATTTGGGGTCTGATCCTGAATCTACACAATCAAAAATCTTTTCAGTTCAGACTTAAACCCCGCACTTTGCCTGACAATAGTGAAGTGCAGCCTTTGCTAAAGCTCTGCTTTGTCCTTTAAGCTTTTAAAAAATGAACATAATGAGGCTATAAAGAAATGAAACAGGTTTCTTGTACCAAGCATACAAGAAATACATGCATTTAATGAAACATGTCCTTTTTGTGACCCGTTGAGAGTTTAAACACTTCCTCAGCGCTGTCGTCATTGCCCGGAACACTATTTTGGAATTCCTCCTTGACAATGACTTCAAACATAGTTTCCTGGATCTGTCAGAAAATCAACATCACCAGTTTTTCACAGGACATGCAACTGGCCTAATGTATTTTCTTCCTCCCATTCCCTTTTTCTGTCTCTCTCTACTTAGACTTGCCCTCTCATGCACTCCTCGGCCTGTTGATTCACTTTCACTTAATGAACATTCATTTAAAGATAAGCTCTGTGAGCAGGGCTTCCCTACACCTGTGTTCAATTGCACTGTCAAGTGTTTTGCTTTCTACCTCTAGCCTGTTGTCCAATTTCTGAAGGGAAAATACTGGCAATGGAGCCTCTTTTCTTTTCTAGGTCAATCCTCACCTCGTTTTGTGTATTGTACTGTTTTGATTTTTTTTTTTTTTTTTTCCGTTTGCTTCTCTCTGAGAAATGGGCCAGGCCCAAACCTCTATAATCCTGGATGTGAGAGATTGAGTGTACCAATGGATACCTGAGGAGAAGAGCATTACGAGACGGCTGATACGCGTGTATCTGACTATGTCACGCCCCTGACTGGGTATCATGAATCATCAGAAGACACTGGATCATCAAATCTGGATTCAAACTACATTTCTTTAACTTTGCGCCTGAGTGCCATTTATTTATTTATTTATTTATTTATTTATTTATTTATTTTCCAACTGGACGTCTCCCTGAATGGCCCATGAGGAATTCAACTCAACATATCCAAAACAAAACAGACTTTATCTCTATAGTGCTGCTTTTCCTCCTATATTTATTTTAATTTTAACACTTACTTTCCTTTTACTTAAAAGGAAAAAAGAAAGCTATTCTAGACCCTGTTTTGTTTCTCCTTCTCTAGCCAAGCATTACCAACTGCTGGAGAATCTATGTCCTACCTAGTTCTTGAATGTGCGTAGGCTCTGTCTCCGCTGACATTTTCCTCATCAGTCAGTGGATGTTTGTTGTAGCATTTTAGATTTCCCTACTTCCAGTCTTATCCCTCTTCAATCAACCCTCCATGGGGCTATAAGGATGATCTTTCTAAAAGACAAACTATTCATGTCACTCTATAGCCTAAAAGTTGTTGTTGCTTTTCATGGCCTTCAAGATAATTTTCACACTCTTGCCATTGCTGATATTTAGCTTATCCAATCCTTTTCTCACTAAGTCAGCCAAGCTCAACCAAGAATGAATCCATAACAATATCTTCTCTCTTCTTGTCCTCAGTTTTCAGGGGTCTTCAGTGTATTACAATAAATTGTATTCATGTCTATCACAGTATTACCACTCCATAAATTGTTCTCTTGGAGAGAATTTACAATCTTTAATGACTGAGTTATCATTCAAGTGCTTTTGGTATAGCACTTGTGGTAGGCTGAATAATGGTCCCCTCTCAAAGATGTCCATGTCCTAATTCCCAGAAACTATGAATATATCACATATCAAAGAGCAATTAAAGTAGCAAATGGAATTAAGAGTGCTAATCAGCTGACCTTAAAATAGAGACATTATCTTGGATTATCCAGGTGGGCTCAGTGTAATTACAGGGTATTTAAAATAGGGAGGGGGTGCAGAAGTGGAGGTCAGAGTGATTCAGTGTGAAAGGGACTCCATTGTTGCTGGCTTTGAAGATGGAGGAAGAGGGTCTTGAGCCAAGGAATGTGCGTTGCCTCCAAGAGCCATAAAAGACAAGATAACAGAATTTCTCTTACAGCCTCCAGGAAGTAAGGCAGCTCTATCAACAGCTTGATTTTAGCCCAGTGAGACTCATTTTGGACTTCAGACCTCAGGAACTGTAAGATAATAA
This sequence comes from Ursus arctos, assembly GCF_023065955.2. Taxonomy (NCBI): domain Eukaryota; kingdom Metazoa; phylum Chordata; class Mammalia; order Carnivora; family Ursidae; genus Ursus; species Ursus arctos. Next base: position 78,001,068 of record NW_026622985.1, read on the forward strand.
ATCTGTGTTGTTTTAATCACTAAGTTCGTGGTAATTTGTTACAGCATCCATAAACAACATGTATATATCACTCATTCAACTACCCACTGGTTCAGAAAATAATATATATTACTAATACTAACTCCTAATGAATAAATATTAATATACTCTAAAAGTAAATGCCACTACTACACATTTTTTATATGAATAACATTTCCTTCATCTCGTGTTTGTTCATTTTGTAAACTTGAGGTTTGCATAAGGCATAAGATATCAGAGATAAGATATATGGATCTAAGATTCAAGAGTAGAAATGCTTAAAATACATTTCTCAATGATTTTTTAAAGTTTTAGTGGTCAGCCATACTGCGTGGACAAGAAATGAAGACAGAGAAACACAAAGAAAAGATAAATGGCGGCAGGAAAATAGATCATAAGTTATCTGCCCACTTACAATTCCTAAGAAGTAAATCCATTATCGACTGGAAGCCTACCCAAGACCAGATTGAACCAAAGTTACCTTTGCTGGTTGGTTCTAGAAGAAACAGTTACAATTAATCCAGGCTATTTTCTGATACTAAATCATCTTATGAAGCCCAGTCCAATCCCTCTGAATTAATCAAGCTAGGCTAGACTGAAGAAAAAAATAAACCTTGAAATTTTGTTGTCTTAAAAAACAACAACAATTTTTCCTCATGTAATAGTTTACGGCTAGTGTTTAGGGCAATGGGGCAGCTCTCACAGTCATCCGGGGATCCAGAATGATGATTCTTTGCTTTCTTCTATAGGGGGTTCCAAGGTCATCCTGGTGTTCCATTGATGAGTGAGCCAGAAAGAGAAAAAGCATGAAGTGCGTGGGAGAAGTCTGTATGCGGGGCTTCTAGCGGCATGTACCCACTCCCACGAAAGGGAAACTGAGGCATGGGCACCCTTAGGTACAAGAGAGGCTGGAAAATAGTCTCACCTGTGCCCATGAAGGAAGAACAAGCTAGTGGACAGCTAACGGTCCCTGACACAACCTTATTGCATGAAAGAACAGATTAAGGACAGGGACTGGTGGGGAAGATGAGGGTCTAAAGAAATTAAATGATGGAGGAATTTCTGAAATTATTTTCAAGAAGAATGAGGTATGACTAAACATCTCTGACATCTCTCTGAAGATCCCTAGAGCATTTAGGGGCTGAACTTCCCCGTTTCCAGCAAAGGGCTCTAACAATCCACATGTGCGAAGAGTCAGGTCTCCTTTTCACAAGAATACTTCCCCTGGATGTAGTAACTGAAATCGGGATGATGATACATGGATGAGTAACACTGGGTCAGGCTGCCCATCTTACAGGCCCTCCTTAGAGAGCATTGCACTCTTATTAAAAAAACAAAAACAAAACCGACTCCCTTGTTTTCTCTGAAAGAGGTAGAAATTGAAAGACTGTAAGAGCGCTCCTTTCCCTGCTCCTGTGTCTAAGGCTGCAGACGGTTGCACGGAAACGATCTAACAACACGGCGGATGGCAGTCGAGTACGGTGTGAAGAGGTAGAGGAACGATCTTCTTCACAATGATGCCTCCTTCATGAAGCCCCCTATGTCTCTCCATTTCACTTATTTCTTCAAATTCCATCAACTAGCAAGTCCCTTTTGCTGTGACCTGTTGGCTTCAATTGAAAAGTTACTCCAGATCTGGCCAACAGCCAGCAGCATAGGCGAGAGCTGGGAATTGGGAGCTCCCAAACTTACGTGGATTAAAGAATGAGTAACGCAGGCATCAAGGAGCCCCATGGCTACTAGAAATCAGAATGCCATGGAATCAGAACACAGGCCCAGGAATTTGTAGTTCTTAATGCTCAAAGGTAAACTGAACGAGCTTCACTTTAGACAAGCGGATAACAACAGATCAAGGGAATCCGTGTTCTATCAACAGCCAAACTGTGCAGCCTTGATTTACAGGGGTGGGCAAGTGACAGTGCAGTTACCCTGAAAACAGCAATCTGCAGAGGCACTTGAAACACGTCTGAATGAGAAATAAGAACATGGATGTCAGCGGGATTTTACAACTGGGAGTGTAAGAGAATTTTACAATTAGCTGTATCTTGGAGCAAATCATCTCATCAAATTGCTTTTTCTCCTAGGATCAACCTAAGTTCAGCCACCCTGGGCCGTAGGAAAAGGGTTAGAACGCTGAAGAAATCAGAGTCAGGGTAAAAAACACAAGTGATCGGAAATGGTGATAAGGAAAAAAACCAAGAACTGTTAATTTTACTAAAAGAAAGGCCTATAGATAAGACGCTACCCCTGGCCTCCAGGGAGTCACATTTTTTTTACACAGTTTTTATTTATTTATTTGACAGAGAGAGAGCATGTATACAGAAGCAGTGGGGGGGAGGGGGCAGAGGGAAAGAGAGAAGCAGGCTCTCCACTGAGCAGGGAGCCCAATGTGGGACATGATCCCAGGATCCTGGGATCGTGACCTGAGCTGAAGGCAGATGTTTAACCGACTGAGCCACCCAGGCATCCCCAGGAATTCACATTTACATGAAGGGAATACATGCTTAAACAGGTGTCCATGTGAGGTGATTAAGTAAATACGTTCTATATCCCTCATTCACTAGAGACCTACTCTCAGGGGTTAGAGGATAGGAACCAACTCAGCCACAAGAGTGAGTTCTCTTTAAGGAGACATATCAGACTAGCTTATTGTTTACCACACTATATCTCTCTTCCCCCTGGGCCTGCAGCTGCATTGCCCGGCACCCCTCCCAACTGTGCACAGCCGTAACTGAGGTCTGCCCAATGAACTGTGAGCCGAAGTGCTGCATGACCCTTCCAGGCCCACCCCTGAAAGACATCCTGCTGGCTCTCCTATGCACTCTCTCATTCCTTAGTGACTAGCCAGGTGCCAAGACCCAGTAGCGCACGGTGAGGCTCTAGGGGATGGCGAAGCCACTGTGTGCAAAGGCATCTGAGCCCCGGAATGGCTGACTACATGGAGCCAAGGGCCCTGCCTTAGCCTCACTAACCTGCAGTGAACTGAGATATTTATGAAGAAATCATCCTTTATCATGTTAATCCACTGAGCTGCTCTGGCAATGCTTGTTACAATTGTCTATCCTGACAAACAGGGGTATCTTAGGGATGTCTCATGATGATCCATTTATGTTGCTTCTTTTATGGGGGTGAATGTGTATAACTTAAAGACATATTTGCTCAAAGCACATCTTAAAATACGTGCCTGAAAAGGAGAAGCTGGAAATACCCACATATGTGTAATAAGCTTCTATTTTAGAAAAAATAAATGACTTAGGTTTGATTGTTTTAATATAAGTCTCCTGTAATAGTCTTCAAAACTGATTTTAAGAAGCACTTTAAAAAGAAATGAAAAATCACTGGCAGCTTATAATGGGGCTTGGGGAAGAGGAGGAAGCAAAATAAAAAGATATCCAAAGTTACTTAAATTGATGCACATTCTTACATGTAGCTAGAAACGGATAGTACCTCATGTCAGCCTTTATAGTCTGTGGGTCCTCTCAGATGAGGTAACATGCTGTGAAAAAGAATTGCAAAGGAAATGACAAGAGCAGATGTTTGCTCAAGACAACTGGATATTTTCTGAAAGCATCAAAGCACACAGTCTACAAGCTATCGCCAGCCAGGCGGATGGTAGCTCGTCACAAACCTCTAGATTTGCATCTTGAACAAAGTTGGTCTCTTCAAGAGTAATCTCATTATACTCCATAATAAAAGAAAGTTACCTGCTTTCTGTGCCACCTTTAACTTAGATCGTAAATTACCCCATGCATGAAAACGTACGGTGCATGCCCATCTCAACCCGTGGCTACTTCCTTTACAAAGCACACATGCAACAGTCAGGCCCCTGATTGTGACGCTCAGGACCCAAAACTAGCAGCAGAAAGCCCTGTCACTCCCTTCTAAGGTTCACCCCATCCCTGTTAAAGGTCCACCATCCCTATGTTGCTTAGGAGTAGGGGGAATACAGAAAAATTCAATGTGGTTCAGTCCTCGTCTAATGCACTGAGTGCAGCAGAAGATCCACGAGCTTCTGAATAGAGACAGGGGATGACCCCGAAGTCCGGAATATACACTGAGGAGGCAGACTCATCCAGTTACCATGCCGGACATTTAAATGTGCCTCTCTGTGCCTCAGTTTCTTCAAATTATAAATAGAAATACTTCCTCATTGCCTGTTTATGAGGAGTAATACAATTAACACATGTTAAGCACTTTTGAAAGACCATCTGACACAAAGTAAACTCTGTGCCACCTGCTATCATCATCATCATCATTGGATCAAGTCAGGAAATAAAAAAGTAGGAGATAACCCAGTCCCTGATTTTAGTGGCAAATATAGATTCCTTGCTCTGTGGTTCTTTGAGGGTAGGTGGACCCTCCCTTCAGTGGCACACCTGCTAGACTGGACAGGATACTCGGAGTCAACAGTTCTTTGGTACCCCAATGTGGATCCAGACTCCAAAGGGCGTGTTGCATTTCTATGCCTGTGCAGATGAGCACTTCCCTCCTCTGCCAATACTCCCAAGCTGTAGGGCTCTCCCCAGACTGGGTGATCCCTGAACCAGCTCTTAACCTCACTTACTCCCCCTTCTGGCCCAGAACCATGGGCTCCGGTCCTATTGTTCCATTGCTATAGCCTTCCTGGGACTTCTTTTCAGGAATTCATTGCCCTTCCCTGCCTCTGGGCCTGAGTCCACTCTCTTCCAGAACACACTAGAAGAGTTGGAAAGTATCTGCTCCTACCTCCCAGAAAAAAATCCCCAGGTTTTTATGAAAATTGATATATCACACAGCAGAGCTCTACAAAAATGAAGTAAGTTCAAAACAAAACAAAACTGTTAGTATAAGCCAGGTCAACCTCCCATTCCGAAGAAAATTCTGATGAAATCAAGACTGGCTACCCAAGATTTGCTCCAAGAGGGTTAGAAATAATTTGATTCTGGTATGCATGAGTAATGGGTCATTGCTCATAAAAAATACCGTTAAGCATTTAAAAATATAAATTTATATATTCTCTATGTATCATTTTCCTCTTTAACAAAATAAGATTTCCTCAAAGTGTATTTAATTAGTTATGTTCCAATTACTGGGTAATATAAAATCTTTAAAACATTATTTAAATACATATACAATTAGTAAACATACACACATATTTTAATATATTTAATATCTTATTTAATAATATAACTATATAAGTACATACATACTTATACATAATTACTGAATCACAAAAGTCAAATAACTTTAGCTAGTACCTAAATGTATTCAAGTAAAATATTTTAATATTAAATATATTATAATACATATACATATTCACATATTAATGAATATCAATATATAAGTTCAATAAGACAGTCTTTAAAATATTCCATAAACTTCCGTGGGTTTGGGTATGAGGTATATGACTACATTGAGAACATACTTAAAAAAAACCTGGGGCACCTGGCTGGCTCAGTCAATAGAGTGTGCAACTCCTAATCTCAGGGTCATGGGTTCGAACCCCACATTGGGCCCGGAGCCTACTTAAAAAACAAAAGCAAAAATAAAACAACTGCAACCACCGATATTCATAATTAACATATGCAAGCTATACAAATACAGAAACAATAACTGATTTGGAATTTTATTGCCTCAGAATAATAGAGGTTTTTAAATAGAGTTTTTGAATCTAAAGCAATTTAAATGAGAAATCTAGCTTTATTGAATTGGTACAGTGAGTTAAAAAAAACTCAATGAGATAAATTGCCATCTAGGTAGATGTCTCTGATACAGGCTTCTCCAATCTCCCACTAAAAAGCTATGAACACTAAAAAAGTAAAAAAGAGAAAAACAAGTAATATCAGCTAAAAAAAGTACTAGCAGCAAGCCTAAGTCCAGGATCTGGAGAGAATTTTTAAATGGCTTATGGTGGATTTAAAACAATACCTGGTGGAGTTCCTACAAAGCCCCCCCCCCCAAAAATAAAATAGCCCCCCAAAAACCCTCCTACTCAACTGAAATGCGGTCAACAAAACTGTAGGTCCTCTCTCTGCCATTTGCCTTCTTAGACCCCATATCTGCCACCCAGTACCTTGAAGACATGACAGATTTTTGACAACCTAAAAACTGAGCAGCTGGGCATGGAGGCCAGCTGTGGGGTGTGGAGCAAGCAGTGTCTCGCTAATATTCTTTTATGTATACTTGAGTACAATCTCATCTAAGATGACAGTGCTTGCAGTCTGATGTGATTTACGAATTCAAAAACAAAGGGGCAGAGTTACCTCTAGCACATTAGGAAATGCACAAACCCCTGCAGACACACAGGGAAGTGGGCTGTGCACATGAACATCAATTCATTTTCAGAAATGCCGGGAAGAAAAGAACTGTTGAGACAGTGTCCCTGCACAGCCGTTGCCTTTTGAGGCAGCAAGAAGAATCTCTGTGGGCAACCACTGCCCTGCACAGCCCCACCCCTGGGGCTCCCCTTCACAGATCCAGTGCCCTGCCGTAAAACTCCTGTCCGCGCCCTTACTGACAGCACTGCTCGGGATGCTGTCTGTGCATAACCACTAATTTCCCTTTACTTCCTGAAGAAATACGGCCCCCGGCTGCTGGCTCACAGCGGGAGCAGAAGAAGAGATCCTACTGTAGAGCAGTCATGGTGCAGAAATGCAAAGCCTCCGAGATGCGAGCTCTGTGCACTCCCCTGTGGTCTGCGCAGTCCGTGAAAGACCAAAAGGAGTAGGGAGAGAATCACAGAGAAGCAACACACCCACACTGGCTCTGGAGAGGCTGTCCCTGCTACACAAATGCACAAACAAAATAAAAACACGTATTGCCTCTGGAAAACGCTTCAAAACAAGGAAAAAGACCTTGATTCTGAAATGTCGTAGGAAGAGAAGACCTTTGAAAACATTTCAGCAGCAGCACTAGATGAACGTCTTAGAAAACAGGAGACAAGAGCCTCTTACACTGTTGGTGGGAATGCAAGTTGGTACAGACACTTTGGAAAACAGTGTGGACGTTCCTTAAAAAGTTAAAAATAGAGCTACCCTATGATCCAGCAATTGCACTACTGGGTATTTACCCCAAAGATATAGACGTAGTGAAGAGAAGGGCCATATGCACCCCAATGTTCATAGCAGCATTGTCCACAATAGCTAAATTGTAGAAGGAGCCAAGATGCCCTTCAACAGACGACTGGATTAAGAAGATGTGGTCCATATATACAATGGAATATTAGCCATCAGAAAGAACGATTACCCAACATTTGCAGCAACATGGACAGGACTGGAAGAGATTATGCTAAGTGAAATAAGTCAAGCAGAGAAAGACAATTATCATATGGTTTCACTCATTTATGGAACATGAGAAATAGCAGGAAGATTGGTAGGAGAAGGAAGGGAAGAATGAAGGGGGTAAAGAGAAAGGGGAATGAACCATGAGAGACTATGGACTCTGGGAAACAAACTGAGGGCTTCAGAGGGGAGGGGGGTGGGGGACTGGGATAGGCCGGTGATGGGTATTAAGGAGGGCACGTATTGCATGGTGCACTGGCTGTTATACGCAAATAATGAATCATGGAACATTACATCAAAAACTAAGGATACACTGTATGGTGACTAAGATAACATAATAAAAAATTATTATTAAAAAAAAAAAAAAGAACAGCATTAATGATGTGAGAGCCTAAAACATAGGAAGTCTTACACAGGCTGCTGGGCCCTGTAAGATAAGTCCCCTGGCTACTTGTCACTCTTCCCAGTACCCGCCCCCCCCCCCCCCACCCCCGGCGCCCTACCACCCGGCTCTCCTTGCTGCATCGGAACCATGCAAACCAAAGGTTATTTCCTGAGGTGATCCTGAGGTCCTGAGGTTCGTATCCTGCTTCACTCGGGTCCCCGGACACAGGTGCCCTCTTCAGAAAGGCTTTTCCTGTTCCACAGCAGCTTCCTTCACTCTCTAGTGCCCTCCCCTGCTTTAAAGGAGGCAGATTGTTCACAGCACTGGAGCCCAAGGTCAGTCTCTCAGAGTGATTGAAGGCCTGAGTTCCCACCCTGGATCTACCACTTCCTGGCTGTGTGAGTTTAAGCAAGTTACTTACTCTCTCTTTGCTTTATTTTACTCATTTAGTACTGAATGTAACTGACGTTATTTGCAACTGGACCGAGCCCCAGTAGCCCATAGCCTCCACACCCCGTAATGGCTTTCTTCTCTCCTTCCTTCCCCGTCTCAGTTCTTCACTCCTTTGCCAGTCCTCCCTGAGATCCCTTCCCACTTAAGCTATTTGCAGGCAAATGCTACTGTCAGGGTTTGCCTCTGACGACCTTTGAAACCTACATTATAGGGTAATTGGGTAGATTCAATGAGTTGATACAAGCAAGTACTTAAAACAGTACCTGGAACAGACCAAGCATTCACCAAGTATTAATTTTATTAATTCATTGTTATATTTCAGTGCCTAGAACAATGTCTGGTAAAAGGTACCTGCTTAATGAACACTTTGTGGATGAATAAAAAGAGGATAAAGGACAATAGTATGAGAGAAAGGGAAAATGAGAGAAATAAAGAACTGTAAGAAAAAAAAATATGTGTCAGGTCTATTATAATTCAAATTGGAGGGTAGTGAGGGCCCGAAACAGCATGACGAAAAACCATGTTAAGAATACAGAAGCAGAATTAGAGGCTATTCCTGAATAGAAAGAAAAGAGACAAAGAGGTGAAAGTGACCAGAATGAATATGATGAATGGGGAGGGCAAAGAAGAAAAATCAAAGCTAAGAATTTCAGGAGTTCCTAAGGAAGAAATCAAAAGTTCTTTTTAGGAATGGTAATAATAACCAATGGGAGAATAGGCTAAATATATATATTTTTTTAATGGGAGGGGAAGGGGGACTAAATATGCAAAGAGTCATTTCTACTTTCTTCATCCACTTCACAGCTCTCCACAAAAAAGAAAGCACCTATTTGGATGGAGCCCAGGACATTCTTTGGCCCATTGTACTAACGGAAAAAGGAGGTTGGTTCCTCCTCTTCAAAAGAAAGGAAGCCTACCAAATGCTCATTTCCCATTTCCACATAGTGGGAGCCTGCTGGAGCTTGGCCCTTTGGGGAAGCTGCTATCATCTGTGTGACTGGCTGGGTATGTGAACCCTACGTAAGCAGGTAACTTCACTAAGCCCCACAGTATAAGCTGTATTTTCCAGTTTGGAAATCCCATACTTGGAGGATACTGAGGACTGGAATAGTCCAAAATAAAGTACTGGAATAGTCCAAATTACATGCGATTACCTTATTTTACCTGTGATTCTTCCCCATCCAAGATCTCAGAGATAAGAATTCAAGCCCTGAAATTCCAGAGAATCCCTAACACCTTACACCTAAACAAACTCTGGCAATTATTTTTAGAATTACAAGGATCAGAAAGGAAATGTCTCTCAAGCTTTGAGGCAAAACAAAAGACCTTAACTAAAGAGTTAAGGCTAAGAAAATCAGACTGTTTGGGGATATCTCTACTGCGTTAAATGTCAGAAGACAATGTAACAAATCTAAACAATTCTGCAGTGAAAGTCCAAGACCCATGGGTTTTATCCAACTAAGCTAAGGGAAAAAAAATACAGTCTTAGATATATAAAAGTTTAGAAAGACCATCTTTCTACTGAGGAAGTTCAATAGGAAAAATAAAACAAAACAAAACATATAGACCAAATGGGAGCTGAAACAAAAGCAAAGACTTATGAATAAGGAAGTAGTAATGCAAGAGCAATGTTTGAGTCTCTTCTATTAGCTCAGATGGGGATCTAAGGCTCATGGAACTGGCTGAGAAGATTAGCAACAGATCTACACATAAACAATATATATGTCAAAGAAATGGCTTTGGCGATGAACTGATTTAGAAGCAGGAAGAAGTTGTGATCAAAATGAAGGCTGTGTAGCTTGAGCAGAGATTTGAAAATAAAAGAGGGAGACCTAAATGGATAGAAAATACAAAATAAGAACGTCATGGGAGTTGGAAAATGCATGAGCAAAGATCCAAGATATGGGATGAAGGTCAATTTGTGCCATAATAAATATATAAATAAATAAATATAAATATATAGTGGGATTAGAATTCCAAGAATCACTCTAGGGATATTAGAACGCAAATTTGCAAAAGTGAATTGGGTGTCGATCATGGAGAACCCTGGTTGTGAGTCCAGGAAATTTATAAATCTTCTTGTAAATAATGCAGAACTGAATGAAAACTTTTGAGTATAAAAAATGGAGTGGCTAAGGAGCATTAACCTGCACTGTCTATACAAGAAGCAGGCAGGATAGAAAGCTATCACAATAGTATTAAAAGGAGAGAGGGGAAAATGGAAGAAATAGTGTGATGGAAAATACAATAGCTGGTAGGTATTTAAATGTGAGGCTCAGTATGGAGAAAGAGGCTACTCAGAAGTATCAAAAACAGGGTAATGTGGAGGTTACTAATTGAATTATAAAATTAAGGAAACAGGTGTACTTTAGGTACAAAACACAGAAGAACTGATGTTATCTCTTAGCTATGTACATTTGAGGGTAATAGCTATGCAGTTAATTTAGTTATCAAACTTATCTTTTGATAATGACATATAATGTCTCCTGTCTTGAATATAATCATTTAATAAACACTATAATATTTTATTGATGAACATGGTTAAAAGCTACAATTTAAGTTATATATCTATGCTTATATTTTAAGGAAAATAAATTTTTTAAGATTTTATTTATTTATTTGAGAGAGAGAGAGCACGAGCAAGGGGAGGGGCAGAGAGAGAAGCAGACTCCCCGCTGAGCAGGGAGCCTGACCCCAGGACCCAGGGATCATGACCTGAGTGGAAGGCAGACACTTCACCAACTGAGCCACCCAGGCTCCCCAAATAATTCTTTTTAGAATTCACTTATCTCCTTAAAGGGACCTCAAAAAATGTAGGTTTTAGATTATGCTTTCATATTAAACCAAATTTGCCAATGGGAAAGACACCTGTAAAAGTAAAAATGATTTTATCATTCTTTAACCATGTGCTCTCCTAACATTCTGCTGTTAAGGCTTAATACTGATTAACTACATTGAGATCACATTTGATTAGGTCTGACACCTTAGTCATTATCAGCAGGTTATGAAAAAAACAATGGACATCCCAAGAACTTACTGTAGAACTAAGTTAGGTGTAGACCCAGATTTGACCTAAATATTTACCCTTTAGCTTCAATCATCAGAAATTTGAAGAATTACTTTATGGGTTTCCTCATTTCTATTTCCACCTGCTACCTTACAATACTTTTCTAATCCTTCATGTCTAAACTTTTAACTAGAAGAAATTGCAGGAACATTGCCCAGATAGTCTCAATGGTAGTAGACAGAGGAGAAATAAATTCTATTCCAGAAATTTATCGTTTGAATTTAGGCATTCACTGACAAATTTTTATTATCAATATGGACTATTTCTAGGTATCCCAATCTTCTACTGAAGATTTCTTTATTTAAAACACAGTATTTTCATATTCCACAATCTCACTCATACCAGTAATAAGATATTAGAAGCACTCAAATTTAGATTAGTTTATTTCACTAAGTATATGCACGATCATTATATAATCATGGGATTATGATAAATGCATATATATTCGAATAAGTTATGAATACAAATATTTTCCCAGACACAATGAGAATACATTATTTTCTCATTTTCTCTGTCTAATAAATGTTTGTAAATAGAAAATAACTCTAAATAATCAATTAGGTATATCATTTGTATTACTAAAAACAGAGTGTTTTCTTTTTAAATGAGGTCTTCTTAGTGCAATACTGTAAACGCTTCTTCTACATAATAGGTAATACACATTTCCTATTTCGGCCCTAACTTCATTTGACATTAGACAAATCGTCATAACATATAAAGTCTAGGAATTACCACCAAAAGCCTAATTAGTTAAATGTGTCAGAAGTTATTTCTTTTATATAGTCATTAACCAAACTTAGTAGGTAGACAGAACAAATACCATCATGTTTTTTCACCATGTTAGGTATTAATATAATTTAAAATAAACTAACTTAAAGTATTTAATTTAATTTAAACTGAAAAACTGTAGATAGGTTATTAAGGATGATAAAAGACCAATTGTAAAAAAAAAAAAAAAAAGCTGTAAAAATTAAAAGCCCCATTAAGAAATCCAAGAAATTATGTAATTAAGTCTTCTGTTTCTATTCGGAGCAATAGCAACTATCTCTAAGTTATCTAAGAAAAATTCAATGTCTCTAATGAATGAATTCTTTTTAGCCTCTTGAATATTACATGTTGTATGAGCTTCACTTTGAGAGTTAGTAGTAAAATCTCCCCATATTCTAATTTAAAGGAAGATATATTAACGAAGTCTTTCTCTCTAGCTAGCTACGATGACCTAAATCATGAAGGAAAAAAGCACGTTTTTCTTTTGTTTCATCAAAAATATTAATATAGCATTAGAGGGCTTTATAAAATTCAATTTTAAAATTTACCCATCTTACTTTGTGCAATTCATTTGAATTACTATTTCTGTTTAGTTGAAAGCCTGATCAAATACGTTATAGGGAAAAAAATTACTTTAATAAATTCATTAACAAATTAAAGGACAAAATTCATAGTGATTATGTTTTCAGAAAAATTTTAAATTTAAAAATAGTTTTTAGCACAGTCAACAGTAACTATCAGAGATCAACATAGCTTTATATCCTCTCCAAAGGTAAAGGTACTCTCTTCAATGTTAAGGTCAAAACAAAGATGCCCAGTATTATAATCAGTGTTGCATGTCATTCTGGACGTCCTAACCAATGTAATAAGACAAGTAAAAGAAATAAGGTAAATATAGAGAAGGAAGAGACAAAATTATGCTCATTTTCTAACATGAATGTGTACTTGAAAAAAATAATTGAATCATCTGAAATTCTACTAGAAGCAATTAGGTAGTAAGTAAAAGTGCCACTTACAAAATCCTTATGTAAAAAAATCTTCATAACTTCCTAATACACCTCCAATAATCACCTTAAAATACTATGGGGAAGAGATCCCTTTAATAATAACATCAGCAAATATAAAATGCTCATAAATAAACTTAGAATTTTCCAGAACTGTATTAAAAACTGGTAATATATTACTGAGAGCCGCACATAAGTTGAATAAAAATTTTGCATTACGACCTAGTATAGATACAGTATTCCCTCCAAGCTGATTTGCAAATTCAGCCCATTTCTAAAGGAAACCCCAATTCAGTTTTTTGAAGGAACTTTATACAATGTACCCAACTACACAAGAATAAAGCCAATTTTGAAACCCATACTAATGGCAACTTATTCTACCGGATATTAACATATATTAATTCAACAACAATATTTAACACAGAAGTTGTACTAGCACACACACAAAAATGGATAGTCAGATCAGTGGAATAGAAAATTCATAAACAGAACCAGAAAATGTCATAATATAGCAGATGATTAAAACGGCCATTTCAATCATTGAAAAAATTGAAGGCTTTTTCTATAAATAATGTTGGATGTTGGCTATACATAAATTAAAAAGTTAGATGTCTACCTCATATCTTACAATAGAAAATGAAGATGAATTCAATACTTTATTATAAGACTGAATCGTGAAAAAGCTAAAAGAAAAAATATTTTTTAATAATTCTGAAAGTATAGTATATCTGTTTTTGTCTAGTTTAAACCTAATTTCCTAGTTGAAAGATCGCAGTGTGAACAAGACATAATGGAGAATATAAACTCGGCAGATGTGAGTAAAACGAGAGGGCTTATTGAGATCTGCACCCCTAGAGGCAGTGGTGAGAAACAGTCTCCAGCAACCTCAAAAAGAAAGACTTTTCGTAGTCAGTGTCCAGGCAGTGATTGCTGCATACCAGCTGAGCATGTAGGAAAAACAGAAATGGTATGGAAGTAGGCACCACGAGGTAGTTGTATGTCTAGGAGAAAGGCTGGGTTCATCTCACTAGACCAGACAAGAAATAGCATTCCATAATTCTAATGGCAGAGATCAGAATACGTGCATGTGTGCATGCATGTTTCTGTTTGTTCCAGAGAGAGGAGCAGAAGGCTATTTCCCTGCCTCCTGGAATTAACTCAGAGTAGCCATGCCTCCTACGAGTGATCAAACATTCACAGGCTAGCCCCTACCTGTACAAGTGACACACAATCCTTTGAAATTGCTTCACTAAAATCTAATTACATTCGTGTAACTCCAATATAACATTGACCTTAATTCCGACTATTGTATTATAATAAATTTGCATCATTTGACTTGTGACTTGAGGTACTCAGATTCCAAATAATTTAGTTGAGAGTTTGGAGTACAAAAAGAAAAGCCTCATGGAAAGGTAGTATTTTTGGATAACCCAGGCCTCTCCCAGGATTTTTGCACAGGGCTGCCAACACACATTTCTAGGCATAACACAAAGACAGAAGGTAGAGAAAAAAATCTTGATAGATGCTACCTTATAATTTGTTTAGATTGTTGTAGGACAAGTAACACCATATATGAAAGAATGAACAATACAAATAAATTTGTAAAATATATGCCAGATCAAGGGTTAATGTATGCAGTCTAAAAGACTTCTTCTGAATCAATAGGAAACAGGGGAATACCCAAAATAGGCAAATGAACAAGCAATTTGCAAAAAAATAAATATAATTGGCTAATTAGTATATAAAAACTTGAAAGCTCATTAGGAATAAAAGATATGCCAATGAAAATAATAAATTTTACCTCTGACATTGATAAAGATGAAAAATAATAATAATACCCAGTTTTGAAAATGTACAAAAAGATAGGTCAACTTACCCACTACTACTGTGTGTGTAACAACGTAGGGCAATTTGATAAAATCTATCAAGAATCTTAAAGGCAGCGGTTACACATCTAAGAATTTTTCTTAAGAAAATAATTGAACAAGTAAACAGATTGTCATCATCTTTTTCCTATACAAAGGACACTGTGTTATTATCAAGAATCCAATGAATTATTTATTTTTCAGAATGAAACCTGTTCAGCATTATAAAGCCCTGTCCCTACAGGATATTCAAATCAAGAAAATGCAAAGATCCTTTTTTAGATGGCACCCACAATTCAAAAGCTCTAATCACAAGCACAAAGAAAGGCACAGAGTACAAGACACAGATGGAGACAACGTGAGTCCCATTTGTGCACCTGCGGGGAAATGGGTTCTCTGGAACACTGAAGAGCTGGAGGCGGAAACAGGGACACCTGGGCACTAACTGCCTGTCTTTCCCTGGGTGGGAATTAAGCCTTGCTGATGCTAAATTTGATTCAAGAACCAGAAGAGCCCAATATTTGTATACAGTACCTTAAATGGAAGTGCACACAGATTGTTAATGTTAAGTTCTTCCAGAAGGCAGATGTAAGCTCTGGGTACAAAAGACTCGTGGCTCAGCACGAATCGAGCATTTTCACACATGGAGCACCACTCTGCCTCGTATGGGCAATAGCAATGGCAATTCTGTGATCTATTTGGGAACCAGGGACCAGGAAGGCCTAGGCCAAAATGTGCTGTGGTAAATCAGAAACAACCTCATGGACAACATGTGTGCACATACGGGCTCTTCTCATTACTTGGAAATGTGCAACACCGTTGCAACTGTGCACCTATTGGAATTCTAGCTCATCTTCAACTGCTTAAACTATGTGTAAACAGAACCCCCAAAACAGGATACAAAAATGTCCTAGACTTTGTAAACATAACCCAGTGAACCAAGCAAAAGCATTTCCATTTGCCATGTTTGATATATTCAGCCCGTCCTGTAATTTGGACAAGGTCATTCATTAATTATGTGTGTCAATGTTATGAGTCTATAATTGCAATCTGGATGTTTTTATGTTCCTCCCATTATATTTAGGAGATAAAGTGTCCTAAATATTTCTAACCTTTGCTACTCTTTATCCTCTGAGGCTACATGATGTCAAAATATCTTAACAGAAATGAAAAAGTGCAGTCCATCACTACTTTAAATAACTTTTCTATAGGAAACCCAATACGCTCATAGTTGTAAATATCCAAAGATTTGTCTGACTGGGAAATGTTGTCATTACAGCAATGCTGTCAAGTTTCTTAGAGATTCAGAATTATGTCCCAACTTAGTACTATTTCAATATAATACAGTCTTTCTCATTTTCCCTCTAAAGATAACTGCTCACATTATACTAACTTTAACACTAGACTAAATATTCACTAGCATTTAATTTTCCATTCCCTTCTTGACCAATGGCCAGACTTACAAAACAGCTATTTCCAATGCCCATTAATTTTTTTATACACTTAGCAAATATTTATTGCATAGTACTTAGCTAAGCACTAAACCAAGCCATGAGAATATCGAGTCAAAAAGTCATGACTCCTATGCTCAAGAGAACTGTAGTCTAGGTAGAGGCAGACAAGTAAATGTGCAATTCACCTGCACATAGGGAGTGTCACCTTCTGATTAAGGGACATGGAGGAGGAACATTAAAATCAGACTGATGCAAATGAGGATGGGCTCAAGTCTAGGAAGGTTTTCTAGAGGTGACCCTTGAGCTGAGTTTGGAAATGAAGAGGAAAAGGTGATATGTCAAAGACAGGAGTGAGAATTCTCTAAAAAAAAAAAAAAGGTTGAGGGGACAACATGAGGGATCACAAAGATGTGATAGAGCATGATCAATTTATAGAATCACAGCCCAGCACAGTGCAAGTGAAGGGCACTTGTGGAAAAAAGAAAAAAAAAAAGAACATTTTCAGGGAGGATGTGATATGCTAAGCCAAGGATTCTGGATATGATGCTAAAAACTGCTGGGAGCCATTTAGTAACTTTAAGCAAGAGAAAAATGTGATGAGATAAATGTTTTGAAAACAAGCCCTCTGGCTGCTCTGTGCACTGAAAAGAGAGCCAACTTGAAAGAGGGAAATGGGATGGTATTGCAATAATCCAGGCAAGAAATTTTAATGGCTTCAATTAAGGTAGGAGAGATCTAGGGGAGAGAACGGATTTAGAATGTATTTCAGTACTGGCGAAACACTGTATACAGGGAAAGAAAGGAGTCTAAACTGATTCTAGATTTCCTGATTTGGAGGACTAGGTGGACTCTGTTTAACTCACTAAGATGAGAAAGTCAAGCAAAGGAATAGGTTAGAGTGAGAAATGATAAACTTAATTTTGAACTTGATGAGTTCAAGATCCAAGTGCATTGGCGCAGAATGCAGCTGGATAAGCAAAAGGTCTAGGTCAGAGAGATGGCACGTAACTATATAGAAGAGGTAATTGAAGCCACGGGAGCGGTCAAGGTTATAGTGTTGGGGTGGCAGGGGATGTTATGCAGAAAGAACAAAGGTACAGCATAGAACCCTGTGAAATCCTAAACTGAGGGGAGAGCACAAGGCAGACCACAAATAATTGTCAGAGGAGCAGATGAGGAAAAGGAGGAAGAGGAGGAGAAGAGGAGAGCCAAAGAGGCTGATGAAGAAAAACTCCAAAGAAAGTTAAGTGTTTCAAATACTTCAAAGAGGCCATTTAGGATGAACAAGACAAACGTTCACAGCCGTTAGCAATGTGGTAATCAGATCTGAAGGAAACACTGGTAGGAGGTGAAAGGAAAGGAGAAGCAACCAGATTCCAGAGGCTAAGGAGGGAAACAGGCAGTGTGGACATAGTGTCTATCAATTTTCCAAATAGTTGTCAAAGGAAGGAAAGAAGGAATAAGACATGTTCCATATCAACCACTAATTTGAAAATAACTATTTTCATAACTTATTTTTCCAAATGCGTAATCTTGGCAACATCCTTTTCCAATAGAAATGAAACAGTTTTGGAAACAGTTTTATGGAAACAGAAGATAAACTCCTCCCACTTTCTATTCTGATGCCAAAGTTGCAATAAAATCGCAGCAATAGGAGGAGCCGTGGTTGGGAACTGGAGTGAATCCTCTTGAAGTTCCCTGCCAAAGTTATTCAAAATCGTCTCACACACATACCTGCCGTTCACGCAAAACATGATATAGCCTACAAGAGCGTAAATCTGTAATATTCACTTCACTGTATCTTACATTGCTTTTAAGATCATGGTGTCTTTTGCTTAGCCACCTAATATTTAACACTGGTGTTTTAGAGTAGCTCTTCCCAAGAGATTTAAACCATTGCTCTCAATGTCCCTAGAGAAACTTCCTCTCAGCATTCCCTTTGCAGACTGCTAATTCTCCCACAACCGCTTTATATAATTACTTATAGTTTTACTGATGTTTGTTTCTAACTCTAGTTTAATGAGCTATAAATTATTAATAATTATGCTAACTTACATTTATATAGCATTGTTCACCCTGAGAGATCCCAAAGCACCTTTCCAAAATATACACGGCTCACATAAATAAACGCCAGGCAACGTTAAGGATGATGAAAACCACCAGTCACACAACTAACATGCTGTTTACCTAGCTCCTGAACAATAAAGATGCTTCACAGGAGCCGAGCTGATATCAATCATAGGAGAGGCTCCACCGAACACCAAGCCACAGGCTGATATCATCTCTGACTATTAACATAGACCATTTTTTATTCACTAGGATATAACTCCTATCAAGTCAAATTGAATTAGTTTTGCCAAAAAGATCAATGGCCGTTTAAAAATGTTTGAATAAAATGCAGGTACTTTACACATACTTTAAAAAAAAAAAAAATGTCTGTCTTCCTTAAACCAAGCTTTTACTGCGAAACAGGGAACTCTATGCTAATAGCTGACATGAAAGGTGGCTCCCGGGTCACAAATCTAGACTCAAATAAGCACTCCTTCCATGACCTTGAACAAATCATTTATACCACCTATCTTAGTTCGATAGGTCTGGAAAGAAAACTCTATTATCTCTGACTCAAACTCAGCAATTTTGGATTTGAAAGATCAGGAAAGTATGCTCAAAGATTCCTCTAGCCACAGATGATTTCTGTAGAGCAGAATGTGAGATGCCTCACATTCTTTCAGGTGGGTACACAAACCAGCCATAATACCTGGTAAATTCAATTTTTAAGCAGGGTTACTGTTAGAGTGAAAATAAAGAACTTCCCAATTGGCCATCAATAAATCACCAGTTAAATAAAATTAATTTTTTTTCAAGAAAATACTAAGGAAAATACTAAGGCAAGGTTAAACATTTTCCACCCTGATTAACATCTTCCTACAGTAAAGGACATAAAATCTTAACTTTTACTATAAAAATGAGAAGTTGAAAGTGGGGGAAGTTAGGACTTAGTGATAAATAAAACCAGTTAGGGCAACTGATTAGTCCTTTATGTAGAAAATGATAGCAAGTATAAAACTTACATTTGCCTATATGGTAAAACTTTATTTGTACAGATTAAATAGAGAAGTGATAATTATTATTATTATTGAGGACAAAGTATATACTAGACAACGTGCTAAATGTATTATATGTTTTATCCCAGGGTCCTCATAACTACTTTATTAAGTAGTTGTAGTAGAGTTTTATTTGTTAACAAGATATCCCGATACATTCCCAAATTGCTAAATTTTCAAATATGGAAATTTGTATGGTTTAAAACCACATTCATGTTTAATTCAATTGTTTCCTGTGCATATCTTCACAGTGTAACCTATATTTCTGGTTTAAAACCACATTCATGTTTAATTCAATTGTTTCCTGTGCATATCTTCACAGTGTAACCTATATTTCAATTTGCACTCAAGCTTGATTCTCTTTGAGTTGTTTCGCAAAGATGACAGCATTTACTGAAACAGTTTCAGGAATCACTTTCTCTAGTCTCTGCATATAGAACTTACAGCAGAATCAGTCATATCTTGGATCTGAACCAGTATAGAATATGACATTCTACTTTTTAATATATGCTAACCTTCTCTATCTGCTAAGAAACATGACTTTATCAGATTTCCTCTCATTTCTTTTCTTTTCCATCATCATCACCAGCAGCTGACTTTCTTTTCAAGCTCATTTTTAAATAAAGAGATAGAGATTTCTATAACTTCAAAAGAAATTGGCAGAGTTGATTATGCTCAGTCATTAACTAAGGAATTCATTTCTCTGAAGACTGTGGTTTGCCTCACACCATGGATCTTGGAAGTTGCTCTCAAATGGAGAGACACGGGAGTGATAGACCCGCGAATAACAAGGGTGAGTTTTATTGTACCTACATTTACATAGGAGAAAGCTGAAGCTCAGTAAAGCTAAATCACATACCCTGCCACAGGTCTAGTAAAGGAGAGGGCCTTTCAACCGAGGTCTGAGAAACTCCAAGCCTGTTTTCTCTCTTCTACGACACAGCATGTCCCAGCCAGTCTGGTGTAGTGAATGGTCTGAGTTGTTGAAACTACTTTAATAAAAACTAGTTTTACCATAATTTTGATTAGAACAAAAAAATTTTAAAGTCTGACTCCTGGCCTTGATTTGGCAACTAACCAGTTGTCAGGTTTTATAGAGTCATCTTAACCTTTCTGGTATTCAATTTCTTCACTATAGAAATGAACAACTTGTCAGGTTTTAATGAGCTCCGAGGTCCTATAGTCTATAAAAGCATTGCTAAATAGATTCGCTGCCAGAAAAAGCCGTGTGTGTAATTGCGTACAAGTATATGCTGCAAGGTAATTAAGAATTGTTGTTGTGTTGTTTTTCATTTAATTTGGTCAAATGCCCCTCATGCAATTGGATTGCAATATTATGTGCTTACTAAGCACTTGTGTTGTAAACATTTTAAGAATGAACGTCAGTTTATTCCACACCTACAACACCCTGATTTTAATTTGATAGGTCTAAACTTAAGCTGTTTTACTATAATATTTGAGCAATGCATACTGAATATAAGTGGGCTCCACAACAGAACGGGGTATATTCAGTTATAGTTCTCTTTCTCTTCACATAACTAGGGAATAATGCTTCAGATTCATACAATTTCCTTACCCATCTCTTGATATCCATCTAAATTATCTTCTAGCCCAGTGTTTCTCAACCCAGGCTACACATAATAACCACAGTAAATGGAGAACTGAAATAAAGAGGATGTATTGAGGCACAATGACGCTACCTAACTTGCCAAAGTTATAAAGCTGAGAATAAAGCTAATGAAATCTGGCGCTGAGATCAGCTTTTTACCACTGCACTATACTGCCTCAACCAAGCAGCTTTTGGAAAACAGATTACTGGGAACCACCTGGTACTTCCTGAATCAAAATTCCAGGAACATGTCTGTGTGTGTGTCTGCATATGTGTTCGATGTTCCCAAGTTGCTCTAATGGGGCTGTTTCCAATGCATGGAAATCACTTAACTAGAGTACCAACAAAAGAGAAAAAAGACTCCATTTGCCAATTGGAAGAAATCAGTGTCCAAGCATTTGGTCTTCTGATGAGAGAGGCCTGCCCCACAATAGCCTTGCTTAACTCAGAGATGCACGTAATATAGCTGCAAGGACATGTAATTGTGTAAGCATCAGTTGCTTTCCTTTCTGTTTACCCTAAGAAAAAGCCAGGATTTTTTCTTGTGACTCTAATTCCAAATGCAGGAGAGCTGAAATGTCCTCAGGAAATAAGACCAGTCCAACACAAGCTGACAGCATAATGTCATGAAAAGAACTAAGGCTTTGCAGGCACAGCCAACAGAAGCTAAAATCCTAGCTTTGTCATTTGTGAAAGCACATGAGTACAGGCAAATTATTTCAATCTCCCTGTACCTTAGTTTCCTTAGTTATAAATAGAGAATGTAAGTATAGGACCTACTTCCCTTCCACAAGACTGTAGGAGGCAGGATGGCATGAGAGTTAAGAGTGGATTAAATCTCAGCTCTGCCACTTACTTCTCTGAGATGAAGTTCCTCACCTATGAAATGGGGATTCTAAGACTGTCAACCATAGAGTCGTGAGGAGTAAATGAGATGATGCATGCATTATTACTATTAGTATTGGGATTGCTGCAATGATTAAATCAAACCTTTGTAATGAAACTAATCCAGTAAAGGATTTTTAAATATTACGTTCTCATTTTTTAATCTCATCTCTAGGTAGAACGTCAGGAGAAAGCATCCACACTGGGTATGCTCAGAAACCCACATGCCACCAGAGATTGAAAAAGCAAGAATGAAGAGCACCTTGAAGGCATGTTTCAGAACTGTAAAATGGTCCTAAAATAGTATCTAATTTCCCTTGATCTGGTGTTTTTAAAATACCCAGGTGGAAAACAATAAGAGGTTTTTCAAAAAAAATTAAAAATAAAACTATTATGTGATCCAGCAATTCCACTTCTGGGTATATACCTGAAGGATATGAAATCACTGTTTCAGAGAGATACTTATGCCCCCACGTTCACTGCAGCAGTACTTATATTAGCCCAGACATGGAAACAACCTAACCATCCACCGACGCATAAATGCATAGAGAAAATGTGGTATATATGTAATATATAATGGAGTACTATTCAACCTTAAAAAAGAAGGAGATCCTGACATTTACAACAACACGGATGAAACTTGATGTTAAGTGAAATAAGTCAGAGAAAGAAAGAAAAATACTGTACAATCTTACTTGTATGTGGCATCTGGAAAAAACAACACTCACAGAAACAGAGGTGATCGGTGGTTGCTAGAGGCAGAGGACGGAAGGGATGAAGGTGGTCAAAGGGTACAGATATCCAGTTATAAGATGAGTTCAGTTCCGAGGGTGTAACGTACATCAAAGTGACTAAGTTAACAGTATTGTATAATATTTGAAAGTTGCTAAGAGAGTAGATCTTAAAAGTTTTCAATACACACTGTTGGGATTAATGTAGAGCATGAAATCAGCCATAATACCTGGCGTGCTAAAATGTAACACAGAAGCTCCTGGGGGCGATGGAAGGTTTTAGAGAAGGGCATAGGCCTTTGAAATGCCAAGGCCTGCGTAACCACTCTGCCATAGGAATGCGACCGGGAGCTGCCTTCCCGGAAGCTTTCTTAGCCCAAACAGCCTGTGACCTAAGAGATGTAGGCATTGTCCCCTAGGCTATGTTTAGCAGAACTCCTAGAACATGCAGATTAGTGTATCCTATGTTTCTGGTAAACAGATCCTCCTAGTTCCAGTAAGACCCCTTATCACACATCAGTGCTTGAGAAACAGTGATAAAGATTTATGATTATCCTGAAGCAAAAATAAAGGCGAGAGCAAAGAAGAGGAAAGGGTCTTCCTCTCTAGCGTTGACCCCTTTGCCTTCTCCTCTCTTTCACAGCGAAGTTTGGAGTAATCTTTCATCTGTCGGTAAAGGGATTGCTGGCCATTCCCAGCAGCACAAACAAAACTATTTGAGGTGATGTTAACTAATCTTACTGTGGTCATCACTTTGAAATATATACATACTTCTGCTATCATAGTCCCTACCAGAACCATGCATGCCACTACTTAAAAGATCACCCTCCCAACTACCTCCCACTGTGTCCCACTGCGAACTTATCGTTATCAAACACACCAAACATATGCTCCTTGGTGCCTACACTCTTGCTCTTTCTTCTGCCTAGAATGTAACCCACAAACCATATCTTCACCCAGCAAAATCCACCTTACTCCTAGAAGACCTGACCACAAGCTATTTGTCCTTTCCCAAGGTTTCCCAGTCAGAATGCATCATTCCCTCCACTGAGCTCCCATAGAACAATTATTTGTGTATACTTCCATTACTAATCCTAGTCACAAATCCATTCTGATGTATCTCGATAATTGGCAATTTAGAGTAGTTGGCTTTCCATTAGATTTCAAGTTTCCTAATGGAAGGGAATTTATCTTACATATCTTCATTTTTTCCCACAGAGGCTGAACTGCTCTCTTGCACCAATGGATATTCAACACAAATTTGTTGAAATAATATGTATGCATTGCAGACTCCCATGGCCATGGATAGAGTTCCAAACAAAACCCATCTCAGTCATGTGGTACCTGCTATGATGCCCTTAACTCAGCGTATGGCAGACACTAAATGAAAATGTGCTCTGAAAAATAAAGCATAAAGTCTTTAACATCTGAAAAATAGACTAGTGCAAAACTGAGTCTAGGTTATATGTAGTAAAATTTCAGCGAAAAGATGCAATTAATTAGCAGTTTAAAAAGTCATTCTCTCATATAAAGACTTTATAGTTTAATATATTATAATGCAGATCCAATAAAATGTCTACTATTCCATTTTTAAATATTTGAAGACATAGAGGGTAATGTCCCAGGAACATAGACTGATTTTCAGTGCATGTGCTATGAAAATTATCCACTGTTCATATCACACCTTACACTGACCCTTCTGACAAGTTTTTAAAACTATACTAACTTATACTTCAATCATAATCTTATAGGAAAAGGAAGGAGAGGGGAAGGGAAGAGAGGGAGGGGAAAGGAGAGGATGAGCAGGAAGGGAAGGGAAAGGACCTGGAGTGAAAATGAAGAGGAAATCCAACCATGACTCAACATAACATTTTCTCTACCTTGGTATTCCTTAAAGAAATTATACCAACAAGGGGTACTGAAATTTTTTAATGAAATAATGTTTGAGCTGCTTCTCTAACAGTATCATTTGCCTACATGTTTTTACAATACTTTTTCTTCCTCTTTCATTGGATAATACTTACGGAGAGATATTATTTAGAAGAGTGGCTCTCAGTGTAGCCCACAGACCCCTGGGTGGGCTCCCCTTTCAGGTGATCCACCAGGTGGAAACCATTTTCATAGTAATATTAAAGTTGTATTTACCTCTTCCACTATATTGATATTTGCACTGATGGTTAAAAAAAAAAAAGCAATGGTAGGTAAAACTGCTGACATCTTACCACAAAGAAGACAGTATAGCCGAATTATACCAGTTATCTGTGTATTATTCACTGCTACATACTTGCAGTAAAAAAAAAAAAAGAAAGAAAAGTATATATTACTTGTTTCACTGAAGAATAACCTTGATGAAGCAGTAAAACTTATTGATTTTTAAAATCTTGATGGGAGAAAAATCTTCATAGTATCCTGTATGATGAAATGTAAAGTACACACAAAGCACTTATATTACAGACTGAAGGATGACGTTTGACTTGGGGAAAGATGAGGGGGTGGGGACATGTATGCGATCCTTTCTCTCACGAGCTGAACTAGCCACCTTTTAAATAGCACATCATTTTTACTTGGAAAAACTACTGCACATAAACCTCAACTACGGGACTGGGGTACTTGGAAGTTTCTTCTCAAAAATGAACAAAGTAAACCTGTTAGCTCAATAAAAACAGATGGAAATTGTAGCTGATGATAAATCTTGAGCTTTCAAGTAAAAATTAGTATTTTGGAAAACTGTGTCTTCCACAAATTTAATCAGGCTTTTCTTGATCAGACTTTCCTGATTATACTGGTGGTGATATTAATAAATATGATGTTTTATTATTATATAACAAAATGTGCCAACATTTGAAACAGATATATAACTCAATGAACCCATGTTATCCAAAAACTTCAAAATCTTTCATAGTTAAAAGATTCATTCAAAGCACAACATAGACCAACTAGATTATAAGTTTACTGCTATAGTCTCAGATTCTAGATTGGAATGAACCTTTATGAAACAGTATTTGTCAAGTTGTGATGTAGTATCAGTGATAATCTGAAAAAGATATTCACATACTCTTCCCTTTCACTACATATCTATGTAAGACCAGATTTTTTTTTTCAATGTTCTTCACCTGGAACTTCAAATTGCAACAGATTGAATGCAATAGAAATGAGAATGCTACGTTCTATTAATCCACACATTAAATAGATTTGTAGAAGTGTCAACAATACCACTCACGAAATTTTTTCTTCCGTTAAAATAATTATTTTCATTAAAATGTTTTCTGTATCAACATGTAATTGGTTTATTATTGTTACTTTTCAGTGAATTAATAAATAAATTTTATCACTTTTAATTTTTAGTGTGGATAAATCAATATATATAATACATACAAAGGCTTTTTGGAGTTCTTAATAATTTTGAGTGTAAAAGGTGCTGGGACCAAAACATTTGGAAACATCTGATTTAGAAAATATCTGTTAGGAATCTACAAAATTTGATAGAAAGAAGACAAACTCTCTGGCAAGGTTATTTTACATTCTGAGTTTGGAGTCTTTTGCTCTACAGAATCAGAGATCTATACATCATCTTTTCAACAACTATTTCTCAGTTCCTGCTATGGGCCAGGTGCAATAGGGAAAAACAAAAACATAAGACATGGGTCTTGCTATGAGAGCACTCCGTTTCCATCGCTATCACTTACATCTTCTGAAAATTCTCTTATTGATTGGCACACATTCATTTCCCTAAAGAAAGCTAAGAGAGCACTGCTTTTTAAAATGGCAAAGAGGCCCTTATCATAAAATGCTATAATCAGAGTTTTAATGTGGTTATTTAAAATAGATGAGGTGCATATATTTTTTAACTCACCATGGAAAACTTCAAAAGGAAAATCTAGAAGAACTGAGTCATGTTTTTAAAATATCACCCTCCCTGTGAATCACAAAAAAATAAAAACTAACCTTTGAGGGATGACCATATCCACAGAAGTACGTCCATGTTTTAACACAGCATTCATATTACAAAAATTATATTAATAAATCATAAGAGCTATTAAATGTTACCTAAGATTATAAATTTTTCAGAATGGAAGGCTACAGATTTATTAATAACAAGGAAATTTGTTCAGTGTTGCATGGAATAGAGAATGAAATTTTCTGATTTAGATATTATTACTGCTTTATTGGGACATCATAACTACTGTCCTAGAAGTTAAAAATTTTATAATTAGTAACAGAAAGGTAACTTAACATTTTTGACATTTAAAATTACTCAATAGAACATGAAATATATTAATGAGCAATTATCTTTCACATAAGGTAGAGGCAATCTAAATTATGTTTCTATTTTTCATTTTACACTTCCACACATTTTGTAATGACAGAATATAAAAGAAATATAGAACACATATATTTATTCATACTACTTTGATTTGCCTTTTAAGTTTTAATGCCTATATTTTACCTTCTAATTGAAATGTAAGTTTTTATAGGGCAGTGTGTTAGTCAAATTATATCTTTGGCACCCCCTAACATCTTATTCACTATTCTCCACACAGTATACATTCAACATGATTACATGTCAAATCACACTTCAATTTACCTTAAAATGCTTGGTTAGAAAGGGATAATTCATATCTATTGGTGTTACTTTTTCAGAGACAGATGACTTGTCTGTAATATGCTGTTATTGTTTTCACTCTTTATAACTTCACCTGCAGGAATATTTTGTTGGGCAAACAAAATCTTTATATTTGAATTTTAAATGTTGGAAGGCATGCATTCCTAGCCTCATCTTCTTCTGTGGTCTTACCTCCTTCCAGTTTTATATATTTATGTTACCTGTTTAGCTCATACCCTCTAAAAAGATCAACTCCCTTGGTTTGAATAAAGATTTTATAATCAAGACCAAATAATCCACTTGATGGTAAATTACTAGAATTATAACCTAATAACACAGCAAGAAATTACAATGGTTCTTTTCTGTCTACAGAAGCAGATCTAAATTATCCTACCTGGTTTTCACTAATATCCATATCCTCATGCCAACATATTAGTCAATCTTATTTCTCATTACTCACCAACAAAAATACTTAAAATATTCTGTCCAGTTTTTTATGCTTACATTTCTTATGATGCTAATTAAAGACCTATGAAGTTTTTCCTATTTTCTCCAATTGTGGAAATACTACCCGTTCTTTTCTCTTCCTTTTAGTTTTTTTTTTTTCAAGTTAAAATAAATAAATAAAAAATAAAAAGACAAAGAAAGAAAGAAAGAAAGAAAGAAAGAAAGAAAGAAAGAAAATAGAAATACAACTGAAGAATTGCGAACTTTTTCCAGTTCCTCTCCCTCTCCTTGCTCCCCAGAGATAACTACTATCCTTGGTACTTATCATTTCTATGTATGTTTTTATTCATTTTATATATATATCTGTATCTATAAAAATATATCCTATGTATTAATGTTTCTATAATACTATTATAGTATATAATATTTTATTGTATCATACATTACACTATACAGCAGCTAATTTATGGACTCATATTTTCTAGATTTATCCAGATAGGTACATCATACTGAATGGTAAAAGATGGAATTCTTTCAAACTAAGATAAATAAAAAGCAAGGATGCTTGCTCTTTCTACCTTTATTCAACAACTGGAGGTTCTAGCCAGTAGAACAAAGCAGAAAGAAAAGTTGAACAGCCTATATATACGAAGGGAAGAAGTAATACTATCTTTATTTGTAGGCAATTTGATTTTTTATGTAGAAAAGCCTAAGGATCCTACAAAAAAAGTAGCTAAAATATGAGTTAATAATTGTTGCTTCATAGAAAGTGAGCATATAGAAATCAACTTTCCTACTAGCAACATGAATTTAGAGATGGAAATTTATAAAATAATTGCACTTATAAGACTCCTAAGCATATGAAATTATTAGGGTAAACCTAACAAAATATGTGCAACACTTCTATACTAAAAACAACAAACACTGTAGAGAGAAATTTAAAAATATCTAAATAAATGGAAAGATATACCATGTTCATAGATGAAAAGACTCAACATTGTTGAGATGTCAATTGTCTCTAAATTGATGTACAGATTCAATGCAATCCCAATTAAAATAATAGGTTTTTTAAGAAATTGACAGATTCTAAAATTAATATGTAGATGCAAAACACATAAAGTAGCAAAGCAATTTTTAAAAAGAAAAACAAACAGAATTTACTACCTGATTTCAAAACCTAATATAAAGCTATAGTAATCAAAACAGTATGATATTAGCATAAACATAAACATAGAAATCTACAGAACAAGATAGCAAGTGCAGAAATAGACTCACACATGTGTGTTCAAATGATTTTCAGCAAAAGGATATTCAATGGGAAATGGGTAGTCTGTTCAAAAAATGGTGGTGAAACAATAGGATGAATGTATTTACAAAAATGAGCCCCAAACCTTACTTTATACCATATTCAAAAATTACCTTCCTATTGATCATAGACTTAAATGTAAGAGGTAAAACTATAAAAATTCCAGGAGAAAACTTTGGTAATCTTGAATTAAACATAAATTTCTTAGCTAGGACAAAAAATAGTAAGATTCATAAAATAAAAAGTTGATAAATTAGTCTTCGTTAAAACTAAAAAGGTTGTCAAAAGACACTATAAAAACAAAAAGAAAAAATATTTATATTGTATATATAAGACTTGTTTCTAGAATAAAGAACTTTTACAACTAAGAAATCAATTCAGTTTTTAAAATGAGTAAAAGATGTGAAGAAACAATCAAAGAAGATATAGAAACGGCAAATTAGCATATGGAAAAATACACAAGAAGATTAATCAGAGGAATGCAGACATGCAGAGTAGATTCACAATGAGAAATCATTATACATTCACCAGTAGGGCTAAAATTAAAATGACTGACAATATCAAGTATTAGAGAGGAGTGAGCAACTGGAACTGTCATACACTCCTGTCAGGAATACAAAATAGAGCAGTCACTTCAGAAAAATTTGAGTTTCTTATGAAGTTAAATATATTCTTCCCATACAGTCCAGATATTCCACTCCCAAAGTATGTACCCAGGGGAAACAAAAACATATGTTCTCACAAAGAGTTGTACTTGTATGTTTGTAGAATCTTTTTTCATAATGGAAAAAGCTGAAAATAATCCAAATTCCATCAACTGATAAATGGAAAAAGAAATTGTGGTATATTCATGAAAAAAAAAAAACACAGTGAACTACAGGCACAACAACATGGGTAAATTTCAAAAGCTTTACATTAAGTAGAAGAAGCCAGATACAAAACTTGCAAAATGTATAACTTCATTCCTATTAATTTTTGAAAAAGCAAAAATATACTGACAGAAAGTAGATTAGTGGTTTCCAGGTAAAGGGATTGTGGGGAGGGGACTGACTAGAAGAGGCAGGAAGGAACATCTGGAGTAATGAAAATGTTCTATACCATGATTGTGGGGGTGGTTATACAATTGTATATATTTGTGAAAAAAACAAAAACAAAAACAAAAAACCACACACATCAGATTATACACTTAAAACTAATTGACTTTATTCTATGTGTATTTTACCTCAATGAAGCTTATTAGGTAAAAATTACTGGGCTAGAAGGAACCTTAATGCCCATTTCTCAACCTCAAGAAAGTCATGGATATTAATATCCAAGACTCATATATTATTATAATGAGTTTTCAAAAGCTTTTCCTTGACTTCATATTTGTTTTAGTTATTAGCTTCCAACTCTTGGAAACACCTTTTTTTTATTTTATTTTTTCACTTTTTTATGTAATGTCTACCTCCAGTGGGCTTGAACTCACATCCCCAAGATCAAGAGTCACATGCTCTACCAACTGAGCTAAGCCAGGTGGCCTGGAAACAATGTTTTTTGGTTTTTGTTTTGTGTCACATCACCTGCCTAACCACGTAAAACTAATCTGACTCCCTGATTCTCAGTGTTCTATTGAAATTACAAAGGTTCTTTGTTTTCTGTTTTAAACACATGGTTTTTTTCACTAACCAGTTTTTCTCTGTTTCTACAATAGCAGTTATCATTAGAAGTGGTTACCATAGCAATCACCGTAATCATCACAGTCATTAGGACTGCACCTCCAGGCTAAGTAAGTTTCTAGGACTTGAGCCCTGGCCCCACCACTGGACTAGGTAAATCAATCTGTGCTTCAGTTTCCTCATCTGCAGAAATAGGAATAAAAATTATTCCCATTTCATTGGATTATTTTGAGGATTAAATGAGATAATACACAAACAATACTTAAAAATACACCTGGCACATCATATGACCTCAATAAATGTAAGCGTTTATATTAGCCTCATATTTTCCACTGGAAATTCCAGAAGAAATAAAAACAATGCTATCCAATAAAGTACCAAACTCAGATTTTAAACCCAGGAATTATACTCAACTGTAACTTCAGAAGTCAACAGAAAAGTCATCCTCTACTTCTCGGTGTTGTAGGGCTTCTTTATTTTTTGTTGTTATTGTTGTATTCTTAAATTTTCTTGTTCATGTTACAATGGAGAGAAATGAATTAAACATTATGTTAAAGGATATTTCTTATGTCTATTACATGCATGTATGCTTGCATTATGCATATAGGTATGTGTGTATGTACTTTAATTTATCTTAACCTAAATTTAATTTGGGATTCTTTAAAGGACTTGCATTGAAGAAATTATTTGGATAGGAAAACTAGGAATACACAAGGCCTGCCTTGGCTTACCATATCCTCCTACTATAAAGGCCTCCAAGGAAACAAATACTATGCACAAAGTAAGCAAAGGAAGGCACTTATTATTATCAGATTGGTTTGGATTAGATTAGATTGCATGGTTAGCTGTGACTTTGGCTCAAACTCCATGGTGGAACTTGGGAGACAATATGATATGGAGGGATGCTTGTCCCCATGTCAGCTGGGAAAAAGAACCAGTTACACAAGCGAGGACCACTTTTGCCTTGAAGTAAGCCAACCTGTCCCAATTCTTCTCAGATCAGGATAGTGATCTTTTGTCAACAGCCACATGTAAGAAAGCACATCGACAGAACGAAAGCTAGATGGCCCTGGCCTGTTTATGACTACTCCTTCAGGGAATTCTTCACTGAGAGCCTTGTTCACTTGCTTTTAGCCAAAGGATGATTCTACCCAGGGACACAGCAATCAAAGCTCAAATCTGATCCATCCAAACCAACAACCTTTTTCTCTTTGGGTAGGGGGGACTCAATGATAATACAGAGGGCTGAGAGTTTACTTTCCATATAAGCTCATAGCAGTTGTTAAAATTGTGGTGAGAATTAAAATGTGACTAATTATTATCTGATATAATTTACTATAGTATACTTGCCAACTACTGATATTATAATCTGGGAAATATTTCCAAGACAAAATATTTCTTCAGTGTTCAGTAGTATCATGTTCACAATGTGAACTTCAAAGAAAACACTTTTAAAATCAGTACTTTTCAGTGACAGTGGTATGGCATAAAAGCTCATGGGGAAGACACGCATAAACCCTAGAAGAATAGCTACACTTGGCTTCCATGGGTTTCCACAAAGTGCTTACACTACATAATGTGCCATTTTGAGAATTTGGAGGAAATAACATACTTTTTAGTAAAAATGATCGATTCTAGTGACAGAAGAGACAAATTCAGCACGGTAGTAACAAAAAATCTCTTTCCTTAAGATTTTATATCAGTCTTTTCCTAGATTCTTATCTTTCTCATAATTTGGGTTTAAGTATCACTTTAGTGATGATGTCACCAAATTTTCTATCTAATCAGTCCCACCCTCTTCCAAGATATTCTCTAGTTCAGCTCTGTAATACTTCACATTTTGTACTGGTTTGTTAATGACTGCTTGCCCCCAGACCTGCATCCTCCTGAGAGAAGGGACTGCTCTTTGCTCACCACCGCTGCTGACGATCCTAATAAAGACCAGTACAGAGTGGGCATTTATTAGTAATCTGTTGAATAAATACTTTGATGAATGAATGAAGATTGAGCAATTTTAGTAGGCCATCTTCAGAACAATGACCTATTTCAGTTCCTTTGATATTTATAGGATTAAACATAGAATTGAAAATTCTGGGTCTAGTCCTAATTCCTTGACTTACTATCTGTGAGTTTTGAATATTTAACTTAACTTTTAAACACCTGTTATCAAATGGCATAATAACACCCACTTACGTTCCCTCCCACGTATGACTGTTAGGGCTAATGAGAGGCTATATATATATGAAAGTACTTTAAAATGAAAAGCATTAAGATGCCTGGGATTATTATAGTAATATGCTACAATTCAAGGTAATTAGCACTAAAAAGACTCAATATGGATAAATTTAAAATTTACCATCAAAAAAAAATCTTTCACTGAGATACGAAATAAAAAATCTGAGAAATTATTGTTAGGGGCTTATCATCTTTACATAGACATATTTGTTCAAATATAAATCTCAAATGACAAAATTATTTTTCACCTCAAATACTAGTAGAATTTTGGCAATTCCAAGTCCGTGATGAGGACAGAAAACAATACACAAAAGTTTAAAGCAATTAAATTGTTTTTTCCCAACCAGTATGTAGCTCATTTTATTTGTGCCCTCCTACTCTGCATTTCAACTAATCTGAACCCACGCTGGAATTAATCAATTTTATGTTTTTGTGACATTATTGTCTTTGCCAGGAAACTACAAAAAGTCTTTTTAACCACAAAGATTAAGAAATCATATTTCTTGATTCACAAAGGGAAGAATTTGAAATCCTAGAGAACTATCACTGGCTAACATCAAGGCATTCAACATCCTATTCCTAATTCAAACCAAATGACAGAGATGGATGAGCTGATCAGGTATTATGATTTCAAAGAACTCTCGCATGCACAGGGTTAATTTTTTATGTTAGGTTGAATTTCTAAGTATAGTGCCTTATGCTATCAAATGAGACCACAGATCACCTAAACTTAACATATGGGCCATTCAGAATGAAGTATCTAAAACCTGTAGTAAATCGTTAAAATTTTAAAATAGTGCATTACACTCATCAGCAAATACATCATGCCCAAGTTATGACACTCTAAAAATGTAGTAAAGAAGATGAATGTTGATCACAATACTCTGAACATTTCTGATCCTTAGTGTTGTCAATTCTTAAGATTAAAAAAAAATAATAAAATAGGTAGTGAAGTGGCTCTGGAAACATTTTTTATTAAATGCCAGCCAAAGTTAACACAAGCTCAAATGTCATTTGGTTTATCCAAGTCCCTGTTCAAAGATATGAAGCAATTCAAAAATTCTACTCTTACCTAATCTGTATGAAATTAGTAAGTTTATTTTGACAATGGTAAGGAAACTTATCCTTTCTTTCCACCACGTCGCTTTATTATTTTTTGTTTACTTCTTCTATTTCTACATAAAGAGGAGTGTGTGTGTGTGTATATATAACTGTGTCTGTGTATGTGTCTATGTATGTGTGCATATGCTCTACAGTGAACTTAAAAACTCTTGGCATTAGAAATTTACTTTCTAGTTAGCTCTGTCGAAGAACTTAGAGCTACTCAGCTGAAACCATCCTTAAGTTTGCTAAAGGTGTTACTTAATTTTCGTAAATATTTTGTGCATGGAGGTTACTAGAAAATGTATGGACTGGTTATTTAATGTTTCAATACCAGTGAAGCACACTGCTATCATGCACAAAAGCCAAAAGGTCACTTCAAGTAATGCAAAAAAATAAAAAAATTAAAAAAATAAAAATCAACATGAAATGGTATTTGTTTATTCATGTATTAACGTATAATTGTCCAAAGTAGTATCACTTAAATTTTGCACCTGCAGCTCATTTTAAAGGCTCAGATGGTTCAAACCACACAACCTGTAAACGTATAGAAAGAAAATATTATGCAAACATTGCAATAAAAATCCCATTTTTTAAACAATATCTGATAGTTTGTGCTTATAGACCAAAAAGCAAGGAAAATTTTTCTCATCCAAATCTACTGGTTAATTACAGGCTTTAAGAGTAGGA
This sequence comes from Ursus arctos, assembly GCF_023065955.2. NCBI lineage: Eukaryota > Metazoa > Chordata > Mammalia > Carnivora > Ursidae > Ursus > Ursus arctos. The sequence goes on from NW_026622985.1 coordinate 78,035,710, forward strand.
AAATGCCACTCCCCTGCCTCATCCCAACTATTTCTGTGTATAAAAAGTTCTCTTTGGTTTTGGTTGAAATATATTGAGTAGGATCAAAAAGATATGCCCAACTAATTCTTATTTAAATACTACATGGAAACAAATGTCCTGAAATATAGTGTGAAGTTTTCCTACAGAGGGCGAGTATCATTTCAAAAGATAAACATGGGGGTAGAAAAATCAGAGAGCACTTATTTCTGAAAAAGCATACAATGTGCAGCAAAACATTGCAAGTTTTCTCAAATGCCTCTTAGCATTCTAGAATCTATTGACTCAAGAATTTGCGACAATTCTGAGATGTTTTTATTAATAGCTAAATCAGGAAAAGCAAATGTGCTTTCTTCCCTGATAAAATAAAAGCATTAAATACTAAAAATAAAAATACACTCATGTTTTAGATACTTTGGAATCATCCTACAGTACTAGCTGCAAGAGGACGATTTCCTTCTTTTCACTGCCCAGTACAGAGACTGATGTAATCGGGCAACTAAGGAGTATTTTTTTTCATGATACTGATTAAAATTTAAACAGTCATGAGAATGCTGTTTCCTGGAAGGTGAAATATATTTCAGGAGTCATATTTACTATTCATATGCATTAATCAAGAGCCCAGCATCTGGACAGTATGGAAGTCCTATGTATCAATATTTCCACTGGGTAGTTTCTCAATTCGACCTTATTAATTTTATTTCTTTCACCATTTTTCAAATATTACATTTACGCCCCTTCAGCCCCAACAATCACAAAAACAACCACAACAATGATAACACAATTATATTTGGGCTACAAAGAATGTTTGACTTCATTTCTAATGACAGTTCAACAAAAGACCTTAAGAAGTTACCTGAAACTGTTTTCTATAAGCATTTTCCAAGATTCATTAAAAAAATAATATTTTAGAACCTCAATTTTGGCTGATTCCAATACAGAGATAAGATCTCTAAAAACAAAACAAAACAAAAGGTAAGTTCAACAAACAGCACCAAAACAACTAGACGTCTATGTGCAAAAAAAATTAAAAAAAAAAATAATGTAGACACAGACCTTATACCCTTCATAAAAATGAACTCAAAATGGGTCATAGACCCAAATGTAAAATGCAAAACTATAAAGTTCCTGGAAGATAACACAGAAGAAACCCCAGATGACCTTGTATATGGTGATGACTTTTTAGATATAACACCAAAGGCACAATCCATGAAAGAAATAATTGATGAGCTGGACTTCATTAAAATTAAAACTTCTGATCTGCAAAAGACAACATCAAGAAAATGAGAAGAAAAGCCACAGACTGGGAGAAAATATTTACAAAAGACGCATCTGATAAAGGACTGTTCTCCAAAATACACAAAGAATTCTTAAAACTAAACAATAGGAAAAACCCAATTAAAACATGGACAAAAGATCTGAACAGACACCTCAACAAAGAAGATATACAGATGGAAAATAATCATACAAAAAGATGTTCAACAGCATATACCATTACAAATTAACACCACTGCATACCTATTAGAATAGCTAGAATCCAGGACACTGACAACAGCGGATGCCGGAAAGAATGTGAAGCAGTAGGAACTCCCATTCATTGCTGGTAGAAATCAAAGTTAGTACACCCACTTTGGAAGACAGTTTAGCAGTTTCTTGAAAAACTAAACATGTTCTTACTTGATGATCTAGAAATCATGTTCTTTGGTATTTACCCAAATAATTAAAAAGCCTATGTCCACACAAAAACCTGCACAGGGATGCTTTTAGAAGCTTTGATCATAATTGCCAAAACTTGGAAGCAACCAAGATGTCCCTTAGTAGATGAATAGGAAGGTAATATACTGGGACTAAATATACTGTAGTACACCCAGACAATGGAATCTTATTCAGTGCTAAAAAGAAAAGAGCAATCAAATGATGAAAAGATGGGGAGTAAACTTGAATGCATAGTACTAAGTGAAGGAAGCCAATCTGAGAAGGCTACATACTGCAGAATTTCAACTATGTGACATTCTGGAAAAGGCGAAACTATGGAGACAGTAAAAAGATCAGTGGTTGTCATTGGTAGGGGGTAGAAAAGAATTAATAGGCAAAGCACAGAAGATTTTTTAGGACAGTGAAACCATTCTGTATGACATTATATTGGTGGATACATGTTATGATACATTTATCAAAACCCACACAATGCACAGCAAGAACGAACTCTACAGACTTCAGATGATAATGATGGGTCAATGTAAGTTCATCAATTATAACAAACATACCACTTTGTTCTGGATATTGATAATGGGGGAGGCTGTGTATGGGTGCGGGCAAAAGGTAAGTGGGAAATCTCTGTACTTTCTACTCTGTCTTGCTATGAACCTAAAACTTCTGTAAGTCTACTACTTAAAAAAATTATGAGAACATGACCAACATGAGAGGATTCCTGAAGGTAATATTTTCTTTACCACTTTCTAAGAGATTATAGGTATTGTACTAAAAAATTAATTTTTATATATTTTAAACCTCATTAGTAGATATTAAATGTTATTATTTTATAAAATAATTCATTGGGCTTTAAAAATTAAATACTGGCTATCTTATAAAGTAAATTTAAATAATTGAATCTAATGTTAATAGAGAGAGATAATGGTGGGAATGTGCTTTACTGCCTCTTTCGCAAAAATTGCAGTGAAATGAAGCCAAACATAAAAGAGTACAGATTACGTAATTTCATTTATAGGAGTACAAAAGCAGGCCACCTTAGTCTATGCTGTTAGAAGTCAGGAAAGTGACAGAAAGAGAGCACAAGAGGCTTCTGAGGGGCCAATTGAGGATTCTGGGGTTTGGTTGGGGGTTTTGGATATTGGTTTGGGTGTTCTCAGTTTGTGAAAATTCATGGAGCTATAGACTTTTTGTTATGCTTTTCTGAAAGTAAAAAATAAGGCAGGAAGCATAGTTCTTTAGGTTTTGACTGAAGCAAAGAGTGAATAGAAACAAGGGTATATAAATTTTTACATAAGCCAGCAGTTAATATAAGGATAGAGAACAAAAAGGAAGTTAAGAGAGCTTCAAGGACCTGCAAGGAATGGCCTTTTGGATATATCATTCAACAGGCTGGAGTTTCTTAGTGTTGCTCATGAGCTAGTATAAATCCTAGGGACACCTATTTAAGCTAGACAGCCAGCAAAGAAAAATGTAAGATCTGGGGAAAGTTAGAGTTTTCTTAAGCAGGATTAAGAGTGAGGAAGGAATTAGTAAATATCTTTCTGTGAGACTTTAACCATATTCCTTTAACCTGTCAAAATGTGTATTTTCATTTCTGTTTGAATTACTTCTAAAAATGAATAGGGCTTATGAGCTGAACTAATTCTATCATGTAGAATTCTATCATTCTTCTCTGTTCTGTGGGCATGGACAACTAAATGGTTTGTACACTGTACAATCGTTCTCTCTAATTAAGTTGCATGTGACCAATGACCTGCAGCTAAGTTCTTTGCACAGGTCATAGGTGTCTCCTTCGCAGCCTACGTCAAAATGGGTTTCTGAAGAGTTTCTTAATATAGGAGGTATACTTTGTTCTAGAACACATTCTCTGAACACTATTTCAAGCAACATCTTCCACCCCTTTATCTATCAGGTCATTTTACTCTGGACAAAATGGACTAGTATTGGCTTTAAGTCCTCTTATTCCAATACCTGCTAGTAAGAAATGATGAGTTCAAAAGGTGACTCCAAGAGAAGAGTGAAGAGGTGAACTAAAAAAAACAAATAATCCTTAAAAATAGATTAATTATGCCTTGAAGAAATATGAAATTCATTACAGATGACACAGTATCACTGATTATCAGAGATTTATCAGATGCTTCGAAATCTAAGATTTGTACGGAATGTGTGTGAGTGGGTATGGTTTAGGGGGTAAATTCAGGAAACATATACAGAGGCTTTATTCTTGTCAGGTGGCAAAAGGGAAAAAATAATAGGTTACCATTTGTTGATTATTCAATGTGCCAGGCATTGTGCTAAGCCCTTCAGGGTGAATTATCTCATTAAATGCTCACAAAAACACTGCAAGGTAGGTATGATTATTATTCCTAACCAAAGATGAGAAGATTAAGGTTTATAAAATGTAAATGACTTACCCAAGGTCTTACCACCTAAGTAAGATAGCTGGAATTTTAGTTCATCTCTGTATCAACTCAAAAGCTCATGTGCTTAGCCACTTGTCACTATCTTGATCAGTGAATGATCACAAGGGCAAATAGAGAATCATTGGGAAGAAAAGAACATAAGAGGAATGGAAAAGAAGTACAAGACACAAACAAAAATAAAGAAAGGAAAAGAAGTAAAAAAAAACCACAAGAGGAACAAAATACAAACAACACAGTGCCGATATATAACAGACACTCAATAAATGTTTGTTAAATGAATGTGCATGAGATTTGCAAGTAAATGTCATAAATACACACTCCATAAATATTTTTTAAATTAAAATTTGGTCATTGTTCCCTTAGCTACAGACAAAAGTGTGTGTATGTTTCAAAAGAAAAGTTATTTTATAGTCATGGTTTTCGAACACACGCAAGAGACTGAGAAAACCCAAATACCCAAAGTGTTAACAATTAGGCACCTGAATTAAAAAGAATTTTCTCATTCATATCCCTCACTTTCAAACTAACTTCTTGATTAAACTTTAATGTAATTATAAGAGTTAATAACCTTAAAGAGAAAAATAATCAAGTCTCCATTATAATTTTCTGGTAGATTCTTTCTGAAGCAAAATATCACTAGAAAATAATTACCCTTAATAACATGGGAGCTATTCCATTAAATTCTTTCCTTCATTAAAAAAAGTACATAATTTTGAAGGAAACAGAAGAAATAATGAGAGAATGAGCCCCATTTGATGTACTCTACGCTTATCAGATGCCCATATCAGCAGTAATGCACTTTCCCATCTACTTCGAGAATGTTGTAAAAACAACCACATTTCTGTTGCTATATTTAAGAAGTTGATGCTGCTGGGGAAACCTTGTTGATTGGTGCCACGGCAGAAGCATCATTTCTGACATTTGCCTCCTTCGTTCCCATTAGTGATCCTTCTATGTAGTGCTTTTTAATTCTGTGTCTTTCTGAAGAGTCCCAAGTCCTCAGTCCCAACCCACCCATCTCATCATCTTCATAAGATGATCCAAGTACTAATCACTATTGATAAAATATCCTCCATATATAATACAGTTTATCTCTCTTTATTAAGCACTTTCTATGTATTATCACCTTACATTTAGATTTCATAGGAACCCTACAAAATATTATCATCCCCATTTTGTAGATGAGGAAACAATGACTTAAAGAGGTTTTGTTACTTCACCAAGATCACCAAGTGGTGAGCAGTTAACTGGATTCAAACTGAGTATAAAGCCTGGGCTTCAGGGCGCCTGGGTGGCACAGCGGTTAAGCGTCTGCCTTCAGCTCAGGGCGTGATCCCGGCATTATGGGATCGAGTCCCACATCAGGCTCCTCCGCTATGAGCCTGCTTCTTCCTCTCCCACTCCCCCTGCTTGTGTTCCCTCTCTCGCTGGCTGTCTCTGTCTCTGTCAAATAAATAAATAAAATATTTTTTTAAAAAATAATAAAGCCTGGGCTTCTGATCACTATGCAAAATACCCACTGTCCAGTGTGAACTCTAGACACTTTCCACTGCCCCAAATCCTCTCTGCTCCCTCATTCTTCATTCAAGGCCTATTGCTGTATCCCCATTTGGACCCAAGTCCAGACCTTAACCCTCAGTTACTAAGCTCACAGCACCTCATCTGTTTCTGGGCTTTAAACATTTATTTGTAATATTTCAGCACATGATGAAGTTCAGGAATTAAAAGAATAGAGTAAAAGCAGCCCAATGCAGTAGATGAAGCTGAGTAGGACCATATGAAAAACTAAGCTTTTATTCGATGCTGGCTCCATCTTGGCCCACATTTAAGTGTTTATATATTAAGGGAAGAAATGAGAGATTAATAAACCTTGTGCTTGGGGCGCCTGGGTGGCACAGTCGTTAAGCATCTGCCTTCAGCTCAGGGCGTGATCCCAGCGTTCTGGGATCGAGCACCACATCGGGCTCCTCAGCTAGGAGCCTGCTTCTCCCTCTTCCACTCCCCCTGCTTGTGTTCCCTCTCTCACTGGCTGTCTCTGTCAAATAAATAAATAAAATCTTAAAAAAAAAAAACAAAAAAAACCCTTGTGCTTTATGACCGTAAAAGAAATTAGACTTAAAAAACCCCATAGTTTATCACCTTATTCAGTTAGAAAACAGAGGCAGCTACATTCACACTACTAAATTTCATGATGACTTAACTTGCAAGATTAATATTTTATAACCAGCCTGAAGTTTCCTTAATCAGAAACTGAAAAATTATCTATTTTCAAATCAGCCTGTTTATTTATCTTTATATATTCAATATTACTATATATATATATATCATTCATTTTTTAAAAAAAAATACAGTATTTCCGGGAATACTTTACTACGTGCAAAACTTCAGCTTCAAAAATAAATTATATAATGTACTTCCAAATTATTAATAATTATTTTCTCAATTTTATTTCAAATAAGGTAATTATCAAAAAGGATACTTATTTTTAAGATTAACACACTTGACTTTCATCCTGTTTGACTTTGCTTTATCTCTATTTACTAAATAGTTAATATTTAATGACAAGGAAATTGTGTAGCATAACTTCTAAAGATGACATTTTGTCAGTTTTTCCAGATATTGACATTTTATATCTCATTTTCCACTTACAGAAGTAGATAAAAAGTAGTGTAAAGCCAGTATCATCAATAACATATATACTAAAATACTGAATTGCCTCCAGTAAAGGAATTGTTACAGTTACAAAGGAAGATCATTTGGGGACATTAAGATATTTCTCAGAACCTCTTGGTTTTTAGTCAAAGCCTAGTGCCTAGAACAGAGCCAGGCTTCAAATAATTCTATGTCCCTTCCTCCCTCCTCCTTTTCTTCCCATTTCACTTGGTTTTCACTTCCCCTTTTCAAGTACTCTTCTCTCATGGGGACTACTGGACCTGTCTCCTAACCTAACCACCCCTGTCTTCAATCTCACTTCCTCCAGTCTGCAAATTGCTACTGTGGTTATTTTTCTAAAACACAAACAGTAGCACTTCACTGTTCTGTTCAAAGAGCTTCAGTTCCCTGTTGTCTACTGTGTCACCTTCAAACACCAGAATTTGACAGATTTCTAACCAAACCCAAGCTCATCCGGCCAGTCTCATTTCCACGCTGCTTTCATGCCACACTCTTGAATTCTGGCAATGGAGATGCTCAGATTTTTTAGAATGCATGTTTTCCCTTGTCTTCCAGCTACTATTCAACTGCTTTATCTGTTTCTTTTCTTAAATTCCACATATGAGTGAAATCATATGGTATTTTCTTTCCCTGACTGATTTATTTCACTTAGCATAATACATTCTAGCTCTGTCTGCTTTGTTGCAAATGGCAAGATTTCATTCTTTTTTATGGCTGGGTAATATTCCATTGTATATCTACACCACATCTTCTTTATCTGTTCATCAGTCAATAGACTGCCATTAATACTTTTTCCCCATCTTGTCCACCTAAGAAATATCACTTTCCATTTGTAATTGAAATCAGATGTGTTGTGTTCTTTGAGGGCCTCCTTACGTATTTCCTATCTCAGCTTTACACTCTGTTCTTAATAATAATTACCTCTTATAATAACCATGCCTCTATCATATCACTTATCAAATTGAATTCTTTTTGGTCACATGTTTGTGTCCCTCCTCTGTTACATTATGATATCTAAGAACAAACAGAACCATGTTTCATCAGTCTTTGTATTCCTGATGCCTAACATAGAACCCTATTACATATCTTTATAAGATTATCAGTAAAATGTATGCGGGATAAATAAATGATTCATAAAACATGAAAATGGATATAAACAACAACAACAAAAGACAACAATAAGAACACTGATAGGCATCTGTGTTTTAAAAATATAACTTTACCTTTAAAAGAGTATGTAGAGAATTTAGAGCTGGAAGAGATTTCAGAGATTAGAATATTTTATTATAATCCTTCTATTTAAAAGGTGAAGCCACAAGGTCAAGATGGGCTCACAACACAGAAGGAAAGTAGTGGCAGAACTCAGATAAAACCCTAGGATTCCAAGACCCAGTCTAGGTGCTGTGCCACTATATGACATACTATTTGTGGATTTAATTAGAAACAGAACAAAATTGTGATTTTGCTTTCCTGCTTTTTCAATACATTTTTATAAATCCAATTATTTCAAATATTTTCCTTACAATATATTTCTAGAAGTAAACATATGGGCTGAGCAAATACTCTGAAAAAATTACACTAATATCCACTCTCATCAAGCATATTTGGAAGAACCAATATAATTACCTTTCAATAATTACTATTATAATTTTCAAGTCTTTGTAAATTTGACAGGTGGAAAACAATCTTTTATCACTGATTAAATGATCTTTATTGGGGCACCTGGGTGGCTCAGTCAGTTAAGCATCTGCCTTCAGCTCAGTTTGTGATCTCAGGGTCCTGGGATGGAGCCCACTCCTGGCTCCCTGTTTAGCGGGGCGTTTGCTTCTCCCTCTCCTTCTCCCTCTAATTTTGCCCCTCCCACTGCTTGTGCGTGTGTGCATGCTCTCTCTCTCTCTCTCTCTTACTTTCTCTCTCAAATAAATAAATAAAATCTTTAAAAATAAATAAATAAATGATCTTTGATTACTAGTGAAGGTTAACATTTTTTTCAAATGTTTATTAACATTTACAAGTTTTGCCAACTGATTTCTTCCAGATGTCATCATTGATATCATGCTTGGTGGCTCTTTTTATATTTGTGATATTATCCTTTGACACAACAGCTCAAATATATCCCTTACTTTATATTATGTTTTAAAACTGTATTTATGATAATTTTTACTATCTGACAGTGCTAAAATTTTACTAAATCAAACATGTCTATTTTCCCATTATAATTTCCTTCACTATCCTATTCAAAAAGCTTCCCCTCAAATCTAATGAATTGTCTTCTCTTTTTTTCTCTTGCTTCTTTTTCTCTTAACTCTAAAATAAATTCCGAGTGGGTAAGACTCTCATTTGGAGGAATCATCTCACTTGATCTTACTGTAAATAGATAATCAATTAATAGAATGTCCTTTTCCACTGAGTTCTAAGTCCATCATTATCACATCAAAAATTCATATGTATGTACATTTACAGGTACAAACTGATTTGTTTATTATCATTATATCTACTTATTATCATTATATATTTCTACCTGCTCCATCTACCATATGTCTGTTCAGTACTAGTCCCACACTGGATTGATTATTATAGCTTACCATTAGGCTTAAATATTAAATGTTTGGTAGAAATAAATTTTTCTCCAAAATTATTCATTTTTATTCATTTATTCTCACAATTAAAATTTAAATATTATTTCAAATTCCAGATAATACTCCTTTGTCATTTTGGTTGGAATTATACTAAGCCTGACTACAGATTTACTCAGAAGAGATTAACGTTTTTTCTTGTAAGTTTTTCTGTCTAGAAACAAGGAATGTCTCTCAATAAAGTTGTCTTCATATAGGCCTTTCATATTTCTTGGTTCAATTTATTCCAAGATATTTTAAATATTTTTTTCAAAGGAAACAGAGTTTAATTTCACATTTATTAGTCAATTTCTTACTAGTATGTAGGAATGCTCTTCACATTTTGATATTAATTTTATATTTGATCATCTTTCTAAAGTAAGTCCTTCTAATATATTTTTCAATTTATTGCCTTGAGAGCAAATCATTTGAAAATACTCATACTACTACTTTTTCATTTTTAGTAGTAATTTCTATGTTTCATGTTTTATCACATTGGTTAAAATTTATAGAATATTAATAATATTGGTCTAATAGGACTAATCCATCTCTTTAACACAAATAACAGCTATAAATATATAATTGGCTACAGGCTGAGAGAGATATACTTTATCATGTTAAACATTCATTACATTTCTAGTTTATGCTTTTGTACTTGTAACAGAAAGGAAAGATATATTTTAATCAAATGGCTTTACAGAATCTTATATTTATCATTGTCTTATTTGACCTCTTAGTGTGTTTATAGTACATTTCCTAATATTAAGTCATACCTATTTCTTTTAGATAGGTTGAAGTTATTTTATGCAAACAATTTTGCTTCAAAATCAGACTATAGTGTTCAGAGACACTCAGAATTGTGTATTTGGAAATTTGCATTAAGTACCTGAAATCAAAAAGGTTTCTAAAGAAAATAAGGTGCTGGTAAATTCCACCTCTCTACCAGCCTCCATGATCAGACAAGTGTTCCCATAGTCCAGGGAACTGCTCATTCCTCTTCATGTAAAGAAATTCAACCACAGAATGAAGACTACAATTAAAAAATTCCGAAGCTGATTCCTCTTTCAGATTCTCATAGATTCTGTGTGATTCTTAACTGTGTCCCCTCTAGCCTAACGAAAACTCTTTCACATAAGGAAGCCATGAGATTCTGAGCCCACAGGGGCATCACCCCTTTTCAGGTTTTCCTCTCTCTGCTCACTTTGCTTAAAGTTTCCCCATAAGTCACTTATAGAAACTTCCCAAATGTCCCTTTCAACCACGGGGAGTGCTCTAGGACAGTCAAGTTGGTACTACTGCTCCTCGCCACTGATAATTTGGAACAGATCTGACATCCAACTGAAGTTTGACTAAAGAGATCCAAGTTTCCAAGACATTAGAATTGAGACTTAGAAATACATACATGTTAATTTCAGTAGGTGCCCTGAAACAGCTGCTAATTTCTAGAAATGTAGATGGCCTTCTGCTATCTACCCTATGGACCTAGAAGTAGGGGAAAACCAGTATAAACAGAACCAACAGAGCAGACAGACAGATGTTGAGATTTCTGACCAGTTTTTTGTTCTTATAACCAGTCCTTTCCTTAGATCCTGTTGTATTCTGCCATGGGGTTTCTTGACATACCCTCATAAATTCTTCCTTTTAGCCTAAGCAAGTGTAAGGTGGTTTCTGTTACCTACAATCAAACGCTCCTGATTAGTATGCCACTGTGCCTGCCCTGCCCCTGATGTGAGCTCAAGTACAGAGAAAAGGAGTGAGGAGATCACACTGGAATTCTATCCAACACTTTTTCTTTATGATAAATAAGGTTCTCATGGCAACAGAAAAATCTCTGACTCTATACAAGATGTAAGTATTAATATTTTATCGCCTATAGACCAGAACGAAGGAATTGACATCATTGCTTAAGTTCCTGAAAAATCTGAACTCCTCTTCTTTATTTTATGTTTTTCTTTTGATAAATCTCTGGATTTAAAAAATTTATAGAAACAGTGTTTTGTTCAAATGGTAGCAATGAACGTAATCCAAAAGGCAGACCTTTGTTTCCCTCTGGCTCCCTAAGTACAGAGAACAGGTTGAGAAAAGTTGTAAGGAACACGTGAGTAATTCCAGATACGCTATGACTCAGAATGTGCTTAAAATACACATGCAGAATATGGCTCAGGTAAATTTTTCCGTTGATGAGAAAATATCAGTTTGAGTGATTAAATTCAATCAAGCCACCCTTGCTGTTTAAGTCTTTGATGGAAACAGCACTTTGTAGCTTGGTAGTTTGACTAAGCACTTCACCTTTAACTAGTTGTTGTGTTATAGGATAATTCTGGCCTGAGATACTAATCATTGATCATTCGAAATTCTAAGATGATTGTTATGTTCTCAGTGAAACAATAGACTGGAAGAAGCATGACCTTTGAAACCAAGTATCTTTAAACCACTGCTTAATTAGGCATACCGCACACAAGGTTACAATCTCAGCAAGACTGGATTTTAAACTGTTAGTTTAATTTTATACCAATGGTCTGTGCAGCCGCCAGCTGTTCTGCGTCCGTCACCTCCTACTATTACAAACTGGAAGAGCCTCCCTTCATACCAATGACGAGGTTTTATTTACTACCTCAAATTAAAAGGGGTCATGAAAAGCAATCTGCCTCGATATCTCATTAATGTCAGAAAGAACCAGTTTAACAACAGTTGGTTTTGACGCACAAATTACACATTAGGGCAAACATTATCCAATATTTAAATGGGCATTACTAGATAATTCCATCCAATGGGTCAATTTTTTAAATTACTTAAGAGTACCTTTTGTAGCTCAGTGATCCTGACAGAAAAATCTGAAAGGCTACACTATACAACATTGACAGTTGCCTTACAAAGCTCATTCTTTGACAACTGGTAATAGCTATGCTAAGAAAACCTTTAGTGCACAATAATTTTTTGTTGTCATGTACAGTAAGCAGTTCTGGGTCTAGTCAAGTACATTCTCAACACTTCAGGATATTCAAAACTGATCTCAAGGAAACCAGGGTTTGGTCAATGGTCTCCTCACACTTCTAGGCTTTGGAGAATGAGGTGGTCGTCTCACTAAGTGAAAACACTATCCCCAACAGAACCCACTCAGTTGGCATGCAATTAACAACATATAATAGCTTTTAGCTAGGCTCCCAGCACACATTCTAGATGTCTACTTCCAGTTCCTATGAAAGTCCTGTGAAGAGCAAAGATATTTAAGTCTATGGATTTGATGTGTGCTCCATGTAGCTATTAGGACTTTCAAGGTTCCTCCAGGACGGGCAAGTAGCACTAGGGGAAGGGGAGTGTCCAAGATTATGGCCACCCCTTCAACCCGGCAGTTCTTATTTTAACTGACTGAAATGTTCGATTTCTGAGTAGCACTCTTTTGAAGATCGAGTCTGAAAAGCAGAGTATAAGGGAAATGCTCTTCATTTATTCTTAACAGAATATGGTAATCCCCATATCATCAGAGCTTGAGAGAGTTGTAAATCTAGATCAAAGAAGATTATCTCCCTCCTCTTGAAAACTCTTAATAAAATACCCTTCAGTGTTACAAGCATTACATTCTTGGCTTTGATTGTGGGTACATGTGCAAAACAGCCAAAGAGAAAGTTTCTTCTTTTATATAAAATTTTGTTAAATAACCTTGCTTATTAGGCCGTCAAAGTCCTGTATGATAAATTTCTTTTAGAAATAGTTTCCAAGGGGCGCCTGGGTGGCACAGCGGTTAAGCGTCTGCCTTCGGCTCAGGGCGTGATCCCAGCGTTATGGGATCGAGCCCCACATCAGGCTCCTCCGCTATGAGCCTGCTTCTTCCTCTCCCACTCCCCCTGCTTGTGTTCCCTCTCTCGCTGGCTGTCTCTATCTCTGTCAAATAAACAAATAAAATCTTTAAAAAAAAAACAACGAAATAGTTTCCAAGAAAATTAATCCTCTCTTAAAAATAGATAGGCTTGCTTCCATCACATAATGAAAGTTACATATCTCACAGAATGTCCCTTTACATTGTGGCTGCTCTGGAAGCTTACAACTTGATGTAGTCCCATATCCTGGTTACCATATTTGTGTCTTCCTCTTTAAGTGGTTTTGATAATATACATCTATTTGAACCACCCTATATATCTTTATATCATAATTAGGCAAGGCACTAATAATTAATGAATACTAATAAATAAGCAATAACAAAATTTAAAAATTGATGAACTCCCTGAAAATTACTAAAAATCAGGAGGAGTATATAACCAAGGCAATGTGCTTATGCTTGGTCTCTTACCTTGTAGCACCAGCTGTTGGAATACAGACAAGTTTCAAGCCATTAGCAAAACAACTCTCCAGGGAACTCAAAGAGATTCACTTTTAAGTTCATGTATTAAAATTCATGTATTTTACATGACCCTCATATCTGGAGTACACTTACTCTTGTATCGGACACAGTTCTATTATGCTTTAGTGGGTTCCTGTTGCTTTCAAGAGAAAGAACAAATCTTAAGAATGGCCTGTAAGACCTCTTGTGTTCTATCTTATCCTTATCTCTGACACCTATTTCCTTCAGATTCACCTGTCCCTAACTCCCTAGAATAGGGATGTTTTCCTATTACAAACTCTTGGTCTGGCACACCTCCACTTTCAGCACTCACTGAAGATTATATTATTATACCTTTGTGTGCTTTTTTGATTAATATCTAAATTGCCCAAGAAAATCTAAATCTCATATCTGTTTTGACTATTTTAATCAGTAGTATATCTCTAGCACCTATCGCAATGTTTAACAAATTCTATGTGCTCAATAAATATATCTTGACTAAATTAATGAAATGTCATATGTGCTTCTCTGTCCATAGTGAGTTGAAAGAAGCAAATTATGGAAGAGATAAGCCCTAAAAAAATTACAAAAACAGCAGTCTGATAAGGTAGAAAAGGGAAAAAAAGACTATAAAAAGTAGACAGAAGAACTCAGGAATCACTGGAGTCTAGAGGCAAATTGTCTTAATAATCATTAGGCATTAAGAGGTTTTTAATAGTCTTTAATAGCATCATTATATTACAGTATGGTATAATAATGGAAATCATCAAGGAAGGGTTTGGCTTTTATCTCTGATTAAGATAAGAGAGAAATAGGTAATTCACCTTTAAAATACTTTAATCTCGTGTTTCTTTAAAGATTTTTCCCATCTTCTGGAGGTGAGCTTCTGTTATTGAGAAAATATAATCATTTGCATTCCTCTTCACATCTCCTAACTACTTGGATAAATGGAGTGTTCCCCAACCTCATGTTAGGATAAATAACCTTGCATTATAATACTCCTCTTTTGCTCAATTTTCATAATTGCAAGAAAACTATTTTTAAATTCCCCTTAATATTTATATTCGTAACAAAAGGATTGTTATATAATGTTTCACAAAAAATTCTGCTGAAAATAGGGATACCCTGTGTTGAATGTCAACCAAATTTTGCCTCATGTTGCCTGCACAAAGCAAAAGAAGAAGTTTCCACTTGAATTCTAAATTGAAGATGACCTTGTGCTTTTGTGAGAAAGGCTGGCAGCTGAGGTCACTGGAGTGTATTATGATGGACAGTGCAGAGCTGTGCGTGGCTCGGAGGCATGGCCATTGTGTGGATTACAGCCAAACAGAAAGAATTAGACAGCTCGGGGCATTCTATTATTTCATTTGAAAATAATGGTCAAAATCATGGGCCGCAACCATTACAACTTTCATGAAAGAGCAGCAGCATTCAATAATTCCATCACTTCAGACAGGCAGTTGGCTATTCTCAGCTGAACACTATGGGTCCAGCATATTTTGTATCAGTTTCTGTGACACTCACATGGTGTGTGTCAGAATTTCTGCTTCTGCAGGAGGCAAATCCCATCTACACTGCACCCTCTGTACTTCTAGCTTACAGGATGCAGCCCTTTGCTTTACAGGGACCAAATCATTGGAAGTGATACAAGGAAAGAGAAGACCCAGAAACTTAACCCAGCACTCTTAGAACGTAACTATGTAGCAGCTATGTATCAAGCTTCCTCAAGTCAATTTACTGTTTAAAAAGCTGAAAATCAGTTTTAAAACAAAATCTCTGCAATTCCTTCTCTAAGAACAGCGCAAACAAAACATTTTCAAAGAAATCTAATCTGTTGTCAATGGTTCCAAAGGAGCCTCCTAAGTTATTTCTGAAATAGTGATATTTAAGTAGACTATTTTGATTGATAGAGGTTTATTTTTAACTTCTGCTTCTTTCAGGAGCACAAAAAAAATATGCTTGAGATTTAAAAGCAGGTGGAAAAACTCACACTTCTGATTAAAAGGGGACCTGCTTCTAATCCTGTGCTTTCCACTCTGTTTGAGTATCTTCTCTATGTGGGGGTGGGGAGGAACACACACGGTCACTTCTAAAGTATTTAATGACCAAAAAAACCCACAAAAGTTGTAACTTACCATTAAAATTTACAGCCCGAATATAACCAAGTAGCTCTTTGCCATCAGCAGCACTCATTCGTGGGCAGAGGCCGATGTACCCAGCGCAGAGATCTTTGTGCATATTGTGCAGGGCGTAAGCCATGGAGTATACTGCATCAATTACAAATTGGACCTTTCCTTCCTGTTCATAAGATGAATCCCTTGCAATTCGCTCCAGCCCTGCAAAATAAAAAAGAAAACCATCAACGGGTGTTAGATTTCACTAAAAGATGGCATGAGGCACACTTAATGAGACAAAACTATTTGATTTTACTCCCAATTATTTTAATCCTATACTTACTGAGTCAGGCTTTTAAACTAAGTATTGGATTTTTTATTTGTGAAAAACAGAATCTATTCTATTAGCAACAAAAAGAAATAAACTAAATAAAAACATATAGTTTCATTATCTTTATTTCCACCTTACTGAGTCCGATTACATTGTCCATTTCTTCAGAAGAATCATTCAACTTACTTTTTTCTTGAACTCAATTTTCCATTTTTTTCTTAAGATTTCATTTATTTATTTATTTATTTATTTATTTATTTGAGAGAGAGAGAGAGCAGGGGGAAGAGCAGAGGGAGAGGGACAAGAAAACGCTGTGCTAGCTCGTAGCCTGATGTGGGGCTCAATCTCAGGACCCTGAGATCATGACCTGAGCCAAAATCAAGAGTTGGGCACTCAAATGACTGAGCGACCCAGGTGCCCCTCAAACTCAATTTTCTATTTTATTATTCTTAAATCTTTTTCAGCTTTATGGAGATAAAATTGGCATATACCATTGTGTAAGTTTAAGGTATACAACATGATGATTTTATACATGTATATATTGTGAAAGGGTTTCCACAATAAGGTTAGTTAACACATCATTGCCTCCCATAGTAACCTTTTTTTTCCCCCAGTGGTGGTAAGGGTTAATTTACCTTCGCAACTTCCAGGTATACAATACAGTATTGTTAGCCATTGTCACCATGCTGTGCTTAGAGCCCCATCAATTTTCTATTTCCATAGTAATCAATATAAGTCATTAAATCTAGCAGTCTGATAAATTCGTTTTCTAGGACTTTCCTTTCACCTAACTGCCAGCCCTCATTTCCAATTGCCTATCATATTCCTAGGTAGTCTGCTTCCATGTCAAACTCAATAGAGCTAAAAACCAGGCTATTATCATAGAGAATTACATCGTTTCCCTAAAACCTCCAATTGAGGGTCTTGCAGGTTTGAGAGCATAGAGAGGGAAGATGAGTTCTTACAAAGAGTACCTTCGATGTGCCAAAAGTTATATTGACTCCTTCAGTCTGCATTAGCTTTACAATCTAAGCTAACCTCCATGCAGATATGGGAGCACTGTCTTCTCCCTACCTCTGTGTGGCACTTTGGCTCCTGGGTCTTAGGACAGCACTGCTATGTCCAGAATGTCATTGAGGGACCTTGTGAAAACAGCCCTTTCAGCTTCTGCCAAAAATTTCTCTCCCTTTGTGATTTTCACCGCAAGGTAGACAATTCATAAATAAATATTGAAGAATGGTCACAAACCAAAAAGATGCAGTTGTTTCTTTAAAGGTCTTATCTGGTGACCAACCACTCTGGTTCGTCCAGGATTGAGGGGTTTCTCAGAATATAGGACCATGGGGCGCCTGAGTGCCTCAGTCATTAAGCGTCTGCCTTCGGCTCAGGGCGTGATCCCGGCGTTCTGGGATGGAGCCCCACATCAGGCTCCTCCGCTGGGAGCCTGCTTCTTCCTCTCCCACTCCCCCTGCTTGTGTTCCCTCTCTCGCTGGCTGTCTCTCTCTCTGTCAAATAAATAAATAAAATCTTAAATATATATATATATATATATATATATATATATATATATATATATATATATATATATATAGGACCAAAACCTAGATAGTCCTGGGCTGACCAGCATGGTTGCCTATGAAAAAGGAGGTAAATGAAGCATCAACTTCAAGATACAAGACTGAAATAACTACTTTGAGGGTAGCTCCTTAGGTCCATGAGGAGATCTCAGTTTCATTTATTTTGTGTCACTAAATTTGATAACTGGAAATGAAGACTATAAATCCCACAGCAGTTGTTCCATTCCTGATTATCTTCTTAAGTACAGACTCCCGAGGCTCACTTCAGATTTACTGAATCAGCATCTCCCAATCTAGGGACATGACAAATCTGTATTTTCCAAACACAGAACCTAACCGTCTTAGTTTGAGCGGCTATGACACAATACCAAAGACTGGGTGGCTTGTAAACAACAGAATTTGCTTCTCATAGTTCTGGGGGCTAGAAGTTGAGACGCAGGGTAACAGCATGGATAGGTCCTGGTGAAGAATGTCTTCTGGGTTGCAGGCAGCTATTTTCTCATTATATCCTTACATGGAAGATAGCAGACTTCTGGTGACTTCTTTTAAGGACACTAATCCCATTCATGAGGGATAGTGCTCTAGCTTCAAAACTTCATCTAATCCTAATTGCCTCCCAAAGGTCCCACATCCTAATACCATTATATTAGGGGGTAGAATTTCAACATATAAATTTGAAAGGGACACATTGTCTGTAACACTAACATTCCAGGTTATGTTGTTAATATTGCTGCTCTGTAAATCCCTCGGCTACAATCACACACACACACACACACACATACACACACACACACACACACACACCCTCCCCCGCCACTTCTGCAAACACTATTGCTTGTTTTTCTGATTTTGCTTTCTTTAGTGTACTTTATTTTTGTGTATGTGTGGCTCCTAACAAACAAGAAGATGCACATTTTTTAAAAGATTTATTTATTTTAGAGAGAGAAGGGGGGGCAGAGGGGGAGAGAGACTCTCAAACAGACTCCACACTGAGCAAGGAGCCTGAAGCAGGGCCTAATGTCACAACTCTGAGATCATGACCTGAGCCAAAATCAAAAGTCAGACACTTAACAGACTGAGCCACCCAGGTGCCCCTCTTTTGTGTACTTTAGAGAAAAGAGAAAATTTCTTTGCCTCCGTTACCACTGGGTGGAGGATGAAGAGCAGGCGTAGAAATGGCAGAAAATGCCCAAGCCAAATTGATTCAAAGAAAGTCATGACCGTGAGAACATTAAGGAATTTGGGAAATTTTCACAATCCATGGAATATGTGTAAGAGCTAGATGTGTGTGAATGTTTTATATTTTTAAATTTACTCTACCCTAAAATGTTCTGGATTTAATTATTATGATTTTATTTTAATGCTACTGCAACCTCACTATCAATCTATAAAGATATTGCTCAACATTCAATAATTGGGAAAAAGTTATATACAACACTTTCCTGATCAATTTTAATGGAGATGCCCTAATTTAATAGACATAGTCTTTTTTATAAAAGATTTATTTATTTATCTGACAGAGAGAGAGAAAGCAGGAGGAGAGGCAGGGGGAGAGGGAGAGAGAGAGAATCTCAAGCAGACTCTGCACAAAGTATGAGCCCAAGGCAGGGCTTGAAGACCTCATGACCCTGAGATCATGACCTGAGCGAAAATCAAGACTTGAATTCTTAACCGACTGAGCCACCCAGGCGCCCTTAATAGACATATTCTTTATTTTTCCTAAAACAATTTCAACTTTATACATAATAGATTTATAGTTATTCTCAAATGCCACACATCTTATTAAAGGGACATATTTAAATTTGCACTTGTCCAACTATTTATTTCCTTGACTAGTTATAAACTCCTAGTGGTATGAGCAAAGATTAAGTATATCCAACTTTGTACTTTTTTTTTTAAAGAAAAGTTCAGAAGGCTGTTTAGTGACTGTTGTCACACAAGTCAACGGACACTATATGACCCTTCCCATTAACCAGTATAAGTACATGGTGACAAACTAAAATTCTGAACATTATTACCATTTCTAAATTTAACAAGAAATCATTTTATTTCTTTCCAGGCTGTTTAGACAACATATTTTTCTATTCCCTAACATTTCAATTTCATGAGGATACTTAAGATTTTACAAGAGCTAGAGTTCGCTCCTCATATCCTATAGTTTCTTGTCTTATTCATCTAAAAGAGGAATTTAAGAAGCTGACAGTGACTCATCAACTTAATTGGCTGTAAAATTTCATTATGCTATAGTTTCTAAAGTTAATGTTAATGTATTGCTATAAAGTGCTAAATATTGTCAAAGGCTATATGTCAGCCAACCATTTAAAACACTGACTGTAAAGCTGTGATGTGTTTTAGTGTATAGCTTAAAATTAACAGCACATAGCAAAGCGTTTGCACGGTGAGAAATGAAGTCAGCCTCATAAATTTTATAGCAAGATTGTT